>NW_027362769.1:278770175-279979175 GCF_046119375.1 Phyllobates terribilis | reverse complement strand
AGAGGGAGCGCGCGCGCACCCTAAGCACAGTGCCCGGGAAGCTGCGCGCACCAGCAGCAGGAAGAGGAGCGCAGGAGGACGCCGCGCGGGGAGCGGGGAGGTGAGAGGGACGGCGTCTCTGCCTGTCAGGAGGCAGAGACGCCGATGCTACAGATACCAACAATTTTGACCATGTATGTATAATACCAGATTCGGACTATAAAAATTTTGGAGGAAAAAAGTGTGTCTTATAGTCCGAAAAATACGGTAATTTTATACCATTGGGCAGTGAAGAAAAAATAATTACATTTTTAATACCAAAATTTTGTTTTAGCCCCAGAGTTTACATTTTTGTACTGCGAAATGGGTAAAAAAAAAAAGGGCACCAAAATTTGTCCCACAGTTTCGGCTGAATGTCGAAATGCCCCATATGTGGCAGTACAGTAGTGCTTAGCCACACGGCGAGTGCTGTTTGCCTGCTGAAGCGCAGATTTTTCTAGAATAGTTTGCAGACTCCATATACAGAGCCCCTAAGTGCTAGAAGAGCAGAATCCCCCCTCCAGTGATCCCATTTTGGAAATTGTACCCCTTTGGGAATTTATCTACAGGTGTACTGCCGATTATGACTCATGGGTGTTTTCCAGAAACAAGCAGCAGTGGATGTTGCTGAGTAAAAATTGCAAACTGCCATTATAGTGACCAGTACATTATGCCCAGCTCGTGCTTCTGGAGACATGCACCCGTAAATTAGGCCGACTCTCATCACTACAGAAATGCCAAACATGTGGACGCTAAATGTGGTTTAGACACACTGCGCTGCTCACAAGGGAGGTGAACATTTGGATTCGGGAGCGCAGAATTTGCTGAATTTCTTTTAGGGGTGAGGAGCCATTTAGCTTTTCCAGAGCCTTTGTACTGCCATTAACGTGGAAGCCCCATATATTTCTGATAACAGATGATGGACCTGAGTGGGTTTTTTGTGGACTGTTTTGAAGCTCTTGTTGGGAACATTTTACATAACATTTTGGATCACATTTATCATCCACTCTACGCTGAGCACTTACATCGGGGTTTACATCTAAATCTCCGAGTGATTCCGATGAAACCCCTGAGGGATTCATTCACTATAATGAGGCAGCAGTTACTCTGGACTCCGTTTGGCCTCTGTTTAGCAGTGTACTTTTTTTTCAGAGGTTCACAAAACTGTGGCCAACGGCACTTTTATGCACGCCTAAAAATACGGACACCGCCGGATCACAGGCCAGACAGAGTCCACGGTGCCTCCATCTGCCTCATTATAGGAAATCTTGCGCCGGGGGTTTTGTCCGAATCACGTATGTCAGAGATTTACACGGAAATCCAAGTGCAAGCACTCAGCGTAGAGAGCAGGATGTGCAATAGCCTTACTGCGATCTTTATGAGGCAGAATAAGCAAACAGCAGGTGAAGAATTGGTTTTATTTTTTACTTCGTTCCTCGTGCAGTATAAGTGATTAGATTACTTTATTCTTCGGGTCGCTGCGATTACAGCGATACCAGATTTATATTGGGTTTTTATGTTTGGCAGCTGTTACACACTAAAAGACACTTTTTTTTTTGCAAAAACTAGTTTTTGCATCGTCATATTTTGAGAGCTATAATTTTTCCATATTTTGGCCCACAGAGTCATGTAACGACTTGTTTCTTTGCGAGACGAGTTGACGTTTTTATTGGTGCCATTTTAGGGTACATGACACTTTTTGATCGCTTTCTATTCCGATTTTTGGGAAACAGAATGAACAAAAAACAGCAATTCAGGAATTGTTTTATGTCATGCCGCGTGTGGTAAAATTGATAAGGTGGCTTTATTCTTCGAGTCAGTACAATTACAGCAATACCACATTTGTCGTTTTTTATGATTTTGCGCTTTTTTCACAACAAAAAATTATTTTATAGAAAAAATAATTTTTCCATCACTTAATTCTAAGAGCTATAACTTTTTGATTTTTCTGCTGATGGATCTGTATGGCGGCTTCTTATTCGACAGACAAGATGACATTTTCAGCAGTACCATTTTTATTTACATTCATCCTTATGATCGCATTTTATTTCACTTTTTGTTCAGCGGTATGATGATAAAGCATAGTTTTTTACCTCATTTTTTTTTACTGTGTTTACTAAAGGGCTTAAATAGTGGGACAATATCAAATATGTGTACTTTATTTAATTTTTTTTTTCATAAAAATATTTATGGGTACAGTAAATTTTTATTTTTTATAATTTTTTTTATATTTTTACAATTTAGTTTTCACTTTTTCTTACTTTTTTACTTGGTCCCACTATGGGACTTTCACTTTTTGCAGTCTGATCACTTGTATAGTATAGGAATGCAGGTGCATTCCTATACTATACAAACTGTCAGGGCTGCTTTGACAGGCAAACTTGTTAGATCATGCACTGCACATGATCTACCAAGTTTGCTAGCTCTCGTGTTGTTTTCATGACGACATCAGGTCACCATAGCAACGATTGGGCCGCTGCAATGACGTCACGGGGTCTTCGATCCAAGAGCAGAGGGGCTTCTATCCCTCTGCCAGCTCGCTAAATGCTGCGATTGCAGCATTTATGGAGTTAAAGTGCGGGGAGTGGTGCTGGCACCGCTCCTGGCACTGAATGCCGGATGTCAGCTGTCAGAATCAGCCGAAAACCGGCAGAGATCGCGTGTTTGCACAGCCTCTGTGTGCACAAAATCGTCTGGACGAATCCATACGTTCAAGGTTGATAAGTACAGTAGTGTTCAAAATAGCAGTCCAATATGACTAACAAGATTAAAGGGGTTGTCCACTACTTTACATGATCCCCCAATGTATTCCCCCAGTGCCCATAAGTGTTTCTCTAAATACCTTGTGGTGCCTGTAAAAAAATACTTATTTCTGTATATTTTTTTCTATCGAGGACTTCTTATCAGATGCAATCGATTAAAAACTATATCACGATACTCTTATGAAAAAATGTATCGATTTATTCTTGGATTGTCCATTAAAAAGAATGATTGCAGTAGTTACGTATAATAGTTAAATAGTTACAGAGTGATTGTCCATTTGTCCATAATTATCTTAATAGTTGAGATTCCCCATCTTTTCCTGGGATCTTGAATGGTAGATTGCGTCTGTCTGTGTCCAGCACGTGTGACAGGATGACACCATGTGTCCGGGTAAAGGACGTGTCTCCTTGGGCCTACATCGGCCGCTGTTTTCTTCACACCTAGATTCTCGTCCAGTATCCTGTGAAATGGCAACAGCGCCCCCCCCCCCCCCCCCCGTCTCTAACATGGGCTTATATAGCCAGTCATACCAGCTGTTTTTCTATTTATGGTACTAACTAAAAATACACAAATAGCGCATGTCATCTAGAAACCCTAGCACGATGGCTGATGCAATCTTATGCAATGTATGGTACAGAATTCAGAATCAAGAATAAAATGAATATCCGTAATTAATATTTAACAGTGCTGTTTCTGCCTGTGAGCGGAGCTATCACTGGCCGCTCACAGGCATCATGCGACTCCTGGCTGCAGACTGCTCTGACATCCGCTGACATCACGACAAGTCCAGGCTGCAGCCGAGGGTCCCTCTTCTGCGTTCCACCGGTGGCAGCTGGGTTGTGGGCGGGGTTACCCCGCGCGCCACAGCCGGCATCCACCGTGCACTCTTCCTCTCATTCACTGGGAAAACGCGCAATGGATGCTGGGTGTGACGCACGGGGTAACCACGCCCACAGACATGACATCAGTGACGGGTCACGTGATGCCACTGAGCGGCCAGCGATAGCGCCGCTCAGAGGCAGAAAAGATACCGCAAGGTATTTAGAAAAACACTTCTGGGCCCTGGGGGGATACATTGGGGGGTTCATATAAAGTAGTGGACAACTTCTTTAATCACTGTTTTTGGTATAAATTATATTACCACATGTCAAACCATTTACCAGTTGGTGCAGAAGATTCTAAGAAAATCAAACAGACTCCGCATTCATGATCTACATGTTTTTGAGTTTGTGTATTTGAATAATTAATTTAAATGGGGTGTGTTCAAAATAACAGCAGTGTGGAGTTCAATTAGTGAGGTCAATAATTCTGTGAAGAAACAGGTGTGAATCAGATGGCCCTTATATAAGGGTGAAGACAACACATGTTGTACATGCATTTCTCCTTGAAAGCCTGAGAAATATGGGTCGTTCGAGACATTGTTCAGAAGAACAGCGTACTTTGATTAAAAACTTGATAGGAAAGGTAAAACTTATAAAGAAGTAGACAATGATAGACTGTTCAGCTAAAATGATCTGCAATGCTTTAAAATGGAAAGCAAAACCAGAGAGACGTGGAAGAAAACGGAAGACTACCATTCAAATGGATCGAAGAATAGCCAGAATGGCAAATTCTCAGCCAATAATCAGCTCCAGGATGATCAAAGACAGTCTCAAGTTACCTGTGAGTACTGTGACAGTTAGAAGATGCCTGTGTGAAGATAATCTCTTAATAAGAAGTCCCCACTGTAAAAAATAGACATGTACTCAAGCCGATACCATTTGCCAAAGAACACATCAACTGGCCTAAATTGAAATGGAGAAACATTTTGTGGACTGATGAAAGTAAAATTGTTCTATTTGGGTCCAAGGGCCACAGACAGTTCGTCAGACGACCCTCAAACTCCGCATTCAAGCCACAGTACACTTTGAAGACAATGAAGCATTGTGGTACAAGCATCATGATATGGGCATATTTTTCTTACTATGGTGCTGGACCTATTTACCGCATTCCAGGGATCGTGGACCAGTTTGCATATATTAAAATACTTGAAGAGGTCATGTTACCTTACGCTGCAGAGGATATGCCCTTGAAATGGGTGTTTCAACAAGACAACGACCCTAAACACACCTGTAAACTAGCAAAATCTTGGTTTCAGTTCAACAAAATTGAGGTTATGGAGGGGCCAGCCCAATCCCTGAACCTTAACCACTTTACAGCCTGGGGCGTAATAGTACGCACCAGGCTGGTACCCCCTGTTCAGCGCAGGCTCCAGCGCTGAGCCCACACTGAACCGGGCACAAGTCAGCTGATTATTACAGTTGACATGTGCCCGCAACAGCCGCAGGTGGAATCGCGATACACCCGCGACTGTTAACCAGTTAAATGCCGCTGTCAATCTCTGACAGCGGCATGTAACATCGCCGCACCAGAAGCGCGTCACTTACCCCGCCCATCGGTGACCTAGGCACGTGGTCGCGGGTCACTGATGGGTGGGCATGACAACCCTGGTTCTGCAGAAGACACCAGTGGTTGTCATGTGCTGATCGCAATGAGGGCCACCTAGTGGTCGGCGTTCATAGCGCAGGAGCATTTCTGCTACATAGAAGTGATCAGCTCATCACCTCTATGTAGCAGAGGCGATCGGACAGTTGCTGCTTCTAGTCTCCTATGGAGACTATAGAAGCAAGCAGAAAGTGAAAAAAAATGTTTTTAAAAATATTAAAAAAATATAAAATTTTAAATCACCCCCCTTTCGCCCCATTCAATATAAAATAATTTAAAAAAAACACATACACATATTTGGTATTGCCGAGTTCAGAATCACCCGATCTATCAATATAAAAAAAAATTAATCCGATCGGTAAACGGCATAACGAGAAAAAATTCTAAACGCCAGAATTACGTTTTTTGGTCACTGCAACATTGCAATAAAATGCAATAATGGGTGATCAAAACATTGTATTTATCCCAAAATAGTATCAATAAAAACTTCAGCTTGGCGCGCAAAAAATAAGCCCTCACCCGGCCCCCGATCCCGAAAAATGGAGACGCTATGGGTCTTGGAAAATAGCGCCATTTTTTTTTTACATTTTTTTTTAGCAAACTTTGGATTTTTTTTTCACCACTTAGATAAAAAAAGAACCTGTACATGTTTGGTGTCTGCGAACTCATAATCACCTGGAGAATAATAATGGCAGGTCAGTTTTAGCATTCAGTGAACGTGGTAAAAAAATAAAAAAAAAAACATCTGTGGTATTGCACTTTTTTTGCAATTTCACCGCACTTGGAATTTTTTTCCTGCACACGATATGGTAAAACCAGTAATGTTGTTCAAAAGTACAACTCATCCTGCTAAAAATAAGCCCTCACATGGCCATATTGACCAAAAAATAAAAACGCTATGGCTCTGGGAACAAGGGGAGCAAAAAATGAAAATGCAAAAACGGAAAATCCCAGGGTTGCAAAGGGGTTAATCCGATAGAACACTTCTGGGGTGACATAAAAAATGCCGTTTCATAGGCAAAGCCAACAATTGCCAAAAACTGTGTGATGTAGTCAGAGCATCCTGGGCTGGAATAACAGTTGACAGTCGCTAGAAGTTGGTTGACTCTATGCAACATAGATGTGAATCGGTTCTAAAAAAAACTGTGGGTATACCACTAAATATTAGGTTAGTGATTCACAGGAATGCTAAATCCTCAAAAAAAAAGAGTACATATTGTGAGTTTGTAAAGACAAATGCAGACACTGCTATTTTTTAGAACAGACCAATGTTCATTTTTTGTTATTTTCTGTAAAGTAGTTAAAAATTATATATATTTTGCTTCATGTTTTCAATTAGAAAACAATGTGTAATGTTCCCAATGCATGGAAATAAAAATCTGTATAAAGATTTTGTGCTTAACTCATGTTTTTGAACACACTGCTATTATTTTGAACACTACTGTACCTACCGACCTGGACGTATGTATAAGTCAAAGGTCATGAAGGGGTTAAACACATCCAATTGTAGAAGTTATTTTAATTTCAAGATCTATTGATTAAAATGAACGTTTGTTCTTGGGGAAAACCCCTTTATGGTTGTGTGCTTTGCAATCAATAGCTGATGGCTGGTGACAATAGCAACATTTGAAAGAGTTGCTGAAAGGAAATATCCCTGCTGACGAATTTGTAAAAGTACTTGCAACTTACCCGATTTCTCAACCTCAAAAAACGCTTATGGCTTAAGTATAATTTTTTATAGCCTGTTTGATAAGTTAAAAGCAAAGATTCCTGTTCATTAGAGGGTTGTAACTGCAGTTTGTGTCCAGAAGGACTTGATCCTGCATGGATCATGGAAAAGCAGTGGTTAATTTTGCAACATTGGGTCTGTCATAAAGACATAGACCAATTTGTCAACCTAGTAGATTCTTGCCAACTGAGTACTACCTCTATGATGCCCAAGCATCCCAATAACTTTATGGAAGCTCCTGACTTGTAAGGCTGCGTGCACACGATGCGTTTTTCATGCGTTTCCGCTGCGGAATTTCCGCAGCGGAAACGCATCAAAAACGCATGGTAATCCACACCCCATGGTCCTCAATGGCATTCCGCAATGTCAATGCACATGCTGCGGATTTTTCCGCAGCGTTTCTGCAGCGCTCATAAATCCGCAGCATGTTCATTAATTTTGCGGAAGCGCTGCCAATGACTTGCATTGAGACGCACATAATCCGTGTCTGTACATTTGTACAAGCGGATAATATGCGTTTCAATGTGCGGATGGTACCCAGTTCTGGAGGCGAGAAGACTCTCATCCAGACCTGGGTACCATTGTACCTGTAAAAAAAAGAATAAAATAAAAAATAAAGTTTATATTCACCTGTCCGCCGGCCCCTGCAGCGCTTCTCCTTCCAGGACCTGAGATGACGTCGCGGTCATGTGACCGCAGCCTGTCTCGCGAGATGCCGGCAAGCCAGGAAGGAACCAGGAAGGAGCGCGACAGCACACGCGGCGTGGCATCGGGGGTAAGTATAGGTTTATTTTTTTTATTTTTACGGTCACACTGTATAAATCCATGCCATTTGCATGGATTTATACAGTGTGACCTAGTTGTCAAGCACTTTCCAAGTGATGCTATCACCTGGAAAGTGCTTGTCAGTCCGCATGAGGAAACACATGCGTTAACGCATGTGGAAAAGCATGTGAATCCGCATGTATTCCGCAGGAAAAACGCATGCACAATCTGCATGCGTTTTTTCTGCCAGGGAGATGCAGAAATGCTGCAGAAATTTTCTGCTTCATTTCTGCATCGTGGGCACATAGCCTTACTCTTAACAGAAGAAATCCCATCTAATAGGGGAATGTGGAAGAGTGTTAGCTAAGCAACGGACAGTGATCCACAGTAGTCAAGTAGACCTAGCCAGTACTCCTTGCCAAGACCAGAATTAACCCAGTGATAGAGAAACAATAATCTGGGACATATTTCTTCCACTTTTTCTGTGCCGAAGGAGTGTGATGCGAGGTGTTTCCATCTGCTATTTGCGGAACCTGTTTGTGTTAAATCACTAGACATTGAGAAACTTCTACTGAATTGAAATTGATGACTGTTAATTAGTGACAAGTGGGCATGCTCGTCACTACTCGTTACTCACCTGAGCATCACAGTGTTTGAGATGCTCGTTACTCGGCGAGTATTTTTTGAATGTTCTTATTTAAAACAGGGATTCCACACCACTATTATTAATTTCATCTGCACAAACAGTCCTTGTAAGGGCTCATTCTGATGAATATTAATCCTGCTGATTAGTGTTGAGCCACCCCCGTAGTGTTCGTATTCGGTTCGGTTCGTTGAACACTGGCATGTTCGTCGAACACCGTTAAAACCAATGGCAGGGATTGTCTGCCACTCACTGTAATGCCACAGCCATGGTGGTTGTGGAATTACAGTGGTTGCCCAAATCGATGGGAACAGTGTTCACAGTGAAACATGAAAAGCCGGCAATTCAGCAGGGGCATACACCGGTACCCGACAATTTAGAACAGAAAGAATACAGCATCACACATAAATTAGATAGATAGAAACATGTCAGTCACATATATAATAAGTACAGTGATAGTGTTGATTACTGTACTTGTCATTTAGTGTTAAAGGATTTATTAAAAAAAAAATTGGCGTGGGGTTCCCCATAATTTTAGTCTCTAGCAGAGGTTAAGCAGACGGCTGGGGCAGATGTTTGAAGCCTGGGAAGGGGGTAATACCCACGGAGCTTCCCAGGCTACTAATATCAGCCCCCAGCTGAATACCTAGCCTTTACTAGCTATTAAAATGGGGCTCCTCCCAAAAACATGAGGTGGGGTCCCCCCTATTTTAATAGCTAGCAAAGGCTAGGCAGACAGCTGGGGGCTGATATTAATAGCCCAGGAAGGGTGCCATGAATATTGGCCCCCTCCCAGGCTAGAAACACCAGCCGTCAGCCACCCCAGAAATGGCGCATCCATAGGATGTGCCAATTCTGGCACTTAGCCTTGCTCTTCCCACTGCCCTGTAGCGGTGGCAGTGGGGTAATAGGGTTGGGGTTGATGTCAGCTTATAATGCCAGCTGACATCAAGCCCAGGTTAGTAATGGAGAGGCGTCTATAAGACACCCCTCCATTACTAACCCCATAGTCAAAGTTAAAAAAAAAAACACAAACACCCAGAATAAAGTCCTTTAATTTAAATAAAGACACATTCCTTTAATGTTCTAAATTAAACCCTACTTACTGTATCGCCCATTCCAGCTGAAGCCAATGTCTTCTGCAATAAAAGTAAAATAATAAACCAACCTCATCCTTACCTTTCCATAGTTCCTAGGACAGCTTCAGCTCTGCTACATTGACATGACAGGCTGGACCGCAGCAGAACGCTGCCATCCAGCTTGCCATGCCACAGACACTGAGAAGCTCCTCAGTGAAGCTCCTCAGTGTCTGGCTGTGACGGCATCCAGATGAGCAAAGTTCATGTCCAATGAACTCTGCTCACCTCATGCAAGTCACTGACAGCGTGGGAGAATTCTCCTGCGCTCAGCGCTTGAGCAGGAGAATTCTTCCACGCTGCAATGGCATTAAGATGACAGGCTGGATCGCAGCTGAGCGCTGCCATCCAGCTTGTCATCCTTCATAGACCTTGCAGAGCGCAGGCATGCTTGCGCTCTGCAGTGTCTCTGAAGCGCTGCCTGCAGTGTCTCTGAAGCGCTGGATCGCAGCAGAGCGCTACCATCCAGCTTGTCATCCTTCAGAGACACTGCAGAGCACAGGCATGCTTGCACTCTGCAGTGTCTATGAAGGATGACAAGCTGGATGGCAGCACTCAGCTGCGATCCAGCCTGTCATCTCAATGCCATCCCAGCGTGGGAGAATTCTCCTGCTCAAGCGCTGAGCGCAAGAGAATTATCCCACACTGTCAGTGACCTGCATGAGGTGAGCTGAGTTAATTGGACATGAACTCGGCTCATCTGGATGCCGTCACAGCCAGACACTGAGGAGCTTCCCTGAGGAGCTTCTCAGTCTCTGCGGCATGGCAAGCTGGATGGCAGCGTTCTGCTAAGATCCAGCCTGTCATGTCAATGTAGCAGAGCTGAAGCTGTCCTGGGAACCATGGAAAGGTAAGGACGAGATTGGTTTATTATTTTATTTTTATTGCAGGAGATCGTTGGCTTCAGCTGGAATGGGCGATACGGTAAGTAGAGTTTAATTTAGAACATTAAAGGAATGTGTGTTTATTTAAATTAAAGGACTTTATTCTGGGTGTTGTTGATTTTTTAAATACTTTACTAGAAATTCATGGCGGTCATGTCTAATATTGGCGTGACCCCATGAATTTCTGGCTTAGGGCCAGCTGATAATACCAAGCTGGCCCTAACCCCTTTATTAACCAGTGAGCCACCGCACCAGGGACCTGGATAAGTTGGGAACGCGCCATTTTCTGGGGTGGCTGTGGACTGCAATTTGCAGCGGGGGGAGAGGGACAGAAAGCTTGGGCCTCCCTGCACTGCAGATTCCAGCCCCCAGCTGTTTAGTTGTACCTGGCTGGACACAAAAATAGGGCGGAGCCCCACGTCAATTTTTTTTTTATTATTTCATGAAATTCATGAAATAATTAAAAAAAGGGCTTCCCTGTATTTTTGTTTCCAGCCAGGTACAAATAGGCATCTGGGGGTTGGGGGCAGCCGGTTCCTGCCTGCTGTACCTGGCTGGACACAAAAATATGGCGAAGGACACGTCAAATTTTTGGTGAAAAATTCATTAAATTTAAAAAAAAAAAAAACACATTTAGGGGCTGCATCTTTATTAACCCCTCCATTTGAGGGGTTACTAAAGATGCAGTCCCTAAATTATTATTTTTTTTTATTATTTTTTAATTAATTTTTCCCCAAAATTTTGACGTGGGCTTCGCCAGAATTTTGTATGCCAGCCAGGTACAGCATCCAGAAACGGGCTTCCCCCAACCACCAGCTGCCTATTTGTACCTGGCCGGACACAACAATACTGTATAGGGAAGCCCTTTTTTTTTTATTATTTCATGAATTCCATGAAATAATTAAAAAAAAATACGTGGGGCTTCGCCCTATTTTTGTGTCCAGCCAGGTACAACTAGGCAGCTGGGGGCTGGAATCCGCAGCGCAGGGAGGCCCAAGCTTTCTGCACACCCCCCCCCTGCTGCAAATTGCAGTCCGCAGCCACCCCAGAAAATGACGGGTTCATAGAAGCGCCATCTTCTGGCGCTGTACCCAACTCATCCAGGGCCCTGGTGCGGTGGCTCACTGGGTAATAAAGGGGTTAGGGCCAGCTTGGTATTATCAGCTGGCCCTAAGCCTGAAATTCATGGGGTCATGGCAATATTAGACATGACCGCCATGAATTTCTAGTAAAGTATTTAAAAAAACACAACACCTAGAATAAAGTCCTTTAATTGAAATAAACACACATTCCTTTAATGTTCTAAATTAAACTCTACTTACCGTATCACCCATTCCAGCTGAAGCCAACGATCTCCTGCAATAAAAATAAAATAATAAACCAACCTCATCCTTACCTTTCCATGGTTTCCAGGACAGCTTCAGCTCTGCTACATTGACATGACAGGCTGTATCGTAGCAGAACACTGCCATCCAGCTTGCCATGCTACAGACTCTGAGAAGCTCCTCAGTGAAGCTCCTCAGTGTCTGGCTGTGACGGCATCCAGATGAGCCGAGTTCATGATCAATGAACTCAGCTCACTTCATGCACGTCACTGACAGCGTGGGAGAATTCTCCTGTGCTCAGCGCTTGAGCAGGAAAATTCTCCCACGCTGGGATGGCATTGAGATGACAGGCTGGATCGCAGCTGAGTGCTGCCATCCAGCTTGTCATCCTTCATAGACACTGCAGAGTGCAAGCATGCCTGCACTCTGCAGTGTCTATGAAGGATGACAAGCTGGATGGCAGCGCTCAGCTGCGATCCAGCCTGTCATCTCAATGCCATTGCAGCGTGGGAGAATTCTCCTGCTCAAGCGCTGAGCGCAGTAGAATTCTCCCACGCTGTCAGTGACGTGCATGAGGTGAGCTAAGTTCATTGGACATGAACTCGGCTCATCTGGATGCCGTCACAGCCAGACACTGAGGAGCTTCACTGAGGAGCTTCTCAGTGTCTGTGGCATGGCAAGCTGGATGGCAGCTTTCTGCTACGATCCAGCCTGTCATGTCAATGTAGCAGAGCTGAAGCTGTCCTGGGAACCATGGAAAGGTAAGGATGAGGTTGGTTTGTTATTTTACTTTTATTGCAGAAGACATTGGCTTCAGCTGGAATGGGCGATACGGTAAGTAGGGTTTAATTTAGAACATTAAAG
This sequence comes from Phyllobates terribilis, assembly GCF_046119375.1. Lineage (NCBI taxonomy): Eukaryota > Metazoa > Chordata > Amphibia > Anura > Dendrobatidae > Phyllobates > Phyllobates terribilis. The sequence continues at coordinate 279,966,564 of NW_027362769.1, read as the reverse complement.
GAATGTGTCTTTATTTAAATTAAAGGACTTTATTCTGGGTGTTTGTGTTTTTTTTTAACTTTGACTATGGGGTTAGTAATGGAGGGGTGTCTTATAGATGCCTCTCCATTACTAACCTGGGCTTGATGTCAGTTGGCATTATAAGTTGACATCAACCCCAACCCTATTACCCCACTGCCACCGCTACAGGGCAGTGGGAAGAGCGAGGCTAAGTGCCAGAATTGGCGCATCCTATGGATGCGCCATTTCTGGGGCGGCTGATGGCTGGTGTTTCTAGCCTGGGAGGGGGCCAATATTCATGACACCCTTCCTGGGCTATTAATATCAGCCCCCAGCTGTCTGCCTAGCCTTTGCTAGCTATTAAAATAGGGGGGGACCCCACCTCATTTTTTTTGTGTCCCCCATTTTAATAGTTAGTAAAGGCTAGGTATTCAGCTGGGGGCTGATATTAGTAGCCTGGGAAGCTCCGTGGGTATTACCCCCTTCCCAGGCTTCAAACATCTGCCCCAGCCGTCTGCTTAACCTCCGCTAGAGACTAAAATTACAGGGAACCCCATGTCAATTTTTTTTTAAATAAATCCTTTATTTTAACACTAAATGACAAGTACAGTAACCAACACTATCACGGTACGTATTATATATGTGACTGACATGTTTCTATCTATCTAATCTATGTGTGATGCTTTATTCCTTCTGTTCTAAATTGTCGGGTACCGATGATGAATTGCCAGCCGGCTTTTTTAAAGAGACGGGTGCATGAAAACACTATTATTTTTTTTAATAAATCCTTTAACACTAAATGACAAGTACAGTAACCATCACTGTCACTGTACTTATTATATACAGTACAGACCAAAAGTTTGGACATCCCTTCTCATTTAAAGATTTTTCTGTATTTTCATGACTATGAAAATTGTACATTCACACTGAAGGCATCAAAACTATGAATTAACACATGTGGAATTATATACTTAACAAAAAAGTGTGAAACAACTGAAAATATGTCTAGGCATGTAGAGTCCATCCGTCCACCTTTTCTGCGTCGCACAAAGACATGGTGGTTGGAACCAAAGATCTCAAATTTGGACTCATCAGACCAAAGCACAGATTTCCACTGTGCGCTACAAAGAATCTGGCTCACATGAGGACCGCCCCAGGAAAGGAAGACCAAGAATCACCTCTGCTGCTGAGGATAAGTTTATTCGAGTCACCAGCCTCAGAAATCGCAGGTTAACAGCAGCTCAGATTAGAGACCAGGTCAATGCCACACAGAGTTCTAGCAGCAGACACATCTCTACAACAACTGTTAAGAGGAGACTTTGTGCGGCAGGCCTTCATGGTAAAATAGCTGCTAGGAAACCACTGCTAAGGACAGGCAACAAGCAGAAGAGACTTGTTTGGGCTAAAGAACACAAGGAATGGACATTAGACCAGTGGAAATCTGTGCTTTGGTCTGATGAGTCCAAATTTGAGATCTTTGGTTCCAACCACCGTGTCTTTGTGCAACGCAGAAAAGGTGAACGGATGGACTCTACATGCCTGGTTCCCACCGTGAAGCATGGAGGGGGAGGTGTGATGGTGCTTTGCTGGTGACACTGTTGGGGATTTATTCAAAATTGAAGGCATACTGAACCATCATGGCTACCACAGCATCTTGCAGCGGCATGCTATTCCATCCGGTTTGCGTTTAGTTGGACCATCATTTATTTTTCAACAGGACAATGACCCCAAACACACCTCCAGGCTGTGTAAGGGCTATTTGACCAAGAGGGAGAGTGATGGGGTGCTACGCCAGATGACCTGGCCTCCACAGTCACCAGTCCTGAACCCAATCGAGATGGTTTTGGGTGAGCTGGACCGCCGAGTGAAGGCAAAAGGGCCAACAAGTGCTAAGCATCTCTGGGAACTCCTTCAAGATTGTTGGAAGACCATTTCCGGTGACTACCTCTTGAAGCTCATCAAGAGAATGCCAAGAGTGTGCAAAGCAGTCATCAAAGCAAAAGGTGGCTACTTTGAAGAACCTAGAATATAAGACATATTTTCAGTTGCTTCACACTTTTTTGTTAAGTATATAATTCCACATGTGTTAATTCATAGTTTTGATGCCTTCAGTGTGAATGTACAATTTTCATAGTCATGAAAATACAGAAAAATCTTTAAATGAGAAGGGGAGTCCAAACTTTTGGTCTGTACTGTATGTGACTGACATGTTTCTATCTATCTAATCTATGTGTGATGCTCTATTCTTTCTGTTCTAAATTGTCGGGTACCGGTGTATGCCGCTGCTGAATTGCCGGCTTTTCATGTTTCACTGTGAGCACAGTTCCCATCGATTTGGGCAACCACTGTAATGCCACAACCACCATGGCTGTGGCATTACAGTGAGTGGCAGACAATCCCTGCATGATTGAAATCCAGTTACGCTTTTGGTGCACGAACAGTTATCAAACATAACCTCGAACAGCCGAATTTTTTGCAAATCGCTCGAGTTAGTCGAACGACTCGAACACCGCCCAAAACAGCTCGAATTTGAGATTGACGAACAGTTCGAGTCGAACACCGCTCATCTCTACTGCTGATAGCAGTAGTTAGGCAGAGTCAAAGTTTGTGGAGACCTAGTATAGTACAGAATAGGGTCCATTGCACATTCTTTCTGCGGCAGGGCTAATAATAATCTTTTTTGCTCTTAATCCTGATAATTTTGGTGAAAAGCAATATAACACCCCATTTTTACTTCTCCATTTTCTTGTTAACAGTATACAGCCAGATTTGGTTGATTTGACTTGCATTGCTGTATTGTGCAAGCAGAGAAAATTGGCCATCATCTCAGGTGGTCAAATATTATTTCTGTAATAATCCTGAATTTTTTTGGAGGCTGACAAATATTATACTCCATTTAAAGTGTGGCAGTTGTGTTCAAAACATATCCACACTTGGTCGCTGACCAATAGCATCTCTATACTGCCACTGCATAAAATCATGGTCATCAGACATGATCAAATACTAGTACAGAACACACTGGACAGAACAATATATAATATGTAGTGATGGGCGAGCACTAAAATGCTTGGGTGCTCGATGCTCAGGTCGAGCACATTGGAATACTTGGGTGCTCGACCCGAGCAACGAGCCCAATGTAAGTCTATGGGAAACTCGAGCATTTTTCAGACGGCTCCCCCCGGAGGTCTGCAGAGGGCCTAAAAATTGCCCAAATCGATGGGAACAGTGCTCAAATGACATGGGAACAGCATGGGGAAGACCCCTGGAAGCATTTCTGACTCTGAGGTCACTTCTGTCAACAATGTTGTCAGAGATATTATGCCACTTTTACGGACTCACAATAAAACATACAAAAACGAAACCAAAATGGATTTTCCTGGGAAATATGTTAAGGAACATCCTTTCCAGGGCAATGACTCGTATATAAAGCAAAATAAATAACCAAAAACAAAAATACTCCTCCACACCTTGGGCTATGTTCACACTTAGCATTTTTGATGCATTTTTGCACTTTGCATTGCTTTCAACCATGACAAATGCATTCACCAGGAAATGTCATTTTAACATTTTACAACCTTATCTGGCCATGTGGTGTGTGAGATATAATCAGACACATCGTGTTTCATGTATGAAGGCGGGACTCTGAAAGTCACGAAGCCTATTTTTATAGGGCAATCATGCGGCCTTTACTATTCTTAAAGGGCCAGCAGTCGGCCCTGACTATTCTTAGAGAGCCATCAGCCGGCTATGTTTTATTGTTTCCATTACTTAAGAGTGGGTCTCCTATACTGTTATTGCATATGCAGTGAGTGGCAGAGCTGCCCAAAATTTGGATGCACCCCAATACCCCTTTGAAGAGACTTAGAGGAGGGCCTCCTGAAAACAATGTTCCCATTATTAGGAAGCAGGTCTCCCATTGTGTTTGCCTATGCAGTGAATGCAAGGGTTGCCAAAAATTTGGAGGCACTCCAATGCCCCTTGGAAGAGACGTGGAGGTTAGAGGGCCTCCTGAAAACAATGTTCCCATTATTAGGAAGTGGGTCTAGCATTGTGTTTGCCTATGCAGTGAATGCAAGGGCTGCCAAAAATTGGGAGGCACTCCAACGCGCCTTGGAAGAGACGTGGAGGAGGGCCTCATAAAAAATGTTCCCATTAGAAAGGAGCGGGTCTCCTATACTTGTAATGCCCATGCGCTAAGTGTATAGGCTGACAAACATTTACCCTTGGGGGGTATACATGAACATACTGTATATATATATTTTTTTACGGGCATCATAAACACCCTTTAAAAAAATTATGTGGATGTTGCATCACAGACCACGGTCACCCTGGTGATATGGTGGTGGAGGATGAGAAGGAGGAGGACAAGAGCAAATAGCCAAATTCTGGAAGCGTATACCCATGTGTGGGTGTGAAGAGGTGCATGGGAATACACCTCCCAAAAAAAGACACTGGATTTTAGTTTATGTTACGCTGCTATTATTCGGTGGTGTTGAGAAGTCTGGCCCAATCCAGCCCTTGTTCATTTTTATAAGAGTCAGCCTGTCAGCAATTTCAGTTGACAGGCTGATGCGCTTATTAGTTATAATTCCACCAGCGGAAGTAAAAACCCGCTCTGATAAAACGTTGGCGGCAGGGCAGGCCAGGACCTCCAAGGCGTAGAGCCAGTTCATTCCACGGATCCAGCTTGGATACCCAATAATTATAAGGCATGGAAGACGTTGGTACAGTCGGCAAGGTACTCCCTCAGCATCTTCCCAAACTTTGCACTCCTTGTGAGAGTACCCCACGCCTCAGGGCCTGTGCGATGGGAGGGGCTGAGAAAATTCTCCCAGAACTTTGACAGTGTTCCCCTGCCTCTGCTGAATTGGAGTTGTGTCTCTCTCGCCTGTACTCCTTGCTTGTCCAACGAACTGTGCCCTCTGCCGCCAGCGTTTTCAGATGGGAATTTTTTTAATAGTTCCGCAACAAGGGCCTTCTGGTACTGCTCCATTTTTGTAGACTTGTCCGCCTCAGGAATAAGAGAAATAAAGTTCTCTTTGTAGCGTGGGGCTAGAAGTGTCACCAACCAGTAATGACTGTCACCCAAAATTTTGAGAACACGAGGGTCATGGGAAAGGCAGCGTAACATAAACTCAGCCATGCGTGCCAGACTGCTAACAGACAAGACTTCCGTGTCATCAACAAGAGGATGACTGACCATGCTCTCCTCCTCCTCTCTGTCCTCAGGCCATCCACGCTGAACAGACGGTATGACAGTTGTGCAGGTAGTACCTTCTATAGCGCATGAAACTAGCTCCTGTTCTTCCTCTTCCTTATTGTCACCCAATCCACGTTGGGATGAGATGAGGCTGAGCTGTGTGTATTCACCCTGTATGGTTCCTTCCTCCATCTCATCATGCTCCGCCTGCAATGCATCCTTTTTGATTGTGAGCAGAGAGCATTTCAGTAGACAGAGAAGCAGGATGGTGACACTAATTATGGCATCATCGCCGCTCACCATCTTGGTAGAGTCCTCAAAGTTTTGGAGGATGGTACATATTTCTGACATCCATGTCCACTCCTGAGGTCTTATGTGTGGAGTCTGAACTGAATACCGATGGCCTTGTTGATGCTGGTACTCAACAACTGCCCTCTTCTGCTCACAAATCCTTCCCAACATCTGCAGTGTAGAGTTCCAATGTGTGGGGACATCACACACCAGTCTGTGAGCCAGAAGCTGCAAACGCTGCTGAAACACAGCAAGGGCGGTGGAAGCAGTAGGTGACTTTCTAAAATGGGCACACAGGCAGCGTACTTTAACAAGCAGATCCGGCAGCTCCGGGTAGGATTTGAGAAACCGCTGAACCACGAGGTTAAGCACATGGGCCAGGCATGGTACGTGTGTGAGCTCGCCTCAGAGCCGCCACAAGGTTCCGGCCATTGTCACACACAACCATGCCTGGCTGTAGGTTCAGTGGTGTGAGCCACAGATCTGCCTGTTCTTTCAGAGCTGTCCACAACTCTTCAGCATTGTGTTGCTTGTCACTTAAGCATATTAGCTTCAGCACAGCCTGTTGCCGCTTGGCCGAGGAAGTGCTGCAGTGCGTCCTGCTTGTGACTGATGTGGTCATTTCGGAGATGGAGGCTGAAGAGATGAGGAGGCAGGAGGATGAGGTGCAGGAGCAGTAGACTGTGGGGGCAACCCTGATTGGCCTAGGGCCTGCAATCCTTGGCGTCAGGAGGACGTGTTCCGTCCCAAGGTCTGACTGGGTCCCGGCTTCCACTATGTTAACCCAGTGTGCCGTCAGCGAGATGTACCGTCCCTGCCCACAAGCACTTGTCCACGTGTCCGTGGTTAGGTGGACTTTCCCGATAACTGCGTTGTTGAGGGCATGGCTAATGTTTTGGGACACGTGCTTGTGTAATGCGGGGACGGCAAATTAGGAGAAATAGTGGCGGCTGGGGACTGAGTACCAAGGGACAGCCGCCGCCATTAGGGTGCGGAATGCTTTAGTCTCCACGAGCCTAAAAGGCAACATTTTGAGCGCAAGCAGTCGTGAAATGTGGGAATTTAGTAGTGTGGCCTGTGGGGCGTTGGCTGCATATTTGTGCTTGCGTTCCAAGGACTGGGTTATGGACAACTGAACGCTGCGCTGGGACAAGGACGTGGATGTGCTTCCTGATGCTGCTACTTGAGAGTGTGCAACGACAGGTGCAGGGCAGGAGGCATCTTCGCATGTGCCATGGACAGGGGATTGGCTTGCATGCACAACAGCAGAAGAAGCAACGGTGCCACCCGTCCTCGCTCTGCATGTCCTCCTGCCAGGTTGGATCAGTTACTATATCATCCACCACCTCGTCTTCCATTTCTGCACCCTGGTCCTCCTCCTGACTTTCTGGCAATTGTGTCTCATCATCGTCCACCTCTTGTGACACTTTCCCACCGTCGCCTTCATGTGACCATGGCTGCTCAAATATTTGGACATCGCTACATGCGATCTCCTCTTGCCCCGCTTCAAGTGGACCGGGCGAATCTATAAATGGAAAAGTGAACAGCCCTTCAGAGTGTCCAAGTGTGGGATCAGTAGTCTCCGGGCACTCGGCATGGTGGGAGGAAGGAGGATCAGGGTGAGGAATATGCAGTCCAGACTCACGGCTACTGAGACTTGACCGTGTGGAAGACAGGGTGGTGGTGGTGATGGCTAAGTGACTGGAAGCATTATGCGCTATCCAACCAACAACCTTTTGACACTGCTCTGGGTTTAATAGTGGTGTGCTTCGGTCCCTTAGGAATTGTGACAGAAAGGTCAGGCGAGAAGATGTGGGTGTTTGTTGTGGTACAATTTTAGCTTGCCCACGGCCTCTGCATGCACCATCACCATCACATCCAGTTCCCCGTCCCTTGCCACCCGCCTTGCCCATTTTAAATGGAGGATAATATCTTCCACGCTCACTACAAATGGCGGAATTTGGAGCGAAGCTATATAAAATCCATGTGATGGAGAAACCACAGTTTTAAATACCTGTCCTGTGGGGAACTATTTTGAACAGCAAACTGGTGTCGAAAACTTGGCTGACACACTGAAAAAAAATTAGAATGGAGGCCAGAAATGGCAGAATTTTCAGAAAATGTATATGTGATCTGTGTGACGGACAAACCACAGTTTTAAATACCTGGCCTGTAGGTAACCATTTTGAACAGCAAACCGGTGGCAAAAACTTTGCTGACACACTGAAAAAAAATTTGAATGGAGGCCAAAAATGGCAGTATTTTCAGCACAATTATGTGATCCGTGTGACGGACAAACCAGTTTTAAATAGCTGGATTTTTAGCGCTGTAATATGGAAAGGACCTGGCTGTATTCTGCAGTGCCAGCAAGCAAATGGCGCAGAAAAACGGATTGCTTTTTAAGCACATAATGAGGATTAAGATCCAAAAAAAATTACTCCAGGACCCTGAGACCTGGGCCTTTGTCTAGAAATGTCTAACAGCAGCAGAAGGCAGAACTGGAATGGAGCCTCTTATGCTATATGCACTGCAGTCTGCTATATACACTGCCTGCCTGCCTATATACACTGCCTGCCTGATATCTCTGCAGATGGATTAGTCCTCAGAAGGACTGTTTGTTGAGATGTATATGTGTAATGTACTCGTTTTCTCCCTACACAACCAAATCTCTCCCTAGCTCAGCAGCACCTCTCCCTACACTGCCTGATTGCAGAATAGACTGACAAGCACAGTGGCACCAGGTCTGATATAGACCTGATGACGCTGTGCGGCCAACCAATCACTGTAATGCCACAACCAACATGGTTGCGGCATTACAGTGAGTGGCAGGCAATCCCTAAAGAGCACCAAACATGCAGGGAGGGGACCCGAGCATCCGCACGAACATCTTGCAAGTACTCGGCGAGCTCCGAGCATCTCGATTACCAAGCTCCTCAGGCAAGTACAGAGTAGTTGCGAGTATGCCCGCTTATCACTAATAATATGTCATCTATATATATAATCGTCTTATCCCGTCTGTCTGTCTGTCCAGGAAATCCCGCGTCGCTGATTGGTCCGGCAGCGGCCAATCAGCGACGCGGGATTTCAGAAAAAAGATGGCGGCCGTTAGCGGCTCATCTGCGGGACGGAGCTGAGCGGCGATGCAGCCAGGAGATGACCGGCGCGAGGCGCTCATCTCCCGACCACTAGCAGCAGAAGGACCCCGACCGGGTGTCAAGGGAGGACCGGGGAGCGGCGCTGCGAGTCGGGATACTTCTGCTGCGAGAAGCCGCTCATCTCCCGGCTTCTCGCAGCGGAAGTAGCCGCACAGGCAGCGGCGCTCCCCGGTCCTCACCAATACAATTCCGCTCCCCGGTCCTCACCAATACAATTCCGCTCCCCGGTCCTCACCAATACGATTCGCTGATTGGTCGCGGGCGGAGACCGCGACCAATCAGTGATCTTGGAGCAAAAGTTAAACACCGCTGTGCTGATTGGTTGCAGCCGCAGGCCGCGACCAATCAGCAATATTTGCGCCAAATTTAAACACCGCTCTGCTGATTAGTCGCAACCACCGGCCGTGACCAATCAGCGATATTGGCACCAAATTTAAACACCGCTTCGCTGATAAGTCGCGGTTGCCGGCCGTGACTAATCAGCATTATTGGCGCCAAATTTAAACACCGCTTTACTGATTTGTCACGGTGGCCGGCCGCGACCAATCAGCGATATTGGCGCCAAATTTAAACACCGCTCTGCTGATTGGTCGCGGTTACGGTCACGAATAATCAGCATTATTGGCGCCAAATTTAAACACTGCTCTGCTGATTGGTCGCGGCTGTGACCAATCACCATTATTGGCGCCAAATTTAAATACTGCTCTGCTGGTTGGTCACGACCGCCGGCCGCAACCAATCAGCATTATTGGCGCCAAATTTAAACCCCGCTCTGCTGATTGGTCGCGTTCGCTGGCCGTGACCAATCAGCATTATTGGCGCCAAATTTAAACCCCGCTCTGCTGATTGGTCACGGCCAGCGGTCGCGACTAATCTGCGATATAGGCGCCAAATTTTAACACCGCTTTGCTGATTGGTCACGGTTGCCGGCCTCGACCAATCAGCTATTTTGGCGCCAAATTTAAACACCGCTCTGGTGATTGCGCCCGGTCGGCCGCATACATATTCTAGAATACCCGATGCGTTAGAATCGGGCCACCATCTAGTAGGATATATAATATCTAACAAGGTAACATATGACACATAAAGCTGGACATGTAATAAGTGGCTGACCATTTGGATTAAACACAATAGCAAAGGAAGAAAAACCCGAACAAACCATCAAGCGTCATCAATAGTCTAGGTGGAGAGAGAGGGAGGGGGGAAACCCCTCTAATGTATAACTACCTGGTGATCCGTGGTACTGTGTGCTGCACGTTGCGCCCCGACACGTGTTTCGGCATTGCCTTCGTCAGGGGATGGCGTCCAGCAGATGGGTATGAAGAGAGAAAAAGGCGTATTGATGACACATCCACGATCAGGAGGACAATGCCTGCCCAAACCTGCCCCCCGTGTCACGGGACCAGCGATGCTGGTCAGCTGACCACGCTTCTCCGGACACATGCAGATACAGGGGCCGGGAGGGTGAGCGGGACACAGACTGCACATGCGAGCCAGGCCAGGTTCTTCTCATGGTGTAAGTACCAGGATCCCATAATGTAGATGTCAGAGAAGGTATTCACTAATACTATAGGGCAATTAGTAATACTATATTGGCAAAATTGCTAGAATTATGATAATACTTAGGGGCTAAAATTACTGGAATAGTGATGAAGATATTTAGGGGCTATATTGGGGATAAGGACAACAATAATTAATGATTAAGACAACATAAATTTGCCACAAGTAAATAATATGAACGTCTAAATATTAATGAATAAAATAAGAATTGCTAAAAGGACAAGCAAAAATTGCTTGAATAGTGATATGTTAAAATAATATATGAATAAAACCAGAAGTGTTAGGAAGCCAAGCAACCATGCTTGTGATAATGTGTAAGGATAACTTGCTAAAATATATTAATAAAATGTAAGTGCTGAGAAGACAAGCAATTATGCTTGAATAAAGTGATCATGTGCAAGAAATAAATTACTAAAAAGTATGCAAAGTGAATGGTGAAAAAAGTATTATTATTACTAATTGCCCTATAGTATTAGTGAATACCTTCTCTGAAACCTACATTATGGGATCCTGGTACTTACATCATGAGAAGAACCTGGCCAGGCACGCATGTGTAGTCAGTGTCCCACTCGACCTCCCGGCCCCTGTATCTGCATGTGTCTGGAGATGCGTGGTCAGCTGACCGGCATCGCTGGTCACGTGACACGGGGTCGGGTGGGCGTTGACCTCCTGATTGTGGATGCATCATCAATATGTTTTTCTCTCATTGGTTCTTGTCGCTATTTAACTTTATACCCATCTACTGGACGCCACCCTGACGAAGGCAACACCGAAGCGTGCATCAGGGCGCAGCATGCTGCACATGGTACCACAGATCACCAGGTAGTTATACATTAGGGTTTTTTTCTCCCCTCCCTCTCTCTCCACCTAGACTATTGCTGACGCTTGATGGTTACCATTAACTCTTGTCCATGAGGAAGTTTATTTAGTCTGACAGGTTCCACTGACCAGGCCACTTGGCCTTGTGGGCTCATCATTATTGTGGTTCCCTTCTTCATTGATAATCTGTTTGCTCTCTAGGCTACCAAGCATTTTTTTGTATACCTGTTTTCTAGAATACAGAGTACCTTTTCAGCAGCACATGCTTTTTACTTATGCATTGGATCGTGGTCTGTAATGACATATCTGTGTAGGGATATATACATGTACCTTTACTTGGTTCTTGATTAAGGATTTTTATTTTGTATATACAAATACATATCCCTTTGCTTTATAAAGTCCTTGTGTATTACCATCTAGGTTGGAGAGAATGTAGTACTATTACTATAGAATGTACTATTAGTGATTTTATGCTGTTTTTATATTCATGTATGTTCACAGTGCCACGGTTATACATTGACCATTAAAGAAAGGCTTTTTATCTTGATTTTGAGTTTAACCTTTTTGTATCTATATACCTTATGACCAGTTTGTTTGGGTTTTTCTTCCTTCGGTATTATGATCAAATGTTACTGAAGTAATAATCCTGATATTTTTTGCAAGCTGCAAAATATTATACTCCATTTAAAAGGGGCAAGACACTTGTTAAGGGATGGGGAAGTGGACGTAATGCTGATGGTGCACACGGAGGTGAGGTCATGGGCAAGATGAAACTGTGCCTGCTGAGGGAGCACAACAAGAACCCACCCTACCTTCTTGTCCCACTTTCTAGGGGGCCACAGAACACCACTCTTAAAGCCAGGCCAGTGGGAAAAGGTTGATGGTTTCATAGCAGATAATGCTTCCAGTCAGTTTGCCACCACCACCCTGTCTTCCACATGGTCCAGTCTCAGTAGCCGTGAGTCTGGACCACATATTCCGCACCCTGATCCTCCTTCCTCCCAGTAGGCCGAGTGCCTGGAGACAAGCGATCCCACACTCCAAAGAGCTATTCACATTTCCATTTATAGATTCTGGCCTCTCATTCTGTCCACTTCAAACGGGGCATGAGGAGATTGCATATAGCAATGCCCGTGAGCAGCCACGGTCACATGAAGGCGACGGTGGGAAAGTGCAGTTACTGTCGCAAGAGATGGAGGACGATGAGAAACAATTGCCAGCAAGTCAGGAGGAGGACCAGGGTATGTACATGGAAGACGAGGTGGTGGACGATGAAGTCACTGACCCAACCTGGGAAGGTGACATGCAGAGTGAAGACAGCAGTGCAGAGGGAGCCATAGCACCACAACAGGCAGGAAGAAGCAGTGGGATGGCCACAGACACAAGGCGGGCAACTGTTCCCCTAAAAAACAATACGAGGGAAGTTGCCAGTCGAACTGTTAGGTCTTCCCTAGTCTGACTCTTTTTTAAAGACTGTCCAGTGAACCCCAAAAAAAGCCATTTGCAACATCTGCCATGCCAGCATCAGCAGGGACAGCAAAATTACCAGCCTGACCACCACCAGCATGCTCAGGCACAATGACAGCAAAGCACGCGACTAGTTGGGCCGAATGCCAGGGTCCAGAAACCGTGGCTGCAGGTGACACCACTGCCTGGTCCGCAGTTGTGCGTGCACGCCAATCCCCAGTCCATGGCCCATGCAAAGATGCCGCCCGCTTTGCACCTGTTGTTGCACACTTGCAACCATGTCCCTACCCCAGTCCTTGGAACGCAAGCACAAATATGTAGCCACCCACCCACAGGCCACAATACTAAACCGTTACATTTCTAGACTGCTTGCACTGGAAATGTTGCCTTTTAGGCTTGTGGACACAGAACATTTCCGCAACCTCATGGCGGTGGCTGTCCCTCTATACTCGGTCCCCAGCCACCACTATTTCTCCCAGTCCCCGCCTTACACAAGCACGTGTCCCAGAACATTACCCGTGCCCTCACCAACGCAGTTACTGGGAAGGTCCACCAAACCACAGACACGTGGACAAGTGTCCAAGGACGGTACAGTTCACTGACGGCACACTGGGCGAATATTGTGGAAGCTGGGACCCAGTAGGACCCTGGGATGGAACACGTCCTCCCGACGCGGAGAATTGCTGGCCCTGGGTCAATCAAGGTTGTCCCCACATTGTACAGCAGCTCTTGTACTTCCTCTTCAGCCTCCATCTCCGAAACAACCACATCAGTCGCAAGCTGGAAGCACTACAGCACTGCCTCGGCCAAGCGGCAACAGGCTCTACTGAAGCTAATCTGCTTAGGTGACAAACCGCACACCACTGCAGAGTTGTTGAAAGCTGTAGCAGAGCAGGCAGCTCTGTGGCTCTCACCTCTGAACCTACAACCAGGCATGGTCGTGTGTGACAATGGCCGAAACCTGGTGGTGGCTCTGAAACTTGGCAACCTTGCACACGTAGTATGCCTGTCCCATGAGCTCAACTTGGTAGTTCAGCGGTTTCTCAAAACCTACCCTGATTTGCCTGAGCTGCTTTTGAAAGTATGCCGCGCGTGTGCCCATTTCAGAAAGTCAGCTACAGCTGGCAGTGCTTCTGCAGCATTTGCAGCTTCCAGCTCACAGACTGGTGTGCGATGTCACCACGCATTGGAACTCAACCTTGCATATGTTGAGAAGGATTTGTAAGCAGCAGAGAGCAGTTGTTTAGTACCAACTTCAACATTCCCGTTGGTATTCCAGTCAGCCTCCGCACACAAAAGCTGAGGAGTGGGCATGGATGTCTGACATCTGTGCCGTTCTCCAAAACTTTGAGGACGCCACCAAGATGGTGAGCGGCGATGGCGCTATAATTAGCATCATCATCCTGCTTCTCTGTCTACTGAAACGTTTGCTGCTCACAATTAAAGAGGCTTTGCAGGTGGAGCACAATGAGATGGGGCAAAGAACTATACAGGGTAATGCTACACAGCCCAGCCTCATCTCAGTGCAGATTGGGTGATAATGAGGAGGAGATACAGGAGCTGGCTACCCACACCACATTCATACCGTCTGTTCAGCGTGGGTGGCCTGAAGAGGAGGAGGACCAAGAGGAGAAAATGGACAGTTGCCTTCTTGGTGGGTACAGAGAAGTCTTGGCTGTTGGCAGTCTGGCACACATGGCTGTTTATGTTCCGCTGCCTTTCCCGTGTCGCGTTGTACGCATTTTGGGCAACAGTAATTACTGGTTGGTCACACTTCTAGACCCACGCTACAAGGAGAACTTTCTATCTCTCCTTCCCGTGGCGAACAGGTCTCATAAAATGTTGCAGTACCAGAAGGCCCTTGTTGAAGAATTCTTAAAAAAATTCTCATCTGACAACGCTGGCGGCAGAGGTCACAGTTTCTTGGACAACCAAGGAATACAAGCGAGGGAGACACAAACCAGAAGCAGCAAAGGCAGGGGAACACTGTCAAAGGTCTGGGACAGTTTTCTTAGACCCTCCCAGCACCCAGGCCCTGATGCGCTGGGTACTCTGGCAAGGAGAGAAGTTTTGGAAGATGCTGAAGGAGTACCTTGGTGACCGTACCAGAGTCCTCAGTGATTCCTGTGCCTTACAACTTTTGGGTATCCAAGTTGGACAGGTGGCATGAACTGTCTATCTACGCCTTGGAGGTCCTCGCCTGCCATGCCGCTGTTTTGTGAGAGCGAGCTTTTAGTGCTGTCGGGTATTATAACTGATAGGCGCATCCGCCTGTCAACTGAAAATGCTAGACTTCTCAACACCACCGTATGATAGCAGCGAAACATACACTCAATTCCAGTGTTTTTTTTTGTTTTTTTTTTTGGGGGGGGGGTCTATTCCCATGCACTCCTTCACACCCAGACATGGGTATACACTTCAGAATTTTGGATCGTCATCCTCCTTATCCTCCACCACATCACCAGGGTGACCATTATTCAACACCCACATAATTTTTTTAAGGGTGTTTATGATGCCCATAGGAACAATTTTTAGAGGCCTACCGCTAACATTCTATAAAATATATATGTGTACCCCCCACGGGTAAATGTTTTTCATTTACCAGTCTAGGAGACCCATTCCTTAATAATGGGAAAACATTTCGACTTAGGTCTTGCACTATATCTCTTCAAAGGGGTATTGGAGTGTGTACTCATTTTTAGCAGCCCTTGCACTTATTGCATAACAGTATAGGAGACCCACTCCTTAATTTTAATACAATTTCTCTGAGGCCCTTCACTACGTCTCTTCAAAATGTTATTGGAGTGCATCCTAATTTTTAGCAGCCCTTGAACTTACTGCATACACAATTACCGTCTAGGAGAACCACTCCTTAATTTTTACTATAATTTTTCTGAGGCCCTTCACTACGTCTCTTCAAATTGGTATTGAAGTGTGTCCTAATTTTTAGAAGCCCTTGCACTTACTGCATAACAGTATAGGAGACCCACTCCTTAATATTTTTTACTATAATTTTTCTGAGCCCCTTCACTACGTCTCTTCAAAGTGGTATTGGAGTACATCATAATTATTGGCAACCCTACCACTTACTGCATACGCAATAACAGTATAGGAGACCCACTCCTTAATAATTAATACTTTTCCTGAGGCCCTTCACTACATCTCTTCAAATTGGTATTAAAGTGTGTCCTAATTTTTAGCAGCCCTTACACTTACTGCATAACAGTATAGGAGACCCACTTCTTAATTTTTAATATAATTTTTCTGAGCCCCTTCGCTACATTTCTTCAAAGTGGTATTGGAGTACGGTATAATTATTGGCAGCCCTGCATACGCAATAACAGTATAGGAGACCCACTCCTTAATAATGGGAAAGTCAATTCAAATTGATTCTATATTCTACAATATTACCTCTCTTATTTGCAAATTTGTATACGGGTGAGTTATCGCACCATGGATAGCGTATTACATGCCTCCAGACAGGGATTATTGCCTTATACACCTTGCTGCTACAACCAAAAAAAAAAAATCTATTATATTCCCTATTGATACAGCTGTTAGCTGCATTTAGAATAGGGACAGGTGCTAGGTATCTTCAGCTGGAAAGGAGTGCTCATTCTGGTCACATACATATCTTCCACAGTGCATAACTTGATTTTTTTTTTCCATGCATTCATTGACCGATTCATCATTTTTAACGGTGATCTGTACTTAGAAATTCAATAAAGCATCTCTTACACGGTCTATAACGTGACAGCTTTTTTCCCAAAAATCATTGACAGATTCATGTTTTTTAATACAATCTGCACTCAGAAATTCATCAAAGCAGGCAGTGTTGATTGCGCTCCTCCAGTTTGGTGCTTCCGCGTACCAAAAAAAACTCTTTTGAGCCTGTTAAAATCTATTTTTTATTCTACAATATTACCTCCCTTAACTGCAATTTGTGTACGGGTGAGCTATCGCACTATGGATAGTGTATTACACAGATCCATCCTGGGATTATTGCATTATACTGCTGCAAAAAAATTCTATTTCCAATTCATACTGCAGTTAGCTGCATTTATAATAGCGACAGGTGCTAGGTGGTAACATCTGCGGGAAATGAGTGTGCATTTTGGTAACATAATTCTCTTCCACAGTCCATAATTAGATTGATTCTTTCCATACACTCATTGACCGATTCATTATTTTTAACGGTGATCTGCACTTAGAAATTCAACAAAGCATCTCTTACACTGTATAATTTGATTGCTTTTTTCCAAAAATCATTGACAGAAATTCATCGAAGTTGGCAGAAATTTTCCAAATTTGACAGAAATGAATCAAAGTTAACTAAATTTACTGATTTAATGTGTCCATGCGCAGTTTCTCTGTAGCTTCTGTATGTAAAATGTTGTGGTGGGAGACTTGACGCTACTGGAGCTGGAAATACCACTTCAGTACTCTCCAGTGCTTTGTTTCCATCCATTTCTGGGTGCTTCTTTAAGTATGTTTGGGGTCATTGTCCTGCTGGAAGACCAATGACCGAGGATGCAAACCCAGCTTTATGACACAGGGCACTACATTGCGACCCAAAATCCTTTGGAAATCTTCACATTTCATGATGCCCTTGCACACAGTCAAGGCACCCTATGCGAGAGGCCGCAAAACAACCCCTAAATATCTTTGAACCTCTACCATTTTTGACTGTAAATACTGTGTTATTTTAGGTGTAGGTCTCATTTCATTTACAGCAAATAGTTGAATGATGTGCTTTACCAAAAAGCTCCATCTTGGTCTCATCTGTCCCCAAGATGCCTGCTGGCCTTTTTAAAAAATAGTGGAGGCCGCCTACTGGCAAGTGTATAAATTATGAGGGCCCCCTGCTGGACATCGAAATTTCAAACTTTACAGCAAAAAGAAAATTTGACCACCTCCGATGAATACGTTATATTGCTGTAGCAATATGCGGCTATGCAAAGCATAGCAGTCTGATGGCCCTCTAACAATAGTGAGGGCTGACTGCTGGCCCTCTAACAATAGAAAGGGTCGACTAATGGCCCTGTAAAAATAGGCTTTGTGACTTTCATTCCCTCCTTCATAAATGAAACAGGATGTGTCTGATCATGTCCCACACACCACATGGCCAGATAACATAATAAAATGTTAAAATTACATTTACTGGTGAATGTATTTTTCACCATTGAAATCAATGCTAAAGTGCAAAAACACAGCAAACACAGTACGTATGAACATAGCCCAAGGTGTGGAGGAACATTTTTGGTTATTTATTTTGCCTTATATACAACCCCTGGCAAAAATTATGGAATCACCGGGCTCAGAGGATGTTCATTCAGTTGTTTAATGTTGTTGAAAGAAAGCAGATCACAGACATGGCACAAAACTAAAGTTATTTCAAATGGCAACTTTAAGGCTTTAAGAAACACTAAAAGAAATCAAGATTTAAAATGTGGTACTCAGTAAAGGTAATTTTTTTCAGACCAAGCAGAGGGAAAAAATTATGGAATAATGAAAAACACACAAAAGAACACTCCAATACATCACTAGTATTTTGTTGCAACACCTCTGGCTTTAATAACAGATTGCAGTCTCTGAGGCATGGACTTAATGAGTGACAAACAGTACTCTTCATCAATCTGGCTCCAACTTTCTCTGATTGCTGTTGCCAGACCAGCTTTGAAGGTTGGAGCCTTGTGATGGACCATTTTCTTCAACTTCCACCAAAGATTTTCAATTGGATTGAGATCCGGACTATTTGCAGGCCATGACATTGACCTTCTGTGTCTTCTTTCAAGGAATGTTTTCACAGTTTTTGCTCTATGGCAGGATGCATTATCATCTTGAAAAATGATGTCATCATCCCCAAACATCCTTTCAATTCATGGGATAAAACTGTCCAAAATATCAATGTAAACTTGGGCCTTTATTGAAGATGTAATGACAGCCATCTCCCCCGTGCCTTTACCTGACATGCAGCCCCATATCATCAATGACTGTGGAAATTTGCATGTTCTCTTCATGCAGTCATCTTTATAAATCTCATTGGAATGGCACCAAACAAAAGTTCCAGCATCATCACCTTGCCCAATGCAGATTCGCAATTCATCACTGAATATGACTTTCATCCAGTCATCCACGGTCAACGATTGCTTTTCCTTAGCCCATTGTAACCTTGTTTTTTTCTGTTTAGGTGTTAATGATGGCTTATGTTTAGCTTTTCTGTATGTAAATCCCATTTCCTTTAGGCGGTTTCTTACAGTTCGGTCACAGACATTGACTCCAGTTTCCTCCCATTCGTTCCTCATTTGTTTTGTTGTGCATTTCCTCTTTTGGAGACATATTGCTTTAAGTTTCCGGTCTTGATGCTTTGATGTCTTCCTTGGTCTACCAGTATGTTTACCTTTAACAACCTTCCCATGTTGTTTGTATTTGGTCCAGATTTTAGACACAGCTGACTGTGAACTACCAACTTCTTTTGCAACATTGTGTGACGATTTACCTTCTTTAAAGAGTTTGATAATACTCTCCTTTCTTTCAATTGACATCTCTTGTGTTGGAGCCATGATTCATGTCAGTCCACTTGGTGCAACAGTTCTCCAAAGTGTGATCACTCCTTTTTAGATGCAGACTAACGAGCAGATCTAATTTGATGCAGGTGCTAGCCTTGGAAATGAAAATTTACAGGGTGATTCCATATTTTTTTTCCTCAGAATTGAGTGATTCCATAATTTTTTCCCTCTGCTTGGTCTGAAAAAAATTACCCTTACTGAGTACCACATTTTTAATCTTGATTTCTTTTAGTGTTTCTTAAAGCACTAAAGTTGCCATTTGAAATTACTTTAGTTTTGTGCCATGTCTGCGATCTGCTTTTTTTCAACATTAAACAACTGAATGAACATCCTCCGAGCCCGGTGATTCCATAATTTTTTGCCAGGGGTTGTACAATTGCCCTGGAAAGAATGTTTCTCAACATTTTTCCAGGAAAATCCATTTTAGCTTTGTTTTTGTGTGTTTTGTCAGTCCGTAAAAGTGGCGTAATACTCTGACAACATTGTTCACAGCAGTTCCCTGCGATTTAGAGATGCTTCCAGGGGTCTTCCCCATGTAATTTCAGCACTCTTTCCATCGATTTGATTAATTTTTAGACCCCGTCCAGACCTCCGGGGAAGGAGGCTGCCGTTAAAATACTCGAGTTTCCCATTGACTTACATTGTAATGGTTACTTGGGTTGGGCAACCGAGAATTACGGTTTACTCGACCCGAGTAATGAGTACCTAAGCATTTTAGTGCTCGCTCATCACTACTGTTCATCATAGAAGGCTGTGAAACAAACAAAGGGCAAATAGAGTTTTATCCGGTGATGAGAACAGTGTAAAGGTGAAGTGCTTGCTCACCTGATAAGGTTGCACGTGCAACACTCTCTAGGCAAATACCAGCTGCTGTAAATCATGAGTCAACGGACCAGAAGAACTGTTGTATGGAAGTAAAGCGGTTGTCTGCGCTCCTGATGGGATTCCACAAAGGGACTCGGGAGATAACTTTGAAATGCGTAGATATTAAAACCGCATTTTATTAATCTTTATCTCCCGAGTCTCTTTGTGGATTCTCACCAGCAGCGCAGACAAAACAGCTTTATTTCCGTACAGCAATTGATGATTATTGCAAAAGCAATAGTGTACTACTCAGGCAAAAAAAAAGCATCTGGTTTTACCTTTTTCTGGGGGCAGGCACAAGTGAAACATGATTTTAACATATTTCATTTTCAAAACTGTGCAGCCAAAACATGCTTTGAAAAAAAAAAAGGGGCTGTGAAGCACTCAGTAGGTTAAAGAAATGGTTCAAAATTAAAGAAGTTATCCGGTCTAAATTGATAAGTCTGCAGTCACTCAGTGTGAATGTAGACTTATGAATCCCCCCAGCACCTGCACTGCACGCTGTGAGGATTTGCTACTTCCCGAGCCAGGACCGGCATATGCATTATGTATATTCCCGGCCAGAGCCCGACTAGTGGGTACAGCCTCGCTCCATACACTTGTACTACCTGTCTACTGCTGTAGCCGTCAAGTGGGCACAGCTTAGTGCAATAGAAGTGTATGGAGAGAGGCAGCTCCCACTAGACAGGCCCTGGTACCCTCTGGTCCCGATTCAGAATCCCTGCAGAGCACAGTGCATACAGTGGGGGGGATTCATAAGTCTGCAGTCACACAGAGGGACTGCAGATATATAATTTTGGACCAGACAACCATGTTCAATGCAAAATGTTAATTGACAAATAGATAACAGTGAGTGGGAATCAATATGGCCATAAAGAAGTTGCAAAAAGAGGCTAAAACGGGATTGCAATTATGATAATTCACACAAGGGGCTTGCTATCCAGATCGTTTCAACTAGAAGTGACAAAAGTATTACATATACATACACTTTTCATTTAGAAGTAAAACAGGATTGAAAACCATTAGAAAACATTGTTTTAATTATTCAAAAATATAGATCTATACTTTAAAAGCCTAAAGAATGCATTCCCGAGAAAAACAAATCTTTTAAAAATGCTGATTATGAGCAAAACGTTAAAGTGCTGGGTACAAACATCAAACAAACAATTATCAATTCATTACAAATGGTCGGCTTTGCATTTAACATTAATCCATAAATTGAAGATTAGGCAATAGTCCTCAAGTAAATGGCCATACTTTCGATACAACAGTGCCGGTTTGGATGGCTTGGAATTTAAATATATTAAATATATACACTCTAGAGCCAGTCTTTATGAGGACATCTTCCTCTATCCAAGCTTGATGACAACAAATATCGAAAACAAGCCTATAAAAAGTAATAAAAAGAAAGACAAATGGTCAAAGATTAAACTATGTAGGCGATTTGTACTTAACACTTATCATAAACCAACATTGTTCTTTTCTTAAATGTAGTTAAGCAGCAATATCCACAGAAAAAGCATTAAAAAGGGCAGTTAAGGTATGTGGTCTTAGTAGTGCAAAATGTAACTATGGAATATATTGACAGTTTTACCATTGTCTGCTTTAAAGGAAACCTGTCAGTTATGTTAAATTCTTTCTGATTTGCAGGCAGGATATCATAGAGCAGGAAGAACTGATCACATTGGTATACATTTTTGTGGGAAAAGTTGCTGTAAGCATTGCATTTTATTAATTGAAATAATTGTTGTCCAATGAGCAGTCCTGTCGAGTGATTGACTGCCACCTCTGCATGCACAGGGACTACTGTTAGTAGGACCTCCCACTATACTCATATCCATACAAACACCAGGTATTTGAATGAATAAATTGCAAGTTATACTAATTCTTTTCCAATAAACCTATATATCAAATCTGCTCAGCATAACAATATGTATAGAAATAAGCTTATTACAGCTAAGTGAGATCCAACAGAATTAAAAGTTCTGAAGAAACTGTTATATAGCCACAATCATTGAAGCATGTCTCACAGCCGTGTGCATTTAAAGGGAATCTATCAGGTCATTTTTTCGTACCTTTCTAATAGTATCCTGATATAGGGCTTGGGCAGCCCTTTCAGCATATGTCCTTTTTATTTATGTATATTACTCGCCCGAGGATTGCATCACAATCCTCGGGTTGGTTGTTTGCTCTCCTGGTCTGAGCATGACAGCATGTATTTCTATGCAGCTTTCACACTCAAATCAGGTGAGCACACGGCCAATCCGAGGATTGCGATGCAGAGGGGTGGGCGGGGTAAAGAGTGAATATTCGTTTGGCATTAACATACGTTTGACTAGCTGGCACCAGACAAATTTTTAGGGGCTTACATCAACACAATTGGGGCAACGTACAAGAATAAAAGTTACATATCCTGAAAGGGCTGCCCAAACCCTAATGACAAAAATCTTAAGAGTGAAGGTGTAGACATACTATAAGGCTGAGTTGACTTTTTAGAGTCCCGGTTAGTGCGTGGATTTGCGCTAATGAGCATGGATCATTAAATGAGGGAAAAGCACAAATCAATGCTCTTGCTTCACTCCAGGAGTAGGCAAAAAGACAGAAAACTTCTCTCAATTAATGTAAAAATTCATAATGAGCTGAGAGAGTATGCACATGAGGAGCTCTGGACAAGAACTGCTGTAAACTGCCTTTTCTAGAAGAGTACCGGCCAGATTACCTTCCCGAATGGGTCCCAAGAAAGAAAAGACCTCTGCGGCTGCAGGCACCGCTGTTCCTGTCACGACACTCTATGCCTTTCTCATCAAGGAGCCAGCCCCATCTCAGACCGCGACGACAGCAGCCCCTGCCCACCAATCTGCGCACTCATTGTCGGGGGCGGCAAGGTAGGAGGTGAAAAATCTCCCTAAGCCCTGGGAAGAGGGAACCTGGTGGGGATTTTAGATCCTGACATCGGGGCAAACAAACCTAAGAAACTCTGATCAGATGCTGCATACCCCTGAGCCAATTACAATGTAAAGGCCTCATAGAGCACACTGGGTCTGATCATGCAGTAATTAAGGGACATTCAAGAGACTGCCTCGCTACAATCTGACTGTTGGGCCCAGCTACCCCCAAGATTGAGAAAACGGTCTACTAAAAGAGCCCATATAGAATGGGGCCCTCAAGATATCACAAACCTAGGAGGGACCCCTTGACACAAGGCCATACTGACAACATGGAGGACTGGACTTCATCCCCTGCGCCTTTAGAGGATGAGTAGATGGAGTATGAGCCTGCCTCGTCCCCTTCTTCCTGAAATACCTAAACCATTTGCCCTCTAAAGAGGATTTTAAAACCTTAAGTTAAAGAGGCCTGGAAATCTGAGATTGCATGTGTAAGACAGGATTTGCAGTGCTTTGCAGGATGGACACTCTAGAAGGGGATCATGATGTTACCAGATCTCACGTGGCCGGTCTCCAACAGATGATAATATCCCAAAAAGAGGCTGTAAGGGACATGCGTACTGACATTAAAGATCTGAACATTGGCACCAAAAAATCACTGTGTACAAGTATAATCTGCTCCACCGGGCAGATTCCCAATGGGCTGCTAGTGCAGTGAGCCACCTGGCCTGCCACATTATCTCACTGGTCTGTGCGCAGCAGTGCACAGGTCATCCTGACCTCAGCACCTTATACACAGAGTTCCCTCCTGTTCACCAGCCGTGACATCAACGATTCCACCCTCAGCTGTCTCCTGCCAGCACGGAAGATCCTCTCACTGACTGCAGGGTCAGAAAATAGGTCGCCTGCAGCAGTAAATTTCTCTGTAATCAAGGTCGTGGAGAGTGGTAGTTGCCCGCACGTGGCACCACTTCAAATTGGGTTGAGTGGGGTGGGCACGCTTTATAAAGTTATAACTTTTGTGTGGCCACTTTCCTGCGCTTGATACAACCATTCAAAAAGGGGACATGTCATGAAGGAGAACACTGGCCAATGAACACTTACACATCAGATTGATAGAAGAGTGTTCCTGTCCTCCTGCACAGCACATCAAAGAAGGAACCAAGCTGCAAGAGGAGTCCAACTACCTGTGTGCTCCAGGGAGAGATAGAGAGGCATGTCCAGCCCACATGGTGACAAGCTTCTCCTGCTCTGGTCAGCACCACAGCAGTGGGGAGGGACTGCTGTGAGCAGGAGAAGCTGAGGAGCAGCACATGTACATCAGCTTCTCCTGCAGCACAAAGGAGTGTGTGATAGTTGTGTGTGAGGTGTATGTATACTTGTTTAGCATACATGTGTACATGTAGTATGCATGTTTAGTATATGTGTACCTGCTGAGCATTTGTTATACAGCACGTGTGTACTAATAATATGTACAATGCGTTTGTAATAAGCATTTGCTGTCCAGCATGCGTGTGCTGTGTACGTTTATATATTTTATAAATTATGCAGTATTTTAAAATTGTAAAAGGGAACCTGTCACGTGAATAAACACTATTAACCTGCAGGTTAATAGAGTTCTAAACCTGCCTGGTGCCCATACTTAGACCCCCGTTACCGGGAGGAAATTAACTTTAGTCCTCCCAGTAGCATCTGGGTGTTAGACAGCGCTTACTGACAGCTGGCTCTAATGCTAAGACAGCTGACAGTCAGTGCTAAGGACTCTGGTACAGCAGCCGCTTCCTATAACACATGTGACTGAACCCATGCCGGCGCCGCCCCTATGGCTAAAACCCAAACGCTGCGGAATAAACGTAATTTCCTCACGGCAGCGGGGCTCCATGCCAGCGCCACACGGTGTCAGGGATCGGTGTCACGTGAATAAACGTTGTTAATCTGCAGGTTGATAGCGTTCTAAAGCTACAAAGGTCGCCACACTGACAGTCCGGAAACCAAGAGGAAATTAACTTTATTCCTTTCAGCGGCCATTCATCACTCCGTACATAGTGAAAGGGGGCTGTAATCATGCAGCGGCACTGACAGCCGACTCTGTACTGATGCACTGCTGAGCCAGCTGTCATTCAGTGTCGGAGTGCGGTTACAGCCGCCACTATGTACTAAGTGGTGATTGAAGGCCGGAGGCCGCCAGGAGTTAAATTAATTTCCACCTGGTAGCAGCGCAGTTTTAGAACACTATTAACCTACAAGCGAACCCCATATCTGAAAGTTAATAGCATTAAAAACTTCAATTGCCGCTCAATTGTTAAAATCAGTATGTAGCACTTCAAAAAAGTGTAGCCTAACCCTAACCGAAAACTGGGTGTCAATATTACCCTTCGCAATGAGTTGTGTTCTCTCAGTCTTATATCGTGAGGGATAATGGTACACTGCCAGACTGTTAATACACATGAAGAATAGTGACAATTTATTCAATTAAAGCCACATTCACACAACTGTGTGTCAGGGTCCAAGGACAGACAGTCATTCATGGTCTTGTCACAGATCTTTTGAGCCAAAATTGACAACCTCATAAGCATATGTGAGACTGTAAAGTTCAGATCAGGAGACCTACCACCGGTCGATGAATAACTATCTGTACTAAGACAGACACCCAGATATGCTGGTGCTCGCACTCTTCCTCCTGATGTATGCGATACGTCCGAAGGTGCTAGTTGGCTGCAGAGATCATGTGATGTAACACTTGTACGCAATCGAAGTGCCAACACTATTGGAACAGCACCAAAACCGAAGGAGAGTATTAGTTTTATTATTTTAAAAGGGGAAAACATTTAGATTGAGAAGGGGTTAGTGAACAACCCCTTTACAGTCCGTTTCATCAAGTGGTGTAACAAGTAATGAAAAATTTGGCGCAATCTGTCAGTCTACGATAAAAAAGAGAAGTTGACTCAATCGTTGCATTGTGTGCCACACTAAGCATGGAGAACAGAAAGAGAAGAGAAATGTCTGAGGACTTGAACCCAAAATGGCTAAAAAATATCAATGATCTCCTTAGATCTTGATGTTCCTTTGTCCACATTGCGCAACATAATCAAAGAGGGTTACAACCCATGGCACTGTAGCTAATCTCCCTGGACGTGGACGGCAGAGAAAAATCAATGAAAGCTTGCAACGCAGGATAGTCCGGATGGTGGATAAGCAGCCCCAATCAAGTTCCAAATAAATTCAAGTTGTCTTGCGGGCTTAGTGTGCATCAGTGCCAGCGCTAACTACCCGTCAACATTTGAATGAACTTTGAATGAACTGAAATACTATGGCAGGAGACCCAGGAGGACCCCACTGCTGACAGAGACACAAAAAAGCTAGACTGCAGGTTGCCAAAATGTAAGCAAGTAAGCCAAAATCCTTCTGGGAAACAGTCTTGTGGACCTTGACTAACAAGGGCATCAACTTACGAATTTTACAAGATACAAGCCGTAGTTCAGTTGATTTGTTTTATGATGCGAGCTGAAATCTGAGTTACACGCAAGAGAGTTTACGACATTCACCACATGGTTATCCTGCAGTGCAAGCATTTAGGTCATTGCACTTTTGACCTTTTCTTGAGAATCATTTTCATGGGGGTGGACTCTATTTTCAGCACTGCATGCATTTGACATGGGGCTGTACATAGGATAATGGTTAATTTTTGGTTTATGCTTATGCTATTTTTTTCTGTGCCAGTACTTTGTTATTTCATATGTGCAGCAAAGTACAGTATACTGCACTGTTATGTCCACTCTCTGGAGTGTTGGCTTTAGGGTTCATTATTTGCTATATTTATGTGTGATGATGATTAAGTGAAGTAATTAAAATAAAAAGTAAAGGACAATAGTTTTATACATTTTTCATACTGTACACTACTGTATTTGTTAAAGCAAATTTTTCTTATCTAAAAACATCTAACAAAGAATTGGAGTGGTTTTTGGGGGGCTGGAATGGATTAATAGCATTTCAATCCATTTTAATGGGGAACTTTAATTTGATATACAAGTAAATTGAGTTAAGAGCTCGGTCACAGAACGAACTAAACTCGTAAGTCAAGGGCGAAGCCTGGTAGGCAATGTGAGCGGTCGTGTTTCCGCGCTCTCCCGCCGCCGCCTAGTCATTTAGGAGATCCGTCGCCGCCACCGCCAGCCTCAGCCGACCGGAAGGTGAGGGAAGTGCTGCGGATCATTGGGAGAGCTGCTGCGACGTACGGAGGTGAGCCGGTATGACCCGCCGGAGACAGAAAGACGCAGGCTGGGGAGATGGAAGCAGCTCCCAAGATGGCGCTGAGAAGAAGGAGGAGGCGGCCAAAGCTAACGCAGCCTGCAAGCGCCGCATGAGTGTAGCGGCGAAGTTGGAGAGGTATGCCCGCAATGTGGAGGGCACCGATCAGCAGGAGTTGGATAGAGGGGAGGAGGTGGACGGGGAAGAAATGATGGCGCCATCGACTGAGGGAGAAGGAGGAATGTCCCCAGGGAGTAATTATACTGATGGGGAAATGATGTCTGCGACAACACAGGAGGAGGGTGATATACAGGAGAACCCCACTATCAAGGATGTATTTGCTGTGGTGTCTTTCTGTAAACAGGCACTAACTACATTAACACAGCCAGTCCTGGGTGTACAATCTGAAGTGGCCACTATTAAAAAAGATATGCAAAAGGTTAATACCAGGACTGGTGAGGTGGAAACCAGAGTGGGAGAGACAGAGGACCGGGTTAATAAACTCACAAAGTCTGAAAAACAGTTTAAACAACAAATTTCTGAAATTATGACCAAAAATGATGATTTGGAGAACCGCTCGAGAAGAAACAATATTAGGATAGTTGGACTTCCGGAAAAGTCTGAGGGAAGAGATCCCACTGATTTTATTGAGAAATGGCTGAGAGAGAAGATTGGAGCGGACTCTCTTACTAAATTTTACGCGGTGGAGCGTGCACACAGAGTACCAATGCAGCCTCAACCCCTGGGCAAAGGGCCGCGTGTTATGATTGCAAAGTTACTCCACTATAGGGACAGAGATATCATTATTCGCAAAGCAAGGGAATGTGATGAGATCACAATAAATGGCCAACGGATTGGCATATATCCTGATTATTCGGTAGCTGTCCAGAAGCAGCGAATGTAATTTGGAGGAGCAAAAAGACGCCTAAGAGAACTGGGAGCAACGTACTCAATGTTGTTCCCGGCCAAACTGCGAGTGGTTGCTATGGATAAAGTTTTATTTTTTGTAAAGCCAGAGGAGGCCACAGAATGGATTGATATTAATGTTAAATTTTTACAAGCTAAAGAGTGAGAGATTACCAAGGCACTTAAAATATTCCTTAAGGAAACGGTCGGCTGAGGACACTTGTTAAATTGACTTTTTTTTATTGCTTCGTAGTGACTATATGGCAATTGGAACGGCTTGCTCGAACAGAGGACACCTGTAGAGCACACTATGCAAACTTATAATATTGTCCTGGACAAGTGAATAGGAGGGGGGGGCTTTTATTTTTCGCCCCTTACCTTCTTTTTCTCTCTTGGTCCCTTTTTTGTTGGTTCGGGACTAATTTGTTTCTTATTGTTGGTATAATGTGTTATGAAACCTTTTCTTTTTTAGAAAGGGAAAAGTGGTTTAAGAAGAAAGGAGTTGTTGCAGAGCATAATGACTTCAAATTTGAGCCCTTGATAGAGGGCAGGGCGGTGGCGAAGAAGAATAATAATTATAATATTTGATACCAAAGATATCCTGTACTAATGTGAAAATGTTGAGACAAATTATAGAAAGTACTCTAAGGCACGGCGGGATGGGGGATAACCTGAAAGGAGAGGTTTATTTGGGATGTGTTGTTCTAAAAAGAGGTTAGGGGAGGAATTCTCTAGTTGGAAGTCTGGTCCAGGAATGGAGAACCCACAGCTCCTAGAGAGCATACAAGAGAGGAGGGGAGGGTGATGGGGGGGGTTGGGGGGGGGTGAGGGCACAGACAGCAGAGGAGAGAAATGATAAGATAAAGGAAATAGAGCTAATTACTTATTATGGGCAGTTTTAGAGTTACAAGTTAGAAAGTTAGGGGTTTGTCGGAGAAAACCAGAAGGGCGACAATATTTAAATGTATGCAGGATCGGGGGGCCTCGGTAATATGCCTTCTAGAAACCCATTTACAAAAGGAAACTACTCAGATTATAAACAGAAGATGGATACAGAGGGCTTATCATTCCACTTTCTCTAATTATGCCAGAGGAGTTTCCATTCTAATTAATAGATCCACACCTTTTGAAGAAATTGACGTATATATTGATCCAGAGGGGCAGGGGGTGGCAGTTAAGGGAAGTTTTTTCGGACACCCGATGTGTATAGTGGCACTTTACATCCCCCCCTTACTCTAGCACTAAAATCAGATTGATGCGAGAGTATGCGAAAAAGAGGAAGAGTATTACCGCTTTTGATGATGGGAGACTTTAATAATGTAATGGACACTTTCTGGGAGAGGAGTAAGAGGCAATCGGGTATACAGGAAAGTACCAATACAGTTTTTGGTTATTTCATAAAAGAAATTGGATTAATTGATGCATGGATGGTCAGGAATACAGGGAAATGGTGCTACTCATGTCACTCCACGTCATATGGTACGTTATCACGTATAGATTTAGCATTGGCGGATGAATTATCACTCCATGATAATGGAGGTACAATATCTCCCTAGAGTAATCTCAGACCATAGTCCAGTTATGGTAACCATTGGGTATGGGCCCCAAAGAGGAATAGTTAGGGAAGGGTGGAAAATGCATCCTGTCTGGTTACAACATCTTAATGTTCAGAAGATAGAGGAAGAATTGGAAGAATTTTTTATTCATAATGACGGTAGTACAAATAAATTAATAGAGTGGGATGCGATGAAGGCCTTTCTTAGAGGGCTCTTATTTAGAGATATCTGTAGGCGTAAATCACAAACTAAAGAAGAAGAAATAGAAAGTCTGGAAGCATTGGGAAGGGCGGAGGAAAAAGCCATAAATAATAATACTCCTGATGCACAATGTGGCCTTAGGAATGCGCAAGATAAGATAAATAAGATTTTAATAGACAAAATGGCAAAAATTCAGGCATTCCGAAGGGCCAGCTTTTATGCTGAAGGGGAGAAGGTTGGACATTTATTATCAGTTATAGAATCGGCACAAAGGAATAATTCATTTATCAATGAAATGGTTGACGATAAGGGGAGGGTTGTTATTGAACTGGAGGGGATATTGAAAATCTTATAGAGATTAAACTTCTATATAAACTTCTATAAAAAACTTTGTTCCTCGGAAGGGATAGTGACATTTGAGGAGATAGATAATTTTGTTGATTTAGTGTCGCTCCCTAAACTAAACAATGAGAGCAGAGAGAGGTTGGACTCCCCCATTACTATGGAGGAGATGGGGATTGCTCTGCATGGCATGGCTAATGAGAAGGCCCCGGGTATGGATGGGCTACCGTCAGAAGTATATAAACAATTTGTTGAACTTCTGTTGCCTAAATTATTGAAAGTATTTGAAGAGGCTAGTGAGGGGGATTGCTGCCGGCTTCTATGAGGGAGGCGGTAATTGTGGTGATTCCTAAGGAGGGGAAGGACCCTAGAATACCAGAATCATGTAGACCAATCTCGTTACTGACAGCTGATGTTAAAATACTGGCCAAAGTCCTGGCTAATAGGTTGACTGGGATAATTTCCTCATTAAATACATCTGGATCAGTCGTGATTCATGCCCAATAGATCTACTGCGGTTAATATAAGACGACTGTATCTTAATCTTCAATTACAGACTGATAACCCAGGTCGTAGAGTAATCGTCTCACTGGATGCCCAAAAGGCGTTTGATAGTGTACAATGGGAATATTTGTGGAGAGTCATGCAAAAATTTGGTTTTGGACCAAGATTTATTGAGTGGGTTCAATTGTTGTATTCCCAACCTACTGCCAAGATAAGAGTTAATGGAGCGATTTCCCCTTCGTTCCATTTCTATAGGGGAACTAGGCAGGGGTGCCCACTGTCGCCGCTCCTCTTTGCCATGGCAATTGAACCTTTGGCTGCAGTCATCAGGGAAACGAAGGAGGTCCAAGGGTTTAAATATGGAAGATGAGGAAAAAATTGCTCTGTATGCAGACGATCTCTTATTATTTTTGGGTGATTCATCTGAATCATTGAGTCGTGCCATGCAGATAATTGAGAGGTTTGGGGCGATATCGGGGCTGAAGATTAACCCTAGAACGCATACCTGGGGCCTCGCAGGCCCGCCCTGTTAATTGTTTTCTATTTTCTGCAAGATTACTTTAGTTAGAATTTTGAAACTCTAGGTATTCCTCAGGTATATAGTTGTTTGTCATTTTTGTTTGAGTTATTCCATGTTATTTGCACACGGGCCTAAAAGGCCCCAGGTATGTGAAAATGTAGATTTTTATGGTCATGCGTTCTAGGGTTAACTGGTCCAAATCAGTCTTATTTAAAGTGGATCGAGAGGTGGAATTGACAAATAGAGAAAATGAAGCTGATAACTTGCAGTGTAAAAAAGTATTTAAATACTTGGGAATATAAATATCTCAGATATTTCGGTATCAGATTATCTTAATATCAATTTGTCGCCATTGCTTCAAAAATTGAAAACTAAAATAGATATATGGAATAAACTACATATAACTTTGGTGGGGAGAATAAACCTTTTTAAAATGATCTTGATGCCCAAGTTGTTATATATCTTACATAACGCTCCTATGTGGATACCTAAAAAAAGATTTAAGTCCTTAAATGTGATGATCAGAGCTCTGGTATGGGGGAAGAAGCAGGCAAGAATAAAGCTAGAAATTCTCCAAAGGCCCAAGGAGGAGGGTGGACTGGCGCTGCCAAATCCGGAAATATATTTTCTGGCAGCACAGAGTCAACATTTTAGAGGGTGGTCATGCTACGGCTCTGGCGGATCTATTAAAAGAATATTGGATTATTCCATTGGGGAAAGACAGATACTTGATGGCCTGGAGGGAGGAGACATGAATAGGTTGGGGGAAAAAATGCCTACAATAGATCTCATACACAAAACCTGGAACATAGTAAAGAAAGTAAGGGGAGTGAAGGGACTAACTAAATTTACTCCTATATGGAATAATAATAATCTCCCAGAGATACAAAAGATTGGTATTATAAGAGAATGGACAGGTAGAGGAATTAATTATATGCATCAAATAATGGAGGGGGAAAGTCTTAAACCCTTCTCGCAGTTACAGAGGGAATTCTTGTTGCCAAATACAGAATGGTATCACTATGGGCAGGTTAATCATGCAATTGCATTCCAAAGAACCAAACAATGACTGGTAGTGGAAGCAGATCTAGTACTGGAGTATATGTGTCAGTAGGGGAGTACCAGGGGGGTAATCTCGGGCACGTATAGAGACTTGATGCATACTTTTCTCCTGGAGTTTCCACTGAGATCTAAAAGTAAGTGGGAAGAGGAAGTGAGACTCATAAGAGAAGATATTTGGGAAAACATACTGGAGTATATACCCAAGCTTTCTATGAGCGAACCTGCAAGACTGTCACATATTTATGTAATTCACAGAGTCTATAGATCTCCGCTAATTATGCACAAAATGGGGCTGAGGGTCAATTCAGAATAATGCCCAAGATGTGGAAAAGGGGAGGCAGGCATATTTCACATGATGTGGGAATGCCCTAGACTATTAAGGTTCTGGTCAGGGGTTCTTGCTGCGATTGAAGAGGCGTATAGATGAGCTGTCCCCGGGGACCCTATTACATGCTTGTTGGGCTATGTAGAAGAAATATTAGCTGATAAAAATATTAAAATAGCCATTGCTAGGTTACTTTATTGTGCTAGGAAAGTAATAGCAAGAAATTGGATTGAAGCTGACCCCCCCTCCGAGGAAGAATATTTTAACCCCTTTGCAACCTATGACGTCTTAGTACGTCATAGGCTACCTCCCCCGGTTCAGTGAGGTCTCTGGCGCTGAGCCCACACTGAACCAAGCACATGGCAGCTGATTCTTACAGTTGACATGTGCCCGCAACAGCCGCGGGTGGAATCGCGATCCACCCGCGGCTGTTAACATGTTAAATGCCGCTGTCAATCTCCGACAGCGGCATTTAACGCGCGCTTCCGGGAAGCACGTCCTAAGCACCGCCCATCGGCGACCCCGTCACGTGATCGCGGGTCACCGATGGGTGGGCATGACAACCCAGGGTCTGCAGCAGACGCCTGCGGTTGTCATGAGCTGGTCGCTATGAGCGCCACCTAGTGGTCGGTGCTCATAGCACAGGACCAATTCTGCTATATGCAGGGGATCTGCTGATCCCCTGTATGTAGCAGAGGCGATCGGATAGTTGCTGCTTCTAGTCTCCTATGGAGACTATAGAAGCATGCAAAAAGTGAAAAAAAAAAAAAAAGTTTTTAAAAATATAAAAAAAAGAAAAAAAATATAAAAAAAATTTGAATCACCCCCCTTTCGCCCCATTCAAAATAAAATATATATATAAAAAAAAAAAACCCTACATAGACATATTTGGTATCGCCACGTTCAGAATCGCCCGATCTATCAATATAAAAAAAGAATTAATCCGAACGGTAAACAGCGCAACGAGAAAAAAATTCTAAACGCCAGAATTACGTTTTTTGGTCACCGCAAAATTGCAATAAAATGCAATAACGGGCGATCAAAACATCGGGTCTACCCCAAAATGTTATCAATAAAAACGTCAGCCCGGCGCGCAAAAAATAAGCCCTCACCCAGCCCCAGATCCCGAAAAATGGAGACGCTACAGGTCTTAGAAAATGGCGCTATTTTTTTTTTTCAACCAAATTTTGGAATTTTTTTTCACCACTTAAATATAAAAGAACCTATACATATTTGGTGTTTACGAACTCGTAATGACCTGGAGAATAAGAATGGCAGGTCAGTTTTAGCATCCAGTGAACGTGGTAAAAAAAAATAAATAAAAAACAACTCTGGTATTGCACTTTTTTTTGCACTTTCACCGCACTTGGAATTTTTTTCCCATACAAGATATGGTAAAACTAGTAATGGCGTTGAAAAGTACAACTTGTCCCGCAAAAAAATAAGCCCTCACATGGCCATATTGACCAAAAAATAAAAACACTATGGCTCTGGGAACAAGGGGAGCAAAAAACGAAAACGCAAAAACGGAAAATGCTCTGGTCCTTAAGGGGTTAAACAAGTAGAATATATTATACAGATGGAAAGAGGTATATATGAAAAAAGAGGGAAACATTATATTTGGAAAGACATGGCAACCTTGGATACAATATAAGGGAATTTGAGAGTACTGAGTTTAAACATGTATCATACAGTATAAACTAACATTTATGTAATGCACCTCTGGTTTTCTACCATAATTGGTTAATAGGAGGTTTTGTGTCTTTGTTTCTTAAGACACAACATAGGGGAGGGGAATGCTGTCAGAATGGGTGGGGGGGGGATTGAAGGGAAGTCTGTATAGCTTATGTATTCTTTCACAATTTAATGTTTTGAGAAATATTGTATGATCAAAATATGTTTAATAAAAATTAATTTGATTTAAAAAAAAACTTGTAAGTCAAGGTATTAATGTAAAGCTTTTTGGTAAAGTACATCATTCTACTATTTACTGAAAAAGGATTAAGGCCTACAAAGTAAAGAACAGTATCTACAGTCAAATACTGTGGAGGTTTAAAGATGTTTTGGGGTTGTTTTGCTGCTTCTGGCACTGGGTGCCTTGACTGTGTGCAAGACATCATGAAATATTAAAATCACCAAAAGAATTTAGTGCCGCAATGTAGTGCACAGTGTTAGAAAGCTGGGCTTGCGTCCTTGGTCATAGGTCTTCCAGCAGGAGAAAGACCCCAAGCATACTTCAAGAAGCACCCAGAAATGGATGGAAACAAACCGCTGGAGAGTTCTGAAGTGGCCAGCAATGAATCAGGATCTAAATCCCATTGAACAACTGTGGAGAGATCTTAAAATTGCTGTTGGGAGAACGCAACCCTTTAAATATGAGAGACCTGGAGCAGTTTGCAAAAGAAGAGTGGTCCAAAATTCTAGCTGAGAGTTGTAAGAAGCTTGTTGATGGTTGTAGGAAGAGATTGATTGCAGTTATTTATTCCAAAGGGTGTGCAACCAAATATTAAGTTGAGGGTGCCAACAATTTTGTCCTGCACATGTGACTATATGGCCTAAAATCTTAATAAGCCAGATGATTAGATTTGTTAAGTCAAAAGAAATACACTATTGTGTTGTGTTGACTTATAAATGCATTTGTATTTCTCTTGCTGATCAAAAAGGTCATAGTATTTGTATAACACTGAATGCTGAATTCTATTCGTTTTGAAACAATCATGTTTACTATGCTAATGACAAATTGTACTAAGTCAGCTGAAAGTTTATTTACAATAGCCCCTGTGATACCAACTATGTAAATAGATTATCTCAAACAATAACTAAGCCCTGCAACTTTACCTCTGCCATGTGACTAATGACCCTTGAACTGTGGATGTGTACTTAAATATGCTTCTGTAGCAGTCAGACTTGGGACAGAGAATCAGAAAGATTTACAAGGAGAAAGAGAGACATCCTTCAGGAAAGTAGATGGATAGCATGGCGGCTCCATCTAAAAAGACACAGATTTGGTTTCTACATGATCCTAGTCTAAGCGTATCGGCCCTGACTGGAAAGATTCCTATCTGCGCCATTGACCATCCGAGAGACATGGGTAAATTTTGGGGAGACCAGGTTGGGACGAAGAAGTCACCTGGCCCCATGGATATGTTGTTTAGAGTTGCCAGGTAGGACCCACCGGTCGCCTGGAACTCATGGGAGACATTCGGAGAAGCCAGGGTGGGACCCTTGAGTCTCATGGCCTTGTACATCGATGGACTGCTAGCCTACTAAGCTTGCCGCTACCTTCTCTCTGTGGGGGCACGCCAAAAGCGGGGGGCCACTGGTTGAGGTAAGTCGGCCCTGGAAGTCTCCAAAGTCATAGCTGTTCTATTCCAGGCGGGCGGAGAAAGAAGGGTGAGACTGTAATGTTGTACCATCTTGGGCTCCCATATTTGCTTGGATTGTTCTGTGTGTTTATTGTTCGCTTTGTGGTTCAATAAAGTATTGCTATGCAGTTTTACCATCATCCTGTGTT
The DNA here is from genome assembly GCF_046119375.1 of Phyllobates terribilis. Lineage (NCBI taxonomy): Eukaryota > Metazoa > Chordata > Amphibia > Anura > Dendrobatidae > Phyllobates > Phyllobates terribilis. The sequence goes on along the minus strand of NW_027362769.1, from coordinate 279,930,576 downwards.
GTCTGATCAGCATTACGCCCATGGAAGACTCAGGGTCTTCACACATGTATATAACAAAACATGTGTAATTTTGTTTTGTTTTTTCATGTTTTCATTCAGATGTCAGTGATTTTTATCATATGCAAAAAAAAAAAAAGGTGCCAATTCTGCTGAAAATTGGATCCAAAATAGTGTTTTTCCAGAAGCAAACTGCAAAACCCATTGTAATGTTAAAAATGGACAGTACATGGATTGCACACAGCTGGCAACAGTGTATTGTCTGATTTTCACAGACCCATAGACTTGTGTGAGTTTTGATCTGTGCGTCAGATCAAAATTAAAGATATCTTCATGATTTTTCCCCAGACACATGGTCTGTGAAAGAAAAAAAAAAATGTGAACAGCTCCATGATCTATACTGTGTACGTGTTCCATCTGAATGGGCCCCAAAACGGATTTTGTGATTTTACAGAGAAACGTACAAACATCTCAATTCAAGAGAAATCAAAACAACTTTGTGACAAATAAAACCTCACTTACCCACTTAAGTTAAATGTTTAACAAAATGTGTGGCCTATCCAGCAACTTGCTTTGTACCATCACTCCTAGGCACAAGGCTATCCAACTGGTGTCGATTTCCCGTCTTAACAAGCCATTCATTGAATTTTTGTTCAACAAGAGCCTGAAAATGCTTACGTTGTTCCCTAGAAGGCAAAAAAAAAATAGAATACAAAAAATCTGTTTAACTGTAATGGTAACAGCATTTTTTAAATTGATTATGAATATGATAATGTATTTAACCTCTGTGAATGCTATACTACCAAATTCCAGGAGCTTTACATATCCCAGTATATGTACAGTTGAAACCAGAAGTTTACATACACTATACAAAAAGACACATGCATGTTTTTCTCAATATCTGACATGAAATCAGAATAAACCTTTCCCATTTAAGGTCAATTAAGATTACCATAATTTTTAATATTTGTGAGAGAGAGGGGGGGGGTGAGACAGAGGGGGGAGAGAGAAAGAGAAAATGTGTTTTAATGCATTTCTATTACTTACTGCAAAGTCAAAAGTTTACATACACTAATGCCTTTAAACAATTCTGGACTGCTCATATGATGTCATGTGCTTGGAAACTTCTGAGGTTTTTGGGCAACATCTGAGTTAGAGACACCTGTGGATGTACAGTACAGACCAAAAGTTTGGACACACATTCTCATTTAAAGATTTTTCGGTATTTTCATGACTATGAAAATTGTACATTCACATTGAAGGCATCAAACTATGAATTAACACATATGGAATTATATACTTAAAAAAAAAAGTGTGAAACAACTGAAAATGTCTTATATTCTAGGTTCTTCAAAGTAGCCACCTTTAGCTTTCATGACTGCTTTGCACACTCTTGGCATTCTCTTGATGAGTTTCAAGAGGTAGTCACCGGAAATGGTCTTCCAACAATCTTGAAGGAGTTCCCAGAGATGCGGCCCTTTTGCCTTCAATCTGCAGTCCAGCTCATCCCAAACCATCTCGATTGGGTTCAGGTCTGGTGACTGTGGAGGCCAGGTCATCTGGCGTAGCACCCCATCACTCTCCTTCTTGGTCAAAAAGGAGTTACACAGCCTGGAGGTGTGTTTGGGGTCATTGTCCTGTTGAAAAATAAATGATGGTCCAACTAAACGCAAACCGGATGTAATAGCATGCCGCTGCAAGATGCTGTGGTAGCCATGCTGGTTCAGTATGCCTTCAATTTTGAATAAATCCCCAACAGTGTAACCAGCAAAGCACCCCCACACTTCCTCCTCCATCCTTCACGGTGGGAACCAGGCATGTAGAGTCCATCTGTTCACCTTTTCTGCGTCGCACAAAGACACGGTGGTTGGAACCAAAGATCTCAAATTTGGACTCATCAGACCAAAGCAGATTTCCACTGGTCTAATGTCCATTCCTTTTGTTCTTTAGCTCAAACAAGTCTCTTCTGCTTGTTGCCTGTCCTTAGCAGTTGTTTCCAAGCAGCTATTTTACCATGAAGGCCTGCTGCACAAAGTCTCCTCTTAACAGTTGTTGTAGAGATGTGTCTGCTGCTAGAACGCTGTGTGGCATTGACCTGGTCTCTAATCTGAGCAGCTGATAACCTGCGATTTCTGAGGCTGGTGACTCGGATAAACTTATCCTCATTTGTATTATGGCAAGAAAAAAGCAGCTAACAGTCTATTCAGTAGGACTATCAGCTGTGTATCCACCTGACTTCTGCACAACACAACTGATGGTCCCAACCCCATTTATAAGACAAGAAATCACACTTATTAAACCTGACAGGGCTCACCTGTGAAGTGAAAACCATCTCCAGTGACTACCTCTTGAAGCTCATCAAGAGAATGCCAAGAGTGTGCAAAGCAGTCATCAAAGCAAAAGGTGGCTACTTTGAAGAACCTAGAATATAAGACATATTTTCAGTTGTTTCACACTTTTTTGTTAAGTATATAATTCCACATGTGTTAATTCATAGTTTTAATGCCTTCAGTGTGAATGTACAATTTTCAAAGTCATGAAAATACAGAAAAATCTTTAAATGAGAAGGTGTGTCCAAACTTTTGGTCTGTACTAATATATATATATTTTTTAAGAAAATGGAACAGCACAAAAATACACGAGTGGGTGCAAATCCTCTCAGACAATGATTCCGTTGTCTAAATATTACCGTATTTTTCGGACCATAAGACGCACTTTTTTCTTCCAAAATTTTGGAGGAAAATGGGGGGTGCATCTTATAGTCCGAATGTTAGGGGGGGGATATATATACGGGGTGTGGGGGGGGATCGATAGCGGTGGAGGAGCGGGGCACAGGAGGCAGCAGCTACCCGCTGCAGCCTACACTGTCCCTGCTGCTAAAGAAAATGCTGCTGTGTGCCGGCTATGAAGAAGAGTGAAGTCACTGCTCCCCGCGCACACAGTCCCGGAGTGGGGAGCAGTGACTTCCGGCAGCTGATCTCTCCTTGTGAGCCGCGCATGGCAGTGACGTCATGCAGAGCTCACATGGAGAGATCAGTGCAGGCAGACAGGACGCAGCGCTGGAGGAGAGAAGAGAGGTGAGTAGGAGTGTTTATTTTTTTTTTGTATGTGCATCTTGATGGGAAATAGGGGGACAATGCATGCCAGGACAGGGATTAGGGGTGCCATGCATAACAGGATAAAGATGAGGGGGCCATGCATACCAGGACAGGGATGAGGGGTGCCATGCATAACAGGACAGGGATTAGGGGTGCCATGCATAACAGGATAAAGATGAGGGGTGCCATGCATACCAGGACAGGGATTAGGGGTGCCATGCATAACAGGATAAGGATGAGGGGTGCCATGCATACCAGGATTTGGGATGAGGGGTGCCATACATACCAGGATAAGGATGAGGGAGCCATGCATACCAGGATTGGGGATGAGGGGTGCCATGCATACCAAGATGGAGGGGTGCCAGGCATACCAGGATGGGGACCACGTATTAAAGGAAGGGGGGGCATATATACCAGGATGGGGGATATTGTCATAATTGGGGGACATTACCCCTATACCAGTGTGCATCATGACCACATTTTTTGCTTACATTTTTTTTTTTTTTAAATTATTATTTTCCTCCTCTAAAACCTAGGCGCGTCTTATAGTCCCAAAAATACGGTATATATCTCAAGCTTAAGAAAGGCTGTGCTCAGCCGAAACGTTGCCACAATTTTGATAGGCTAATAAAGTCCTAGTTTTTCCACTACATATGGAGTGCTGCCTTTTTTTTCTTTGGAGATTTTATATATATATATATATATTTTTCTCTCTCCATCTATAGATAGATATATATTATACAGCTCTGGCAAAAATTAAGAGACCACTGCAAAATTTTCATTTTGTCTGATTTTTCTCTTTATAGGTATATTTGAGTAAAATGTACAGTGTTATATTCTATAAACTACTGACATGTCTCCGAAATTCAAAGCTAAAAATTTTGTATTTATTTGCAGCAAATGAGAAATCGTCAAAATAATAAAAAAGAAACAGTGCTTTCAGACCTCAAATAATGCAAACAAAACAAGTTCTTATTCATTTAGAAACAATACTCATGTTTTAACTCAAGAACAGTTCAGAAATCAATATTTGGTGGAATAACCATGATTTTTAATCACAGCTTTCATGCGTCTTGGCATGCTTTCCATCAGTCTTTCACACTGCTTTTGGGTAACCTGATGCTATTCCTGGCACAAAAATGTAAGCAGTTCTTCTTTGTTTGATCGCTTGTGACTATCCATCTTCCTCTTGATTACATTACAGAGGTTTTCAATGGGGTTCAGGTCTGGAGATTGGGCTGGCCATGACAGGGTCTTGATGTGGAGCTCCTTCATCCACACATTGATTGACCTAGCTGTGTGGCATGGGGCATTGTTGATTGACCTAGCTGTGTGGCATGGGGCATTGTTGATTGACCTAGCTGTGTGGCATTGTCCTGATGGAAAAAAACAGTCCTCAGAGTTGGGGAACATTGCCTGAGCAGAAGGAAGCAAGTGTTTTTCAAGGATAACCTTGTATGCGGCTTGATTCATACATCCTTCGCAAAGATTAACCTGCCCAATTCCAGCCTTGCTGAATCATCCCCAGATCATCACCGATCCTCCACCAAATTTCACAGTGGGTGCAAGACACTGTGGCTTGTATGCCTCTCCAGGTCTCAGTCTAACCATTAGATGACCACGTGTTGGGCAAAGCTGAAAAGTAGACTCAGAAGATTACCTTACTCCAGTCCTCCATGGTCCAATCCTTCTGGCCTTTGGCAAACTTCAGCCAGGCTCTCCTTTACTTCTCATTGATGAAAGACTTTTTTCTAGCTTTACATGACTTGAGGCCTGCCTCTAGAACCCCAGCAGCCATTTGCCATTCCTTTTGTAGGTCACTTGCTGTCATCCTGCGGTTGCTGAGTGACATTCGAATAAGATGACGGTAATCCCAGTCAGTAGAGAGTCGCCTTCGCCCTCTGCCGGTCGGTAGCTTTGTTGTCCCCAATGTCTACTGCTTAACCTTGTTGAAATGGACTGCAGTCTTCGAAATTTTAAGGATGGAGGCAACATGACGCTCACTGTATCCCTCTGCTAGTAAAGCCAGAATTGAGCCCTTCTTTTCCTAACTCAAGACTTTTCTTTTCAACTCCTTTGGCGTGGTTAAAAGTTATTTTTTTAATTCGGATTACTTTTGGGCTATTCCTAGCACTTGTCTTGCCATCCAGCTTGCCCTATTGCAAGAGGATTGTGAAGATCACAGCAGTGTTTTTTTTATACTTTCCCTCGTTACATAAGATTTGGTTCAGGTGATCACCTAATCAGAAGCACATTAAGTAGAATGAGGTGGACTTTGCTTGGAATTCAACGGACACTGGAATGGAATGGCTGTCAGACATGTAGAGATGGGAGAGATGGGGATTTTTAGAAAACTGTGCAGTGGTCTCTTAATTTTTGCCAGAGCTGTGTGTGGCTATGTGTGTGTGTCTCTGGCTGTATGTATGTATGTATGTATGTATGTACGTACAGTACAGACCAAAAGTTTGGACACACCTCATTTAAAGATTTTTCTGTATTTTCATGACTATGAAAATTGTACATTCACACTGAAGGCATCAAACTATGAATTAACACATGTGGAATTATATACTTAACAAAAAAGTGTGAAACAACTGAAAATATGTCTTATATTCTAGGTTCTTCAAAGTAGCCACCTTTTGCTTTGATGACTGCTTTGCACTCTCTTGGCATTCTCTTGATGACCTTCAAGAGGTAGTCACCGGAAATGGTCTTCCAACAATCTTGAAGGAGTTCCCAGAGATGCCTAGCACGTGTTGGCCCTTTTGCCTTCACTCTGCAGTCCAGCTCACCCCAAACCATCTCGATTGGGTTCAGGTCTGGTGACTGGAGGCCAGGTCATCTGGCGTAGCACCCCATCACTCTCCTTCTTGGTCAAATAGCCCTTACACAGCCTGGAGGTGTGTTTGGAGTCATTGTCCTGTTGAAAATGTGTGAAATGTACAATTTTCATAGTCATGAAAATACAGAAAAATCTTTAAATGAGAAGGTGTGTCCAAACTTTTGGTCTGTAATGTATGTATGCACACACACACACACACACACACACACACACACACATCTATAGCGACCCCATTCACTTGCCCTTTGATGTGATGCAGCAGCAGCAATCAGTGATCTTTTAAAGTGTGACATGTCATTTGCCCTTTGGGTATACATCTCCCATTCTCATTTTACCAAAGACCACATTACTATGAATTGCTTGGTTACATCGGGGAATGTAGATTCTTGCTGAATTTTGCATTCTCCACTAAAACTTCAAAAAGAAAAAAAAAATTTAAATCATACGAACCTACTTAATTTTGCTTCCTTGACAGCTTTTTGCCACATCAGTACTTTCTGTTGTCTTTGATCCATTGATTTCTGGAACACAGGTGTAAGACCTCCTGGAATCTCAGCCGTGTCCCCCTCCATTTCAAATGGAATAACAAATGAATAAAACTCATGGGGTGACATTAACTTCCATACCTGGCTGTCATTCTCTGTAGATAGCAAATATGGCCTGTCCCAATAGTTAGGCAAAGTTGCTAAACCAGTCTGTCCCATGTGATCTTCTAACATTGAATAATGCGTGTTAAAGGGGGCAAATACAGCACACTGATTGCCAGAGAATAAAAGAGGCCTTGTAGGAGTAAGTATATGGAAAGTACAGCTTGTTGTAGACAAAACTGACAGGCGCTGACAAACGCTGATGACTTTTACACGATCACACATCTGAACATGAAGAACTGTTTGCACTGGACCCAGGATAATTGTGCTATTTCTACATTTTTCAATAGTAACGCACCTAGAAATAAAACAGTAGAAAATAATTCCTATGTAATAGAACTAAATTAGACTACAGCAAGAACACATTAAAGGGGTTGTCCGGTCCAAATTGATAAGTCTGCAGTCACACTCTGACTGCAGACTTATGAGTCCCGGGAGAGCACACACTGTGCACTGCGGAGATTCGCCGTTTTCTGAGCCGGGACCAGAGGGCATGCATGTGTTATACATACTCCCAGCCAGAGCCTGTCTAGTGGGTGCGGCCTCGCTCCATACACTTGTATGAAGTGAGGCCACACCCCGACTAGGGACGTGGCCGTCCAGTGGGTGCGGCCAGTCCCAGCTCAGAAACCGGTGAATCTTCACAGATCAGTGTGTGCGCTGCGTGGATTCATAAGTCTGCAGTCACACAGTGACTGCAGAGTTTATAGATTTGGACCGGACAAACCTTTAAAAGGTTTTCGGAGAATGTGATAAAATGGCCATCACATATTTCAAGCTGTAACCTGTCCTAGTCACATGTCAGGACAGGCTACAGGCTGAAGAAACACAGCCCGAGACCTGTCAACTGTCAGCGGAGTAGCACCATGAACAAACATAAATGTTCTACTCACTCAGCCATGCAGGAGAAAAAAAAAACCTTGCCCATGACTGAGTAAAACAGGCCTTTTTTTCTCCATCTTAAAGAGGACCTTTCATCAATTTTTTCATCTTGCACTGGTCGCAATGTAATAGTGAATGCAGAGCAGAATAAAATTATCATTTATTTTTTTAAGTTTTTATTTCTGTTGTGGATCAAAGTATTTGGCACCTATAAAACAAAAAAACTGTTTAAGTGCACTGCGACCAATTTCCGTTTTTTCCTTCTAGAGTCTGGCGAACTGCGATCAGCATAGAATGACGCGCCCCCATGCAAACGTGCTGTTCATGCCATTGTCATTTGACAGTGGCATTTAAAAGAAAGGTTAACAATCGTGGGTGACATGGTTGTTTGAGGCAGGTACTGGCTGTAACACAATGACTAAAAGAAAGTAGCCGGCTCATCCTCCAGCAGCTTGATAAATCCAGGAGCTCGCAATCAGTGCTCTGCAGGCGCTCAGGTACAACGAAGTGGAAGAAGCAGATCCAGCTCATCATGGTAAATAAAATCTTGAAATTTATTTAGTCCAAATTTTTAAATCAAGAAATTCTTGTATAAATACGTACATACATATTATCCTTAGTCCATAGACAGGAGAAGGAGGGGGAACATAGGGTACAGTGCCGATTTACCAGACGCGTTTCGACCACATGTTCTTAAACTTGGTATAAAAGAATGCTGGGAAACAGGGAGGGTTCCTAATATACCTCAGCCATTATCATGATTACACAACATTTGTGCTAGAAGAAACTTTAACCTAATTGATACAGCAGGTATACAATAAATAATATTTGACATATAGACACAAATATTTAAAAACAACACTAATGAAAAACAAGTAATAATATACCATAGATGGATTAATTATAACATCATCTCTTTTCTTAAATTGAGACCCAGTAGAGAAGCGAGTCCAGAATCTCTGGCGTCCCCAGGGCTGTAGGTCTCCCTCCAAGGACAGGAAACCACTGAAGAGGGAAGAGAGGCTGTAGGTTTCCTTGGGGGTGGATCCTCTCCATCGTATGGTGCAGTCGTGGAAATGGGGAAAAAACATTTACCGTGTGTGTTCATAGCAAGTGAGCATTTCTGCTACACAAAGGCGATCAGACAATTGCAGCTTCTAGTCTCCCATGGAGACTATTGAGGCATGCAAAAAGTAAAGAAACTTTAATATATATATAAAAAATATATATATAAAAAAAAGTTTAAATCACCCCCCTTTCGCCCCATTCAAAATAATAATAAAAAAAAAATCAAATACACATTTGGTATCGCCACGTTCAGAATTGCCCAATTAATATAATATTAATAATAAATATACTTAATCCGATCAGTAAACGGCGTAACGGGAAAAAAAAGTGGAAAAGCCAGAATTATTTTTTTTTGGTCGCCACTATATTGCAATAAAATGCAATAATGGGCGATCAAAACTTAGTATCTACCCCAAAATGGTATCAATAAAAATGTCAGCTCGGCACGCAAAAAATAAGCTTTCATCCGGCCCCAGATTCCGAAAAATGAAGACGCTACGGGTCTCGGAAAATGGCGCCTTTGTTTTTTTTTTTAAAAAAAAACCCCACAAACTTTGGATTTTTTTTTCACCGCTTAAATAAAAAAACCTATACATGTTTGGTGTCTACTAACTCGTAATGACCTGGAGAATCAAAATGGCAGATCAGTTTTAGCATTGAACATGGTAAAATAAAAAACAAAACAAAAAAAAAATACAACTGTGGAATTGCACTTTTTATGCAATTTCATCGCACTTGGAATTTTTTTCCCGTTTTCCAGTGCACAATATGGTAAAACCAATGGTGTCGATCAAAAGTACAACTTGTCCCGCAAAGAATTAGCTCTCACATGGCCATATTGACGGAAAATTAAAAAAAAGTTATGGCTCTGGAAAGGGGAACAAAAAACGAAGAAATGCTCCAGTCATGAAGGGGTTAAACACTAAGCTCTCCCTCCTAGATCAACTCTCCCTGAACTTATTCCAGAGGAGTGTGCTGAGCATCTAGTCACTGGGTCTTATATAGCAACTGATGACGCGATTGGACTGGCAAATCACAGTACTGTATGGTAGGCAATCCCCACATGTTTATTGGCTATCTATCAAGCACAAAACATGAGAGGTGGGGACTCGGGCACCCGCGATACTTGGTCGGTGAAACCCAATGCTCGCTTATCACTAGTGATGACATGAGCTGGAGCACATCAGACCGTAGTGTGATTAACCAACACTTTTCAACTGTCATCTCTGGAAGCACTGTTCTACATATTTTCAAAAAGATGTCAAGTTCAGTTATGAAATGAGACATTTCTTAATGATTTTGACCTCCTGAATTCAAGTCTGACAATGAAAAGTTTTATTTTGGCTCTTGTTTCTAGGATATCAAAATTTTCCTTTTATTGCTACATATAATTAATGCATACAAGTTTCAGTACTTTGAAACTTTATTATTTTTGCAAATATAAAGATGCAGAATATTTTGTTATGCCAATTTTCTGATATTTATTTTTTAGAGTAAACTTAGCAACAATTCAAATAGCTAAAACATGTCTAAAGACTATTGCGATATAAACAGTAACAGAAATTGTACTACAAAATTTGGTCCTCATTCAGGGACTACTTTTTTTTTTGCTTTTCTCTTGTACTCCTTGCATTGGATCAGCTCTTACAATTGTCCAACAGTAATCTGCAAGCATTGATGGATTCCATTTTCTTAAGGACATGTTATAGCCAAGATCCTTATGTTGAAGTGATTTTTCACCAACTCTTCATAGTTATCTGCTCTTGAGTTCCCCAAAAAATTAGTTACCACTAATGCGAATGCTACCCATAAAGCCTTTTCCTTGCTCTGCAATAAACGGAGAAACTCCTCATCTTGAAGAAGTTTATGAATCTGAGGTCCAATAAAGGCTCCTTCTTTTATTTTTGCTTCACTCAAACTTGGAAATTTATCATTGCTTTTGCATTTTTATCCATTGCATTTACAAAGTTCTTCATTAGGCACAAATTGATATGCAATAGTAGTAACAATCTTATGTGGGTCAACAAGTGCCGGAGGCAGGGCATTTTACTCCCTGGCTGAAGTGAATATCGGTGAGGCCAGTCTCTTTTATTGTAGTGAAATTCTCTTGCACGACTATCCTACTTACACAGAAAGCAGCAGTAGAGTATGCACCCATCCTGGAGACCAGTATGAGGGCAACCATCTTTAAGTCACTACAGAGGGGCCACAAATGTTAATCATAGTCCAGGCACCTCAACAGCGATTTCATGTTGTCATAGTTTTTTTTCATGTGGACTGCATAACCAACTGGAATTGAAGGTAGCGCATTACCATTATGCAGCAAGACTGCTTTTACCTTTCTTTTGGACGAATAGACGAAGAGCCTCCATTCATCTGGACTAGGACTTATCTACAGAGCTTCCATTAAATCTATTGCAGCATATGTGTGGAGCCCAACTCTTGTCCCGATCGCCTATGCTGCAGCCAAAATACTGGTTGTAGGCTTTTTTTATTATGGTAGTCAAGTTTCACCTTTGTGACGCAAAAGTGACTTCTCCGCATATATAGTAAAAACGATCTTTGTTAATGCAAGAACGAGGTATATCCGAAAAAACATATATAGAAGCAAGGCTGTGGAGTCGAAGTCGGAGTCGGTGCTCATTTTGGTGGAGTCGGAATAAAATGGACCATCTCCGACTCCTAAATATATAATAAATTGGGTGTAGTAGATCAATGCAGTTTGGGGGGGAATATTTTTTCATAGGAATTAGGGAAAGTTATGACATGTCCTATAAATAGCTGTTCTATTCCTGATCTAAGGCTACATTCACACACAGCGTTTTTGCTGCGTTTTTTGAGGATATGTTTTTCAGCGGCAAAAGCAGATCAGCTTTTTAAAAAAACGCATCACCTGAAAGGTTTTTGAGCTCATAGATAATGTTTTCAATAGCAAGAGCAGATTAGAAAAACGCCGCACAAACTGACACGCTCATTCTTTGTGAGGATCCATTTTTGAGCTGTGTGAATCATGGCCGTAGCCAGCGGGGGGCAGCTGCGCCCCCCCCCACCCCAGAAGCAGGGGCACGCACCTATCAAAACTCACTAGTGTGCTGCAGTGCTCCCGTCCAGCACCGGCTTCAGACTGCAGGGGGCAATCTCCCCTCCTCTGTCCGTTCTTCTGCTGTCTTCACCAGAGAGAGGAGGGGGGAGGGGTGCCTGCCCTGCACAGGATCAGATTCATGGGCCCGGAGCTGGAGAAAGTGAAAGTACTACTGCTCATCTCTGTCACAGGAAGGTAACTAATGCTAATATTGTAGGTGATTATTATGTGCTCTCTGTGCAATGCGTGAACTATATGTGCGATATGTGCAATGTACTATTTGCTGTCTGTAGCTGTCTATCACACTCTATCCCTCCATGAATTAATCTATCCCTCCATCTATCCCTCCCTCTATCTATCTGTCCATCCTTTCATCTATCCATCCATATATTTATCCATCCATCCCTGTATCTATATCTATATATCTCTCCATCCATCCATCCCTCTATTTACCTATCCATCCCCCTATTAATCTATATATTCCTCCATCTATCCCTCTATGACTGTATCTATCTATCTATTTAAATATAAGCAATATATGTGGGAGTCGGAGTCGTGGAGTCGGTGTAAGGGAAATTGAGGAGTCGGAGTCGCAGGGTTGGCTTACTGACTCCACAGCCCTGTATAGAAGTATGTCAAAATGCTAAGAAACTAAGCTAAGAAATCCTAAGACTGTATACCTTACAGCATTTATAAAAGTAGGTGATGCAACTGTAATTAGGATTACATCATCGGAGCGGAGTTGGCGTTTTTTTGACTGGTCACCTTAAGATAATAAAAAACTGAATGCTCAATAGACTAAATACATGATGTAATAGACTAGCTAGTAACAATGCAATAATGATGATGAAATAATAAAGATGCATTTTATTCTATAAGCCTCCATAAAAGGTGTCATAAGTAATTACAAACTCCTCTGGATCTGGAAAATTAGAGCCAATCAGCAAATTTAAGCATATTTGTTTTTAGCACCACAAAATTACTTAAGTTTTACTGTTTTAGTCTCTGAACCAATTTGGCTGCAGAACAGTGAAGTCAGTGTGGGGCGAGGGGAAGTAATGCAGAGTTGGGTCTCATTACAAACACATCTAGTAGCTCTTTCAAATTCAAATGAGCTTTATTATAAGGACCAAATACATATTAAAACTGCTAAAGCAAAAGTAGGGCTGCCAGGTCCGCTATACTGCTCTTCTCCTGCTGGAGATGAAAGCTGGAAATCACACTCAAGTCTGCTGTGCGCTGGCACATCATCACTCGGCACTCTAGAGCAGGGTTCCCCAACTCCAGTCCTCAAGGCCCACCAACAGGTCATGTTTTTTGGATTTCCTTAGTATTGCACAGGTGATGGAATTATTGCCTGAGCAATACTAAGGAAATCCTGAAAACATGGCCTGTTGGTGGGCCTTGAGGACTGGAGTTGGGGAACCCTGCTCTAGAGAACAGACTGTCATTATGTCTGAAACAGTACCTGTTCTAAGTTATAGTGAAATGGCATCTTCTTTTTTTTCCCTTTTGTATGTGAATGCCCACTTACAGCGTTTGGCAGAGCTGATAACAGTGAGGAGAGCTATTAGAAGTGTTTGTAATGAAACTCAACGCTGCAGCACTGCCCCTCCCCCTACACTGACAGCCTTCATCTCAAGTCATTAATCACTCAGTTCTGCTGTGCTCTGGAGTGACTGCAGACTTGTAGTTTTAGATCGGACAACCTTTTTAAGTCTTCGTGCCTGCTCAGTCAGTCAGTCAGTCAGTCTTGGTGCCCTGCTGTAAATTTATCAGACAATCTGTAGAAAGGGTTTGCAAATAAGCACATAGCGTGACTGAACCAGTAGAAAAAAAAATCCAGTTCTACTTAGTCAGCCGAGAAGTTTTTTCTTTGTCGTTTTACAGCCCTACTCCATGGCCGAGTATATGTTATGTTGGTTAACGATGCTGCTCTTCTGACACAGTTGAGACATCTCTAGCAGTATTTCTTCACGTTGCAATCCGTCCCGACACGTTACCAGGACGGGTTGCAGCTTGAAATTTGGAATGGCTGCATTTTTATCATGATCTTGAAGAATCCCTTTAAAGAGTACCAATATTTTTACTCATTAGCCATCAATTGAATATACAGAAAATATCAAATCAAGAATAAATCCATTTAAGAGAGACTGTTTTCATGGTCATTCTGTGCAGACAAAGTACAGGTGCTCGGTGCTTCACAGTTGGGCCAATCATTTAAATTCACCTTCCCTCCTGCTTGTTTTCCATATTTCTCCACACTTCTCCGGCCCTATGAAGCCAGAGCAGTAAATCGAAGAAGAGGGGGTAGAGATTGAGGGAAAACAAGCAGTTGGGAAGGTGTATTTAAATGATTGGCCCCGTTGTGAAGCACCGAACGGGGGGACTTAGTTTGAATAGTCATTCTGTGCTGACAGAGTCCCTTTAATTGTAAAATATTTCACCTACTTTAATCAAGAAATTATCAGAAAGAAAAGAAGAGTCTAGCATGTCCTTACCTTAATGGAGATAGGAGATAAATAAAAGACTCATTGCAGTGAGCGATTTTAACATGTGCTTCCACCAAAGTTTCTGAACTTTTAGCCAGTGTTTGTTTATGTATATAACTCATCAGAACCATATGATTACCTTGTGGAACTTTATAAACATTACAAACAATTTTTGCTTTTCTGTTTGAGCCGTCAACTGAAAAACAAAGAAACAAAAAAAACATGAAACCAGAAAATGAAGCAGAGAGAATATTGTTCAACACATATACATAACTGGACATATAATAAATAAATGACTTATGTTTGTAGAAAAAAATATATAAAAATCACATACAAATGATCCACTACATTTTAAATCGCCTGATAATGTGAAGGGCTCACCCTTGTACCACCTAAACAATGCCGACTTGCCAAATCATGGACCTCACAAGACCTCCTCTGAAAGTGTTGTTTTATATGGCAGCAGAAAATTGTCAAAAGCACTGCACTCTTCTGCTGTCTTGCCTTCTTCTCATAGTGCATTCAGATGCCATTTGTCAGGTAAGTGATGCCCATCTATCCGCTGATGAAACTTAGCAGATCATGCTATCTTCCATGGCCTGTTATAATTCCCAATGTAAGTCCTTTCAGTAGTGGACATGGACACTATGCACTTATGTAGTCCGCTGTGAAATACTTTATTCTGATAGCTAAAGGACACCTACAAAAAACACAGCCAACAGTTGCAAAATGTTTAATATTCGAATGCAAGGAAAAGGGATGAAAAGAAAGGAACCAAAAATTTACACCGATTTACATCTTCTGATGTTTTTTACTGTACATTACTCGCTCAGCTAGAAGGCATTCCTACACATTTTGTAAAATTATTAGTTTATTGTCATGCTTGAATTGTTGCTAATCTCGCCTTCTTAAAGGGAACCTGTCACGTCCTAGTTGCTATGTACACTGCCCCCATTGCTCTGTTAGTGAAGCAATGTGCATCACTAACAAGCTTTTTTCATTAAAATCGGTGGTAGTATAATGATTTTATAACATTATATACACTTTGTCCTACCTGCTGTATTCAGTCATAGGGGTGTGATTCTGCTATTCATTCAGGGGCAGCACCGCATCCAGTCACTGCTGGCGCCGCCCATGTATTTGAATACTGCTCCCAGCAGTCTAGATTGGAGGTGATTTTTTAAGGCCCTCACTCCAGCCACTCCGATCTAGATACTTAACTGCTGAGGAGACTAGATCGTAGTTGCCGGTGGCAGTAGAGGTGAGATGCGGCTGAAGCCGGGGCCTGTACCTGTGCTGGCCGTAGCTGGTGCTGGAGCACCGGCTTCATGTATCAAGTGTCCGCAGAATTCCTCCACTTCCATCAGGCCAGTTTCCTGAAGAACCCTGCCTCCTGTGACCCCGCTCCACCACCCCCCAGGTAAGATACTGTGCCTATTCAGACTATAAGACGGACCCCATCTTATAAAAAAATATTTTTTTTCCTATTTTTCACCCCAAAATTTGGGGTGCGTCTTATAGTCCGAAAAATACGGTATTTCTGATTGGACTTATTTCTGTATTGCACACTGATGTTTTATCTATCATAACCAACCAGCATTAACTCTTCAGTATTTTGTACTAAAGTTTATTTTCTTTTGGAGCTGAAAGGAACAGAGGAAATACATGACATTATGGTGGACTCGTGGAGATTATGAAGACCAATCCCTATTGTTCTTTAAATCCGCCAATCAGGCACATCCATAGGTACAGTCATGGCCAAAAGGGCTGGCACCCTTGAAATTGTTCCCAAAAATGAGGCATTCCTCCCAGAAAAATGATTGCAATTACACGTTTTGTTATACATGTTTATTTCCTTTTTGTGTATTGGAAAGATGCAAAAAAAAAAAAAAAAAAAAAAAAAAATTGGGACAGAATTTCACACAAAACCAAAATATGGGCTGGACAAAATTGTTAACTTAACCCTAGAACACATGACCATAAAAATCTACTTTTTCACATACCTGGGGCCTTTTAGGCCCGTGTGCAAATAACATGGAATAACTAATAAAAATGACAAACAACTATATACCTGAGGAATACCTAGAGTTTCAAAATTCTAACTAAAGTAATTTTGCAGAAAATAGAGAGCAATTAACAGGGCGGGCCTGCGAGGCCCCAGGTATGCGTTCTAGGGTTTGTAGGACAGGTCTGCGTGAGACCAAACACAGACCAGAGAAAGCAAAGCCGTTGATGCACCCATGAATTATACAGTGGTGCAACGGATTGATACGGATGATCTTGCTGTGAACCGGAGGATAAGGTTTTTTTATTTTAGTAAATTACCAAAACAAAGACGTTTAAAGCGAACCTGTCACCGGGTTTGACTGATATGACATAAGGCCATCACCTTTCAGTCCTCATATACAGCATTCTATAATACTGTATGTATACCCCGGATCAAACCTGCAAGACAAGAAAAAGAGCTTTTATTATACTCACCTGGGGGGCGGTCCAGCTCAAGGGGGTGTCTCATCTTGGTCCGATGCCTCCCCTCTTCTTCAGATGCCGTCCTTCTTGCTTCGTGTGGATGATGCGTCCTTGCATCATCCACAGTCTCCCCGGGATTGCGCTCCTGCACAGGCGTACTTCTATGCCCTGACTAGGGCAAAGGAAAGTACTGCAGTGCGCATGCGCCAGGGCTCTTTGAACTTTCCCGGCGCCTGAGCATTCCAGTACTTTGCTCTACCCTCATGAGGGAGGTAAATAGGCCTTTCCTAATAAAGAATACAAAAAGAAAAAGACCTAAGAAGTGTAGCGCCAAGCTAAAAAATAAGGAATGCTCGCTGTGCGGTGATAACTTAGCCAGCACTTATCTGAAGAAACTGACCAAATTGCATTCAGAACACTATCTCCTGAAGAAATCTCCAACTTTGCCATGGCTATCACTTTCTGTAACTATCAGCAGGCTTCTTACAACTCGCAACTGGAATTTTGGAACACTACTCTTTCGCAAACTGCTTCAGGTTTCTCATTTGAAGGTGACTTCTCTGAACGACAATTTTAAGATCTATCTTAGATCCGGAACCATTGTTGGCCACTTTAGAACTTTCCAGTGCTTTGTTTCCATCCATTTCTGGGTGCTTCTTGCTTTGAACTTTTGACTTTTAGGCTCCATATTTCACCATCAACTACGGCTTCGAACTTAAAAACTAATCATTTTATAGACAATCATATTGGCTTTGGGACGTTCTCATCCTGCTGGAACATTATGTCACCCTTTTCATACTCATAGTACTTGAGACCACCATAGATCCTGGTGAAGTATCCAATGCCTTTGGCTGTGAAACAACCCAATATAATCAGGCTTCCTACACTTAACTTGACAGTTCCTTCAGTTTCACGATCTGTTAGCCCCTTTTTCCCTTGTTTATTCCAAACCTATTTGCACCCACCAGAACCTAATCTATGGACTTTCGTCTCCAAATCACCCATTCCCAAAGTTTTACTGACCACTTTTCGTACTTTTTTGCAAATTCGAGCAGACTCTTATGACAATATTGAAGTCGAGAATTCTTCCCATTTTTAAGGGCCACCATTCCAGACTTGTGTAATGTGCGTCACACGTGCTTGCATGGACATCTGTGATTTCAATATTACAAAGCATACGAGTCACCTACACTGCCGTGTTTATCGCGCCAGAACAGACAGATCCTATAATGATGAGCTGATTTGTTGACTCCGATATTTTGCCTGGACATCCACCTCTTGGCTTTTGAATGGATGGAAGGACTTCATTTCGGATACTTCTAATTGGCATGGACTTACATGATGCAGTTTGGCAATTTTCTTGGCCCAGAGTCTATTAGCTGAATGATGCAGTTTTTTTCTTGGCAAGTGTTCTTCAAAGCTTCATCCTCGAACCAGTGACCCTTCACTTGGGATCAATCTAATAACACACTGAACTATTAGGTAACGTGAGCACAGGTTGTATTTTGTAATATACAGGAAGAAAGATTTTTCCACCAGCAGCCAAAAGGTGGATTTACAAAATAAAAATAATTAAAATTTTGATTTTTTAGGAGCAAAACAGAAACCTTACAAGAATCTGCAGAACTAATCATAAGCTAAATAGTTGCAAGTCAAACTTATGTAGGAGATGGCCAAGATGATAGTCTATAAAATTATGGCAGTAGTGAGATATGGAGCCTTAAAGTCAAAAGTTCAAAACAGTGTTACCCTTTTGCTCATCAATGTAAGTCTGAAAGTCCAATTCATCAAAATTCAAGATTAATTAACCCGATTGGCAAACGCTGTAATGAAAAAAAAATCGGAACTTAGATTTTTCAGCCACAGCAACACCTGAAGATAATGCAATACGAAGCGATTAAAACATATGTACCCCAAAATATTAACAAAAAAAAGTCAACTCAGGTAGCAAAAACATGCCTCTACTTAGCCCCATCAACTGAAAACATTACAGGTCTTGAAAAAAAATGGCATAATATTTTTTTTCCTCTACACATTTCCCAAAATTTTTTCACCACTTTATAAAAAAACAAACAAAAAAAAACCCAACACATGGTATCGCTGTGATTGTACTGACTTAGAGAATCAAATTGCCAGGTCATTTTTACCATATAAAGAGAACACTGTAAAAACAAGAAAAAAAGATAGCAGAATTGAGCTTTTTTTTTTTCACAATTTTGCAGCGCTAGCAATTTTTCCCCAGTGTTCCAGGCGATATTCAAAGTACAAATCATCCTGCAAAAAATCATCTCATATGCCAATGTCAATGGAAAAAAAAAAAAAAAGTTATGGCTCTTAGAAGAAAATATAAAAAGCACAAAAGTGGGAAAACATCCTGTCAGGAAGGGTTCGAATAAGCCAATAAATGAAACCCAATCAGCATGCATGTAGCTAATTGGCAAGCATTTAAAATAGCCCAGTCGCCAGTGTAAATGTGCCCTTAATCAAGTTGTATTACCCGCTTTCTCTTACAGGTCGAGCATATGCATGCAAGAGTAGGTTCACACGTTTGTGTATAAAAATAAATAAATTGGAATTTCATCTAGAAAAGTGGGACAATATTTTACTTACTGTATATACTCGAGTATAAGCTAGCCCGAATATAAGCCCAGGCACCTAATTTTACCACAAAAAAATGGGAAAACTTATTGACTCATGTTTAAGCCTAGGGTGGGAAATGCAGCAGCTACTGGTACATTTACCCATCCTGGTATGCATGGCCCCCTCATCCCCCATCCTGGTATGCATGGCCCCCTCATCACTGCACACATGAACAAAAACACTCCTACTCACCTTCCTTCCCTCTGCTCCAGCGCTGCATCCTGTTCTGCCAGCAGCTGATCGCAGCATCTGACATCACTGCCATGCGCCCTCAGACGCTGAAGTGAGCTGCGGGGATATTCATTCCTCTCCACGCCGGGACTATGGGCATGGAGAGGAGTGAAATTTCATTTTATTTAATAGCGCGCGCTGTCAGCAGCGGCCACAGCTCCTGCTGCGGCTTAGTGATCCTGTGTGCCCGATACTAAAGAGAATGAATATCGACTCTTCTCCACGTCCAAGGGAGTGGAGAAGAGTGAATATTCATACTCTCTAATAGCGGGCACACAGGATCGCTGAGCCGCAGTAGGAAGCCGGAGGCTGCAACTCACACTGCGCATGCTATTAAAGAAAATAAAATATTCAGTCTTCCACTCCCATGGGCGGGGAAAAGAGTGAATATTCATTCTCGCTAGAAAAGGGCACACGTGGTAGCTGCAACAGCCGGCTACTGCCTGTGCACCGCTCCTCCGTTGCTGTAACCCCCCCTCCCACAGTTGGAAAATATACTCGAGTATAAGCCGAGGAGGGCTTTTTCAGCATAAAAAAATGTGCTGAAAAAGTCGGAAGTATATACGGTACTTGTCATGCTTATACATTCTGGGTGCTTTTTTCTTTTTTACAGCAGTAGCAATTAATTTACAGGACCATTTACAGTTTCCCATGTTACAGAATTCGAATGTATCCGTAAAAATGGGGTGAAAAGCTGTGGCTCCATGTGGCATCCGTTTCTTTTTATGCACCCATAGACTTTAACAGCAGAGTCTTGTCACATTTACAGAACAAACTAGTGCATGCTGCAATTTTTTCCCCATGCCGATTCGGTAAGTGAAAAAAATCATTCATCTGCACTGTCCCATTGAACGCTGGTCCACGAACAGTACTCGGATCGAAAATACGGTCACGTGAGCATTCCCCATATAGTAACAGGTCCACAAAATGGCCAAAGACCAGCCCCCTTTCCAAGGCCAAGGAAACAGGGTGGGGAAACCCCAAAAATCAAAAACTTTCATTGCGACTGACAAGAGGTGTAGAATTTTATACAGATAGGGAGCACATCTCTCCTCTCAGAAGCTGCTGTCACACAATGCAGGGATGAGACTGTGTGATAGGAGCCTGTCGGTAACCAATGAATGCAGTTTTACTACCGGGGAGGGAGCACGCTCATTGGTTAATGCAGACTCCTGTTAGAGTCGTTGCCACTGAGTGGAGCCTGTAATAACCATAGAGCACTCTCCCCTGCAGTGAAGGAAATTGCTCATTGGTTACTGAGAAGCACAGTAGCTGCCGACTCCCAGCATTCTTCATGCAGAGGCACAGACCCAGGTGATTGCCTAGGATTGCCATCGGGTCCAAACTGATAATTTTCTCCTCCGGGCAGATTTCCGATGGACTGCTAGTGCAGTGGGCCGCCTGGTCTGCCTCATTATCTCGCTGGTCTGTGTGCAGCAGTGCACAGGCGATCCTGACCTCAGCACCTTGTACACTGAGCTCCCTCCTGTGCACCAACCCTGACATCACTGACTCCACCCTCAGCCCCACATGTGAGAACAGGTTGTATTTTGTAATATTCAGGAAGAAAAAGATTTTTCCAACAATACAGTAATGATGCAGTAACATGACAAGAATCTGTATAACTAATCATATGCTAAATAGTTGCAAGTCTAAATTATGTATGAGATAGCCAAAATGATGGTAGTCTCATGTTCGAAACCGTAGTGGATGGTGAGCCCATGCCCATGCAACTGCCAAAATGCATGACATCAGGGACCCTAGGATGGACATAGCCCCCCC
The DNA here is from genome assembly GCF_046119375.1 of Phyllobates terribilis. NCBI lineage: Eukaryota > Metazoa > Chordata > Amphibia > Anura > Dendrobatidae > Phyllobates > Phyllobates terribilis. Next base: position 279,909,346 of record NW_027362769.1, on the reverse strand, counting down.
CTCAGCGAGATTATTGGATTCCTGATCAGACTGGAAACGGTTTACTTCTGGAAAAAAAGATATCTGTCTGCACAAATCCAGAAGGATTCCTACAAAACCTTGCCTCTGTTCTGGAATCACCTTTGATTTTTCCGCATTTACCAGCCACCCTACGGAAGCTAGGACACTGGACACGTGTTTTACCACCTGACTACAGTCTAACCTTGTCTTTACAACTATCAGGAAGTCACCCGACTATGGGATTAACAATACATCTCTTTCTCGGATATGGGTCGACATCTAAGCAATTATCTTTGTGAACACTCTTGGAGCCATGGACAACCTGAAAGGAAGAGCCTGAAACTGAAAGTGATGCCAGCTTCCCTCGATACTTACTGCCACCCTTAGAAATTTCAGAAGGATAGGTACCATCTCAGCTGGGCATTCTGCAGAGAACCCCCACGACTGCTCCAGCCTCCAGAATCCACGGCTTGCAACCGGAGAGTAAAGCAAGACTCAAATAACCCTGGCATCAACAGGGACTGAAGGTCTCCCTCCAAATAGAGGAAACCGCTGAAGCGGGAAGAAAGGCTCTGCATTTTAAATCTGTAGGCTTCTTGTCTTTGGGGGCGGATCTACTCCCTCTATGGTGTGGTTGTGGGTATGGGGGAAAAAAAAAAAAGAAATACCCCATGACCTTTTGCGCACTCGTGCAGAATCCTCTCAGGCCCTTATCAAAGCTGGAAGTGCTGGCCTGGCATGCGAGCCCTGAGGCTTTCAGTGCGAGCGCAGGCCATGTGAGGATGTGGCAAGGACTGGATGGATGCCGCCAAGGAGCCGTAGAGGGGAGTATAAGGATATATTATATAGGCCATCAAAATGTTATTTTGCAGAATCTCTGTGAAAGTGAGTTACCCAAAAAAATGTGCATTTTGGCGGGTGAGGATTTTTGTTTGAGTAGAATTAGTTCCACTAAAATTTATTCGCTCACTTCTAGTCATCAGGAATTGACCTATTGCTTAAAATCAGGTTTCTGTGTTACTTCTGTCCTTTTTTTTTTTTTTTTTTTAAATGCAGCGTATGTACATATTGTACCATATTCAGTCCCATAATTTGTTGCGCAATTTCTCCTGAACATGGATATATTACATATGAGGTCAAAACTGCTGTTTGGATACACTGCAGAGTCCGGAATGGAAAGAGCGCCATTTGATTTTGGAGAGCAAATTTGGGTGGAACAAATTGTGCACACCTTGTCTCATTTGCAGAGCCCTTGACATGCCAAAACAGCAGAAATCCCCCACAAGTGACCACATTTTGAAGACTAGACCCATCAAGGAATTCATATAGAGGTGTGTTGAGCATATTGAACCTGTAGGTGCTCCTCAGAACTTATTAAAATTTGGATGTGAAAACGAAAGATGTAGTTAGTTACTTACTGGTAACAGGATTTCTCAGAGCTCATCATGATAGCTCCACGGAGAGAGGGGATCCGCCCTTCAAGGACAGGAAACCTACAGATAAAAAAGGGCGGTACCTCTCCCTCACATAGTTGATTTACAGAGGACCTCCAGGTTATCACAACAAATATCATCATTCTTATAAGGAGCACCCTGTGACTACACAAACAAATTAGTGTGCTCACCCCCACGTGAAGGGAGGGAATATAAAAGGTGATGTTATGGGCTCTGCGACAGACCGTTACTGGTAAGTAACTATGTCTTTCTCCTTCCCCTATGACAGCACCACGGAGAGAATTGCAGAGAAATATATTTTAGAGCGGGACCACAGATTCCAGAACCCTTCTCCCAATGGTGAGATCAGAGGAAGAGGCTAGATCCAGCCGATAATGTTTGTAAAAGATAGAGGGAGATGACCATGTCGCAGCCTTACATATCTGCTCTATGGAAATATCAGATTTTTCCGCCCCAGGAGGTGGCCACTGCTCTTGTTGAGTGAGCTCTTAATCCCTCCGGAGAGGCTTTCACACTTGAGTATGCCAGAGATACATCCATCTTGCCAATGTAGCGTTTGAGGGTTTTAGCCCCTTTTGGAGGTCCCGAAAACACACAAAGAGACCTATCCTTCCTACACTCGAGTAGCTGCCAGGTACTGGACCAGACACCTCCTTATGTCTAATGTATCAAGATCTTTTTCCCCCTGTTTTTGGGATTAGAGCAAAAGGATTGAAGGAAAACTTCCTGGGATCTATGAAGTAGTGACGCCACCATGGGAAGATAGGGTCAGTCTCAAACCAGACCTAGCCTATCCTTCAGAATTTGCGTAAAGGGAGAGAGTCTGCAGACAGGGCTTGGTTATCGCTAACCCTGTGGGCTGATGTTAATGCCACTAGAAGCGGTGTTTTGAGAGATAAAACTTTTAGAGATGCGCAGTCTAAGGGTTCAAATGGAGAGTTAGTTCAGGCTAAAAGAAACAGATTTAAGCCCAAAGGTGACCATTTCTGACTAGCGATGGGCCTAGATCTAGCAGAATCCTTAATAAACCTAGACACCCAGCGATTTTTTGCCAAATCACAATTGTATAGTGCCCCCAATGTTGCAACTTGTACCTTCAGGGTGCTAGTAGCCAAACCTCGCTCTAACCCCTTTCGCATAAATTCTAGGATGGCTGCAATAGGAAGTCCTTCTTTTAAACTGGACCCTGTAGTGGAAAGAAACGTTTTCCATAAGCTTTGGTAGTGACAGGTTTCCTGCTCTAGAGTTGTATGGAAATTAGATTCGGGGTAAAACCTCTATCCCTCAGGAGTGCCCTCTCAAATACCAGGCAGCCATATGTCAATTTGTTACCTGAGGAGGACATACCGGTCCCAGGGAGAGAAGATCCGGGACCTCCGGGAGCACCTAGGGGGTCAGTGATAGACATTATCCTCAGCCAAGAAAGCCAAGTCCTTTTTGGCCAAAAAGTGGGGGAGTGGGTGGGTCAGGATTACTTTTGCTCTGTCTTCCCTGATCTTTCTTAGAACCACAGGTATCAGGATAACTGGGGGAAAGGCATAAGCCAGACTGTGATCCCACTGAATCATGAAGGCATCTAGAGATAAAGGGTTCCCCCCGGGGTATATGGAGAAAAACATTTCTACCTTCTTGTTCTGACTATTGGCAAATAAAAATCTATCCATTAATTGGGTCCGGCTTTGTGATTTTCTACTCCCTTTATGTGGTGTGCTGACAGACATAAAATTGATTTCTGCAATCTGGAAAATGAGGCCTGCTACCTCCAAAGGATGGGAACGAGTTCCTCCCTGGTGGTGCAAATAGGCCACTACCACTAGGTTTTCAGAAAACCCTCACAGTGACCCTGAAGAGAATCTAAAAAAATCTATCAGGGCAAATTTTACTGCTAACAGCTGCTTCATGTTTGAGGACAATAACTTTAGCTCCTCTGTCCAAACCTCCTGAGCTATTTTGTCTTTCAGACGTGCCCCCCCCAACCCCTCTGGGGCTTGCATCTGTGGTCAGTACCTGAGTTATCCTGCTCATCCATGGAATACTTCTGGTTATTTGTCTACTTTCATCCACCAGTCCAATGAAAGAATAGCTTTTGGAGACAGAGTTAGCTGACCTTCTAAATGCCCTTCTAGAGAAATTTCAGCTCCTAAAATTTCCCATTGTAGATCCCTGGTGGAAATTTGGACCCACTGAAATGCCAGAATGCAGGTCATGGAGCCTAGACGAGATCTGACCAATAATTTTGTGTGTTTTCTCCTCTGGGCGGCAACACTCCTGTTTTTTTTTTTTCCATCTAGTATGAGCCCCAGAAACTCCTGGACCTTTTTTTGGCTCGGTTTTTGATTTTTTAGGTTTAAAAGCAAACCTAAATTTACCAAGGAATCCATGACTTTCTCCAGCTGATTTTTGCAGTGTTGGATGGAGTGGCCCACTACCGAGAAATCGTCTAGGCACGGAATAATTAAGTGTGCGATTGCTTCAGCAATCAATTTGGTAAACACCCAAAGAGCAACAGCTAAACCAAACGGGAGGGCTGTGTACTGATCATGTCTGATTTTCCCCTCTAAAGAGACCGCTACTCTGAGGAATTTCTGATAGTCCTTGTGCATGGGAACATGATAATATGTGTCCCTCAAATCCAGAGCGGTCATAAAACAATCCAGAAACAGAATTTTTACAGTTTTTATTGTCTCCAGGTCTGAGTCTTCAATGACCTGTTCAGTTTCTTCAAATTTATGATCGTCCTGAAGGATCCATCTGGTTTCTTCACCAGAGACAATGGGGAGTAAAATACTTTTCTTTCCTGGAGGGGAACCTTGTCTACCAGGCCTAAAACCTCTTGTTCTAGGAGTACCGTCAAAACTGAAGGTTCCCCGTCAAGGACAGGAAACCCAACTGATGAGAGGAAGAGGTACTGCCCTTTTTATCTGTAGGTTTCCTGTCCTTGAAGGGCAGATCCCTTTTCTCTCCGTGGTGCTGTCATGGGTGGACGGAGATAGTAGAATTACCGGTAATTCGATTTCTAGGAACACCATAGGAGAATACTCCCCATACTTCAAGAGGGACAGAAAACAAAAAGATGTCAAACAGGAAGTGGGGGGGGCGCTGTCTCCAGGGTTTTTATAAAGGACCACAACAGTAGGACTGCTTCAAAATTTATCTGCAACAAAAATAGTAAGGTGGGATTACCCGTGCTGTCGTGGAGGGTTCCTAGAAATTGAATTAAAAGGTAAGTATAATTCTATTTTCTCTAGTCACCCTCCACGACAGCACCACAGGAGGAATGCCAAAGAATTATTCCTAGGATGGGGGTGGGGGGACAATTCCTGGAGAACTTTCCTCCCAAAGGCCAAATCAACATTGGACATTAAATCTAGTCTTTCATGTTTCAGAAAGGTATGAACGGAGGATCATGTGTCAGCTCTGCAGGTCTGCTCTATTGACGCGTTTGCCCTTTCAGCCCATGAGACCGATACTGCTCTGGTGGAATGTGCCTTAAACTTCCCCGGAGGAACCATTTTTGGTTTTCATAGGCACCGACAATCGCCTTCTTGATCCAATTCGCAATTGTGTTTTTTTGCAGCCTTTTTTCCTTTGTTTTGTCCACAATATTGTATAAACATATTTTGGTCCTTCCTCCAGGGGACTGATCTTTGGAGATAATGAAGTACCAATCTTTGTACGTTCAGAGCATGGAATTCGTTCTTTACAGTTGGATGTGTTTTGGCAGAAAAAGGCACATTGTTCTGCCCAAGCAAAGATCCTGCTCGAGATTGCATTCAGACTTTCGTATCTCGTGCTCGCTTGGTGCCGTAGATAAGCCATGGCGGTCATATTGTCCGAGTATATTCTTATATGGGTACCCTTTATTAAGTCCACCACAGCTTTCAGCGCTTCCTCTACTGTTTTCAACTCACTGAAGTTGGAAGAGCGACTGCTGATAATTGGGCCATATTCCCTGGAACGTGGTATGGGAGATTATGGCTCCCCATCCTATTTTGCTGGCGCCTGTTGTGACAAGGGAGTCTGCTCCCAGGCTACACCTCCGCTTAGGTTTTTTGGGTTGAGCCACTAGGATAGGAAGGCTTTTACTTGACCCGATAAGTGGATGGTTCTGCCTAGGGATCCCGGGGTACTGTCCCAGCACTTTAGAATGTGGGTTTGTAGATTTCTTGTGTGGGCCTGAGCCCAAGCTACCGCCAGGATGCAGAAAAATCATTGAAACCAGCACCAACATTGCCAATCTCAGGGATATTCTTCTCTGATCCTGCAGGGTTATCTTGGACCTTTATCAGGATTTGTTTCTCCTTTGGTAACCGAGATATCTGGTCTTGTGAATCCATCAGTATTCCTAAGAAGATTATTTTTTGGGGAAGGGATCAGATTGGATTTCTGATAATTTATTAGACAACTCAAGGATGTAAGAAGATTTAGGACTTCTTGTATTTGACTTTCGAGGATTATTTTTGATAGGCAAAAATCAACAAAAGGTCGTCGAGGTAAGGTACGACACAAATTTTTGTTTCTGATGAATGCTATTACTTCCGCCATTATTTTTGTGAAAACTCGGGGGGGGGGGGCAGAAGAGATACTGAAGGGGAGGACGTTGAATTGGTAATGAAGTATTCGTCGCCCCTGGGTCACCGCAAACCTCAGATATACTTTTGATATGTAGGATGAATGAGAATGTGATCGTAGGCATCCCGAAGGTCTATGGTTGACATCACGAAATTTTCTCCCATCAATAGAATGATTGTTTTTAATGATTCCATCTTGAACCTCTTGTAGGTTAATGTGCATATTCAGTCGTGTTAGATTTATCATACTGTGTTCTCCATTATTATTTTTTTTTTTAATATATAAAGGAACACCAGGGAAGAGTGTCCTGTTCCCCAATCTGTTCTTGGTACTGGGTACACTACCCCAGTGGAGAGTAGGTTTTGGAGACATGACGACAAGGCACTTTGTAATTCTTGAGATAACAGGGTAGCTACTCAAGATTTGTGGAGGTTCGGAGGAAAACTTTACCGTTTTGAACAGACTGTAGTACCCACTGATACTTCGTAAGGTTTTGCCACTAGGAGAGGAACTTGGAAATTTCCCCCCCTACTGATATGATGTCATTGTCTTCATTGCTGCGGTTCCTGGGAGTGTAGGATGTTTCTGCCTCTACCACCCTTGCGGTAGCTCCAGCGTCCGGTCTTCCCTTTCTCCCTATATGAAGAGGGTTGATCTTGTGTGAGACGAAAGGACAGTTTGTTGGTTATTCTGAGTTCTGGCAACGATCTTTTTGTCTGTTCCCTTCTCCAATAATTCCAATAATTCGTACAGGGCTGGCCCGAACATATACTCCCCCTTTGAAAGGAATGGAACAGCTTGATTTTTGAGGTGATGTCTCAGCTCCATAACTTCAGCCATAGTGCACGTCTCGCCGAGTTTGATAATACTGAAGATATGGCCGCCATTTTCACAGATTCAGCGGAAGCATCGGTTAGGAATCCTGTGGCATTCTGTAAAAGAGGTATGTACTACAATATCTGCTCTCTTGAGGTACCTGTGCTAAGATGTTCTTCCAGTTGTTGTAGCCATCTGAACATTGACCTTGCTATGCAGGCAGATACGTCTGCATTCAATAACGCCGCCGAGGTATCCCAGGAATTTTTCAACAGACTGTTTTGCAATCCATAGGATCTTGCAGCTGGGAAGAATCTTCAAATGGTAAAATTAGTATTTTTTGCCACCTTTGCTACCTGAATGTCCACTTTTGGTACCTCTGTCCAGTATTTGGATATTTTTTTTCCTCTAGTGGGAATCTCTCAGCTCTGTAGGTGTTAAGCGCTTCTCCGGAAGTTCCCACTTGTAGAGTATCAATTTGTGTATATTCTCCTGGACTGGGAACAGCAATTTCTTTTGTGTTCTAAGAGCGCCAAACATTTCGTCCTGAATTGTGTTCTGAGTAGCTTCTCCTTCCTCTATATTCATGGTGGCTCTCACTGCCGTGAGAAGCTCCTCCATGTGTTCTGATGAAAAGTAGTATTTACCGCTTTGGGCTGGTCAGCCATCAAAAATGATTCGCCTTATTCCCACCACTCATGAGATAAGGATTCCGGACCTTCCTGAGAGTCTGAGTCAGATTGTTCCTCAATATATAATTTCCTCTTCTTAGCTTTGAAGGGGTTACTGAGAAAGAGGCCATGGATGACTGGACCATTTCCCTTAATTCTTCTAACAGGGAGGGTTGTTCTTCACTAACAATTTTGTCTGTGCATTTTTGGCACAGGTGTTTCTTGTGGGTATAAAAGGCAGTTTCTTAAGACAAATGGCACATTTATCGGATATTGTCTTTGCTTTTTGAAGCTGGATCCTTGTCTCCCCAAAATAAATGGAGAGAAGGGCTAATAAGTATAAATCCCAATAGGGAATTCCTACTCCAAAAGATAAAGAGACCCCCCCCAAAGCCCAGGTACTTACTGGGTTCGGTATAGTGCTGGGTTCTGCAGAAGCAGAGCACGAAGTACGACCACCTTCCATCATAGCAAGGTTCTACCTTGTGGTATCTTCCATCTGGCTCCTTTATAGGGTTTCATCAACAAAGGTATCATTTTACTCAGTGTGACGGCACCCACCTGACAGTGTACGTGGTTTACTAAGCACAATCCTGCTGACAGGTGCGCTTTAAAAGGGAATTTGTTCTGTCACCCCCAGGGACTTTGAAAACCTACTAATAAATATATATATTTTACACACACAAATACACATGGCTCCTAGCAATGACTATGCAGGGAGGAAGTGGTGAGAGAAACTTATTATGCTCACAGGAGGTCAACAACAGGACCACTAATGAGAGGCATACAGGTAGGACTAGTTTAACCCCTTAGTGACCGGACCAATTTTTTTTTAAATCTGACCAGTGTCACTTTATGTAGTAATAATTCAGGAATGCTTCAACATATCCCATTGATTTTGAAATAGTTTTTTGTGACACATGATACTTTATAATAATGGTAAATTTAGGTTGATTTGTTTTGTGTTTATAAAAATATCTGAAATTTTACAAAAATGTTTTAAAAATTGCTATTTTCAAACTTTGAATGACGATCCCTTTAATCCCGATTGTCATACCACACAAAAACATTAATTAACAACATTTCCCTCATGTCTGCTTTACATCAGTACCATTCGTAAAGTGTTTTTATTTTGATAGCATTTTAGAAGGTTTAAAAAAGTAGTAGTAATTTTTCATTTTTCAAGAAAATTTATTTTTATAGGGACCTGTTCAGTTTTGAAGTGACTTTGGGGGTATTATATGTTGAAAACTACCAAAAAGTGATATTTTAAAAACAGCACGCCTCAATGTATTTAAAATGGCTTTCAGGTAGTTCATTAACCCTTCAGGTGCTTTTCAGGAAGTAATGGAAAGTGGCATGACAAGAATGAATAAGTTTCATTTTACCACCTGAATTTTGATAACTTCTGAACAGGCTGCTATAGCTGGAAAACCCCAATGCCGTTATTTAGCCATAAACTGCCAAGGCAAACATCAGGACCACACAATCAATATCTCAGAGTGAGTTTAAAGATAAAGAAATCACACTCTCTTAACTATTTAGACTCTGCAGTCACTATTGACAGCAGAATCTAAGGGGTTAAACGTCCTTGGACACTATTCATGGCTGATGCAGCAAGTTGTCAGCTTTAGTGTACAGATGACAGTTACAGGATTGTCACCTGTCAGGGAACGCTAGTCTCTTATATTGCAGGTCAGTAAAAAGACATCTATTGGTCACTAAGGGATTAACATTTCTATCACTTGTATGCCCATATTAGTGGGGTGAGTGACACTATTCCCATTAATTAGGCAAAAGGAGGGTCATTTGAACTTGTCTTCTAAAACATTGTTATTTATTTTTCACTGTTCTTGTATTGCTGAATATAGCAAAAATCACGGTCTCACTTGAAGCCCGGCCACAGGCAGCGTTTCAAAAGAATTCCATAATGACAAACACAGGGGTCTTCAGAAGACCCTGGCTGTCAAAGCCACCCATTGCAACCCACAATCACACAACGGGCGCGCCGATGGACGGATGGAATGAATCACCCCATACCGGCGTGTGCTAAATGCCGCCGCAAGTTTGACAGCGACATTTACCAGGTTATCAGAGCCCCGCCCACAATTATTAGACGCAGGTTCTGGCTGTAACACACAGCCATGATCTGCTGGGTACGGGGCTGGCACACCCCATAAGCCCAAGCCATTAACCCGCTTCAGATTTTCCCCGTACATTAATGGCAAATGTAGTGAAGGGATTAAAAATGGCTGAAACTTCGAACACCCTGTAAAAGTGAAATGGCTGTCGCCCAGTGTGCACACTGTTTTGTCCTACAGCCTGTTCATTGCTTATTTTAATCCACTGCAATACAGATTGTTTTTTTTTTTTACAGTTGTCAAGTGCCACTTTCTACTTATATTTAATTAAATATCCGTTATTGCAACCAGGCATCTTCAAAGTATGGCTTTAACATTTGTTATCTTTAGTGTATAACATATTATACATTGACAGCCAGTTTCTTTCATTTCTTTGTTGTGTATATAATGAGAACTAGACTTGGGCTATGAGCGCAAGTTCAGGATTTGAAGCAGAAATTTCCTGAATTTCTGCATCTCCTTGGCAGGAAAAAAAAACGCGATCAATGAATGCTTTTTGGAGCTAAACAAACTTATTTGGTGGGACATTGCTTAAATCCTTGAATTACCGTCAGAACTGGGGTGAGTATATTGGTCAATTTCAGTGATCAAAGAATGTGTCTGTAGTATTTCAAATAAAGTGTTTACTTCTTGTCTGTGTGTTCATTTAACTCTTTACTACAACTCCTGGCAAAAATTATGGAATCACCGGGCTCGGAGGATGTTCAGTTGTTTAATGTTGTTGAAAAAAAAAAGCAGATCACACATGGAACAAAACTAAAGTCATTTCAAATGGCAACTTTAGGGCTTTAAGAAACACTAAAAGAAATCAAGAAAAAAAATGTGGTACTCCGTAAGGGTAATTTTTTTCAGACCAAGCAGAGGGAAAAAATTATGGTATCACTCAATTCTGAGGAAAAAATTATGGAATCATGAAAAACACACAAAAGAACACTCCAATACATCACTAGTATTTGGTTGCCCCACGTCTGGCTTTAATAACAGCTTTCAGTCTCTGAGGCATGGACTTAATGAGTGACAAATAGTACTCCCTCAATCTGGCTCCAACTTTCTCTGATTGCTGTTGCCAGATCAGCTTTGCAGGTTGGAGCCTTGTCATGGACCATTTTCTTCAACTTCCAAAGATTTTCAATTAGATTGAGAACCGGACTATTTGCAGGCCATGACATTGACCTTATGTGTGTCTTCTGTCAAGGAATATTTTCACAGTTTTTGTTCTATGGCAGGATACATTATCATCTTGAAAAATGATGTCATCATCCCCAAACATCCTTTCAATTGATGGGATAAAAAAAACTGTCCAAATATCAATGTAAACTTGGGCATTTATTGAAGATGTAATGACAGCCATCTGCCCAGTGCCTTTATTTGACATGCAGCCCCATATCATCAATGACTGTGGAAATTTGCATGTTCTCTTCATGCAGTCATCTTTATAAATCTCATTGGAATGGCACCAAACAAAAATTCTAGCATCAACATCTTGCCCAATGCAGATTCACGATTCATCACTGAATATGACTTTCATCCAGTCATACACAGTCCACGACTGCTTTTCCTTAGCCCATTGTAACCTTGTTTTTTCTGTTTAGGTGTTAATGATGGCTTTTGTTTAGCTTTTCTGTATGTAAATCCCATTTTGTTTAGGCGGTTTCTTACAGTTCGGTCACAGACATTGACTCCAGTTTCCTCCCATTCGTTCCTCATTTGTTTTGTTGTGCATTTCCTCTTTTGGAGACATATTGCTTTAAGTTTCCGGTCTTGATGCTTTGATGTCTTCCTTGGTCTACCAGTATGTTTGCCTTTAACAACCTTCCCATGTTGTTTGTATTTGGTCCAGATTTTAGACACAGCTGACTAAACAACCAACATCTTTTGCAACATTGCGTTTTGATTTACCTTCTTTTAAGAGTTTGATAATCCTCTCCTTTGTTTCAATTGACAAATCAAGTGTTGGAGCCTTGATTCATGTCAGTCCACTTGTTGCAACAGCTCTCCAAGGAGTGATCATTCCTTTTTAGATGCAGACTAATGAGAAGATCTAATTTGATGCAGGTGTTCATTTTGGAAATTAAAGTTTTCATGGAGTGATTCCATAATTTTTTCCCTCTGCTTGGTCTAAAAAAAGTTACCGAGTACCACATTTTTAATCTTGATTTCTTTTAGTGTTTCTTAAAGCCCTAAAGTTGCCAATTGAAATGACTTTAGTTTTGTGCCATGTCTGCAATCTGCTTTTTTTCAACAACATTAAACAACTGAATGAACATCCTCCGAGCCCGGTGATTCCATAATTTTTGCCAGGGGTTGTATACTTTAATTAGGTTTGGTGATGATAGGGTCTGATTGACACCTTGTCATCACCAAACAAAAGAGCTATGTTTCAGCTAAACCCATTTGCATTTCCATTCATGTAATTTATGCGGCAGCCTAGGAAGGTGCCGTTTGCAAACATGGTCCCTGGCCATTATGAACAGCTCACATTTGTTTCGTTAGCTGCTACATCCCCACGAACAGCACTCAGCAGCGCTTTGGACGCAGCGTATTTTTGCTGCGTCCAAAACGTGGTTTTCTAATGCCGCACTTTTGTTGTCGGTACATATGAATCCACCGCATAAAAATGACACTTCAGTCAGTCAAAATCTGCAGCGGAGACTAGCGTGTCCGCTCCAGAAATTGACACGCTGCGGGTGAGTTTGGGTACGTTGCCACAATCAGGAGCCGCTGCAGGTTTGACGCATGTTTACACAGCGTCAAACCAGCAGAGTCTAGGTGGTACAGCATCGTGGATGGGATCTCTAGAAATCCACTATGCATGCATCTGAGGCTGCGGATCACCCGTGGACACTGACATGCGGTGCGTCTTTCAGGACCGCAGCATGTCAAATTCTCTTCCGTAGTCGCTAGTCTCTGCAACAGAAATTTGACCACTAGTAAGTATTGAATGCGGTAAATATGCATGGTTCAGAGAACACATGTGGATTTACCTGCGTTCAATAGAATGCAACGTTTTGGAAGCAGCGAAAAATGCATCCAAAGCGCTGCTACGTCCAGATCGTGGGCACAGAGCCTAAAATTTAAAAAATAAAATGTTGTGAGCTCCCGCATCATTTTTATAACCAGCAGAGGGAAAACCAACCGCTGGGGGCTGATATTAGTAGTCGGGAAGCGGCCATTAGCCAAAAATGTTCCCTGGCTATTAATTTCAGCCCACAGCTTTTTGTTTAGCCTTTACTGGCTAGATTACAGGGGGACCCGAGAAAAAAATTGACGTGGCATCCCCCTATAAAAATCTAACCAGAAAAGGCTAAACAGACAGCTGCGGGCTGCACTCCCAGAAATGGTGCATCCATAAGATGCGCCAAATCTGGCGCTTACCCTCCGCTCTTCCCACTGCCCTGTAGCGGTGGCGAGTGGGGTAATGGGTTTGGGGTTCATGTGAGCCTTGTATTGGCAGCTGACGTGAAGCCCAGGTTCGTAATGAAGGGCGTCTATAAGACGCCCCCATTACTAACTGAGCAGTAAAGTTATCGCTGCCTTTTCAATAAAAGGCACGGTCAGAATAAAAGTATTTTAATGAAATAAACACATGGTTTTAAAAATTTTTTTTTTTATTGTACTCTGTCCACGAAGCCCTTGATCTTCTGAAAAAAAAAGTAAAAAACAAACAACCATATCCCTCACCTGTCCGTCACGATGCAGTCCACGATTCCGTCACAATTGTTCCTCGGCGATCTGAATCACTTCTACAGCAGTGACATCAGCAATCACTGATGTCACTGCTGCAGAAGACAGCAAAGTATACTGACAGGAGTGTAAAATCACTCCTGTCAGTGTACATGCTGCTGGAGGTCACTGGGGTTCATCAACTGAAGATCAGCTGATCAGCCCTGGTGAGCTTACCACCATGGGAACATTCTTCAGAGCTGATCGCTCACGTGACCGCAGGTCCTGGCAGCGCAGTACATTGCTGGGAGCGAGCACACTCCGTGCAGTGTACCGCCGGGAGGAGAACATCACCGGAGACCAGGACGACACCAGGGGGCGCCAGACAGGTGATTACCGTGTTTGTTTTTATTTTTAATTTTTTTCTATTTTTACCACCACGGGCACGCCGGCTTGACTGAGGAGACTACTGCTCCCTCCAGCCGCGACGCTCTCGCTGTTATCAGCGGGAGCGGTGGTCGGATGAGAGGAGTAGTAGTCCTCCTCTCCAGACCCAGGCACCACCCACACCGCGGTTCCGCCGCAAATTCTTGCCTATTGGCTTTAATTGAAACGCAGCAAATCCGCAGGTATAAATACCAAGCCGGCAGAACAGCTTTTTGTATATCACTGGCATGAAACTGGCTCCATCTGACACATGGAATGCAGGCCGTCATCAGTCCCAGGATCCTCACTGCACTTCTGATGGAACAATGATTCCTTGGAAACTGAACAATCTCCTTTCTCAGTGACCTCTGCTTTTCTATGGGTAGAAATTAGGTTCTTAAGCGAGAATCCAGAGTGACTCCCAGAAATTTTTGCTTTCCCTGGGATCTAGGTCTGATTTGTCCCAATTTATCAACCAACCCAATTCTTGGAGGGTGGAAATGGATACCCTTACATGATCTAGAAGCTCCCGACGAGACCCCCCCCACCAGAAGGAAATGGTCAAAGTAAGGAACTATGATGATTCCCAAACGTCTTAAATGGGCTACTACTTCTGTTACCAGTTTTGTAAACACCCGTGGAGCTGAGGCCAGACCAAAGGGAAGACACCTGAACTGAAAATGGTGGATCTGATTTCCAACTTTTATTGCAAATCTCAAGTATTTCTGATCGATGGGATGGATGGGGACATTGTAGTATGCTTTTTGGAGGTCCAAGGTACATATCACAGCCCCTCTGTCTATCAGGGGAATGGTAGACCGAACTGACTCCATCTTGAACCGCTTGTATTTTACCCAGGGGTTTAACGGTTTTAGGTTTATTATTATTTGCGTTTCCCCTGAGGGTTTTCTGATGGGAAAAGAGTCTTGAGTAGTGTCCCTAGAACCTCTCTACCCGGGAGACCAGACTTATGACCCCTATTTTAAAAAGTTTCTGTACCTCCAACCACATGGGTAAAGTACCAGCCACTGGCTGGGGATTGGTGAGAATAGTTATAAGTTACTTACCGGTAATGGGATTTTTCGGAGATGACGACAGCACCACGAGAGGGGACCCGCCCACCAAGGACAGGAAATCTACAGGCTTAAAAGGGGCGGCCCTCTCGCTCGCCTCAGTTTGGATTACAGAGCATTGAGAGGACCACCAAGTTAGTAGACATAGCAAACAACCATAAAAATAATATTTTTATACACCAACTAAGTGTGAAGTCTTTAATAAATAAGGAGTGCTCCCATAATGTGAAGGGAGGGAATATAAGGGTGCTGTCATGGTCTCCGAAAAATCCTGTTACCGGTAAGTAACTTATGACTTTATCGGTCGACCATGACAGCACCACAAGAGAATTGTAGAGATGAAGAAGTCTAGGGAGGGACCACAGTCTGGAGCAACCTTCTCCCAAATGTGAGGTCAGATGAAACACCCAAATCCAGTCTATAGTGCCTATAGAAGGTAGATGGAGAAGACCAGGTAGCAGCCTTACATATGTTTTCCATTGAGACAACCGTCTTCTCCGCCCACGAAGTCGCCACGGCCCGGGTAGAGTGAGCCTTCAACCCCTGTGGCGCTTCCTCACCGCTGGAAGCATAAGCTAGAGTAATAGTCTCCCTGATCTACCTAGCTATGGTGGACTTCGCAACCTTAAGCCCCTTTCTAACCCCTTGGTAGGAGATAAACAAAGAACTATCTTCCCTGAAAGCCTGGGTGACCGAAAGGTACCTAATCACATATCTTCTTACAGCTAAAGTATGGAATTCTGCCTTTTTGGTTACTCGGATTAGGAGAGAATGAGGGTAGGATTATTTCTTGAAGCCTACGGAAACGGGAAGCTACTTTAGGGAGATATGCTAGGTCAGTTCTAAGAATTATTCTAGAGTCCAGGATCTGAGTGAAAGGTGAAGCTGAAGAGAGCCTGGATGTCACTGATCCTCCTAGCTGATGTTAGAGCTATTAGAAGCGCTGTTTTAAGGGAGATGGACTTAAGGGTTGCTGAATCTATTGGTTCAAAGGGTGAACTAGTTAGTGCTTTTAGAACTAAATTTAGATCCCATGGTACTAAATTGCTTTTGATAACAGGCCTGGATCTAAACATGGCTTTGATAAAGTAAGAAACCCAATAATTGACGGCCAAGTCACAGTTATATAGGGCGACAGAGACAGAGACTTGGACTTTTAGGGTACTTGTTGCCAACCCCAACTCGAGGCCCTTCTGTAAAAACTAAAATTTTACCAATTGGCGCCCCCTCACCAACTGTAGAACCAGAAAAAGATAAAAATTTCTTCCAAGTTCTAGCGTAAATTCTAGTGGTGATAGGTTTTCTACTATGCATTAGTGTAGCCACTAGGTCCCGAGAGAATCCTTTGCGTTCTAACAGAGACCTCTCAAGTTCCACACCGTCAAGTGGAGGCCAGGAGCTTGAGGGTGGACTATTGGACCCTGGACGAGGAGATCCGGAATCTCGGGCAGGACCCAAGGATCGGAGATGGACATGTTCCTCAGGTATGAGAACCAGGGCCTCCTGGGTCAAAAGGGTGAGACCAGAAGAACTATTGCTTTGTCCTCTCTGATCTTTCTTAGGACCATGGGAAGAAGATTCAATGGGTGAAAGGCATAGGCCAGGCTGAAATCCTAAGTTACTTGGAGGGCGTCCACTGCCAGGGGGTTTTCTCTGGGATTTATGGAACAAAAGAGCTCAGTCTTTCGATTTAGTCTTGTGGAAAAGAGATCTACCACCGGAAGCCCCCATCTTCGGACTATTTAGGAAAAAAGGTCTTGTTTTAATACCCATTCGCCCTGCCTCAGAGAATAGCGGCTTACGTAGTCTGCTTTTGTGTTTTCTTTTCCTTTGATGTGGAAGGCTGTTGTTAAGGAAAGAGATGGCATTTCGAAATCTGAAAATGATGATTCGTCACTCATCAGTGATCTTGAACGTGTACCCCCTTGATGGTTCATGTAAGCTACCGCAATCCTATTATCTGAAAGGATCTTAATGTTTTTATCATGAAGGAAAGGCAAGAAATGATTAATCGCTTTGTCCACTGCTAGCAGTTCTTTAGTGTTGGAGGAAAGACCCTTTTCAGTATCTGACCAAGAGCCCTGGGCTACCATATCCCCCAGATAGGCCCCCCACCCACAGGAGCTTGCACTGGTGGTAATTATCTTAGTGACTCTAAACACCCAGGGAACCCCTCGAGATAGGTTCACCCCGTTCACCCACCACTGTAAGGACTGAACTGATCGGGGTGACAAGAATATTCGCCCTTCTAAGTGCCCATTTAACAAAAACTTCATTATGTAGAACGTCCCACTGTAGAACCCTGGAGTGGTATTGTGCCCACAGAACCCCAGGAAGGCAAGATGACAGGGTACCCAACAAGAACATTGCAGCTCTAAGGGACATGACCGGGTTTGATAATGTTTTTCCTACCAGAATATTAAACCTTTTGTTTTTTGGCTTCCGGAAGGTAACATACTTGAAGGTCTGAATCCAGCATAATACCCAAAAACTGCTGTATTTTTGAAGGCACTACCCTAGATTTTTCTAGATTCAGGATCCAGCCCAGACTTTCTAAGATGGACGCTACTAATTTTAGGTGTTTATCACATTGGGAGGCCGAGTCTCCAACTATCAAGAAATCATCCAGGTAAGGGATAATTAAAATATAATGTACCCTAACATTAGCCATGACCTCTGCTATAACCTTAGTAAATACTCAGGGGGCTATGGCCAGACAGAACGGCAGGACTCTAAACTGGAAAGGTTTAAATTTCTCCATCTATGATCAAAGCTACCCTAAGGCATTTCTGAAAATCCTTATGTATAGGTAAATAATAGGAGTCTTTTAAATCTAATACTACCATGTAACAGCATGAAAAAAGCAACTTTATTGTTGATTTTACGGATTTCATCTTAAGAGGTAGGGTCTATCAAAAAAGTATTAAGGGCTTTAAAGTTAATGATACACATAAATGAACCATTAGGTTTAGAAACCAGAAAGAGAGGCGAGAAGAATCCTAGCCCCTTTTCTGCTGCCGGGACTTCCAATAGGACCGCTTTACGAACCAAGTCCAGGACTTCCACTTGTAGGGCCGTCTGCTCTAATAATGAGAAACGGACTGGGGTCAAGATGAATCTCCCACGAGGAATCTGCCAAAACTCGAACCTCAGACCCGAACCTACCAGATCAAGGATGCAGTTACTGGAAGAAATTTTTGTCCAGGCAGGTAAGAAGCCCAACAGCCTCAACCTACCTGGGCTGCAAGTCACTGACTAGGTTTCCAGGGCCCTCAATTAGAAGAAGAGCCGAATAGGAGCCCTCTAACTTTCAGCCTGCGGTCTTCCCATATCTCCTGACCCTTCTGCGGTCTTGTTCATAGAAATTTTCTATGGAAAGGACGTTTATAAGCGTGAACAGACAAGCTAGGGAACCCTTTCTTTTTGTCATTCGCTTTATCCAGAATCTCGTCCAGAACAGGCCCAAAAAGATGCTCCTCTTCACACGGTATGGTACAGAGTCTCGTTCTTGCCTGAATATCACCTGGTCAACATTTAAGCCACAGGGCTCTACGGGCTGCGTTGGACATGGCGGCTGACCTTGCCGCCAATCTGACTGAATCCGCAGAGGCATCCGTCAAGAAGGCTGCTGCCCCCTGTAAGAGTGACATATCTGATAAAATCTCTTTTCTGGGTGTGTCATTCTTCAGATGGGATTCAAGCTGGTCCAGCCATATCATTAGGGACCTGGCTGTACAAGTAGCGGCAACCACCGGTTTTAAAGCCCCAGCAGTCGTTTCCCAGGTCCCTTTGAGAAAGGTGTCAGCTTTCCTGTCCAAAGGGTCCTTAAGAGCCCCCATATCGTCAAAGGGGAGAGACGATCGTCTCGATGCCTTAGCTATGGCCACATCTATTTTTGGGGCTTTCTCCCAGGAGGAAGAAGCTAAGTCTTCAAAGGGGTATTTTCTCTTAAAGAACGGAAGGAGAACACCCTCTCTCTCTGGTCTACTCCATTCTCTACATATCAAATCCTGAAGTATATAATTAAAAGGAAAACTTCTTTTCCTTTGCCCCAGCGACCTGAACATTATGTCCTGGACTGATTTCTCTGGTCTGGCATCTGTAATACCCATGGTTGAGCGAACTGCTTTAACCAAACCATCAATCTCATTAAAGTGGGAAACAATGCTGACCCGCACCACTGTCTGAGGAAATGGATAAAGAGGCTGAGTAGTCCGAGTCCAACTCATAAGCCGACAACAAGGAGTCATCAGGGGCTGGGGAGATCTCAGTCTGTATCCACCTCTTAGCCTTTTTAGAGAGGATTTTACTAATTTCAGACATGAGTAAGGTTTTCAATCCCGAGGCAAAAATAGGGGTCTTCTCTGCTAGCGTCTGAAACAGGATTGACAATTTTTTGGGATATGAGTCTGGAAGGACGGTGTTACACAATGCACACTGAAAATGCTTGGTCTTGGAGGCACACTTCTTACCCTATTAAAAGATAGAATGGGATAAGGGATGCTCCATTACTAAGTGAACTTTCTCGAAGATCACTTACCCAGGCGGCTCAAAGGGCTGGTACCGGTTTAAAAGGAAGGACCTTTCTCAGCCGGGGGATCTTCCCTGGAAGTCGCAGATTCATCCATCCTGCTGGAGCCGTGATGACTGGACTTAGACGCCGATCCTCGCTTTCCTGAGGACCGGGCATTACCAGTAGCTCGAGGGCGATGCACCTTTTGAAGCTCCCCAAACAGCCGCTGAGAGGGTGAAGATGGCGGCTGCAGAACTTGCTGCTGCTGCTCACCATCAGTCTCCATAATAGGGAGAAGTGAAGCTGGGAAGCCCCTAACAGCAGTGCTTGGGCCAGTTAAATAGCTGCACCTGTTCCACCCTTACATTAATCTCAATCACCTGTTTATATAATATATATATATACATACACACACACATATACATACATACACACACATATACATACATACAGTACAGACCAAAAGTTTGGACACAACTCATTTAAAGATTTTTCTGTATTTTCATGACTTTGAAAATTGTACATTCACACTGAAGGCATCAAACTATGAATTAACACATGTGGAATTATATACTTAACAAAAAAGTGTGAAACAACTGAAAATAGGTCTTATATTCTAGGTTCTTCAAAGTAGCCACCTTTTGCTTTGATGACTGCTTTGCACACTCTTGGCATTCTCTTGATGAGCTTCAAGAGGTAGTCACCGGAAATGGTTTTCACTTCACAGGTGTGCCCTGTCAGGTTTAGTAAGTGGGATTTCTTGCCTTATAAATGGGGTTGGGACCATCAGTTGTGTTGTGCAGAAGTCTGGTGGATACACAGCTGATAGTCCTACTGAATAAAGTGTTTGCAGCTTTTTTCTTTCAAAGGGCTATGAGGTTTATCCTCTCTGTTTTTTTCGGACGCTTTTTCCAAAATGTCGTCTAGTACCGGCCCAAACACCCTATTCCCTGAAAAAGGAATGGAGCATAATTTATTTTTTGACTGGTTATCCCCAGACCAGGTTTCCAACCAGATAACCCGTCTAGTTGCGTTCGACAAAGCGCCGTTTCTGGCCGCAAACAAACTCCACCGTAGAGTCGGCCATGAAACCTGTAGACATTTTAAGGAGGGGAAAGGACCTAAAAATAGATTCCCTTGGAGCTTTTGATGTTAACTGCTCCTCAAGATCTTCTACCCACAAATACATTGACCTAGTTACAGAAGTGGCAGCAATATTAGTCTCTATGGTAGCCACTGACGTCTCCCAGGTCCTTTTCAGAAGGCCATCCGCCGTCCTGTCCATAGGATCCTTCAGGCTGGAAGAGTCTTCAAAAGGATTGAGGTTTTCTTGGCCACCTTTGCAATGGGAACGTCGATCCTGGGAATTTCTTCCCAGGGCTTAATGTCCTTTGGCTCAAAGGGTAGGCGTAGCCTAAAGTCTCGTGGAATTACCAGTCCTTTTTCTGCATTCTCCCATGATCATGGAACAGATATGGTCTTCCCTGTAAATAACCACATGTCTCTGGGATCTTAAACCCCTGAACATCTCATCCTGCACTGTATGCGATGTCTGGGTCTCTTCCACTAGCATAGTATTACTGATCGCCTTTAGCAGCTCGTCTGTGTCCGCCGCTGAGAAGAGATATCTCTTTCCCTCCTCCGGTGGATCCGAAGCTACATCTTCATCCTCCTCAGAAGCAAAGGACTGAAATTCTTCCTCTGAGGATAGCTCCATCTCCCACCTCAGTCTTTATGCCCGGGGTCCCGGCTGAGACATCTGGGGGGAACTAGACACGAGATGGAGGCCTGAACCTCTTCTCTGATGATGGGCCTCATATCCGAAAGGATGGTCGGTCGTTCATCCTTCACAATTTTTAGCATTGTAGCCCTTGCATAACTGTTTAAGCCATGCTTCTGGCAACATACGGGGCATCTCTTCATCTTTCCCCCCCGACTTTTTATCCTGCTTTACTGTCGTTGGTGGGTTAGTGCAGCTTTTATCCTAAGATAGGGGAACGGCACTGTGGTATTTAGGAGGAGAACTTTTTAGACTAATTCTGGTGGGTTACTCTCTCTCTCCCCTAGATTGTCTTAAACACCCACTCACATGTACCATTGGTGATTCAGATGGGGTCTCTGGTAGTGTTGAGCATTCCGATACTGAAATATCGGGTATCGGCCGATATTCGCGGTATCGGAATTCCGATACTTAATTCCGATACTTTTACAATATCGAATACCGGAATCGGAAGTTCCCATAATGCCTGCGCTCTGCCGTGTCTCTGAAGTATGACAAGCTGGATGGCAGCGCTCAGCTGAGATCCAGCCTGTCATCAGAATGCCATCCCAGCTTGGGAGAATTCTCCTGATCGTTTAAAAGCCGGCGTGCGGGAAAAAGCCACCGGTTTTTAAAACAATCACACAGCCCCATACTGCTTCCCCGCAGCCTCCCACCCCGATCCTCCGCTCCCCTCACCACCTCCCATCCCGATCGTAAGTTAGGACCGGGCGGGGAGCGCAGCAACAAGAAGCAGGGAGCGAAGGACCCGGGCGGGGAAGCCGGCAGTGAAGACTTCACTGCCGGCTTTCCCGTTCTGTGCTGCGCTTTCCCGCCGGTTATTTAAAATGAACAGCTGAGGTATCAGGTGATGCTGATCAGCTGTTCATTTGAAGTAGCCGCGGTGCCCTCAGAGGGTTCATGCGAGTTCATGCTTGACTGCATTGCATGAACTCGCATGAACTTTCCCACGACCGCACAGGTCAGCCTCACCTCCCAGACGATCAGCCCGTCATGATTGATGTGTGCGCGGCGTCTGCGAGTGTGCGCGCGGCGTCTGCGCGATGTCTGGGGGTGTGTGCGTGCAGGCAGACATAGGCCGATGGGACACTACTACTCCCATCGGCCTATGTCTGTCCCCCGTCCACTCGTGCCAGCAGGATCAGCTCGATGGGAGCAGTAGTTCCCATCAGCCTGATCCTGCTATATAAATTGCCCTACTGTGTCCCCAACAAATTTTAAATACATGTCATTGGTGGCCAGTGGTTGCCTACAATAAATTAGTTCATACATTACCTGTCCCCGCCGATCGCCACCTAAAATAAAGTAAAAAATAAAAAACTACACCTATACTCACCTAGACACCTAATTCTCCGAAGCCATCGATCTCCTGTAATAAAATAGAAAATACTAAACCACAACCTTATCCTTACCCCTCCGTAGTAGTCCACGAGTGTCCCACGAAGATCTCCAGTTTAGAGCAGCCACATAGAATGTGACCGCTCTGAACCGCTGCCGCCGCTAGAATGATGGGGCCGTAAAGCAGCCCCGTCATTGCATAAGCGGGTTCGCCGGAGTTCAGGCAGCGCTGCTCCGGTTAGCTCCTTTACGGCCCTGCTGTATCGTGAGAAATTCCCACGGTACAGCAGTGCCGTAAAGGAGTTCTCCGGAGCTGCGCTGCCTGAGTGCACTCCGGTGACCTCAGTCAGTGGCTCCCGCTGCCGGGAGCGGACGTATTCCCGGCAGTGTGAGCTTACAGCAGCCATGCACAGCTGTCACCATCTCCAGATGTGACAGCTGTGCATGGGAGATCAGCACAGGAACGTGGACAAGTAACTATTTTTTTTTTTAGTAAACTAAGAATTAAATAAAATGGTGTGTTTTATTTCAAATAAATTATTTTTTTCTGGGTGTAGTGTGTTTTTCTTTTTAACACTTTGTAGGTTAGTAATGGGGGTGTCTTATAGACGCCCATCATTACTAACCTGGGCTTCATGGCAGCTGGCGCTGACATGAACCCCAACCCTATTACCCCCTGCCACCGCACCAGGGCAGCGTGGAAGAGCGAGGCTAAGTGCCAGAATTGGCGCATCCTATGGATGCGCCATTTCTGGGGCGGCTGACGGCTGGTGTTTCTAGCCTGGGAGTGGGCCAATATTCATGGCACCCTTCCTGGGCTATTAATATCAGCCCCCAGCTGTCTGCCTAGCCTTTGCTAGCTATTAAATAGGGGGTACCCCACGTCATTTTTTTTTTGGGGGGGGGGGGGGGTCCCCCATTTTAATAGCTAGTAAAGGCTAGGTATTCAGCTGGGGGCTGATATTAGTAGTCTGGGAAGCTCCGTGGGTATTACCCCCTTCCCAGGCTTCAAACATCTGCCCCAGCCGTCTGCTTAACCTCCGCTAGAGACTAAAATTAAGGGGAACCCCACGCCAATTTTTTTTTAAATAAATCCTTTATTTTAACACTAAATGACAAGAACAGTAATCAACACTGTCACTGTACTTCATATATATGTGACTGACATGTTTCTATCTATCTAATCTATGTGTGAAGCTCTATTCTTTCTGTTGTAAATTGTCGGGTACCGGTGTATGCCGCTGCTGAATTGCTGGCTTTTCGCGTAATACATTCTACATTATTCTTAGTTGTTTTACTTCATGTAGAATTAACCTACAAGGAAAGAAATGGTTTATTTTCATTCCGATATTTGTGTCCCATTGACTTGCATTGGTTTCCGGTATTGGAATCGGCGATATCCGATACTTTTTGGGTATCGGTCCGATCCAATCCGATACAATATTTCCTGATATCGGAAGGTATCGCTCAACACTAGTCTCTGGCTTTCCAAAATCCTCCATCTTGCAGTCTCCAGCACAGCAGGGAAGCCAGACACAGGCAAAGTGTTTATATACTTACCTGTCTGATGTCTTCCCTGCCTTTTGCGTTCCATCGTGGAAAGCCGGCGACTGTCGCTTTAATATTTTACATTTCGCGCCCTGCCTCACGCGCACTTCCCTGACGTCACCGGAAGGGAGAGCACACGTGGCCGGAACCAAAAACGGAGAAGGAGAGGTTCTGAGCCGCCCGATCCCCTGAGCCCGCACACCGGTACACTTTCTGTGCACAACACCTCTGTTCCTATCCTCATAGTGACAGGAAAAACACTGAGGGGTGGAGGAAGGGGAGGGCTTTTAACCTCTCTGTGTTTCCTGTCCTTGCAAGGATAAGAAGGACGTCCTCCATGGTGCTGTCAGGGGGACGCCCTTGAAAGGGCAATTGTAAGTACACAGTGCTAAATAATATGATGACTGCAACATATTAAGAGGAAAAAATATTTGATAGGAATGCTTCTTTAAAGGGGTTCCCTGGGAATGTGATGAATGAGACCTGTGTCTCAACTGACAGGAGAGCCGAATCACACATACCTCCGTTGGCTGGGAACACAGCTGGGATATGTAAAGAAATATATTTTCTCCTTGCTGCTCACAATGAAGGTTACCTTCAGCTTCATTCTCCTTAATGTTCATTTGTATTCCCGTTCCGTGCAGTCAGCCTTCGTGCACTTCTATAAAGCAGTCAGGCTAATAGAGGAGGATGATAAAGATAACCCCCGTCAACGAGGAGAAGATATACTTCTTCACATTAAGCCATTCCCTCAGCCAACTAAGATATACAGTGGGTATGGAAAGTATTCAGACCCCTTTAAATTTTTCACTCTTTGCTTCATTGCAGCCATTTGCTAAATTCTAAAAAGTTCATTTTTTTTTCTCAAAGTACAAGCTACACCCCATTTTGACTGGAAAAAAAAACAAAAATGTAGAAATTTTTGCAAATTTATTACAAAAAGAAACTGAAATATCACATGGTCATACATATTCAGACCGTTTGCTCAGACACTCATTTAAGTCACATGCTGTCCATTCCTTGTGATCCTCCTTGAGATGGTTCTACTCCTTCATTGGAGTCCAGTTGTTTAATTAAACTGATAGGACTTGATTTGGAAAAGCACACACCTGTCTATATAAGACCTCACAGCTCACAGTGCATGTCAGACTAAATGAGAATCATGAGCTCAAAAGGAACTGCCCAAGGAGCTCAGAGACAGAATTGTGGCAAGGCACAGATCTGGCCAAGGTTATAAAAGAATTTCTGCATTACTCAAGGTTCCTAAGATCACAGTGGCCTCCATAATCCTTAACTGGAAGAAGTTTGGGACCACCAGAAGTCTTCCTAGACCTGGCTGTCCAGTCAAACTGAGCAATCGTGGGAGAAGAGCCTTGGTGAGAGGTACAGAAGAACACCAAGATCACTGTGGCTGAGCTCCAGAGATGCAGTAGGGAGATGGGAGAAAGTTCCACAAGGTCAACTATCACTGCAGCCCTCCACCAGTCATGCCTTTGTGGCAGAGTGGCCCGATGGAAGCCTCTCCTCAATGCAAGACATATGAAAGCCCGCATAGAGTTTGCTCAAAAACATGTGTATGTGTGGAGAAAACCAGGCACTGCTCATCACCTGCCCAATACAATCCCAACAGTGAAACATGGTGGTGGCAGCATCATGCTATTGGGGTGTTTTTCAGCTGCAGGGACAGGACGACTGGTTGCAATTGAAGGAAACATGAATGCTGGCAAGTACAGAGATATCCTGGATGAAAACCTCCTCCACTGTGCTCTGGACCTCAGACTTGGCTGAAGGTTCACCTTCCAACAAGACAATGACCCTAAGCACAAAGCTAAAATAACAAATGAGTGGCTTCAGAACAACTCTGACTATTCTTGACTGGCCCAGCCAGAGCCCTGACCTAAACCCAATTGAGCATCTCTGGAGAGACCTGAAAATGGCTGTCCACCATCCAACCTGACTGAACTGGAGAGGATCCGCAAGGAAGAATAGAGGATGCCTAAATCCAGGTGTGAAAAACTTGTTGCATCATTCCCAAGACGACTCATGGCTGTACTAGCTCAAAAGGGTGCTTCTACTCAATACTGAGCAAAGGGTCTGAATACTTATGACCATGTGATATTTCAGTTTTTCTTTAATAAATTTGAAAAAAAAACACAAATGTAGAAATGTTTGCAGTCAAGATGGGGTGCAGACTGTACTTTAATGAGAAATAAAGACGTAGTTACTTACCGGTAACGGGATTTCTCAGAGCCCATGACGGCACCACGGAGAGAGGGGATCCGGCCTTCAAGGACAGGAAACCTACAGATAAAAAGGGCAGCACCTCTCTCCCGCATCAGTTGTTTACAGAGCACAGAGAGGACCCCCAGGTTAGTAACACAAAATTTAACATTTTAAAGGAGTTTACCAGACACACCTCGTGACTACATATAAGTAACAAATAAGTTTGTACACCCATGCGTGAAGGGAGGGAATGTACGGGTGCCGTCATGGGCTCTGAGAAATCCCGTTACCAGTAAGTAACTACGTCTTTCTCCTTCCACAATGACGGCACCACGGACAGAATTGCAGAGAAGTGTAGTTTAGGGAGGAATCACCGCTTCCAGAACCCTTCTACCAAAGGTAAAGTCTGAAGAAGAGGTTAGATCCAGCCGGTAGTGCTTAAAGTATGTAGAAGGGGAAGACCAGGTTGCAGCTCTACATATCTGTTTGATTGAAGCGCCGGCTTTCTCCGCCCAGGAGGCTGCTACTGCCCTAGTTGAGTGAGCCTTTAGATCCTCCGGGGAGGTTTCCCCGCTTGACGAGTATGCCGGGGAGATGGCATCTCTTATCCATCTTGCCAGTGTGACCTTGGAAGCTTTTTGTCTCTTCCGAGGTCCCTGGAAGCTCACAAAGAGACCTGTCCTTCCTATACTCCTGTGTGACCTCTAAGTACTGCATAATGCATCTTCTGACGTCTAAGGTGTGTAGGTTTTTTTCCCCCGTTTTTAGGATTTGGGCAAAAGGAAGGGAGGGTGACCTCCTGCGATCTATGGAAGTGTGATCCCACCTTAGGAAGCTATGCTGGGTCAGTCCTAAGCGTTACCCTGTCCTCTAGGATTTGCATGAAGGGGGGCCCTGCTGATAAGGCTTGTATGTCGTTAACTCTTCATGCCGATGTGAGAGCTACTAAGAGTGACGTCTTAAGAGATAGGACTTTTAGAGATTCATCCGCTAAAGGTTCAAAGGGATGTTTGGATAGGGCTGAAAGAACTAAGTTTAAGTCCCAAGGAGGAATATTCCGGGAGACGAATACTGTGTGATGCCTTGATGAACTTAGAAATCCACCTATTTCTGGCCAGGTCGCAGTTGTATAGGGCTCCTAATGCCACAACTTGAACCTTTAGAGTGCTTGTGGCCAGACCCCGCTCTAACCCCTGTTGTAGGAACTCTAAGATGGAAGTAATGGGGGCCTCCCCTTGTACCTTCGAACCCGCATATGAGAGAAATTTTTCCAGGTTTTACCGTAAAGTCTGGTTTCCTACTCTGTAGTAGAGTGGAGATTAAATTAGGGGAAAAAACCTCTATCCCTTAAGAGTGCCCTCTCAAAATCCAAGCTGTCAAGTGTAAATTTGCTACCCGAGGATGGAGGACCGGTCCCTGGAAAAGGAGATCCGGAATTTCCGGAAGAACCCAGGGGTCGGAGGTGGACATTATCCTCAGCCAGGAAAACCAGGGCTTCTTTGGCCAGAAGGGGGCTATCAAAATTATGATTGCCTTGTCTTCCCTGACTTTCCTCAGAACCGCCGGAATCAGAGCGATCGGAGGAAAGGTATAGGCTAGCTGGTGGTTCCATGGGATTGAGAAAGCATCTAATGCTGCTTGGTTTCCCTTGGGGTTTATTGAGCAGAATATGTCCACTTTTTTGTTCTGCCAGTTTGCGAAAAGGTCTATGGAAAGGTTTCCCCACATTTCCATGAGTTGGTTGAACACTAACTGATTCACCTCCCATTCGCCCTGTCTCAGCTGGGTT
The DNA here is from genome assembly GCF_046119375.1 of Phyllobates terribilis. Taxonomy (NCBI): domain Eukaryota; kingdom Metazoa; phylum Chordata; class Amphibia; order Anura; family Dendrobatidae; genus Phyllobates; species Phyllobates terribilis. The sequence goes on along the minus strand of NW_027362769.1, from coordinate 279,881,339 downwards.
CAGCTCAGGAAGTCTGCTGTGATATTTTTTGTTCCTATTATGTGGAGTGCGGACAGAGACTCCAAATTGTTCTCTGCTAACTGGAGGATGGATTTTGACACCAGTAGTAGAAAGTGGGACCGGGTCCCCCCCTGGTGCTTTAAGTATGCCACTACTACCCTGTTGACCGAGAACAGTCTTACATGGTGTCCCCGTAGGGTGTTTAGAAATTTTGAGGGGGCAAATTTTACTCCCAGAAGTTCCTTCATGTTGGAAGATACCCCTTCCAAATCCTCTGACCAGACCCCCTGAACTATTTGGTCATTTAGGTGAGCCCCCCACCCCCTGGGCCTTGCATCTGTAGTTAGGACCTGCGACACTGAGATTGCCCATGGAACGGCTCTGGTTAAACTGTTCACCTCCGCCCACCATGTTCGGGAAAGCAAGGTTTTTGATGACATAATTAGCAGACCTAAGTGCCCTTTTAGTGATTTTTCTGCCCCCAAGATTTCCCATTGCAAGTCCCTGGTGTGCACCTAAGCCCAACGGACCCCCGGGATACAAGCGGTCATGGAACCTAGAAGGGACATTGCTCCCCGCAGAGTCATAGATGGGTGGTCTTTTACACGAGATATCCGGGCTATCATATTCTGGATTTTCCCTGCCGGCAGACAGCATTCCTGATTCCTCGAATCTAATAAGATGCCTAGATATTCTTGTACTTGGTGCGGCTCTAACCTGGACTTTTTTAGGTTCAAAAGCCAGCTTAAATTCGTCAAGGAATCCATGACCCTTGCTGGTTGGTCCTTGCCATGATTGAAAGAGTTGCCTATTATTAGCAAATCGTCCAGGTAAGGAGTGATTAGAATGTTTTGCTCCCTCAGATGGGCCATTACCTCTGCCACTATTTTTGTGAAAACCCTTGGGGCTATAGCTAGACCGAAGGGGAGGGGGGGGGGGTTAATACTGGTAGTGTTTGACTATTCCTTTTAGCGATATTGCTAAATGCCAGGGTATGCACTTCCCTGGTGCATACCCCGGCATTTACCCCCTATAGGCCTCCGCTACAGGACACCGCAGCAGCCGAGGCAGGGAACCCCCGCTGCCTGAGCCTGCCTTCCTTCCTTCATTTTCTTTCTTTCTTTCTCTTTCTGTCCCCGTCAAGGACAGGAAACCAACTGATGAGGGAGAGAGGTGCCACCCTTTTTATCTGTAGGTTTCCTGTCCTTGAAGGGCAGATCCCCTATCTCCGTGGTGCCGTCATGGGGGAAGGAGAAAATGAACTTTTTAGAATTTAGCAAATGGCTGCAATGAAACAAAGAGTTAAAAATTTAAAGGGGTCAGAATACTTTCCGTACCCACTGTACATTAACTTGAAAGAGTTTAAATGTCCCGTGAACTTTTCCACATTTTTATCATGCTACACCCACAAACGTACGTATTTTGCTGGGACTGTATGTGATATACAGTACAGACCAAAAGTTTGGACACCTTCTCATTTAAAGATTTTTCTGTATTTTCATGACTATGAAAATTGTACATTCACACTGAAGGCATCAAAATTATGAATTAACACATGTGGAATTATATAGTTAACAAAAAAGTGTGAAACAACTGAAAATATGTCTTATATTCTAGGTTCTTCAAAGTAGCCACCTTTTGCTTTGATGACTGCTTTGCACACTCTTGGCATTCTCTTGATGAGCTTCAAGAGGTAGTCACCGGAAATGGTTTTCACTTCACAGGTGTGCCCTGTCAGGTTTAATAAGTGGGATTTCTTGCCTTATAAATGGGGTTGGGACCATCAGTGTGTTGTGCAGAAGTCTGGTGGATACACAGCTAATAGTCCTACTGAATAGACTGTTAGAATTTGTATTATGGCAAGAAAAAAGCAGCTAAGTAAAGAAAAACGAGTGGCCATCATTACTTTAAGAAATGAAGGTCAGTCAGTCCGAAAAATTGGAAAACTTTGAAAGTGTCGCCAAGTGCAGTTGCAAAAACCATCAAGCGCTACAAAGAAACTGGCTCACATGAGGACCGCCCCAGGAAAGGAAGACCAAGAGTCACCTCTGCTTCTGAGGATAAGTTTATCCGAGTCACCAGCCTCAGAAATCGCAGGTTAACAGCAGCTCAGATTAGAGACCAGGTCAATGCCACACAGAGTTCTAGCAGCAGACACATCTCTACAACAACTGTTAAGAGGAGACTTTGTGCAGCAGGCCTTCATGGTAAAATAGCTGCTAGGAAACCACTGCTAAGGACAGGCAACAAGCAGAAGAGACTTGTTTGGGCTAAAGAACACAAGGAATGGACATTAGACCAGTGGAAATCTGAGCTTTGGTCTGAGGAGTCCGAATTTGAGATCTTTGGTTCCAACCACCGTGTCTTTGTGAGACGCAGAAAAGGTGAACGGATGGACTCTACATGCCTGGTTCCCACCGTGAAGCATGGAGGAGGAGGTGTGATGGTGTGGGGGTGCTTTGCTGGTGACTCTGTTGGGGATTTATTTAAAATTGAAGGCATACTGAACCAGCATGGCTACCACATCATCTTGCAGTGGCATGCTATTCCATCCGGTTTGCGTTTAGTTGGACCATCATTTATTTTTCAACCGGACAATGACCTCAAACACACCTCCAGGCTGTGTAAGGGCTATTTGACCAAGAAGGAGAGTGATGGGGTGCTACGCCAGATGACCTGGCCTCCACAGTCACCAGACCTGAACCATATCGAGATGGTTTGGGGTGAGCTGGACCGCAGAGTGAAGGCAAAAGGGCCAACAAGTGCTAAGCATCTCTGGGAACGCCTTCAAGATTGTTGGAAGACCATTTCCGGTGACTACCTCTAGAAGCTCATGAAGAGAATGCCAAGAGTGTACAAAGCAGTCATCAAAGCAAAAGGTGGCTACTTTGAAGAACCTAGAATATAAGACATATTTTCAGTTGTTTCACACTTTTTTGTTAAGTATATAATTCCACATGTGTTAATTCATAGTTTTGATGCCTTCAGTGTGAATGTACAATTTTCATAGTCATGAAAATACAGAAAAATCTTTAAATGAGAAGGGGAGTCCAAACTTTTGGTCTGTACTGTACCAACAAAGTTTTGTGAAGTGTAAATGACATGATACATGGTTTTCTAAACATTTTAAAAATAAATTGCTTTCAAAAACTGCTTTCTTCTTGCCACTTTTCCATAAAAAGAAAGGTCAGATTTGTGGAGTATACGACTAACATTGGTCCTGTGGATAGATTCTCCCATCTGAGCTGTGGATCTCTGCAGCTCATCCAGAGTGATCATGGGCCTCTTGGCTGCATCTCTTATTAGTGCTCAGACTACAGGTGGCAGAATACAAGTGCATGTCACAAATTTCAGACTTGTATTACATGTTTTTTAAAAAGTATCAATTCCTTTACACTTCACAAATACTTTTAGCTTTGTGTTGGTATATCAAATAAAATCACAATAAAATACATTTACGTTTGAGGGTGTAACGTCAAAAAAATGTGGAAAAGTTCATGGGATACTAATACATTTTCAAGGCACTGTATGTGTTCCGGGTGCTCTGTCGTTTAGACACTGGTCTCGGGAGCTGTATGTCTCCAGACCTTGCTGGCGCGTGACTAGGACAGGCTGCAGTTTGAATAATATCACGCGTTCCATTGTATCATATTCTCGGAAACGCCTTTTAATGTCCTGCAGATGACACCTTATTTTTCTAGTGCAGTAGTAGGGAAAAAAAATGACCTCCCCTAACTTCTTACTCCATGTTAGTAAAAAAAAGGATTCTTCAAACACTGAATTGTAGGCAAACTTACATACCAAGTATGGAAAAGAAAAAAGTAAAAGTAATACAATTTTCTTACTTTGGTGAGCCCATGACAATTTTCTTCCAGACTTGATACATGCAGATATCCCAAATGGATTTACCACAAAGCATTCCTTTATCCAGGCCTGCAACTTTTTAATAGAGAATGTTTGACTTGTTTTCGAATAACCACATAAAGTTTGCATTGGGTGCCAAAGGGCTAAATCAATAAAAGAATGGACAGTTCTGTTTTTGTCCACTGTTCCTTCCAGAAGGAAGCTGAGAGCACGTGCAGCATCAAGAGACAAAAGACCATAGGGACTAGAATGAGACGATTTAGTAAGCTGGTCAGGATCCAGAAGTAACTCCAAAAGATAAGGTATGTGATTTTGCATAAATGCATGGTGGCCATAGTCATCCCAGTTCTAAAACAAAAAGAAAATAGAATTCCATAAATTAGATGATTTCAGGAACCCAACAATTGGCAATTACAATTACCAAAAAAAAGCTTGTCATGCGTAAAGTTTTGTTCCAACGATGAGCTTTTGCTGAGTAACCGACACACCTCTATATGCGAGATTTGAAAAAAAAAACAAAACGCTGTGATGGTTCAAATCTGCAAAGAAAAAATAAAAACAGCAATACTTTGTTGGTACTGTGTTTTTACCATGGCAAAAAAGTGGGGGAAAAATGCAGTGTGTGAACAAGTCTTTAAAGATTAGCAAGTTTTGTTTTCAAGGAAATTTACAAGACATTTTATTAGGAACTACTTTACTTATCAAACGACTAAGGCTTATATAGATCAGAAAACCCCCAAACAAGATCCCTTTTTAAAAACTGCAACCCTCAAAGTATTCAAAACTGCATTCAGGAAGTTTGTTAACCCTTCAAGTGCTTCACAGGAATTAAAGCAAAGTGGAATGAAAAAAAATTATGTTCTTTTAATACAATAAACAGGTGCTATAAGGCTATGTGCCCACGATGCAGAAATGCTGCATATTTTTTCCGCTTCTCCCTGGTAGGAAAAACGCATGCGGATTTTACATGCGTTTTTCCCGCCAGGTAGAAGCGTTCTTCACTTGCATTTCTGCATGCGGGTTATCAAGCGCTTTCCAAGCGATTTTAGCATCACTTGGAAAAGTGCTTGACAACTTGTTCACACTATATAAATCCATGCAACCGGCATGGATTTATAGTAGTGTGACCAAGTTAGTTAAAAAATAAAGAATAATAATGGTAAAAAATAAAGATTATACTCACCTTCCAATGTCACATGACTCAATGACGTCACGGCAGGTCCTTCACAACACCGCGGCCCATACAGCAGACCAGACAGAGGGGAGAAAACACCGGGAGGACATCGGAAGGCAAGTATAATCTTTATTTTTTATTTTAAATTCTTTTTTTTTAGTTTCTATGATACCCAGGTCTGGATGAGAGTCTCCTCTTCTCCAGACCCGGGTACCATCCGCACATTGAACAGTGTGATATCCGCTTGTGCAGATGCAGTGATGCGGATGTCACGCGGTCCAATGCAAGTCCATGGCGGCGATTACGCTGCGTGTCCGCAAAATTAATGGACATGCTGCGTATTTTTCCGCAATGATAATCCGCAGTGGAAATTTTCACAGCATGTGCAGAGCACATGCAGATTATCATTGGGGACCATGGGGCACGTATTACCAAGCTTTTTAAGCTTTTTCGCTGCGGAAATTCCACGGCAAAAACGCTTGAAAAACGCATAGTGGGCACGCAGCCAAAAGCCCCAAGTTTTTATTTTCAGAAAGCATAACAGGAGTAAAACCTCAAAATTTGTAACAATTTTTCCTGAGTATGTCAACACCACATATGAGATAGGGAACTACTGTTTCGGCACACGGCAGGACTCAAAGGGGAGAAGCACTAGTTAACATGAATCGATTGCTTATACCATGTCACATTTACAGACACTGATTCTCCAGAGGAGCAGAAAACCGAAAGAGTGACGCTATATTAGAAACTACATCCCTTAACCCCTGGACAATTTTCAGTTTTCGTTCTTTGCTCCCCTTGTTCCCAGAGCCATAACTTTTTAACTTTTTTATTTTTCGGTCAATATGGCCGTGTGAGGGCTTAGTTTTTGCAGGGCGAGTTGTACTTTTGAACGCCATCACTGGTTTTACCATATAGTGTACTGGAAAACGGGAAAAAGGTTCCAAGTGCAGTGAAATTGCAAAAAAAAAGTGCAATTCCACAGGTTTTTTTTTTACCATGTTCTCTAAATGCTAAAACTGACCTGCCATTCTTATTCTCCACGGTATTACCAGTTTGTGGACACCAAACACGTGTAGGTTCTTTTTTATTTAAGTGGTGAAAAAAATAATCCAAAGTTTGCTTTAAAAAAAAAGTGTGCAATTCGCCGAGACCCATAGAGTCTCCGATTTTTTCGGGATCTGGGGCCGGCTGAGGGCTTATTTTCTGCGCGCCGAGATGACGTTTTTATCTATACAATTTTGGGATAGATACGATGTTGTGATCGCCCGATATTGCATTTTATTGCAATGTTGCGGCGACCAAAAAAACCCCGTAATTCTGGCATTTAGAATTTTTTCCTCGTTACGCCGTTTACTGATCGGATTAATTCTTTTTTTATATTGATAGATTGGGCGATTCTGAACACGGCAATATCAAATAATATGTGTATGTGTTTTTTTTTTATGGTTTTATTTTGAACGGGGCAAAAAGGGGGGTGATTTTTTTTTATATTTTTTTAAAAAAAAACTTTTTTTACTTTTTGCTTGCTTCAATAGTCTCTATAGGAGAATAGAAGCAGCAGTTACCCGATCGGCTCTGCTACATACAGGCAATGAGCAGGTCGCCTGTATGCAGGAGATCTGCTCACTTGGTATGAGCGCCTACCACTGGGCGCCACTCATGGCAATCTGGCCATGACAACCACAGGGGGTCTGCTGTAGACCCCGGGTTGTCATGCCAACCCATCGGTGACCCGCGATCAAGTGACTGGGTCACAGATGGGCAGAGCCAGTGACGCGCTTCTGGAGCGGCAATGTTAAATACCGCTGTCAGAGATTAACAGCGGCATTTAACTGGTTGACAGCTGGGGGTGGATAGCGATTCCACCCGCAGCTGTTGCGGGCATATGTCAGCTGAATACCTCAGCTGACATGTGCCTGGTTTAAACACGGACTCAGTGCCGGAGCCCGCACTAAACAGGGGGTTATGACGTGGGGCATACCAATACGCCCCACGTCATAAAGGGGTTAAAGCACCACTCCAGCGGTTTTTTTTTTATTTCCCCTTTAAATGTAAATCCCCTACCACCTTCTGCCGCCTTTATCGGTTTCCCCGCCACTCCGATCCATTCCCCTCCTTTGTATGAAGCACGTCGGAGGTCACTTTTCCCTACAAGTCTATGAAAGCCTCGTTCTGGCGCTCAGACTAGTATTGAGAGCTTGTGAGTGGAACTTCTGACTTCCGGCTGTCAGAAGCGGCTCTCACAAAATGGTGCCGCGGGACCCACTGTAGATAAAAATCGGCACTTGCAGGGCTCTGTGCAGTGCCAATGTTTCTCTACAGCCGGTGGTCTCCCAGCGCTTAGGACCCCCAGGGTCCTGCAAGCGCTGTGATTCTGCTACAGAGCGACACCTCTGACAGGCGACATCATTGTCATAGCAGTCGGAGGTCACATGATGACCTCCTGGTCGGCCATGTTTGGTGGCTTGTTAGACTGCCAGAGAAAAACTGACAGGTCTCGTGCAATGCAATACATATCTATTGCAATGCATGAGACCAGTGATCAGAAAAATAAAAAATTGAACTCCCATTATATATACACGTGTGTGTGTGTGTGTGTGTGTGTGTGTGTGTGTGTGTGTGTGTGTGTGTGTGTGTGTGTGTGTGTGTGTGTGTGTGTGTGTGTGTGTGTGTACATGTGAAGATTTACAAGACATTTCTCCAGCTATTCCTCCAATAGAATTCCATTAAAACATATCCATAGTCCACACAACAGAACAAGATAGATGCAGAGACCCCCCCCTGGACTACGCGTTTCGACATGTGTGGTGCCATCAAGGTCCAAAACCTGTCTAGATAGTGCTGACAAGGAATATATAAGGCATATAATTGTTTGGAGAAGAGGCTATATCTGTCTATATGGAGCATCAAGGTAACTAGCAATGATAATGTTGAGACTTCCTCGGTATGGGAAGGGCTGATACATGCATACTGATTGGGGTCACATCCAATTGGTTGTAGCCTCTCTCTATCTATATAAAGATATAAAATTAGAATTTTATATCTTTATGTTTGAAGCCAGAAATGTGGCAAAAGGTAGAAAAGTTCAAGGGGGCCAAATACTTTCACAATGCAGTGTGTGTATGTATGTATGTATGTATGTATGTATGTATGTATGTATGTATGTATGTATGCATGCATGCATGTATGCTATACAGCTCAGTCAGTGGAAAAATAAAGTTACGGCTCACAACAAAGCGATGCAAAACTTTTTTTTTCTGTAAAAGTTTTTTTTGAGTAAAAGCGTAAAAACAAAAAAATTTATATAAATGTGGTATCGCTGTAATCGAAGAATAAAGCCACCTTATCGATTTTACCACATGTGTAATGACATAAAAAAAAAATCCTTGTTTTTGTTCATTCTACCTCCCAAAAATCAGAACAGAAAGCTATCAAAAAAGTGTCGTGTGACCTAAAATGGTACCAATAAAAACGTCTACTCGTCCTGCAAAAAAAAAAAAAGTCGTCACATGACTGTTGGCAGAGATCTGGAAAAATTCTAGATGTCTAAATATGGCGGTGCAAAAACTTGTTTTGGTTAAAAATAAAAAGCGTCTTAGGCTACGTTCACACACTGCGTATTTGCTGCTTTTTTTTTTTTTTTTTTTTTTTTACGCGCGGGTATTTTCCTGCAGTTTTTACCTGAGTTTTTTTACGCAGGTAAAAAAAACACCTCCATTCACACACTGCATTTTTTGCCGCGTTTTTTTACGCATGCGTTTTTTCTGCAGTGTACACTACAAAGACAAAGTTTGTTGAAAAAAAAAAAAAGAAAAGAAAAAAAAAAGTGTCATTTATGTCATTTCCTGTCTTTTAACTTAAGCAGTGTATGTACTGCAGCCAGAAGCTGTCTGTACATACACTGCAAGGGGGACACACACACATGACACAAACAGACACATACATTACACATACATATACTTACCGCCTCGATGAGGACAAAACATTGATGGACATTCTGTTGAAGGTGTCCATACTCGTCACACGTGAGCAGCGGCGGGGAACCAGGAACAAAGAATCCCAAAATAGTGGGATTTCCGGTTCCTGTTTACCCTAGGGCTGCCCCCGTGTGACGTCACATCCTTCATTTCTCCTGCACCTCCATAAAAAAGCGCTGGAATTACGCAGTGTGCGAACAACGCTGCGTAATTCCATCGCTTATAATGGGCAATATATGGGAGAAAGCGCAGGCCACGGTGCGTAAAGAAATGACATGTCAATTCTTTACGCAGCTGCGCTTTCGCGCTGCGTAAAATTACACAGTGTCTGAATGGCAAAGTCAATTTCCCATTCACTTTGCCGGCAGACACAAGGCACATTGCTTATTTTGAAAAAGCGCGCGCAAAAAAGGGCGCAAAAATACGCATTGTGTGAACGTAGCCTTAGTGTGTGACAGAACCCGATACAGATCTGGTATCGCTGTAATCGCACCGACCTGAAGAATAAAGTCATCTAATCACTTATACCGAACGAGGAACTGATAAAAAAATAAAAATAAACCAATTTTTTACCTGCTGTTGATTTGTTCTTTCTGCCTCACAAAGATCGCAGTAAGGCTCGGCGCACATTTATCCTGGGCTCTGCGTTGAGCACTTACACCGAGATTTCCATGTAAATCTCTGAAATACGTGATTCAGATGGAACCCCCAGTTGGAAGATTCCCTGTAATGAGGCAGATGGAGGCACTGTGGACGCCATCTGACCTGTGATCCGGCAGTATCTGTCTTTTTAGGCGTGCATAAAAGTGCAGTCCGCCAGAGTTTTAGGCACTTCTGAAAAGAAGGACACTGCTGAAGAGAGGCCAGATGGAGTCATAGTAACTCTGCTGCCTCGTTATAGTGAATGGATCCTTCGGGGATTTCATCTGAATCACAATTTGGAGATATAGATGGAAACCCCAATGTAAGTGCTCAGCGCCGGATAAATGTGATCCAAAATGTTATGTAAAATGTTACTAAGAAAAGCTTCAACTCAATCCACAAAAAAAGTCCCCACTCAGGTCTGTCATCTGTCAATAGAAATATATGGGGCTTCCACGGTACTGGTAGCACAAAGGCTCTGGAAAAGCGCTATGGCTACTCACCCCCCAAAAGAAAGTCAATGAATTCTGCGCTCCCAAATCCAAATGCCCCCCTCCCTTTGAGTCCCACAGTGTACCTAAACCACATTTTGCATCCACATGTCTGCCATTTCTGTAGTAATGAGAGCCCACCTAATTTACGAGTGGCATGTCTCCAGAAGCACGAGCTGGGCATAATGTACTGGTCACTAAAACAGTAGTTTGCAATTTTCACTCAGCAACATCTGTTGCTGCTAGTTTCTGGAAGACACCCATGGAGTCAAAATCGTCACTACACCTGTAGATAAATTCCCAAAGGGGTATAATTTCCAAAATGGGGTCTCCTAAAGGGGTTGTCCACTAGTATTTAAAATCTGCCAAAGCGTTTTTATGATGAAAAGCAACTTCTTTATAATTACCTTCCTCTACCTTTTCTGCCTGTGAGCGGCGCTATCACTGGCCACTCACACGCAGCACGTGACCCCCCGCTGACGTCCCATCTATTGAAGCGTGACTCAGCGCTGGGGTCCCCGCGGTGGCTGCTGGGTTGTGGGCGGGGTTACCCCACCACGTCACACCCAGCATCCACCGCACACTTTCTCAATGAATGGGGAGAGGGAGAGCGCTCAGTGAATGCTGGGTATGAAACCCTGGCTGCAGCCTGGACTTGTCGTGAAGTCAGCGGATATCAGAGCCAGCTGCAGCTGGGGGTCACGTGATGCCTGTGAGCGGCCAGCGATAGCGGCGCTCACAGGCAAAAAAGGTAGAGGGAGGTAATTATAAAGAAGCTGCTTTTCATCATAAAAACGCTTTGGCATATTTTAAATAGTAGTGGACAACCCCTTTAAGGGGGATTCTGCTCTTCTAGCACTTAGGGGCTCTCTATATGGAGACCGCAAACTATTCTACAATAATTTGTTCTCCCAAGAGTCAAATAGTGCTCCTTCCCTCCAGAGTCTCGCCGTATGGCTAAGCAGGAGTGTACAACCACATATTGCCACATTCAGCAGAAATTGTATGACACATTTTGGCACCATTTCTACCCACTGCCCAGTGTGAAAATGTAAATTCTGGGGCTAAAACAATATTTTCGGGGTAAAAATGTAACTATTTTTTCTTCACTGCCCAATGGTATAAAATTCTGTAAGTCACATGTGGTGTCAATATATGATCAAAGCACCCCAAGATGAATTCATTAAGAGATGCAGTTTGTAAAATGGTCTCTTATGGGGGGGGGGGTCTGCTGTTCTGGGACCTCAGGGGCTCTGCCAATGTGACATGGCACCCGCAAACCATAACAGCAACGTCTGCACTGTAATGTGGCGCACTTTCCCTTTTGAGCTTTGCACTCTACCTCATAAGTAGTTTTCGACCACTTATGGGGTATCAGTGTACTCAGTACAATTTGTTACACAATTTCTCCTGTTTTCTCCTATTACCTCTTTTGAAAGTTGCAAACTTGGGGTCAAAGCAACATTTTAGCGGAAAAAAAATGAGTAATATTTAATGTTCTCAGCCCAACGTTATACAAGTTTGTGAATCGCATGAGTGTTAAAAATACTCCCCTAGATTAATTTCTTGAGACGTGTAGTTTACAAAATGGGGTCACTTGAGAGTTTCTGCTGTTTTGTTATGTCAGGGGCTCTTCAAATGTGACATGATGTCCACAACCTATTACAGCCAAAATAGCGCTCCTTCCCTTTCGAGCTTTGCCGTACGCCCAAGCAGTAGTTTTCCACAACATATGGGGCATCGGCATACTCAGGAGAAATTTAACAAATTTTGCCTTCCATTTTCTTCTGTTACCCTTGTGAAACTAAAAAAATTGGGGCTAAAACAACATTTTTTTGTGGGAAAAACGTGTTATTTAATTTTCACGGCTCAACATTATAAAATTCTGTGAAGCCCCTGAGGATTCAAGGTGCTAACCATACATGTAGATAAATTCCTTGAGGAGTCTAATTTCCAAAATGGGGTCACTTGTGGTGGGGGGGGGGGGTTTCCACTGTTTAAGCACATCAGGGGCTCTCCAAACGCGACATGGTGTCCGCTATCGATTTCAGCCAATTTCGCATTACAAAAGGTCAAACGCTGCCCCTTCCCTTCTGAGTCCTGCAGTGTGCTCAAACAGTAGCTTTCCACCACATATGGGGTAATCGGCGTACTCTTCTCCTGCTAACCTTGTGAAAATTAAACATTTGGGGCTAAAGTAACATTTTTGTGGGAAAAGGTAAAACTTTCATTTTTTCCCTTCCGCATTCCATTAATTCCAGTGAAACATCTGATGGGTTATTAAACTTCTTGAATGTGGTTTTGAGCACTTTGAGGGGTCCAGTTTTTCGAATTGTGTCACACTTGGTTATTTTCTGTCATATAGGCCCCTCAAAGTCACTTCAAATGTGATGTGGTCCCTAAAAAAAATGGTTTTGTAAATTTTGTTGGAAAAATGAGAAATTGCTGATCAAATTTTATTTTTTTTAACAAAAAAAAAAAATATTTTTCAAAAAAGTGTGCTGATGTAAAGTAGACATGTAAGAAATGTTATTTAGTAACTATTGTGTGTGACATAACTCTGGTTTAAGGGCATAAAAAGTTTGAAACTTGCGAAATTTTCAACGTTTTTCGCCAATTTTCAGAAATAAACGCAAGCCATATCAAACTAATTTTACTACTATAATGAAGCACAATATATCACAAAAAAACCAACAAATCTCAGAATCAGTGGGATCCATTGAAGAGTTTCAGAGTTATCTTAGAAAGTGACACTGGTCAATTAAAAAAAATTGACCTGGTCACAAAGGCGAAAATAGGCACTGGTTCAAAAAGGTTAAGGAATTCATCTAGGCACTAGGTGAGCATCACAGACTTATGATATTGGGCAGTTCATTTATACTAAAATGTTGACTTTGTCCTATATTTTTCATTTTCACAATGGGCAATAGAAGAAAAAGTAATCTACAATTTCACACACAGTTTCTCCTGAGTGTGACAATACCCCTTATGTGGTTAAAAGCAAACAAGTCAAGAGTTTGAAAGCGAAGAATCATTACTTGGCTGAAATAGGTTACACAGCCATTTGCAGAGTCCCTGAGGTGCCAGAGCAGCAGAAAATCCCCAGAAGGGAATTCACGTTGTGGTGTGTAGCATTTTTACAGCACAGGTGTCTCACTGTTGTTTTTTTTTCCCCCATTCGGCTATGTGAAAATGAAGAATTACATTTGCAAAGACGAGTTCAGATGAACGTGTGCAAAATCTGTATCATCCAAAAGGGAAAAAAAGATATTTTCTTCCGTACTGTCATCCTCATCCAATCCGTATTTCCATTTTACATTAGTTTGCAATCCGTATGGCATCCGATTTTTACAGCAACAATATAATAAATAAAAGGCAGAATACAGTTTTCTGTTAATACTTGCAATGGATGCATAAAAAATGGGTGCCATATGGATGGGAAGTGCGTCTGAACAAGCCCTTACAAGTACTTTTAGCTTGAAATCTTTCACTTTTATCATGGCTCATAAAAACGAAGTACATAAAGTAGAGAGAAATTAATTCCGCTATTTCGCCTAAGGCTATGTTCACACACGTTGGGTTTTGCAGCAGATTTTTCTGTAAGATTTCAGCTGCGTTTTGCAGTACCAGCAAAGTCTATGAGAAACCGGAATTCTCTGTTCACACGTTGTTGCTTTTTTTGCTGCGTATTTTGTGACTTGATTGTGTTTTTTTGAAATTTGCAGCGTTTTTTCACCCATAGGAAGTAATGGGTGGTCAAAAAAACGCACCAAAATCTGCGTTTTTAATGAAGCTGTTTTCCTGCCAGAGAAAAGTTAGCAGCAGATAAAAAACACAACGTGTGTGAACATAGCCCAAGTCTGGCAATACTCTATATATGGTTAGACACTACTGAATGAGCACACAGCAGGGCTCAAAAGGGAAAGAGCACTATTTGGCTCTTGGGGGTAGATTTTGCAGAAATAGTTTGTGGAAAGTCAATTTTGGAGCCCCTGAAATGTCAGAATGTAGAAATTCTACAAAAGTGTCAACATTTTGCAAATTACACCCTAAATGAACTCATCTACAGGTGTTCTGACTATATATTTTTACTCAGTTATTTTCCACATTGTGGATGATGCAGAGTGAAAATATGTCATTTTAGTTCCCAATACATTGTGCTCACCTTCTGAGTACACGCAATCCATAAACTGTTTGTCAGGGGTTGTCATGGATTTAGGAATTCACGACCTATCAATAGGAGATCGGTAGGAATCTAACACTACTTACTCCTACCGATTACTGAGTACTTGTGTTTTGCAGAATAAAGGTCATATGTTTATTAGTATCATTTGGGATTACAGAACTTGGTTTTAAGGCTGTGTGCCCACGATGCGTTTAAGCTTTTCCGCAGCGGCAAAAACGCTGCAGAAACGCTTAAAAAACGCATGGTAGAAGGCCTGCCATGTTCCCCAATGATAATCCGCATGTGCTGTGCTGCAGAAATTTCCGCTGCGGATAATCATTGCGGGAAAAAACGCAGCACTACCAATTATTTTGCGGAAGCGCTGCGTTTTTGCTGCCATTGACTTGCATTGGAATGCTTGGATTAAGCATCACTGGATCTGTACATGCGGAATCCATGCGTTCCAATGTGCGGATGATACAAGGGTGTGGAGGACAGGAGACTCTCCTCCGGACCCGGGTACCATAGAAGCTGTTAAAAAAAAAAAAGAAAAAAAAAGAAGAAAATAAAAAAAATAAATATTATATTTACCTTCTCATGGCCCCCGGTCTACTGGTCTTCGCTTGCCGGCAGATCGCGGTGGACTGAAGGACCTGCGCTGACATCATAGTCATGTGACGGCAGGTCCTTCAGTGTACTGTACCGCGAGCTGCCGGCACGCCAGGACGGAGCGAAGCAAGACTGCGGGGGTAAGGTAAGTATAGATTTATTTTTTAACATTCTTTCGGTCACACTATATAAATACATGCCGTGATGCTAAAATCGCTTGGAAAGCGCTCGTCAACCCGCATGCGGAAATGCATGTGAAGAACGCTTCACATCTGCATGTCCCTGGCAGGAAAAACGCATGTACAATCTTTCTCGACAGCCGAACTCCTACAGTAATGGCCAGAGATAGTGACAACATTGCCTCTGGCTGCTTAAAATCCCAGATACTACGATCAATAACAATCGCAGCATTTAGAAGGTTGTGAGAGGGATCTCTCTCATCCCATTGGTTCCCCCACAACGCAATCACAGGGAGGCGATATTGGTCACGGCACGTGGAGGTCAAATAATGACCACCAGGTCTGCCAGTTATGGTGGCCTGTTAGACCCAGCACAATGTATGGGCCACTACAATGTATTCGGCACTACTATGGCATATTTTCAATTTTCACTCTGGAACAACCACTGTGTCTGTTTCTGGAAAACACCCAGTCATTTTTTAATTTTCACACCCAACGTTACACAGTTCTGTGACGTACCTGCGAGTCGAAAATGCTTACGACACCCCTAGAGAAACACCCTGAGAGGTGTAGTTTCCAAAATGGGGTCACTTGTGGGTGTTTTTGCTGTCCTAGCATCTTAGGGGCCCTGCTAATGCAACATGGCACCCGCAATCAATTCTAGCAAAAATTGCAGTCCAAAAGTCAAATAGCGTTCCTTCCCTTCAGAGCCTTACCGTGTGCCCAAACAGTAGATGCCAACCACATATGGAGTATTGCCGTACTCATGATAAAATAGACCCACCAATCCATTGTGCAATCCCTCTTGAAAATGTGAAATTTGGGGCTAAAGTAACCTTTTCGTGGGGGAAAAAAAGCCATATATAAAATTTTCATGAGCTATTATTAAATTCTGTGAAGCACCTGTAGGTTCAAGATGGTCATCACACGCACCTATGAATTCCTTGAGTGTTGTAGTTTCCAATTAGACGTATCTGCTGTTTTGGCACCTCAGGGGCTCTACAAATGCAACATGGCATCCGCAATCTATTTCAGCCAAATTTACACTCCAAAAATCATACAGCACCGATTTCCTTCCAAGCCTAGATGTGTGTAATAATAATAATAATCTTTTTATCTATATAGCGGCAACATATTCCGCCACGCTTTACAATTCAGACAATTTACAAACATTATGGGCGCTGTCCTCATAGGGAATGCAGATTGTGAGCCCCAATCAGAATGTCTTTGGAGTGTGGGAGGAAACCAGAGAACCTGGAGGAAACCCACACAAACACGGGGAGAACATACAAACTCCTTGCAGATGCTGTCCTTGGTGGGATATGTTAACCATTGAGCCACCGTGCTGCCCAACAATGGTTTTCAAAAGCATATAGAGTAGCCATGTACTCGAGAGAAACTATTAGGGAGAGCGGCGGAGGGCACCACAATAATAAATACGCTGTAGTGTTCAACCCGTCACATACTAAGGGGCTATAATTCAATCGTATGCAACAGGAAAGAAGTATGTATGGACAGGGATCACCAATATTTAATCATATAATTTTATTGAACAAACAACTAGACAAACATTCCAAAAGTTAAAACATTTAAAAAGCACAAGGCTTAAATGTAACAAGCCACACCACAATATTGTGTGGACTAAACCTCAAGCATAGGGTCATGGTAAATACAAGCTGGCACACTCCAAAATTATAACATTACTAGATGGTGGCCAGATTCAAACGCATCGGGTATTCTAGAATATGTATGCGGTACCCACTTTTAATACAAGGTAAGGCAGAGGACATGAGAAGTGATACTCACATTAATACAATCTATTATGCTGTAGGCACAACCATATTTAGAAAAATGGAAAACTTTTACCTGGGAGAAATACCCATAATGCCATGCATGTGGTGTATACAAAGATACACAGAGAGGTAATAATTCTTTAGGTATAATGTTATAATTTTGGAGTGTGCCAGCTTGTATTTACTATGACCCTATGCTTGAGGTTTAGTCCACACAATATTTTTAACCCCTTTAGCCCCGAGGGTGGTTTGCACGTTAATGACCAGGCCAATTTTTACAATTCTGACCACTGTCACATTATGAGGCAATTACTCTGGAACTCTTCAACGGATCCCCCTGATTCTGAGATTGTTTTTTCGTGACATATTGTACTTCATGATGGTGGTAAAATTTCTTCGATATCACTTGCGTTTATTTGTGAAAGAAAAAAGGAAATTTGGCGAAAAATTTTGCATTTTTCAAAATTTGAATTTTTATGCCCTTAAATCAGAGAGATATGTCACACAAAAGAGTTAATAAATAACATTTCCCACATGTCTACTTTACATCAGCACAATTTTGGAACCAAAATTTTTTTTTTATTGAGGAGCTATAAGGGTTAAAAGTTGACCAGCGATTTCTCATTTTTCCAACAAAATTTACACAACAATTTTTTTTAGGGACCACATCATATTTGAAGTCACTTTGAGGGGTCTTTATGACAGAAAATACCCAAAAGTGACACCATTCTAAAAACTGCATCCCTCAAGGTGCTCAAAACCACATTCAAGAACTTTATTAACCCTTCAGGTGCTTCACAGGAATTTTTGGAATGTGGAAGAAAAAAAATGAACATTTAACTTTTTTCACAAAAATGTTACTTTAGACACAATTTTTTTTATTTTCGCAGGGGTAACAGGAAAAAAAATGGACCCCAAAATTTGTTGTGCAATTTCCCCTGGGCACGCAGATACCCCATATGTGGGGAAAAACACTGCTTGGGCGCATGGCAGGGTTCAGAAGGGAAGGAGCGCCATTTGACTTTTTGAATGTAAAAATTGCTTGAATAATTAACGGACACCATGTTGCATTTAGAGAGCCCCTGATGTGCCTAAACAGTGGAAACCCCCCCACAAGTGACACCATTTTGGAAACTAGACCCCTCAAGGAACTTATCTAGATGTGTGGTGAGCACCCTGAACACCCAAGTCCTTTACAGTAGTTTATAACATGGAGCCGTGAAAATAAAAAAAAAAATCTAACTTTTTCCTCAAAAATTATGTTTTAGCCCCAAATTTTTATTTTCACAAGGGGAAGAGGAGAAAATGGACCCCAAAAACTTGTGCAATTTCTCCTGAGTACACCAATACCCCATATGTGGGGAAAATACAGTGTTTGGGCGCATGGCAGAGTTCAGAAGGGAAGGAGCACTGTGTGACTTTTTGAACGCAAAATCGTCTGGAATCGAGAGCAGACGCCATGTCGCGTTTGGAGAGCCCCTGATGTGCCTAAATAGTGGAAACCCCCCACAAGTGACCCCATTTTGGAAACTACACCCCTCAAGGATTTTATCAAGGGGTATAGTGAACAATTTGAGCCCAGAGGTACGACAAAGAATTTAATAACATTAGGCCATCATATTGAATAAATTGTCGTTAGTCTTGAGCGCAAGTGCTCGCTACTTGAGTTTGCATCGGGTACTCGGGTATGCACCATGTATCAAGGGTGCTCGAGTGACATGCTCCAGTCCCCGCCCGCATGTTTCATGGTTATTAGACACCCCAAAAAAAAACATGCGGGGATCGCTCGTGCATGGCAGGCAATCCCCGCAAGGTTTTTTTGGGCGCGAAGCATATGGGGCGGAGACTCGAGCATGTCACTCGAGCACCCACGATACTCAATGCATACCCGAGCACCCGATGCAAACTCAAGTAGCGAGCACTTCCGCTCAACACTACTTGCCATATAGTCATCTTTTTTTCTTTTTTTTTTTTCACTTTTGAAAAAAATCCCAACCCTAGCCCAACCCCTAACCCTAGCCCCAACCCGAGAGTTTATTTTTTACGTCGTTCCTCGTGTGGTATAAGTGATTAGACAACTTTATTCTTCGGGTCAGTGCGACTACAGAGATACCATAATCATATCGGGTTTTTATGATTGACAGCTGTCACACACTAAAAGACGCATTTTTTTGTAAAATCTAGTTTTTGCATCGCCATATTTTGAGAGCTATAATTTTTCCATATTTTGGCCGACAGTCATGTGACTGCTTGTTTTTTGCGGGATGAGTTGATGTTTTTATTGGTGCCATTTTCAGGCATATGACATTTTTTGATCGCTTTCTATTCCGATTTTTGGGAGGCAGAATAAACAAACCAACAATTCAGGATTTTTTTTTTTCTTATTCTGCTCCGCGTGCAGTAAAATTGATAAGGCAGCTTTATTCTTCGGGTCAGTACGTTTACAGCTGTACCAAATTTATATTGTTTTTCTATGTTTTGGCGCTTTTACATTAAAGCAATTTTATAGAAAAAATTATTTTTTGCATCGCTTTATTCTGAGAGCTGTAACCTTTTAATTTTTCGCTGATGGAGCTGTATGGCGGCTTGTTTTTTGCAGGACAAGATGACGTTTTCAGCGGTACCATTTTTATTTATATTCGTCTTTTTGATCGCGTGTTATTCCATTTTTTGTTTGGCGGTATGATGATAAAGCCTTGTTTTTTGCATTTTTTATTTTATTTTTTTTACCGTGTTCACTGAAGGGGTTAACTAGTGGGACAATTTTATAGGTCAGGTCGTTCCGGACGCGGCGATACCAAATGTGTGTGCTTTTATTGTTTTTTTTTCATAATATTTATTGATGGGTACATTATATTTTTATTTTTGGTGGATTATTTTTTTTATTTTATTTTTTTAATATTTTTACAATTTCTTTTTTTATTTTTTTTTTTTCACTTTGACAGTTTTTTTTACTTTTATACTTTGTCCTACTATGGGACTTTCACTTTTTTTATTCTGATCGCCTGCATAGCACAGTAATGGAGCACCATCCCTGTGCCATGCCGGCTGTCAGTGCTGCACAGGGAGAAGATAGTTTGGTCATGCACTGCGCATGACCAAAAAAATTTTCCTGCTGTCTGGTGACCCTGTTGTTGTCATGACGACATTGGGTCGTCATGGCAACATCCGGGAAGCCTCGGTAGACAGCGCCGCATGCCGGAAGAGGAGGCGAGTATTGCGATCACCTCCCCTTAGCCACCGCAATGCTGCGATCGACTTCTATTGCAGCATTGCGAGGGTTAATGTGCCGGGAGCGGTGCGGGACCGCTCCCAGCACATTGTTACAGCTGACACCCGGCGGCGATCGCGCCCGCACAGCCTGTGTGCGCGCGATCGCAATGACGTATTAATACGGGTCAGGCTCTTAAAGCCTAGGGCACAGACGTGTATTAATACGTCTTGGGCTTTAAAGGGGTTAAGCCTTGTGCTTTTTAAATGTTTATCTAGTTGTTTGTTCAATAAAATTATATGATTAAATATTGGTGATCCCTGTCCATACATACTTCTTTCCTCTTGCATACGGTCCATACATACTTCTTTCCTCTTGCATACGATTGTACTCGGGAGAACTGCGCAACAAACTGTGGAGTTCATATTCTCCTTTTACCCTTGTAAAAATGAAAAATGTGGGGCTAAAGCGATTCTTTTTTTTCACTAAAATAAGTAATTTTTCATTTATTTCTTTCAGCTTGCATTAATTCATGAGAAGCACCTAAAGTGTTAAACTTTTTGAATACTTATACTGACATATAGGCTCCTTCAAAGTCACTTCAAAAGTGAAGTGGTCCCTAAAAATACAGGTTTTGTAGCTGGAAAAAAAATAAAAAATAAATAAAAATAATAGTTGATGACATACCTTTAACCCCTTCACAACCCTGGGACTTTCCGTTTTTTGGATTTTCATTTTTTGCTCCCCTTGTTCCCAGAGCCATAGCGTTTTTTTTATTTTTGGTCAATATGGCCGAGTGAGGGCTTATTTTTTGCAGGACGAGTTGTACTTTTAAACGCCATTACTAGTTTTACCATATCGGGTACGGGAAAAAAATTCCAAGTGCGGTGACACTGCAAAAAAAGTGCAATATCACCGATGTTTTTTTTTTATTATTTTTTTACCACATTCACTGAATGCTAAAACTGACCTGCCATTATTATTCTCCAGGTCATTAAGAGTTTGTAGACACCAAACATGTATAGGTTTTTTTTTATTTAAGTGGTGAAAAAAAATTCCAAAGTTTGCAAAAAAAAAAAAAAAAAATGGCGCCATTTTCTAAGACCTGTGGAGTCTCCATTTTTCGTGATCTGGGGCTGGGTTAGGGCTTATTTTTTGCACGCAGAGCTGAAGTTTTTATTGATACCATTTTGGGGTAGATCCGATGTTTTGATCGCCCATTATTGCAATGTTGCAGCGATCAAAAAATGTAATTCTGGCGTTTAGAATTTTTTTCTCGTTATGCCGTTTACCGATCGGATTAATTAATTTTTTTATATTGATAGATCGGGCGATTCTGAATGCGGCAATACCAAATATGTGTATGTGTTTTTTTTAAATTATTTTATTTTGAATGGGGCGAAAGGGGGGTGATTTAAACTTTTATATTTTTTAAAAAATGTTAAAAACATTTTTTTTTTCACTTTTTGCATGCTTCAATAGTCTTCATAGGAGAAGCAGCAACTGTCTGATCGCCTCAGCTACATAGAGGTGATCATCACATCACCTCTATGTAGCAGAAATGGTCCTGTGCTATGAGTGCCGACCACTAGGTGGCGCTCATAGCGATCAGCTCATGACAAACACTGGAGTCTGCTGCAGACCCAGGGTTGTCATGCCCACGCATCAGTGACCCGCAATCACATGACGGGGTCACCGATGGGCGGGGTAAGTGACGCGTTTCCGGCACGATCATGTTAAATGCCTCTGTCAGAGATTGACAGCGGCATTTAACATCTTAACAGCCGTGGGTGAATGGCGATTCCACCCGCGGCTGTTGCGGGCACATGTCAGCTGTAATAATCAGCTGACATGTGCCCGGTTCAGTGCGGGCTCAGCGCCGGAGCCCTCACTGAACCAGAGGTTACAGCCTGTTACGTACAAATACGGCACAGGCTGTAAAGGGGTTAACCCCTTTAGCTTTGCATGTTAATGACCAGGCCAATTTTTACAATTCTGAACAGTCACTTTGAGGTAATAACTCTGGAACACCATGGATTTTGAGATTGTTTTTCGTGACATATTGTACTTCAGGATACTGAAAAAAATCTTCAATGTGACTTGCTTTACTTTGGGGGGGCGATCAGAAATTTGGCATAAAAAAAAGTTTTAAAATTTTACAATTTTCCAACTTTGAATTTTTATGCCCTTAAATCAGAGAGATATGTCACACAAAATAGTTAAATAACATTTCCCACATGTCTACTTTATATCAGCAAAATTTTGGAAACAATTTTTTTTTGTTATAAAGGTTAAAAGTTGACCAGCGATTTCTCATTTTTCTAACAAAATTTACAAAACCATTTTTTAGGGACCACATCACATTTGAAGTGACTTTGAGAGGCCTTTATGACAGAAAATACCCAAACGTGACACCTTTCTAAAACTGCACCCCTCAAGGTGCTGAAAACCATATTTAACAAGTTTATTAACCCTTCAAGTGCTTCACAGGAATTTTTGGAATGTGGAAAAAAAAACAACGAAAATTTAACTTTTTTCACAAAAATGTTACTTTAAATCCAATTTTTTTTTTTTTTTTCGCAAGGGAAACAGGAAAAAAATTGACTCCAAAATTTGTTGTGCGATTTCTCCTGAGTAAGCCTACAGCCCATATGTGGGGGAAAACCACTGTTTGGGCGCACGGCAGGGTTCGGAAGGGAAGGAGCGCCATTTGACTTTTTGAATGTAAAATTTGTTTGAATAATTAGCACACGCCATGTTGCGTTTGGGGAACCCCTGATGTGCCTAAATAGTGGAAACCCCCACAAGTGACCCCATTTTGGAAACTAGACCCCTCAAGGCACTACTCTAGATGTGTGGTGAACACCCTGAACCCCCAGGTGCTTCACAGAAGTTTATAACAGAGGCGTGAAAAAAAAACAACAAAAAAACACTAACTTTTTCCACAAAAATTATCTTTCAGGCTATGTGCCCACGATGCAGAAATGCTCCGGATTGTACATGCGGATTGTTCATGCGTTTTTCCTGCCAGGGACATGCGGATGTGAAGCGTTCTTCACTTGCATTTCCGCATGCGGGTTGACAAGCGCTTTCCAAGCGATTTTAGCATCACTTGGAAAGTGCTTGACAACTAGGTCACACTATATAAATCCATGCAAACGGCATGGATTTATATAGTGTGACCGAAAGAATGGTAAAAAATAAATCTATAATTACCTTCTGATGGCCGCCGGTGTCTTTATTCGATGCATCTTGGTTTGCCGGCAGCTCGCGGTAGCTTAAAGGACGTGCCGAAGTCAGCGTCGCGTGACCCGTCACATGACTAAATGACGTCAGCGCATGTCCTTTAATCTACCGCGATCTGCCGGCAAGCCGAGACGAGCACACCGGGGCCCATCAGAAGGTAAATATAATATTTATTTTTTATTTTCTTCTTTTTTTACAGGTACAGTGGTACCCGGGTCCAGAGGAAAGTCTCCTCTTCTCCAAACCCGGGTAACATCCGCACATTGAAACGCATGGAATGCGCATCTGCAGATCCAGTGATGCGGATTCCATGCGTTCCAATGCAAGTCAATGGGGGTGAAAACGCCACGCTTCCGCAAAGTAATTGGTAGTGCTGCGGATTTTTCCGCAATGATAATCCGCAGTGGAAATTTCTGGAGCATGTGCACAACACATGTTCCCCAATGATAATCCACATGGCAGACCTGCTACCAAGCGTTTCTGCAGCGGAATTGCCGCTGCGGAAAACACTTAAAAAAAGCATAGTGGGCACACAGCCTTAGCCCCAATTTTTTTATTTTCACAAGGGTAAGAGGAGAAAATGGACCCCAAAAAGTATGCAGATACCCCATATGTGGAGGAAAAAAAAAAAAGAAACTGTTTGAGGGTTCAGAAGGGAAGGAGCACTGTGTGACTTTTTGAACGCAAAATTGGCTGGAATCAAGAGCAGACGCCATGACGCATTTGGAGAGCCCCTGATGTGCGTGCCTAAGTAGTGGAAACCCCCCACAAGTGACTCCAGTTTGCAAACTACACCCCTCAAGGATTTTATCAAGGGGTAACATTTTGAACCCAGAGGTATGACAAAGAATTTGATAACATTAGGTCATCATATTGAATAAATTGTCGTTAGTCTTGAGCGCAAGTGCTCGCTACTTGAGTTTGCATCGGGTACTCGGGTATGCACCATGTATCGTGGGTGCTCGAGTGACATGCTCCAGTCCCCGCCCCACATGTTTCATGGTTGTTAGACACCCAAAATAAAACATGCGGGGATCGCTCATGCACCCGATACAAACTCAAGTAGCGAGCACTTGCGCTCAACACTAGTCGCCATATCATTTTTTTTTTTTTCTTTCTTTACTTTTGAAAAAAATCCCAACCCTAACCCTAACCCAAGGGATCCATTCACTATAGTGAGACAGCAGAGTTACTCTGGACTCCGTCTGGCCTCTGGTTAGCGGTGTCTTTTTTTTTTTTTCCTCCTCAGGAGGTTCACAAAACTGGGCGAGGGCACTTTTATGCACGGACACTGAGATCACAGGCCAGACGGCTTCCACAGTGCCTCCATCAGCCTCATAACAGGGAATCTTCCGCCGGGGGTTCTGTCTGAATCACGTATTCCAGAGATTTACACAGAAACCCCGGTGTAAGCACTCAGCACAGAATAAATGTGAGCAGAGCCGATATTTGGGACGCAGAATGAACAAATCAGCAGCAGGTGAATTGGTTTTATTTATTTTTTTATGCCGTTCCTCGTGCAACTTTATTCTTTGGATCGGTGTGATTACAGCGATACCAGATTTATAGCGGGTTTTTATGATTGACAGCTGTCACACACTAAAAGTCCCTAGTTTTTGCATCGCCATATTTTGAGAGCTATAATTTTTCCATATTTCGGCCGACAGTCATGTGACAGCTTGTTTTTTGCAGGACCAGTTGACATTTTTATTGGTATCATTTTCGGGCACGTGACATTTTTTGATTGCTTTCTATTCCAATTTTTGGGAGGCAGAATAAACAAAAACCCAACAATTCAGGAATTAGTTTTTTTTTTTTTTTTATGTCGTTCCGTGTGTGATAAAATTTATAAGGCAGCGTTGTTCTTCAGGTCAGTACATTTACAGCGATACTACATGGATATTGTTTTTTGATGTTTTTATACATGAAAAACTATTTTCTAGAAAAAAAAAATTATTTTGTATCGCTTTATTGTGTGAGCTATAACTTATTTTTCCACTGATAGAGCTGTATGGCATCTTGTTTTTTGCGGGACAAGATGACATTTTCAGCGGTACCATTTTTATTTACATTTGTCTTTTTGATCATTCCATTTTTTGTTTGTCGGAATGATGATGAAGAATAATTTTTGCTTTGCTTTTTTTTTTACTGTGTTCACTATAGGGGTTAACTAGTGGGACAGTTTTATAGGTCAGGTCGTTATGGACGCGGCAATGCCAAATGTGTACTTTTTTTTCATGATAATATTTATAGATGCAGTATATTTTTATTTTTTTGGATTATTTTTTCATTTTTTTTTAATTACTTTTTTTTTTCACTTTCTGACACTATAAGGCTGTGTGCCCACGATACGCTTTTCAAGTATTTTTGCTGCTTAATTTGCACAGCGTAAACGCTTGCAAAACGCTTGGTAATCCATCCCCCATGGCCCCCAATGTTAAGCATGCTGCGGAATTTTCCGCAGCGTATTTTATGTGAAGAAAAATCGGCAGCATGTCCATTATTAGTGCGTTTACGCATGCAGAATTGCCTACTCAATGTGTTTGAAAAACGCATAGCAATTCCGCATGTCGAAAACGCATGTTAAATTCCGCACGCGTTTTTCTTGGCAAGGACATGCAGAAATTAAGCGGAAATTTTCCGCTTCATTTCTGCATCGTGGGCACATAGCCTAACTTTTACACTTTGTCCCACTATGGGACTTTCATTTTTTGCACGCTGATCGCTTGAATAGCATCGAGATGCAGCAGCAGCATCCCCTATGCTATGCAGTCTGTGAGCCCTGCAGACACAAGTTAGACAGATCATGCTCAGTGCACGATCTATCTAACTTGCTGGTGCCCCGGATGTCGTCATGACGACATCGAGTCACCATGGCAACAATCGGGATCCCGTGTTGACCGTGCAGGGTGTCAGATTCAAGGTAAGAGGGGCGCTCTTACCTCTGCTTGCCCTGGAAATGCTGCGATCGACTTTGTTCGCAGCATTTCGGGGGTTAATGTGCCGGGAGCGGTGCGAGCTCGCTTCTGGCACATAGCTGATTCTTACAGCTGACACCCGGTACTGACATCCGGCGGCGATTGCCCTGCACAGCGAGCGGGCGGGCGCGATCACTGGTCAGTAATAGTACGTCCCTGGTCAATAAGGCCCAGGGTGCAGGTATGTATTATTACTGACAATGTCAGAAAGAGGTTAAAGGGCTTTTCCCATGAACAAAAGTTCATTTTAAAAATTGGCTGTGTCTGACCATGTATGGAACATACCACATCTCCTGGGCAGGGGGGAAGCAAAAGACAATACAGACATTACAGCAGGAGACTGCAGAGGATTCATTTTGTGAGGTAAAACATTGTTTAAAAACAGGCAGTGAAATATTTACATCACAAAATGAATCCTCTGTGATCCCCTGCTGTAATGTCTGTATTGTCTTTTGCTTCCCCCCCTGCCCAGTAGCTGTGGTATGTTCCGTACACGATCAGACAGACAATTTATAAAATGAACTGTTGTTCGTGGGAAAACCCCTTGAACTCTTTGTAAGGTGGCTGGCGGACACTTACTGGATGAGAGATATGTATCACAGAAGTGTATGTCCTCTGTCACGTAAACCTGAAGTAATGCTCTAGTACACACAGTACTACAAGGGGTTAATGGGCTAAAACAAGGGACCAGTTTAATGTGAGCATCTGAAGAGCTGGGCGGGATGGCTACCCATCATATCTCCACCCCTGGGTGTGGCTCACATTGTAAAATGGGACCTGTTTATCTCACACATGGTCTGTGTGTGGAGGTGTGCAGACCTCCAGGATTGCGTGCCTTTGCTAACAGGACTGAGAAGCTGAAATATAACCCAAGCGGGTGAACCTGCAGTATTGTATGGACTTTTTATGTTTCACTTTGTGCCGGACAAAGGCTGTATTTAAGTTTTCCTGTGATGCGGTTTATGAGGAGTGAAATAAACCAGCCGGACTTTTAAATAGAAACTGTTCCTGTAATACCTCAGATGGCTCCCAAGTGAGCAGCATTATTACACCTTTTAACAACCTAACCAAAAAAAAAAAAAAAAATCACTACAACAATAATGCTGATGTACAGTAGACATGTGGTAAATGTCATTTTTAACTATTGCGGTATGACTGTTTTAAGAGTATACATTAAAAATTGCAAGTTTTTCAAAACTAGTTACATTTTAGATATTTTCATAAATAAACGCAAATCATATCAACCTAAATTTACTACCACCATGGAGTACAAGTTATCACGAAAAAAACAGTCGCACAATCACTGATATGTAGAAACATTCCAGAGTTATTACCTCAAAGTGACACTGGTCAGATGTAAAAAATGAGGCTTGGTCAGTAACGTCAAAAGTGGCTCGGTCTGGAAGGGGTTAAGCTCAAGAGAAAGGCAAATGTATTAGGTAAATATTGCTTCTTTTTGATTGAGATTTACAGGTTCAAGGTTTGAGTGACAAATTACAACATTTTCCACACTCCCTGACCGGCCTTAGGATAGGTCATCAATGCTAAAGTAGTGGACAACTTCTCTAATCATATTGGGTGAGTGGGGGTGTATAGAGAAGGCGATTATAGGTTCAAAGCCCTAAGGGGGGGCTAAAAGACCAAAAAAAACCTACAATTTCAAAACAGTCACCCAATTAAAAATAAACATTTTGTATCTCCATGTGTACAAAATGCCAACTTGGCTACTGCTTCACTGCAAAAGATACAATAAAAGGTAACCAGAACCCTAATAATCAACTGAAACAAAAAAAATAAAAAAAATTGATATTAGAAAGTGGTGGCACATTAAAACATTTTTGGTGTCACCATAATCAAACTGACATGACGAATCATAATGCCAGGTCATTTTTGCCACAAAGAAATAGAATTACAGATTTCTCAATTTTATCAGTATTGGATTATTTTCCTGTTTTTCAGTAAATTATACGGTAAATTCAATGTCATTCACAACTACAACTTGTCCTGCAAAAAACAACACCTGATATGGCTCTAGCAAAGAAAAAAGAAAAAGTGGCGCAAAAAAACAAAAGCAAAAAGATGACAATTGGCTGCAGTGGGAAAGGGTTAAAGGGGTATTCCCATCTCCAAAATCCTATCCCAATATGTAGTAGGTGAAATAATTTACCATATTAGCAAATAAACTTACTAAATTTCTATTTGAATGTATCAAAATAAATAATGTCCCTTACTTCATATGCAGGACATTGCAGTAGCTTAAGTATCCATGGTTACGACCACTCATAGTGACAGTTGTTAGTGGTCTTACCGATGGATACTTAAGCTACTGCAATGTCCTGCACATGGGTTTTAGCGACATAGCTTATCAAAAGAACTATACTACATTTCCAATTGGAGGTGTTAGCTAATATTACATTAAGGCTGTGTGCCCACGATGCGTTTTTTAAGCGTTTCCGCAGCGGCAAAAACGCTGCAGAAACGCTTAAAAAACGCATGGTAGAAGGCCTGCCATGTTCCCCAATGATAATCTGCATGTGCTGTGCACATGCTGCGGAAATTTCTGCTGCGGATTATCATTGCGGAAAAAAATGCAGCACTACCATTTATTTTGCGTAAGCGCTGCGTTTTCGCCACCATTGACTTGCATTAGAACGCATGGAATCCGCATCACTGCATCTGTACATGCGGATTCCATGCGTTCCAATGTGCGGATGGTACCCGGGTCTAGAGGACAGGAGACTCCTCCGGACACGGGTACCATAGGAACAGTGAAAAAAAGAATAAAATAAAAAATAAAGATTATATTTATCTTCTGGCGGCCCCCGCTGAACTCGTCCTTTCATGCCGGCAGATCGCGATGGACTGGAGGACCTGCGCTGACGTCATAGTCATGTGACGGGTCACGCGACGCTGACAGGTCCTTCAGTGCACCGCTGATGGCAGCCAGGACGAAGGGAAAAAAGACACCGGGAGCCATCAGAGGGTAAGTATAGATTTATTTTTTACCATTCTTTCGGTCACACTATATAAATCCATGCCGGTTGCATGGATTTATATAGTGTGACCAAGTTGACAAGCACTTTCCGAGTGATGCTAAAAATTGCCTGGAAAGCAATTGTCAACCCGCATGTGGCAATGCATGTGATGAACGCTTCACTTTCCGCATGTCCCTGACAGGAAAAACGCATGTACAATCCGCATGCGTTTTTTTCTGCCAGGGAGATGCAGAAACGCTCAGGAAAAAATCCGGAGCACTTCTGCATCGTGGGCCCATAGCCTTACTACATACTGGGATAGGCTCTTGGAGACGGGAATACCCCTTTTAAGGATTACCTTCCATTCAAATTAAATGCATTGGCAGACAGTAATTTTTTTAAGGCATGGATTGATTGAAAATAATAACTTGAGGCGTATTCACCTTCTATTCTCCACGGATCCAGTGCAGGCTGTTATGGTGGTCCACTCCAGCTTTGGGAAGTGGCACCTGCCCTGTTTGGCAGTCAAAGCACTGCTGAAGTCTAGGTGACTAGACGAGAGCTTCATCTGATGTTTCTTCATGCCCAAGAGAAATTATTTTACTTTTGGACAACCCCCTCTAAATGGGAATTGTGCCGTCAACATCTATCCAAAATTATTCTGAGCTTTTGTTTGGTAAAACTGACAAAGATTAAATGCAGTTTGTTTTTACCTTGTTATGAAAATGTGACTGTCCAGATAAATCAGGAGTAGGTGATCTAGCTCTAGGACTTGGCCATTCATCCCCAATCAGAGAAGTGCGCAGAGAGACCTTATTAATTTGTTGTATGTACAGGAAAAGCAGGAACTGCAGGGTGTCCACCGAGAGCTGTACAGGAAAGATCATCAAATCAGCACTGGTAGAAATGGGAACACCTATGAACAGGGCGGCGGTGTGCTGGCCAGCAAACTGTCCCTGCCATACTTTACACTACCGCACAACTCCAGACTTTTACAAGCAGATAAAACCCAAACAAAAGCGTACTTAGTTAACGCTATTTTGATCAAAAGCAGCATAAAAGCCATCTCACCATCACAAGGTGTACCCATTGGGACCGTCCTAGTATTAAAACCTTACCTTAATGTGAATAAAGGCAGCAGGACAGAGGGCCCCAACTGTTCTGCCATTGTTTCTTGGGTTTTGTCTGTGAAATGGCCAGTGTGAACACGCTCTTACACATTGCACATATACCAACTTATACTCTGGCTCATTTCTTAGGTTTTGCTATATTTTCTTGTACTTTGTACAGAGGCATGACCCCCGTTTCGGCACCAGACATTTATCTATAGTTTCTCATTGACCACGTCCTGGTCTGTCCTTGTTCACATTGAGGTCGGCTGACAAGGTGAGGTTTTAATACTAGAGACAGTTTAGGACTGTCTCGATTGGGTACACCTTGTCATGATTAGATAGCATTTACGTTTTTTGATCAAAATGGTGTTAACCAAATACCACATGTTATTTACAGGTACTGTTACCTTACTATAGGGTACACGCGGAACTTGTTTTTCTTGGGCTTTACCTGTAAGATGGCCACAGTGTGAATGAGCTCTGACGCAGTGCACATAGGGTCATTTCTTTGGTTTTAGTAGCAGATGCACCTGTAATTGCAGCTCAGTCCCATTCAGGTAAGGAAACCGGGCAGAAATCCAGGGCCCAGCCCCAGCTCCCAGCATCACCTGCTCTACCATCATCATGGAGCAGCTTTCCCCCCAGTCCTATGAAGAGTGGGGAGGAGAGACCTCCCGATGCCAGGAGGGGCCGCTGCGGCCGGCCGGGCATGGTGGGGGGGCGGCACCGTGGACGCCTGGGGGGGCGGCACCGTGGACGCCTGGGGGGGGGCGGCACCGTGGACGCCTGGGGGGGGGCGGCACCGTGGACGCCTGGGGGGGGGCGGCACCGTGGACGCCTGGGGGGGGGCGGCACCGTGGACGCCTGGGGGGGGGCGGCACCGTGGACGCCTGGGGGGGGGGCGGCACCGTGGACGCCTGGGGGGGGGGCGGCACCGTGGACGCCTGGGGGGGGGGCGGCACCGTGGACGCCTGGGGGGGGGGCGGCACCGTGGACGCCTGGGGGGGGGGCGGCACCGTGGACGCCTGGGGGGGGGGCGGCACCGTGGACGCCTGGGGGGGGGGCGGCACCGTGGACGCCTGGGGGGGGGGCGGCACCGTGGACGCCTGGGGGGGGGGCGGCACCGTGGACGCCTGGGGGGGGGGCGGCACCGTGGACGCCTGGGGGGGGGGCGGCACCGTGGACGCCTGGGGGGGGGGCGGCACCGTGGACGCCTGGGGGGGGGGCGGCACCGTGGACGCCTGGGGGGGGGGCGGCACCGTGGACGCCTGGGGGGGGGGCGGCACCGTGGACGCCTGGGGGGGGGGCGGCACCGTGGACGCCTGGGGGGGGGGCGGCACCGTGGACGCCTGGGGGGGGGGCGGCACCGTGGACGCCTGGGGGGGGGGCGGCACCGTGGACGCCTGGGGGGGGGGCGGCACCGTGGACGCCTGGGGGGGGGGCGGCACCGTGGACGCCTGGGGGGGGGGCGGCACCGTGGACGCCTGGGGGGGGGGCGGCACCGTGGACGCCTGGGGGGGGGGCGGCACCGTGGACGCCTGGGGGGGGGGCGGCACCGTGGACGCCTGGGGGGGGGGCGGCACCGTGGACGCCTGGGGGGGGGGCGGCACCGTGGACGCCTGGGGGGGGGGCGGCACCGTGGACGCCTGGGGGGGGGGCGGCACCGTGGACGCCTGGGGGGGGGCGGCACCGTGGACGCCTGGGGGGGGGCGGCACCGTGGACGCCTGGGGGGGGGCGGCACCGTGGACGCCTGGGGGGGGCGGCACCGTGGACGCCTGGGGGGGGGCGGCACCGTGGACGCCTGGGGGGGGCGGCACCGTGGACGCCTGGGGGGGGCGGCACCGTGGACGCCTGGGGGGGGGCGGCACCGTGGACGCCTGGGGGGGGGCACCGTGGACGCCTGGGGGGGGGCACCGTGGACGCCTGGGGGGGGGCACCGTGGACGCCTGGGGGGGGCACCGTGGACGCCTGGGGGGGGCACCGTGGACGCCTGGGGGGGGCACCGTGGACGCCTGGGGGGGGCACCGTGGACGCCTGGGGGGGGCACCGTGGACGCCTGGGGGGGGGCACCGTGGACGCCTGGGGGGGGCACCGTGGACGCCTGGGGGGGGGGCACCGTGGACGCCTGGGGGGGGGGCACCGTGGACGCCTGGGGGGGGGGCACCGTGGACGCCTGGGGGGGGCACCTTACCTTGCTCCTGGCCGCCTCGTACTCGTCCACAGAGGAGCAGCAGGCCACACATTCCGCCCACTCCAGACTCTTCTGGGCGCTGCGCTCAGTGAGGCAGTGGAAGGCCTCATAGTAGAGCCAGGCCGTGTCCTCCGCCAGCTGCAGCTTCCCGCACGCTATGTGCCGCCACATCGGCCAGCTGAGGCGCGGGTAGCAGCCCTCTGCCGAGCGCGCTCTCACGTACGTTGCCATCTTCCGCAGGTAGTGCATGCTAAACTTGGCCGGCGGAGGGAACGGCAGCGCTCCTATCAGGAACGGCTCTGTTTTCACCCAGACTTGCACTTTGTAAGCGTCCATAGCCACAAGCACAACTGCGGCACCTATAGCCGCGTCTGATGACAACTCTGACGTCTCCCTGCCCTGGAGGACGTGACGCAAAGCCATGGAAACCAACCTCTGTGGGAGGAGCAAAGAAAGCGGAACTGCCGGCGAGAGCAGAGAAAGCGCGCCATAGTAATCGCAGTAGGACGTTGTATTAGCGCCTCCAGGCCAGCAGGTGGCGCAGCTTCCATAGTGGGGGCTCCAGGGACCAGCCGCGCGCAGCACCCTGATTCTCCAGCGGTTCTTTTGAGAAAGAATGGAGCAGAGGTGCGCATGCGCGACCTTTCATCCATTCAGACTGATTTGTTGGAAGTCCAGTGGTCAGAAGTTAACTCAGTGAGCAGGAAGTTATCGCCTATGATACTAATAGGGGATAACATCCAAACTTGGTACTACCCCTTTAAGTGCTCACACAGACGTCTATGCAAACCCGTCAAAGCAAGGACCGCACTGTACAGACTGGCCGTGACTTGACTGACCCGAGCGTCACAGCTCCATATGTGTCTGAGGCTACGCTCAAGTCGAGGACGTACTAAACTGCATATTGGGATGATGGGCTGCAATGCTAGACTCGACCACTAGATGGCAGCACATTTTTTTCAAATGCAGACCAGGAAATGACTTCTGGCCTTGATACTGGATTAGAAGAAGCTGCAGTTTTTAACTCTTGACCTGTAATATAGAAAGAAATCAGAGGGAATTCAATGGAAATACGAAAATGAATCAGAACATCCACAGGGCTGGATTAAAGGTTAATAATAGAACCAGGAAAAAAAGATTGTAACTATTTGGGATTATGTGTAGAATATCGGGGTTACACACGCCTGGTGATATATCTCATCAACATCTCATAGGAATATGGGTATAATTATTGTTCTGTATGGAGATTATGGGTGAAATATCACAAATACACATGCCCAGGAACATATTTCATCTGCTTCTCATAGGAATATGGGTATAATTATTGTTCTGTATGGGGATTATGGGTGAAATATCACAAATACACATGCCCAGAAACATACTTCATCTACTTCTCATAGGAATATGGGTATAATTATTGTTCTGTACGGGGATTATGGGTGAAATATCACAAATACACATGCCCAGGAACATATTTCATCTACTTCTCATAGGAATATGGGTATAATTATTGTTCTGTATGGGGATTATGGGTGAAATATCACAAATACACATGCCCAGGAACATATTTCATCTACTTCTCATAGGAATATGGGTATAATTATTGTTCTGTATGGGGATTATGGGTGAAATATCACAAATACACATGCCCAGGAACATATTTCATCTACTTCTCATAGGAATATGGGTATAATTATTGTTCTGTATGGGGATTATGGGTGAAATATCACAAATACACATGCCCAGGAACATATTTCATCTACTTCTCATAGGAATATGGGTATAATTATTGTTCTGTATGGAGATTATGGGTGAAATATCACAAATACACATGCCCAGGAACATATTTCATCTACTTCTCATAGGAATATGGGTATAATTATTGTTCTGTATGGAGATTATGGGTGAAATATCACAAATACACATGCCCAGGAACATATTTCATCTACTTCTCATAGGAATATGGGTATAATTATTGTTCTGTATGGAGATTATGGGTGAAATATCACAAATACACATGCCCAGAAACATACTTCATCTACTTCTCATAGGAATATGGGTATAATTATTGTTCTGTACGGGGATTATGGGTGAAATATCACAAATACACATGCCCAGGAACATATTTCATCTGCTTCTCATAGGAATATGGGTATAATTATTGTTCTGTATGGGGATTATGGGTGAAATATCACAAATACACATGCCCAGGAACATATTTCATCTACTTCTCATAGGAATATGGGTATAATTATTGTTCTGTATGGGGATTATGGGTGAAATATCTCAAATACACATGCCCAGGAACATATTTCATCTACTTCTCATAGGAATATGGGTTTAACTATTGTTCTGTATGGGGATTATGGGTGAAATATCACAAATACACATGCCCAGGAACATATTTCATCTACTTCTCATAGGAATATGGGTATAATTATTGTTCTGTATGGGGATTATGGGTGAAATATCACAAATACACATGCCCAGGAACATATTTCATCTACTTCTCATAGGAATATGGGTATAATTATTGTTCTGTATGGGGATTATGGGTGAAATATCACAAATACACATGCCCAGGAACATATTTCATCTACTTCTCATAGGAATATGGGTATAATTATTGTTCTGTATGGGGATTATGGGTGAAATATCACAAATACACATGCCCAGGAACATATTTCATCTACTTCTCATAGGAATATGGGTATAATTATTGTTCTGTATGGAGATTATGGGTGAAATATCACAAAAGACATGCCCAGGAACATATTTCATCTACTTCTCATAGGAATATGGGTATAATTATTGTTCTGTATGGAGATTATGGGTGAAATATCACAAATACACATGCCCAGGAACATATTTCATCTACTTCTCATAGGAATATGGGTATAATTATTGTTCTGTATGGAGATTATGGGTGAAATATCACAAATACACATGCCCAGGAACATACTTCATCTACTTCTGATAGGAATATGTGTATAACTATTGTTCTGTATGGGGATTATGGGTGAAATATCACAAATACACATGCCCAGGAACATATTTCATCTACTTCTCATAGGAATATGGGTATAATTATTGTTCTGTATGGAGATTATGGGTGAAATATCACAAATACACATGCCCAGGAACATACTTCATCTACTTCTGATAGGAATATGTGTTTAACTATTGTTCTGTATGGGGATTATGGGTGAAATATCACAAATACACATGCCCAGGAACATATTTCATCTACTTCTCATAGGAATATGGGTATAACTATTGTTCTGTATGGGGATTATGGGTGAAATATCACAAATACATATGCCCAGGAACATATTTCATCTACTTCTCATAGGAATATGGGTATAATTATTGTTCTGTATGGGGATTATGGGTGAAAAATCCAAATACACATGCCCAGAAACATACTTCATCTACTTCTCATAGGAATATGGGTATAATTATTGTTCTGTATGGGGATTATGGGTGAAATATCACAAATACACATGCCCAGGAACATATTTCATCTACTTCTCATAGGAATATGGGTATAAGTATTGTTCTGTATGGGGATTATGGGTGAAATATCACAAATACACATGCCCAGGAACATATTTCATCTACTTCTCATAGGAATATGGGTATAATTATTGTTCTGTATGGAGATTATGGGTGAAATATCACAAATACACATGCCCAGGAACATATTTCATCTACTTCTCATAGGAATATGGGTATAATTATTGTTCTGTATGGAGATTATGGGTGAAATATCACAAATACACATGCCCAGGAACATATTTCATCTACTTCTCATAGGAATATGGGTATAATTATTGTTCTGTATGGGGATTATGGGTGAAATATCACAAATACACATGCCCAGGAACATATTTCATCTACTTCTCATAGGAATATGGGTATAATTATTGTTCTGTATGGGGATTATGGGTGAAATATCACAAATACACATGCCCAGAAACATACTTCATCTACTTCTCATAGGAATATGGGTATAATTATTGTTCTGTATGGGGAATATGGGTGAAATATCACAAATACACATGCCCAGAAACATACTTCATCTACTTCTCATAGGAATATGGGTATAATTATTGTTCTGTATGGGGAATATGGGTGAAATATCACAAATACACATGCCCAGAAACATACTTCATCTACTTCTCATAGGAATATGGGTATAATTATTGTTCTGTATGGGGATTATGGGTGAAATATCACAAATACACATGCCCAGGAACATATTTCATCTACTTCTCATAGGAATATGGGTATAATTATTGTTCTGTATGGAGATTATGGGTGAAATATCACAAATACACATGCCCAGGAACATACTTCATCTACTTCTGATAGGAATATGTGTATAACTATTGTTCTGTATGGGGATTATGGGTGAAATATCACAAATACACATGCCCAGGAACATATTTCATCTACTTCTCATAGGAATATGGGTATAACTATTGTTCTGTATGGGGATTATGGGTGAAATATCACAAATACATATGCCCAGGAACATATTTCATCTACTTCTCATAGGAATATGGGTATAATTATTGTTCTGTATGGGGATTATGGGTGAAATATCACAAATACACATGCCCAGAAACATACTTCATCTACTTCTCATAGGAATATGGGTATAATTATTGTTCTGTATGGGGATTATGGGTGAAATATCACAAATACACATGCCCAGGAACATATTTCATCTACTTCTCATAGGAATATGGGTATAATTATTGTTCTGTATGGGGATTATGGGTGAAATATCACAAATACACATGCCCAGGAACATATTTCATCTACTTCTCATAGGAATATGGGTATAATTATTGTTCTGTATGGGGATTATGGGTGAAATATCACAAATACACATGCCCAGGAACATATTTCATCTACTTCTCATAGGAATATGGGTATAATTATTCTCTATGGGGATTATGGGTGAAATATCACAAATACACATGCCCAGGAACATATTTCATCTACTTCTCATAGGAATATGGGTATAATTATTGTTCTGTATGGGGATTATGGGTGAAATATCACAAATACACATGCCCAGGAACATATTTCATCTACTTCTCATAGGAATATGGGTATAATTATTGTTCTGTATGGGGATTATGGGTGAAATATCACAAATACACATGCCCAGGAACATATTTCATCTACTTCTCATAGGAATATGGGTATAATTATTGTTCTGTATGGGGATTATGGGTGAAATATCACAAATACACATGCCCAGGAACATATTTCATCTACTTCTCATAGGAATATGGGTACAATTATTGTTCTGTATGGGGATTATGGGTGAAATATCACAAATACACATGCCCAGGAACATATTTCATCTACTCCTCATAGGAATATGGGTATAATTATTGTTCTGTATGGGGATTATGGGTGAAATATCACAAATACACATGCCCAGGAACATATTTCATCTACTTCTCATAGGAATATGGGTTTAACTATTGTTCTGTATGGGGATTATGGGTGAAATATCACAAATACACATGCCCAGGAACATATTTCATCTACTTCTCATAGGAATATGGGTATAATTATTGTTCTGTATGGGGATTATGGGTGAAATATCACAAATACACATGCCCAGGAACATATTTCATCTACTTCTCATAGAAATATGGGTATAATTATTGTTCTGTATGGGGATTATTGGTGAAATATCACAAATACACATGCCCAGGAACATATTTCATCTACTTCTCATAGGAATATGGGTATAATTATTGTTCTGTATGGGGATTATGGGTGAAATATCACAAATACACATACCCAGGAACATATTTCATCTACTTCTCATAGGAATATGGGTATAATTATTGTTCTGTATGGGGATTATGGGTGAAATATCACAAATACACATGCCCAGAAACATACTTCATCTACTTCTCATAGGAATATGGGTATAATTATTGTTCTGTATGGGGAATATGGGTGAAATATCACAAATACACATGCCCAGAAACATACCTCATCTACTTCTCATAGGAATATGGGTATAATTATTGTTCTGTATGGGGATTATGGGTGAAATATCACAAATACACATGCCCAGGAACATATTTCATCTACTTCTCATAGGAATATGGGTATAATTATTGTTCTGTATGGGGATTATGGGTGAAATATCACAAATACACATGCCCAGGAACATATTTCATCTACTTCTCATAGGAATATGGGTATAAGTATTGTTCTGTATGGGGATTATGGGTGAAATATCACAAATACACATGCCCAGGAACATATTTCATCTACTTCTCATAGGAATATGGGTATAATTATTGTTCTGTATGGAGATTATGGGTGAAATATCACAAATACACAGGCCCAGGAACATATTTCATCTACTTCTCATAGGAATATGGGTATAATTATTGTTCTGTATGGGGATTATGGGTGAAATATCACAAATACACATGCCCAGGAACATATTTCATCTACTTCTCATAGGAATATGGGTATAATTATTGTTCTGTATGGGGATTATGGGTGAAATATCACAAATACACATGCCCAGGAACATATTTCATCTACTTCTCATAGGAATATGGGTATAATTATTGTTCTGTATGGGGATTATGGGTGAAATATCACAAATACACATGCCCAGAAACATACTTCATCTACTTCTCATAGGAATATGGGTATAATTATTGTTCTGTATGGGGAATATGGGTGAAATATCACAAATACACATGCCCAGGAACATATTTCATCTACTTCTCATAGGAATATGGGTATAATTATTGTTCTGTATGGAGATTATGGGTGAAATATCACAAATACACATGCCCAGGAACATATTTCATCTACTTCTCATAGGAATATGGGTATAACTATTGTTCTGTATGGGGATTATGGATGAAATATCACAAATACATATGCCCAGGAACATATTTCATCTACTTCTCATAGGAATATGGGTATAATTATTGTTCTGTATGGGGATTATGGGTGAAATATCACAAATACACATGCCCAGGAACATATTTCATCTACTTCTCATAGGAATATGGGTATAATTATTGTTCTGTATGGGGATTATGGGTGAAATATCACAAATACACATGCCCAGAAACATACTTCATCTACTTCTCATAGCAATATGGGTATAATTATTGTTCTGTATGGGGATTATGGGTGAAATATCACAAATACACATGCCCAGGAACATATTTCATCTGCTTCTCATAGGAATATGGGTATAATTATTGTTCTGTATGGGGATTATGGGTGAAATATCACAAATACACATGCCCAGGAACATATTTCATCTACTTCTCATAGGAATATGGGTATAATTATTGTTCTGTATGGGGATTATGGGTGAAATATCTCAAATACACATGCCCAGGAACATATTTCATCTACTTCTCATAGGAATATGGGTTTAACTATTGTTCTGTATGGGGATTATGGGTGAAATATCACAAATACACATGCCCAGGAACATATTTCATCTACTTCTCATAGGAATATGGGTATAATTATTGTTCTGTATGGGGATTATGGGTGAAATATCACAAATACACATGCCCAGGAACATATTTCATCTACTTCTCATAGGAATATGGGTATAATTATTGTTCTGTATGGGGATTATGGGTGAAATATCACAAATACACATGCCCAGGAACATATTTCATCTACTTCTCATAGGAATATGGGTATAATTATTGTTCTGTATGGGGATTATGGGTGAAATATCACAAATACACATGCCCAGGAACATATTTCATCTACTTCTCATAGGAATATGGGTATAATTATTGTTCTGTATGGAGATTATGGGTGAAATATCACAAATACACATGCCCAGGAACATATTTCATCTACTTCTCATAGGAATATGGGTATAATTATTGTTCTGTATGGGGATTATGGGTGAAATATCACAAATACACATGCCCAGGAACATATTTCATCTACTTCTCATAGGAATATGGGTATAATTATTGTTCTATATGGGGATTATGGGTGAAATATCACAAATACACATGCCCAGGAACATATTTCATCTACTTCTCATAGGAATATGGGTATAACTATTGTTCTGTATAGGGATTATGGGTGAAATATCACAAATACACATGCCCAGGAACATATTTCATCTACTTCTCATAGGAATATGGGTATAATTATTGTTCTGTATGGGGATTATGGGTGAAATATCACAAATACACATGCCCAGGAACATATTTCATCTACTTCTCATAGGAATATGGGTATAATTATTGTTCTGTATGGAGATTATGGGTGAAATATCACAAATACACATGCCCAGAAACATACTTCATCTACTTCTCATAGGAATATGGGTATAATTATTGTTCTGTATGGGGATTATGGGTGAAATATCACAAATACACATGCCCAGGAACATATTTCATCTACTTCTCATAGGAATATGGGTATAACTATCGTTCTGTATGGGGATTATGGGTGAAATATCACAAATACACATGCCCAGGAACATATTTCATCTACTTCTCAAAGGAATATGGGTATAATTATTGTTCTGTATGGAGATTATGGGTGAAATATCACAAATGCACATGCCCAGGAACATATTTTATCTACTTCTCATAGGAATATGGGTATAATTATTGTTCTGTATGGGGATTATGGGTGAAATATCACAAATACACATGCCCAGGAACATATTTCATCTACTTCTCATAGGAATATGGGTTTAACTATTGTTCTGTATGAGGATTATGGGTGAAATATCACAAATACACATGCCCAGGAACATATTTCATCTACTTCTCATAGGAATATGGGTATAATTATTGTTCTGTATGGGGATTATGGGTGAAATATCACAAATACACATGCCCAGGAACATATTTCATCTACTTCTCATAGGAATATGGGTATAATTATTGTTCTGTATGGGGATTATGGGTGAAATATCACAAATACACATGCCCAGGAACATATTTCATCTACTTCTCATAGGAATATGGGTATAATTATTGTTCTGTATGGGGATTATGGGTGAAATATCACAAATACACATGCCCAGAAACATACTTCATCTACTTCTCATAGGAATATGGGTATAATTATTGTTCTGTATGGGGATTATGGGTGAAATATCACAAATACACATGCCCAGGAACATATTTCATCTACTTCTCATAGGAATATGGGTATAATTATTGTTCTGTATGGAGATTATGGGTGAAATATCACAAATACACATGCCCAGGAACATACTTCATCTACTTCTGATAGGAATATGTGTATAACTATTGTTCTGTATGGGGATTATGGGTGAAATATCACAAATACACATGCCCAGGAACATATTTCATCTACTTCTCATAGGAATATGGGTATAACTATTGTTCTGTATGGGGATTATGGGTGAAATATCACAAATACATATGCCCAGGAACATATTTCATCTACTTCTCATAGGAATATGGGTATAATTATTGTTCTGTATGGGGATTATGGGTGAAATATCACAAATACACATGCCCAGAAACATACTTCATCTACTTCTCATAGGAATATGGGTATAATTATTGTTCTGTATGGGGATTATGGGTGAAATATCACAAATACACATGCCCAGGAACATATTTCATCTACTTCTCATAGGAATATGGGTATAATTATTGTTCTGTATGGGGATTATGGGTGAAATATCACAAATACACATGCCCAGGAACATATTTCATCTACTTCTCATAGGAATATGGGTATAATTATTGTTCTGTATGGGGATTATGGGTGAAATATCACAAATACACATGCCCAGGAACATATTTCATCTACTTCTCATAGGAATATGGGTATAATTATTGTTCTGTATGGGGATTATGGGTGAAATATCACAAATACACATGCCCAGGAACATATTTCATCTACTTCTCATAGGAATATGGGTATAATTATTGTTCTGTATGGGGATTATGGGTGAAATATCACAAATACACATGCCCAGGAACATATTTCATCTACTTCTCATAGGAATATGGGTTTAACTATTGTTCTGTATGGGGATTATGGGTGAAATATCACAAATACACATGCCCAGGAACATATTTCATCTACTTCTCATAGGAATATGGGTATAATTATTGTTCTGTATGGGGATTATGGGTGAAATATCACAAATACACATGCCCAGGAACATATTTCATCTACTTCTCATAGGAATATGGGTATAAGTATTGTTCTGTATGGGGATTATGGGTGAAATATCACAAATACACATGCCCAGGAACATATTTCATCTACTTCTCATAGGAATATGGGTATAATTATTGTTCTGTATGGAGATTATGGGTGAAATATCACAAATACACATGCCCAGGAACATATTTCATCTACTTCTCATAGGAATATGGGTATAATTATTGTTCTGTATGGGGATTATGGGTGAAATATCACAAATACACATGCCCAGGAACATATTTCATCTACTTCTCATAGGAATATGGGTATAATTATTGTTCTATATGGGGATTATGGGTGAAATATCACAAATACACATGCCCAGGAACATATTTCATCTACTTCTCATAGGAATATGGGTATAACTATTGTTCTGTATAGGGATTATGGGTGAAATATCACAAATACACATGCCCAGGAACATATTTCATCTACTTCTCATAGGAATATGGGTATAATTATTGTTCTGTATGGGGATTATGGGTGAAATATCACAAATACACATGCCCAGGAACATATTTCATCTACTTCTCATAGGAATATGGGTATAATTATTGTTCTGTATGGAGATTATGGGTGAAATATCACAAATACACATGCCCAGAAACATACTTCATCTACTTCTCATAGGAATATGGGTATAATTATTGTTCTGTATGGGGATTATGGGTGAAATATCACAAATACACATGCCCAGGAACATATTTCATCTACTTCTCATAGGAATATGGGTATAACTATCGTTCTGTATGGGGATTATGGGTGAAATATCACAAATACACATGCCCAGGAACATATTTCATCTACTTCTCAAAGGAATATGGGTATAATTATTGTTCTGTATGGAGATTATGGGTGAAATATCACAAATGCACATGCCCAGGAACATATTTTATCTACTTCTCATAGGAATATGGGTATAATTATTGTTCTGTATGGGGATTATGGGTGAAATATCACAAATACACATGCCCAGGAACATATTTCATCTACTTCTCATAGGAATATGGGTTTAACTATTGTTCTGTATGAGGATTATGGGTGAAATATCACAAATACACATGCCCAGGAACATATTTCATCTACTTCTCATAGGAATATGGGTATAATTATTGTTCTGTATGGGGATTATGGGTGAAATATCACAAATACACATGCCCAGGAACATATTTCATCTACTTCTCATAGGAATATGGGTATAATTATTGTTCTGTATGGGGATTATGGGTGAAATATCACAAATACACATGCCCAGGAACATATTTCATCTACTTCTCATAGGAATATGGGTATAATTATTGTTCTGTATGGGGATTATGGGTGAAATATCACAAATACACATGCCCAGAAACATACTTCATCTACTTCTCATAGGAATATGGGTATAATTATTGTTCTGTATGGGGATTATGGGTGAAATATCACAAATACACATGCCCAGGAACATATTTCATCTACTTCTCATAGGAATATGGGTATAATTATTGTTCTGTATGGAGATTATGGGTGAAATATCACAAATACACATGCCCAGGAACATACTTCATCTACTTCTGATAGGAATATGTGTATAACTATTGTTCTGTATGGGGATTATGGGTGAAATATCACAAATACACATGCCCAGGAACATATTTCATCTACTTCTCATAGGAATATGGGTATAACT
Source organism: Phyllobates terribilis (assembly GCF_046119375.1). Taxonomy (NCBI): domain Eukaryota; kingdom Metazoa; phylum Chordata; class Amphibia; order Anura; family Dendrobatidae; genus Phyllobates; species Phyllobates terribilis. Next base: position 279,836,808 of record NW_027362769.1, on the reverse strand, counting down.
ATTGTTCTGTATGGGGATTATGGGTGAAATATCACAAATACATATGCCCAGGAACATATTTCATCTACTTCTCATAGGAATATGGGTATAATTATTGTTCTGTATGGGGATTATGGGTGAAATATCACAAATACACATGCCCAGAAACATACTTCATCTACTTCTCATAGGAATATGGGTATAATTATTGTTCTGTATGGGGATTATGGGTGAAATATCACAAATACACATGCCCAGGAACATATTTCATCTACTTCTCATAGGAATATGGGTATAATTATTGTTCTGTATGGGGATTATGGGTGAAATATCACAAATACACATGCCCAGGAACATATTTCATCTACTTCTCATAGGAATATGGGTATAATTATTGTTCTGTATGGGGATTATGGGTGAAATATCACAAATACACATGCCCAGGAACATATTTCATCTACTTCTCATAGGAATATGGGTATAATTATTGTTCTGTATGGGGATTATGGGTGAAATATCACAAATACACATGCCCAGGAACATATTTCATCTACTTCTCATAGGAATATGGGTATAATTATTGTTCTGTATGGGGATTATGGGTGAAATATCACAAATACACATGCCCAGGAACATATTTCATCTACTTCTCATAGGAATATGGGTTTAACTATTGTTCTGTATGGGGATTATGGGTGAAATATCACAAATACACATGCCCAGGAACATATTTCATCTACTTCTCATAGGAATATGGGTATAATTATTGTTCTGTATGGGGATTATGGGTGAAATATCACAAATACACATGCCCAGGAACATATTTCATCTACTTCTCATAGGAATATGGGTATAAGTATTGTTCTGTATGGGGATTATGGGTGAAATATCACAAATACACATGCCCAGGAACATATTTCATCTACTTCTCATAGGAATATGGGTATAATTATTGTTCTGTATGGGGATTATGGGTGAAATATCACAAATACACATGCCCAGGAACATATTTCATCTACTTCTCATAGGAATATGGGTATAACTATTGTTCTGTATGGGGATTATGGGTGAAATATCACAAATACATATGCCCAGGAACATATTTCATCTACTTCTCATAGGAATATGGGTAGAATTATTGTTCTGTATGGGGATTATGGGTGAAATATCACAAATACACATGCCCAGGAACATATTTCATCTACTTCTCATAGGAATATGGGTATAATTATTGTTCTGTATGGAAATTATGGGTGAAATATCACAAATACACATGCCCAGGAACATACTTCATCTACTTCTGATAGGAATATGTGTATAACTATTGTTCTGTATGGGGATTATGGGTGAAATATCACAAATACATATGCCCAGGAACATATTTCATCTACTTCTCATAGGAATATGGGTATAATTATTGTTCTGTATGGGGATTATGGGTGAAATATCACAAATACACATGCCCAGGAACATATTTCATCTACTTCTCATAGGAATATGGGTATAATTATTGTTCTGTATGGGGATTATGGGTGAAATATCACAAATACACATGCCCAGGAACATATTTCATCTACTTCTCATAGAAATATGGGTATAATTATTGTTCTGTATGGGGATTATTGGTGAAATATCACAAATACACATGCCCAGAAACATACTTCATCTACTTCTCATAGGAATATGGGTATAATTATTGTTCTGTATGGGGATTATGGGTGAAATATCACAAATACACATGCCCAGGAACATATTTCATCTACTTCTCATAGGAATATGGGTATAATTATTGTTCTGTATGGGGATTATGGGTGAAATATCACAAATACACATGCCCAGGAACATATTTCATCTACTTCTCATAGGAACATGGGTTTAACTATTGTTCTGTATGGGGATTATGGGTGAAATATCACAAATACACATGCCCAGGAACATATTTCATCTACTTCTCATAGGAATATGGGTATAATTATTGTTCTGTATGGGGATTATGGGTGAAATATCACAAATACACATGCCCAGGAACATATTTCATCTACTTCTCATAGGAATATGGGTATAATTATTGTTCTCTATGGGGATTATGGGTGAAATATCACAAATACACATACCCAGGAACATATTTCATCTACTTCTCATAGGAATATGGGTATAATTATTGTTCTGTATGGAGATTATGGGTGAAATATCACAAATACACATGCCCAGAAACATAATTCATCTACTTCTCATAGGAATATGGGTATAATTATTGTTCTGTATGGGGAATATGGGTGAAATATCACAAATACACATGCCCAGAAACATACCTCATCTACTTCTCATAGGAATATGGGTATAATTATTGTTCTGTATGGGGATTATGGGTGAAATATCACAAATACACATGCCTAGGAACATATTTCATCTACTTCTCATAGGAATATGGGTATAATTATTGTTCTGTATGGGGATTATGGGTGAAAGATCACAAATACACATGCCCAGGAACATATTTCATCTACTTCTCATAGGAATATGGGTATAAGTATTGTTCTGTATGGGGATTATGGGTGAAATATCACAAATACACATGCCCAGGAACATATTTCATCTACTTCTCATAGGAATATGGGTATAAGTATTGTTCTGTATGGGGATTATGGGTGAAATATCACAAATACACATGCCCAGGAACATATTTCATCTACTTCTCATAGGAATATGGGTATAATTATTGTTCTGTATGGAGATTATGGGTGAAATATCACAAATACACATGCCCAGGAACATATTTCATCTACTTCTCATAGGAATATGGGTATAATTATTGTTCTGTATGGGGATTATGGGTGAAATATCACAAATACACATGCCCAGGAACATATTTCATCTACTTCTCATAGGAATATGGGTATAATTATTGTTCTGTATGGGGATTATGGGTGAAATATCACAAATACACATGCCCAGGAACATACTTCATCTACTTCTCATAGGAATATGGGTATAATTATTGTTCTGTATGGGGATTATGGGTGAAATATCACAAATACACATGCCCAGAAACATACTTCATCTACTTCTCATAGGAATATGGGTATAATTATTGTTCTGTATGGGGAATATGGGTGAAATATCACAAATACACATGCCCAGGAACATATTTCATCTACTTCTCATAGGAATATGGGTATAATTATTGTTCTGTATGGAGATTATGGGTGAAATATCACAAATACACATGCCCAGGAACATATTTCATCTACTTCTCATAGGAATATGGGTATAACTATTGTTCTGTATGGGGATTATGGATGAAATATCACAAATACATATGCCCAGGAACATATTTCATCTACTTCTCATAGGAATATGGGTATAATTATTGTTCTGTATGGGGATTATGGGTGAAATATCACAAATACACATGCCCAGGAACATATTTCATCTACTTCTCATAGGAATATGGGTATAATTATTGTTCTGTATGGGGACTATGGGTGAAATATCACAAATACACATGCCCAGTAAGATATTTCATCTACTTCTCATAGGAATATGGGTATAACTATTGTTCTGTATGGGTATTATGGGTGAAATATCACAAATTCACATGCCCAGTAACATGCTTCATCTACTTCTTATAGGAATATAGGTATAACTATTGTTCTGTATTGGGATTATGGGTGAAATATCACAAATACACATGCCCAGTAACATATTTCATTTGTAGATTGTGAGCCCTCGCGGGCAGGGTCCTCGCTCCTCCTGTACCAGTCGCTGTCACATTGTGTTCAAGATTATTGTAATTGTTCTTGTATTATACCCCTTTTTCACATGTAAAGCGCCATGGAATAAATGGCGCTATAATAATAGATAATAATAATACTTCTCATAGGAATATGGGTATAACTATTGTTCTGTATGGGGATTATGGGTGAAATATCACAAATACACATGCCCAGAAACATATTTCATCTACTTCTCATAGGAATATAGGTATAACTATTGTTCTGTTTGGGGATTATGGGTGAAATATCACAAATACACATGCCCAGGAACATATTTCATCTACTTCTCATAGGAATATAGGTATAACTATTGTTTTGTTTGGGAATTATGGGTGAAATATCACAAATACACATGCCCAGGAACATATTTCATCTACTTCTCATAGGAATATGGGTATAACTATTGTTCTGTATGGGGATTATGGGTGAAATATCACAAATGCACATCCCAAGCAACATATTTCATCTACTTCTCATAGGAATATGGGTATAACTATTGTTCTATATGGGGATTATGGGTGAAATATCACAAATACACATGCCCAGGAATATATTTCATCTACTTCTCATAGGAATATGAGTATAACTAATGTTCTGTATGGGGATTATGGGTGAAATATCACAAATACACATGCACAGAAACATATTTCATCTACTTCTAATAGGAATATGGGTATAACTATTGTTCTGTATGGGGATTATGGGTGAAATATCACAAATACACATGCCCAGGAACATATTTCATCTACTTCTCATAGGAATATGGGTATAACTATTGTTCTGTATGGGGATTATGGGTGAAATATCACAAATACACATGCCCAGGAACATACTTCATCTACATTCAATAGGAATATAGGTATAACTATTGTTCTGTATGGGGATTATGGGTGAAATATCACAAATGCACATGCCAAGGATCATATTTCATCTACTTCTCATAGGAATATGGGTATAACTATTGTTCTGTATGGGGATTCTGGGTGAAATATCACAAATACACATGCCCAGGAACATATTTCATCTACTTCTCATAGGAATATGGGTATAACTATTGTTCTGTATGGGGATTATGGGTGAAATATCACAAATACACATGCCCAGGAACATATTTCATCTACTTCTCATAGGAATATAGGTATAACTATTGTTCTGTTTGGGGATTATGGGTGAAATATCACAAATACACATGCCCAGGAACATATTTCATCTACTTCTCATAGGAATATGGGTATAACTATTGTTCTGTATGGGGATTATGGGTGAAATATCACAAATGCACATGCCCAGGAACATATTTCATCTACTTCTCATAGGAATATGGGTATAACTATTGTTCTGTATGGGGATTATGGGTGAAATATGACAAATACACATGCCCAGGAACATATTTCATCTACTTCTCATAGGAATATGGGTATAACTATTGTTCTGTATGGGGATTATGGGTGAAATATCACAAATACACATGCCCAGGAAAATACTTAATCTACATTCAATAGGATTATGGGTATAACTATTGTTCTGTATTGGGATTATGGGTGAAATATCACAAATGCACATGCCAAGGAACATATTTCATCTACTTCTCATAGGAATATGGGTATAACTATTGTTCTGTATGGGGATTATGGGTGAAATATCACAAATACACTTGCCCAGTAACATATTTCATCTACTTCTCATAGGAATATGGGTATAACTATTGTTCTGTATGGGGATTATGGGTGAAATATCACAAATACACATGCCCAGAAACATATTTCATCTACTTCTCATAGGAATATGGGTATAACTATTGTTCTGTATGGGGATTATGGGTGAAATATCACAAATACACATGCCCAGGAACATATTTCATCTACTTCTCATAGGAATATGGGTATAACTATTGTTCTGTATGGGGATTATGGGTGAAATATCACAAATACACATGCCCAGGAACATATTTCATCTACTTCTCATAGGAATATAGGTATAACTATTGTTCTGTTTGGGGATTATGGGTGAAATATCACAAATACACATGCCCAGGAACATATTTCATCTACTTCTCATAGGAATATAGGTATAACTATTGTTCTGTTTGGGGATTATGGGTGAAATATGACAAATACACATGCCCAGGAACATATTTCATCTACTTCTCATAGGAATACGGGTATAACTATTGTTCTGTATGGGGATTATGGGTGAAATATCACAAATGCACATGCCCAGGAACATATTTCATCTACTTCTCATAGGAATATGGGTATAACTATTGTTCTGTATGGGGATTATGGGTGAAATATGACAAATACACATGCCCAGAAACATATTTCATCTACTTCTCATAGGAATATGGGTATAACTATTGTTCTGTATGGGGATTATGGGTGAAATATCACAAACACACATGCCCAGGAACATATTTCATCTACTTCTCATAGGAATATGGGTATAACTATTGTTCTGTATGGGAATTATGGGTGAAATATCACAAATACACATGCCCAAGAACATACTTCATCTACTTCTGATAGGAATATGGGTATAACTATTGTTCTGTATGGGGATTATGGGTGAAATATCACAAATACACATGCCCAGGAAAATACTTAATCTACATTCAATAGGATTATGGGTATAACTATTGTTCTGTATTGGGATTATGGGTGAAATATCACAAATGCACATGCCAAGGAACATATTTCATCTACTTCTTATAGGAATATGGGTATAACTATTGTTCTGTATGGGGATTATGGGTGAAATATCACAAATACACTTGCCCAGTAACATATTTCATCTACTTCTCATAGGAATATGGGTATAACTATTGTTCTGTATGGGGATTATGGGTGAAATATCACAAATACACATGCCCAGAAACATATTTCATCTACTTCTCATAGGAATATGGGTATAACTATTGTTCTGTATGGGGATTATGGGTGAAATATCACAAATACACATGCCCAGGAACATATTTCATCTACTTCTCATAGGAATATGGGTATAACTATTGTTCTGTATGGGGATTATGGGTGAAATATCACAAATACACATGCCCAGTAACATATTTTATCATTTTATTTTAAGAACATATATATATATATATATATATATATATATATATATATATATCCCAAATAGTCACGCCCAATACCACATTTGATGAATTTCCCATAATAATATGCATATTATATGCAATATTATTCACCTACATGGTAATTCAATGTGAAATATATTTACAGAGGCCAAATAATTTTGCAGCTTTGTTTGAGAAAATATCTTTAAAAACTTGTGGGCACCTAAGCTCCATAATAAATGAATACCTATATGTACATTTATATTACAGCGTCAAATAGGCTAAGTCATTTCCTTTTAAAGCTTGGTAATTCTGCATTCAATGGCGCGGTAATAAGTCAGTATAGGCTGTTTATTGTCTCTATATGACGGCTTTTCATTAATAGTGCGAAAACAGTTTGAACTATTAATTTGAAAATATTAGCATTGATTTACTGGACATCTGCAGGGTTTATACGCTCAGCGATGCTGAAACAGGCCTGGAAAGACGGGTTTAACAAAGTTTTTGCTTTTTTTTTTTTTTCAAGATTGTGAAAACTGTCTGAAGCATTGACTTGAAAATAGCTTTTGTGACTTTATTGATATATTTTGTGGTTGTACGTCAATGTTGCTGAAATAAGCAAATAAAGGCTGATTTAAGAGACTTTTGACTGTTTATCTTCAGTACTGAAAAATGGCTTAAAGCTGACCTGTCATCACATTCAATGCCACCAAGCCGCAGCTATGGTGGCATAGCTGACAGGTCCAGCAGTGTGGACAGCCCTCTATCCGCCTCCCTGGTGCCTCCTCACTAAAATATTACACTTTATTCCCCTCGGCGGGCACCACTGGAAGTATGAAGTGTCTGTATCGGTCCGATGGAGTGTGAACTAATCTGCACTATCTACAATGCACTGCGTCATCAGTTGCTGGGCAGGAATTTTTTTGCTGCCCAGCGACTGATGACGCGACACAGCGCAGTGCTCAAGCACTGATTGGTTCACACTCCAAAACACCAACAGGACCACGTCCTGATTCCCGTTACGTGCGCCAAGGGGGCAATAAAGTTTAGTATTTCAGTGAGGAGGCACCCAGGGAGGTGGACAAAGGTCTCTCCACACTGCTGGACCTGTCAACTATGCCACCACAGCTGCGGCTTGGTGGCATTGAATGTGATGACAGGTCCTCTTTAAAGCGTTGAGTTGAAAATAGCCTGTTTTCCTGGTGAAATTTTATGCTTAGCTGCTCAATCGTGCATAGCGTGTGCTGTCTACCAACAAACACCTTACCCCACTAATTTCACATAAAATGTAATCTGATATGATCATCAGATGTGGATGATTATATTATTGATTATTATCAATATTTATTTATATGGGGATTATGATTTGGATAACATGGCTACAAATCCCAACTCCCATATTTATCCTTTACCTGATAAAAATACTGTAGCGCTGGCGTCCCTGCCCTCTGCTAGGCAGGGACGCTGCTCCCCTCACCGCTCTGCTCCGTGCCCGGCGTCCTTTCCCCGCTCTGCTGTCAGCGCGCGCTCCTGCCCGGCGTCCTCTCCCCGCTCTGCTGTCAGCGCGCGCTCCGTCCCGGCGTCCTCCTCCTGCTCTGCTCTCGGCGCGCGCTCCTTCCCGGCCCCTGTGCTTAGGGCGCGCGCGCGCGCGCTCCCCTCCTCTTAAAGGGGCCGCGCGCGCCGCCCTAAAGAGTCCCCGGCCAATGGCCGGAGGACTTCATCATATAAAAGGCACCTCCTCCAAAATGGAGGTGCCCGAGCAATGTTGTTTGCACCTGTGTCTCACCTGTGCTTCAGCCCTCAGGTCCCGTTGCCAGTTACCTGCCAGTTACCTGCCAGTTTCCTGCCAGTTTCCTGCTAGTTACCTGCCCGATTCCTGCCTGAATACTTGTTACCTGCCTGCCTGCCTGAGGTCCGACGGTCTGCCTTACAACTCCGGTCAGTCTGTCTAAGGACCAACTTGTCCGCTCACCTGGGAGCGCACATCAGCTACCTGCCTGCTTGCCTGAGGTCCGACGGTCTGCCTTACAACTCCGGTCAGTCTGTCTATGGACCAGCTTGCCCGCTCACCTGGGAGCGCTTCTCCGCTACCTGCCTGCTTGCCAGCCCGGAGGCTCCGTTGTCACGTGCTGTGACCACCAGCTATCTCAGAGACTCTTGCCCGCTCACCTGGGAGCGCATCTCCGTTACCTGCCTGCTTGCCAGCCCGGAGGTCCCGTTGTCACGTGCGGTGACCACCAGCTATTCCAGAGACTCTTGCCCGCTCACCTGGGAGCGCTTCTCCGTTACCTACCTGCCTGCCAGCCCGGAGGTTCCGCCGTCACGTGCCGTGACCACCTGCTATTCCAGAGACTCTCGCTTGCTCACCTGGGAGCACACATCTACCATCTGCCTGCTAGCCTACCCGGAGGCTCTGCCATCACAGGTCGTACCTACCCCTTACCCAGAGACTGCCCTGATCACTTGCCGTAACTCCCTGTCCGTTCACCCAGAGACTGCCACCCGCTCCCTTACAAGGGCCGCCCCCTTGTATAGTAGCTCAGAGGTTCCGCCTCCCGGACCCGTTACAGTTTGCTCGGGCCATGGAACCCGGTGGCACCCAAGCTCCCTCGCTCACGGACCTGTGTCATGAACTATCCCGTCAAAGGTCCCAACAGGAGACCATCCTGGGTCACCTGCGGAATGTTAATTCTCGCCTGAACACTCTGTCTGATCCACCAACAACCTCCGCCAGTACCATGGTATCCTTTTCCGGACCCCGGCTCTCTGCACCTCCTCGCTTCGGAGGCGACTCCGTCCTGGCTCGGGGCTTCATAAATCAGTGCACCCTGCATTTTGAACTATTATCCCACCAGTTTAACTCCGACCGAGCCAAAATTGCCTTTATCATGTCCCATCTCACCGGGGAGGCCCTGGCCTGGCTAAATCCTCTATGGGAGAGAGGAGATCCCCTGGTGTCCGACTTGCCTGCCTTTCTCATGGCTTTCCGGAAAGCCTTCGACGAACCCGGACGGAGGACCTCATCCGCATCTTCTCTGCTTCGCCTCCGTCAGGGAAGCCTCACCGTGGGCCAATATGCCATACGGTTCCGTACCCTTGCCTCGGAGCTGGCCTGGGATAACGAAGCCCTGGTATCCGTCTTCTGGGAGGGTCTGTCCGGCCGTATTAAAGATGAACTTGCTGGTCGGGACATTCCTACCACTCTCGATGATCTAATAACCCTTGCCACCCGGATTGACCTACGGTTCCAGGAGCGTGCCAAAGAGGTCACCCGTGAGAGAAGGATTCCACGTCTAGCTCCTACTTTCCAGGAACCCGTCATTCCTTCCGTTTCTCCACAGGTACACTCTCCTGAGCCTATGCAGGTCGACCAGACCAAGATGGTCAAATCCCGTCAGGATTTCCGCCGTGCCGAGGGGAGCTGCTTCTACTGTGGCAGTAAGGAGCATCTGATCCGTGCCTGCCCGGAGAGGTCGGGAGAACGCCTGTATCTAGGTTCACTCAGAGGGGTCGATCTAGACAAAAATAAATCCTCTCCATCCCTGCTGTTGTCAGTCTCAATCATCTGCGGGGAGAATCGTTATTCCGAACTAGCCCAACTTGACTCTGGAGCAGCCGGAAATCTTATTTCACAGTCCCTGGTGGAGAAATTCCGCATCCCCACCAAACCTCTGGCTGTACCCTTGTCTGTTGTTGCCGTGGATGGGGGCCTCTTACCTCGCCCCATCCAATTCATCACCGAATCCATTACTCTGCAGGTGGGAATGCTGCATTCAGAGAGTATCTCCTTTCACGTTCTGCCTGGTCTCCCTCACGCCCTCTTGCTAGGTCTGCCTTGGCTCCAGAGACATGCACCCGTGCTTGACTGGCAAACCGGAGAAGTCCTTCACTGGGGACAGGCCTGTCATAAAACCTGCCTGGTTCCCGTCCATTCCGTCCGTCCCTCTCCTATCCCAGCTAATCTACCTGGACTTCCGATTCCTTATTGGTCTAGTGCTGATGTCTTTGTTAAGGAGGAGGCAGAGACATCACCACCTCATAGACCATGTGACTGCCCCATCGATCCCGCCAGAGTAATGCAGGTGGCTCCCGTGAGTCTAAATTGTCTCCCTCCTGGTAAGACGTTCGTATCGGTACCTGATCGGGAGAGAATCCTACACTGGGGTCATTCGTCTAAACTAGCTGACCACGCCGGTCGGAAAAAGACCCTCCAGCTTATTACCCGACACTACTGGTGGCCTAACCTGCACAAGGATGTTATGGACTTTGTTTCTGCCTGTGTGTCCTGCGCCCGCAACAAAGTTCCGAGACACCTGTCGGCCGGCCGCCTTCTTCCTCTGCCAGTACCTGCTGCCCCCTGGCAGCATTTAGCGATGGACCCTCCTCAATTCCGTCCTGGGGATAAAGTCTGGCTCTCGTCCAAATATGTCCGACTCAAGATCCCTTCCTATAAGTTAGGGTCTCGGTTCATCGGCCCACTGGTGGTCATCGGTCAGATCAACCCGGTAGCCTATAAATTGAAACTCCCGGCCAACTTACGGATCCCTAACTCCTTCCATGTATCTCTCCTCAAACCTGTGGTACTTAACTCTTTTTCTAAGTCTACAGGTACGCCTCCTGCTCTGGTTTCTGCTGAGGACAAGTTTGAGGTAGAGAACATTCTTGCCAGCAAAAGGGTAAGAGGAAAGACCTTTTTTCTGGTAGATTGGAGGGGGTTTGGTCCTGAGGAGAGAACGTGGGAGCCCCGGGAGAACATCCATGCCCCTCTCATCCTAGCTAAATTTCTGTCTGGCCTAAAAAAGGGGGGGCCTAAAGGGGGGGGTACTGTAGCGCTGGCGTCCCTGCCCTCTGCTAGGCAGGGACGCTGCTCCCCTCACCGCTCTGCTCCGTGCCCGGCGTCCTTTCCCCGCTCTGCTGTCAGCGCGCGCTCCTGCCCGGCGTCCTTTCCCCGCTCTGCTGTCAGCGCGCGCTCCGTCCCGGCGTCCTCCTCCTGCTCTGCTCTCGGCGCGCCGCCCTAAAGAGTCCCCGGCCAATGGCCGGAGGACTTCATCATATAAAAGGCACCTCCTCCAAAATGGAGGTGCCCGAGCAATGTTGTTTGCACCTGTGTCTCACCTGTGCTTCAGCCCTCAGGTCCCGTTGCCAGTTACCTGCCAGTTACCTGCCAGTTTCCTGCCAGTTTCCTGCTAGTTACCTGCCCGATTCCTGCCTGAATACTTGTTACCTGCCTGCCTGCCTGAGGTCCGACGGTCTGCCTTACAACTCCGGTCAGTCTGTCTAAGGACCAACTTGTCCGCTCACCTGGGAGCGCACATCAGCTACCTGCCTGCTTGCCTGAGGTCCGACGGTCTGCCTTACAACTCCGGTCAGTCTGTCTATGGACCAGCTTGCCCGCTCACCTGGGAGCGCTTCTCCGCTACCTGCCTGCTTGCCAGCCCGGAGGCTCCGTTGTCACGTGCTGTGACCACCAGCTATCTCAGAGACTCTTGCCCGCTCACCTGGGAGCGCATCTCCGTTACCTGCCTGCTTGCCAGCCCGGAGGTCCCGTTGTCACGTGCGGTGACCACCAGCTATTCCAGAGACTCTTGCCCGCTCACCTGGGAGCGCTTCTCCGTTACCTACCTGCCTGCCAGCCCGGAGGTTCCGCCGTCACGTGCCGTGACCACCTGCTATTCCAGAGACTCTCGCTTGCTCACCTGGGAGCACACATCTACCATCTGCCTGCTAGCCTACCCGGAGGCTCTGCCATCACAGGTCGTACCTACCCCTTACCCAGAGACTGCCCTGATCACTTGCCGTAACTCCCTGTCCGTTCACCCAGAGACTGCCACCCGCTCCCTTACAAGGGCCGCCCCCTTGTATAGTAGCTCAGAGGTTCCGCCTCCCGGACCCGTTACAAATATCCAGTAGAGTCTCTTTTATCCAAGCTAAAAGGGACCAGAGGGTGCTTGGATTAGTGAAAAACTTGGATAACTCAAACAACTGAATAAAATGCCCCCCTTTGTATCCTGCTGTCCCGCTTTGGGTCTTCCTGTCCCTCTTGTATCCTTCTGTCCCTCTGTGTATCCTCCTTTTGTGTCATCCTACCTCTCTTTTATGTTCTACTGTCCGCTTTTGTCCCTTTTTTGTGTCGAAAAGGGGAGCCCTGGGCAGCCGCCTGGATGCTTGGATAAAGCAATAAATTGGCTGGCAAAGTGCTGTAAACGTTACCCTCATCTTTTTCCCACATACACACCAAAAAACAAAAACAACACACAAAATAAGGAAAAAAAGAAAATAATTTATTTTTTGTTAAAGGGACTGCCACTGCCAAATCACATGTGTTGTGCTCAGCAGGCCTGCATTGACCTGCTGCCGCACAGCACAGTGATCCCAGCCGCGCTCCGATCCGATGAGCCGTCCGGGAGCTACGGCCCCCGGAACGGAGCGCGTACTGGGCTGTCACAGCGCTGGTACTAGTCCTGTGACGTAGCTCCCCCATTCAAGTCAATGGGAGGAGACCCTGTGACCGGGACTAATCTCGGCTCTGACAGCCAGCATACAGTGCCTACAAGTAGTATTCAACCCCCTGCAGATTTAGCTGGTTTGATAAGATGCAAATAAGTTAGAGCCTTCAAACTGCAAACGAGAGTAGGTTTTATGAACAGAAGCATAAATCTTACAAACCAAAAAGTTATGTTGCTCAGTTGAATTTTATTAAATTTTAAACATAAAAGTGTGGGTCAATTATTATACAACCCCTATGTTTAATATTTTGTGGAATAACCCTTGTTTGCAATTACAGCCAATAATCGTCTTTTATAAGACCTGATCAGGCCGGCACAGGTCTGTGAAGTTATCTTGGCCCACTCCTCCATGCAGATCTTCTCCAAGTTATCTAGGTTCTTTGGGTGTCTCATGTGGACTTTATTCTTGAGCTCCTTCCACAAGTTTTCAATTGGGTTAAGGTTAGGAGACTGACTAGGCCACTCCAACACCTTGACTTTTTCCCTATTGAACCAGGCCTTGGTTTTCTTGGCTGTGTGCTTTGGGTCGTTGTCTTGTTGGAAGATGAAATTGCGACCCATCTTAAGATCCTTGATGGAGGAGCGGAAAAATCTCCAGGTAGGCCGTGCTATCCATCTTCCCATGGATGCGGACCAGATGGCCAGGCCCCTTGGCAGAGAAACAGCCCCACAGCATGATGCTGCCACCACCATGCTTGACTGTAGGGATGGTATTCTTGGGGTCGTATGCAGTGCCATCCAGTCTCCAAACGTCACGTGTGTGGTTGGCACCAAAGATCTCGATCTTGGTCTCATCAGACCATAGAACCTTGAACCAGTCTGTCTCAGAGTCCTCCAAGTGATCATGAGCAAACTGTAGACGAGTCTTGACATGACGCTTTGAAAGTAAAGGTACCTTACGGGCTCGTCTGGAACGGAGACCATTGCGGTGGAGTACGTTACTTATGGTATTGACTGAAACCAATGTCCCCACTGCCATGAGATCTTCCCGGAGCTCCTTCCTTGTTGTCCTTGGGTTAGCCTTGACTCTTCGGACAAGCCTGGCCTCGGCACGGGAGGACACTTTCAAAGGCTGTCCTGGCCGTGGAAGGCTAACAGTAGTTCCATAAGCCTTCCTCTTACGGATGATGCTCCCAACAGTGGAGACAGGTAGGCCCAACTCCTTGGAAAGGGTTTTGTACCCCTTTCCAGCCTTGTGACCCTCCACGATCTTGTCTCTGAAGGCCTTGGAATGCTCCTTTGTCTTTCCCATGTTGACCATGTCTGAGTGCTGTTCACAAGTTTGGGGAGGGTCTTAAATAGCCAGAAAAGGCTGGCAAAAGAGATCTTTAATCCACACATGTGAAGCTCATTATTCTTGGTGCCTGAACTACTTCTTAATACTTTAGGGGGACCAAACAGAATTCTTGTGGTTTGAGGGGTTGAATAATAAATGACACTCTGAATTAACTTTTTACGTTTTAAAAAAAAAAATAAAAAAAAAACAAAAACAAAATTTGCTGCAGTGCATTTCCCACTTCCAGGATGATCTACAGTACAAATGTCACAATGCCAAGTTAATTCCGCATGTGTCAACCAGCTAAATCTGCAGGGGGTTGAATACTACTTGTAGGCACTGTATGCTCCATTCCAGGGGCCGTAGCACTCGAACAGCTCATCGGATCAGAGCGCGGCTGGGATCACTGTGCTGTGCTCAGCAGGCCTGTATTGGTCTGCTGACGCAGAGCATAGTGAGACCAGCGGCGCTCCGATCCGATGTACCGTTCCGATTCTACGGCCCCTGGAACGGAGCGCACGCTGGCTGTCAGAGCCGGGTTTAGTCCGGTCACATGTTTTCCTCCATTGAGTTCAATGGAGGAGCTGCATCATGGGACTAGTCCCAGCGCTTTGACAGCCAGCACGTGCTCCATTCCAGGGGCCGTAGCACCCGAACAGTACATCGGATCGGACGCCTCTGGTCTCATTATGCTCTGTGTCAGCAGGTCAATGCAGGTCTGCTGACAGAAGCAAAGATGATTTTGAGGTGGCAGATTAAATGGCTTTTACAACTGCTGCATATCTTTCTCTATACATGGAGAGATCCAGCTCAGGATGGTCACCTGACCGTTACCAAAGCAACATCTTAGGGGAAAAGTTACAAAGTTACATACAGTACAGACCAAAAGTTTGGACACACCTTCTCATTTAAAGATTTTTCTGTATTTTCCTGACTATGAAAATTGTACATTCACACTGAAGGCATCAAAACTATGAATTAACACATGTGGAATTATATACTTAACAAAAAAGTGTGAAACAACTGAAAATATGTCTTATATTCTAGGTTCTTCAAAGTAGCCACCTTTTGCTTTGATGACTGCTTTGCACACTCTTGGCATTCTCTTGATGAGCTTCAAGAGGTAGTCACCGGAAATGGTCTTCCTACAATCTTGAAGGAGTTCCCAGAGATGCTTAGCACTTGTTGGCCCTTTTGCCTTCACTCTGCGGTCCAGCTCACCTCAAACCATCTCGATTGGGTTCAGGTCTGGTGACTTTGGAGGCCAGGTCATCTGGCGTAGCACCCCATCACTCTCCTTCTTGGTCAAATAGCCCTTACACAGCCTGGAGATGTGTTTGGGGTCATTGTCCTGTTGAAAAATAAATGATGGTCCAACTAAACGCAAACCGGATGGCATAGCATGCCACTGCAAGATGCTGTAGTAGCCATGCTGGTTCAGTATGCCTTCAATTTTGAATAAATCCCCAACAGTGTCACCAGCAAAGCATCCCCACACCATGACACCTCCTCCTCCATGCTTCACGGTGGGAACCAGGCATGTAGAGTCCATCCATTCACCTTTTCTGCGTCGCACAAACACACGGTGGTTGGAACCAAAGATCTCAAATTTGGACTCATCAGACCAAAGCACAGATTTCCACTGGTCTAATGTCCATTCCTTGTGTTCTTTAGCCGAAACAAGTCTCTTCTGCTTGTTGCCTGTCCTTAGCAGTGGTTTCCTAGCAGCTATTTTACCATGAAGGCCTGCTGCACAAAGTCTCCTCTTAACAGTTGTTGAAGAGATGTGTCTGCTGCTAGAACTCTGTGTGGCATTGACCTGGTCTCTAATCTGAGCTGCTGTTAACCTGCGATTTCTGAGGCTGGTGACTCGGATAAACTTATCCTCAGTAGCAGAGGTGACTCTTGGTCTTCCTTTCCTGGGGCGGTCCTCATGTGAGCCAGTTTCTTGATGGTTTTTGATGGTTTTTGAAACTGCACTTGGGGACACTTTCAAAGTTTTCCCAATTTTTCGCACTGACTGACCTTCATTTCTTAAAGTAATGATGGCCACTCGTTTTTCTTTACTTAGCTGCTTTTTTCTTGCCATAATACAAATTCTAACAGTCTATTCAGTAGGACTATCAGCTGTGTATCCACCTGACTTCTGCACAACACAACTGATGGTCCCAACCCCATTTATAAGGCAAGAAATCCCACTTATTAAACCTGACAGGGCACACCTGTGAAGTGAAAACCATTTCTGGTGACTACCTCTTGAAGCTCATCAAGAGAATGCCAAGAGTGTGCACAGCAGTCATCAAAGCAAAAGGTGGCTACTTTGAAGAACCTAAAATATAAGGCATATTTTCAGTTGTTTCACACTTTTTTGTTAAGTATATAATTCCACATGTGTTAATTCATAGTTTTGATGCCTTCAGTGTGAATGTACAATTTTCATAGTCATGAAAATACAGAAAAATCTTTAAATGAGAAGGTGTGTCCAAACTTTTGGTCTGTACTGTATATTAGATGCTACTACTAGCCTCTCAGTGACCCTCCCAGGATGAAGGAGAATCTGCCTACATTCTTAAACTGAGTTTTCTTTCTCTGACCATTGTACCAATCTAATGGCGAACAAACCATATTTAAGAGACAGGAAGGATGACCTTACAAATCAACAGGTAATTGACCTGATTGAAAAGGTAGCTAGAGGAGAAATTCCAGAAGAACTAATTATGCATGGTCCACCAGTGACTCCCAAAGGAGGAGAAATTTACATCTTTGTGCCTCTAAATAGTCTTCAAGAAAATGATTATTCAAGAGATCAATACAGATGGATTTCAAGAGGAAACAACAAGCAGCGCAAGTGGTATGTGGAAACACAAATCCAAAAAAGGTGGGTTTCTAAATCATTTTTCCATTGTGAAAGGGAATTTGCAAAAATCTGTGCAAAACAAAGCTGACTGTAAAAATAAATCAGTTTGTCTTTTTTTTTTTTTCATATGTTGCTTCAGTTTATCTGTAAAGAGCAACTGTAACCAATTATTTTTTTATGTTACTACAGTGGTTGACCTTGTATTTTGCACCTACAGTTCCACATATTAAGGCTTCTGTTCTGCATCGCACGTCAGTGACGAGTGTGACCATGAGCCAGAATTTCAGCCTGGACACAGGCTGCCTGTGTTGGGCCAATGCTAATCAGGAAGGCGTTGCTGCATTGCATTACTCAGGTCTTGCTATGACACCCCACTGAGCTGATTCATTAGCATCAACTCAGTGCAGGCCCAACCGCGAAACCTGTGTGAGGCAGCCTGATTCTAATTTCATGGGTGGCACTGCATCGCATTACGCCGATGCAGCGTCGGCCACAAAATTAGCATCCGGCTGCCTCACACAGGTCTTGCAATAGCGCCCGCACTGAGCTGATGCATAAACTCTGTGTGGGCGCCAGCCATAGCGAGACCTGAGTAATGCAATGCGGCGCAGCCCTCCTGATTAGCATTGGCTCAACACAGGTGGCTATTGTCAATGCTGAAATTGCCGTTTCGCACCCACAGCTACCAGAATGCAGCTTCTGGTCCACATCGTACGTCAGTATTGTTAGGTTAGGTTCGCACTTGCTTTAGTTCACCCGTAAGACCAGAGGGTTACAACTCCATTCTTTACGGTGAAGTAGCGGAGCGTTACTAATCTCCATTGACTTGGATTCATAACACAAGTGGCACGAATGTACACAGTTATAATAATGGTCACCGGACAACGGACGCATCAGGACTGAAGTTTCGGTCGTTATTCGTGAGCGGCCAAGTGACGATTATAGTATCCAAACGTTAAAAATTCCATAGATTTGCATACATACCGTAACCGATCTAGTTTTCCCACTATTTTACTGGTACGGATATCCATCTGTGCAAGCCCTCTGACAGCTCGCTGCCGGGCCGATCTGGACCGGCAGCGAGTTGTCCCGCACTGGCCGGCACCCACCTGCCTCCCCTCGCAGTTTAAAGTAGTCACCGGCTCTGTCGGGTCCTCTCTGGGCGGCAGGGATGGCCTCTCTGCCTCTCGTTGCAGGGGAACCCCGTCTTCTTCTGCATTGGTCAGTTGGTGCAGTGACATGGAGGTGGATGGGTGCCGACGGGTGCATGGCAACTCACTGCCGGGCCGACCTGTCAGTGGAGCGAATGGGTGGTGATAAGCTCCCCTCCCTCATCCAATCACAAGAAGGTACTGCCTGTGATGTCAGCTCTATAAAGAGCTGACGGAATCGGCAAAAGTGCCAGCTTTGTGCAGGCCTTATGCCATAGCTATCCGGAAGGGCCATAACGAGCCCGTCCATAAGTGCAAGCTCAGCCTAACTGACATACTATGTGGACCGGAAGCCGCAATCTCTGGAGTTGCGGTCGCAAAATACAAGGTAAATAGTGACATAAAAAAAACAAACAAAGAAAAAAACATGGCTAGCATGCTGATAGATGCAGCTAACCAATGGTGAAAAAAAAGATTTTGGTGACAGTTGCTCTTTCAGTTTTTAGTAATTATTTAAAAAAAAAATGGTGATTGAACATCCCACCATCTTAACCCCTTCAGCCCCATGCCTGTTTTCACCCAAGTGCCCAGGCCATTTTTTGCTAATCTAACCAGTGTCACTTCATGTGGTAATAACTTGGGAACGCTTTTACCTATCCAAGCCATTCTGAGACTGTTTTCTCGTGACATATTGTACTTCAAGTCAGTGCTAAATGTGAGCCACTGTATTATACCTTTCTGTATAAAAAAATACAAAATACGCAAAAATTTTTGAAAAATTCGTTATTTTTTAACTTTGAAATGCTCTGCTTTTTACAAAAATACTGATACCCCCCATATTTTTTCTTAGTTAACATTCTCCACATGTCTACTTTATATTGGCATCATTTTGGAAATTAAATTTTTTTTTTTTAGGACGTGATAGGGCTTAAAGTTTTATGCACAATTTTTAAAATTTACAACGCAGTTTTCAAAACTCACTTTTTAAAGGACCAAGTCACTTCTGAAGTCATATTACGATGGTTACATAACAGAAACCCTCCATAAATGACCCCACTTTTCAAACTACACCCCTCAAGGTGTTCAAAACTGATTTTTAAAGCATTGTTAACCCTTTACGTGTTCCACAGGAATTCAAGCAGAGTGAAGGGGAAATTTCAAATTTTTATTTTTTTGTGCAGATATTCCATTGTAATCCAATTTTACCTGCAACCCAACAAGGGTTAACAGCAAAACCAAACCCAAAATGGGTTACCCAAATTCTGCCGTTTACAGAAACACCCCACATGTACCCGTAAACTAAAGTATGGGCGCACAGCAGAGCACAACACAGAAGGAGCGCTATGCGTTTTTTTGGGGGTAGATTTCACTGGAAGAAATCTAGGAGGCCATGTCCCATTTGAAGACCGCCTGAGGTAACTCAACAGTGGAACCCCCAAAAAGTGACCCCAGTTTGGAAACTACACCCCCTAAGTAATGTTTTAGGGGGTATAGTGACCACTTTGACCCAACAAGCGTTGGCTGTCCATTGGTCTGGACAAAATACGCCGTACTTGTACGGCGGATGTCGGGAAGGGGTTAAAGAGCAACTCAATGCAAAATTTTTATTGCAGCAATGTGCTGCAACTGTTCCCCAACCCCTGGAAACAGTGTATTTTCCTAACCTTAGTATAGGAGAATACACTGTTTTCTCCTATCTGCAGCTTTGGGTCCCGGTGCGATGCTCTGCAGCTGACCCGACATGGTTTCATACACGGGAGCAGCGCTGAGAAGGCGCTCGCTATTGGCTGATTGCTGTGTCAATCAAGCATGACTTATCAACCAGTCAATAGCGAGCACCCTCTCAGCGCTGCTGCCTCGGAGGAGCCGACACCTTTGGGCCGGCTGCAGGGTGCATATGAGATATGCGCTGCAGGTAAGAGAGGAGAAAACAGTGTATTCACATATACTAAGGTTAGGAGAATACACTGTTTCCGGGGGGCGGGGAACAGTTGCAGCACATTGCTGCAATAAAAATTTTGCTTTGAGTTGCTCTTTAAGTCCCTTGAAAAATAATTAAAGGAGTGTTGTCAACATACCACAAGTCCTGTGGCATGTGTCAATATGCTCCTTTAGCACCCGGAAAGATATGAGCCGTGTCCTGCTGTTTGCTGGACCCGGCAATCATATCTCTCATGCCAGCCACAACAATGAATTGGCAAGCGGCAAGTGCATTAAGGAATTGTTGGGCGGGTGGGGCCCTATCATCTGAAAGGGGTTTGCCATGTTGGTGTGGCGCCCTGCTGCGCATTGGTGCCACAGAATCCAGAAGGATGCATGGATGGACTTCTCCACAAGAGGCCCTCAAACATTCACACACCTCCACCCTACCACCTCAGACCACCAGAGGGAGCCCGTTAGGGACATATATAGGGAGGGTGGAGCTAGGCAGCTCAGTGAGTTCTCAGTCAGTGCTCAGAGACAGAGAGGAACACAGCTCAGAGTTGAGCAGAGAGCGTGCTGACGCTCAGAGAGCAGTTAAGAGGCAGCAAGCTGGCTACTGTGCTTAGGCGAGCCAAGGCCTACCGCACGTGTGAAGGCCTAGTGAGGTCCTTGAGTGGGCCGAAGGCGAGAGGAGGAGGAAGAAGTAGTTAGGGGGCAGAAGAGCATACCAGACTCACCCCGATATATATATACCGGACACCGGGTCCGCGCCTACAGGGACTCTTTATACCCAGTAGGAACCACCGGAACCCCTGGAGGACTACAGGTCCCAGGTTCACCAAACGCTGACTACAGTACCAGGGCTAGGAGTCACGGAGGTCCCAGCGTCCAGGGAGATTGATCTCCAAAGAGAAGGCCCTACCACCAGGTCAGCAGGTGCAAAGAGAGACAGTAACCAAGCTAGGCCTAGCTCCAGGCAGGTCAGAAGCTTATAGAATAAAGCAGCGGATCAGGAGGCCCTATACCCGCTCACTGGGGAGAGTCCAAAAGTGCGCCCTTCACCTGGAGTAACCTGGACCGTGCCTGCAACATCACCAGTAAAGGTACTGAAGCTTACCCCCGTGTGAGTGTCCGCCTTTCCTCCGGGACCGTCCTGCCATCCCTGCTGCCGTAACACCAGCTCCAGAGGACTGCCCCGCAGCGGCGGCTCCCTCTAGTCGCAATCCACAGGTGGCGTCACGAACACTTTCCCAAATCCCCTATAAATCTCCCTTTTTTTACTGACCGCCCTGGCTCACGGACCGGGCCAGCCACCATGATATCCCCCGGCAACCAGAGGCCCGGCGCTGAGTACCCCACGGCCCAGGGGTGGCGTCATTGGCAATACTCCTTTAATGGTGTGTAAAATATCTGTTCTTCGAACCATGCTCACTTTAGGCTCTGCTCATACTTTGTCATGCACCATATGCCTGGATGCTGGAGAGGTATCAGCAGGGTTTTTTTTACATATAAAGGTGTCAGCAGGCTTGTTCTGGCCTCCTGACACAGAGATTGATGCTACCAGCAGTGCTATTGTCCATGGTGCCATTCAGGCGCAGCAGAAACTGGAATGCTACATGCACTGTAGCAATATCAGTCTGATGACGTGGCTGTCCTGTCGTTCTTAATAGGGCAGACCACGTCATCAGACTAATCTAGTGGATTTACAAACCATGCACGCAGTGCTTGGTCCCCCTGTGCACACATGGCATAACGGAGAAGCGTGCTGTTGGTGGCATTCAGCTATGTCTAAGCAGGCCAGCACAAGCCTGCTTACAGCTCCATACGTAAAAAAACTGCTGATAGATCCCCTTTAAGTAGCAGCTCCTCAAAGATCAAGAAAATGAATAAATATTTATCATCATGGTGTTCACATTAGACGTGCATTCGGACTCATTACCAGTTCTAATCAGTCAGAATCAGGCTGGTAAAATTGTTCTTTTAGCACATTATGAGGTGTACCCTGATTCCTAAGAATCATAGATAATATAACAAACCGCGTAGCTCATTTTTGGTTTGCTGGTTGTGTGCCACACGGCTGATTTAAAGAGTACCTGCACTTTTTTTTTGAGCAAGCATGTTCCCGCTGGCTCAATATAAAAAAACAACTGTGTTCCGAGCGCCGCTCCCAGGTCTTGCCGGGTACCTATACAGCCGCTGTGTTCAGTTCCCTGAACTAAGTGCATCTTGTCGACTTCGCTCTATGCCAAGTTGACAAATTGCTCTGCAGGGCGCATGCGAGAGCGCCATGAGTGACGGTGAGGCGACAGGGGTCAGTAACATGGGCTGGATGGGGCGGCAGTTGCCAGCTGTACAAGCGCTGGGCGGGGGCAGAGTTTTCTGGTGGAGGGGCAGTGACGGCCAAACGCGGGGGTGTGACTGCTGGGCTGGGGGTGTGATAGCTGGGTGTGAGGCAGCTACATAGTGACGCGGTGCTGATGTGCGGCTCAGCGCCGCATTATTATGTTGCAGCCCACCGATTTTGCCAGCAGGGATAGCCACTGGCTGCGGCCTAGGTCCCATGGCCGGTGCCTAGCCCCATTCGAATGGACGAGCCTGCAGGGGTAAGTAAATATGACATTTATTTACCCATGTAGGCTCATCCAGGCAAAAGAAAATTGAAAGGGTAATTTTTAATGAAATTTGCTGTCTTTTGTACCATTATTCCCTCACTAGAGTGGCAGGCACAGAAGGTGCCATATTTTTAATAGAGGAGGGACAGGGACAGAGAAAAAGCTGATCATTGTTTTGCCAAGTACTGAAAGGTAGGCCAATGGCAGACCTGCTTGTCACATAGCTAGAATAGTGTAGGGGCTGTACATCATAAAGTGCAATTTAAGGCCTTTTTTACATATTTCACAAGTGTATTTTTAAGCCACTGCTTGTTTTGCCTAATAAATACGCAATCACTTCGGCGTGAAATATGCATATATTTGGAATGCACTCCTGGTTTTGGCTAACAAATGCCTGCGTGAAATATGCCCATGTGAAAGGCCTAGCCTACGCTTGCGTTGGACATGCGTCATGACACTTGTGCAATGCTCTCCACAAGCTAAAAAAAAAATAAACGCTTGCCCGATGCTCCAAAAAAAAAAAAAAAACATGCTGGCGTCTCCATAGACTTTAATGTATTTTGTATCCTGGGACTTGTGGTTCCACGAGCTCTCCGCAAGTTATTCCCTATCCACAGAATGGGAAATAACCTGCAGAGACCTGAGGAGTGCTTGTGGTAGTGACCTACTCCCCATTTCTGTCTGCTCCTTTTCTTCAGTCCCTGAGGGTTTCATACTTTTATATACTGTCCATGAATTTACTAGGATTTTGCAACCTGGGTCCCAAGCAAAGTGAAACAAGGAAGTAAGGACTGGAAAATTCCATGAATACAAGACAGTACAATTTTGACCTGAAGTAAATTTCTGTTCTCTTTCCATTCATACTGTGAATGTCACTTGGATAAAGTTTATATTGTGTACTACAACTAATTTTGGAAATACTCTTTTTATAGGTATTTTGCTTTAAAGGATCCAAATGGCAAAGGTAACCAGTATCTACTGACATTCAGAGAACAGGTTCAGCAATAAGAGCAATTGTAGTTTACTGTCAAATGATACAGTATTTTTATGTTTTCATATTTAACCCCTTCCTGACATCAGCTGTATATATGTACACATCTTTTGTCTGGTGTCAGTGACGCGCCCCCTGGGCTGTGTGTGGGGAAATACCCGGAGCCGGGTCTCTGTGTAATGCTGGGGGTTGTAGTCTCCGTGGCGGCGACCCGGTCCCGTGGCTCAGGGTGGTCAAACCAGTGGCGGACCTGTTTATTTGGTTTTTCAATGTTTAAATGTCCGACTACGCCACCCGTGGATTGCGGTCACTGAGAACTGCCGCTGCGGCGCAAACCGCTGAGGCTGATGTTGTGCGGGAGGAGTATAGCCTCAGGGCAGAGTCTATAGATGGTGAGGGTTGTGGTGCGTGGGCGCAGCAGAAATGACTCAGAGTCCGTGCAGTGCAGTTCAGGGTCTTTACTGTTGGTAATGAAGAAGGCCCTGCCGGGAGTACTGGCTAACATTAGAGGCCTGGTCAGTCTGTGAGCGAACAAGAGTCCCCCTGGCCAGGTGGAGGTATAGGCCTTCCCGTCTGACTGCACTTTTCCTGGCTACCCTGCTGTAGTCGTGTAGTAGCCCACGTCCCTGAGTGTACCGTGTGGTGCTCACACGTATGGCTGGTGACTTGGGGCCTTTGGTTCCTTCCGCTCCTCGATGGCGGTGCCGGTCCCTTGCGTGTGACTGAGCCTCCGGGCTTTCTATGGCCAGAGGACCTGAAATCCCCTGCCAGGTGGTTTCTGCTGCTGGATGTAGATATCCTCACAGCCTCGGACTCCAGTGTCCGGTTCTCTGCGTCTCTCTGCCAGGATGAGCTCTGCTGCTCCAGTCCCTGGTCTTCAGCTCCTGGCTCCTACAAAGCTCCTTGCTGCTGCTCTGTCCCTTCCTCTGGAACTAACTAACTAACC
This sequence comes from Phyllobates terribilis, assembly GCF_046119375.1. Taxonomy (NCBI): domain Eukaryota; kingdom Metazoa; phylum Chordata; class Amphibia; order Anura; family Dendrobatidae; genus Phyllobates; species Phyllobates terribilis. Next base: position 279,811,718 of record NW_027362769.1, on the reverse strand, counting down.
CCGCCCCAGATCCAGTTTATAAAGGGCAGGTTCCTCCCCTCCCTGGACTGGGGCAGGAGGCGTTGCATGCAAATGTGCTCCTGACCAGGAAAACCCATGCTCGCTCTCAGACATGGTATTTCTACCACTGTGGCAACAAGACCCCTGGGGTGCCACATCAGTATATGCTGTGTAGATGCATGGTGCGTGTCTACTGTGAAAGCTGACACACGGCTATGACCAGAGATAACTGATTGTGGCTGTTTAACATACTGTGAATACTGAAAGTGCCATTTAAATGGTCTTGCAGAACCACATACACCCGCAATTAAATTCATGGCCGTCCATGAAACTCACATGGCATCCGGAGGTCTTGTTAAAGAGGAAGTATAGGTTCAACTTACCTGCCGGATTCGGACCCACGGCGGCACGATTATCACATCTGGATTAGCTTCTCCTGGTTCCCGACGGCTTCTTCACCCTCTTCTTGGCCTGGTTAAGTCCCGACACAGTGCTCCATGCACCAGCAGAAAAGTCGGAGCGCTGAGCGGGGCCATTTGTCCTTTTTGCTACTGTCAAACACAAATTCAAATCCAATAGACTTAAAGGGGTAGGACCAACTTCAAGATTCCCCCCTCATTATACAGACCACAGCAGCATATTACCTTTTTCCCTGTAGCCGCTGGGGGGGCTGAAGCAAGACACCCCTGGAGCGATGCTATTTGCATCACCCAGGGATATGTCCTGTAGTTCTATAACTGGGCTGGCCAGACATGAGCACTAGCGCATACTCTGGCCAGCATTCCTGGCTATAGCTCGCTACAGAGCATGTGTGTCTATAGCCATGGCTATAGCCACACATGCGCCATGTGTGCCATGACCCCGAGCGTTTATGGGAGTTGTAGTCTCCCATGAGCTCAGGTACACAGTCGCGTTCCCCCTAGCGGTGGTCATCCATCCACCGTGTTCAGCGGGAGCGCGCGCCGGGACTTTTGTGGGTCACACTGCGGTGGCGGGAGCTGGCACCACAGTGCGACCCGCATCATTAGGCTGCTGGGACGACTGGGCAGCCCTCCCAGAAGTCCCAATAGTTGGGCCAAACCCTTTAAACAGACTGTTACCATTTGATCAACACAACATGCATAGCATTTTGAATGTGCAAAATAACTTATGACAGACAATGTTTTACTATGTCTCTTTAGTTCTCATCTGAAAAAAGATGTTTGTTTAACATTATATTTCATTTTTTCCCAGGTATGGCAATACATGACTGGGCCACACAAACATATAAAAGTTATACAATATCTTGGAGATCATTCTGTAAATTTTCCAACCCCTCATGGAAATTCAAAATCTAACCGTTTTTTCATACCGTCCAATCCATCGCTATTAATAAAATGTAGACAACATTACTCCAGTGCTCCAAAAAACACATACTCAAAATTGCATAGTGAGGCATCTGCAGGAGGAGATGATGGAAGAGCAGCAGTAAATCGCCCAAGAAATCTAAAAGAAGTACAGAATGTACACTATTCAGAAATTATCAGACGCAAAATTGGTAAAGATGAAATTTTTAGTACAATACAGATGGTAGAACAAACAGATTTTGTAAGACATGTCACAATATATCCAGATCTTGTGGTGTTTGCGTGGTCAAAAGAGTTACTGGATTTTGGAAAAGAGTTAATAAAAAGTGCCTTACAAGACATCGAAATAGAACAAATGTTTGCCTATGACACCACCTTTAACCTTGGTGATTTCTACATGTCAACTTTTGTCATGAGAAATACAATGTTGGAGAAAAATCCAATATTTCCAGTAGCTTTTATGGTTCATGAAAGGAAGTTTCAAAAATACAATGACCTCTTCATTGGAGAACTTGTTAATCAGTTATATCTAAAAGACATTAAAACTATTCCATTTGTGACTGATCGTGAAAAAGGAATTCTTAATGCTGTGAAGAAAGTGGCACAATCTATTTCACTTGTGTTATGTGAAAATCACATTTTGAGAGATATTGAATATTGGGTGAAGTCTGCTAGAGGAAAAAACGATGACATAAAGGTATTGAAGGATCATGTAGAACAGCTTAAAGATTCTGAAAGTGAAGAAGAATGGAGGAACAAATATGAAGAGTTCAAAATACTGTGGTCGCACTCGTTCGCTGAATATTTTGAACATAATTTGCAAGAACACATATTCAAATTTGCAAGCATGTTCTATACTAAGAAGTTTGCAGCATTTCAAGATAAAGGGTCAACAAATAATGTAAGTGAAAGCATGAACAAAATATTGAAAAACGCAACAGATTGGAAAGAATTGTCTTTGGACTGCCTTCTATTGTGCTTACTCCATTTACAATTGTTTTATGTTTATGAGTTCCAAAGGGCTTACTATAGTCTAGGAATGTATCACTTGAAAGCAACATTCAAGAAATTGCAGAAAGTCCCCAATGAGTACACACAATTCCCATTATATATACCAGTTGAGAAAATTTTTGAGAAGGTGAAATCAGAAAATTCCAGAATTGTTCCCAGCCTTAAAAAAGCATCCACTAACAGAATGACACAGACAGCTATTGCAAACTTATGCACTGAGAACAATTTAGTTTCTTTAAATGGGCAACTACAGGTGTTTGTTGTTAAGAGTCCATTTAAAAATGATGTCCATTCAGTGTGCTTGTCACGAAAACCTCAATGTTCCTGTAATAGCTCTGGACTGTGTTTCCATTTAATTGCAGTCCAAAAGGCATGTGGAATTTTTATCCCAGATAATTTCACTTATAATCTTTCCACTTTGAGGAAACGACAACGTCGGAAAGAGGGAAAATCAGGACGTAAAAAGGCAAGAAAGAGAGATTATGACTATGAAACAGAGGCTGCACCAGATTCTGAGATGGCAACTCAGCCAAACTCATCACAGCCAAATCTTAACCAAAAAAACCTAGAGGAGAATGTAGCAAATGAATCTCATGCAATCTTGATACCTACAGTCATGCAGTTAATAGAGAATACTCAAGACCAGTCTGCCAGTTCACACAAACTAATTGATAACCAACCAGTTTCACCGTTTTCCTGTGAAAGTCTCACGCTTACAGAATTAACTGATGAGAATATTGAACTACAATCTCCAAAGTATGAAAGCACACCAAGAAAGTCTGTTAGCTTTATTGGTAGAAAGCCTTGGGATGAACCAGTAGACCTAATTGACAGTCTGACACTATGTCTAAAACCAAAGGCCTGGCTTGAAGGAGAAGTAATAGACAGTGCCATAATACAGTTGGTTAAGGAATCTGGAATTTCCAGTGGTTGTTTGGCTGTTCCTCCACATTTTTTCAATGCTGTTAGTAATGGAGGACACGCATCCTTTTTAAAATTTGCTGATTCCTTAGCACTTTTAAACTATGACATTTTGCTATTTCCAATAAACAGTGACCTCACTTTATATGGACGTGGTTTCCACTGGTTTTGGCTTTAGCAGACCTAAAATCTAAAACAGTGACATTAATGGACTCTATGATCTCCGAATACAACTTACACTGTGCTGTTCTCAAAAAAATTCTCTATGGCATCCACTCTCTATGTTCCTCAGTGGAGTTTTTTGAAGATGAATGGATTTTTATTGTGAGCGCCGACTGCCCAAAACAGAATAATTCATATGACTGTGGAGTGCATGTCATACTAAATTCATGTGATATGTAATGGTATTAACTATGTTCATTGCTTTGACAGCAATAATGTTAGAAGGTGGATACAGACCAAGATTCTGGAAGTTAATTACTCACATTTCAGCTCCAAACAAACACCACAACAAAAAATTGTGGCTGAGAAAATGAAGACCTACAGCCCATCAATGATCAAAATAATAGAAAAGGAAACAGAGCAGGAAATAAGTACTCTTGCATCCGGCTACAGCAATTCAGAAGGGTGGACATTTTGCAGGTCTTGCTATTGCACAGGTGACATTTACCATGAAGAAAAACAGATCCTGTGTGTAATGTGTCGAAATTGGTATCACCAGAAGTGTGCAGGACCGATGGGCCGACCACCAAAATATTTCCTATGTTTACAATGTAAAAGAAACTAGTGCAAAATGTTATTGCCATTTTGTTTACGGTGAGAGACTTGATATTTTAAAAAAAAACTTTATATTTTAATGTGGACTTACTTTTTAAATAGTTACTGTCCTTTTTACTAACTTTTCATTTTCAGGTCCGCGCTGTCCTCCCGATCCTCCTCAGTCCAGCGGTGCCAGGTCTCCTCGCGCTCCTTCACCCACTTCTGACCTGCTGAAGATCCCGGATCCTGTATCAGCGCTGAGCAAGCTGTGTCACATGACACGGAAGTGCCAGCGCTGATACAGCGATCCTGATTGGCTGGCTGCAAACTGCTGCGAGCAGCCAGCCAATCAGGCACATGGTCTCAGTGCTGCACTCCGATTTTTCTCAATTGTTGGAGCGCAGTGCTGACACCGGACTCCGGAGCTGCGGCGGGTCAGAAGCGGTGAAGGAACATGAGGAGACCCGGCATCGTGGGTCCAAAAAGATTCTGAAGGACGGCGCGGAGCTGAAAATGACAGGTAAGTAAAAAGTACACTGACTCTTTAAACAGATCAAAAACAAGGAAGATTGATATTTTTAGCCTGGAATCCAGAATTTTACAAGTAATTTGTATTTTATGGGCGCTTTAGACTTTCACTATTTTCCAAAAGTGCCCATAAAATACAGTAAAGAGTGTATAAAGGCTCTGAATTGGCATAATGTGTGTTCTGTACATCAGGAACGAATGTGCTGGACATAGGACTTTTTGATGGTGGCACAGCTAAACTGTGCAATCAGAGAGGCAGTGAGGGCAGAGGGAGAGGGGTGAGTAGGTCTACCGACCGCCAATCCCTATTGCAGTGGAGAGGGAGGATGATATCTGTGACCTATGTCAGGCAGACATCATCCTCCTTTGATGTCCACCCCTCCACATGAGTGTTCCGGCAGAGGTCAGAATTCTCTTGAAGAAGTAGAAGGAAATATGCCACGCACTGTACCCGGGTTTTCGAGGCACAGCAGAGGATGATAGTGGCAGCACAGAAACGGACACACAAAGAAAAAATCTGCCCTGTATAGCGGGGAACAATATGAAAGTTTCCATTCCCATTCAAGTGAACCCTGATGGAAAACAGGCACATAAGATTCAATTATGCCTTGCCTACTGACTAAGAAGCAATACCGAGTCCTATATCAGACATGTGAACGTAAGCAGGATAATTTATTGTTCCATGAAAGCTATTTTGTTGTATTTGTTATGATGGCCTTCATATTAACCTAGAGACCAGTATACACTAAAATACATGTTACATTTCCAAATTTTTTGGTTAAGATAAAACCTATTATTTTATTAAAAGTTGTTTAAAAAAAATTCTATATATCTCCATTAAAAGTTATTGATGTCAACAAACCGAAGTAACCAATAAAACCCTCCAAAAGATCCAACATCCTATAAAGAACAATGTGTTGAGAATAATATAGGTATATAAGCAAGAAGTATGGTGCAAGACTGCTCATCACTCTGACATGGCCGGCCTATCTAATAAGGAGCTATGATGCCAGGGCTCACATCTCCCAGGGGTGGGAGAAGTCAATGGACATGTAATCCTGTCAGATGCAAATAGGTTACAGGATCTGTATATCCATGGCATTCTGACCATAACCCCATACAGAATAATAAATATACCCATATTCTTACCGGAAGTTAATGAAATGTTTCAACATGTGAATTCATCATATTTTACCAATAATCAACATATAAAATAATAATTGTACACATATTCTTACCGGGAATTGATCGAATATGACACTGGGCATGTGTATTCATGATATATCACCTATAATACCCACAAAGAACAATTATACCCATATACCTAGCAGAAGTAAATAATATACAGTACAGATATCAATATGACAAGTAGTAATTCGCGCTTGGGGGGAGGGATACAGACACAGAGAGAGGTGTTGGAAGTTAAAAAGTGGGTCTTTATTAGGATATCAAGGCATAAAATATAAATAAAAAATATATATAGAGAATATATAAGGAGGGGGGGTTTACGAGTAAGGGCTTAAAAATGGATAAAAATAGGGGGTCTAGAATCTAAAAGGCACACACTAGGGTGTGTATAGCGAAGCAGTGGTCCTGAGGAAACAATATTGCTGGGTTCAAATAGATCCTCTGTGTAGCTCAGAGTAGGAGGACCTGTAGGGAGAAGGAGTGGGTGGTTAGGATATTTGAAGAAGTGGTCATGGGGGGATTTTTGAGGTGGTGTGAATGCAATATTACCTGATCAGATGGGTAGAGATGATCGGGTGGGTCGTCTCAGGCGGTCCTCAGGTAAATACCTATGGTTAGTGTATCATATATCATGAGAAGCTGGTATGATACAGTATTATGGTACAATGTAGAGGCCTTAGTACCTGTGTATGGGGTCGTGCTCCTGGGTCCAATTGGTCGATCAAGTAGTAGGGATGCAACCTATTGGGGGGTAGTTAAACTACTCAATGGTTTGGTTCCAATGAAGGTGGTACCTATGAAGGATAGCAGGTGGATAGGTGAGACCAGTGAGAGGGTGGTGGGTTGGGTATACTGGTCTGAAATAGGGGGGAGATGGAGGTTACCTTACTTCCGTCGTGCTCAGGTATGTTGAGGTTTGGTTGTAAGTGGCCCAGAAGAGTCTGGTATTAAAATTGCCGTAGGGTTCCACAGGTAGTAATTAATGCATTAGTGTTCACCTGTAAATGGGAGTACAGTATTAAGAATTGGGCAGAGATGAGGCTCAGGAGGAATAAGTGGTTGTTGATTACCTGGGTCGCTTGGTATTTGGTGTTATCCTAATGTATTCCTGATGAAATAGTAGTGAGCTGGTGGTGGCTTAAAGCCTCTGGTCCAGTATGTCCAGTATGTCTTCAGGGATCCCTGAAGAAGAAAGCCGAGTCTTTCGAAACGCGTTGGAGACTGCCCCACTACAGCCACCGTATCCTGAGCGTCACGTGGCATCACGTGACCCAGGTCCTCAAGCACTCTCTGCAGGGAGCACACTTGTATCTATATCCGGAAGACGCGGAAAGCGGTAGTCACCGGCCGGGACTCCGCTCTCGCTCCGGATCCAGGAAACCCCTGCCCGCCTCACCAGACAGCGGTACACCCTGGACGACCGATCGCCGCAACACCCACGTAAGGCCACCTAACTGTGAGTATACTGTACGTCACACCGTCTCCCTCTGACAATTAACTATATTCCTTGACCTCCCCCCAGAACTACCTACCTCTACCAGGGGCGACTTCTCTAAGACGGTACCATCCACTTCCGTGCCCCACTGGACATACTGGACCAGAGGCTTTAAGCCACCACCAGCTCACTACTATTTCATCAGGAATACATTAGGATAACACCAAATACCAAGCGACCCAGGTAATCAACAACCACTTATTCCTCCTGAGCCTCATCTCTGCCCAGTTCTTAATACTGTACTCCCATTTACAGGTGAACACTAATGCATTAAATACTACCTGTGGAACCCTACGGCAATTTTAATACAAGACTCTTCTGGGCCACTTACAACCAAACCTCAACATACCTGAGCACGACGGAAGTAAGGTAACCTCCATCTCCCCCCTATTTCAGACCAGTATACCCAACCCACCACCCTCTCACTGGTCTCACCTATCCACCTGCTATCCTTCATAGGTACCACCTTCATTGGAACCAAACCATTGAGTAGTTTAACTACCCCCCAATAGGTCGCATCCCTACTACTTGATCGACCAATTGGACCCAGGAGCACGACCACATACACAGGTACTAAGGCCTCTACATTGTACCATAATACTGTATCATACCAGCTTCTCATGATATATGATACACTAACCATAGGTATTTACCTGAGGACCGCCTGAGATGACCCACCCGATCATCTCTACCCATCTGATCAGGTAATATTGCATTCACACCACCTCAAAAATCCCCCCATGACCACTTCTTCAAATATCCTAACCACCCACTCCTTCTCCCTACAGGTCCTCCTACTCTGAGCTACACAGAGGATCTATTTGAACCCAGCAATATTGTTTCCTCAGGACCACTGCTTCGCTATACACACCCTAGTTTGTGCCTTTTAGATTCTAGACCCCCTATTTTTATCCATTTTTAAGCCCTTACTCGTAAACCCCCCCTCCTTATATATTCTCTATATATATTTTTTATTTATATTTTATGCCTTGATATCCTAATAAAGACCCACTTTTTAACTTCCAACACCTCTCTCTGTGTCTGTATCCCTCCCCCCCAAGCGCGAATTACTACTTGTCATATTGATATCTTCACTCATTGACACATAGTGGTTTGTGTCTCCCAAATTCGCTGCTGCAAATTGACTAGCCTGCTAGCGCCTCCTTACTCGTACCAATATACAGTACAGACCAAAAGTTTGGACTCACCTTCTCATTTAAAGATTTTTCTGTATTTTCATGACTATGAAAATTGTACATTCACACTGAAGGCATCAAAACTATGAATTAACACATGTGGAAATATATACTTAACAAAAAAGTGTGAAACAACTGAAAATATGTCTTATATTCTAGGTTCTTCAAAGTAGCCACCATTTGCTTTGATGACTGCTTTGCACACTCTTGGCATTCTCTTGATGAGCTTCAAGAGGTGGTAGTCACCGGAAATAGTCTTCCAACAATCTTGAAGGAGTTTCCAGAGATGCTTAGGACTTGTTGGCCCTTTTGCCTTCACTCTGCGGTCCAGCTCACCCCAAACCATCTCGATTGGGTTCAGGTCTGGTGACTGTGGAGGCCAGGTCATCTGGCGTAGCACGCCATCACTCTCCTTCTTGGTCAAATAGCCCTTACACAGCCTGGAGATGTGTTTGGGGTCATTGTCCTGTTGAAAAATAAATGATGGTCCAACTAAACGCAAACCGGATGGAATAGCATGCCGCTGCAAGATGCTGTGGTAGCCATGCTGGTTCAGAATGCCTTCAATTTTGAATAACTCCCCAACAGTGTCACCAGCAAAGCACCCCCACACCATCACACCTCCTCCTCCATGCTTCACGGTGGGAACCAGGCATGTAGAGTCCATCCGTTCACTCATCAAACCAAAGCACAGATTTCCACTGGTGTAATGTCCATTCCTTGTTGTAACATACCTGGCGGCGTCCTTGCATAGTGGTCCATCTCCCACTGTGCAAGAGCGCGCACTTGATCTCCAATCCAGAATGTCTCTCTGGCTTCCCTCCATGCTGTCTGTTTGCTTCTCTTTCTGCTGCTTAAGGGCGGCGCCCGATCACTTCCTGCTTTTTGTACCTGCTGCAGGCACACCCCTTGTGCGTCCTCAGCCTATTGCTGTCTGTCACCTGGTATTTAAACCAGCTGCTCCAATTAACCCATGCCTGAGCATTGTGTTTCATTCAATGTGGTCTTTCACTCTGAATGTGCCAGGTCCCCTTCTGTGTTCTCTTGTCTGCCTATCCTGGAGGCTGTATTTCCAGGCCTGTCTGAACACGCTCCTAGCCTGTTCCTCCCGCCTTCTGGGGGCTGCATTCCTAGACCCGCTCCTGTATCTAGTCTGTCCTGTCTGAACACGCTCCTAGCCTGTTCCTCCCGTCTTCTAGGGGCCGATTACCTAGACCCGCTCCTGTATCTTGTCTGTCCTGTCTGAACACGCTCCTAGCCTGTTCCTCCCGCCTTCTAGGGGCCGATTACCTAGACCCGCTCCTGTATCTTGTCTGTCCTGTCTGAACACGCTCCTGGCCTGTTCCTCCCGCCTTCTAGGGGCTGCATTCCTAGACCCGCTCCTGTATCTTGATACTGTGTCTGTTCTTGTCTGTATACTCTTCTAGCCTGTTTTCCCGTGTTTCTCTATGTCCGTACCTTTCCTTTTTCTGCAGAGTCTGAACTCGTACCTAACTCCTGCTCGTTGTCACTGTACTCTCGTTTGTGAGTTTGTGGTCCACTCGCTACTTCACTGCAAGTACCCTGTGGGTATCTGGTTCTGCCTTTCCCTTCCTGTCTGTTCCGTGTGAACAGAGCCCTGTCCCCCCTGCTCTGCCTTTGTTCACCGCTCCGGCAGTTCTAGCCTGCTCTGCCTTTGCTCACCGCTCCGGCAGTTCTAGCCTGCTCTGCCTTTGCTCACCACTCCGGCAGTTCTAGCCTGCTCTGCCTTTGCTCACCGCTCCGGTGGTTCTAGCCTGCTCTGCCTTTGCTCACTGCTCCGGCAGTTCTAGCCTGCTCTGCCTTTGCTCACCGCTCCGGCGGTTATAGCCTGCTCTGCCTTTGCTCACCGCTCCGGCGGTTCTAGCCTGCTCTGCCTTTGCTCACTGCTCCGGCGGTTCTAGCCTGCTCTGCCTTTGCTCACCGCTCCGGCGGTTCTAGCCTGCTCTGCCTTTGTTCACCGCTCCGGCGGTTCTAGCCTGCTCTGCCTTTGTTCACCGCTCTGGCGGTTCTAGCCTGCTCTGCCTTTGCTCACCGCTCCGGCGGTTCTAGCCTGCTCTGCCTTTGCTCACCGCTCCGGCGGTTATAGCCTGCTCTGCCTTTGCTCACCGCTCCGGCGGTTATAGCCTGCTCTGCCTTTGCTCACCGCTCCGGCGGTTATAGCCTGCTCTGCCTTTGCTCACCGCTCCAGGCGGTTCTAGCCTGCTCTGCCTTTGCTCACCGCTCCGACGGTTCTAGCCTGCTCTGCCTTTGCTCAACGCTCCGGCGGTTTTAGCCTGCTCTGCCTTTGCTCACCGCTCCGGCGGTTCTAGCCTGCTCTGCCTTTGCTCACCGCTCCAGGCGGTTCTAGCCTGCTCTGCCTTTGCTCACCGCTCCGGCGGTTCTAGCCTGCTCTGCCTTTGCTCACCGCTCTGGCGGTTCTAGCCTGCTCTGCCTTTGCTCACCGCTCCGGCGGTTTTAGCCTGCTCTGCCTTTGCTCACCGCTCCGGCGGTTCTAGCCTGCTCTGCCTTTGCTCACCGCTCCAGGCGGCCTTGTCCTGCTCTACTCTTGCTCACCGCTCCAGGCGGTCTTGTCCTGCTCTACTGTTGCTCACCGCTCCAGGCAGTCTTGTCCTGCTCTACTCTTGCTCACCGCTCCAGGCGGCCTTGTCCTGCTCTACTCTTGCTCACCGCTCCAGGCGGTCTCGTCCTGCTCTACTCTTGCTCACCGCTCTAGGCGGTCTCGTCCTGCCCTGCTCTCGCTCACCTCTCTGGGCGGCCTCACTCGGCTGTGTTTGTCCGCCACATCTGTGGTTCTGTTCCTGAGTCCCAGTGTGTACTGGGTCCTATCCCGCCTGTGTTCCTACCTGCTAGCGCCTCCCTGTCTGCACTCTAGCCGTGCTTGCCTGTACCCCCCTGCCTGCATACCCGCCTGCCTGCATACCAGTCGTGCCTGCTTATACCCACCAGTCTGTGTGCCAGCCTAACCTGTCTGTTCCTGTATTCCCCTGTGTGGGTCAACAGCCGTGTCCGGGGTCTGTCCTGGAGTAGCACCTGGTCCCTCTGCTCGGTTCCTCCTTGGTGCATTGGCGTCGTATGCCGTCGTGCGACCGTGGTCGGATCGGGTGAATACCTAGTTACGCCCCTCCAGGCATTCACTCTCCAGTGGAATCACACGCACACGCCGCTCAGCCCGGGCGTGTGCATTACTCTTGTGTTTGTAGCATCGGCGTCTCTGCCTCCTGCCAGGCAGAGACACCGTCCCTCTCACCTTCCCGCTCCCCGAGCAGCGTCCTCCTGCGCTCCTCTTCCTGCTGCTGCCGGCGCGCGCAGCTTCCCGGGCACCGTGCTTAGGGTGCGCGCGCGCACTCCCTCTCTCTTAAAGGGGCCGCGCGCGCCGTCCTAAGGATTCCCCGGCCAATAGCCGAGGGTCCTCCCATATTTAAGGCACCTCCTTCAAAATGGAGGTGCCCGAGCAAAAGTTGATGCACAGCATACTTACCTCTGCTTCAGCCCAGAGGTCCAGTTGCCAGCCTGACTACTGTTCCAGTCCGCCAGCCTGACTACTCTCCAGCCCGACAGTCTGCCTTCCGTTCTACCCGCCAGTCTGTCTATGGGCAAGTCCGCCTGCTTACCAGGAAGCATCTGCCAGTTGCCTGCCTGCTACCTGCCATGCCTGCTAGCCCGCTCACCTGGGAGCACTCGCCTGTTACCTGCCTGTTACCTGAAAGCCTACCTGGAGGCTCCTGCTGTCACTTGCCGTGACCACCTGCCTGCTAACCTAGAGACTTCAGCCTGCTTGGCCGTCACTTGCCGTAGCCTACCTGGAGGCTCCTGCTGTCACTTGCCGTGACCACCTGTCTGTTACCTAGAGACTTCAACCTGCTCTGCAGTCACGTGCCATGACCACCTGTCAACTATCCAGAGACTTCTGCCTGCCTGTTGTGTCCATCCGCTATACCGGTGAGTCCCAGTCTGCTGACCCATGGGAGCCACCTGCTCTCTTACAAGGTCGTCCCCAGATTAGCACCTGGTCCCTCTGCTCGGTCCCTCCCTGGTCATGGAGTTGTTAGCCACCGTACGACCAGGGTCGGTCTGAGTTGATACTTAGTCACGCCCCTCTGGGTCCCTCCTTGCACCGCGGCACAGAGGTTCCACCACCCGGATCCGTAACAGTGTTCTTTAGCCCAAACAAGTCTCTTCTGCTTGTTGCCTGTCCTTAGCAGTGGTTTCCTAGCAGCTATTTTACCATGAAGTCCTGCTGCACAAAGTCTCCTCTTAACAGTTGTAGTAGAGATGTGTCTGCTGCTAGAACTCTGTGTGGCATTGACCTGGTCTCTAATCTGAGCTGCTGTTAACCTGCGATTTCTGAGGCTGGTGACTCGGATAAACTTATCCTCAGAAGCAGAGGTGACTCTTGGTCTTCCTTTCCTGGGACGGTCCTCATGTGAGCCAGTTTCTATGTAGCGCTTGATGGTTTTTGCAACTGCACTTGGGGACACTTTCAAAGTTTTCCCAATTTTTCAGACTGACTGACCTTCATTTCTTAAAGTAATGATGGCCACTCGTTTTTCTTTACTTAGCTGCATTTTTCTTGCCATAATACAAATTCTAACAGTCTATTCAGTCGGACTATCAGCTGTGTATCCACCTGACTTCTGCACAACACAACTGATGGTCCCAACCCCATTTATAAGGCAAGAAATCCCACTTATTAAACCTGACAGGGCACACCTGTGAAGTGAAAACCATTTCCGGTGACTACCTCTTGAAGCTCATCAAGAGAATGCCAAGAGTGTGCAAAGCAGTCAACCTGCTCTGCAGTCACGTGCCGTGACCACCTGTCAACTATCCAGAGACTTCTGCCTGCCTGTTGTGTCCATCCGCTATACCGGTCGGTCCCAGTCTGCTGACCCGTGGGAGCCAGCTGCTCTCTTACAAGGTTGTCCCCAGTGTAGCACCTGGTCCCTCTGTTCGGTCCCTCCCTGGTCACGGAGTCGTTAGCCGCCGTACGACCAGGGTCGGTCTGAGTTGATACTTAGTCATGCCCCTCTGGGTCCCTCCTTGCACCGCAGCACAGAGGTTCCACCACCCGGATCCGTAACAGTTTGCTCGGGCCATGGAACCTGGTGGCCCCCAGGCTCCTTCGCTTGCTGACCTGTACCAAGAGGTTTCTCGTCAGAGATCCCAACAGGAAACCATCCTGAACTACCTGCGGTCTGTCAACACTCGCCTGGACACGCTGTCCGTACCACCTGTGTCCGCCCCTAGTCGAGCAACACCGCTCCGAAAGCGCCGCTGCCCACCAATACCACGGCATCCAACCCAGGCCCCCGACTTTCTGCACCTCCTCGTTTTGGAGGCGACCCCGCTCTAGCTCGTGGTTTCATAAACCAGTGCACCCTGCACTTTGAACTCTTGGCACACCAGTTCATCTCCGACCGAGCTAAGGTGGCATTCATCATGTCCCATCTCACTGGGGAAGCACTGGCATGGCTACATCCCCTGTGGGAGAGAGGGGACCCCCTGGTGTCCGACCTATCATCTTTCCTCGCGGCATTCCGGAGAGTCTCGATGAGCCAGGACGAAAATCCTCTTCAGCCTCCTCTCTGCTACGTCTCCGCCAAGGGAGTCTCACCGTGGGCCAATATGCCATACGTTTCCGTACCCTCGCTTCTGAGCTTGCCTGGGATAACGAAGCTCTGGTGTCCGTCTTCTGGGAGGGTCTTTCCGGTCGGATTAAGGATGAGCTAGCCGGTCGGGACATTCCTACCACCCTGGATGACCTGGTGTCACTCGCTACCCGGATTGACATCCGGTTCCAAGAACGCACCAAAGAGACCACTCGGGAGAGAGAGTTCCCCGCCTCGCTCCTATTTTCCAGAGACCTGCCTCTCAACTAGTCACTCCCCGGGCGCACTCGCCCGAACCCATGCAGATCGACCAGACCAAGATGGTCAAATCTCGCCAAGAGTCACGTCGAGCTGAGGGGATCTGTTTCTATTGTGGCAGTAAAGAGCACCTGATCCGTTCCTGCCCGGAGAGGCCTGGAAACTTCAATGTCTAGGACCGCTCGGACAGGTCGTCCTAGGCAAAAGTAAGCCCTCTCCATCCCTGACTTTGTCTTTCTCTATCTCCTGGGGAGAGAACCGTCTCCTTGAAATTGCTCATCTGGATTCTGGAGCTGCTGGAAACCTCATTTCCCAGTCTCTGGTAGAGAGATACCGTATTCCCACCAAACCTCTGGCTGAACCATTGTCCGTCGCCTCCGTGGATGGAGGACTCCTTCCGGTGACCATCCTGCTCATCACTGAGCCCCTAACCCTGCAGGTGGGAATGCTGCTGTTATGTTCTGCTACCAGAGCTAAGGAAAGAGAGGATATCTGTCCCTACGATAGAACTCAGCTTTATCCCTACGATGTAACAGGGGACCTGATCCTGCGATCAGACCTGCTAAAGTCCTAAGCTAGTCTGTACGGAGACCTATAGATGTGGGGAAGGAATCCCTACAAGTACTAAGGACTGGGAGGAAAATGGGACACCTCCTAACAGAAATAGTAGCAAACAGACAAACAAACAAAATATATAGAACACTGAGGTCCGTAGACCAAGCAAACTAACAGAGTTAGGTACAGAGCACAGGCTAGCTAGAAAGTAGTTATACAATGAAGTCCAGCAAAGCCAGAAGGGCGGAGCAGGATTAAATAGGCCAACAAGGTCATGTGACCAGCAAAGGAAAAAACCTAACAGCAAGGTTCTAACAGTACCCCCCCTTCTAAGAGGATCCTCCGGATCCCCTAGGACCAGGCTTATCAGGAAATCTCCTGTGAAACGCTCTGATAAGTCTGGACGCGGAAACATCATCTGACCTCACCCAAGAGTTATCCTCGGGTCCGAAACCTTTCCAGGCCACAAGATACTGCAAACTACCTCTATACCGTCTAGAGTTAAGGATGCGAGAAATTTCATATTCCCCGTCCTCCACCACCGGAGGAACAGAGGCAGAGGCGTCACCATCCGACACAACAGCTTTTTTTAACAGAGAGACATGAAATACCGGATTAATTCTCCAGGAGGTAGGAACCTGCAACCTAACAGCAGATTGGTTGACAACCTGAAGCACCTTAAAGGGCCCTACAAACTTGGGACCCAATTTCTTAGAAGGAATCCTCAACCGCAGATTCCTAGAGGACAACCAAACCATGTCACCAACAGCGAACAAAACCTCCTGTCGTTTCCTATCAAAGTAGTCTTTAGATTTTCTGTTGGCCTCCTGAAGATTACCATGCACATCCGTCCAAACTCTCTCCAAATCACCGGAAAAATTCTCCTCCTCAGGCACGGCAGATCCCAACTTGGAGAACGACCCAAACGACGGATGTCTCCCAGAACAACAAAAAAAAGGCGAACAACCAGCAGAAGAAGATGTATGATTGTTCAGAGCAAATTCAGCAAGTGGCAGAAACTCAGACCACCCCTCTTGATTGTCTGCCACAAAACAACGCAAGAACTGCTCAACATCCTGGTTTTTCCTTTCTGTCTGGCCATTAGATTCAGGATGATATCCGGACGAGAACGATAAATGAACTTCCAACCTGTCACAAAAGGCACGCCAAAAACGAGCCACGAACTGAGGACCCCTATCAGAAACAATGTCAGTAGGAACGCCATGAAGTCTGACAATTTCCTTGACAAAGGCCTTAGCGAGAGTTTTAGCGCAGGGCAGTTTGACGAAGGGAACCAAGTGACACATCTTGCTAAAACGGTCCACGACCACCCAGATGACAGTAAAACCCTCAGAGGGGGGAAGGTCAGTTATAAAGTCCATAGCCAAATGTGTCCAAGGAGCACTGGGAACCTCCAAAGGACAAAGCAACCCCGCAGCAGGAGTATGTGAGGACTTAGATCTAGCACATATAGTACATTGACGCACCCACTTAATGACTTCCTTCTGCCATCCAGGCCACCAAAAACTGCGACCCACCAGTCTCTTGGTCTCAGAGATTCCGGGATGACCTGCCAACCGAGATTCGTGACACTCAACAAACAAATCTCTCCTAAAGGTCCCAGGCACAAACAACCTCCCATGAGGAGTGTTAGATGGGGCAATCTCCTGTGCTTTAAGAATCTCATCTTCCAAAACGGAGTCCAAAGCAGCTATCACAACACCTTCTTGTAAAATGTTCTCCTCTTTCTCAGCACCGACTATGGGAGAAAAACTGCGAGACAAGGCATCCGCCTTAACATTCTTAGTACCAGGGATGTAAGTAACGGAGAAATTAAACCGCAAGAAAAACAGTGCCCACCTAGCCTGACGGGCATTCAGGCGCTTGGCAGCATCAAGATATATCAGATTTTTATGATCCGTAAGAACCTGAACGGGAAATTCCGCACCTTCCAAGAAGTGGCGCCAGTGTTCAAATGCGAGTTTAATAGCCAATAATTCCCGATTACCAATATCGTAATTCAGTTCAGTCTCCGAAAAATTTTTTGAAAAAAAGGCACAGGGATGTAATCCATCCCCGTTATCCTGAGACAATACTGCGCCAACCCCCACAGAGGAAGCATCAACCTCAACCAAAAACGGCTTAGTCACATCAGGCTGCATAAGGATGGGAGCAGAGGTGAACCTCTCCTTGAGATACACAAAAGCTTCAATAGCCTCAGAAGACCACTGAACCGCATCAGCACCTTTCCTGGTGAGATCGGTCAGAGGTTTGACAATACTAGAAATTTTTTTTATGAATTTTCTGTAATAATTGGCGAAACCTAAAAACCTCTGTATCGATTTCAAACCAATAGGCCTAGGCCATTCCTGTACAGCTTGAACTTTAACCGGGTCCATCTCAAAACCTTCGCTGGAGATAATGTAACCCAAAAAACTAATTCTCTGTACAGCGAACTCACATTTCTCCAGCTTAGCAAAAAGCGAATTGTCCATTAACAACTGTAATACCTCACGTACGCTCCGCCAATGAGACTCCAGATCCGGCGAATAAATCAAAATGTCATCCAAATACACAACCACATTTTTGCCGATCAAAGGTCTAAGGATGTCATTAATAAGATTCTGAAAAAATGCAGGAGCATTAGTAAGACCAAAAGGCATAACCAGATTCTCAAAATGACCCACAGGAGTGTTAAAAGCAGTCTTCCATTCGTCACCCTCCTTCATGCGCAACAGATTGTATGCCCCCTTAAGGTCAATTTTAGAGAACCACTTGGCCCCCATTAACTGGTTAAATAAATCAGGAATCAATGGCAGTGGGTAAGGATTGCGTACAGTAATTTTGTTAATCTCACGAAAATCCAGACAAGGACGTAAACCGCCGTCCTTTTTTTTTACAAAAAAAAATCCAACCGCCACAGGAGACTTAGAAGGCCTAATGTGACCGGCGGCCAAACTTGTCTGTATGTATTCCTCCAAAGCCTTCCTCTCAGGAATAGTAAGGTTAAATAAACGACTTTTAGGAAGAGTCGCTCCAGGGACAAATTCAATAGAACAATCATAGTCTCTATGGGGAGGCAAAACCTGCGATTCCTTCTCAGAAAAAACTCTCCAAAAATCCTGAATAGGAACAGGCAATTCTCCCCTATCCAAAGCTGCAATACGCCCGTTACAACACTTGTCATAACATTTATGGCTCCAGGATTTAATTTCACTGGTAGACCAATCCAGTACAGGATTGTGAAATTTTAACCAGGGCAATCCCAATATTACTGGAGAAGGCAAGTTATTCAAAACTACCAAATCCAATTTCTCATGGTGAACACCATTAATAGTGAGAGGAAATTCACAGACCTTGAGAGTAATATTCTTCAAAGGGGAACCATCCACAGAAACCACAGCAATGGGGGATGATAAAGGTTCGGGTTTTAAATTGAGTCTTTCCAAGAATCCCCCATCAATTACATTCAGAGTTGACCCACAATCGACAAACACCCGAAATTCCATTAATTTTTCCTGAGCAATCGTGGAAGCAGCTAAAAATACACCCTTGGAATTTAAACAGGCAATACGGGCATAACTGACCATTTTTTTTTCTTTCTTCATACGAAGCTCACAGCCTTTAATCAAATGACCAGATTTTCCGCAATAGAAACACAAGCCTTCAAAAAATCTACGGTCTTTTTCTTGAGAGCGAGGTGCCACCGATCCAATCTCCATCGGTTCACCACTGTTAGTACACACATTCTCATAACCAGAAACTGACATAGCAGAGGATTTGCTCTCATTAACCCTTGCACGCAGTCTCCTATCCACCCGTATAGCTAATTGCATAGCCTGTTGCAAATCTTCAGGTGTAGGATAAGCAATTAGCAGGTCTTTAACCCTTTCATTGAGCCCAGCAAGAAATAGACTTTTCAGAGCAGAATCGTTCCACCCTGTTTGAGTAGACCATCGACGGAAATGAGTACAATATTTTTCCACATTACCTGATCCCTGTCTCAAACGTCTTAACTCAGTCTCAGCTGATGCGACACGGTCAGGATCATCATATAATAGCCCCAAAGCAGAAAAAAAAACTATCCACTGATCTGAAGCATGTATCACTAGGTTGCAAAGAAAAGGCCCACTCCTGAGGCTCTTTGCGCAAAAGTGACATTATGAACCCTATGCGCTGGGATTCATCCCCAGAGGACCTGGGTCTCAAACGAAAATACAATAAGCAAGCATTTTTAAATGAAAAAAATTCTCGGTGTTCACCAAAAAATAAATCCGGCAAACATACCTTAGGCTCCAAGAAATGTGCTCCAGGACAGTTACTCACGTGCTGACGGAGCTCGGCCACCTCCAGAGAGAGTCCCTGCAGGCGATGAGCCAAATCCTGAACCGACACCATGATGGAACAGAAAAATCTTTCCTTAGAGAATTTGCAGGCTGGACTTACTGTTATGTTCTGCTACCAGAGCTAAGGAAAGAGAGGAGATCTGTCCCTACGATAGAACTCAGCTTTATCCCTACGATGTAACAGGGGACCTGATCCTGCGATCAGACCTGCTAAAGTCCTAAGCTAGTCTGTACGGAGACCTATAGATGTGGGGAAGGAATCCCTACAAGTACTAAGGACTGGGAGGAAAATGGGACACCTCCTAACAGAAATAGTAGCAGACAGACAAACAAACAAAATATATAGAACACTGAGGTCCGTAGACCAAGCAAACTAACAGAGTTAGATACAGAGCACAGGCTAGCTAGAAAGTAGTTATACAATGAAGTCCAGCAAAGCCAGAAGGGCGGAGCAGGATTAAATAGGCCAACAAGGTCATGTGACCAGCAAAGGAAAAAACCTAAGAGCAAGGTTCTAACAGCTGCACTCGGAGGAAATCTCCTTCCATGTGCTGTCCGGACTCTCTCACTCCCTATTGCTAGGTCTACCCTGGCTCCAGACACATGAACCCGTGCTTAACTGGCAATCCGGTGAAGTACTCCGGTGGGGGCAGGACTGCCATAGGACCTGCCTGATTCCGGTTCGCCCGACTCCTCCACCACCTACCCCAGCTAATTTACCCAGTCTACCGGCTCCTTACTGTTCCTATGCGGATGTCTTCGGTAAAAAGGAAGCAGAGACACTGCCACCTCATAGGCCATATGATTGCCCGATTGACCTGTTACCTGGCTCCACTCCACCCCGTGGGCGTATCTACCCGTTGTCGGCGGCCGAAACCCGAGCCATGTCTGAGTACATTGAGGAGAATCTGGCTAGGGGATTCATCCGGAAATCTACCTCCCCGGCTGGAGACGGATTCTTCTTTGTCAAGAAGAAGGATGGTTCGCTACGCCCCTGTATTGATTATAGAGGACTCAATCAGATCACGGTAAAAAACAAATATCCCCTGCCGCTCATCTCCGAGTTGTTTGATCGCCTTAAGGGTGCCAGGATCTTTTCCAAGCTGGATCTTCGTGGAGCATATAACCTGGTCCGAATCCGTCAAGGAGATGAGTGGAAGACGGCATTCAATACCCGGGACGGTCACTATGAGTACCGTGTGATGCCCTTCGGTTTCTGCAATGCTCCCACTGTCTTCCAAGAATTGGTCAACGACATCTTCCGTGATCTTCTTTACTCCTGCGTGGTGGTATACCTGGACAATACACTGTGTTCCAAATTATTATGCAAATAATATTTTCTCAGATTTTCCCAAATTACCTATATGAATTGCAGTCATTGTAATTTTCCAGTCAAATAACTATTAGAGTTCATTTGAAAGGTTTTTGTACAAACTGCCTATGATAACAGTATATTTTTTAAAAAATAAAACACTCAAACTGCACTCAAAATGCATGTTCCAAATTATTATGCACAGCAGAGTTTTCAACCTTTTCATTTTAATAAAGAACAAAAAATGGTCATTTTTGAAATTATAAGCATTAGCAGGTTATTACAAACTGAAATCAAACAGTTTTCACCTCAAAACTTTATTCTAGGTGATGTAACATTTGCACATAGGACCCCTCGTTCTAAAGGAGCTTCTGAACTCTCTCATTCATTGAATTTGTCAGGTTTTGGATGGTTTATGCTTCAATTGTTTTGCATGAGGACAGAATACCCTCCCTGAGCTGTTGCTTAGATGTGAACTGCCTCCCGCCATCATAGACACTCCTTTTGATGATGCTCCAGAGGTTCTCAATGGGGTTGAGGTCAGGGGAGCATGGGGGCCACACCATAAGTTTGTCCCCTTTTATGCCCACAGCAGCCAGAGATGCAGATGTGTTGTGTGCAGCATGAGACGGAGCATTATCATTAGCAACACATTGCTATGGACTTTATTACAGATCTCCCTGTCTCTGCCGGTTGTACAGTCATTTGGGTGGTCGCCGACCGCTTTTCTAAAATGGCCCACTTCATCCCTCTGCCTGGTCTCCCGTCTGCATCAGTGCTAGCTAAGGACTTCGTCCTCCACATCTTCCGTCTCCATGGCCTACCCCTCCACATCGTGTCGGATCGAGGGGTTCAGTTCACCTCACGTTTCTGGCGAGCTACGTGTAAGCTGCTGGATGTCACCCTGGATTTCTCCTCCGCTTATCATCCACAGTCCAATGGTCAAGTGGAGCATATCAACCAGATCCTTACCAGCTACCTCCGGCACTTTGTTAACGCTCACCATACTGATTGGGTGGATCTCCTGCCATGGGCCGAATTCTCCTACAACAACCATGAGAGCAAATCATTTTCCAAGTCTCCGTTCTTTATTGTCTAAGGTCAACATCCCAGGATTCCGTTTCTCGTCTCCATTTCTGTGGACAACCCTGCCGCGGAGTCTCTGGTCAGCGAATTTTCCACCATTTGGGAGAATACTAGGTCCGCACTTCTTCAGTCCTCCGAGTGGATGAAGAGACATACTGACAAGAGACGTCTGGATCCGCCTCAATTCCGTCCCGGAGACAAGGTTTGGCTCTCCTCCAAACATGTTCGGCTCAAAATAGCCTCCTACAAGTTGGGTTCTCGGTTCATCGGTCCATTTGAAGTCCTTAAACAAATCAATCCAGTGGCCTACAAGTTAAAACTCCCAGCCACCTTACGGATTCCCAACTCCTTCCATGTATCTCTCCTCAAACCAGTTGTCTTTAATTCTTTTTCCAACAGTCCAGGTTCTTCCCCTGCTCCGGTTTCTGCTGAGGACGTTTTTGAGGTAGAGAATATTCTGGCTACCAAAAGGGTAAGAGGCAAAACCTTTTTTCCGGTGGATTGGAAGTGGTTTGGCCCAGAGGAGAGAACTTGGGAACCTAGGGAGAACATCCATGCCCCGCTTCTCCTTGAAAAATTTCTTTCTGGCCTAAAAAAGAGGGGGCGTAAAGGGGGAGTACTGTAGCATCGGCATTTCTGCCTCCTGCCAGGCAGAGATGCCGTCCCTCTCACCTCCCCGCTCCCCGCGCGGCGTCCTCTTGCACTCCTCTTCCTGCTGCTGCCGGCACGCGCAGCTTCCCGGGCACCGTGCTTAGGGTGCGCGCGCGCGCTCGCTCCCTCTCTCTTAAAGGGGCCGCACGCGCCGTCCTAAGGAGTCTCCGGCCAATAGCCGAGGGTCCTCCATATTTAAGGCACCTCCTCCAAAATGGAGGTGCCCGAGCAAAAGTTGATGCACAGCATACTTACCTCTGCTTCAGCCCTCAGGTACAGTTGCCAGGCTGACTACTGTTCCAGTCCGCCAGCCAGACTACTCTCCAGCCCGACAGTCTGCCTTCCGTTCTACCCGCCAGTCTGTCTATGGGCAAGTCCGCCTGCTTACCAGGAAGCACCTGCCAGTTACCTGCCTGCTACCTGCCGTGCCTGCTAGCCCGCTCACCTGGGAGCACTTGCCTGTTACCTGCCTGTTACCTGGAAGCCTACCTGGAGGCTCCTGCTGTCACTTGCTGTGACCACCTGCCTGCTAACCTAGAGACTTCAGCCTGCTTGGCCATCACTTGCCGCAGCCTACCTGGAGTCTCCTGCTGTCACTTGCTGTGACCACCTGTCTGTAACCTAGAGACTTCAACCTGCTCTGCAGTCACGTGCCATGACCACCTGTCAACTATCCAGAGACTTCTGCCTGCCTGTTGTGTCCATCCGCTATACCGGTCAGTCCCAGTCTGCTGACCCGTGGGAGTCGCCTGCTCTCTTACAAGGTCGTCCCCAGAGTAGCACCTGGTCCCTCTGCTCGGTCCCTCCCTGGTCACGGAGTCGTTAGCCGCCGTACGACCAGGGTCGGTCTGAGTTGATACTTAGTCACGCCCCTCTGGGTCCCTCCTTGCACCGCGGCACAGAGGTTCCACCACCCGGATCCGTAACAGCGTTCTTTAGCTCAAACAAGTCTCTTCTGCTTGTTGCCTGTCCTTAGCAGTGGTTTCCTAGCAGCTATTTTACCATGAAGGCCTGCTGCACAAAGTCTCCTCTTAACAGTTGTTGTAGAGATCTGTCTGCTGCTAGAACTCTGTGTGACATTGACCTGGTCTCTAATCTGAGCTGCTGTTAACCTGCGATTTCTGAGGCTGGTGACTCGGATAAACTTATCCTCAGAAGCAGAGGTGACTCTTGGTCTTCCTTTCCTGGGGCGGTCCTCATGTGAGCCAGTTCCTATCAGAAGTACAAGAAATATGTTACTGGATATGTGTATTTGTGATATTTCACCCATAATCCCCATACAGAACAATAGTTATACACATATTACTATTGAATGTAGATGAAATATGTTCCTGGGCATGTGTATTTGTGATATTTCACCCATAATCCCCATACAGAACAATAGTTATACCCATATTCCTATGAGAAGTAGATGAAGTATGTTCCTGGGCATGTGTATTTGTGATATTTTAGCCATAATCCCCATACAGAACAATAATTATACCCATATTCCTATGAGAAGTAGATGAAATATGTTCCTGGGCATGTGTATTTGTGATATTTTAGCCATAATCCCCATACAGAACAATAATTATACCCATATTCCTATGAGAAGTAGATGAAATATGTTCCTGGGCATGTGTATTTGTGATATTTTAGCCATAATCCCCATACAGAACAATAATTATACCTATATTCCTATGAGATGTTGATGAGATATATCACCAGGCGTGTGTAACCCCGATATTCTACACATAATCCCAAATAGTTACAATCTGTTTTCCCTGGTTCTATTATTAAACTTTAATCCGTGTGGATGTTCTGATTCATTTTCGTATTTCCATTGAATTCCCTCTGATTTCTTTCTATATTACAGGTCAAGAGTTAAAAACTGCAGCTTCTTCTACTTCAGTATCAAGGCCAGAAGTCATTTCCTGGTCTGCATTTGAAAAATGTGCTGACAACTAGTGGTTGAGTCTAGCATTGCAGCCAATCGTCCCATCATCCCATCATCCCAATATGCAGTTTAGTACGTCCCGTCAGATCTATCAAGCCCCCCTATACAGCCCCCAATGGCCCCACCACACCCCACACAACAGAAGGAGCCTGTGTGTAGTCCTCTACACAAAAGAGCACTGTGCCGGCACATAATGTATCAGGACCCCTTTAAGGGGATACTACAGATTCCTGGTGAGTCCACCTCTTCAGCTGGTGATTCTCCTGTCACGATACAAGACACACTATCACGATCGCTGGGTGCTGTGTCTCACCTGAACGTCTCCTCTATTTCGTCACGCTCGTCTCCTTCTCCACCACCAGGCGTTTCGGCTTGCGGTCCTTGTTGATCTCCCCGATTCCTCTCAGCAAGAATCCGGTGCAGGTGTCCTCATCTCCGATCACCGCAATCAGTTTCCCCGGTTCCAGGTTTCCCGCCATGTTCTCTGCTTTTCTCAGCGCACTGCTCACAGCTTCTCCTCAGAGCCGAGTCTGTCACGTGACGCCGACGAGTACGTCAGCTAACCCTCAGGGGCGGAGCTCTGTGGTACTTTACTCTGGGAGCAAGAGAACTGGAAGTGGTGGCGGTTTCATCAGTGTGGTGGTTACACGCTGACTAGGGAACCGGGCCGCCTGTGACGGGGGAGCCGCGGCCTGTGACTGAGGAGCCTCGGCCTGTGACTGAGGATCCGGGGCCAGTGACGGGGGAGCCGGGGCCTGTGACTGAAGAGCTGGGGCCTGTGACTGAGGATCCGGGGCCAGTGACGGGGCAGCCGGGACCTGTGACTGAGGAGCCGGGGCCAGTGACGGGGGAGTCTCGGCCTGTGACTGAGGAGCCTGGGCCTGTGACCGAAGAGCCGGGGCCTGTGATGGGGGAGCCGCGGCCTGTGACTGAGGAGCCGGGGCCTGTGACTGAGGATCCAGGGCCAGTGACGGGGGAGCCAGGACCTGTGACTGAGGACCCGGGGCCAGTGACGGGGGAGCCGGGACCTGTGACTGAGGAGCTGGGACCGGTGACTGAGAAGCCGGGGCCTGTGACTGAGGAGCCGGGACCTGTGACTGAGAAGCCGGGGCCTGTGACTGAGGAGCCGGGACCTGTGACTGAGAAGCCGGGGCCTGTGACTGAGGAGCCGGGACCTGTGACTGAGGAGCCGGGGCCAGTGACGGGGGAGCCGGGACCTGTGACTGAGGAGCCGGGGCCTGTTACTGAGAAGCCGGGGCCTGTTACTGAGGAGTCGGGCCTGTGATTGAGGAGCCGGGACCTGTGACTGAGGAGCCGGGACCTGTGACTGAGGAGCCGGGACCTGTGACTGAGGAGCCGCGGCCTGTGACTGATGAGCCAGGGCCTGTGACTGAGGAGCCGAGGGCCTGTGACTGAGGAGCCGGGGCCTGTGACTGAGGAGCCGGGACCTGTGACTGAGGAGCCGCAGCCTGTGACTGAGGAGCCGAGACCAATGACTGAAAAGCAGACCTGTGACTGAGGAGCCGGGGCCTGTGACTGAGGAGCCGGGACCTGTGACTGAGGAGCCGGGACCTGTGACTGAGGATCCGGGGCCTGTGACTGAGGAGACAGGGCCTGTGACTGAGGAGCCGAGACCTGTAACTGAGGATCTGGGGCCTGTGATGGGGGAGCTGGGACTTGTGACTGAGGAGCCGGGCCAGTGACGGGGGAGCCGGGACCTGTGACTGAGGAGCCGGGACCTGTGACTGAGAAGCCGGGACATGTGACTGAGGAGCCGGGACCTGTGACTGAGGAGCCGGGGCCTGTGACTGAGGAGCCGGGGCCAGTGACTGAGGAGCCGGGACCTGTGACTGAGGAGCAGGGACCTGTGACTGAGGAGCCGGGGTCAGTGGCGGGGTAGCCGGGACCTGTGACTGAGGAGCCGGGACCTGTGACTGAGGAGCCAGGACCTGGGATGGGGGAGCCGTGGTCTGTGACTGAGGAGCCGTGGCCTGTGACTGAGGAGCCAGGGCCTGTGACTAAGGAGCCGGGGCCTATGACTTAGGAGCCGGGACCTGTGACTGAGAAGCAGACCTGTGACTGAGGAGCTGGGGCCTGTGACTGAGGAGCCGGGACCTGTGACTGAGAAGCCGACCTGTGACCGAGGAGCCGGGGCCTGTGACTGAGGAGCCGGGGCCAGTGACTGAGGAGCCGGGACCTGTGACTGAGGAGCCGGGGCCTGTGACTGAGAAGCCGGGGCCTGTTACTGAGGAGCCGGGACCTGTGACTGAGGAGCCGGGACCTGTGACTGAGGAGCCGGGACCTGTGACTGAGGAGCCGCGGCCTGTGACTGAGGAGCCGGGTTCTGTTACTGAGGAGCCGGTACCTGTGACTGAGGAGCCAGGGTCTGTGACTGAAGAGTCGGGGCCTATGACTGAGGAGCAGGGGCCTATGACTGAGGAGCCGGGGCCTGTGACTGAGGAGCCGGGGGACCTGTGACTGAGGAGCCGCGGCCTTTGACTGAGGAGCCGGGACCTGTGACTGAAAAGCAGACCTGTGACTTAGGAGCCGGGGCCTGTGACTGAGGAGCTGGGGCCTGTGACTGAGGAGCCGGGACCTGTGACTGAGGAGCCGGGGCCTGTGACTTAGGAGTCGGGACCTGTGACTGAAAAGCAGACCTGTGACTGAGGAGCCGGGACCTGTGACTGAGGAGCCGAGGCCAGTAACTGAGGAGCCGGGACCTGTGACTGAGGAGCCGGGACAAGTGACTGAGGAGCCGGGGCCAGTGGCGGGGGAGCCAGGACCTGTGACTGAGGAGCCGGGACCTGTGACTGAGAAGCCGGAGCCTGTGACTGAGGAGCCGGGACCTGTGACTGAGGAGCCGGGGCCTGTGACTGAGGTGCCGGGACCTGTGACTGAGGAGCTGGGACCTGTGACTGAGAAGCCGGGGCCTGTGACTCAGGAGACGGGACCTGTGACTGAGGAGCCGGGGCCTGTGACTGAGGAGCCGGGACCTGTGACTGAGGAGCCGGGGCCAGTGACTGAGGAGTCGGGACCTGTGACTGAGGAGTCGGGACCTGTGACTGAGGAGCCAGGGCCAGTGGCGGGGGAGCCAGGACCTGTGACTGAGGAGCCCGACCTGTGACTGTGGAGCCGGGGTCTGTGACTGAGAAGCCGGGGCCTGTTACTGAGGAGTCGGGCCTGTGACTGAGGAGCCGGGAACTGTGACTGAGGAGCCGGGACCTGAGACTGAGGAGCCGCGACCTGTGACTGAGGAGCCGCGGCCTTTGACTGAGGAGCCACCTGTGACTGAGGAGCCGGGGCCTGTTACTGAGGAGCCGGGGCCTGTGACTGAGGAGCCGGGGCCTGTGATTGAGGAGCCGGGGCCTGTGACTGAAGAGCCGGGGCCTGTGACTGAGGAGCAGGGGCCTGTGACTGAGGAGCCGGGGCCTGTTACTGAGGAGTCGGGGCCTGTGACTGAGGAGCCGGGACCTGTGACTGAGGAGCCGGGACCTGGGACAGGAAAGCCGTGGCCTGTGACTGAGGAGCAGGGGCCTGTGTCTGAGGAGCCGGGGCCTGTGACTGAGGAGCCGGGGCCTGTGACTGAGAAGCAGGCCTGTGATTAGGAGCCGGGACCTGTGACTGAGGAGCCAGGGCCTGTGACTGAGGAGCCGGGACCGGTGACTGAGAAGCCGACCTGTGACTGAGGAGCCAGGGCCTGTGACTGAGGAGCCGGGGCCAGTGACAGGGGAGCCGGGACCTGTCACTGAGGAGCCGGAGCCTGTGACTGAGAAGCCGGGGCCTGTTACTGAGGAGTCGGGCCTGTGACTGAGGAGCCGGGACCTGTGACTGAGGAGCCGGGACCTGTGACTGAGGAGCCGCGGCCTGTGACTGAGGAGCCGGGGCCTGTTACTGAGGAGCCGGTGCCTGTGACTGAGGAGCCGAGGGCCTGTGACTGAGGATCCAGGGGCCTGTGACTGAGGAGCCGGGGCCAGTGACTGA
This sequence comes from Phyllobates terribilis, assembly GCF_046119375.1. NCBI lineage: Eukaryota > Metazoa > Chordata > Amphibia > Anura > Dendrobatidae > Phyllobates > Phyllobates terribilis. The sequence continues at coordinate 279,783,519 of NW_027362769.1, read as the reverse complement.
AGAGCCGGGGCCTGTGACTGAGGAGCCGCGGCCTGTGACTGAGGAGCCTGGACCTGTGACTGAAAAGCAGACCTGTGACTGAGGAGCCGGGACCTGTGACTGAGGAGCCGGGGCCTGTGACTGAGGAGCCGGTACTTGTACTGAGGAGCCGGGGCCTGTGACTTAGGAGCCGGGACCTGTGACTGAAAAGCAGACCTGTGACTGAGGAGCCGGGGCCTGTGACTGAGGAGCCGGGACCTGTAACTGAAGATCCGGGGCCAGTGATGGGGGAACCGGGACCTGTGAGTGAGGAGCCGGGACCTGTGACTGAGAAGCCGGGGCCTGTGACTGAGGAGCTGAGACCTGTGACTGAGGAGCCGGGACCTGTGACTGAGGAGCCGGGACCTGTGACTGAGAAGCCGGAGCCTGTGACTGAGGAGCCGGGTCCAGTAACTGAGGAGCCGGGACCTGTGACTGAGAAGCCGGGGCCTGTGACTGAGGAGCTGAGACCTGTGACTGAGGAGCCTGGACCTGTGACTGAGGAGCCGGGACCTGTGACTGAGGAGTCGGGGCCAGTAACTGAGGAGCCGGGACCTGTGACTGAGGAGCCGGGACCTGTGACTGAGGAGCCGGGGCCAGTGGCAGGGGAGACGGGACCTGTGACTGAGGAGCCGGGACCTGTGACTGAGGAGCCGGGACCTGGGACGGGGGAGCCGTGGCCTGTGACTGAGGAGACGGGGCCTGTGACTGAGGAGCCGGGGCATGTGACTGAGGAGACAGGGCCTGTGACTGAGGAGCTGAGACCTGTGACTGAGGAGCTGAGACCTGTGACTGAAGAGCCGGGACCTGTGACTGAGGAGCCGGTACCTGTGACTGAGAAGCCGGGGCCTGTGACTGAGGAGCCGGGGCCAGTAACTGAGGAGCCTGGACCTGTGACTGAGGAGCCGGGACCTGTGACTGAGGAGCCGGGGCCAGTGGCTGGGGAGACGGGACCTGTGACTGAGGAGCCGGGACCTGTGACTGAGGAGCCGGGACCTGGGACGGGGGAGCTGTGGCCTGTGACTGAGGAGACGGGGCCTGTGACTGAGGAGCCGGGGCATGTGAGTGAGGAGCTGGGGCATGTGACTTAGAAGCCAGGACCTGTGACTGAGAAGCAGACCTGTGACTGAGGAGCCGGGGCCTGTGACTGAGGAGCCGGGACCTGTGACTGAGGAGCCGCAGCCTGTGACTGAGGAGCCGAGACCAGTGACTGAAAAGCAGACCTGTGACTGAGGAGCCGGGGCCTGTGACTGAGGAGCCGGGACCTGTGACTGAGGAGCCGGGACCTGTGACTGAGGAGCCGGGACCTGTGACTGAGGATCCGGGGCCTGTGACTGAGGAGACAGGGCCTGTGACTGAGGAGCCGAGACCTGTAACTGAGGATCTGGGGCCTGTGATGGGGGAGCTGGGACTTGTGACTGAGGAGCCGGGCCAGTGACGGGGGAGCCGGGACCTGTGACTGAGGAGCCGGGACCTGTGACTGAGAAGCCGGGACATGTGACTGAGGAGCCGGGACCTGTGACTGAGGAGCCGGGGCCTGTGACTGAGGAGCTGGGACCTGTGACTGAGGAGCAGGGACCTGTGACTGAGGAGCCGGGGTCAGTGGCGGGGTAGCCGGGACCTGTGACTGAGGAGCCGGGACCTGTGACTGAGGAGCCAGGACCTGGGATGGGGGAGCCGTGGTCTGTGACTGAGGAGCCGTGGCCTGTGACTGAGGAGCCGGGGCCTGTGACTAAGGAGCCGGGGCCTATGACTTAGGAGCCGGGACCTGTGACTGAGAAGCAGACCTGTGACTGAGGAGCCGGGGCCTGTGACTGAGGAGCCGGGACCTGTGACTGAGAAGCCGACCTGTGACCGAGGAGCCGGGGCCTGTGACTGAGGAGCCGGGGCCAGTGACTGAGGAGCCGGGACCTGTGACTGAGGAGCCGGGGCCTGTGACTGAGAAGCCGGGGCCTGTTACTGAGGAGCCGGGACCTGTGACTGAGGAGCCGGGACCTGTGACTGAGGAGCCGGGACCTGTGACTGAGGAGCCGCGGCCTGTGACTGAGGAGCCGGGTTCTGTTACTGAGGAGCCGGTACCTGTGACTGAGGAGCCAGGGTCTGTGACTGAAGAGTCGGGGCCTATGACTGAGGAGCAGGGGCCTATGACTGAGGAGCCGGGGCCTGTGACTGAGGAGCCGGGGGACCTGTGACTGAGGAGCCGCGGCCTTTGACTGAGGAGCCGGGACCTGTGACTGAAAAGCAGACCTGTGACTTAGGAGCCGGGGCCTGTGACTGAGGAGCTGGGGCCTGTGACTGAGGAGCCGGGACCTGTGACTGAGGAGCCGGGGCCTGTGACTTAGGAGTCGGGACCTGTGACTGAAAAGCAGACCTGTGACTGAGGAGCCGGGACCTGTGACTGGGGAGCCGAGGCCAGTAACTGAGGAGCCAGGACCTGTGACTGAGGAGCCGGGACAAGTGACTGAGGAGCCGGGGCCAGTGGCGGGGGAGCCAGGACCTGTGACTGAGGAGCCGGGACCTGTGACTGAGAAGCCGGAGCCTGTGACTGAGGAGCCGGGACCTGTGACTGAGGAGCCGGGGCCTGTGACTGAGGTGCCGGGACCTGTGATTGAGGAGCTGGGACCTGTGACTGAGAAGCCGGGGCCTGTGACTCAGGAGACGGGACCTGTGACTGAGGAGCCGGGGCCTGTGACTGAGGAGCCGGGACCTGTGACTGAGGAGCCGGGGCCAGTGACTGAGGAGTCGGGACCTGTGACTGAGGAGTCGGGACCTGTGACTGAGGAGCCAGGGCCAGTGGCGGGGGAGCCAGGACCTGTGACTGAGGAGCCCGACCTGTGACTGTGGAGCCGGGGTCTGTGACTGAGAAGCCGGGGCCTGTTACTGAGGAGTCGGGCCTGTGACTGAGGAGCCGGGAACTGTGACTGAGGAGCCGGGACCTGAGACTGAGGAGCCGCGACCTGTGACTGAGGAGCCGCGGCCTTTGACTGAGGAGCCACCTGTGACTGAGGAGCCGGGGCCTGTTACTGAGGAGCCGGGGCCTGTGACTGAGGAGCCGGGGCCTGTGATTGAGGAGCCGGGGCCTGTGACTGAAGAGCCGGGGCCTGTGACTGAGGAGCAGGGGCCTGTGACTGAGGAGCCGGGGCCTGTTACTGAGGAGTCGGGGCCTGTGACTGAGGAGCCGGGACCTGTGACTGAGGAGCCGGGACCTGGGACAGGGAAGCCGTGGCCTGTGACTGAGGAGCAGGGGCCTGTGTCTGAGGAGCCGGGGCCTGTGACTGAGGAGCCGGGGCCTGTGACTGAGAAGCAGGCCTGTGATTAGGAGCCGGGACCTGTGACTGAGGAGCCAGGGCCTGTGACTGAGGAGCCGGGACCGGTGACTGAGAAGCCGACCTGTGACTGAGGAGCCAGGGCCTGTGACTGAGGAGCCGGGGCCAGTGACAGGGGAGCCGGGACCTGTGACTGAGGAGCCGGAGCCTGTGACTGAGAAGCCGGGGCCTGTTACTGAGGAGTCGGGCCTGTGACTGAGGAGCCGGGACCTGTGACTGAGGAGCCGGGACCTGTGACTGAGGAGCCGCGGCCTGTGACTGAGGAGCCGGGGCCTGTTACTGAGGAGCCGGTGCCTGTGACTGAGGAGCCGAGGGCCTGTGACTGAGGATCCAGGGGCCTGTGACTGAGGAGCCGGGGCCAGTGACTGAGGAGCCGGGGCCTGTGACTGAGGAGCCGCGGCCTGTGACTGAGGAGCCTGGACCTGTGACTGAAAAGCAGACCTGTGACTGAGGAGCCGGGGCCTGTGACTGAGGAGCCGGGGCCTGTGACTGAGGAGCCGGTACTTGTACTGAGGAGCCGGGGCCTGTGACTTAGGAGCCGGGACCTGTGACTGAAAAGCAGACCTGTGACTGAGGAGCCGGGGCCTGTGACTGAGGAGCCGGGACCTGTAACTGAAGATCCGGGGCCAGTGATGGGGGAACCGGGACCTGTGAGTGAGGAGCCGGGACCTGTGACTGAGAAGCCGGGGCCTGTGACTGAGGAGCTGAGACCTGTGACTGAGGAGCCGGGACCTGTGACTGAGGAGCCGGGACCTGTGACTGAGAAGCCGGAGCCTGTGACTGAGGAGCCAGGTCCAGTAACTGAGGAGCCGGGACCTGTGACTGAGAAGCCGGGGCCTGTGACTGAGGAGCTGAGACCTGTGACTGAGGAGCCTGGACCTGTGACTGAGGAGCCGGGACCTGTGACTGAGAAGCCGGGGCCTGTGACTGAGGAGTCGGGGCCAGTAACTGAGGAGCCGGGACCTGTGACTGAGGAGCCGGGACCTGTGACTGAGGAGCCGGGGCCAGTGGCAGGGGAGACGGGACCTGTGACTGAGGAGCCGGGACCTGTGACTGAGGAGCCGGGACCTGGGACGGGGGAGCCGTGGCCTGTGACTGAGGAGACGGGGCCTGTGACTGAGGAGCCGGGGCATGTGACTGAGGAGACGGGGCCTGTGACTGAGGAGCTGAGACCTGTGACTGAGGAGCTGAGACCTGTGACTGAAGAGCCGGGACCTGTGACTGAGGAGCCGGTACCTGTGACTGAGAAGCCGGGGCCTGTGACTGAGGAGCCGGGGCCAGTAACTGAGGAGCCTGGACCTGTGACTGAGGAGCCGGGACCTGTGACTGAGGAGCCGGGGCCAGTGGCTGGGGAGACGGGACCTGTGACTGAGGAGCCGGGACCTGTGACTGAGGAGCCGGGACCTGGGACGGGGGAGCTGTGGCCTGTGACTGAGGAGACGGGGCCTGTGACTGAGGAGCCGGGGCATGTGAGTGAGGAGCTGGGGCATGTGACTTAGAAGCCAGGACCTGTGACTGAGAAGCAGACCTGTGACTGAGGAGCCGGGGCCTGTGACTGAGGAGCCGGGGCCTATGACTAAGGAGCTGGGACCGGTGACTGAGAAGCCGACCTGTGACTGAGGAGCCGGGGCCTGTGACTGAGGAGCCGGGGCCAGAGACGGGGGAGCCGGGACCTGTGACTGAGGAGCCCGGGCCTGTGACTGAGAAGCCGGGGCCTGTTACTGAGGAGTCGGGCCTGTGACTGCGGAGCTGGGACCTGTGACTGAGGAGCCGGGACCTGTGACTGAGGAGCTGGGACCTGTGACTGAGGAGCCGGGACCTGTGACTGAGGAGCCGCGGCCTGTGACTGAGGAGCCGGGGCCTGTTACTGAGGAGCCGGGGCCTGTGACTTAGGAGCCGGGGCCTGTGACTGAAGAGCCGGGGCCTGTGACTGAGGAGCCGGGGCCTTTTGACTGAGGAGCCGGGGCCTGTGACTGAGGAGCCGGGACCTGTGACTGAGGAGCCGCGGCCTGTGATTGAGGAGCCGCGGCCTGTGACTGAGGAGCCGGGACCAGTGACTGAGAAGCCTGGCTACTTGTGTGACTCCCAGTCATATAGACTGGACTGTAACGTTTTTTTGTATGCCCCAGCAGGTGTGACCTGTGCCCTGTGCTGCTCATAGAGGCGGTCTAAGTACAGCAGCCTACACTTCTCCACATGAGGAAGAGAGCGCGCTCCACTGGGAGTCAGTGATCACACTTTGTTCCAACAACTCAGCAAAGCGCAAAACGTTGCAATTATATGGTGTTTGCAGCAAAAAAAAACAACATGTGACTGCCTTAGGCTATGTGCCCACGATGCAGAAATGCTCAGGATTTTTTCCTGAGCGTTTTCTGCATATCCCTGGCAGAAAAAACGCATGCGGATTTTACATGCGGATTGTACATGCAGATTGTACATGCGTTTTTCCTGCCAGGGACATGCGGATGTGAAGCGTTCTTCACTTGCATTTCCGCATGCGGGTTGACAAGCGCTTTCCAAACGATTTTAGCATCACTTGGAAAGTGCTTGACAACTTGGTCACACTATATAAATCCATGCATACCCGGGTACCATCCGCACATTGAAACGTTTGGATTCCGCATGTACTGATCCAGTGATGCGGAATCCAAGCGTTCCAATGAAAGTCAATGGCGGCGAAAACGCAGCGCTTCCCCAAAATTATTGGTAGTGCTGCGCTGTTTTCCGCAATGATAACCCGCAGCGGAAATGTGCACAGCACATGCGGATTATCATTGGGGAACATGGCAGACCTTCTACCATGCGTTTTTTAAGCATTTCTGCAGCGTTTTTGCCGCTGCGGAAACGCTTAAAAAACGCATCGTGGGCACACAACCTAAGGGTATGTTCACACCAGACGTTATTCCAGCGGTTTGACATAGTGTATTTTATACATGAAATACGCGGTGTTTTACACTCCCAGCATAATCAATGAGATTACTGAAATCTCCTGCACAAATCCATCAAGCTCAGCGAATTACCCAAGGATAATCCAGAGGAAGGGGAAACCCCATGAGGGAGATGATTATTAGGGGAGAAAATCCCTCCGGACTTCATCCAGCAATCAGACTAGTTCCCTGGATGAACGCCCATCACACAATCCAGTGCCTATAGCCTGTACTATTATATTTACCAAGAAAGGCGTCCAGGCCTCCTCGTACTTAGTAATCAACCTTTACATGAGGCGGAAAGGTCCATAATCTCACTGCTCATACAGTAAAGAATCTACGTCTGAGATTACGATTAACCCTTCTAGAGGACGCCTCCTTGTCCCCGTCACATGTCTAGGTGTAAAACGCTTATTATACAGATTTCTGTACTGCCCCGTCATAGATCTGTACACTGTAATAAGATCGCTACTAAGCCTTCGTTTTTCCAAACTAAATAACCTCAAATTTGATAATACTCTGTCTTGATAAATCATGAAGGGTGCCCTGCCCAATATTGCCCTTTGGTGCCCATACATTTTTAACCTATGTTCCCAATGTTTGGGCAGCCGACTGGCTGTTACATCCCTTGGACACTGATTTGGGCTCCATCCTGTACTGGTGCATTTTCCATAACAGCATTTCTTATCCTAACAACATCCCACAATGCAGCAAGCCATCATGGTGCAGAAAGGTGCAATTTGCCAATTAACTTGTTTAATGGCTTTTTCTGTGGTAAATTTAACTTAACCTCTTAACCTTTGACGTACCCAAAAATATTTAAAAAAAATCACAAAATAAAGAACGGAAAAAAATATTATAACAATAAATACACATATTTATGTAAAAAAAAAAAAGTATAAATATTTGGTATAGCCACTTCTGGAATGACTATACCTATAAAACTGTCCCACTCGTTAGCCCCTCCAATGAACACCAGGAAAAAAAATTAATAAAAACGTGGCAAAAAATAACTATGCTTTTTCATCACACTGCCAAAGAAAAACTGGAACCAAAAAGTCGAATGGAAAAAATGGTATCGCTGAAAACACCATCTTGTCTCACAGAAAACAAGCCACCATACAGCTCTGACAGCGGAGAACTAAAATAATTATAGCTCTCAGAATAAAGCTTTGCAAAAACAATTCTTTTTTTTATTGTTTTAATTGTGTAAAAGCTGAAAAATATTAAAAATATATATAAATATGGAATTGCTGTAATGGTACTGATCCAAAGAATAAAGCTGTCATCACTTTCACCACATGCTGAATGGCATAAAAAAAACCAATTTCTGAATTACTTGATTTTGTCACAGAGATCAGAATAGAAAGCGATCAAAAAATGTAATGTTCCCTAAAATGGTACCAATAAAAATGTCAATTTGTCCCGCAAGAAACAAGCCCCCACATGACTGTCGACAGAAATATAGAAAAATTATAGCTCTCAAAATATGGCAATACAAAAACTTTATTTTGCAATGAAAAGCGTCTTTTAATGTGTGACAGCTGTCAATCATAAAAAAACGATATAAATCTAGTATCGCTGTTGACGCGCCCCCAGGGCCGTGGGGTACTCGGCAGCCGGGCCTCTGGTTGCCGGGGGATATCACGGTGGCTGGACCGGTCCGTGGCCCAGGGCGGTCACTCAAAAGGGGAATAGTTATAGGGGATTTAAGTGTTCGTGACGCCACCCGTGGATTGTGGCTAGAGGGAGTTGCCGCTGCGAAGCAGTCCTCTGGAGCTGGTGTTACGGCAGCAGGGATGGTGTGGCTCTCCACGGGTAGAGTTAGCTCTAGGGCAGGGTAGGTGAATAGTGGTTGCACTGGGCGTTGAAGTGCAGGGAGGGAATGATGGCGCAGACGAAATAATTGGACAGAGGCAGTGCAGTACAGTCATCCGTGTCTTTACTCACAGTTCTTTAGTTCCACAGGGTGCCCTGTCAGCTTACAGCCTCCCAAGTCGCACTGCGTTCACCAGGCAGGGGTTCAGCTCTTCCTCAGGGAATTTAGGAATGCCTGACAGAACCCCCACTTTCTCGTGTTCCTCTCTAGACTGACTTCACACTGGGTCTTTCTCCCTCCTGCCCTGCGCTGCCCACTCTCAATCCTGCTCGGGTGCTCTGAAGTCCTTCCTGTACATCGGATCCCGAACCTGCTTGACCCTCCTGGGGATTAGAATGCGGCTTACGATCCCTCTGTCTTCTGACAGATTCGCGGCATACGGGTGCCGTTCTGCACTCGCCGTACCCCCTAGGATCCCTTTTGACAGAACTGAGCCTTCTCCCTGCTCCCCTCCTGGGCCTCCAGACTTGGCCCTACTTGTGGAGCAGAGCTCCTAATGAGACTCTGCCCCCGGACTGTTCTTCTGAACTGTCCCGAGCTGTTCTTCTGAACTGCTGTTCACTGAACCTAACTCTTATCTAACTGCCACCCTAAGATGGCTTCCCTATTTTACACTCCTACCAAAGTGCTCCCTCTAACTACTTCCTCCACCCACACCCACTACTGGTTCCCCTACCTCTGGGTCCCCCCCCACTCCAGTCAGGGTCAGGGCTCAGCAGTTGCGCTCTGCATGTCGCCCCTCCAGCCAGCCTGGAGCAGTGTAGTGTTGGATGCAGGTGTTTGGGTTCCGGGCAGCTCTCCCTCCTTACCTGAGAGAAGAGAGACACCACACCTCTGGGTAAGGTGCAGCACCTCTGTGGAGACTTAACCCTCAGGGGCGCCACACTGTGATTGCACTGACCCGAAGAATAAAGTCATCTAATCACTTGTACCGCAAGAGAAACAGTGTAAAAAATAAAAAAAATTCTTCACCTGCTGCTGATTTGTTCATTCTGCCTCAAGATCACAATAAGGCTCAGCTCACATTTATCCTGCGCTGAGCGCTTACACTGGGGTTTCCATGTAAATCTCTGAAATACGTGATTCACTCAGAACCCTGGGCGGAAGATTTCCTGTAGTGAGGCAGATGGAGGCACCGTGGACGCCGTCTGGCCTTTGATCTGGCGGTATCTGTGTTTTTAAGCATGCATAAAAGCACAGTAGGCCACAGTTTTGTGCAGCTGAACAGAAGCCAGACGCAGTCCAAAGTAACTCTGCTGCTTCATTATAGTGAATTGATCCCTCGGGGGTTTCTTCTGAAACACGTTACTCGTAGACTAAGATGGAAACTGTAGTGTCGGCGTCCCTGCCTCCTGCTAGGCAGGGACGCTGTTCACCTCACCTCTCCGCTCCGTGCCCGGCGTCTTCCTCCCGCCCTGTTGGCAGCGCGCGCTGCTTCCCGGCCACGGTGCTTAGGGCGCGCGCTCCCCCTCTCTTAAAGGGGCCGCGCGCGCCGTCCTAAGGAGTCCCCGGCCAATGGCCGGAGGACTTCACCATATATAAGGCACCTCCTCCAAAATGGAGGTGCCCGAGCAATGTTGTTGCAAAGCCTTCACTCTGCTTCAGCCCTCAGGTCCCGTTACCAGTTACCTGCCAGTCACCTGCCAGATTCCTGCCTGTTACCTGCCAGTCACCTGCCAGATTCCTGCCTGTTACCTGCCAGTCACCTGCCAGATTCCTGCTTGTTACCTGCCAGTCACCTGCCAGATTCCTGCCTGTTACCTGCCAGTCACCTGCCAGATTCCTGCTTGTTACCTGCCTGATATCCGTTTAGCTGCTTGCAAACCTGCGGTCCGACGGTCTGCCTTCCGACACCTGTCAGTCTGTTTATGGACCAGCCTGCCCGCTCACCTGGGAGCGCTCATCTGCTACCTGCCTGCTAGCCTACCTGGAGGCTCTGCCGTCACTTGCCGTGACCACCTGCCTGTCCAGAGACTCTTGCCTGCTCACCTGGGAGCGCTCACCTGCTACCTGTCTGCTAGCCTACCTGGAGGCTCTGCCGTCACTTGCCGTGACCACCTGCCCGTCCAGAGACTCTTGCCCGCTCACCTGGGAGTGCTCACCAGCCACCTGCCTGCTGTCCTTCTACCCAGAGACTGTCCCTGTCACTTGCCGTGAGTACCCGTCCTTCTACTCAGAGACTGTCCCTGTCACTTGCCGTGACTACCTGCCCTTCTACCCAGAGACTGTCCCTGTCACTTGCCGTGACTACCTGCCCTTCTACCCAGAGACTGTCCCTGTCACTTGCCGTGACTACCTGCCCGTCTTCCCTGGGAGCCACCCGCTTCCTTACAAAGACCGCCCCCTTGCATAGTTGCTCAGAGGTTCCGCCTCCCAGACCCGTTACAGTTTGCTCGGGCCATGGAACCCGGTGGCACCCAAGCTCCCTCGCTCTCGGATCTATGTCATGAACTGTCCCGTCAGAGGTCCCAACAGGAGTCCATCCTGAGTCACCTGCGGAATGTCAACTCTCGCCTGGACACTCTGACTGCTCTACCAGCTACCACCGCTAGTGTCATGACTCGCAACCCGGCAGCGCCGCTGCCCACCAATACCATGGTATCCTGCCCCGGACCCCGGCTTTCTGCACCTCCTCACTTCGGAGATGACTCCGCTCAAGCTCGGGGCTTCATAAACCAGTGCACCCTGCACTTTGAACTTTTGTCCCACCAGTTTATCTCTGACCGGTCCAAAGTAGCCTTTATCATGTCCCACCTCACGGGGGAGGCTCTGGCTTGGCTAAATCCTCTATGGGAGAGAGGAGACCCCCTGGTGTCCGACCTGCCAGCCTTTCTCACGGCTTTCCGGAAAGTCTTCGACGAACCCGGACGGAAGACCTCATCCGCATCGTCTCTGCTACGCCTCCATCAAGGAAATCTCACCGTAGGCCAATATGCCATACGGTTCCGTACCCTTGCTTTGGAGCTGGCCTGGGATAACGACGCCCTGGTGTCTGTCTTCTGGGAGGGTCTGTCCGGCCGTATTAAAGATGAACTCGCCGGTCGGGACATTCCTACCACTCTCGACGACTTAATAACACTTGCCACCCGGATTGACATCCGGTTCCAGGAGCGCGCCAAAGAGGTCACCCGTGAGAGGAGGTTTCCACGTCTAGCTCCTACCTTCCAGAAACCCGTCACTCCCTCCGTTACTCCCCAGGCACACTCACCTGAGCCTATGCAGGTCGACCAGACCAAGATGGTCAAAACCCGTCAAGACTTACGCCGTGCCGAGGGGAGCTGCTTCTACTGTGGCAGTAAGGAGCACCGGATCCGTTCCTGCCCAGAGAGGTCGGGAAACGCCTGTGTCTAGGATCGCTCAGACAGGTCGCCCTAGACAAAAGTAAACCCTCTCCATCCCTGATGCTGTCAGTCTCTATCATCTGCGGAGAGAACCGCTATTTTGAACTGGCTCAACTTGACTCAGGAGCTGCTGGAAATCTCATCTCTCAATCCCTGGTAGAGAAATACCGTATTCCCACCAAACCTCTGGCCGTACCTTTATCTGTCGCCGCCGTGGATGGGGGCCTCTTACCACATCCCATCCAACTCATCACCGAATCTCTAACTCTACAGGTGGGAATGCTGCATTCTGAGAGCATCTCCTTTCATGTTCTGCCTGGACTCTCTCACGCACTCTTGCTAGGCCTACCTTGGCTCCAGAAACATGCACCCGTGCTTGACTGGCAGACCGGAGAAGTCCTTCGCTGGGGACAGGACTGCCATAAGACTTGTCTAGTTCCCGTTCATCCTGCTCGTCCTTCTCCTACCCCAGTCAATCTACCCGGTCTACCGGTTCCCTATTGGTCTTATGCGGATGTCTTCAATAAAAAAGAAGCAGAGACATTACCCCCTCATAGACCATACGACTGCCCAATCGACCTGATACCCGGCTCTACTCCTCCCCGTGGGCGTATCTACCCTTTGTCCGCTGCAGAGGCCCGGTCCATGTCCGAATATATTGAGGAGAATCTGGCCCGGGGATTTATCCGGAAGTCTACCTCCCCGGCGGGAGCAGGCTTCTTCTTCGTCAAAAAGAAGGACGGCTCACTCCGTCCATGTATAGATTATAGAGGCCTTAACCAGATTACAGTGAAGAATAAATACCCCCTCCCGCTCATTCCTGAATTATTTGACCGTCTGAGGGGGGGCTAGAATCTTCACCAAACTGGATCTCCGTGGGGCGTATAACCTGGTCCGTATCCGTCAGGGGGATGAGTGGAAGACGGCATTCAACACCCGGGACGGCCACTATGAGTACCTTGTAATGCCCTTCGGTCTCTGTAACGCTCCTGCCGTCTTTCAAGAGTTGGTCAATGACATCTTCCGTGACCTTCTCTACTCCTGCGTGGTGGTGTACCTGGACGACATCTTGGTCTTCTCTCCGGACCTTCCTACTCACCGGAGGGATGTTCGTCAGGTCCTGCTCAGGCTCAGGCAGAATCACCTCTACGCTAAATATGAGAAGTGCATCTTTGAACAGACCTCTCTTCCATTTCTGGGCTACATAATCTCTCAGACCGGCCTACAAATGGATCCTGAGAAACTGTCTGCCATCCAGAAGTGGCCCCGACCAGAGGGGTTGAAGGCTATTCAGCGGTTCCTGGGCTTCGCCAACTATTACCGCCTCTTCATACCGCACTTCTCTTCCCGGACTGCCCCTATCTCTGCGCTCACCCGTAAGGGCACTAATCCCAGAAGATGGCCGCCCGAAGCTGAGGAGGCCTTTCTTTCCTTAAAACAGGCTTTCTCCTCCGCCCCGGTGCTGCATCGTCCGGACGGCAACAAACAGTTCTTCCTAGAAGTTGACGCTTCCTCCTCCGGAGCCGGGGCTGTACTTACCCAAAAGTCATCTTCCGGAAGAATGGTAACCTGCGGTTTTTTCTCCAAACTCTTCTCCTCTTCTGAGCGCAATTATTCTATTGGAGACCGAGAATTGTTAGCCATTAAGCTGGCACTGGAGGAGTGGCGTTACCTGCTCGAGGCGGCTCTTCACCCGGTAATAATTTACACGGACCACAAGAACTTGGCTTACCTTCAGAGCGCCCAGAGACTTAACCCGCGCCAAGTCCGGTGGTCCTTGTTTTTTGCCCGCTTTGATTTTGTTCTTCATTTTCGCCCGGCAGACAAAAACATCAAAGCTGACGCCTTGTCCCGATCCTTCCTGGTATCTGATCTAGAGGAGGAACCTAAGCACATCATTGATCCCGCCAGAGTAATGCAAGTGGCCCCCGTGAATCTAAATCGTCTCCCTCCCGGTAAGACGTTCGTAACTGTACCTGATCGGAGGAGGGTCCTACACTGGGGTCACTCGTCTAAGCTAGCTGGCCACGCCGGTCAGAAAAAGACCCTCCAGCTCATTTCCCGGCATTACTGGTGGCCTACCCTGCACAAGGATGTAATAGACTTTGTTTCTGCCTGTGTGTCTTGCGCCCGCAACAAAGTTCCGAGACACCTGCCAGCCGGTCGCCTCCTTCCTCTTCCAGTACCTGCTGCCCCGTGGCAGCATATAGCTATGGACTTTATAACGGATCTCCCTGTCTCTGCCGGTTGTACGGTCATTTGGGTGGTCGCTGATCGCTTTTCCAAGATGGCGCACTTCATTCCCCTGCCGGGCCTCCCGTCTGCACCCGAACTGGCTAAAGACTTTATCCGCCACATCTTCCGTCTCCATGGCCTGCCCCTCCACATCGTGTCAGATCGTGGGGTTCAGTTCACCTCACGCTTCTGGAGAGCCACATGTAAGTTGCTTGACGTCACTCTGGACTTCTCCTCCGCTTACCATCCACAGTCCAATGGTCAAGTGGAGCGGATCAATCAGAATCTGACCAGTTACCTCCGGCACTTCGTTAATGCCCACCATTCGGACTGGGTGGATCTCCTACCATGGGCCGAGTTCTCTTACAATAATCACGAGAGCGAATCTTCCTCCAAATCCCCGTTTTTTGTAGTCTTCGGTCAGCATCCTCGGATCCCGTTTCCCGTCTCCACCTCGGTGGACAATCCGGCTGCGGAATCTCTCGTTAGCGAATTCTCCTCCATTTGGGAGAGTACCCGATCCGCACTCCTTCAGTCGTCCGAGCGGATGAAAAAACACGCTGACAAAAAACGCCTGGATCCTCCACAATTCCGTCCTGGAGATAAAGTCTGGCTCTCGTCCAAGTATGTCCGGCTCAAGGTTCCTTCCTACAAGTTAGGGCCTCGGTTCATCGGCCCACTAGAAGTTATCAAACAGATCAATCCGGTGGCCTATAAATTGAAACTCCCGGCCAACCTACGGATTCCTAACTCCTTCCATGTATCTCTCCTCAAACCCGTGGTACTTAACTCTTTTTCCAAGTCTACAGGTACGGCTCCTGCTCCGGTTTCCGCTGAGAACGAGTTTGAGGTAGAGAACATTCTGGCCACCAAAAGGGTAAGAGGAAAAACCTTTTTTCTGGTAGATTGGAAGGGGTTTGGTCCCGAGGAGAGAACGTGGGAGCCTCGGGAGAACATCCATGCCCCTCTCATCCTTGATAAATTTCTCTCTGGCCTAAAAAAGGGGGGGCCTAAAGGGGGGGGTACTGTAGCGTCGGCGTCCCTGCCTCCTGCTAGGCAGGGACGCTGTTCCCCTCACCTCTCCGCTCCGTGCCCGGCGTCTTCCTCCCGCCCTGCTTGCAGCGCGCGCTGCTTCCCGGCCACGGTGCTTAGGGGGCGCGCGCGCGCGCGCTCCCCCTCTCTTAAAGGGACCGCGCGCGCCGTCCTAAGGAGTCCTCCGGCCAATGGCCGGAGGACTTCACCATATATAAGGCACCTCCTCCAAAATGGAGGTGCCCGAGCAATGTTGTTGCAAAGCCTTCACTCTGCTTCAGCCCTCAGGTCCCGTTACCAGTTACCTGCCAGATTCTTGCCTGTTACCTGCCAGTCACCTGCCAGATTCCTGCCTGTTACCTGCCAGTCACCTGCCAGATTCCTGCTTGTTACCTGCCAGTCACCTGCCAGATTCCTGCCTGTTACCTGCCAGTCACCTGCCAGATTCCTGCTTGTTACCTGCCTGATATCCGTTTACCTGCTTGCAAGCCTGCGGTCCGACTGTCTGCCTTCCGACACCTGTCAGTCTGTCTATGGACCAGCCTGCCCGCTCACCTGGGAGCGCTCATCTGCTACCTGCCTGCTAGCCTACCTGGAGGCTCCGCCGTCACTTGCCGTGACCACCTGCCTGTCCAGAGACTCTTGCCTGCTCACCTGGGAGCGCTCACCTGCTACCTGTCTACTAGCCTACCTGGAGGCTCTGCCGTCACTTGCCGTGACCACCTGCCTGTCCAGAGACTCTTGCCTGCTCACCTGGGAGCGCTCACCTGCTACCTGTCTGCTAGCCTACCTGGAGGCTCTGCCGTCACTTGCCGTGACCACCTGCCCGTCCAGAGACTCTTGCCCGCTCACCTGGGAGTGCTCACCAGCCACCTGCCTGCTGTCCTTCTACCCAGAGACTGTCCCTGTCACTTGCCGTGAGTACCCGTCCTTCTACTCAGAGACTGTCCCTGTCACTTGCCGTGACTACCTGCCCTTCTACCCAGAGACTGTCCCTGTCACTTGCCGTGACTACCTGCCCTTCTACCCAGAGACTGTCCCTGTCACTTGCCGTGACTACCTGCCCGTCTTCCCTGGGAGCCACCCGCTTCCTTACAAGGACTGCCACCTTGTATAGTTGCTCAGAGGTTCCGCCTCCCAGACCCGTTACAGAAACCACAGTATAAGTGCTCAGTGTAGAGTGCAAGATAGGGTGAGCCAAATGTTATGTAAAATCTTATGCTTCAACTCAATCCTCAAAAAGCCCCTACTTAGGTTCGTCATCTGTTAACAGAAATATTGGAGCTTCCTAGTTACTGGTAGTACAAAGGCTCTGGAAAAGTGTAATGGCTCCTCGCCTCCCAAAAGAAATTCAGCGAATTCTGTGCTCCCAAATCCAAATGCCCCTCTCATTTCTGAGCCCCACAGTGTGCATAAACCACATGTACCATCCACATGTTTGGCATTTCTCTAGCGATGAGAGCCCAACTAATTTAGAGAACCATGTATCCAGAAGCATGAGCTGGGCACAATGTATGGGCACTACAGAGTACGGTACTACTACTTTTAAAAGTACTGAGAAAGCATATGCAGGGCTACAGGCATGTACCGTTCATTAGCTATGACTGCAGCGAAGCACACATATGGATGGACGTTGACGTTCTTTGTGGGCAGTGACACCGCGCTCTGCTCTCCCACTGCCCTCCCCTGTAATGCTGGCAATAGCAGTGGTGTCAGGTGACATGCCGCACTCTGCTCTTCTGACTCCCGGTGTCTTGCCCTTGTAATGCCGGCTATTTGATGTCACCGCTCCCTCTGATCTCCTGCTGTCCTGCCCTAGTAACGCACTACAGCAGCGGTGACACCGCTCTTGGATTTCCCGCCCTGGAAACGCCGGCTACAGCTCTCCCTGCTTCTAAGTGCAATAAAAATTTTCTGGGTGAGTGTTCCCAGCATTGGCCAACAATATCATATAGATTTATACATGCATCACAATCTCTGCCTTCTATATGAAATGTAGACTTCACTCTTGGCCTCTTATATAACTAATACAGTCTATATGTCATATAGGAGGCCGAGAGTGCGGTCTGTACGTCATATAGGAGGCTGAGAGTACAGTTTTTATGTCATATAGGCCAGCACTCTCAGCCTCCTATATGACATATAGACCGCAGTCTCTTTGTACCATATGTGATGTATACAGCATAATAAAGTGTATAGAATAGTGTGGTGTTTATATAGTATATTATGTAGAATTGTGTATATAATAAAATAATGATAATAATAACACTTCACATTAGAGAGGGAGCTTGTATAGACTATAAAGACATTACAGAATAACACATACCTCAATGGATACCAAGAAGAATGAGAGCCCTGCTCACAAGCTTAAAATCTGTGAGGAAATAGGGGAGACACGAAAGGTAAATGGTAAAAAGTGATTGTATTGTGCGGTCCGACCATCAATATAATAAATAGGGGTATTCATATAACGCTGCATGAACCGGTTATCAGCCAGTATGTGTATAAGTATAGATACAGAGGGCTATTAAGTGCATGGAGGGTGTGTTATCAGATGCTACGAGGGTAGTGGTGACCAAAAGTTTTGCATTTTTTTTTAAAGTCTGCGGTGGCTACCGGATGTTGTCATGACGACCCGATGTGCAGTTCATGACCAAAGTAATGTCTCCCCTGTGTGCAGGGCTGACAGACTGCATAGCAAAGGGAGCTGCTGCTCTCTATGCCATGCAGCCGATCAGGCTGCAAAAAGTGAAAGTTCCATAGTGGGACAATGTGTAAAATTTTAAAAAAAAAGTAGAAAGTGAAAAAAGAAAAAAATTGTAAAAATATTAAAAAAATGAAATAAATAATCTCCAAAAAATAAAAATATATTGAACCCATAATATTTATTTATTATGAAAAAAACAAACAAAACAATAAAAATACACGTATTTGGTATCGCCGCATCCGGAACGACCTGACCTATAAAACTGTCCCACTAGTTAACCCCTTTAGTGAACAAGGTAAAAAAAAAAAAATAAAAAATGAAGCAAAAAACAAGGCTTTATCATCATACCTCCAAACAAAAAACGGAATAACATGCGATCAAAAAGACGAATGTAAATAAAAATAGGACCGCTGAAAACGGCATCTTGTCCCTCAAAAGCTGCCACACAGCTTCATCATCCGAAAAATAAAAAAGTTATAGCTTTCAGAATAAAGCAATACAAAAAAATATTTTTTTCTAGAAAATCGTTTTTATTGTGTAAAAGCACCAAAACATAAAAAAAAACTATATAAATGTGGTACCGCTGTAAACGCACTGACCCGAAGAATAATGCTGCATTATCAATTTTACCACACGCAGAACGGCATAACCCCCCCCAAAAAAAACTATTCCTGAATTGTTGTTTTTTGTTTATTCTGCCTCCCAAAAATCGGAATAGAAAGCGATCAAAAAATGTCACATGCCCGAAAATGGTACCAATGAAAACGTCAACTTGTCCCGCAATCAACAAGTCATTATGTAGCACCCTGAGGATTCGGCTGCTACAGGGGTATTGCACCTCAACCCAGAGGTGTGATATTCCACTCCCGGGTAAGGATGGAGTGTGGAACTGAGCTAGTAGGCTGCATGCACTACACACATCCCATTTCCGGGGAACAGACCGATGGTACTCCCACTAGAGAAATGTGCAGGTACGACAGTGTCTGTTCCTGGCTGGAGTGGGAGGGGGGTGGAACATCCCAGTAGTGTAGGGGCAGATAGGGGGAGCAGCCTGGGTAAAGTTAGGAGCTCATTGGGTGCTGGTCACCTGAGCTCACACATAGAGGGAGTATATAAGGTGGGAACCATCTTAGATCAGGGTCAGTCAGTCAGTCAGTCAGTTGTCAGTCTGTGAGACGTCAGTCTGTCAGAGTGTAACCTGAGAAGCAGAGCAGAGGAGAAGAGAGACAGACCCAGAGGCGCAGAGGGGACCCCAAGAGCCCATAAGAGAGCTAATAGGGTGAAGGGTCGGCAACAGGGTACCGGATCCCAAGCTGGCAGAGGCTACAGGACACCTTAGCCAGGAACCGGAGGTCGTGGGCAGGATCTGCCACGATCACCCACTAAATCCACCCGGAAGGCAGACCAAGAATAGGGTCAGGGAGCCCAGAGGAGGCTTGACCAACAAGAGGCCCGAGGGAGCCGTACTTAGGTGGATCCCTGGTGGGAACGGCCAGAAGAAGGGAGAGACAGAAAGGAGCTCAGGACCACACTCCGGAGTTGCCTGGGAGTTGACCGAGTCCAGGACCTGGTGGACGCAGCACGGCTTGGGTGGTCACTGCTGTACACAGTGACCCGAGCAACACCAGTAAGTAAAACCCTGGAACTGCATTTTATGCCTCTGAGTCTCCTTGCTGCACCTTCACAACCACCATCCTCCACGGCTGACCCCCTGAGGCTATACCCCTCCCGTTGGGGGTTATACTACCTAAGCTGCACTCACATCATCAGCCTCAGTGGACCCTGCTGCAGCGGCGGCCGTATTGACCGCAAATCAACGGGTGGCGTAGTCGACACAAAAGAACATCTAGTAACATCATAAGGACTGCCACACACTGAGCTTGACACCCTGGGCACGGACCGGGTCACAGCCACTCGGAGACTACAACCCCCATCTGATCCGGCTCCGGGTATCCCCAACAACACTGGCCCAGGGGGCGCGTCAGCTTTGGCGTAGTCGGCAGGATTACGTGCCCGCAACAACCGGGTACTGCGTGCCTGAAGAAAAGTACACCGTTACCTCAAAAAGAAGTCTCCTGCCGGTTCCGGAGGGTCCCCGCCATCGGGCCCCATCACAGGTCGTTTCCCGCCGGTTGTCCGCCATTTGCAGCTTTTTCCCGCCATCCATGGAGTTTCCCGCCACTGGGAGACGATTCCCGCCATTTCCAAAGATTTCCCGCCTTGGAAGAGCGGACGCCATTATGGGCATGCCAGAGGGTGGCAAAAGGCCACCTCCCATCGTGGGCCAGGTCGAAGAATGGCGCCAAAAGCGGAAACCGCGCCCACCAACAGAGACTGTGATGCTGGAAGTGTCCATCAGCGTAAGAGAACTGCCCCTGGAACTGAAGTTGCCCCGGGACCACCCTCGATGTGGGCGGAGACAGAACAAGAGAACAAAGATGGGTGTCGCCTGGAGCAGTCTGGAGAGAGCGCACCCGGAGACAAGACGTCTGGAAGAGGGTCCAGAGAGAGCCTACCCGGAGATGGAGGGAGAGTCAGGCAGCACCGACCCAGTGGTCAGGAGCCTGTTGCAGGTCGCCACTCCAGAAGGCCTGCTGGAGATCCTAGCACAGCTCCCCCGAGACCGGGAGTGTGCACAGACCGCGTTGGAGGGCCTCGCACGGAGGATGGCCCGGGTGCAGCGAGAGACGTTGGCGGAGTGGAGCCGAGAGATGGCCCAGCAGACCGAAACCCGACAGCGGAGCACGCCACCTGAGACGAGGAGACAGACCGCCTCTGAGGATGGCGCAGGAGGAATGAAGGCAGGAGACGGCGCCGAGAAGGGAGCTGAACGGACGGAGGCAGGTAAAGGGGACGTCTCTACCCCGAGCCGGGAAACCGCGTGCCTGCCCCAGCTCCCCGTCGCAGAGCCCGAAGTTCCCCCTGCCGTGCCCGTCGCTGCATCGTCACCGCCGCCGACTAGGCCTCAACCGGAAACCGCGGCCGCGACCCCTGTGACGTCACACGCCTCGACCTCGGGCGTGGCCAAGCAGGAAATACCACCGGCCTGGTCGCAAGGCCTAGTACCTCCGGGCGCCGCAATACCAACAGCGCCCCCTACCTCCGCGGAGCCACCGGCCTGGTCGCAGGGCCGAGTAACCCAGGGCGCCGCCGTTCTTACGGTGCCCTTTGCCTTTAGGGTGCCCCAAGCCTGGTCGCAAGGCCTGGTCGACCCGGGCGCCGCTACCATCAACGCGCCCTCAACATCTAGAGTGCCGCACCTGGGTGAAAATCTATTTGCCCAGCATACGTGCCCGGATGGGCAGCCCTTCATATGGCCCCAGGAGTACATTCAGCTGGAACTCCAGAGAGCAAGGCCCATGTGCGAGCCCCTGATTCCGGCTCCGAAGCCTGTAAAGAGGACCTCGCCCCCGCTGGAGGAGGCACAGTTCGAGTGGGACCCCACCGGAGAAGACCTCATGGGGTTCACTCAGGAGACTCGGGCGGCCGCAGCAGAGCGTGCAGAGTGCTGCCGGCAGCAGCTCGAGGTCTTCGAGAGGGAGCGGAGAGAGAGGCGGGTCCGGGAACAGCAAGCGCAGATAAGGAGCGCGGAGCAGAAGAGCCGGACCAGGAGGAATCCCCGTGCAGCACATGGTCCCCCTTCCACCGGGACTGTGATAAAATTCAACATGCAGCACGGATGGGGCTTTATTAGAGACCATCAGACCCCCGGCGACGTCTTTGTAACCCGCAGAGACGTAGAAAGCCATCTGCCAGAGGGACACAGAGGTCGTGACCTGTATGTAGGGGACGAGGTCACCTTCACCCGGCACAAGTGTGCCAAAGGACCCTACGCCCTCCATGTGCATCGCCTGATGGAGGAGGAGCTGCGGTGTGAGGAGGAGCAAGAGGACCCGGACGGGTCTGAAGAATCTAAAGAAGGAGCAGGAGGACGCCGTCGTTGAAGTACGGTAGAGAGAGACTGTACATAGTTACCCGTCAGGGTATAAGAACTGTTCTAGTTAAAATATAGTCCCCGTTGGGACCAGCCAATTGAACTGATGCCCGTGTGTCCCTAGTTCCTAATACCTGGCCGAGGACTGAGAGCGGCCATATTTCCCTTGTATATAGTTGCGCTTCCTAAAGCGCCCCCTACCGGTTTTATAGGAAACTGTTTTCTTCAAGAGACTGTAGCACTTTACCCGGTCACAAGTTGCACCGTGACCGGAGGAACCAGAAACAAGAATGTAATTTATGAAAAGTTTTTATGTGAAGAGTTTATTGCTGCTGATGATGTATATGATGTTTTATATGTTTTATATGTTTATGAAAAAAAAAAAATTTTTGTATGTTTTGGATGTTTATATCTTACAGCCCGAGGACGTGCTGTGATTTACCAGGGGGGAATGTAGCACCCTGAGGATTCGGCTGCTACAGGGGTATTGCACCTCAACCCAGAGGTGTGATATTCCACTCCCGGGTAAGGATGGAGTGTGGAACTGAGCTAGTAGGCTGCATGCACTACACACATCCCATTTCCGGGGAACAGACCGATGGTACTCCCACTAGAGAAATGTGCAGGTACGACAGTGTCTGTTCCTGGCTGGAGTGGGAGGGGGGTGGAACATCCCAGTAGTGTAGGGGCAGATAGGGGGAGCAGCCTGGGTAAAGTTAGGAGCTCATTGGGTGCTGGTCACCTGAGCTCACACATAGAGGGAGTATATAAGGTGGGAACCATCTTAGATCAGGGTCAGTCAGTCAGTCAGTCAGTTGTCAGTCTGTGAGACGTCAGTCTGTCAGAGTGTAACCTGAGAAGCAGAGCAGAGGAGAAGAGAGAGAGACCCAGAGGCGCAGAGGGGACCCCAAGAGCCCATAAGAGAGCTAATAGGGTGAAGGGTCGGCAACAGGGTACCGGATCCCAAGCTGGCAGAGGCTACAGGACACCTTAGCCAGGAACCGGAGGTCATGGGCAGGATCTGCCACGATCACCCACTAAATCCACCCGGAAGGCAGACCAAGAATAGGGTCAGGGAGCCCAGAGGAGGCTTGACCAACAAGAGGCCCGAGGGAGCCGGACTTAGGTGGATCCCTGGTGGGAACGGCCAGAAGAAGGGAGAGACAGAAAGGAGCTCAGGACCACACTCCGGAGTTGCCTGGGAGTTGACCGAGTCCAGGACCTGGTGGACGCAGCACGGCTTGGGTGGTCACTGCTGTACACAGTGACCCGAGCAACACCAGTAAGTAAAACCCTGGAACTGCATTTTATGCCTCTGAGTCTCCTTGCTGCACCTTCACAACCACCATCCTCCACGGCTGACCCCCTGAGGCTATACCCCTCCCGTTGGGGGTTATACTACCTAAGCTGCACTCACATCATCAGCCTCAGTGGACCCTGCTGCAGCGGCGGCTGTATTGACCGCAAATCAACGGGTGGCGTAGTCGACACAAAAGAACATCTAGTAACATCATAAGGACTGCCACACACTGAGCTTGACACCCTGGGCACGGACCGGGTCACAGCCACTCGGAGACTACAACCCCCATCTGATCCGGCTCCGGGTATCCCCAACAACACTGGCCCAGGGGGCGCGTCAATTACATGACTCTGTCGGCCAAAATATGGAAAAATTATAGCTCTCAAAATATGGTGATGCAAAAACTAGTCTTTGCAAAAAAAAGTCTTTTTGTGTGTGACAGCTGTCAATCATAAAAACCCGATATGAATCTGGTATCACTGTAATCGCACCGACCCGAAGAATAAAGTCGTCTAATCACTTATACCACACGAGGAACTGTGTAAAATTATAAACTCTAGGGTTAGGGTTGGGCTAGGGTTAGGGTTGGGGTAGGGTTGGGGTAGGTTTGGGGTTAGGGTTGGGTTAGGGGTGGGGTATGGTTAGGGGTGGGGTAGGGTTGGGCTAGGGTTGGGGTTGTATTAGAGTTGGGGTTAGGGTTGGGATTTTTTCAAAAGTAAAGAAAAAAAAATGATGACAATATGGCGATTAGTGTTGAGCGCAAGTGCTCGCTACTTGAGTTTGCATTGGGTGCTCAGGTATGCACTGAGTATCGCGGGTGTTCGAGTGACATGCTCGAGTCTGCCCCATATACTTCGCAGCCCAAAAAACGTTGCTGGGATCGCCTGTCATGCACGAGCGATCCCCACATGTTTTTTTTGGGGTGTCTAACAACCGTGAAACATGCGGGGCAGGGACTCGAGCATGTCACTCAAGCACCCATGATACATGGTGCATACCCGAGTACCCGATGCAAACTCAAGTAGCGAGCACTTGTGCTCAAGACTAATGACAACTTATTCAATATGATGACCTAATGTTATCAAATTCTGTCGTACCTCTGGGTTCAAAATGTACACTATATTCCTTGATAAAATCCTTGAGGGGTCTAGTTTCCAAAATGGAGTCAATTGTGGGGGGTGTCCACTATTTCGGCACATCAGGGGCTTCCGAAATGCGACATGGCGTCCGCTCTTGATTCCAGCCAATTTTGCGTTCAAAAAGTCACACAGTACCCCTTCCTTTCTGAACCCTGACGTGCGCCCAAACAGTGTATTTTCCCCACATATGGCGTATTGGCGTACTCAGGAGAAATTGCACAACAGTTTTTAGGTTCTATTTTCTCCTCTTACCCTTGTGAAACTAAAGAACTAAAGGGGCTAAAAGATCATTTTTGTGGAAAAAGTTAGATTTTTTTATTTTCACGGCTTCATGTTCTAAACTTCTGTGAAGCACCTGGGGATTAAGGGTGCTCACCACACATCTAGATAAGTTCCCTCAGGGGTCTAGTTTCCAAAATGGTGTCACTTGTGGGGATTTTCCACTGTTTAGGCACATCAGGGGCACATCCGCTAATTATTCAAGCAAATTTTACATTCAAAAAGTCAAATGGTGCTCCTTACCTTCTGAACCCTGCCGTACGCCCAAGCAGTGTTTTTCCCCCACATATGGGGTATTGGCTTACTCAGGAGAGATTGCATAACAAATTGCATGGTGCAATTTCTCTTGTTACCCTTATAAAAATGCAAAACTGGGGGCTGAAAAACATTTTTGTGGGAAAAATGTGAAAATTTTATTTTCACAGCTCCATGTTATAAACTTCTGTGAAGCACCTGGGGGTTCAAGGTGCTCACCATACATCTAGATAAGTTCCCTGAGGGGTCTAGTTTCCAAAATGGTGTCACTTGTGGGGGGTTTCCACTGTTTAGGCACATCAGGGGCTCTCCAAACGCAACATGGTGTCCGCTAATTATTCAAGCAAATTTTACATTCAAAAAGTCAGATGGCGCTCCTTCCCTTCTGAGCCCTTCTGTGCACCCAGTGTTTTTTCCCCACGTATGGGGTATCTGCGTGCTCAGGAGAAATTGCACAACAAATTTTGGAGTGCATTTTTTTCCTGTTACCCCTGCAAAAATAAAAAAATTGGGGTCTTAAGTAACATTTTTGTGAAAAAAGTTAAATGTTCATTTTTTTCTTCCCTGTTCCAAAAATTCCTGTGAAGCACGTGAAGGGTTAGTAAACTTCTTGAATGTGGTGTTGAGCATCTTGAGGGGTGCAGTTTTAAGAATGGTGTCACTTTTGGGTATTTTCTATCATAAAGGCCCCTCAAAGTCACTTCAAATGTGATGTGGTCCCTAAAAAAAATGTTTTTGTACATTTTGTTGGAAAAATTAGAAATCGCTGATCAACTTTTAACCCTTATAACGCACTAATAAAAAAAATTTAAACGCAAGTGATATTGAAGAAATTTTACCATTATCATGAAGTACAATATGTCACGAAAAAAAGAATCTCAGAATCAGTGGGATCCGTTGAAGCGTTTCAGAGTAATTACGTCATAAAGTGACAGTGGTCAGAATTGTAAAAATGTGCAAACCACCCTCGGGGATAAAGGGGTTAAAGGAGTTGTCCAGTAATTTTTACTATGGCCCAAATGTCCCCAGTGTATTTACCCTGTTCAGATAAGGGTTTTTGTAAATACCTTTTGTTGTCCTTCTGGCCTGTGAGCGGCGCTATGGCTGGCCGCTCACAGGCGGTACGTGACCCCCGGCTGCAGCCGGCTCTTCCTTCCGCTGATGTCACGTCAAGTGAGGCGCGACATCAGTGACGCGGTCCCCGTGGTGGATGCTGGGCTACGGGCAGGGTTGCCCCGCGCGTCACACCCAGCATCCACCTCGCGCTTTCCCAATGAATGAGGAGAGAGAAAGCGCGCGGTGGATGCTGGGTGTGATGCGCGGGGTAACCACGCCAACAGCCCATCACTCACCGTATAACGCAGAAGTGAGTCACCCCCGGCTGCAGCCGGAACTTGACGTGACATCAGTGGATGTCAGAGCCGGCTGCAGCCGGGGGTCACATGATACCTGTGAGCGGCCAGCGATAGCGCCACTCACAGGCAAGAAGGACAATGAAAGGTATTTACAAAACCCTTATCTGAACAGGGTAAATACATTGGGGGACATTTGGGCCATAGTAAATAGTACTGGACATCTTCTTTAATTTTAACCAAAATTCCTTCGAATATAGGTATCGTCATTTAATTAGAGAAAACTGACTGCCAAAAGTTTTGCATATACTATTTATTGATTACAACATAGAGAGTAATTCATTTACAATGCCATAACTTAGTATTTTGTAGCATAACCTCTTACTTTAATTACTGCACTACACCGACGAGGCATTGAAGCCACTAGGGTATCCAAGACATCTTGAGGGATCTTATTCGATTCCATTTGCAAAACTGCAAACAATTCATCTTTATTGCTATGGGTACAAGCCCCAACTCGTCGCCCTAACTCATCCCAAAGGTCCTCTTTAGGGTTTAAATCAGGTGATTGGCCATTGCAACAGGTGAACATTTTTCTTTGCTAACCTATTTTTGACTAAATTGGATGTATGCTTAGGATCATAGTCTTGCTAGAATGTCTGTCCCCTGCCTACTTTGGTTTTACCTTGCGGCAGCATTGCATTCTCTAGTATATCCTTGTACTTGGTAGCGTTCATATTTCCATCAATTCTATGCAGAGGGCCAATGGCAGATGCAGAAAAGCAGCCCCAAACCATGACATTTCCACAACCATGTTTCCCTGTAGGTGTTGGTCTCTTACATCATTACGTTTTCCAATTGGGCGGTATATATAGTGCTTGCCATCACTACCAAACAGATTGAACTTGGATTCATCCGACCACAACACCTTAGACCAATCTGTCTCTTTCCATTGGCTATATTCTTTGGCAAAATCAAGTCTGACCTTTCATGTCTTTGCAGAGATGAAAGGCTTCTTGACTGGAACTTGTGCACTCAACCCTACTGCTCTTAGCCATCATAACACAGTTTGGCGACTCACTTTGACCCCAGATTCTTTGTTCATTTTGTGTGAAATCTGTAGAGCACTTTTATGGACATCAGATACTGACTTTTTCTTAATAATGTGATCAACTCTGGAGGAAGTTTTCCGTGATCGTCCACTTCTAGGTTTGTCAGCTGTTCCATAACCTTCTTTTTCTTTCTTTAATATACATGACACTTGACTCTGAGAACAGTTGAACAGTTGAATTCCATAGCCACCTCTTTTTGGCTTTTGCCTGACTTCACTCTCAGAATAATAAGCTTCCCGACATCTGGTGAGTAATTGGGCTTTGTCTTTGGCTAAGTGCCCACGATGCAGAAATGAAGCAGAAATTTTCCCGACCATTTCTGCATCTCCTTTCCAGAAAAACGCAAGCGGATTTTAGGTGCGTTTTTGATGCGTTTTTTCATGCGTTTTTTACATGCGTTTTTGTAAGCGTTTTTGAACACAAATAAATTTAGGTGAAAAAAAAAAATAAAAAAATAGGGCAATACTGATGTCATTTCCTAGTCCAACCCCTATTCACCATTTTTGCAGTATTCAGGATGCCACATGAACTGCAGGAGGTGAGAGCAGAGGCTCTGCATGGGCTGTGCTCCACAGGCGGGCCTAAGAGAGAGGCCGGAGCCTGGAGGGAAGGAGAAGGAAGGAGAAGGAAGGAAGAGGAGCGGAGGAGGCTCCAGGAACCAGGAAAGAAGGGACCCCAGGGGTGTGGACCGGCGAGTCGCCACCACACACCCGAATCTACCTGCGTAGGGGGGTCAGGCCAAAGGGGGGACCGGTCCCCGAAACTAGTGGAGGCGTGGAACTACCCTCAGCTAGAAACCGGAGGCTGTGACATTTCATGTGGCGCAGCCCCTCGCTACACCCGCTAGGAAGGCACCATATAGCGTCAGGGAAACTGGCGCCAAGTTTACCAAGAGAAGGCCCGAGGCAGCCGGACAGAAGCAAGGTCACTGGCAGGGTATGACAGGCCAGAGAAAGGACACACAAAGGGGGTCCTGTGAAACACTCTGGAGATACCTGGGAGTCGGCCGAGCCCCTCACCTGGTGAGCACAGTACGACGTGGGCAGCCGTTACCTGCAGAAGTGGTCTGGATAATAAGAACTGTGAGTAAAGACCCTGGACTGCATCACTGACTCTGTGTCGTCACTGCTACTCCTGCACCATCACCCCCATCCTCCGCATACACTGCCCTGAGGCTACACTCCTCTTGTGGGGAGTTGTACTACACTCAGCTGCACCCACAACACCAGCCTCAGCGGTCTACCCTGCAGCGGCGCTCCATCCTGACCGCAATCCACGGGTGGCGTAGTCGGACATTTTAATATCACAAAACCACACAAATAGACTGCCATTTGAGTTGACCACCCTGAGCCACGGGACCGGGTCCCCGCCACACAAGGACTACGACCCCCAGCATCCGCAACGGGTCCGGTTCCGGGTATCCCCACACACGCGCGGCCCAGGGGGCGCGTCATTTGTTATATTGTATGTAGTGTGTACTAACCAATTATTCTCCCATAGGAGCGGTCTATAGGAGGAGGAGAAGACCCAAAAAGCTGTGGGTGCACCCTATCGTGCAGGAGAGGGCGGACAAGGGGCACTTCAAGGAGGTAAGATATATGGGAAAAAAGGATATTGTTATCCGTGTGTACCTAATGTATTTTTTAAATGAGTTGTTATCTTATGGTAAAAAATTATATTTTATTCTATTTTAATCTGTGAAACTAATATTTATTTTGAACTGTTTTTCAGATATCCTGAAAAATTCCAGCAGTTTTGTCGCCTCACCATTGCTACCTTTGATCGGCTGCTGGGTCTTCTTTCTCCCATTGTGGACTACAGTACAGTGACACCATAATGAGAAGGGCCATCTCTGCTGAGGAAAGGCTGCTCATCACCTTGCGGTAAGTTGAATATTTTAATATATATGTATACATATACACTGCTCAAAAAAATAAAGGTAACACTCAAATAACACATCCTAGGTCTGAATGAATGAAATATTCTCATTGAATACTTTGTTCTGTACAAAGTTGAATGTGCTGACAACAATATCACACAAAAATCATCAATGGAAATCAAATTTATTAACCAATGGAGGCCTGGAATTATAGTCACCCCCAAAATTAAAGAGGAAAAACACACTACAGGCTGATCCAACTTTGATGTAATGTCCTTAAAACAAGTCAAAATGAGACTCAGTATTGTGTGTGGCCTCCACGTGCCTGTATGACCTCCCTACAATGCCTGGGCATGTTTCTGATGAGGTTGCGGATGGTCTCCTGTGGGATCTTCTCGCAGACCTGGACGAAAGCATCCGCCAACTCCTGGACAGTCTGTGGTGCAATGTGACGTTGGTGGATGGAGCGAGACATGATGTCCCAGATGTGCTCAATCGGATTCAGGTCTGGGGAGCGGGCGGGCCAGTCCATAGCTTCAATGCCTTCATCTTGCAGGAGCTGCTGACACACTCCAGCCACATGAGGTCTGGCATTGTCCTGCATTAGGAGGAACCCAGGGCCAATCGCACCAGCATATGGTCTCACAAGGGGTCTGAGGATCTCACCTCGGTACCTAATGGCAGTCAGGCTACCTCTGGCGAGCACATGGAGGGCTGTGCGGCCCTCCAAAGAAATGCCACCCCACACCATTACTGACCCACTGCCAAACCGGTCATGCTGAAGGATGTTGCAGGCAGCTGATTGCTCTCCACGGCGTCTCCAGACTCTGTCACGTCTGTCACATGTGCTCAGTGTGAACCTGCTATCATCTGTGAAGAGCACAAGGTGCCAGTGGCGACTTTGCCAATCCTGGTGTTCTGTGGAAAATGCCAAGCGTCCTGCACAGTGTTGGGCTGTGAGCAAAACCCCCATATGTGGACGTCGGGCCCTCATACCACCCTCATGGAGTCGGTTTCTAACCGTTTGTGCAGACACATGCACATTTGTGGCCTGCTGGAGGTCATTTTGCAGGGCTCTGGCAGTGCTCCACCTGTTCCTCCTTGCACAAAGGCGGAGGTAGCGGTCCTGCTGCTGGGTTGTTGCCCTCCTATGGCCCCCTCCACGTCTCATGGTGTACTGGCGTGTCTCCTGGTAGCGCCTCCAGCCTCTGGACACTACGCTGACAGACACAGCAAATCTTCTTGCCACAGCTCGCATTGATGTGCCATCCAGGATGAGATGCACTATCTGTGCAACTTCTGTGGGTTGTACAGTCCGTCTCATGCTACCACGAGTGTGAAAGCACAACCAACATTCAAAAATGGCCAAAACATCAGCCAGAAAGCATTGATACTGAGATGTGGTCTGTGGTCTCCACCTGCAGAACCACTCCTTTATTGAGGGAGTCTTGATAATTGCCATTAATTTCCATCTATTATCTATTCCATTTGCACAACAGCATGTGAAATTGATTGTCAATCAGCGTTGCTTCCTAAGTGGACAGTTTGATTTCACAGAAGTTTGATTTACTTGGAGTTTATTCTGTTGTTTAAGTGTTCCCTTTATTTTTTTGAGCAGTGTATGTATATATATTTTTTTTAATGTAATCAGCATATGCTGCCACGTGCCCACTGAAAGTATTTTCTCAGTATTCGGACAGTATATTTGCTGTGGAGTTGGATACAAAACCACGTGAGGAACAATGCGAGAAATTAAATAGAAACCCGTCACCAATTCTGCATTTATCATCCACTCCTGGTTTTGACTCACACTCTTTAAGAAAAATACTGAAGGAATACTGACTGTATGGCTGGT
The DNA here is from genome assembly GCF_046119375.1 of Phyllobates terribilis. Classification (NCBI taxonomy): domain Eukaryota; kingdom Metazoa; phylum Chordata; class Amphibia; order Anura; family Dendrobatidae; genus Phyllobates; species Phyllobates terribilis. The sequence goes on along the minus strand of NW_027362769.1, from coordinate 279,752,949 downwards.
CTCACACATACAGATATCTCCAGCACCATACGTACCAGAAATATCCTAGCCCCGTGTGCCCGTGTGTGTTTTACGTGTTGTGGTCGTGTGCGTTACATGTGCTGCACCTGGATCACATGTACGGACTTCTGGGAGTCAGCAGTACAATTATTGCTATTCCCTATAGTCATTGCTGAACGCTGCCCTCATCATGGTTCTTGATCAGCACCAGCAGGGACCATGATGAGGGGGTTAGTAGTGTGGCCCCACCTGTAAAATTAAGAATGAAATAATAACAATCATTACGTCTGTTGTCTGTGGTACGTCTGGAAACTGTCACCACTCGTACTGGAGAAACACTAGTGACCTTGAAAGTTCCGATGAAGAAGAGCACACTGTTGTATTTCTCAGCCCGGCAAGGAGAGGGATGTACCATCCTCAGGAGAGTAAACTAAGTCCCGAGGCTCCAGAGTTTGTACCAAGGAGTACAGATGAAGTCCAATTCAGATCTGATGATCGAACACCGGTCACTGGAGAGACCGATCGACACTCAGGAGAAGCGGAATTACCAGACCGTGTGGAACCACGCGATTCTGCACAAGTTCAAGAACTTACAGAGGCAGTTCCAGGAGCATCTGAGGAAGCACGGGAAATGAGTGCGGTGTAAGAAACTCCTGTGACCGAAGAACCCGTGGTATTTGAGGAACAACCCACCAGGAGGATGTTGACTTGAGAACTGAGGAGGCCCGTGATGCTGACGTGAGACACTTGGTGAACCGTGTCAAGTGCCAAGGACTGTCGACTGGAAACAGGTATCTCTGCCTACGGACCAGGTAAGCTCACTGGAGTGATATTCACCACCGAGAGGTAGTATGGAAGATGTTGCCTGGTGGAAAGACTTGTTTTCATGCTTTGATTTTCCTTAAAAGACTTTGTAGAAACAAAGAACTGTTAAGGCCTAGTAAGAGAGAGAGAGAGCGGGTTGAAGACATACGAAAAGCTCCAGCTGAAGAGACACTGATTGTGTTAATTGTGTTTATTCTGTCCTCACACGATAGCACGGTGTGCAGTGAGACATATAGCTAAACCCCCTGTCTTCTTTAAGAAAAAGAGAGGCTGTGAACTTGTAACCTTCTTTTACTGATTGTAGATTTGACAGGAAAGGGTGAAACTATAGGATGTAATAACAAGGTATTCAGAACATATACTGTACAATACATAGATACAGGTAATCTGCAATACAGTGTAACATGAGGTAATACAAACTGATGACACCTATTTAATACATCAACATACTTCTAATGTGCATTGTACCTCTTACACTGCATACTAACACATAGATAGTAACTTACCAACTATGCTTAGGACAGGCTGTTTGAGGAGCATAAGACAGCAGATGAATGGTGTAACGGGTCCGGGAGGCGGAACCTCTGAGCTACTATACAAGGGGGCGGCCCTTGTAAGGGAGCGGGTGGCAGTCTCTGGATGAACGGACAGGGAGATACGGCAAGTGATCAGGGCAGTCTCTGGGTGAACGGACAGGGAGATACGGCAAGTGATCAGGGCAGTCTCTGGGTGAGGGGTAGGTACGACCAGTGATGGCAGAGCCTCCGGGTAGGCTAGCAGGCAGATGGTAGATTGGTGCTCCCAGGTGAGCAAGCGAGAGTCTCTGGAATAGCAGGTGGTCACGGCACGTGACGGCGGAGCCTCCGGGCTGGCAGGCAGGCAGGTAACGGAGAAGCGCTCCCAGGTGAGCGGGCAAGAGTCTCTGGAATAGCTGGTGGTCACCGCACGTGACAACGGGACCTCCGGGCTGGCAAGCAGGCAGGTGACGGAGATGCGCTCCCAGGTGAGCGGGCAAGAGTCTCTGAGATAGCTGGTGGTCACAGCACGTGACAACGGAGCCTCCGGGCTGGCAAGCAGGCAGGTAACGGAGAAGCGCTCCCAGGTGAGCGGGCAAGCTGGTCCATAGACAGACTGACCGGAGTAGTAAGGCAGACCGTCGGACCTCAGGCAAGCAGGCAGGTAGCTGATATGCGCTCCCAGGTGAGCGGGCAGGCTGGTCCTTAGACAGACTGACAGGAGTAGTAAGGCAGACCGTCGGACCTCAGACTGGCAGACAGGTAACAAGTATTCAGGCAGGAATCAGGCAGGTAACTGGCAGGAATCAGGCAGGTAACTGGCAGGTAACTGGCAACGGGACCTGAGGGCTGAAGCACAGGTGAGACACAGGTGCAAACAACATTGCTCGGGCACCTCCATTTTGGAGGAGGTGCCTTATATATGATGAAGTCCTCCGGCCATTGGCCGGGGACTCTTTAGGGCGGCGCGCGCGGCCCCTTTAAGAGGAGGGGAGCGCGCGCGCGCGCGCCCTAAGCACAGGGGCCGGGAAGGAGCGCGCGCTGAGAGCAGAGCAGGAGGAGGACGCCGGGACGGAGCGCGCGCTGACAGCAGAGCGGGGGGAGGATGCTGGGCACGGAGCAGAGCGGTGAGAGGAGCAGCGTCCCTGCCTAGCAGAGGGCAGGGACGCCGGCACTACAGTACCCCCCCCTTTAGGCCCCCCCTTTTTTAGGCCGGACAGAAATTTAGCTAGGATGAGAGGGGCATGGATGTTCTCCCGGGGCTCCCACGTTCTCTCCTCAGGACCAAACCCCCTCCAATCTACCAGGAAAAAGGTCTTTCCTCTTACCCTTTTGGTGGCAAGAATGTTCTCTACCTCAAACTCGTCCTCAGCAGAAACCGGAGCAGGAGGCGTACCTGTAGACTTGGAAAAAGAGTTAAGCACCACAGGTTTGAGGAGAGATACATGGAAGGAGTTAGGGATCCGTAAGTTGGCCGGGAGTTTCAATTTATAGGCCACCGGGTTGATCTGACTGATGACCTCCAGTGGGCCGATGAACCGAGGCCCTAACTTATAGGAAGGGATCTTGAGCCGGACATATTTGGACGAGAGCCAGACTTTATCCCCAGGGCGGAATTGAGGAGGGTCCAGACGTTTTTTGTCAGCGTGTCTTTTCATACGCTCGGATGACAGAAGGAGTGCGGACCGGGTACTCTCCCATATGGAGGAAAATTTGTTAACAAGAGATTCCGCAGCCGGATTGTCCACCGAGGTGGAGACGGGAAACGGGATCCGAGGATGCTGACCGTAGACTACAAAAAACGGGGATTTGGAGGAAGACTCGCTCTCGTGATTGTTGTACGAGAATTCGGCCCATGGCAGGAGATCCACCCAGTCAGAATGGTGGGCATTAACGAAGTGCCGAAGGTAACTGGTCAGGTTCTGATTGATCCGCTCCACTTGACCATTAGACTGTGGGTGGTAAGCGGAGGAGAAGTCCAGGGTGACGTCCAGCAATTTACAAGTGGCTCTCCAGAAACGGGAAGTGAACTGTACTCCTCGATCCGACACGATGTGACGGGGCAGGCCATGAAGACGGAAGATGTGGCGAATAAAGTCTTTAGCCAGCTCGGGTGCAGACGGAAGACCTGGCAGTGGAATGAAGTGAGCCATCTTGGAAAAGCGGTCAGCGACCACCCAAATGACCGTACAACCGGCAGAGACGGGCAGATCAGTTATGAAGTCCATCGCTATATGCTGCCAGGGGGCAGCAGGTACTGGCAGAGGTAGGAGGCGGCCGGCCGGCAGGTGTCTCGGAACTTTGTTGCGGGCGCAGGACACACAGGCAGAAACAAAGTCAATTACATCCTTGTGCAGGTTAGGCCACCAGTAGTGCCGGGTAATAAGCTGGAGGGTCTTTTTCTGACCGGCGTGGCCAGCTAGTTTAGACGAATGACCCCAGTGTAGGATCTTCTCCCGATCAGGTACTGGTACGAACGTCTTACCAGGAGGAAGACGATTTAGACTCACGGGAGCCACCTGCATTACTCTGGCGGGATCGATGATGTGTTTCGGATCCTCCTCGAGATCAGACACCAGAAAGGATCGAGACAAGGCGTCCGCCTTGACGTTTTTGTCAGCCGGGCGAAAATGAAGGACAAAATCAAAACGAGCAAAAAACAAGGACCACCGGGCTTGGCGCGGGTTAAGTCTCTGGGCATGCTGGAGGTAAGCCAAGTTCTTGTGGTCAGTGTAAATTATTACCGGGTGAAGAGCCCCCTCGAGCAGGTAACGCCACTCCTCCAATGCCAGTTTGATGGCCAATAACTCTCGGTCTCCTATGGAATAGTTGCGCTCAGAGGAGGAGAAGAGTTTTGAGAAGAAGCCACAAGTTACCATCCTCCCGGAAGATGATTTTTGAGTAAGTACCGCTCCGGCTCCAGAGGAGGAGGCGTCAACTTCCAGGAAGAACTGCTTGTTGCCATCTGGGCGATGCAGCACCGGGGCGGAAGAGAAGGCCTGTTTAAGGGAAAGAAAGGCCTCCTCTGCTTCGGGTGGCCACTCTTTGGGATTAGCACCTTTACGGGTGAGCGCAGAAATTGGGGCCGTCCGGGAAGAGAAGTGTGGTATGAAGAGGCGGTAGTAGTTGGCGAAGCCCAGGAATCGCTGAATGGCCTTCAACCCCTCCGGTCGGGGCCATTTCTCGATGGCAGACAGTTTCTCAGGATCCATTTGTAGGCCGGTCTGAGAGATAATGTAGCCCAGAAACGGAAGCGAGGTCTGCTCAAAGAGGCACTTCTCAAATTTAGCGTAGAGATGGTTCTGCCTTAGCCTGAGCAGGACCTGACGAACGTCCCTCCGGTGAGTCTGGAGATCCGGAGAGAAGACCAAGATGTCGTCCAGGTACACCACTACGCAGGAGTAGAGAAGGTCCCGGAAGATGTCATTGACCAACTCTTGAAAGACGGCAGGAGCGTTACAGAGACCAAAGGGCATTACCAGGTATTCATAGTGGCCGTCCCGGGTGTTGAATGCCGTCTTCCATTCATCCCCCTGACGAATACGAACCAGGTTGTACGCCCCACGAAGGTCCAGTTTGGTGAAGATCCTAGCCCCCCTCAGACGATCAAATAATTCTGGAATGAGCGGAAGGGGGTACTTATTCTTCACCGTGATCAGGTTTAGGCCTCTATAGTCTATACAGGGACGGAGAGAGCCGTCCTTCTTTTTGACGAAAAAGAAGCCTGCTCCCGCCGGGGAGGTAGATTTCCGGATGAATCCTCTGGCCAGATTCTCCTCAATATATTCGGACATTGACCGGGTCTCAGCAGCGGATAAAGGATAGATACGCCCACGGGGAGGAGTAGTACCGGGTAGCAGATCGATGGGACAGTCGTATGGTCTATGTGGTGGTAATGTCTCTGCCTCCTTTTTATTAAAGACATCTGCATAAGACCAATAAGGAATCGGAAGTCCAGGTAGATTAGCTGGGGTAGGAGAGGGACGGACGGGATGGACGGGAACCAGGCAGGTTTTATGACAGTCTTGTCCCCAGCGAAGGACCTCTCCGGTTTGCCAGTCTAGCACGGGTGCATGTCTCTGGAGCCAGGGCAGACCTAGCAAGAGGGCGTGAGAGAGTCCAGGCAGAACATGAAAGGAGATACTTTCAGAATGCAGCATTCCCACCTGCAGGGTAATGGATTCGGTGATGAGTTGAATGGGGCGAGGTAAGAGGCCCCCATCCACGGCAGCGACAGACAAGGGTACAGCCAGAGGTTTGGTGGGGATGCGGTATTTCTCAACCAGGGACTGTGAAATAAGGTTCCCGGCTGCTCCAGAGTCAAGTTGGGCTAGTTCGAAATAACGGTTCTCCCCGTAGATGATCGAAACAGACAACAGCAGGGATGGAGAGGATTTATTCTTGTCTAGGTGGACCTCTCTGAGCGAACCTAGACACAGGCGTTTCCCGACCTCTCCGGGCAGGCACGGATCCGGTGCTCCTTACTGCCACAGTAGAAGCAGCTCCCCTCGGCACGGCGTGAGTCCTGACGGGTTTTGACCATCTTGGTCTGGTCGACCTGCATAGGCTCAGGAGAGTGTACCTGGGGAGAAACGGAGGGAATGACGGGTTTCTGGAAAGTAGGAGCTAAACGTGGAATCCTTCTCTCACGGGTGACCTCTTTGGCACGCTCCTGGAACCGTAGGTCAATCCGGGTGGCAAGGGTTATTAGATCATCGAGAGAGGTAGGAATGTCCCGACCAGCAAGTTCATCTTTAATACGACCGGACAGACCCTCCCAGAAGACGGATACCAGAGCGTCGTTATCCCAGGCCAGCTCCGAGGCAAGGGTGCGGAACCGTATGGCATATTGGCCCACGGTGAGACCCTCCTGACGGAGGCGTAGCAGAGAGGATGCGGATGAGGTCTTCCGTCCGGGTTCGTCGAAGACTTTCCGGAAAGCTGAGAGAAAAGCAGGCAAGTTGGACACCAGGGGGTCTCCTCTCTCCCATAGAGGATTTAGCCAGGCCAGGGCCTCCCCGGTGAGATGGGACATGATAAAGGCAATTTTGGCCCGGTCGGAATTAAACTGATGGGACAAAAGTTCAAAGTGCAGGGTGCACTGATTTATGAAGCCCCGAGCCTGGGCGGAGTCACCTCCGAAGCGAGGAGGTGCAGACAGCCGGGGTCCGGGATAGGTTACCATGGTATTAGTGGGTAGCGGAGCTGCCGGGTTGCGAGTCATGGTACTGGCAGTGGCTGCAGGTGGTGCAGTCAGAGTGTCCAGGCGAGTATTGACATTCCGCAGGTGACCCAGGATGGACTCCTGTTGGGACCTTTGACGGGATAGTTCATGACACAGGTCCGTGAGCGAGGGAGCTTGGGTGCCACCGGGTTCCATGGCCCGAGCAAACTGTAACGGGTCCGGGAGGCGGAACCTCTGAGCTACTATACAAGGGGGCGGCCCTTGTAAGGGAGCGGGTGGCAGTCTCTGGATGAACGGACAGGGAGATACGGCAAGTGATCAGGGCAGTCTCTGGGTGAACGGACAGGGAGATACGGCAAGTGATCAGGGCAGTCTCTGGGTGAGGGGTAGGTACGACCAGTGATGGCAGAGCCTCCGGGTAGGCTAGCAGGCAGATGGTAGATTGGTGCTCCCAGGTGAGCAAGCGAGAGTCTCTGGAATAGCAGGTGGTCACGGCACGTGACGGCGGAGCCTCCGGGCTGGCAGGCAGGCAGGTAACGGAGAAGCGCTCCCAGGTGAGCGGGCAAGAGTCTCTGGAATAGCTGGTGGTCACCGCACGTGACAACGGGACCTCCGGGCTGGCAAGCAGGCAGGTGACGGAGATGCGCTCCCAGGTGAGCGGGCAAGAGTCTCTGAGATAGCTGGTGGTCACAGCACGTGACAACGGAGCCTCCGGGCTGGCAAGCAGGCAGGTAACGGAGAAGCGCTCCCAGGTGAGCGGGCAAGCTGGTCCATAGACAGACTGACCGGAGTAGTAAGGCAGACCGTCGGACCTCAGGCAAGCAGGCAGGTAGCTGATATGCGCTCCCAGGTGAGCGGGCAGGCTGGTCCTTAGACAGACTGACAGGAGTAGTAAGGCAGACCGTCGGACCTCAGACTGGCAGACAGGTAACAAGTATTCAGGCAGGAATCAGGCAGGTAACTGGCAGGAATCAGGCAGGTAACTGGCAGGTAACTGGCAACGGGACCTGAGGGCTGAAGCACAGGTGAGACACAGGTGCAAACAACATTGCTCGGGCACCTCCATTTTGGAGGAGGTGCCTTATATATGATGAAGTCCTCCGGCCATTGGCCGGGGACTCTTTAGGGCGGCGCGCGCGGCCCCTTTAAGAGGAGGGGAGCGCGCGCGCGCGCGCCCTAAGCACAGGGGCCGGGAAGGAGCGCGCGCTGAGAGCAGAGCAGGAGGAGGACGCCGGGACGGAGCGCGCGCTGACAGCAGAGCGGGGGGAGGATGCTGGGCACGGAGCAGAGCGGTGAGAGGAGCAGCGTCCCTGCCTAGCAGAGGGCAGGGACGCCGGCACTACAAATGGTCTGGTACCTCTTCAAGAGAATGCAGGAAATGGCTGCTGGTATTTCTGCAGTGTCATAATATCAAGTCCACAATGCATTGCAATATTCCCAGAATGCCTCAGAAACTCCCAAAATACATTGCAAACTGAAACTAAAACGTTTACATTAAATGGTCAGCAGATGGTGCTGTTACCAAACAAACAAAGTTCAATACATAAGAATGTGTAATGAACATAGACATGTATTTCAATAGCCTGGTTTTATTGTCAGGACAGGACACTCCCCGTTTGACGTCAACCGACGTCACTATTGAGTTTATCAAACGAGAACAAGAGGACGAGTTCCCCTACTGGCCTGAGGAACAATTTTGCCTCGCCTTGTTTCCTTGTTTTAACTTCAACTTTACATACAACTCCGTCTTTACTCGGGAACTTTTGGGTAATGAGACCTAACGGCCATTCGTTTCTTCGAGACTGACAGTCCTTCATTAGTACTACATCGCCAGGCTGGAGGTTAGGCTTGCTGGTTTGCCACTTTCTCCTCGGTTGCAGAGTAGGAAGGTACTGTTTCCTCCACTTGTTCCAAAAGGCGTTGGAGAGATTCTGTACTTGTCTCCATTGACTCTTGTAACGGTCTTTAACATTAAATTCTCCGGGTGGAGAGCAATTAGGTTCGGTCTTTTGGGTAAGCAACAAGGCTGGGGTGAGAACAGTTGGGTCATCTGGATCATTGGACATCGGAGTTAATGGTCTGGCATTTATGATGGCCGACACTTCTGCCATGAAAGTTGTCAAGCTTTCGTGCGTCAGTCTTGTAGATCCCTCTTGTAAGAAGATCGAGTCGAGGATTCTCCTTGCGACACCTATCATTCTCTCCCACACACCTCCCATGTGTGAAGAATGCGATGGGTTGAAAGTCCAAGTACACCCTTGTACACTTAGGTATCTTTCCACGTCATTCACATCCAAGTTGGAAGAGAGTTGCAGTTCTCTTACTGCTCCGACAAAGTTTGTGCCTCGGTCAGAACGAATATGTTTGACCGGTCCTCTGATGGCAATGAAACGCTGGAGAGCGTTTATGAAGCATGAAGTATCCATAGATTTGATTACCTCTATGTGGACGGCTCTAATGGATAGACAAGTGAACATAATCGCCCATCGTTTCCCGCTGGCGTGGCTTCCTCTGGTTTGTCTGACAACCACAGACCAAGGACCAAACACATCTAGGCCGACGTTGGTGAAAGGCGGATCCGTACTAAGTCGGTCGTACGGAAGATCTGCCACGTTTGGAACTTGTGCCATTCCGCCAAGTTTCTTGCAAGTAACACAGTTAAAGATGAATCTGCACACACATCTCTTGGCTCCAGCTATGCACAATACAGCTACTCGTATGGCTCCCTCTGTGAACGTACGACCTTGATGCTTCGTCCGCTCATGGTAATGTTGAACAAGCAGAGTAGCTATGTGGTGTTTTCCCGGAACGATCATGGGATGCTTCTCCGCGGAATCTATTTTTGCTTCTTTAAGCTGTCCTCCTATTCTCAAGAGACCATTGCAGTCAACGACTGGGTTGAGTTTCCTCAGAACGCTATCCTTTGGCATTGGTCTTTGGTTGTTTACACAGTCAATTTCTTTGGCGTAGTTTTCATGTTGTACAGCTCGGATAATTACATTTTTTGACTGCTCTAGATCAAGAGCTGTGTGAACGAGTTTACAATGGTGCCAACCTGAGCAGTTTCTCCTTTTTGCTGATGAGGTTTTCTTGTATGACAGAGCTATGTGGGTCAGGCAGGCAATGGCACGAATGAGTGAACTCCAGGTAGAGAACCTACTGAATCGCTGGGATTCCAGGCGGCGGTTCAAAGTCTCCGTATGCAAGGCAGACACTTGAGGGCTTATTTCTACATCAGCATGTGGATCTACTAGTTCAAACAAGGCTGTTTCTGACATGCTGGCCAATGGTCTATACAAAAGGTCGGGGCCTGTAAACCAAATTGTGTCTTTGAGGCGATTAGCAGCAACGAATCTGGTTGCCTGGTCCGCAGGGTTGAGATGTGTAGGTACGTATTTCCATTGTTCAGGTGAAGTAGACTTTCTGATCCTGAGCACTCAGTTGTTGACGTAGACATAGAAGCGTCTCACTTCATTATGGATGTACCCTAACACTATCTTGCTATCAGTGTAGAACTCTACATTTTTAATCTCCAAGTTCATTTCCATGGTGACGAGTTCGGCCAACTCGACTGCTAACACTGCAGCACAAAGTTCTATGCGTGGTACGGTGTGTTCACGGAGCGGTGTTAGTTTTTCTCTGCTCATGACGAATCCTACAAAGCATTGCCCACTGGTGTCTATCGTCTTTAAATAAGCTACCGCAGCAATTGCTTTGATCGAAGCATCGGAGTACACACAAAGTGTTTGTGTCTTTATCTTGGTAGTAGGTACAGATACATATGAGCGTGCTATGCGAAGACTTGATAAGGCTGTGAGGGAGTTCCTCCAAGCTATCCACTTGGTTTTCTCTTTCGTGGTAGGAGGAGTATCCCAGTTTGACACCTCTTTGGTGAGGTCTCTTAACATGGCCTTGCCCTCGATGGTTACAGGAGCCGCAAACCCCAGTGGGTCATATAAACTGCTTATGGTCGATAGCACTCCTCTGCGAGTAAAGAGTTTATCTTCTTTGCTAACCTGGAAGGTGAAAGTATCGGCTTTTATGTCCCATAATAGGCTGAGGCTCCGTTGCATTGGTGGGGAGTCTATGCCTAGATCTAAATTTTTCAAGTCATTTGAGCGATCTTCAGGAGGAAAGGCTTCCATCAATTCTTTACTGTTAGAAGCGATCTTGTGTAACCTCAGGTTAGATAGAGCGAGCATGTCCTGAGCTCTTTTAAGAAGACTAATCGCTGTCTCATTTGTGGGCATCGATTTCAAGCAATCATCCACGTAGAAATCCTTCTCTACAAAGAGTCTGGCATCTGTCCCGTACTTTGCTTCTACCTCTTGAGCGGCGCGTCTCAAACCGTAGATGGCCACTGCAGGAGAAGGACTGTTACCGAAAATATGTACTTTCATACGATATTTTGTAACCTCTTTGGAAGGATCATTATCTTTGAACCACAGGAACCTCAAGAAATTTCTGTGTTCTTCTTTTACAAAGAAGCAATGGAACATCTGTTGAATGTCTGCTGTGAATGCGATAGAGTCTCTACGGAAACGGAGAAGCACTCCCAGGAGTTTGTTGTTTAGGTCCGGGCCTGATAGCAAGACTTCATTCAATGAGACACCTTCATGCTTGGCACTCGAATCAAATACTACCCGGATCTGACCTGGCTTCTTCAGGTGATACACTCCAAACAAAGGCAGGTACCAGCGCTCTTCAGAGTCTTGAAGTGTAGGTGCTAATTCAGCATGACCGTTCTTAAATATCTTCTCCATGAAGGTAAAGAAATGGTCCTTCATCTCTGGTTTATTACGGAAGCTGTGCCTGAGGGAGATAAATCGTTTATAAACTTGTTCTCTGTTGTTAGGCATGCGTTGTCTTCGAGGCTTGAAGGGTAGGGGTGCAATCCAGCACTTATTTTCGTCCTGCACCATTCCTTGCTCCATCATCTCTAGGAACAGTCTATCTTCAAACGACATTGCTGTACGATTGTCTTCTTTCGTTTTGCGGAAGACTGTACACCCAAGCTGATCTTGGTCGCCATCCAAAATGCAATCATCATAGGCACGACTTGCTAGGATACTAGGTGCTGAAGTGCCTTGCGGTAGTTCTTTTATGAAGAAGTGATTTTCACACGGTTGAAGGAGAGATGGACGTCCATTCCCAAGCGTACTGGTAAGCATGCTGTTGACCGTTGTTGGTTTGTGTGCACCTCCTAAACAGACTTCTCCTACGATGACCCATCCTAGGTCAAGTCTCTGGGCATATGGAGCGTTGTGAGGGCCATTGATCTGCTGTCTAACCTTGTGAATTTGTAGGATATCTCTCCCAAGAAGTAAGATTATCTGAGCCTCTGAATCAAGGTTGGGGATCAGGCGTTCTATACGCTTCAGATGAGGATGATGCGATGCTACTTGAGGCGTAGGTATTTCAGACCTGTTGTCAGGAATCTGATTACATTCCAGTATGGTTGGCAAGGGCAGACACATTTTGCCATCTAAAGACTCGACTACGTAACCAGTTGCTCTTCTACCAGCTGTCTCTACAATACCGGCACAAGTCTTCAGAGAGTAGGGGGCACTGGGTCCTCTGACGTTAAAGCTATCAAAAAAGGCAGACTTTGCTAATGACTTGTTACTCTGATCGTCTAAAATCGCGTATACTTTGACGGCTTTGTCTTTTCTGTTTGCTGGGTAAACTCTCACTAAGGAAATTTTAGAGCAGAACTTGCCTCCTATAATGTTTCCGCAAACTTCTGTACACTTAGAATTAATTGCTGGAGCATCGGTATTCGTTTCCTTTAGCTCCCTGCTATGCTCTTGGACTTGGGGCAGAGTCCCCATTGGTGGTCCAGGGTGTAGAGCTGTGTTATGTCCAGCGCTGTCACATTCGACACACTTTACACTAACCTCACAGTCCCTGGCGAAGTGGGATGTTGAAGAACAGCATTTGTAGCAGATGTGGTTCTCCTTCAGGAAGGCCTTCCGTTCTTCCAATGGCTTTTCTCTGAAAGCTCTGCACTTAAGTAAGGAATGTGGCTTCTTGTGTAGGGGACACTGTCTGCATGGGTCCTTGGATTTATCTTCTCTTTGACGGGAACTGAACTCTTTGTGAACAGAACCTGATGGAGGAAACGTTAGTTTTGTGGACCTCTATAGTTGCTCTACGAGGTTTACTTACAGAGGTACCGGCACATGACAGCGTGAAATCAAAGCTAGGATCATTCCTAATTCTTGCTTGTTCAGAGACAAAATCTACAAACACATCGAATGGAGAAAATGGTACATTGTTAATTTGTTTATACCTAGAACCATGCATAAGCCACTTGTCTTGCAAGTTGTCTGGGAGCTTTTGAACTATGGGGTTCACACCTCTAGCAGTGTCAAGAAATGTCAACCCCATAAGATCCCCTTGTGTTTTTGCTACATACAACTCCATTAGCAAGTCAGTTAACTCTCTAAGCTTTGAATAGTCCTTGCTAGCTATTTTAGGAAAGTCTTCTACTCTCTTAAACAAGGCACATTCTATAACCTCTACGGAGCCGTAGCATTCATCAAGTCTATTCCAAATTCTTTTGAATCCGACATCTGGACAATTTACATTAATGTTTCTGATTCTCTTTGCGTGCTCGGCAGACTCACTTCCTAGCCATTTTACCAGGAGATCCATTTCTTCGCTACTTGATAGACCTATGTCTCTGATGGTGTTTTGGAAGGAGGCTCGCCACGCTCTGTAATTTTCAGTGCGATCACTGAACTTTACAAGTCCCTTAGTGACCAACTCACGTTGAGCAAGGAACTTGGCAAAGTCTATTGTAGATCGGTTGGCGTTGATACCAGTTGATGATGTGTTGTTAGAGTGCATGTGTGCTGTGCGGTCATACCTATTAGACGTCTCTGGTTTAGTCCAACTGGCGTATTACTTTTCTGAGGCAAAGGGAGTCTCTCTAAGTTGGGGCCGATTCTGGATCCTCTGCTCTGGAGAAAGATTATTGTATTCAGTCTTACCCTCTCTTGTCCATGGCAGGGAAACTGATAGCTGGCTTTCTGGCGGTCCGGATAATCGGGCTGGCTTGTCTTGTTGACAAAATGTACTCCCTCCAGCTTTAGGTCTGGGTGGCCGTCTGCTTTGGAATGTTGCTGGACTTACTCTGAAGTGCGCTGCAATGAATCGTTAGGGTCTTGCTGTGGACCTAATACACTGCTGCGTCCGCTGTGTTCGCTGTCAAAAGATATGGCATCCTCTAACGTTTCAGCTTCTGCTATGGCTGCTGCTGTTTCTTTCTCGATAGCAAGCCTCTCTAACGTTGCTTCTAAGCATGCCTTTTCTATTGCTCTTTGTGCATCCAGGGATGCTCGTTCTGCCTCCAGGGAAGCTTGTTGGCGTGCTCTTTCTGCCTCCAGGGAAGCTTGTTGGCGTGCTCTTTCTGCATCCAGGGATGCTCGCTGTAGTTTCAGTTGGATCTCTTCCTCAGCAAAGGCAGCTCGTGCTTTCGCTGCTTCTGCTTTTGCGCTGGCGATGGCGGCGGCATTGCTGACGGATGATGCCTTTGAGGAACCAACTCATGATCTCGTCTTGGTAGAGGATGCTCGTCCTTCAGACATGATGTGACCGTTAGTAGACAGCTGTGATATCCGTTGCGGGCTCCACGTGGATAATGGCGGGCTTCAAATAGTCAGATCAGCTGAGCTTATTCTTAGCAGTTGTTTCACTATTCTGTCCTCACACGATAGCACGGTGTGCAGTGAGACATATAGCCCCCTGTCTTCTTTAAGAAAAAGAGAGGCTGTGAACTTGTAACCTTCTTTTATTGATTGTAGATTTGACAGGAAAGGGTGAAACTATAGGATGTAATAACAAGGTATTCAGAACATATACTGTACAATACATAGATACAGGTAATCTGCAATACAGTGTAACATGAGGTAATACAAACTGATGACACCTATTTAATACATCAACATACTTCTAATGTGCATTGTACCTCTTACACTGCATACTAACACATTAATAGTAACTTACCAACTATGCTTAGGACAGGCTGTTTGAGGAGCATAAGACAGCAGATGAGTGGTCTGATACCTCTTCAAGAGAATGCAGGAAATGGCTGCTGGTATTTCTGCAGTGTCATAATATCAAGTCCACAATGCATTGCAATATTCCCAGAATGCCTCAGAAACTCCCAAAATACATTGCAAACTGAAACTAAAACGTTTACATTAAATGGTCAGCAGATGGTGCTGTTACCAAACAAGCAAAGTTCAATGCATAAGAATGTGTAATGAACATAGACATGTATTTCAATAGCCTGGCTTTATTGTCAGGACAGGACAGTGTTAATTATTTATTTCTTACAGGAGTACTACAAGAAAAAGGTCGTAGAATAGGTTGTTATAAATGTTTATAAATGTTATGCCAATTTGACAATGTCAATTTGTATATAAATTTACTCAACTTTCACCACTGTCTCAGAATTGGTCAGATTGACCAATTAAGACGAATGTCGAGGACGACATTCAAAAAGGAGGGAAGAGTGTGACATGCAGAAGTAGTGCTGTTGCTTCAAAAGCATCTAGCAACTATTACAAATAACACAAGCACAGGAGATAGGAAGTGTTGTGCTTCAGAAGCATCTAGCAACTAGAGGGGTTAAAACAGTCACAGGAGACAGAGAGTGTTTTAGCAGAGCTCCAGGGGGATTGTGGGGAACTTGTTATTGTAGTCTGGCTGAAGCCAAAAAGAAAGGTAATGTGTTATCTGTATCTGACAGAAAGCAACTGAACAGGATTCAGATCAGGAGAGAAACTAAACACAGGTCCGGTAAACTCCCTGAACTAACAGTGCAGAGTATTATCCGGCAGGAGGATAAGGACTGGAAGGAATTGTGTCACAGGGATCATTTTCTTCATCAAACCCCCCCCCCCTTCATCTCCAAGCAGGATAAAGAATGCTGTGTACTATTGTGTCCTTGTGAAGGAAAAGCCTGTGGTTGTGTATGCATAGAAGTGTGCTGCTAAGAGATCTAATCTATGCCAAATTATGCTACTGAAGAGACTGTAATACTGTGCCTTGTGAAGAAACTACTGTGTTGTTATTGGAGCCGGTTGCTCAAGAAACTCAGACTGTACTGTAATGAAGATTGTTGCTGTAATATCCCTGAATTGCACTGGCCGTGCTTCAGATTAAATTCCACTGTTAAACTGTTGAAAAAGACTCTTGTCAGATGTGTCTGGTCAGCAATTGAATCTATCGTGTGCCTGAGAGAAGCTGCAGCCTATGGTCGCCCTGAGTAACGGTTCCCCCAGGATTCCAAAGAATTCATGAAACCGGTCTCGCCCTATCTGACCCTAGCAGCGTGCATGTAACATATGATAGATCAAATTCATATCTGCTTCCACCATGTGATGAGGACGCTGACGGGCATCGCCGTCTTCATGACTGCGCTATGTGTCACTTCCGGTCCGCAGTGCCGGCTGGTGCCTTCTTAAACTCCTGCACTTTTCACTTTCCCATGCCCCCTGACGAAGGGAAGCCAAAATGCGCGCCGGGGCGGTCGCACCATGTGTATAATCTACCTATTGTTTGCGCCCATCTATCTGCCTCCCTGCAATTACTGTGGTATGTATATACAGGGCTATGGTGGCCAATTGGTCAGCTAGTCACTAACTCTATGTTTGTATGTAAATATTTCTTTGGTGGAAGCAGATATGAATTACTCGTAAGTATAAGGCTGTGTGCCCACGATGCGTTTTTTAAGCATTTCCGCAGCGGCAAAAACGCTGCAGAAACGCTTAAAAAACGCATGGTAGATGGCCTGCCATGTTCTCCAATGATAATCCGCATGTGCTGTTCACATGCTGCAGAAATTTCCGCTGCGGGTTATCATTGCGGAAAAAAACGCAGCACTACCAATTATTTTGCCGAAGCGCTGCTTTTTTGCCGCCATTGACTTGCATTGGAACGCATGGATTCCGCATCACTGCATCTGTACATGCGGATTATATGCGTTTCAATGTGCGGATGGTACCCGGGTCTGGAGAGGAGGAGACTCTCCTCTGGACGTGGGTACCATAGAACCTGTGAAAAAAAGAATAAAATAAAAAATAAATGTTATATTTACCTTCTGACAGCCCCCGCTCTCCTTGTCTTCACTTGCCGGCAACTCGCGGTGGACTGAAGGACCTGCGCTGATGTCATAGTCATGTAGTCATTCAGTGTAGTGCACCGCGAGTTGCCGGCAGCCAGGACGGAGCGAATAAAGACTCCGGGGGCCATCGGAAGGTAAGTATAGATTTATTTTTTATTTTTTACCATTCTTTAAGGTCACACTATATAAATCCATGCCGGTTGCATGGATTTATTGTATATAGTGTGACCAAGTTGACAAGCACTTTTTCAAATGATGCTAAAAGCGCTTGTCAACCCGCATGCGGAAATGTATGTGAAGAACGCTTCACATCCGCATGTCCCTGGCAGGAAAAACGCATGTAAAATGCACATGCGTTTTTTCTGCCAGGGAGATGCAGAAACGCTTAGGAAAAATCCTGAGCATTTCTGCATCGTGGGCACATAGCCTAATACTAGGTGCTGGGAACTTAGATTAATGACACCACTCCAGTGCTGAAATAAAAAAAAGTGCTGGATTGGTGCATTAAAATCTATTTAAGAGCATATACGGTATTTGTAAACTGTTTCCTGACGTTCCGATTGCTTTCCTCCTGGAAATATTTGTAAAAATTTACAATTAGGCGTTACCATTCTCAGTATGGTACACAGTCTGCGTCTGTCAGCACTGATTGAGAAGTGTCAGACTATAAAAGCATTATACTGAATATATGCAGTAATGCTTTTGGAAAAATGTAGATATGAATGTGTAACAGCCTTTTCAAATATAGCTGGAATTTGCAAATATAGGAGGAAAATGGTGAAAATATGTCTCATGACTATTTTCTAAAGATGTATTAAACCCTGAGCCTTACAATATATTAGGCAGAACCGTCCTCACATAAAGATACATGATCTGTTGTGGAAAGTACTTGGAACTTTCATCTTTTCTATAAGAATTCATCATATGTTATTAAAATGATAGCCTTACAGTTTCATAGTAAGAAGCATTCACACAGAAGTAACAGCAGATACTGAACATGATCTGAAATTACCCTTCATAGCATAACATTGCTTTAAAACATGGTACAGACAATTCTGCAATATCCTGGAGAAATGTCAATTTATTATGTTGCTTCGCTTGCGTTAAAGGTCTTGTCCACTTTATCTCTATTTGAAGAAATATATTTTAGACATGATTTTGTAGCACTTACCAATATATACATTATACAGTGCCTTGAAAAAGAATTTATCATCCGCTGAGGCATAGCTAGTGGTTCAACTCATGGGCGTAAAAACATCTGAGCGGGCCCCTAACCAGGTAACCGTGTGTACAACTATGGTGGCGCAGCCTAATCATTGGTACAGGGGAACCTCAGCAGATGACCGCACTCTTCCTGAGAATCTCTATACAAAGATTAGCACTGATATTACCACCATATAGTAACCATTTAGTGGTAGACAGGCTCGGACTGGCCCACCAGGAAATCAGTGGATCCTCCGGTGGACACTTGACCCCGACACTCTCTCTCTCTTCTCAACATGCAGAATTATCCTGCATACCCGATTTAAGCTCCGCCCTTCACGGTCCATCCGAAGAGGGGAGAAAAGCTGAGTGTGCGGTAACTTCCTCACTGTCGGCTCCTGGATTGCCTGGTATAACGTAGGGTGGGGATCAGAGGCTCAGACTGCAGTATAAGGGAATAATGTGTCCGGTGGCTCTCTTCCCTGTCTCTCCCTTCCCGGGGATTCTCTGGGTACCATGGTGGGAGTGAGGTTCAGCACCGCGCCTCCCTGCACTGACTATGCTGCTCCTGGAGCCTCACAGCAGTAAGCCCTGCCCCCAGCATGGATCTGCTGTGGAGTCTCAGGCTGCTGGAACATGTGACCAGGAGCGCTGTGTAATCTCTGCGGAAGGTGGCAGTGAAGAAAGTGATAATAGAAAGAAGTGAACAGAAGGTGTCCCCTCTCTCCTGTCCACACTATTGGGAGGGGGAGGGGAGACTCCAGAGGAGCACAGTGCTGACCTGCAGTGAGTACTGGAGTTTCTTGTTTTATGTCTGTAGCCTCACTCTTCTCTCCTGTCCTCAACTCCAACAAAAGCTGCTTTCTCATGTTTGCCCCACACAGATGCACTTTCCTTGCCCCCTCCACCCTTTCTACCTTCTAGTTGATATCACAATGTCTTCCCCCACTGCTGTTCTGTGATGGTGACAGGGGGTCCCCATCTTCTTCATGGCACTTGCTACCAGAGATCCTGCCATCTTATGTCTGTGTGTGTATAAATGTATACACAAATGCACCTATGTGCACTATATAAGTAAGTACAGTGTATATGTCTGCATTTATGTGAATGTGTGACATTTTTTAGTGATATTTAGGCTGTGTGCCCACAATGCGTTTTTTAAGCGTTTCCGCAGCGGCAAAAACGCTGCAGAAACCCTTAAAAAACACATGGTAGAAGGCCTGCCATGTTCCCCAGTGATAATCCGCATGTGCTGTGCACATGCTGCGGAAATTTCCGCTGCGGGTTATCTGCGGAAAAAAACACAGCACTACCAATTATTTTGCGGAAGTGCTGCGTTTTCGCCGCCATTGACTTTCATTGGAACGCATGGATTACGCATCACTGTATATGTACATGCGGAATCCATGCGTTCCAATGTGCGGATGGTACCCGGGTGTGGAGGACAGGAGACTCTCCTCCGGATCCGGGTACCATAGAACCTATGAAAAAAAGAATAAAATAAAAAATAAATATTATATTTACCTTCTGACGGCCCCCGGTCTCTTTGTCTTCACTTGCCGGCAACTCACGGTGGACTGAAGGACCTGCGCTGACATCATAGTCATGTGACGGCAGGTCCTTCTGTGTAGTGTACCGCGAGCTGCTGGCAGCCAGGACAGAGCGAGGCAAGACTCCGGGGGCCATCAGAAGGTAAGTATAGATTTATTTTTTTATTTTTTACCATTCTTTTACGGTCACACTATATAAATCCATGCCTTTTCCATGGATTTATATAGTGTGACCAAGTTGACAAGCACTTTCCAAGTGATGCTAAAATCGCTTGGAAAGCGCTTGTCAACCTGCATGCGGAAATGCATGTGAAGAACGCTTCACATCCACATGTCCCTGGCAGGAAAAGCGCATGTACAATCCACATGTACAATCTGCATGTACAATCCGCATGCGTTTTTTCTGCCAGGGAGATGCAGAAACGCTCAGGAAAAAATCCTGAGCATTTCTGCATCGTGGGCACATAGCCTTAGGCTGCGTGCCCGCTATGCGATTTTCAAGCGCTTCTACCGCGGAATTTCCGCAGCGAAAACGCTTAAAAAACGCTTGGTAATATGTGCCCCATGGTCCCCAATGATAACCCGCATGTGCTTTGCACATGCTGCAGAAATTTCCGCTGCGTATTATCATTGCGGAAAAATAAGCAGCATGTCCATTAATTTTGCGGACATGCAGCGTAATCGCCGCCATTGACTTGCATTGGACCGCGTGACATCCGCATCACTGCATCTGCACATGCGGATATCACACTTTTCAATGTGCGAATGGTACCCAGGTCTGGAGAAGAGGAGACTCTCCTCCGGACTCGGGTACCATGGTACCTGTAAAAAACAGAATTTAAAATAAAAAATAAAGATTATACTTACCTTCCAATGTCCCCCGGCCTCCTCAGCGATGCGTGCGATGTGTTGGGCGGCTTGCGGTGGTGTGAGGACCTGACATGACGTCAATGAGTCATGTGACCGGTCACGCGACCGCCAACGTCATCGTGGGCACATAGCCTTAGACATTAAAAAGCATATGTGTTATAGCTAAAAGCGCCACAAAAAAATGGCAAAACACATGTACCTTTTAAAAAATAACTGTTATTTTTTATGCAGAAGAAATTAATATATTGTTGATTATAGCAAAAATATAATAGTAAAAAAAAAATACCACCTCCCCATTCCCAAAGTAGTTAATAAAAGTAAACCACTAAAAGGACTGTCCCATTTCAAAAATTACTCCATAAGCTCATTGGTATAAAAAAATACAAAAAACTAAGGTTTTACACTCTCTCTATTTTTATTGATTGGCTGCAGCTGTGAAGTTGTGTCTGCAGCGCTGTAGTCAATCACTGAACTCAGCGCCTGATGTAAACGTCACAAGCCACTAAGCTTGGTGATAGATGACAGCACTGTAGACATGAAGTCACTGCTGCAGCTAATCAACAAAGGTGAGAGCAGTGGCAAGAGGCATCATTAGACCCCGGTAGAATGAGTAAGGTTATGTACACATTGCGTCTTTTTCAGGATTATTCTGCTTGGAAAACACCTGATAAAGTGCAAAAAAGAATCAAATGATCAGCAATGTAAAAATGACTTGTGCATAAGTTCACTCTTTCAGATTCTTCTAACTGCTTTAGGTTTTCAAAGATGAAAAATGGTTAATACAAGTCAGCAAGAAGCTCACTGTTAACACACACAATATTAAAATGAAAAAAAAAAAGTTGCCTGTAAAAAAAAATCTAAAAAGACACTTCAGGAAAAACACTCTGTTGTGCTCTTGAAAACTCTTCCTATAGCAAAAACATGGGAAGGCCAGCATCTAAAAGACATTGTGTGTGCATTCCCTAGAACAGCGGTGGCGGACTTATGGCACGTGTGCCAGAGAGGGCACGCAAAACCCTCCCTGTGGGCATGCGCGCTATTGCCTCAGCCCGTGAGTATGCGAGGCCCGCCGACGCCATCCCCTACTTCTGAGGACGCACATCCAGCAGATGTGGATTATAGACGAAAAATATATATATAGAATTATATTGGCTAGAAAAAAGCATCCCGAAAGGGAATTTCAAATGTGGACATTGCTCCTTCTGTATTTTTCATAACACTGAAAAAACACTGAGAATAGGTGCTTTAACACATATTGTGAAGGATTTTATGCAGATCCAATTATATACTATATCTAATCACATGTCTGTGCCAATTCTTTTATATCGGCAAAACTATTAGACCCCTTTTTGTGCAGTTTAGGGAACATTATAATTCAATCACATCAATGAAAGGCTCCCCTAAATTAATACAACATATAGTTGATTGTCACAATGCAGACCCTAATGTGTTAAGATTTGCAGGGCTGGAACAAGTAAAAAATCCCATAGAAGGCGGTGACCACAACAGATTATTGTTACAACATGAGGCTAAATGGATTTTAAATTCCGAAGCCCAAGGACCACTGGGTCTTAATGAGAAAATAGATCTTTCTGTTTTCTTAGGATTTTCTATGTATTCTGTATTTGCTGTTTTCCCATAATCTTCCATGTATTCTTCTCATCAAATACTATTGTTGCTGAACCGCAAAATGTATGGTATTGTTTTTAACGCACTGTTTTAAAATGCACCTTTTTTGTATGTGTGTCTGTAACATGCTACCTGTTAAAAAGGCAGTAATCAGGTGTTCACCACACCTGGGACCCGTTGAAGCACCGGAAGGCAGCTAAACGGCCGTCGTCCTGAGTCCTCCTCCCCCGCACACTCCTCGGGGTCTCCGTCCCATGCCGCTGGCCAGCATGCATTGTTGGCAGCAATAAAATATATTTTCAGACATATCGGTTTGTGCTACCTTTATTCTTTTCTTCAATTTTAAGAATTATATATAAACCTGCGCTAGTCTCAAAGTTTGTAACGTATACGTGCTTAATTCTGAACAATAAAAGAGGATATGTTGGCTGTATAAAATACAAATTTATTTAGAACAATAATAATCGGATAAAAAATATTTTGATAAGAGCAAAGGATAAATAGAGTTATGGGCAAATCCTGATGACCCCAAGTAAAATGGATTATAGCACACGAACTTGCCGGGTCCGTGAGCCGCAATACATGCTGCAGGCCAATCAGAGGCCAGCAGCTGATGTCAGCATGCATGTGACTGGGTGCACGGCAGTGACGTCATACGCCCCAGTATCTTGGACCCGGAAGTCAGCTGCTGGCTTAGAAGAGGATGCCACGCAGCCGAAGAAGGTGAGTAGGAGTCATTTTTTTTCCTATATATTTAACAACAGCGGGAGAAGCATATACTAGGATGGTAGGAGCCATATAGAAGTATGGGAGGAACCATATAGAAGGATGGGAGGAGCCATATACAAGGATGGGAGGAGTATTTACAAGGATGGAAGCTATATACAAGCCTACAACCTGCAGTAAACACCACTGCACGACCAGCTCTACCCTCACCTACTGTATCCTCACCCATCCCTTGTAGACTGTGAGCCGGCAGGGTCCTCGCTCCTCCTGTACCAGTCGCTGACTCGTTTTGTTAAGATTATGTAAATGCTTTTGTTATGTATATCCCTATCACATGTAAAGCGCCATGGAATAAATGGCGCTATAATAATAAATAATAATAATAATAATAATATACAAGGATGGGGGAGCATATACAAGGATGGATGCTATATACAAGTATTGGGGGAGCATATACCAGGATGGGAGCTATATACATGGATGGGGGGGCATATACAAGGATTGGGGAGCATATACCAGGATGGCAGAGATATATACAAGGATGGGGGGCATATACAAGGATAGGAGCTATATACAAGGATGAAAAGAGCATATACCAGGATGGGGGAGCATATACCAGGATTGGGAGACATATATACCAGGATGGGGGGACATACACTACCGTTCAAAAGTTTGGGGTCACCCAGACAATGTTGTGTTTTCCATGAAAACTCATACTTTTATTTATCAAATGAGTTGCAAAATGATTAGAAAGTATAGTCCAGACATTGACAAGGTTAGAAATAATGATTTTTATTTGAAAGAATAATTTTCTCCTTCAAACTTTGACATACTGATAGCAACAGCGCAGAAAAAATGCTAGCCCAGGCTTCCAGTATCCGTTGTTTCAGATGCTGCACAACTCGTATCTTCACAGCATAGACAATTGCCTTCAGATGACTCCAAAGATTAAAGTCTAAGGGGGGCAGATCAGAAGGCCTTGGTGGCCATTCAACTGGCCCACGACAACCAATCCACTTTCCAGGAAACTGTTCATGTAGGAATGCTCAGACCTGACACCCATAATGTGGTGGTGCACCATCTTGTTGGAAAAACTCAGGGAACGTGCCATCTTCAGTGCATAAAGAGGGCAACACATAATCATGTAGCAATTTCAGATATCCAGTGGCATTGAGGTTTCCATTGATGAAGAATGGCCCCACTATCTTTGTACCCCATATACCACACCATGCCATCAAGATACAAGATGTGCAGCATCTGAAACAAGGGATACTGGAAGCCTGTGCTAGCATTTCTTCTGAAGTGTTGCTATCAGTGTGTCAAGAGTGGGAGAAGAGGGTTGCATTGACAATCCAACACAATGGGCAGCATTTTGAACACATTTTATAAGTGGTCATAAACTTGTAAAACACTCATGAAAGAATAAATTTACGCTAAAACCAAGCACACCATTGTTTTTCTTATGAAATTATCAATAAGTTTGATGTGTCACATGACCCTCTTCCCATTGAAAAAAATAAAGTTGGATCCAAAATGGCCGACTTCAAAATGGCCGCCATGGTCACCCCCCATCTGGAAAAGTTTTCCCTCTCCCATATACTAATGTGCAACAAACAGGAAGTTGATATCACCAACCATTCCCATTTAATTTAGGTGTATCCATATAAATGGCCCACCCTGTAGAATGTAAAAGAGGCCTTAACCCCTTTACAACCCAAGGTGGTTTGCACGTTAATGACCAGGCCAATTTTTACTATTCTGACCACTGTCACATTATGAGGTAATTACTCTGGAACGCTTCAACGGATCCCCCTGATTCTGAGATTGTTTTTTCGTGCAATATTGTACTTCATGATTGTGGTAAAATTTCTTCAATATCACTTGCGTTTATTTATGAAAAAGAACAGAAATTGGGCAAAAATTTTGAAAATTTTGCAATTTTCAAAATTTGAATTTTTATGCCCTTAAATCAGAGAGATATGTCACACAAAATAGTTAATAAATAACATTTCCCACATGTCTAATTTACATCAGCACAATTTTGGAACCAAATTTTTTTTTTATTAGGGAGCTATAAGGGTTAAAAGTTGACCAGCGATTTCTCATTTTTCCAACAAAATTTACAAAACCATTTTTTTATGGGCCACATCACATTTAAAGTTACTTTGAGGGATCTTTATGACAGAAAATACCCAAAAGTGACAACATTCTAAAAACTGCACCCCTCAAGGTGCTCAAAACCACATTCAAGAACTATATTAACCCTTCACATGCTTCACACCAATTAATTGAACGTGAAAGGAAAAATGAACATTTAACTTTTTTTCACAAAAATGTTATTTTAGACCCCAATTTTTTAATTTTCACAAGGGTACCAGGAGAAATTGGGCCCCAAAAGTTGTTGTGCAATTTCTACTTAGTATGCCGATATCTCATATGTGGGGGTAAGCCATTGTTTGGGCGCATGGCAGGGCTCAGAAGGGAAGGAGCGCCAATTGACGTTTTCAATGTAAAACTCGCTGAAATTGACAGCGGATCCCATGACGCGTTTGGAGAGCCCCTGATGTGCCTAAACAGCGGAAACCCCCAACAAGTGACCCCATTTTGGAAACTAGACCCCTTAAGGAACTTATTTAGATCTGTGGTGAGCACTTTGAACCCCAAGTGTTTTGCAAAAGTTTATGACGTAGAGCCCAAATAATTTTTTTTCCACAAAAACGATCTTTTAGCCGCAATATTTTTATTTTCACGAGGGTACTAGGAGAAATTGGATTCCAAAAGTTGTTGTGCAATTTCTACTGAGTACGCCGATACCTCATATGTGGGGGTAAGCCATTGTTTGGGCGCACGGCAGGGCTCAGAAGGGAAGGAGCGCCAATTGACGTTTTCAATGTAAAACTCGCTGGAATTGACAGCGGACCCCATGTCGCTTTTGGAGAGCCCCTGATGTGCCTAAACAGCGGAAACCCCCAACAAGTGACCCCATTTTGGAAACTAGACCCCTTAAGGAACTTATTTAGATGTGTGGTGAGCACTTTGATCCCCCAAGTGTTTAGCAAAAGTTTATGACGTAGAGCCAAAATCACTTTTTTCCACAAAAACGATCTTTTAGCCGCAATATTTTTATTTTCACGAGGGTACTAGGAGAAATTGGACTCCAAAAGTTGTTGTGCAATTTCTACTGAGTACGCTGCTCATACCTCATATGTGGGGATAAGCCATTGTTTGGGCCCACGGCAGGGCTCGGAAGGGAAGGAGCGCCAATTGACGTTTTCAATGTAAAACTCGCTGGAATTGACAGCGGACCCCATGTCGCGTTTGGAGAGCCCCTGATGTGCCTAAACAGTGGAAACCCCCAACAAGTGACCCCATTTTGGAAATTAGACCCCTCTGGGAACTTATTTAGATGTGTGGTGAGCACTTTGAACTCTCAAGTGTTTTGCAAAAGTTTATGACGTAGAGCCGTGAAAAAAAAAAAAAAATTTTTTTCCACAAAAATGATTTTTGAGCCGCAATATTTTTATTTTCACGAGGGTACTAGGAGAAATTGGACACCAAAAGTTGTTGTGCAATTTCTCCTGAGTATGGAGATACCCCATGTGTTGGAGAAAACTACTGTTTGGGTGCATGTCAGGGCTCGGAAGGGAAGGAGTGACGCTTTTGAATGCAGACTTTGATGGAATGGTCTGTGGGCGTCATGTCACGTTCTCAGAGCCCCTGATGTGCCTAAATAGTGGAAATGCCCAATAAGTGCCCCCTTTTTGGAAACTAGACCCCTAATGAATTTTTCTAGATGTGTGGTGAGCTCAATGAACCACCAGGTGCTTCACAGAAAATTATGTTGACTTGTGAAAATAAAAAAACAAAACATTTTTTCCACAAAAATGCAAAAAAAAATATTTTCACAAGGGTACCAGGAGAAATTGCACCCCATAAGTTGTTGTGTAATTTCTCCTGAGTACGCTGATACCCCATGTGTTGGAGAAAACTACTGTTTGGGCGCATGTCAGGGCTCGGAAGGGAAGGAGTGACGCTTTTGAATGCAGACTTTGATGGAATGGTCTGCGGGCGTCATGTCATGTTGTCAGAGCCTAAACAGTGGAAATGCCCAACAAGTGCCCCCTTTTTGGAAGTGGTAGCTGATTTTTGAATCTTATAATGTAGTGTCATACGTCAGTTGTGTAGGACAACCTGACGAACACTACACAACTGACGTATGACAACCTGATGAACACTACGTCAGCTGTGTAGTGTTCGTCAGGTTGTCATACGTCAGAAATTAATTTAATAGTCCATGGAAGTATGGTACCTTTTGAAGCAGTCTTTCATGCACAGGCCAGGTTTGTCGGGGCAGGTGTCACATTGATAAATTATGTCCTTGCGTATTCCCCTTTTATAACACACTCGGCACCTCTTTTGTGACTTACCTTTTTTTCCGCTGTGAGGGATCTGCCCCGGGAAATGCTGGCCCGGTACAATTCAAGGTCCTTCATTTCTGGAAGTACTGGGGCCTGCTCCGTCACCGCTGCCAAATATCAGGGCCTTGATAACTGTCTCCTGAAAGTGAAGATACGACGCAGAAGTCTGGCCTGCACATTGTGACAGAAGGAAAGCGTTGTGCATTGCCATCTGTACAATGTGCACGGCCAGCTTCTTATACCATACCTTGGCCTTTCTCAAAGCACTGTACGGCTGGAGGATTTGATCAGAGAGATCAACTCCTCTCCATGTACTTGTTGCACCCCACTACACAGTCTGGTTTGTTGACCTGTGCAGTGGAACCTCGTACAGTGCTGAAGGTGCTGCCATCACCATGTATGGTGGTCAAGAAAAGGACATCCCTTTTGTCCTTGTACTTGACCACCAGCAGGTGGTCGCTACATTGGGCTCTGCTTTCACCCCTTCTGAGAAGCTGCCCAATTAGCGTCTTTGGGAGGCCTCTCTGATTTTTGTGGACAGTACCGCAGGCTGCGGTACGTCGCACAGAGAGGGACTTGAAGAGCGGGATACTTGTATAAAAGTTATCCACGTACAGGTGATAACCTTTATCCAGCAGTGGGTGCACCTAGTCCCACACAATTTTCCCACTCACTCCCAGAACAGGGGGGCATTCAGGGGGTTCAATCCGGGAGTCCTTTCCTTCATAAACTCTAAACTTGTGAGTGTACCCTGAGGTACTCTCACAAAGTTTATACAGCCTGATCCTGTACCTTGCCCTCTTACTGGGCAGGTACTGCCGGAATCCAAGTTGCCCTTTAAAAGAGATTAAGGACTCATCCATGCAGATGTCCCTTTGGGGCACGTACACTTCAGCAAACTTGTTGTTGAAGTGTTCGATGACCGGCCGAACTTTGAAAAGACGATCAAAGTTCGGGTCATTGGGTGCAGGACACCTTGCATTATCTTGGTAATGCAAGAACTTGTGGATGGCCTGAAAACGTTTCCGGATCATGGCCATTCGGAACACTAGAGTGTTATACAAAACGTCAGCACTCCAGTATTGCCGAACTTCTGGCTTCTTCAGGATCCCCATAAGAAGGACCAGGCCCCAAAACTTCATCATTTCTACTGCGTCTACAGGAGACCAGTTAGAAAATGATGAAGAGGGGTTTAGTTCCAAAAATTGATGAGCGTATAAATTAGTTTGGCCCACAATGAGGTTTACAAAATTCTCAGAGAAAAAGACTTTGAAAAAGTCTAGTTCTGTGAGGCCGGTGGTGTCAAACTTGATTCCTGATTCCGCCACGAAATCAGGAATCAGTGGCTCATAATTTTCAGGGTCAGTAGTGGGGGGCGCTGGATCATCTTCTCTCTTGCAACGACTGCGGGGCGGTCCAGCAGCACCTGAGGAGGAAGAGGAGGAAGAAGAGAAGGAGGAGGAAGACGGCGAGGAGTCGGAAAAACAAAGAAATGTGGGATCCTCGCCCTCTCTGTCAGTGTCGTAGGCAAGAAAAGCGTATGCCTCCTCCGCTGAATAGCGAGTTTGCGATGAGCGGGACATTTTTTGTTATGTATGTGGTGCGTGTGTGTTAGTACTTTATTTAGAGTGTGTGTGTCAGTACTTTATTTAGAGTGTGTGGAAAAACGAAATACTGTATGTGGTGCAAACAGCGAGCACGAGTGTGGATTGGTGAACTATGTCACCGATCAACACTCGGCGGCTGCTGGATGTGCGCACGGATGTATGGGGAGTGGGAAGCTGGGGAATTGGGGTGGATGAGGGGAGATCAGAGATGACTTACCAAAGTCTTCTCTGTTCTTCTTTCAGCAGCAGGACCGGCGCTGTTGACCGGGAGCCCGGAGCAGGAGCCCGGGAGCAGGAGCCCGGGAGCAGGAGACCGGGAGCCCGGAAGCCCAGAGCAGGAGCCCGGAGCAGGAGCCAGAGACCAGGAGACGGAGCCCGGAGCAGGAGACAAAGACCAGGAGCCCGGAGCAGGAGACCGGGAGCCCGGAGCAGGAGACCGATACTGGAGCTGGAGATCAGAATCAAGAGAATTAACAGGGACACTGGGGTGAGGGGGATTGGGGTGGGAAGGGGGGTATAAAGACAGGGGAGTGGGGGGTTGGGGTGGATGAGGGGAAATCAGAGATGGACTTACCAAAGGGTCAGCAGGACCGGAACAGAAGACCCGGAGCAGGAGACAGGGAACCCGGAGAAGGAGACCGGGAGCCCGACACTGGAGACCGGGAGTGGCGCTGGAGACCGGGAGCCCGGAGCAAGAGACCGGTACTGGAGCTGGAGACCAGAACCGAGAGAATTAACTGGGACACTGGGGTGAGGGGGATTGGAGTGGGAATGGGGGTAAAAAGACGGGGGAGTGGGGAGAGGGGGATTGGGGTGGATGAGGGGAGATCAGAGAAGGACTTACCAAACGATCAGCAGGATCAGTAGCAGGACCGGAACAGAAGACAAAGACAGGAGACGGAGCCCGGAGCAGGAACCCGGCGCTGGTGACTGGGAGCCCGGAGCAGAAGACCGGGAGCCCGGAGCAGGAGCCAGGCGCTGGTGACCAGGAGCCCGGAGCAGGAGCTCGGCGCTGGTGACCGAGAGCTCGGAGCAGGAGCCTGGCGCTGGTGCCCGGGAGCCCAGAGCAGGAGCCCAGCGCTGGTGACTGGGAGCCCGGAGCAGGAGCCCGGCGCTGGTGACAGGGAGCCCGGAGCAGGAGCCTGGCGCTGGTGACCGGGAGCCCGGAGCAGGAGCCCGGCGCTGGTGACAGAGAGCCCGGAGCAGGAGCCTGGCGCTGGTGACCGGGAGCCCGGCGCTGGTGACCCGGAGCCCGGAGCAGGAGCCCGGCGCTGGTGACAGGGAGCCCGGAGCAGGAGCCTGGCGCTGGTGACCGGGAGCCCGGAGCAGGAGCCCGGCGCTGGTGACAGAGAGCCCAGAGCAGGAGCCTGGCGCTGGTGACCGGGAGCCCGGCGCTGGTGACCGGGAGCCCGGAGCAGGAGCCCGGCGCTGGTGACCGGGAGCGGAGCTGGAGACCGCAAAAAAAAATGGTGGTAAGGGGGGTAAAAAGAGGGAGGAGCGTGGATTCGGGTGGATGAGGGGAGAAAAAACTTGTGAGAGTGTGAACTGTGATAGCAGCAGGAGAGCATTAGGACCCTGTGACTTTTGCCTGGCTGAGCTCAGAGCAAGGGCAGAGCAGGAGACGCTGTGTGTTCTGAGGGTGTCTGCTGTGTGAGAGGCTAGACAGGAAGTCTGTGAGAACTGAGCTGCAACAAGACGCTGTCTCTACAAGCTTCCCTGTGGAGATTGTTAACACCTGTCCCTGGTGAAGCTGTGTCCCTGCTTAAGAACAAGTGTTGAGCTGGGGAAAGCTGTGTGGCTCTTTGGAGTTTTGTGGAAGTCCATGCTGAGTGGACTAGAGACTTTGTGCTGAAGGAGCCAAGTGTCGAGTGAGAAGGGAAAGAGACTGAGGAATCCATCTCTGTGACGGAGCCGTGGTCGGTGGTCTGGAAAAGAGTGAATGACTGCGAGAGTAGAGAAGGGGTCCGGTGCCATTCACATTGAGAGGATACTGACAAGCCTTGTGAAGAGATCTTCCCAGACCTTAACCTGAGGCTACAGGACTAAAGTCCCCGGCGTGTGGGCTCGGCATCGGCCGGCAAGACAAGGAACCTTTGCTGTTTTTGTGAACGTTGCTTTTGTTTTGGCGCCAAAGTTTTCTGGGACTAGCTGCAGGCCTGTGATATACTACATCTGAGGTTAATGGTATCGTAAATTTAAGATACCCGAGTATCCTTATAATAGGGGTATAAGAGCAATTGGTATAGTTTCATGCATTGTTATTGTTAATAGTGGTAGGATTGTACTCAGTGTGCCATCTCAGAGGGTCCCCATAGACCTCCCTCACTAGACTGACACTGTGTTTAGGTAAAATTGTTCCAGATCTTTAGAATAATTCACATAAGCTGGAAACCTTTAGATTGGCACATTGATTTCAGCTTTTGCTGATTGTGTGTATTTAGTAGAGACAGTGTCCCAGGTAGAACCTGAGACTGATTCATGCAATACTGAATTTTAGTCTAATCCCTGTTTTGGTAAAGAAAGTGTTGTTTATTTCTGTCTCTGTCTCAGTTTGTGACTCACTGGATCTCTCTCGGACCTCCGGTCATTACATTTTTGGCGTAGTTGGCAGGATCCAGTGCTTGTCATGGACGGAAGCGAGGGAAGAAATGACTCTGCCGCACCAGCAGCTGGTAGCGGAACCCCTGGCAGCCGCGACGACTGTGGGAGGATATGTGTCGGTAGGAGCTTTACTCCAGCACATGCCGAAATACGACGAGCGTAACATGCCATTGCAGGATTGGGCTGAGAGGGTCCAGAGTGTTCTGCGGATGTGTAATCTGGCCCCCCCGCATTACGAGCAGAGTTGGCATTAAATGCACTAGAGGGCGACGCTAGGCGGATGGTGATGGTACGTCCAGAGTCAGAGAGGAGCACGTTAGAGAAAATCTTGGAGCTGTTAGAAGGGAGTTCAGTAGGCCGGGCTCGTGTGGCCCAGCTTCGTTCCTTGTTTTTCAATCGGCCCCAAAGGGAATGTGAGACTTTGATGCAGTACTCGAACACTTTACAGGAAACGTTGAATGAGGTGCAGCGACTAGACCCAGGGACCATGGCGGCATTCCGAGAGGTAGTCCGCTTGCTCTGGGATCAATTCATAACGGGGTTAGCCAATAGACTCCTTCGAGACAAACTGATGGAGATGTCCCAAGTTACACCGGAATTATCCTTCTGGCAGATTTATAGGGCCACGGTGGAAAGGGAGGAGGAGTCTACTCTGGTGGCCGAGGGGGAAGTTGACAGTGCACAGCTGGAGGGAGGTCCAGCGCCAGTTTCAGGAGGGGGAGGACTGGTAAACGTTGTACAGGCTTTGCGTGCCGAACTAAAGGAGCTAAAGCTGGAGGTGTCTAAACTCAGAGCTGGGCAGGTCCCTACTCCTACGAAAGCCACCCGCCCCGTCCTCTGGAATGGTGGTTCCACAGTCTGCCAGGTCGCCCTCCTCGAATGATCCAAGTTCTCGTCCACGAGGAGCAGTCACCTGCTGGAGCTGTGGGCGTCGGGGACACATCTCCCGGTACTGCCGGATGTCTGCAGCCCTGGAGCCTCCTTTGCCAGCGTTAAACTCCCAGCCGCTGCCATGAGAGGGCAAGCAGCAGCGGTCCACCCCCCACAAAGCCCTCGATGGGAAGAACAATATTTGTTCGCATGCAGTCCAGTGCTGGAAGTAGAGTTTGAAGGGCGGAAGATGAGATGCTTGGTTGACACAGGATCTGAATGTACCATAATGCCCTTAGAGGTGTACGAAAGGCACTTCAGTCAATTCATGGTTCCCGAGGACGGCCGAGTGATAAGGCTTACAGCCGCTAACAATGGGCAACTGACGGTGAAGGGGATCGTGTGGATGCAACTGAAAATGTTTGGTCAAGAGCTGGGTCAGAAAGGGATAGTGCTGGTGGACCACCCTCCTAGAAGAGGGATGGAGGTGACGCTCGGAATGAACGTTCTGTGAGATTTAAATCATCAGATGTATGGCAGTGAGGGACCCCGATACCCACCATCGACCCACCCAGAGAATGTTACACCGTCTAGTGCTGAGTTGCGATCTCCTGAAGAGTGCAATCCCTGGGGGTCGGGTGGGCCTGGTCCGAGTGCCATTGCGGACCACGATCTCGCTAGCACCCCACCATGAAGAACTCTTAATGCTACCGGTGGGGGTTGCGCAGAAACTGAATGGGCTTGAAGTACTCATCGAGCCAACCCCAGAGAAGTCCTCGTTCGCCAAGGCGCATGTGGCCCGGTCTCTGGCGATTGTGAAGAATGGACGGGTGCGAGTCAGATGTATCAACGTTTTAGATGAGGCTGTTACAATTCCTGCTGGGACCATTCTGGCTGAACTGTTCGTGCCAGCAGGGAAGGTGCCTGACAAGACAGTGTTCGAACTTCGCCCAGATGAACAGTCTTCCTGGACATTCGTGGTCAAAGTAGGCCGGACCGAACCTCCTAACGAAGAATGGAATGGTCGTGTGATCATGGACCAGATGGGATTGGATCGGGAGGAACTGACCCCCGTGCAATTGGAGCAGCTGGAGAAGGTATTGTGAGAACATCAAGAGACCTTTTTGCGACATGCGGAGGATTTCGGTTGTTCCCGGACGATTGAGCATGAGATTCCTACGGGGGATACTCCTCCTATAAGGGAACGTTATCGTCAAATCCCCCCAACGCTCTATCAAGAGGTGAAGCGCATGGTGGCCAGTATGCTTGACAACCAAGTGATCCGAGAGAGCCAGAGCCCCTGGGCGGCCCCTGTGGTCTTGGTGCGGAAGAAGGATGGGACCCTTCGGTTTTGTGTGGACTATCGCAAATTGAATGCTCACACGGTGAGGGACGCATATCCATTACCTCGCATAGAAGAGTCTCTGTTGGCATTGGGTCGGACCAAATATTACTCGACGTTGGATTTAGCAAGTGGCTATTGGCAGGTACCAATGGCCGAAAAAGATCGGGCCAAGACGGCGTTTGTCCTACCAATGGGGCTCTATGAATTCAACCGGATGCCCTTCGGGCTCACTAACACCCCGGGAACTTTTCAACGCCTGATGGAACATTGCTTAGGCGATCTGAATTTTGAATCAGTCCTGATATACCTAGATGATATTGTGGTGTTCGGGACCTCATTTGAAGACCATCTTGAGAAGTTACGTCAAGTTCTCCGGCGGCTCAGTTGTTATGGCTTAAAAATAAAACCAAAGAAGTGCCAACTGTTACAGAGTCAGATTGAGTGTTTAGGTCAGTGGTAACTCCGGACGGGGTTCTGCCCGCGACCAGTAAGGTCATGATTGTGCAGGAGTGGCCACCCCCCGTACCCTGCGAGAGGTTCAGGCCTTCTTAGGTTTAGCGGGGTACTATCGGCGATTTGTACCTAAGTTTTCACCAGTAGTGAGTCTCCTGAATGAGCTCTTAAGAGGGACGGCACAAGGCCCCCAAAATCGCCCCATCCCATGGGGACCCCAAAAGGCATTTGAGGAGGTGAAGGCCGCCCTAACGAGTGCTCCGTTGTTAGCTTATGCCCGGTTTGATTCCCCTTTCCTGTTAAACACCGATGGCAGTCTGCATGGGCTGGGGGCGGGACTAGCACAAGTGCAGGATGGTCAGGAGCGAGTAATCGCCTATGGCAGCAGGTCTTTAAGAGACACTGAACGCAACCCAGCTAACTACAGCTCGTTTCGCCTAGAGCTACTGGCCCTGGTGTGGGCGACGACAGAACGCTTTGCCGAGTATTTAACGGTAGCTGAGGAGCTAGTCATGACTGATAATAACCCTCTGGCTCACCTAGAAAACATAAAGCTGGGAGCGTTGGAGCAGCGGTGGGTCGATCGCCTTGCTAAGTTTAACTATCGAATTAAGTTTCGCTCTGGGCGGGAAAATGGAAATGCGGATGCACTCTCAAGAGTGCCCCTTGGGTCCTCGGGGGAAAATGTTGATGACCAGCTTGAGGACACTGAAACCCCTGACTTGGGGCAGGTACCTATCTTCCGAAGTGTGGTACATTCAAGTGGGGTGGCGTCAGGGATGCCGTGTGTTCTGGGAAAAACACCCTCTGATTGGGCGAAGGACCAGAACGATTGCCCTGACATTGCACTAGTGCGCAATTGGGTACAAAAAGGGGTCTGGTCGCGTCCAGAGGAAAAGACCCAGCTGTCTGTGGAAGGAATGAAACTACTGCGACAGTGGGATAAGTTGTGTGTGGAACAGGGCCTCTTGTACCGTAAGGTGTACCTGTCATTTGAGCTGCAGCACCGGTACCAGCTAGTAATCCCTATGGGGATGGGTCCGACGGTCGCTCGCGAGGCGTATGAGAAGGGGGCCCACTTTGGGACTGAAAAGACACTCCAGTGGCTACAGCGAGTCCTCTATTGTCCTGAATTGGGGGGGATGATGACAGAGGCGTGTCGGGTCTGTGGGCTCACTAAGAGCCCTGAGCAGCAGGCGCCCACGCAATCTATTAAGACTTCTGCTCCTTTAGAGCTTCTCATGATTGACTATGTCTTGATAGGATACTCAACATCTGGGTATTCCTATTGCTTGGTAATGACAGACCACTTCACCAAGTATGCTGTAGCAGTGCCGACAAGAGATCAGATGGCGGAGTCGGCAGCTGAAGCCGTGTGTCGACATTTCATCCAGGTGTTTGGGTGTCCGCAAAGAATACACTCGGATCAGGAGGCATGTTTTCAGGAGGCATTGATGAAGGAGCTGTGCCAGCTGTATGGTTTTGCACAGTCGAGAACGACACCTTACCAACCCCAAGGTAACGGAGCTTGTGAGCGCTTTAATCGGACTCTGTTGCAGATGTTGAGGACGTTAGAGGGTAAACAACAGGTACGCTGGCCTGAGTATCTCCCCGAATTGATGTGGGCCTACAATAATAGAGTGCACAGCACTACTGGCTACTCACCACACATGTTGATGTTTGGGAGGCCAGGGCAGGACATTGAGGATTTGAGCATGCCAGATCCCTCCTCCAATCCCCCTCGGACTGCACCAGAATGGGTTCGGGAACATTGGCGGTGATTGAGGGTGGTGTATCAGGTGGTGGGTGATCAACTCAGTCAGGTGACCCATAGGGACACGCGTCCCGTGCAAACCGAGCCTTTCTCCCCGGGGGATAGAGTGTTGGTGAGAATCAAACGATGGTTCGGAAAGCTGAGTGAACGGTGGGAGTCGACTCCGTACCTGGTAAAAAAATGGGTGAGCCCTGAGATTCCAGTCTACGAGGTCGAGCCAGTGAGGACAGGGGGACCATCCCGTAATCTTCATCGTAACATGCTATAACAGTGCTGGTTTAAAGATTCCGTCCCCGTTTCCACGGAACCACAGGCTGTGTCCCGAGGGGTGGGCATCCCTAATGCTCTTGAATTTGATGGTGGGTCTGCCTCCGCGCCTGCTTACTAGCCCCCTGAGATCAATCTGTCCCCGTGTGGAGAGAGTATTGAGAATGTGGTATGTCCTTCAGAGAACGGGGAATCAGGTCAGTTACCTGACCCGTATGATGTGGCACAGGGCGCTACACCTCAGGAGGGAGCTGCCTCATTGGCTCCCGTTGAAGAGACTTCTGCCCCCTCGGGAGCCAAGCCTGTTGGGGTGGGTCCCAGGAGAACTACTCGAGCTACGGCGGATATACCTCCACAGCGCTATGCACAAGACGACTTTGAGTGGGGAGGTGTGTCGAGGACGCCAACGTCTAGTGGGGTGGCATGTGAGAGTGTGAACTGTGATAGCCGCAGGAGAGCATTAGGACCCTGTGACTTTTGCCTGGCTGAGCTGAGAGCAAGGGCAGAGCAGGAAACCCTATGTGTTCTGAGGGTGTCTGCTGTGTGAGAGGCTAGACAGGAAGTCTGTGAGAACTGAGCAGCAACAAGACGCTGTCTCTACAAGCTTCCCTGTGGAGATTGTTAACCCCTGTCCCTGGTGAAGCTGTGTCCCTGCTTAAGAACAAGTGTTGAGCTGGGGAAAGCTGTGTGGCTCTTTGGAGTTTTGTGGAAGTCCATGCTGAGTGGACTAGAGACTTTGTGCTGAAGGAGCCAAGTGTCGAGTGAGAAGGGAAAGAGACTGAGGAATCCATCTCTGTGACGGAGCACGTGGTCGGTGGTCTGGAAAAGAGTGAGTGACTGCGAGAGTAGAGAAGGGGTCCGGTGCCATTCACATTGAGAGGATACTGACAAGCCTTGTGAAGAGATCTTCCCAGACCTTAACCTGAGGCTACAGGACTAAAGTTCCCGGCGTGTGGGCTTGGCATTGGCTGACAAGGAACCTTTGCTGTTTTTGTGAACGTTGCTTTTGTTTTGGCGCCAAAGTTTTCCGATTCACAGGCCTGTGATAGACTACATCTGAGGTTAGCGGTACCGTAACTTTAAGATACCCGGGTATCCTTATAATAGGGGTATAAGAGCAATTGGTATAGTTTCATGCATTGTTATTGTTAATAGTGGTAGGATTGTACTCAGTGTGCCATCTCAGAGGGTCTCCATAGACCGCCCTCACTAGACTGACACTGTGTTTAGGTAAAATTGTTCCAGAATAATTCACATAAGCTGGAAACCTTTAGATTGGCACATTGATTTCAGCTTTTGCTGATTGTGTGTATTTAGTAGAGACAGTGTCCCAGGTAGAACCTGAGACTGATTCATGCAATACTGAATTTTAGTCCAGTTCCTGTTTTGGTAAAGAAAGTGTTGTTTATTTCTGTCTCTGTCTCAGTTTGTGACTCACTGGATCTCTCTTGGACCTCTGGTCATTAGAGACTTACCAAAGTCTTCTCTGCAGGATCAGCAGCAGGCTCTGGAGCAGGAACCACAGCAGGTCAGGAGCAGGAGACCCAGGACGCTGGAGCAGAAGATCCAGGAGCAGCAGCAGCAGCAGCGACTGGAACAGGTGAGAAGATGGTCTTGTGGTGTCACAGAATATTCTGTGGAACTACAAGGCCCAGTGACAGACAGATCAGATGTGACCGCTCTGCAGAAATCCTCAACAAGTGTGAGGGTCTGCAGGGCGGTCACAGGGGGGTGATAGGGTGGTGACAGGTAGAGGTCACCACCCAGTCACCTCCCGGTCAGGTAATCTGATTGGAGCGATCGATGATGACATTGATTGCTCCAATCAGAGTACCTGAATACAGGTGACCGGGCGGTCACAGGGAGGTGTCACCTCTCTGTGACCACCTGTGGTGCATGCTGTGCCCCAGTCATCTGATTGGTGACATTGATTGCACCAATCAGACATGGCTGGGGCAGAGCACGCACCACAGGGGGTCACAGGGAGGTGATACCTCCCTGCGACCGCCCGGTCACCTGTATTCAGGTACTCTGATTGGAGCAATCGATGTCATCATTGATCGCTCCAATCACAGCAGTCTGGTGGCTTTAATCATATTACAGGTGGTCATGGGGCGGTGACAGGCAGGTCATGAGCCGGTCACTGCCCCATGACCGCCATGTCACCGCGTGGTCGCGCTACGATCGGTGCAATCGATGTGATCAGTGATTGCACCGATTGTAGCGCTTTGGGTCCAGGGCTGGGGTGTCCTAGCAACATGCTAGGATCGGTGCTCTTAGGAGCACCGATCCTAGGCTGCAGATCACTGTTTCCGGCAATCACATTGCCGGAAACAGTGAGAAATGCTGTGATTGGCTGTTCAGATTTGAACAGCCAATCACAGCGATCACTGGTGCGGGGGGCGGCTACACCCCCTGGGATGACTGCGCCATCTACCCAGAGGTAAGATGGCGCCGGAAATTTAATGCGATCACCGCAACTTCGGTCGCGGTGCCGCATTAAAGATATGACGTATTAATACGGGTCAGGCTTTTGAAAGCCCAGGGCACAGACGCGTATTAATACGTCTTGGGCATTAAAGGGGTTAAAGGAGGTGATCACACTTTATATTTGGAAAACCTCTTGATGGTTCCCTTTCAACTACGTTCCCATGATGAGTTTTTGGTGTGTTTCCGACGCTCCTCATTTTTGCGGTGTCAAAAATGCAGCTGGCTCGCCCCCAGGGCCGTGGGGTACTCGGCAGCTGGGCCCTACAGCTGCTTTTGGGGGAGATCACGGTGGCTGGCCCGGTCCGTGACCCAGGGCGGTCAGTGCAAAAAGGGGATATTTATAGGGGATTTGTCGTGACACCACCTGTGGTGTCTGGTGAGGATCACCAGCGCTGCGACAGTCCTCTGAGGCAGGTGTTAGGACAGCTTGAGATGGAATGGCTCCCCACAGGTGGAGCAGGCCTCAGGGCAGTGAAAACGATGCAGGTTGCGCTGGGCGTTGTGGTGCAGGGGGAGCGATGGTGCAGCAGAAGTAACGGACAGAGACAGGGGATTTGCTTCATTATCTTTATTGGTGCTGTTGTTAGGTACGGTTCAGGGTACTCCAGATGAAGGGCGCACTTTTGGACTTCACCCCAGTGAGCAGGTATAGAGCCTCCTGATCCGTGTCTGTCTCTGTGTATGTTCCTGGCCAGCCTGCAACTGAACCTAGACTATGTATCCTGCTTTTACTTCACCTGTCGCTCTGAAGTAGGACCTCTGGTTGGTAACCACTTTCCCTGGATGTCGGGGCCTTTGTGGTTCCTGGTCTTGTAGGTGTCTAGCTTCAGGTTTGCCAGGGACTTGTAGTCCTCCTGGGATTCCGGTTATCCCTACTGGATGTAAAGGGTCCCTGTAGGCTCGGACCCGGTGTCCGGTTTGTATAACGGTGTGAGCTTACTATGCTCCTCTGCCCCCTTAGCTCCACTCTCCTTTTCTCTTCGCCGTCGACCACACTCGGGGCCCTCACTACTCGGCAGCTGGTGTGCTGCGTCTTCACCGCTCTCTGAGCGTCGGCACGCTCTCTGCTCACTCTGAGCTGTGTTCCTCTCTGAACACTCACTGAAACTTCTCACAGACTCAGCTGCCTGGCTCCACCCTCCCTATATATGTCCCTAACGGGCTCCCTCTGCTGGTCTGAGGTGGTAGGGTGGAGATGTGTGAATGTGTGAGGGCCTCTTGTGGAGAAGTCCATCCATGCACCCTTCTGGGTTCTGTGGCACCAATGCGCAGCAGGGCGCCACATTCCCCCCTAGTAAAATTCAGTACTCCTGGACTGAAACATTTTTTCAAAAACAGGTTAAACAATAATAATAGCAATTACAATAATAACAATATGGTTACAGCAAGTCCCGTAACCTGGTGTCCTTTTCACCGAAAGTGGATGAGTGGCATGAGGGACCCATCCGAAAACCCTCAATGTAGGCCCTGGGCGTGGCTGCAGGGCATAAGTGATCCAGGTGATGGACCACGTCTTCGGCCATGCCAAACAGGTTTTTGTTCAGTTGTTACTTACAAGGCACTCCAGGGAGTGCAATTATGTACATGAACAGTTTTTGGGCTGCTCACAGTCCTCAGCCACAGAGTCTTTTATAGATATATACCCTTACGGGTAACTGAATGCAATGCTAAGTGTCCATGTCACCTAAATTGTCCATTGTAAGGCAAAACACATCAATAATTAAATACATGAAAATCACAAGAATAACACACCCCAGGGGCAACTATTTATACCATCAGAGTTTTCCTTTTTATTCTCTATATCTGACAGGGGTCTGACCTTGCGTGCTACGTGTTGACCTACATAGTACTGGGATGCGTGTGGTACTGGTGTTTGTACTATCTCCCAATCTGTCAGTTCTAGGTGTGGAGGGACTGCAAGACTGCTTTAACCTCTCTACGGGACTGGCAAGTGTACCATTGGCTGGGCCTTCTTGCTCTGCTCCAACTGGGGATCCTTCTTCCGGGAATTCTTCCTGAGCAGGCTCTTCTGGGGCACTTACAGGTTCTTCTTGCTGTGGAGGGTCTTCTGGTTGTTGGTAAAAGTGGATCACAGGTATTATCACTGCTCCTCCTAGTTGGGGCCAATCTGCCGGGAAATCTCCTAATTCAGTATGTAACACTGCTTCTTTAGGCTCCTTCGGTACGATGAGAGGCACTTCTTCTTGGGGCTTTAGCAGACCTAGACACAACTTCAGATGGTCTCTAGATACCGTTGCAGTTGTTCTTCCTCCGTCCTTGATAATTAAACAGGTCTTCCTGTTATCAAATCTTGAATTTAACACAGTGTAGGGTTCCCTCTCCCACTGGTCATCAAGTTTGTGGTTTCTCCTTTTTCTCTTTAGCAAGACTTCTCCAGGTGCTAGGGGTTCTGCTGGCGCACTCTTGTTGTACTGTGCTTCCTGCTTGTCTCTTATCCTATTCAGACTGTCTACGACACAGGCTTGTACTCTCCCCCGTACTGTTCCTGTCGCGTCGTGTCCCAGTCCTAAGTGGACATATCTGTTTCGGGTTCTACTACACCAAGCTCCAGGTCCATGGTCAACTTTCCGGGTCTTGCTCGTATGAGATATGCTGGAGTACAATTGGTGGAACTCACAGGTATGTGGTTGTACAGATCTTCCAGGTCAGGTAGCTTGTCTCGCCACTGGTTTCTTTCTTCTAGCGGTAAGGACTTCAACAGGTCGATGACGATGTTATTCATCTTTTCACATAACCCATTGGTTTGGGGGCGGTACGGTTTAGTCCGGATCTTCTTACACCCGTACAGATGGCAGAACTCCTTGAACAATTCGGCTTCAAAGGCAGGGCCTTGATCTGTCAACACCTGCTTCGGGTATCCATGGGGCCTGCAGAAGTATGCCTGAAACGTCTTTGCCGCAGTTTCTGCCGTCAGATCCTTGACGGGGGCGACCACCAGGAACCGGGAGTAGTGATCCACCATGGTCAGGGCATAGGAATATCCTGACCTGCTGGGTGACAGCTTGACATGATCCAGGGCCACGATCTCCAAGGGTCGAGTTGTCTTGATGGGTTGCAGGGGTGCCTTCTGGCTGCTGTAGTCTTTTCTTCTGAGGCTACAGGGTCCACAATCCCGGCACCATCTCTCTATGGAACTGCGCATTCACACCCAATAAAACCGACCTTTCAGCAGGGTTTCTAGCTTCTTCCAGCCAAAGTGCCCCTCTTGATCGTGGTAGGCCTCCAACACCATCTGGATGTCTGTCCTGGGCACTACCACCTGCCATACCATCTCATGGGTCCTCGGGTTGACGTACCTTCGGCACAGCTTCTCCCTATAGATGAACAGCTGGCTTCTCTCATTCCACAGTTGCTTGGCTTGTGGAGACGCGTCCTTCTCCAGGGAGGAACCTTCCTGGGTTATCAGTTCTTTGATATGGCTGACAACCGGGTCACTGTCCTGGGTCTCCTTCCAGCTGTGGTGAGGCAAAGGGTTTAACGTCTTACCG
Organism: Phyllobates terribilis; assembly: GCF_046119375.1. Lineage (NCBI taxonomy): Eukaryota > Metazoa > Chordata > Amphibia > Anura > Dendrobatidae > Phyllobates > Phyllobates terribilis. The sequence goes on along the minus strand of NW_027362769.1, from coordinate 279,710,977 downwards.
CGATCCCTCCTGGAGGCTCGTTGCTCGTGGACCATTCCATTACGGTGGAAGGCAGGTAGTTCAATCTCCTCCAGGTCATCCACTTCTTCTTCAGTGTCCGACTGGACAGGGCATTGGCGTTGGCATTCTTGCGGCCTGCCCGGTACTTAATGGTGAACTGGTAGTTTGACAGCCGAGCCATCCATCGTTGTTCCATGGCTCCTAACTTGGCTGTTCCCAGATGAGTCAAGGGGTTATTATCAGTGTAGGCAGTGAACTTACTGGAGGCTAGGTAGTGCTTGAACCGCTCGGTGATGGCCCAGACCAGGGCCAAGAACTACAACTTGAAGCTGATATAGTTCTCTGGGTTCCTCTCAGTTGGGCGGAGCTTCCTGCTTGCATAGGCGATCACCTTCTCTCGGCCATTCTGCTTCTGACTTAACACAGCTCCTAATCCCTCGTTGCTGGCATCAGTGTACAGCAGGAACGGTTGGCTGTAGTCAGGGTAGGCTAGGATCTCTTCGCCGGTCAGGATCTCCTTCATCACCTCAAAGGCTTCAGCTTGCTCCTTACCCCACTGGAACGGGGGGTTTCTGCCTCTCTCGGACTGTCCCACCAGGAGATCTTGCAAAGGCGCCGCTTTCTTGGTATAGTCCTTCACAAACCTCCGGTAATACCCGACTAGTCCCAGGAACTGACGTACCTCCTTGAGGCTCTTCGGCTCCGGCCATTTCTGGATGGCAGTGACCTTCTCCGGGTCCGGTGCTACTCCTTCTGGACTGACGATGTGCCCCAGGTACTGTACCTTTCGCTTGAGCAGGTGGCACTTGGAGGGCTTCAGCTTCATCCCATACCGGGACAGCGACTCAAATACCTCTGCCAGGTGCTTCAAATGGTCCTCGTACGTTTTGGAGTACACTATCACGTCATCCAGGTATAGCAGTACCGTCTCAAAGTTGCGGTGTCCCAAGCAGCACTCCATCAATCTCTGGAACGTTCCGGGGGCGTTGCAGAGTCCGAAAGGCATACTGTTGAACTCGCAGAGTCCCATCGGGGTAGTAAAGGCCGTCTTCTCCCGATCCTCCTCAGCAACAACTACTTGCCCGTACCCACTAGTGAGGTCAAGGGTGGAGAAGTAATTTGCAGACTTTAATGCAGCCAGGGATTCCTCTATACGGGGCAAAGGGTATGCATCTTTGTATGTTATGCGATTTACCTGCCTGTAATCTACACACATTCTCATGCTTCAATCCTTTTTCCTGACTTGGACCAGGGGAGCTGCCCAGGGACTACAGCTATCCCTTACTACCCCTGCCTTCTTCATGTTTTGCAACTTCTCCTTCGCCTTCTGGTAGTGTGCTGGTGGTATGGGCCTGTAACGTTCTTTGATGGGTGGAAGGTCACCTGTGGGTATATGGTGTTGTACCCCTTTAATCTTCCCAATGTCAAGTGGGTGTTTACTGAATACCTGCTCGTATTCCTGAACCACCTGGTGTACACCCTGCTTCTGATGGGCAGGAGTGGTGTCTGTCCCAACATGGAGCTGTTGACACCAATCCTCCACCTGGGTTCCCGGGTCATTATCCCCCACTTCGTCTGGTGAGGTTAAGGACTCCGCCGTGTGTATGGAGTTGTTATCTACTGTGTACAGTTTGGCAACAGTGGCATAGCGTGGTAATCTAATCTCGTCCTCCCCATAGTTTAGGAGGCATACGGGCACCCTCCCATTGCGTACATCCACTACCCCTCTGGCAATCAAGAGTGTAGGTCTATGCTCCGAGCTAAGGGGCTCTACTACCGCCTGGTAGCTCCGTCCTTTGAGACCTATTGCTGCTCTACACCAAATCAGCATTTCACTCATTGGGGGAATCACAATGGGTATCGGGTCTGTCATCCGTACATTACCAATTTCACCACCTGATAGCTTTACCTGTTGCTGGTACATAAGGGCTCGGATCTCTTTATGGAGCACCCTCCTCTGCCCTGGTCTGGCGGTGTCAGCCATCTGTTGGAGTAAGAACAACACTTCTCCCAAACAGTTACTAACAATATTTGTGCCAAGTACCATTTACAAGTCTGTATCATCAGGATTAGTCTCTACTACAATTAGTCCCTGTTCCTTCAGTTCCACTGTTCCCACCTTTACTGCCACATCCTTAACCCCGACTAGGTTAAGGGGGAGGCCATTAGAGGCATACACGGAAAGGTTTGGATCTGGCGGGTGAAGTTCGTCTATGGACCAGAACCTTTTGTAGAGGACATCAGGCATGATGGTTACCTGAGATCCTGTGTCCAGCAGGGCAGGTGTCGCGATGCCGTTCAGCACAATTGACAGGAAAGGTCTTCCTCCCACGAACCGGCGGTACCAGTTTGATGGGCCTGGTTGGTCTACTCCTGGATGTCGGCCCCAGGGTTTCCTCGTTTAAAGGGCAGGTCCGCATGGTGTGGCCTGCTTTATGGCAGCGGTAGCAGATGAAGTCTTCTGGAGGGCGCCGTTGGTCATTGGTCCTCCCACGGGGTGGCATTGTCCTCCTCCGGGGTGGCGTTGTCCTCCTACGGGGTAGCGTTGTCCTCCTTCTTCTTCTCATCCAGGGGACATCCTCAGGGCTATCGGCTAGCAGGATCCTTCCTTCCGGCTCAGGCTCCGTCTGTAGCTGCAGGGTGCTCATGACAGTGGCCAGGGTTTTACTTAGCTGGCGCACTTCAGAGCTTAGGCTGTCCAGCTCGCTAGGGGGCACCGTTTGCATCCTTGTTTCGTCCGTTAGTGAAGGAGCGGTGGGTGCTGCAGACACTGGGGTGGCCCCACCCTGGAAACGCTGGATAGCAGTGTCTGTGGTTTCCAGGGGCTGCAGGCCCTTTATAGCCATGTCCTTAAGGGTGTCAAAGGTGGCATTTGGATGGTCTAAGGTCTACCACCGTACAGTTCTGCTCTCCTCCTGGGACTTCAACACCCGCATGAACTGTTCCGTCAGCAGTTTATTTTCCTCATGGACGCTGGCTGGACTAACCTGTTTCAGAGCCCACAGGGCCTCCTGCAAATGCCAGGCATAGTCCCGGATACTGTCCTCAGGTTTCTGGACACACTAGTAGAACCTCATCCGGAGATCTGTCTCAGTGCGGTTTTCAAACGCTGTTTGCAATCTTTTAAAGATGATGGACACTGATTCTTGGTCTGCCGCTGGCCAGGTTTCAACTTCTCGCTCAGCGGCACCAGTCAACTGTCCTAACACTACAGCGGCTCTCTGCTTGCTAGTCATAGAATACATATCCAGTATGCCGCATATTTTCCTTTTGAATCCGGACAGTGTGTCTGGCTTACCATTATACTGGGAGAACCACTTCACTCCAGGGATATACGGCAGGGCCATAGGTATCAACGGAGTTACGACCCCTGCTGGTGGAGCGGCCGCTCCGGCCTGTGCAGCGCCGGGCGCAAGTTGGGCATCAGGAGCGTTAACCGGTGATCCGGTGGCTTGCTGGTCGTCGGCCATGGTTGCGCCCCTCTAGTGAACCGGAGCCTACCTTCTTCAACAGGTAGGCCGCAGCTCCGCAGGCGACGGTCTTCTTTCAGGACCTTGCGTTGCTCGCATCTGACGTCAGAGCGTCCTCTGGCTCCTTCCAGGACCTGACGCTTCCTGGTACAACGTCAGGGGCGGGGCGTGTCCTAGGCATCGTGCGCTTCCAGCGGTTACGCCCCTCTTCTTCCCGCGCGGCAACAGGAAAAATGACGGATATGGCGGGAAAACCTCGGGAATGGCGGGAGAACTTCACCACAGTAAGGGTTACAGTCTCTTAAGGCGCACAGTACCCGGTGGCAACGGGCACGCAATCCTATTTGTGACGCCAAGGTCTGACTCGCCCCCAGGGCCATGGGGTACTCGGCAGCCGGGCCCTATGGTTGCTTTTGGGGGAGATCACGGTGGCTGGCCCGGTCCGTGACCCAGGGCGGTCAGTGCAAAAAGGGGATATTTATAAGGGATTTGTCGTGACACCACCTGTGGTGTCTGGTGAGGATCACCAGCGCTGCGACAGTCCTCTGAGGCAGGTGTTAGGGCAGCTTGAGATGGAACGGCTCCCCACAGGTGGAGCAGGCCTCACGGCAGTGAAAATGATGCAGGTTGCGCTGGGCATTGTGGTGCAGGGGGAGCGATGGCGCAGCAGAAGTAACGGACAGAGACGGGATTTGCTTCATTACCTTTACTGGTGCTGTTGTTAGGTACGGTCCAGGGTACTCCAGGTGAAGGGCGCACTTTTGGACTTCACCCCAGTGAGCGAGTATAGGGCCTCCTGATCCGTGTCTGTCTCTGTGTATGTTCCTGGCCAGCCTGCAACTGAGCCTAGACTATGTGTCCTGCTTTTACTTCACCTGTCACTCTAAAGTAGAACCTCTGGTTGGTAACCACTTTCCCTGGACATCGGGGCCTTTGTGGTTCCTGGTCCTGTAGGTGTCTAGCTTCAGGTTTGCCAGGGACTTGTAGTCCTCCTGGGATTCTGGTTATCCCTACTGGGTGTAAAGGGTCCCTGTAGGCTCGGACCCGGTGTCCGGTTTGTATAACGGGGTGAGCTTACTATGCTCCTCTGCCCCCTTAGCTCCACTCTCCTTTTCTCCTCTCTGTCGACCACACTCGGGGCCCTCAGTACTCGGCAGCTGGCGTGCTGCGTCTTCACCTCTCCTCTCTGAGCGTCGGCACGCTCTCTGCTCACTCTGAGCTGTGTTCCTCTCTGAACACTCACTGAAACTTCTCACAGACTCAGCTGCCTGGCTCCACCCTCCCTATATATGTCCCTAACGGGCTCCCTCTGCTGGTCTGAGGTGGTAGGGTGGAGATGTGTGAATGTGTGAGGGCCTCTTGTGGAGAAGTCCATCCATGCACCCTTCTGGGTTCTGTGGCACCAATGCGCAGCAGGGCGCCACACAGCATCTTACAGTTCTAGCAAAGTGGATGGGTTTAATAGTAATCTCATTCCCACTTTTGCTTTTTTTTTTACTAAGCGTAAACTGATCTATGGTGTGTGTTTCAAATCCGCAGGTGATTTGAGTTTTCTGTGCGAATTTTTCCCATAAACTTGTATTAGATGTGTAAAATCTGCAGGTAAAAAACGCACATGCGTTAGTGTGTTTTCGTGATGGAAATGCATCAAAAACGCATGTAACGCGCACCTAATTATGTCAATAAAGTTTTGTCAAAGTCAAATATCAGGCAGTATAAAAAATAAAGCAGCTTAATTTAAAGCATGACACACCAAAAAGAGACAAAAAACACAGTGTCAAAAACATGATAAAATGCACACAAAAACGCAATGAAAAACTGCAATTAATCTAATCTAAATAATAGGTGCTGAAACTGCAGAAATTCTGCAGCATCAAAAGCTCACAAAAAGTTCATTGTGGGAACGTAGCCTAAGGCTGTGTGCCCACGATGCGTTTTTAAACGTTTCTGCAGCGGCAAAAACGCTGCAGAAACGCTTAAAAAACGCAGGGTAGAAGGCCTGCCATGTTCCCCAATGATAATCCGCATGTGCTGTGCACATGCTGTGGAAATTTCCGCTGCGGGTTATCATTGCAGAAAAAAAAGCAGCACTACCAATTATTTTGCGGAAGTGCTGCGTTTTCGCCACCATTGACTTGCATTGGAACGCTTGGATTCTGCATCACTGGATCTGTACATGCGGAATCCATGCGTTTCAATGTGCGGATGGTACCCGGGTCTGGAGAAGAGGAGACTCTCCTCCGGACCCGGGTACCATAGAACCTGTAAAAAAAAGAATAAAATAAAAAATATACATTATATTTACCTTCTGATGGCCCGCGGTATGCTTGTCTTCGCTTGCCGGCAGATCGCGGTGGACTGAAGGACCTGCGCTGACATCATTTAGTCATGTGACGGCAGGTCCTTTAGTGTAGTGTACCGTGAGCTGCCGGCAAGCCAGGACGGAGCGAATAAAGACTCCGGGGGCCATCGGAAGGTAAGTATAGATTTATTTTTTATTTTTTAACATTCTTTAAGGTCACACTATATAAATCCATGCCGATTGCATGGATTTATATAGTGTGACCAAGTTGTCAAGCACTTTCCAAGTGAGGCTAAAATCGCTTGGAAAGCGCTTGTCAACCCCCATGGAGAAATGCATGTGAAGAACGCTTCACATCCGCATGTCCTTGGCAGGAAAAACGCATGTACAGACCGCATACGTTTTTTCTGCCAGGGAGATGCAGAAATGCTCAGTAAAAAATCCGGAGCATTTCTGCATCGTGGGCACATAGCCTTAAAGCTCTTTAACCAAAGGCCAAAACAGTTTCTCTTGTGATCACTTTGAGAACCTGTGTGTCAGATATCTGTAAAACTAGATGACTATTCTTGGACCCTAATATTTAAAGGGCAGTATGGAGATCCTGGCCGTCCTGCGACAATATTGAATGGAATCTCACTTTACGCCTTCTACACCCTGCTCTCTGGGTGACTCCATCGTATCCCTGCCAGCAGTGATTCACTAGGTATTTGGTAATCATCAACTATAAATCAATGTGAGTGACAGAGGAAAGGAAGGCCAAATGAGTTTGCCATGACTCATAATGTCAGTTCTCACTACTGTAAAACAAATAGAAGAATAAAAACTATTAGATTACAGAAAACATCAAGATCATTTATGTGCTGTTCCCCCTTTAACTAACATTTGTAATTTATGCTGTGGTATTTCTTAAAGGGGATTTTATTTTATTTATTTTACTATGGGTCTAAGAACTAAGAGACAGGTAGCTGCTAACTACCTGCCTATTCTACCTGGTGCCAGCTCAGAGCGATCACAGACCGCGCCTGTCAGCGGCTCAGCTGCTTCACGTCACGAGGAGCTCTTCCTCTTCCGGGCTGCTCTTTAGACGGGGAGCGAGTGCGAGATTCATGCTGACTTACAGCCAGATTTTCGCAGTTAGACAGCAGGTCTATGGGGTCATCCTATTGTTTCAATGGTCGTTGTGGTCCCACATGACTCTATGATATACCACCATTTCCAAACGCTTTGCTTGGGGTCAGTGGCTAAAAATGCTATTGTTGGAGCTGAGTAATTCAACATATGTAGGCTTTATGTCAGTGGAAAGAAATGTATTCACTCCATGCAATCATCTGTGATCTAAATACATCATTAGCGCCATTGCTACAATGTATGCTAAATGCATCTGTCTGGAATCCAGACTGCTTATAGTTCAAATGAAGGCAAACCATGGTCTGTTCATTCAGCTAGCATGGCTTTAATTCTCAATATAATTCTCAATATAATTAAAGTATCATATTATATATAAAATATTTAAATACATGTTTTATCTTCTAAAAAAAAATCTGAAAACATGAACTTCCTCCAGGGTTAGACTTTCATCTACGCCCAGATGTGCTAACAGGTTAAAGGGGTTGTTCGTTCCAAATCGATAAGTCTGTAGTCACTCTGTGTGACTGCAGACTTCTCAATCCCCCCAACACACGCACTGTGCGCTGCAGGAAGTCGCCGGTTTCTGACACGGGACCGTCATGCATGCTCCCGGCTAGTGGGTATGGCCTCACTTCCATACACTTGTATGGAGCGAGACTGCGGCCTCTAGTCGGCCATGCCCACTGGACGGCAGCGTCAATAGACAGGCTGTGGCCTCGCTCAATATAAGTGTATGAAGCAAGGCCACGCCCACTAGACGGGCTCTGGCCGGCACTATGTATAACTCATACACACCCTCCGGTCTCAGCTCAGAAACCGGCAAATCCCCACAGCGCACAGTTTGCGCTTTGGGGATGCATAAATCTGCAGTCACACAAATTCATGATGAGCCGCGGGATAACTTATGCCACAAATCTTACTCCACTATCAAACTGGAGTAAGATTTGTGGCGAGGTGCATGCAACTTGTTAGATGCTCCTGATTCATTAAGAGTCGTGCACGTCTTCATTAATCAGGTGCATCTGACTCCAGCACATCTTGACAAATCAGGGCCTGTATCTATTTGCAAGGTTTGGAATTTTTACTCTAGCACTTCCAGAGTGCACAGCTTAGAGCAGGGGTCCTCAAACTTTTTAAACAGGGGGCCAGTTCACTATCCCTCAGACCATTGGAGGGCCGGAATATAGTTTTAAAAAAAACTATGAACAAATTCCTATGCACACTGCACATATCTTATTTTGAAGTAAAAAAAACAAAACGGGAACAAATATATTTAAAATGAAGAAGAAGTAAAGTTAAATGAACAAACTTACCGGTATTTCAATGGGAACTATGGGCCTGCTTTTGGCTAATGAGATGGTCAATGTCCGGATCCATATTTGTCACTGCTAGTCGTAACAAGTGATGAAAGTGTGCATCAGTTAGTCTGGATCTGGTTGGAGAACAGAAAGAAGGCATTCTTTAACAAATTACCTCAAGCTCAGACTGGTGTGGTGCGAGAGTCCCCAATGGGCAAGTAAATGTCCCCAATAGGCAGCATAGGTTCCTAATAGGCAAGTAAATGTCCCCAATAGGCAGCATAGGTTCCTAATAGGCAGGTAAATGTCCCCAATAGGCAGGTAAATATCCACAATAGGCAGCATAGGTTCCTAATAGGCAAGTAAATACCCCCAATAGGCAGCATAGGTTCCTAATAGGCAAGTAAATGTCCCCAATACGCAGGTAAATGTCCCCAATAGACAGCATAGGTCCCCAATAGGAAGGTAAATGTCTCCAATAGGCAGCATAGGTCCCCAATAGGCAGGTAAGTGTCCCCAATAGGCAGCATAGGTCCCCAATAGGCAGGTAAATATCCCCAATAGGCAGCATAGGTCCCCAATAGGCAGGTAAATGTCCCCAATAGGCAGCATAGGTCCCCAATAGGCAGGTAAATATCCCCAATAGGCAGCATAGGTCTCCAATAGGCAGGTAAATGTCCCCAATAGGCAGCATAGGTCCCCAATAGGCAGGTAAATATCCCCAATAGGCAGCATAGGTACCCACTACGCAGGTAAATGTCCCCAATAGGCAGCATAGGTCCCCAATAGGCAGGTAAATATCCCCAATAGGCAGCATAGGTCCCCAATAGGCAGGTAAATGTCCCCAATAGGCAGCATAGGTCTCCAATAGGCAGGTAAATGTCCCCAATAGGCAGCATAGGTCCCCAATAGGCAGGTAAATATCCCCAATAGGCAGCATAGGTCCCCAATAGGCAGGTAAATGTCTCCAATAGGCAGCATAGGTCCCCAATAGGCAGGTAAATGTCCCCAATAGGCAGCATAGGTACCAACTACTCAGGTAAATGTCCCCAATAGGCAGGTAAATGTCCCCAATATGCATGCTAGACCAGACCCAGTGTTAAAAATAAAAAAAATACCAGTACTTACCTATGTCCCCCGCAGCTCTGAGTAGGCGCCAGCTCGATTCTGTCTACTTCTGGCACAGGCGCGTGACGTCATCATGTCGACTGAGCTGTCTTCCGGAGTGGCAGCGCATCGCCTTTACTCGCCGCCTCGTCGTTCTGCCCATGATTACAGGGCCCGCCGGCATTGAACTGTCGTCTGCTAAGCAGGACAGGCAGCAGTGGCAAAAACACCCGGCGGGCCGGATACACATCCTCGGCGGGCCGCATGTGGCCCGCGGGCCGTAGTTTGAGGACCCCTGGCTTAGAGGAAAGAGTAAAAAAGATTAGGACAATCAAAGTTTACTCAAAAATATAGATAGACTATGGGCACAGTCAGACATCTGTGCAAATCAGACCGAGATCTGAATGTAGTGCACGGACTGGCCGATAGTCAAGTCAAAAACATATCTTAGCAAAGACAGAAACCTACAGTACCTTCTCAAGCGATTTGCATGGGGGAAGAATTCTGAGTTGGCTGGACATTGGTTGGAGAACAAGAAAGAGTTCTGGCCCTTTAAGAAACCAGGATTCATTCACTTGTGTCCTAGATGCCGCCCCATTGGTGGACATTGAACCAGAGTCAGCAGCCATGGCAGTAAGCGATCATGACACAAACCTTGAGATACTGAGATACTAATGAGAGGTTAGGTGCACTAATGGGGACTGGGGACAGTAACTGATATATGACTGTGGAAACAATATAATGGAAAAACACCAAGGTTACTTACCGGTAGCCGGTTTTTCCTGGGCCCATGACAGCACACCTTGAGAGAGGGATCCACCCCACCAAGGACAGGAAACCGTCTGAAATAAAAGGGGGGGTACCTCTCCCTCGCTTCAGTTGGATTACAGAGCACTGAGAGGACCTCCAGAAAAGGTTAGACACATAACCAACACCTACAATATATATATAATCACCCAAAACGTAAAGTGCTTCACCAGGGTGTGAGAAAGACAGGGGGGGGGGACTACGGGTGCTGTCATGGGCTCAGGAAAAAACGGCTACCGGTAAGTAACCTTGGTGTTTTCCCCTCCCCCATGACGGCACACCTTGAGAGAACTTTGGAGAATATGAGCACCCTAGGGAGGGACAACCGCCTGAAGTACCCTTCTCCCAAAGGTAAGGTCAGAGGAGGATAGGTCCAACCGATAGTGCTTGTAGAAGGTGGATGGTGCAGACCAAGTAGCAGCTTTACATATCTGGTCAATTGAGACGTCTGCTCTGCTCTCTCTGCCCAGGAGGTCGCTACAGCTCTGGTGGAAGGAGCTTTAATACCGTCCGGTGCCAGAACACCTGTAGATGTGTAAGCTAGACAAATGGCCTCCCTAAGCCACCTAGAAATAGTTCCCTTTGATACCCCATGACCTTTCCTACTCCCCTGGAAGACCAGAAACAAGGACTTGTCCTTCCTCCACTGACTAGTCATGTCTATGTACTGTAGTAACGCCCTTCTAACATCTAGATTGTGGAATCTAACCTCCCCAGGGTTTTTTGGGTTACTGGAGAATGAGGAAAGCACAATCTCTTGATTACAGTGGAATCTGGAAACTACTTTCGGAAGGTATGCTGGATCTGTACGTAGGACGACCCGGTCATCATGAATTTGGGTGTATGGGGGATCAACAGAAAGGGCCTGCAGGTCACTCACCCTACGGGCCGATGTTAGGGTCACTAGGAGAATGGTTTTGAGGGTGAGGAACTTTGGAGAGATAACCTGCAGGGGTTCAAATGGGTCGCCAGACAGTGCGTTTAAAACCAAATTCAGGTCCCAGGGAGGAACTCTGAGAGCCCGAACTGGTTTAGCTCTGGAACAGGATTTAATGAATATAGAGGCCCACCTGTTCCCCGCCAGGTTGCAATTATAGAGCGCCCCTAGGGTGGACACCTGAACTTTTAGTGTCCCCGTAGCTAACCCCAGGTCACGTCCCTTCTGTAAAAATTCTAGAACATCTTTAATTGGAGGTTTATCTGACAATGGGGAGTCTATGAAATTCAGGAATTTTCCCCAGATTCTGGTATAAATCTTAGTTGTTATGGGCTTCCTACTACCCAATAGAGTGGAAACTAGGCCTCGTGAAAACCTCCTATTGCTCAGTAACAACCTCTCAAATTCCAAGCCGCCAGATGGAAACCTTTGGCTTGTGAATGGAACATCGGCCCCTGGATGAGAAGGTCCGGCCTGTCCAGCAGGACCCAGGGATCTGAGATCAACATTATGCGAAGCAGGGAGAACCAGGGTCTTTTTGGCCAAAAGGGGGCTATCAGAATTATCCTCACCCCCTCCTCCCGAATTTTCCTCACAACTGCCGGAATCATTAGTATCGGAGGAAAAGTGTAGGCCCTCCTGAACTTCCAGGGTGTTTGGAGAGCGTCTACAGCATAGGGATTCTCTGTTGGATTTAGTGAACAGAACCTCTCCACTTTCCTGTTTGCCCTGGTGGCGAACAAATCTATGTCCGGTGACCCCCATAGATGGATAATCTGTTGGAAGACTATCGGGTTTAGAGCCCACTCTCCTTGTCTTAAAGTGTGGTGACTGAGGAAATCTGCCCTTGAATTTTCTACCCCCCGGATGTAAAGAGCACTGAGGGGTAGGAGATGCTGTTCTGCTAGCTGCAGGATTCTGTTTGCCACTACCATAAGGGAGCGTGATCTTGTTCCTCCCTGGTGATTTATATAAGCTACTGTCGTCTGATTGTCGGACCTGATCTGGACATGGCGACCCTGTATGTGGGGAAGGAAGCCTATCAGGGATTTCTCCACTGCCAAAAGCTCTTTTAGGTTTGATGAAGTCTCTATTTTGTGACGTAGCCAGAGCCCCTGAACCGAGAGATCAGCTAGATGACCCCCCCAGCCGGAGCCACTTGCATCTGTTGTAATTGTATGGCCGACTGGCCTGGACCACTGCAAGCCTGAGGTCAGATTCTCCCTGTGTGTCCACCAGGAGAGGGAGTCTACTGTTTCCAAGGAAAGAGAAAGTCTTTTTTTCTAAATGTCCGCTGAATGATTTTTGCGCTGACAGGACCTCCCACTGAAGAAGCCTCATATGACTTTGGGCCCATTTGACTGCCAGAAGACAGGAAGTCATGGAGCCTAGTAGGGACATTGCTCCTCTCAGGGACATCACTGGAGACTTTATGGCCCTTGAGACCAGGCTGATTATTTTGCAAACCTTGTCTTCTGGGAGGAAGCAGGATTGGAGTTGGGAATTTAGGGTCAAGCCCAGAAAGATCTGAGACCTTGAGGGGTATAGTTTTGATTTTTGAATATTTATCAACCATCCTAGCTGATGTAAGGCTGTCCTGACCTCTAAAAGTTGAGAGGAACAGTGGTCCTCCGATTTCCCTATTATCAGAAAGTCGTCCAAGTAGCGAACAATCACCACGTTTTTGATTCGGAGAAAAGCTGTCACCTCCGCTATAACCTTTGTAAACACTCTCGGTGCTATCGAGAGTCCAAAAGGTAGGGCAGTAAATTGGAAATGTCTCAATTCTCCTTGGTTGAATAGGGCTACCCTTAGGTACTTCTGGTAGTCTGGGTGGATTGGGACATTATAATAGGCATCTTTTAGGTCGATAACTGCCATGAAACAATTGTGGTGCAGGAGTTTTACTGCCAGGTTCACTGATTCCATCTTGAAAGTCAGGTTCTCTATCAGCTGATTTAGACTTTTGAGGTTGATAATGGTCCTTAAGGACCTATTTGGTTTTTTGATCACGAATAGGGGGGAATAAAATCCCCGTCCCTATCGTGAATTTGGAACTTCGTGAAGAACCTGCTTGTTGACTAAATCCAGCACTTCCGACTCTAGGGCTATCTGCTCCTCCCTGGACTTCCTCCTGGAGGTGATCATGAAGGTTTGATGAGGGACTTGACTGAAGCGTATCTTTAGGCCATTCTTTATGATACTGAACACCCAGGGATTTGAAGTAATGGCTTCCCAAGCTGGGATAAAATGGGAAAGCCTTCCCCCGACCTCTAGCCTCGCGTCATTGGGGAGATTTTTTGGTACTGGAGGATGGCCCCCTAAACATGTAACCAGAGTCCTTTCTAGATCTGGGATCCCATCTTTTCCTTTCTCCCAGAGGGCGACCCCGGTTAAATCTTTTCCTCCGAAAGTAGGACTTTTTTGTGTCCCCCGTGAACCCTGGGAAACCTCTCTTCCTGTCGCCAACCTTCTCCAAAAGCTCGTCCAGTTTTTGGCCAAACAATAGTTTACCATCACAAGGAAGGGAACATAGCTTATGTTTAGACTGTAGGTCTCCTGGGCAACCTTTGAGCCACCGGGCTCGTCTGGCAGCATTAGATAAGGTAGCAGACCTGGCTGCGAGTTTAACCGAATCCGCTGAGGAGTCGACAAGGAAAGTGGACGCTGCTTGCTGTAAAGGTAAATTGGAGAGGATTTTATCTCTGGATATCTTTTTATCCTTGAGCTGTTCTCCTAATTGTTGAAGCCACACCATGAGTGACCTAGCGACACAAGTGCCTGCTACTGCTGGCTTCAGGCCCCCTGCCGCCGCTTCCCAGGTGTGACGCAGGAAGGAATCTGCCTTCTTATCAAGAGCATCCTTTAGACTGCCTGAATCTTCCTGGGGTAGGGATGACTTTTTGGATGATCGGGCAACAGACCCGTCAACTTTAGGAATTTTATCCCAGGACCCAGAGACACCATCCTCGAAGGGGTACCTTCTTTTAGAGGATGAGGGCAACACTCCCGATTTTTCAGGCTTTCTCCATTCCCGGTCTATAAGGGTCTGAATTTTAGGATTCACTGGAAAGGAGCGTCTCTTTTTTACCTCCAGGCCTGCGAACATAATGTCTTTCAGGGACCTGGCCGCCTTTTCCTCCCTCAACCCCATGGTAGATCTGACCGCTCTGACCAACTTGTCAGTATCCTCAATAAGGGAAACAGGGCCTACCACTGTCTGATGAAGAGGAGGATGCTGAATCACTGAGGCATAGATCCTCTGACTGGGAGGATGAATCATAGTCGAAGGAGATATCCTTATGGGATCTCTTTTTCCCTTTATGAAAGCCTTTCAGGGAATCCTGAACCTCTGTACGGATTACGGCCCTCAAATTAGAAGCAAAATCCGGGGTGCTCTCTGCTATGGTTTGGTTAATACAGCTAGCACAAAGCTGTTTCTGCCAATCTATGGAAAGGGGGACTTGGCATAAGGCGCAAACCCTGTGCTTCTGTTTGGCGCTACTCTTCTTAGGTTCCTAAGGAATGAAGCACATAATAACTTTCCATTACAATTAAGTGACATTCACGAAGATCACTCACCCCTGAAGTCACAAAAGGGTACTGGATTTGGAGGCTGTGGCGGGACATAAGATGAATCCCTTCTGGATGGCCCTGAAGCGTCCGACACCTTACTTCTCCTGCTGCCGCTACGGTTGCTGGAGCGGCCGTCCGTGTTAGAGGCGTCCGACTGCTTCTTCCGCTGGCGTTGATGAGATGGAGGGGTCAGCTGCTGCTGCTCCAGGCTGTCCTGGTCTGCCATAGCTGCTATACCACAAGCATGAGTATAGGCAGCGTTTGACCAGGACAACCCCTCCACCTTAAATAGAGCACATCCGGAACCTCCTCCGGTTCTTGTGTCCCCCTCCTGGCACCCACCGGCCGATGTTTGTAAAAGCCAGCCGGCAAGCGCTTACAGGGCCCTGCCATGTTGGATCCGGGTGCCGCCCTACGACGTCATCGGGCACGCCTCTTCCAGCGTGCACCGCGCCGTGACGTCAGGCGCGTCACACCTGGAAGACGCCGCTACCCCGGCGTGCGGCCAGCCAGGAGCCTACGGCAGGGAGAGGACAGTGCAGCGGTCTGCGGGGAGCCGGAGCCCTCCTCACCGCTTGCGCACGCTCGGACACGGCTCCAGGGAACCGTGGACGGCGCTTCTGGAACCTGGTGCACAGGCTGGTGCCTGCTCTTCCACACCGGAACAGGCCCAGGTAAGTATGGACATCTTCTTCAGACAGGTTCCCATCAAGGACAGGAAACCAACTGAAGCGAGGGAGAGGTACCGCCCTTTTATTTCAGACGGTTTCCTGTCCTTGGTGGGGCGGATCCCTCTCTCAAGGTGTGCTGTCATGGGGGAGGGGAAAATGAATATTGAAGAAATGATGAATATCCATATTACATAAGTAAAATTATGAGATCAGTAGAGTAAGTTATGGTGTGCTCTCATTTTAAGGCTGGAGTCACACTATGGTATAGAAAATTGGTCCGATGTTGATCCAGAAAAGTAGGTCAAGTACCATGCAAGTACAATGTGATTTTTCTCAACTAGCATCTAAATGACATCCTTACGACATGTGCATGCAGTATTTTACATACTGTAATTCTCTGTGTATTTTAAAGCTAGTTTTATAACTAATAAAGCAATCTTATATACAGATAAAGATATATAGATAGAATATACAGTGGCTTGCGAAAGTATTCACCCCCTTGGCATTTTTTGTGTTTTGCTACCTCACAACCTAGAATTTCACCTTTTTTTGAGGATTTGCATCAGTTCATGTAAAGAACATGCCTACAACTGTGAACATTTGATTTTCTTTTTTTTGTGAAGCAAACAACAAAAAGTATAAAATAACTGAAAACTTCAGTGTGCATAACTATTCACCCTAAAGTCAATACTTTGTAGAGCCTCCTTTTGAGGCAATTACAATTGCAAAATCCTTTGGATGAGTCTCCATGAACTTTCCACATCTTGTCACTGAGATTTCCTTTCCTCAAGGCAAAACTGCTCCAGCTCCTTCAAGTTAGATGGTTTCTTCTGGTGAACAGCAATCTTCAAGTCTGACCACAGATTCTCAATTGGATTAACGTCTGGGCTTTGAATAGGCCACACCAAAACATTTACACGTTTCCCCTTAAACCAATTGAGCGTTGCTTTAGCAGTTTGATTTGGTTCATTGTCTTGTTGGAAGGTGAACCTCCGTCCCAATCTCAGATCACTGACAGACTGAAACAGGTTTTGTTCAAGAATATCCCTGAATTTCGCACAATCCATCTTCCCCTCAACTTGGACCATTTTCCCTGTCGCTGCTGCCGAAAAACATCCCCACAGCATGATGCTGCCACCACCACTTTTCACTGAGGGGATGGTGTTCTTGGGGTGATGAGCTGTGTTGGTTTGGCGCCAGTCATAGTGTTTACCTTAGTTGCCAGAAACTTCAATTTTGGTCTCATCTGACCACAACACCTTACTCCATACATTTGTGGAATCTCTCACATCTTTTGGCAAACTCAAAACGAGCCTTTTTCGTGTGTAAGTAAAGGCATTTTTTCTGCCCACTCCTCCATAAAGGCCACCTCTATGGATGGCTTATTGTGGTCATATTGACAGATACTCCAGTCTCTGCTTGGGAACTCTGCAGCTCATTCAAGGCTACCTTTGGTCTCTGTGCTGCCTCTCTGATTAATCCCTTCTTTGATTAATGCCCTCCTAATCCATCGCGTGCCCACAACGTCCAGCGATTCTGGACGTCGTAGTACTGCAACCTACGCCTTTCATGTGACATTAAAGGGTGCTACTTTATTATATTTAGGGGGCTTGTGACATTGCATTTCTACATGAAATCTATCTATTCTATCTATCTATTCTATTCTGAAGGTTCACACTGTGAATTTACTGTACTGTGCTGATGAAATGTCGGCTTTCTATGAGATGGGTGTGTAAAAATCAGACGGCACGTGCATGATCCCTGTGACGTGCAATTTTTTGTTTTTCACACTCATTGACTTGCATTGGCGAGTGCGATCCGATTCTCGCAGACAATCGCAGCATGCTGTGATTTTTTCCTCAGTCAGGTTAGAGCTGAAGAAAAACTCGCAGATGAGCACTGACTCATTTACTAACATTGGTCAGAGTACAATGTTTTCTCGCATTGCATTCCTTCGTATTATACGCCAGTGTAAGCGAGCCCTAAAGATATATATATTCCAAGGTAATGTAATAATATATACAGTTGTGCTCAAAAGCTTACATACCCCGGCAGAATTTTTCCTTTCTTGGCCATGTTTCAGAGAATATGAATGATAACAAAAAAACTTTTTCTCCACTCATGCTTATTGGTTGGGTGAAGCCATTTATTGTCAAACTACTGTGTTTTCTCTTTTTAAATCTTTTTTTTTTCCAATTCTTTATTTTTAATTTTGCAACAAAGAGGAAATACTATGCAACACAAAGACATATATCAGTTCCATTAGTAAAGAAGACAAAATCACTGCGTTACACAGTCTTAATACAGTAAATACAGTATTTAACAATTTTCTCTTAACAAACAGAGAAATAATACTAATCGAAACAGGTCAAAACATTCCCAATTACAGGAGAGTATCAGTAATGCATTAGCGCATCCCTAGAATTTAAGCAATTCCTGAGGCATACCGATGTTGAGTATACATTAGAGAAATCCGAAATACCCGCCCCCTGTCAATCCAGTGCCCACAGGGCAGCATACCCCCGAGTTCCCCTGCAAAATTTGGCAATATATGTGAAGGGTTAACATTGCTACACACAACACCTAATGGTGATAGGCTACTCAGTCGACCACTGTGACGCCCCCCAGACACTCAGGGACTAAGAGGCGATGCACCCCGTATATTGTATCCACGGGGCCCAGATCTTCCTAAACTTCTCATGTGTCATGGAGTCCCAACTCGTCAGTTCCTCCAACCTGAATAGGTCTCTCATTTTACATTTCCATTCCTCCAGTGTTGGTGGGGTTTGCTGCTTCCATTTAAAGGCTATCAGTTGTTTCGCCGCCCCTAACATCAGTGGGGCCAACTCATGCTTTTTAGGGTGGAAGTTGTTTGTGGGAAAGGACAAGAGCACCTCTACTGCCGTCAAATCTGTTACAAGTAGTTTGAGAGAACGCATAACCCCCATAACCTCAGAACAAAATTGTCGAAGGACCGGGCAATACCAGAAGACATGGGACAAAGTGCCTCGCGACCCCTCACACCTCCAGCATTGAGGGGAGCTAATTAGCCCCAAATGATAAAGTTTATCCGGTGTTCAGTACCATCGCGAGAGCAATTTGTACGCCATTTCCTGGGACATCACACATCGTGAAAAACCATGTGAATTGAGGCATATTATTTGTTTATCTTTTGGAGAAAGGTGGATATTCAGTTCAGACTCCCAGGAGTGTAAGAATAACGGTAGGGCATTGTCCGCCACATTCGCGAGATTAGAGTAAAGTTTAGAAACAATTTTCGGGACAGGATGATTGACTTTTGTTAGAATCTCAAGCCAAAGCCATTTGGTGTGGGGTTGAGATAATTTTGTGGTCAGTTCATATAGTGGGCAACATGTAGGTGTTGTAGAAAATTGAGAGGACGTTTCCCCGCCGCCAACGGCCAAGCGTTAACACACAGAATTTTCCCCTGAAGCAAATGTGAAATGGGTTTAAGTGGTAGGGAGGACCACAGATCACAGGGATCTGTAAAATCCAGAGAGAAGAGGTAGGGGAGAAGTCCTATTGGTATTTTATCTAGAAAATTACAAGTTGGTGCTTGAATTGGAATCAGTGCACGTCTAGTTTGTAGAGTAGCTAGGAGAATGTCTCCCAGTTCCTCTCTTGGAAGGGGGCAGTCTGTCTATAAATATTTCAATGCATGTTTTCCCAGAAGTTGCATTTCAATGTGCGAGTCATGACCCTTTTCCGCCCATCTTATTAATTTTAGCCAATTTGCCATAAGAATGGCCCGATGATAAAAAGCTAGGTTAGGTAGACCCGCACCTCCCCTGCCTTTTGAGCGCATCAAGAGTTTCAAAGACAATCTGGCTTTTTTGTATTTCCAAACAAATTTGGCTATTAATTGATTGAGAGAGCGTATAAAAGAAACGGGGAGTTGGATTGGGATCATGTTCATCACATAGAAAATCTTGGGGAAAATGTAAGACTTAAACACGTTAACTCTACCGAGCCAAGACAGGAGAGGAGTATTATAGGAGCGTAGGAGAGTTTCAGCTTGTCCTACCAGTGGGGAGAAATTATGTTGGAAAAGCGTACTGGCATCATCCGTTATATATATCCCAAGATAGTGTTGTTGCCATTTAAAGGGGGCAAGGCCCTTCAAGATTTGTACATCCTTTCCGGCCACCGATATATTTAATGCCTCCGATTTGTCCAGATTAATCTTAAAGTTGGAGAGTTCTCCAAATAAGGAGAAGAGCTCCAAAATCTTTGGGACTGCCATTTTTTGGTTGGATAGGAGGAGCAAGAGGTCATCCGCGAAGGCAGCCGCCTTCAACTCTAAATGGTTGACCTTCAACCCCTCAATCTCAGGCTGTTGTCTGATTGCTTGGATAAAAGATTCCATCACTAGAACAAATAAAGAAGGGGAGAGGGCAACCCTGCCTAGTGCCATTAGTGATATTAAAAGGCGCTGATAAAATCCCACTCACCCTGACCCTAGCCGTAGGGAAAGTATACAGTGACATGATTGCGTCTATGAAAGGAGGGGGAAAGGCGAACTTCCTCAGAACACACGCCATAAAACGCCAACTGATGCGATCGAATGCCTTTTCAGCATCCGTGGAAAGTAATTTAAGCGGCTGACGATTGTGCTTGGCATACGAAATCGCCTGTAAGACTTTAATAGTATTGTCCCTTCCCTCTCTTCCACGAACGAATCCAGCCTGATCAGGGTGAACTAGGTCTGCCAACACTAGGTGTATTCTATTAGCTAAAATTTTTGCCCATAGTTTAACGTCCACATTCAGCAAGGAAATAGGGCGCTAGCTGCTGCACAAGGTGCCGTCTCTTCCCTCCTTAGGAAGCACAGTGATATGTGCCTCTAGAGCCTGTGGTGGGGGTACTGAATCCGAGAGAAAGAGGTTAAACAATTCAACCAGATGAGGAACGAATACCTCCGCAAACGTCTTGTAATATATGATGGGGAAGCCGTCCAGACCCGGGGTCTTTCCACTAGGAGTAGAGGCAAGTGCTTCCTCAACCTCTCGAGAGGAAATTGGGGCAAGTAGAACAGAATGTCCCGAAGCAGAAATCTCAGGTAGCGCAAGAGTAGAGAGAAAGTTATGTATGCGGTGGAGTGCTGTAGGAGGGTCGTACATGGAATCATGGGGGTTTAAATTATACAGGGAGTGATAATATGTGCAGCAGGCCTCTGCTATCCCTTCTGACTCCGAAACTACCCCCCCCCCCCCAGATCAAATCTGCCTAATGAAGCATTTATCCCTCTGTGCCTTTAGCATTCTGGAAGTAAGTTTGCTACCTCTGTTGCCGTGTGTAACGGGTCTGGGAGGCGGAACCTCTGAGCTACTATACAAGGGGGCGATCCTTGTAAGGGAGCGGGTGGCGACCAGGGAAGACGGGCAGGCAGTCACAGCAGGTGACCGGGACAGTCTCTGGGTGAACGGGCTGGAGGTCACGGCAAGTGACCGGGGTAGTCTCTGGATGAACGGGCAGGGGGTCACGGCAAGTGACCGGGGCAGTCTCTGGAAGAACGGGCAGGGGGTCACGGCAAGTGACCGGGGCAGTCTCTGGATGAACGGGCAGGAGGTCACGGCAAGTGACCGGGGCAGTCTCTGGGTAAAGGGTGGGTACTACCTGTGATGGCTGAGCCTCCAGGTAGGCTAGCAGGCAGATGGTAGATGTGTGCTCCCAGATGAGCAAGCGAGAGTCTCTGGATAAACGGGTGGTCATAGCATGTGACGGCGGAGCCTCCAGGTAGGCCAACAGACAGGCAGCAGATGAGCGCTCCCAGGTGAGCGGGCAGGAGTCTCTGGAATGGCAGGTGGTCACAGCACGTGACGGCGGAGCCTCCAGGTAGGCCAACAGACAGGCAGCAGATGAGCGCTCCCAGGTGAGCGGGCAGGAGTCTCTGGAATGGCAGGTGGTCACAGCACGTGACGGCGGAGCCTCCAGGTAGGCTAGCAGGCAGGTAGCAGATGTGTGCTCCCAGGTGAGCGGGCAGGAGTCTCTGGAATGGCAGGTGGTCACAGCACGTGACGGCGGAGCCTCCAGGTAGGCTAGCAGGCAGGTAGCAGATGTGCGCTCCCAGGTGAGCGGGCAAGCTGGTCCATAGACAGACTGACAGGAGTAGGAAGGCAGACCGTCGGACCTCAGGCTAGCAAGCAGGTAGGAGCAATGTCAGGCAGGAAACAGACAGCAAACTGGCAGGTTTCTGGCAGGTAACTGGCAGGTAACTGGCAACGGGACCTGAGGGCTGAAGCAGAGTAGTGAACAGTGCAACAACATTGCTCGGGCACCTCCATTTTGGAGGAGGTGCCTTATATATGGTGAAGTCCTCCGGCCATTGGCCGGGGACTCCTTAGGACGGCGCGCGCGGCCCCTTTAAGAGGGAGGGAGCGCGCGCGCGCACGCCCTAAGCACAGTGGCCGGGAAGGAGCGCGCGCTGCCAGCAGAGCGGGAGGAGGACGCCGGGCTTGGAGCAGAGGGGTGAGGGGAACAGCGTCCCTGCCTAGCAGAGGGCAGGGACGCCGGCGCTACACCGTGTACATATACTTTTTGCTTGCAACGTGCAAACATTTTAGCTGAACGCACATTAAGTAAGTCCTTTAGTTTTTCTCTCAGATCCATCAACTCCGATCGGATGCTGTCCGTTTTCTTTTGTTTATGCAAACGCTCCATAACATTGATTTGATGCAAAAGAGAGAAAATTTCTTTATGCCTTTTCTTTTTTATGTGGGAACCCAGGGAAATCAGTTCCCCCCTTAGGACGGCTTTATGAGCTTCCCATATCATGGGGGTAAGTTTCCCATTGACCTTATTCTCCCTAAAAAACCTTTGCAATGAGAAGGCAATCTGGGAAACATTATCCGCATTACCTAAGAGTGTTTCGTTCAAACGCCACGAGGGAGGATGTCGCGATAAAGAGTCTATTTTAACCGACAAGAAGATCGGGGTGTGATCCGATAATGTTATGGATCCGATCGAAGTAGAAGTGATCAGTTTAATGGCCGAGGATTGGACTAGCAAATAATCGATTCTGTAATACGTGTCATGAGGGGAGGAATGAAACGTATAATCCTTTTCATTAGGGTGGACCAATCTCCAGTAATCTATTAAGTGGATAGTTTGCAATTTATTGATCAGTTTTCTCCGGTCTTTAAGTGAAATTTTAGACTTCCCTGAGGAAGAGTCCAGGTCCGGTTGTAACGTCAAATTAAAGTCTCCCCCCAAAATTAATAGTCCTTTCATGAACAGTGAGAGCGCGTCCAAAGTGTTCGACAACCACTCCACCTGTCCCTGGTTCGGAGCTTAACCACTTCGCGCCAGAGCCTGTTTTTGCCTTCGTGACCGGGCCAATTTTTTCAATTCTGACCACTGTCACTTTATGAAGTAATTACTCTGGAACGCTTCAACGTATTCCCCTGATTCTGAGACTGTTTTTTTCATGACATATTGTACTTCATGATAGTGGTAAAATTTCTTCCATATAACTTGCGTTTATTTGTGAAAAAATCGGAAATTTGGCGAAAATTTTGCAATTTTCAAACTTTGAATTTTCATGCCCTTAAATCAGAGAGATATGTCACACAAAATAGTTAATAAATAACATTTCCCACATGTCTACTTTACATCAGCACAATTTTGGAACCAAAATTTTTTTTTTTTAGGGAGCTATAAGGGTTAAAAGTTGACCAGCGATTTCTCATTTTTCCAACAAAATTTACAAAAACATTTTTTTAGGGACCACATCATATTTGAAGTCACTTTGAGGGGTCTTTATGACAGAAAATACCCAAAATTGACACCATTCTAAAAACTGCACCCCTCAAGGTGCTCAAAACCACATTCAAGAACTTTATTAACCCTTCAGGTGCTTCACAGGAATTTTTGGAATGTGGAAAAAAAAATTAACATTTAACTTTTTTCACAAAAATGTTACTTTAGACCCAATTTTTTTTATTTTCACAGGGGTAACAGGAAAAAATGGACCCCAAATTTTTTTGTGCAATTTCTCTTGAGCGTGCTGATACCCCATATGTGAGGGAAAACCACTGTTTGGGCGCACTGCAGGGTTCGGAAGGGAAGGAGCGCCATTAGACTTTTTGAATGTAAAATTTGTCTGAATAATTAGCAGACGCCATGTTGCGTTTGGAGAGCTCCTGATGTGCCTAAACAGTGGAAACCCCCCACAAGTGACACCATTTTGGAAACTAGACCCCTTAGGGAACTTATCTAGATGTGTGGTGAGCACCTCGCACCCCCAGCTGCTTCACAGAAGTTTATAATATTGAGCCGTGAAAATAAAATTTTCACATTTTTCCCACAAAAAATCTTTTTCATTCTCTAATTTTGTATTATCATAAGGGTAACAGGATAAATTGCACCATGAAGTTTGTTGTGCAATTTCTCCTGAACACGCTGATACCCCATATGTGAGGGAAAACCACTGTTTGGGCGCACGGCAGGGTTTGAAAGGGAAGGAGCGCCATTTGACTTTTTGAATGTAAAATTTGTTTGAATAATTAGCGGACGCCATGTCACATTTGTGGAGCCCCTAATGTGTCTAAACAGCGGAAACCCCCCACAAGTGCCACCATTTTGGAAACTAGACCCCTTAGGGAACTTATCTAGATGTGTGGTGAGCACCTTGCACCCCCAGCTGCTTCACAGAAGTTTATAATATTGAGCCGTGAAAATAAAATTTTCACATTTTTCCCATAAAAAATGTTTTTCATCCCCTAATTTTGCATTATCATAAGGATAACCGGAGAAATTGCACCATGAAATTTGTTGTACAATTTCTCCTGAGTACGCCGATACCCCATATGTGGGGGAAAACCACTGCTTTGGTGTACGGCAGGGTTCGGAAGAGAAAGGAGCGCTATGTTGGCTGGGATAGGCAGCAGACACCATGTCACATTTGAAGAGTCGCTGACATGCCAAAACAGCAGAAACCTCCACAAATGACCCCATTTTGTAAACTACACCTCTCAAGGAATTCATCTAGGGAAGTAGTGAGTATTTTTTAATTTTTAAATTTATACCATTGGGCAGTGAAAAAATCATAATTATATTTTTACCACAAAAAAATGTTTTACCCTCAGATTTTACATTTTCACACAGGGCAATGGGTAAAAATGGTGCCAAAATGTGTCACACAATTTCTTCTAAAAGTGTCAATACCCCATATGTGGCTGTATCGTACCGCTTAGCCATACGGTGAGATCTGGGGGGGACGGAGTGCTATTTGACAATTGGAGAACAAATTATTGTAGAATAGGCATTTGGATTTGGGAGCACAAAATTTTCTGAATTTCTTTTGGGGGGCAAGGGTCATTTTGCTTTTCCAGAGCCTTTCTGCTACCAGTAACTTGGAAGTCCCTTATATTTTTAACAGATGACGGACCTGAGTGGGGACTAGCTTTTTTTGAGGACTGAGTTGAAGCTTTTATTGGGAACATTTTACGTAACATTTATCCGGCGCTCTAGGCTGAGCACTTACATCGGGGTTTCCATCTAAATTTCCAAGTGATGTAATTCAGATGAAACCCCTGCAGGATCCATTCACTGTAATGAGGCAGCAGAGTTACTCTGGACACCGTCTGGCCTCTGTGTAGCGGTGTCCTTTTTTTCAGAAGTGCACAAAACTGTGGCCAACCGCACTTTTATGCACGCCTAAAACAAATGACACCGTGGGATCCCAGGCTAGACGGCGTCCACAGTGGCCTATATCTGTCTCATTACAGGGAATCTTCCGTCATGGGTTCCGGCTGAATCATGTATTTCAGAGATTTACACGGAAACTCTGGTGTAAGTGCTCAGCGCAGAGCACAGGATAAATGTGGGCAGAGCCTTACTGGGATCTTTGGGGACATAATAAACAAATCAGTAGCAGGTGAAGAATTGGTTTTATTTATTTTTTACGCCGTTCCTAGTGTGATATAACTGATTAGATTACTTTATTCTTCGGGTCGGTGTGATTACAGAGATACCAGATTGATATCGGGTTTTTATGACTGACAGCTGTCACACACTAAAAGACGCTTTTTTTGCAAAATCTAGTTTTTGCATCACCATATTTTGAGAGCTATAATTTTTCCATATTTCGGCCGACAGAGTCATGTGACGGCTTGTTTTTTGCGGGACGAGTTGACATTTTTATTGGTACCATTTTTGGGGACGTGACATTTTTTGATCGCTTTCTATTCCGTTTTTTGGGAGGTAAAATTAACAAAAACAAACAATTCAGGAATTGTTTTTTGAGTTTTTTTTTTATGCCGTTCTGCGTGTGGTAAAAGTGATCAGGCAGCGTTATTCTTCGGGTCAGTACGTTTACAGCGATACTACACTTACTGTATTTTTTTTATGTTTTGGCGCTTTTACACAATAAAACTATTTTATAGAAAAAAATATTTTTTTTGCATTGCTTTATTCTGAGCGCTATAACTTTTTTATTTTTCGGCTGATGGAGCTGTATGGCGGCGTTTTTTTTGCGTAACAAGATGACGTTTTCAGTGGTACCATTTTTATTTCTATTTTGTTTTTTGATCGCATTTTTTTCCACTTTTTGTTTGGCAATATGATGAAAAAGCATATTTTTTTGCTCCGTTTTTTATTTATTTTTATTACGGTGTGCACAGAAGGAGTTAATTAGTGTGACAGTTTTATAGCTCGGGTTGTTTCGGACGCGGCGATACCAAATATGTGTACTTTTTTTGGTTTTGTAAAAATATACGGATTTATTGGTTTAATATTTTATTTATTTATTTTTATTTATTTTGTGATTTTTTTATTAATAGTTTAAAAACTTTTTTTTTACTTTTTTTCACATTTTTTCTTAGTCCCTGTATGGGACATTAATTTTTATTTTTCTGATCTCTGATCTCATGTAATGTAATAGACATATATTACATTACATGAGATCTTCCCTGACTGTTTCAGTCAGAGTCTCCTGTCTGGCTACAGCTGCAGCTGAGCCAGACAGGACACCATATATGGCAGAGCTGGAGGCGGTCATGTGACCTCCAGCTGCCATAGCAACCCCAGGTCCTGGAAGGACTCGGAGGTCTTCGGAGAGGTAAGTTGACGACCCCCTCTCCTCCTGCTGTCTCCTATATGCCGCGATCACAATAGATCACAGCATATAGAAGACAGCTAAGGGTTAACATCACTGGGACCTGATCTAATCAGGTCCCGATGATGTCCCCTGTCAGAGCTAACGCTCTGCACCGGAATCGCAGCGCTTGCAGGACCCTGGGGGTCCTGAGCGCTGCGAGACCACCCACCGTTTTTAAACGTCGGCGCTGCACAGAGCCCGGCAAGCGCCGACGTTTATCTACAGTGGGCGGTCGGGAACCGGTTAAATGTTTGCAAATGTAATTGGGGTATTAGTCAGAAAACCCTTCACAAAAACGTATCTGTCCTCCGAGTCCGAAATGCTATCTTTTAAGGTGAAGGGTAGTCCTCTCTTTAATGCTATACTGACCCCCTTAAAAGCCGACCCTGGGCAGCTATGGAACCAAATTGGGTACTTAGAAAAGGACATGTTGGGGGATCTACCCATCTTAAAATGGGTTTCCTGGAAAAAATTACCTGGGAGTAAGCTTTATTCAGAAGGGACAAGATCTGGCTACGTTTGGTGGGGCTATTCAGTCCCTTAGTGTTGAGAGACGCCACAGTGAGCGAACCTTTCCCAGCACCACTAGCCATATTCAGACATATCATCGGTAGTCTCAACCTGCAAAATAGACCTGTTGTCACGGGTGTGTCGCCACGAAGATCGTCACGATTACACAGCCTGACTTCTCGCAGCTGAGTTTTTGGTGCTTTGTGTTTTTCGGCAGTGAGGGAGTTAACTCTCTCTCTCTGTGCTAGACGAGGTCCAGCCTCGCCCAGCTGCAATCAATGCTGCTGTAGTGGGACTCCTTCAAATGCCTGCCGGTCTGTTAGGGAAGGGTCGGTGAAAGCATTTCATGCAGACTAACAGAGCGGATCGTGGTATTTGGAGTTTCAGAGCTAAGTGTATTTGGAGTGTTTTTTCCCTTCCTCGCTTTATCATTTATCTCCTTTCCCGTTGGTGTTCCCTCTGTTGTAGTTGTGTAGTTTTTGTATGCAAGGTGGTTTTGGTTTTACCCTTGTACTGTGTCGTTCGTCTAAGTACTGAGTGTGGGCATATTATTACCTGTCCCCTTTTGTTGTGATCAGGGGTCCTTCTCAGGACTAGATTACTTAGGTGCAGGGATCCTCAGGAGGTAGGGGTTACGCTGGCGGCCTGGACCTCTGTACCTTTAACAGTACCTCCAGGTAGAGGGATTAGTCAGGGCCCAAGCTTAGGGTCAGCTTAGGCCCCCTACCTCCAGTACACAGAGACAGCGTGACATTTTCACCGACCACTTAGATTTTCTCCAGCTACCATGGATCCAGTAGCCGGTCTAGCTCGGCAGTTGCAGAGTTTGTCCATGGAGCTCGCGGACGTTAGGTCCAAGGTTTTGTATCCTCAGGAGCAAGCCGGACCAGAACCTAAAGTAGCTCTCCCTGACAGGTTCACTGGGGGGCGGGACAAGTTTTTTGTTTTCCGGGAGGCATGCAAGTTGTACTTTCGGCTGCGGCCTCGGTCATCGGGGAGTGAAAAACAAAGGGTGGGAATTGTCATCTCGCTCCTACAAGGGGACCCACAATCTAGGGCGTTCTCTCTTCCCCCGGGCTCCCCGGCTCTCCAGTCAGTGGATAGGTTTTTTGCTGCTCTGGGTCTTCTATATGATGACCCGGATCGGATCTCCCTTGCTGAATCTAAGTTACGTAGGATCCAGCAGGGAGATCGTCCGGCGGAGGAATTCTGTTCGGAGTTCCGTAGGTGGGCCACTGACACCCAGTGGAATGACCCGGCTCTTAGGAGCCAGTTTTGTCAAGGTTTATCCGACAAATTACAGGATGTGTTGGCACAGTATGACTCTCCCGCGTCACTGGAAGCCGCTATGGCCCTTGCTATTCGCATTGACAGACGGCTTTGGGAGAGGTGCGGGATAACTCCACCCCCTGTGATGACTCCACCTCCTACAAGGTCCCCTCATATGGTGGTTCCCCTGGTCAGTCCAGAGGAGCCTGTGCAATTAGGAGGGACATCATTTCGGGGGAGGGGACCGGTGGTGCGCCATAAGACAGGAAGGTGTTTCTTCTGCGGG
This sequence comes from Phyllobates terribilis, assembly GCF_046119375.1. Lineage (NCBI taxonomy): Eukaryota > Metazoa > Chordata > Amphibia > Anura > Dendrobatidae > Phyllobates > Phyllobates terribilis. The sequence continues at coordinate 279,682,497 of NW_027362769.1, read as the reverse complement.
AGAAAGGGACATTTTATTGGGGGGTGTCCATCCCGTCCCTTGCAGAGTGAAGAGTCGTCGGAAAACTGTTGATCCCAGGTTGTGTGGTGGACGGCAATCTGGGAGTAGGTATTTCGTCCCTAGGTTCGTCTCAGTTTCTCGTACCGGCGGAGGTGGTGGTGGGTACGAGAACTGAGAGGATATCTGTTCTTCTGGATAGTGGGGCCGGGGCTAATCTGGTGGACGCTCGGTTTGCCCGGGTTCAAGGTATGCGATTGAGTGAGTTGGCTAAACCCATCCCCATATTCTCGATCGATGCCAGGCCTCTCGGTCAGGGAAGTTTTTTGCAAGCTGTGCATAACGTAAAACTTCAAGTGGGGGCGATACATAAAGAACTGTTGTCTTGCTACGTGTTGGAGGGTCTTCCCACTCCTATAGTGTTGGGCCTTCCTTGGTTAACTAAGCATAACCCGGTTATTAATTGGCAATCCAGAGAGATAAGCCAATGGAGTAAATTCTGTAATAAAAACTGCATGAATACGGTCATCGGTGCGGTTACTCCTAGGGTCTTACCTCCATTTCTGGCGGACTTTGAGGATGTATTCTCGGAGAAAGGGTGTCAGGAACTACCTCCTCATCGCGAGTATGACTGTTCTGTAAAACTGCTCCCTGAGGCCAAGTTACCTAAAGTTAGGTTGTATAACCTTTCTGGTCCTGAGAGGCAGGCCATGAAGGATTATATTTCAGAAAGTCTGGATAAGGGGCATATTAGACCTTCATCTTCACCGGTGGCCGCGGGGTTCTTCTTTGTTAAGAAGAAAGATGGAGGCCTACGCCCTTGCCTGGATTTCCGTGAACTTAATCGGATTACGGTCCGAGATCCGTATCCGCTCCCACTTATTCCCGATCTCTTTAATCAGATCGTGGGCGCCAAATGGTTCTCTAAGTTGGATCTCAGGGGGGCGTACAATCTGATTAGGATGAAGGAGGGGGATGAGTGGAAGACGGCGTTTAACACTCCGGAGGGGCATTATGAGAACCTTGTCATGCCATTCGGTCTGACTAATGCCCCGGCGGTGTTCCAACACTTTGTTAATGACATTTTTCGCCGCCTGGTGGGACAGTTTGTTGTCATATATCTGGATGATATCTTAATTTACTCGCTGGATCTGGTGTCTCATCAGGAGCACGTTAGGCAGGTGTTAGAGATCTTGCGGGATAATAAACTGTATGCTAAATGGGAAAAGTGTGTGTTCGCCGTACAGTAACTCCAGTTTTTAGGCTTCCTGGTTTCAGCGTCCGGTTTTCGTATGGACCCTGGGAAAGTGCGGGCGGTTCTTGAGTGGGATCGGCCAGAGAATCTTAAGGCACTACAACGTTTCCTGGGGTTTGCTAATTATTACCGGAAGTTCATTCGTAATTTCTCGTCCATGGTTAAGCCTCTCACAGACATGACTAAAAAGGGGACGGATTTTTCTAGGTGGTCTGACAAGGCTTGTCAAGCATTCTCCTCCTTGAAAAAATGTTTTGCCTCGGCACCCATACTCATTCAACCTGATGCGTCACAGCCATTCATTGTAGAGGTAGACGCTTCCGAGGTAGGGGTGGGAGCAGTATTGTCACAAGGTTCATCCCCTGGTAAGTGGCATCCGTGCGCCTTTTTCTCTAAAAAATTGTCGTCCGCTGAGAGGAATTACGATGTCGGCAATAGGGAACTCTTGGCCATTAAGTTAGCTTTTGAGGAGTGGCGCCATTTTTTAGAGGGGGCAGTCCATCCGGTCACCGTCATCACCGATCACAAGAACCTGCTATATCTGGAGTCCGCGAAACGTCTGAATCCCAGAAAAGCTAGGTGGTCATTGTTTTTTACCAGGTTTAATTTTGTCGTTACATATCGTCCTGGGTCAAAAAATGTAAAGGCGGATGCCTTATCTCGTAGTTTCCCTGGGGCCGGGAATATGGACTACCCGATTCCTATCCTTCAGGAGGGGGTGGTGGTTTCGGCAGTATGCTCTGAGCTTGAGGAGGAGGTATTGGAGGCTCAGGGGGACGCCCTGTTGGACCTCCGGGGAGACTGTTTGTTCCAGATCAGTTGCGACAAAAGGTGATCGAGGCACACCATAACTCAGTTTTTGCAGGACACCCGGGGAGTAAAGCAACTGTGGATCTCCTCTCGCGTCGGTTTTGGTGGCCTAACTTACATAAGGAGGTGGTAACTTTTGTCGCGTCCTGTGGGGTTTGTGCGCGCTCTAAGACCTCACATACCCGTCCGTCTGGGGCCCTCTTACCTTTGAAGATCCCGGAGCGTCCTTGGACTCATCTGTCTATGGACTTTATTACGGACCTCCCTCCGTCTTCGGGTAAAACGGTCATACTCGTTGTAGTGGACAGGTTCAGCAAGATGGCACATTTTATCGCTCTTCCTGCTCTTCCTAATGCTAAAACTCTTGCGCAGGTGTTCATTGGGGAGATTGTGAGGCTTCACGGTGTACCCTCCGAGGTGGTATCAGATCGGGGGTCTCAGTTTGTGTCCAAATTCTGGAAGGCGTTTTGTACACGGCGGGGGATGCATTTATCGTTCTCATCGGCTTTTCATCCTCAGACCAATGGTCAGACGGAACGTATGAACCAGAGCTTGGAGACATATCTCCGGTGTTTTGTGTCAGAGAACCAGGAGGACTGGGCTTCTTTCTTACCTCTGGCAGAGTTTGCTCTTAATAATAGGCGGAGCGAGTCCACTGGTAAGTCCCCGTTTTTTGGGGCATATGGATTTCACCCCCAGTTTTGTACTTTCAGTAGGGGGGGCTCTTCGGGGGTTCCTGAGGAGGAACGATTTTCCTCATCACTCGCTTCAGTATGGAGAGGGGTGCTGAAGAATCTGGAATATAAAACTTAAGGTTCCCTCCTGGAAACTGGGTCCCAGGTTCATCGGGCCGTACAGGATCAGTTCTATAATTAATCCGGTGGCATTCCATCTTGACCTCCCCCCTACGTTTAAAATTCACAACGTGTTCCACAGATCGTTGCTTAAGAGGTATGTGGCGCCGGTGGTACCGTCACCTTTACCTCCCCCTCCAGTGGTGGTCAATGGTAACTTGGAGTTCCAGGTATCGAGGGTCATGGATTCACGCTTTAATCGCCGGTCCCTTCAGTACCTGGTTCATTGGAAGGGGTATGGTCCTGAGGAGAGGATGTGGGTTCCTGCGTCGGATATTAACGCAGACCGATTAGTTCGGGCCTTCCACACGACTCACCCGGATAAACCTGGCCCTGAGGGTCCGGAGGCCCCTCGTAGAAGGGGGGGTACTGTCACGGGTGTGTCGCCACGAAGATCGTCACGATTACACAGCCTGACTTCTCGCAGCTGAGTTTTTGGTGCTTTGTGTTTTTCGGCAGTGAGGGAGTTAACTCTCTCTCTCTGTGCTAGACGAGGTCCAGCCTCACCCAGCTGCAATCAATGCTGCTGTAGTGGGACTCCTTCAAATGCCTGCCGGTCTGTTAGGGAAGGGTCAGTGAAAGCATTTCATGCAAACTAACAGAGCGGATCGTGGTATTTGGAGTTTCAGAGCTAAGTGTATTTGGAGTGTTTTTTCCCTTCCTCGCTTTATCATTTATCTCCTTTCCCGTTGGTGTTCCCTCTGTTGTAGTTGTGTAGTTTTTGTATGCAAGGTGGTTTTGGTTTTACCCTTGTACTGTCTCGTTCGTCTAAGTACTGAGTGTGGGCATATTATTACCTGTCCCCTTTTGTTGTGATCAGGGGTCCTTCTCAGGACTAGATTACTTAGGTGCAGGGATCCTCAGGAGGTAGGGGTTACGCTGGCGGCCTGGACCTCTGTACCTTTAACAGTACCTCCAGGTAGAGGGATTAGTCAGGGCCCAAGCTTAGGGTCAGCTTAGGCCCCCTACCTCCAGTACACAGAGACAGCGTGACACCTGTAGTGGGAATGAAACAAATTCAAAACAGAATTATGTACAAAAACAAAGATAGTCTCATCTTCCGTTGGGGGGGGGGGGTTGTAAGGACCCAATTGTTGAAGATGAGTTCCATAGCAACCAACTGGTGTTCAAATATAAATCAGGTAATTATTCACATGTAACAAGAGAGTGACCTATACACATTAAGCTATCAGCTATAAACCAGAAAAGAATTATAAGAGGCAAGCGCAGCCCTACACCTTTATGATCCGCACCAAAAATTGGACGGGGCCAAAGTCCGTAAACTCCCAGGCGGTCCAGGCATAAGTACAAGAAACCCCCGCCGTTACCCAGTCGCCCCTAAGGGGGAAAAGGACAGCAAAGGCGATCGGTCTCGAAGTCCATTTAAAGAAAGGTGATAGTCACATTCATGTGTGTAGCTGCCTGTTCGCTTGCTTTTTGGCCTTTGGTGATGTCGACTTTTTTTCGATCGACCAATCGTCGGGCTTATCAAGCCATGGAATGGGCAAACCGATGTCAAGTGGCATCCATGAGGGAATGGATATGGGGTCCATTTGTAAGGGTTCCCAGGCTGCCTCCAGGTCTTCAGGGGTGCGAATGATGATCTGACGATCTTCTTTAGTGATACCCACCCCAAAGGGGAACAACCACCTGAATTGCAAGCTTTGGCCTAATACTGCATCTGTCTACCGTTTGAGGATTTTTCTCTTGGCCAATGTAGTTGGGGAGATATCCTGGAAAATTAGAAAATTGACGTCTCCATACGTCAGGGGTGATTTTTCCCTTGCTCCAGACAAAATGGCCGCCGTGTCGACATAGCTGAGGAGACCACAAATTATATCCCTTGGGCGTTCATTAGGTTTGGGCTTTGGTCTAAGAGCCCTATGAACCCTCTCGATGGTAACAGCGTCCGCCCTTTCAGTGCCCAGTATAGCCGCAAATATTTCTTTGGACACCTTTTTAAGGGATTCTGGTGCAAACGACTTGGGAATGCCACGGAGGCGCACGTTTTTCTCCTGCTCCTGTTCTCCTGGTCCTCTAATGCCAGATAAACGGAATTGAGGTGTTGCTGGTGGACAAGGATATGGTCGCCAAGGGTGTTAGAGGCATCTATTAAGTCCGTCTGTGTGTTCTCAAGTGTTTCAACTCTGCCCTATATGTCTTACGTCGGATCTGAGTTCAGCCAATTCCTTGAGCAAGGGTTGCACAGTAGATTCCAGCAAAGATTTCATATAGGACCTGGAGAGAGGAGCCGAGTCTTCCGAGGTGGACCCGCAGTCCGAGTCCCCCGGGCCTTCGTCAGAGAGATCATTAACCACAGAAGTCGCATCACTGCGGTCCTTTTATTTTTCTGATGGCTGTGACATTCCCAATTTTTTTTTTAGGAATTTATCCAAATCTCCCTTAGGCGTGGTAGACAGAGTTGTAGAGGTTTGTCGTTGAAGGCCTTTTGCTTGTATTTTATGATCTGTGCGAACCATCATAAGGCGGCTGATTACGGGTGGTTATAAACACCACTTGGTTACATCAGAAAAGTCAATATATCAACATATTTATGCGGCTTTGGGCATAATTATGGAGTTTATAAACCCAACAGTGTAGAAATGTAGTAACCCAGCTCTTCCAGCAAGTGGAGCTCTCACTCCACAAATTGGTGAGACCCAGCACACAGAAAAGATGTGCATAAGAGAATCTGAAATAGTGTTTGTGCCTGTATATGATCAAAGCACAATAAGAGGGTCTCAGCTCTTCCCCTCCAGCAGATTGTCACTATCACAAAGATGTACACCTCCAGAGGTGCTATCAGAATTTATGTCTTATTGGTGTCACAGACACTGTGGACTGATTCCCCACCGTGTAGTTAGGGGTTAAGGAATACTCAATTCAGCTGCTCCTAGAGTTCAGGAGACTATGAAATGGTGCCAATGTCTTAGCAAATTCCTCTCCAGGCGCTTGGGGGTTAACTGAGCTCTTAGCTGGAGAGAGCATTAATAGGAGCCGAGGTAGTAGTATGATGGCGCCTATCCCGCTCCTTGGGCTTCGTGGGCGGGGCTATGCAGGGAAAGATGGCGCCGAGCTCCCGCGCTCCAGGGGAGGCAGAGACATCCACCACCGGACCTCACCCACTGTTCCTCACCTGTCCGGTGCGGGCACTGGGCCCCCCGACACCAGCCAATGGCTCCTGCTCCGTTCTGGGAGCAAAGTCGGATGGACCGTCGCCGCCCCCTTGTCCCATGCTCACCAGGCAGCTCGGACCCCGCAGCCGTTCTCCGTGTTGGCTCTCCTCAATTACCGGTGGACCGGTCAGATCAATCCCCCAGGATCTCCTGAGGCTGCACTTCTCACTGTCGCGCCAGCGGCTCATCCGGTGTGGTGCAGGCGGCGCAGATCGGGCAGGAGGCTCCACTACTCATCCGGCCACGCCGCTCCAGGGTCTCCGCTATGTCCTCTATGGTCCTCCCGGCCGTCACCGAGGTAGGAACGATCCGGTGTCCCCACAAGGTAGTAGAGAGAGGGCCCCAGGGGTTACAGCTACTAAAATAGGAAATAAGCCGGGTTTTTGAGCACTTTTCGTGGCCTGGGAGCGGGAGCAATGATCAAGCACGACCAGCCATGCAAGAGCCCAGGCCACGCCCCCTCTTTTTAAATCTTAATGACAACCAAAACCATCCAAATGACCCTGATCAAAAGTTCACATACCCCAGTTCTTAATACCGTGCACTGCCCCCTCTAACATCAATGACGGCTTGAAGTCTTTTGTGGTAGTTGTGGATGAGGTTCTTTATTCTCTCAGATGGTAAAGCTGCCCATTCTTCTTGGCAAAAAGCCTTTAGTTCCTGTAAATTCCTGGGCTGTCTAGCATGAACTGCGCGCTTGAGATCTCCCCAGAGTGGCTCAATGATATTGAGGTCAGGAGACTGAGATGGTCACTCCAGAACCTTCACTTTGTTCTGCTGTAGCCAATGACAGGTCTACTTGGCCTTCTGTTTTGGATTGTTGTCATGTTGGAACGTCCAAGTACGTCCCATGCGCAGCTTCCGGGCTGATGAGTGCAAATTTGCTCGGCGCATACTTTCCTCTTGATGATGGTGGCGGCCTCCACCGCCGACGGGAACATCTGCTGTCTTCTGCTATGCGCTGCGCACAGACGGAGCATAGCAGTGAAGTTCAAATGCCGCCGACCAATCAAAGCCGCGCGCGTCAACATTTGGCCTCTGATAGGCCAGCGGACATTGAACGCGACTGCTATGTGCAAGGCGCTGACGTCAATGCACAGCGCATAGCAGTGATCTGAAGAGGCCTCCGGCCGGCGGGCTACTATCAGCGCGCAGCCTCTGATCGGTCGACGGCCCTGTAGAAGACCACACCGACATGAAGCTGCAGAGGATACTGCCGGGGGAGCGCAGGAAGGTAATAAGATTTTTTTTTCCTTTATGAATGGGCAGGATAGTGAGTGAATGGGAGGGGAGAGATGATACTATATAGGGGCACATAAGGGTGAGGGAGATGCTATATAGGGGCACATAAGGGAGAGGGAGATGCAATATAGGGGCACATGAGGGAGAGGGAGATGCTATATAGGGGCACATGAGGGAGAGGGAGATGCTATATAGGGGCACATGAGGGAGAGGGAGAGTCTATATAGGGACACATGATGGGGAGGGAGATGCTATATAGGGGCACATGATGGGGAGGGAGATGCTATATAGGGGCACATGATGGGGAGGGAGATGCTATATAGGGGCACATCATGGGGAGGTAGACGCTATAATGGGGCACGGGATGGGGAGGGATATTCTTTATAGGGGCACAGGATGGGGAGGGAGATGCTATATAGGGGCACATGATGCGGAGGGAGATGCTATATAGGGACACATGAGGGAGAGGATGCTATGAGGGAGATGATGCTATATAGGGGCACATGAGGGAAAGGATGCTATATAGGGGCACATGAAGGAGAGGATGCTATGAGGGAGATGATGCTATATAGGGGCACATGAGGGAAAGGATGCTATATAGGGGCACATGAAGGAGATGATGCTATATAGGGGCACATGAGGGAGATGATGCTATATAGGGGCATATGAGGGAGATGATGCTATATAGGGGCACATGAGGGAGATGATGCTAAATAGGGGCACACGAAGGAGATGATGCTATATAGGGGCACATGAGGGAGACGATGCTACATAGGGGCACATGATGGGGAGGGAGAGGGTGCTAAATATGGGAACATGATGAAAGGGGATAGGATGCTACATAGGGGCCCATGATGGTGGGAGAGGATGCTACGTGGGCCCATGATGGGGAGGGAGAGGATGATATATAGGGGCCCATGATGGGTGGATGATACATACAGGCCCAGAATGGGTGGGGGGATATACATGGGAGCCTAGGATGGGGGATATTATTAAATAAAGGGGGCCAGGATATAAAAAAACTGACCGGCACTTCCAAACAGAAAATTACTGGCTTTTGGGCTCACAAGAATTGGCCAATTTGTGCACTTCACATTTTCAGAGTGCAGCTTTAATTTAATTACATAGAGTGGCTCTCTTACCTTGCACCTGTTCACTCTTCTCTTTTTTTGTTTGGAAGTGCTTGTCAGTTTTTTGATAATTATATGCAAAAAGAAGGATCATTGTGATCATTGTGTTATACATGGTACCAAGAGGATTATTCTAATATCCAGCATACCAGGAGGATTATTCTATATTTCAAGGTGTGACCTGCAGGCTCTTTTTCCTGACCAGGGTATCTGGTGACTCTTTCTCCTGTTCAGGGCATCTGGTGGCTCTTTCTCCTGTCCAGGGCATCTGGTGATTCTTTCTCCTGTTCAGGGCATCTGGTGGCTCTTTCTCCTGTCCAGGGGTCTGGTGGCTCTTTCTCCTGTCCAGGGGTCTGGTGGCTCTTTCTCCTGTCCAGGGGTCTGGTGGCTCTTTCTCCTGTCCAGGGGTCTGGTGGCTCTTTCTCCTATCCAGGGTATTTGGTGGCTCATTCTTCTATCCGGGGTACCTGAAGACTCATTATAATATCCAAATTACCTAAATGCGCACAGCAATATCTATCTGCAGGCTCCTGGGAATCTTCATGGTACCTAAATAGTATAGCACCTGGAGGTCAATTCTAATATCCTGGGCACCTGCTACTTCATTCTTTAAGGGAATCTGTCACCAGGTTTTAGCCAACTAATCTGAGAGTAACATACTGTAGAGACAGAGACACTGATGCCAGAGACTCAGGGCTACTTATTGGGCTATTTACTATGGTCAGCACGGTGGTTCAGTTGTTAGCTCTGTTGCTTTGCAGCTCTGGTGTCCTGGGTTCAATTCCCACCAAGGACAACATCTGCAAGGAGTTTGTATGTTCTCCCCGTGTTTGCGTGGGTTTCCTCTGGTTTCTTGCCACACTCCAAAGACATACTGATAGGGAATGTAGTTTTTAAACCCCAGTGGGGACAGTGCCCATAATGTCTGTAAATTGTCTGAATTGTAAAGCGCTATGTTGGCGCTATATAAATAAAAAGATTATTATTATATAGTTTTGATAAAATCATTGTTTTATTAGCAGAAGATTATCACTAGAGGACTAGTAAACCTGCTGCCTCCATATTCATGAACTCTGTATAACCCCGCCCCCACCACTGATTGGCAGGTTTCTGCCTATGCACAGTGGACACAGAAAGCTGCCAATCAGTGGTGTGAGTGGGGTTATACAGAGCTCAGCATTCAGAGAACTGCTAGATCTATCACAGATAAAACTGTAATTTTATAATAAATACAACACACAGCCCAGTAAGTGATACATCTCTGGAATCAAGGTCTCTGCCCCTCTATCATGCTTCTCTCAGATGGGGTAGCAAAAATCTGGTGAGAGATTCACTTTAAATATCTATGGTATTTGGATGCCCATTCCAATATCTGGGGCATCTGGAAATTCTACTATCTAGGATACATGCAGGCTCATTGTAATATCCATTCTAACATCCAGGGCATTTGGGGCTAGCCTTCTACTCAGGGTTTGTGCTTCCCCATTCTTCTATTCAGGGTAGCTGCAGACTTATGCTAACATCTAGGGCTCCTGCTAACTCAAGCTAATATCCCAGGTACCTGCAGACTTTTTCTCATTTCCAGGATATCTAGAGGGTGATTGTAATATCCAGAGCATAGTGGCTGGTGGCTCCATCTTCTACTTAGGGTACCTGCTTGCTCATTGTATTTTCCAACGTACCTGCAGAGTTATGCTAATATACAGGGTGTCTGCAGGCTCAGTCCTATATCCAGATAACAGTGTTTGGAGGTCCAATGTAATATCTATGGTGGCTAGAGGTCAATTATAATATCCAGGGCACCTGAAGACTCATTCTTCAAAGGACATCAGGAAGTAAGACAATTTAGCTACTTTATAGCAAACTTTATACTGTCTCTTTAATTAGATAAATATGTGTATGTTGAAGTTGGACTGGGGCTAAAGAGTGACATGTGTTGCGTGACTTGTCTGAGAATTGTTGTCTCGCGACACATGCTAATGTTCAAGTATCTCACTGATCATGGCAATATCTACGGTACCTGCAGGCTCACATTAATCACCAGGACACATAAAGTTTATGGCAGCTGGAGGCCGTGATCAATATGTGTATGTTGGTTAGGCTGGGGAAACATGGCAACATGTGTCATGCTACAACGATTCTCAGACAAATCTTGAGACAAAAGACATCCCTGTAACTGGTCTTCAACTTTCTGTCACGCGACTATTTCAGAGATGTGATTTTGCTGTAAATTGCACACAAGTAGGAGTCGCGTGTTACCTGCATCGAAGTCTAAAGCAAGCGAGTGTGTCTTGCGTCAGTAAATCCAGCACATTTGGAAACATTTGTGACTCTGAAGCAGTTGCAGGAATTCCCTGGTCGCAATGTGACACCATGAAAAATCGTGTGTCTTGCGTCAGTAAATCCAGCACATTTGGAAACATTTGTGACTCTGAAGCAGTTGCAGGAATTCCCTGGTCGCAATGTGACACCATGAAAAATCATTAGATGCGATGTCACAATGCAGACCACATTGTAATGACTAGAACAGTGTTTTTTCTGTAGACTAGTATTCTTTTTTTTATTATAGGGAGGCAATCAGGGTAATCCTCAGATACAGTGAATGAAAGCAGGGATTTATGTAATTAAAGTAATTTCATGGGATTAATATTTAGTGTCCATTTCACTAAACACTAAACGCTCGACAAGCCATTGACACTATTTAAAATGTAATCCCTAAGCTGAGATCTTTCGGGCTGGCATGGATGTGTAATGATGAGCCCCGGACATAAGTCTGTATGTATCTGTATATATCTCCATGAATGAATTGTGCCATGTAGAGACCAGGTTCTGATGTCCATACTAAAACTCGGCCAGTCATGTCCACAAATTGCGGACCTGCCTGGCCCCCGTGTGCAGCTCCATGTGCTGATCTCCATAGTGGAAGACTGCAGGTGCTGCCTAATCTTTATGTGGCACCCCAGGGGTCTGGTTGCCACAGTGGTAGAAATACCATGCCTGAGAGCAAGCATGGGTTTTCCTGGTCAGGAGCACATTTGCATGCAACGCCTCCTGCTCCAGTGCAGGGAGGGGAGGAACCTGCCCTTTATTATCTGGATCTGGGGCGGGGTTAGCTAGTCTAGTTCCAGAGGAAGGGACAGAGCAGCAGCAAGGAGCTCTGTAGGAGCCAGGAGCTGAAGACCAGGGACTGGAGCAGCAGAGCTCGTCCTGGCAGAAAGACACAGAGAACCGGACACTGGAGTCCGAGGCTGTGAGGATATTTACATCCAGCAGCAGAAACCACCTGGCAGGGATTTCAGGTCCTCTGGCCATAGAAAGCCCGGAGGCTCAGTCACACGCAAGGGACCGGCACCGCCATCGAGGAGTGGAAGGAACCAAAGGCCCCAAGTCACCAGCCATACGGGTGAGCACCACACGGTACACTCAGGGACGTGGGCTACTACACGACTACAGCAGGGTAGCCAGAAAGAGTACGGTCAGACGGGAAGGCCTATACCTCCACCTGGCCAGGGGGACTCTTGTTCGCTCACAGACTGACCAGGCCTCTAATGTTAGCCAGTACTCCCGGCAGGGCCTTCTTCATTACCAACAGAAAAGACCCTGAACTGCACTGCACGGACTCTGAGTCATTTCTGCTGCGTCCACGCATCACAACCCTCACCATCTATAGACGCTGCCCTGAGGCTATACTCCTCCCGTGGGGAGTTATACTACCCTCTGCTGCGCACACAATATCAGCCTCAGCGGTCTGCCCCGCAGCGGCAGTTCAGTGACCGCAATCCACGGGTGGCGTAGTCGGACATTTAAACATTGCAAAACCAAATAAACAGGTCCGCCACTGGTTTGACCACCCTGAGCCACGGGACTGGGTCGCGGCCATGGAGACTACAACCCCCAGCATTACACAGAGACCAGGCTCCGGGTATTTCCCCACACACGGCACATCAACTTTGGCGCAGTCGGCAGGATTTCGTGCCCGCATCCACCGGGTACTGCGTGCCTGAAGAAAGACTGTGATATTTACCGTGGTGAAGTTTCCCGCCATCCGCAGCTGTTTTTCCCGCCATCCGCCGCCATTTTCCCGCCATTGGGCGCCATTTCTGGGACACCGCGCGGGAAGAAGAGGGGCGTGGACGCCAAAAGTACGCGAGAGCTGAAGCCCCGCCTTACGCACTGACGCTGCGCAAGGTCCTGGAAGGAGCCCAGCGGACGCCGACGTCACCAGCGCGACGCAAGGTCCTCGACCCCGACGATCGCCTGCGGAGCCGCGGCCTACGGAGAAGAGGCAACGGAAGGTAGGCCACGGTTAACTAGGGGGGAAGAAGACACCAGGAATGGAGGGAGCTCCCACCGCCAGCCCGGCTGCTGCCGCAGTGATGCCGTTCACGATGCCGTATATCCCCGGAGCGGCATGGTTACCCCGGTACTCAGGGGAGTCGCATACCCTGAGCGACTTTAAAGAAAGACTGTATAGCCTATTCAAAGTATAACCCCTGTCCGAGGAACAAAAAGTGAGCATCCTGACAGGCCAGTTAATCAGAGCAGCCCAAAGAGAAGTGAAGTCCTGGTCAGCCAGGGAAAAGGGGACTGTAAAGGAAATACTGGCCCGTCTAAAGGACACTTTTGATACCCGCACCTCAACAGAGATCAAACTAAAATTTTATGGATGCAAGCAGCGGGCCCAAGACAGTATATGGGACTATGCTTTAAATTTGCAGGAAGCCCTGAGAGTCATTAAGCAGGCAGACCCTGACAGCGTGCGAAATGAGGATAAGCTGCTGACTGAACAGTTCAATGAGGGTCTACAGTCCAGCGCCCACCGAACCCAGTTGCGTGTAATGGCCTTGCAGAACCCTGATTTGGACTTTACGCAGTTCAAAGACAGGGCCATCCGGGTGCTCCGAGAACCGGCACCGGGTGGCGCTGTAACCCACAGGCGTCCTGCTATCACCTATCACCAGGAGGCGGCGCCCTTGTCTGCAGAGCCTGTGGGAGCTGATGCACAGGCTTTGGACAAAGACCCGGCTGCAGACCTGCGCCATCATGTCCAAGAACTCACCAAAAGCGTTGCCGCGCTAACCAGAACTGTGCAGTCTTTATAGGTGTCTTCCCCAGGAAAGATCCAGCTGGCTTCCAGTCCGGAGGACATCCCTTGGAGTCGACAGAGGAGGATCCCATCGTCCAGAGGAAGGCCCAGCGACCGCTACAACCAGGACGGACAACCCATCTGCAGCCACTGCAACCAACCAGGACATATGGCAAGGTACTGTCATTTAAACGGGCCCAACCTGGGGCAGAGGGCCGACCCCCAGGCATAAGATCATCAGGCCCATCGAGCTGGCGTGATAAGTATGTAGGGGGACGACCGGTCTTGCCTGTGGTGCTGGATGGCATTCCTATGAGTGCACTACTGGACACCGGGTCACAGGTAACCACCAGCCCCTATGTGCTTTTTAAGCGTTACTGGAATGACTCGGATATTACCCACTACCCAGATGACGATTTGAGCATCATCGCCAGCAATGATCAGCCCATACCGCAGGTGGGATTCAAAGAGGTGACCATCAAAATTGGCAAAGTTGAACTTCCATTCAAGGACTGATTATTGTGGACATTGACCGTCGTGAAAGCCACCCTAAGATAACCTTGGGTACTAATGTTATTGAAAATTGTCTTGCAGAGATAATTCTCATATTACAGCAGGTTGCGGTGAACGCCAGCTCCAGCCAGCTGCGTGTCCTACAAAAAGAGATCAGAGCCCTGATGAAAAGGCAACAGGTAGAACAGTCTGGTGGTGAGATTGGTAGTGTAAGGATGAGTGACCCGTTCCCTATCGCCATGCCCCCAAAAAGTGAGATGATGATCTGGTGCAGGACTGCAGTCAGGTTAAGAGGGAAGGACTACCAAGCCATGGTAGAACAAGTCTACTCGGACAGTAGGCCCACCATTTTGACAGCATGGGGGGTGGTCGATGTACGCCATGGGAGGGTACCCGTCCGCATCCTAAACATTGGGGAAAGAGAAGTATACTTGCCCCGGTATGCCACTCTAGCCAAATTGTTCACCGTTAACCAAAACTCTGTAAAGGCCGTGGAACCCTTGCCTCCATCTCAACCAGAGGAGGGTAACGGCTCCAAGAAACAAATGGAGGACTGGTGTCAGAAGCTGCATGTGGGTACCGACTCCACTCCCTTACACCAAAAACAGGGATATAAAGAACACCAATCATAGATGGGTAGTATAAATCACACCATGTGTGTAGATATAGGTATGATATGTACCTTTTATTAATTACTACCCTATATGGACTAAATGCGACTCCATCGCCAAATATAGAACTACCAGAGAAAAAAGCGAAGACCGAATCAACAATTCTGTAGCAAAAAATGGTCAATATTTATTATGATACAAAGATCAGACATATACAAAGGTCAGTACAATATTATAAAAAAGGACAATAAAATCAATAACAGCCCTCTCCACATGTGACTCCACACAGGGACCCATAATATAGGTAATCCATAGCAGACCTAGATCCTATGTATTTACTTAGTTATATCATATCTGCTGTATATATAACACGTATAAGCATTGGAATGGATACTATATATGCTGATTACCCTCACTACTGTGTGATAGAAACCAATAGAAGTCATTTACCATATCACCCTCCTATTATCTACTATTATTGTCATGTGCGGTGCACTAGATGAATAGAGGGAACATAGGAGTCCCCATTGAATGCTTACCGCAACTCTCCAGTATCCAAATGTAATCACCAGGGGGCAATAACACTGTTAGGGGTCCATAATGGGGAGGCACATGTCGAGAGAGACGCCCCTACGCGCGTTTCGGCTGTTCCCTTCGTCAGGGGGCGTGTTCATTGCATCTCTATTGCTTGTTTTTATAGGCGCTGGAGCTGCCGTAAGACAGGAAATGATGTGTGTGTTGTCATAGTGATGAGGACGCCAGCAGGCCTCCGCATCACATGACCGCGGGTGGGCGGAGCAAAGTCCGCATCACATGACCACGGGTGGGCGGAGCTAAGTCACAACACCGTGAGACCGGACATGATGCGTGCGTCGTCATGGGGATGAGGACGCCAACTGAACTCCGCATCACATGACCATGGGTGGGCGGAGCTGAGGCACAACATCGATATCACCGCAGACACAGAGGCCGACCGACACCCCCGCCCACCTGTATGTACGCAGCACACATTTTCCTCTATGCAAATGCACATCGTGATTGTTATCTCATAGCAGAGTAACATATATAGACTATGAACAATGAGAAAACATGTAACAATACAAAGACACAACATATAACGGAACAACAGGGGAAAGAAAGGGGGAAAGAACAAAAGATACGGAAGGCAGGGGAGGGAAGGAAAAGAGGGGGAAGGGGGGATGTGCCACATGTGAGGATGACAGATTCTAGGTAGAAGACCACCATAAACAACATGTATAGTAGGAAAAGATCATATATACATCTATAGAGAGAGAAAATATATGAATCAGATGTACACCTTCCATATCTCATATCCAATGTATCATGATATCAGGCATATCGTCCTCATGGTACACCTATAATGAATATATATATATCCACATTATATCTACCCTCCACATGTATATCATTGATAATCCACAAAAAGGTGGTTGATTAGGGCCCATATATCATATACTATATACATGTATGCATACCACAAAATGTCCACTACCTGTATGTATATTTTAGGGTCGAACCAAGGGGAAACCAATTAATCGGGACATATTCCATATCCAACGCGATGTCTACCTAATACACACATACATATAAACATGATATCTACAATCAGAGTCACCCACAGTACCCTCCCCAAGGATAGAAGTAATGCACATAGTACATATATTACATATCATTGAAATATATATACTGAACATAAACAGATATATATCTATACAGTTCACCCACCAACCCATGCACCCCATATATTACACCAGCATACATGAGTCCCACACAACATATCAAATACACCATATAAAAGTCAATATAGAGGCGAAGACAAATACACATTATAACAAATAGTAACATAGTGTAGACAAACAGAATCCCCGAAACTACACTAGTAGGACCTCAATATATGTATACAGTCCTTTTAGCTATAATGTTTAATGTCTCTCGCATCGACTTGTAGTCGGTGTTCCCTCGTCGTTATGTCAGGATCAAATGCGACATCACATCTAAGCCATTCTCACTCACCAGTAACAATCACCCTGCTGTCGACAAAAAGAAAGACGATCATAGATGCATAGAGAAATCCTGATAGATGCAAAAAGAGATAAAATCAATATATACACTTAATAAACATATACAGAATAAAATTGAACGTAGGTTGTAGAGGGCCACTAGCATAGAGATATTAATATACAGGTTTTAATATATGGTATGGGTTTTAGAGAAAGGGGGAATAACTAATGCTCTCATTAAGACCCTTCGGTTGTAGTGTACCAAGGGTCCAGATCCAACGAGATTCTGTTTGCGCCAATTTTTGGCCAATCCTCCCACCACGAATGTTAGGTGTTATACAGTCGATACCCCTAATCTGGAGTGCTGATGAGTCACAGTTATGATGGGTCTTGAAATGGCGGGGAAGGGTTTTGAGAGTGGATGCATCCACGTGGCCGGCCGCCGCAATAATGCCCAAAACGTGTTCACGGACTCGCACTTTGAATTGGCGAGTAGTCATACCTATATATATAAGCCCACATGGGCATGTAGCAAAGTATATGACATGTTTGGTGGTGCAGGTGATAAATTTCTTGATCTTATACGTTTTAGATCTATCCGAACCTATGTATGGCCTAAACCTATGTATGAGAGGGAAGCATATCGACAGTTAAATAACAAAATTTGCTATAAGAAATTGACATTCAATCCCCTCACCACGTATATGGCAGAATTGAAGGTGATTATCAACAGAGCTGTTGCGGAGGATATCATTACGAGAGAATTAGCTTCAGCTCTGTTGGTAGCAGAATCTACGATTCCCACCCTGTATCTTCTCCCCAAGATCCACAAAAATGCCGAGATTCCCCCTGGACGCCCCATTATTTCGGGTAGGGGGAACTTCTTGGAACATGTCAATAGGTGGATCGACTCCCATCTGCAGCCACTGGTGGAATGCCTACCTTCTTTTCTGAGAGATACTGGCGAGTTACTTAGGAAGGTGGATGGACTATATGTTGAGGATGATACCACCTTAGTGACTGCCGATGTGGAGTCACTCTATACCAATATTAGACATGCGGATGGTATTTCCGCGGCTAAGTTTTTCTTGGGCACCTCATCTGTACCTTATGCCTTAAGATCCTTGATCTTGGAACTGTTGGAGTTCTCTTTGCATCATAATTTTTTTACATTTAAGGGGTCTTTTTTCCTGCAGACCCAGGGGACAGCAATGGGTGCGGCTTTTGCGCCGTCCTATGCCAATCTGTTCCTGGGTCTGTGGGAAAGAGACCTCTGCCTGACAGATCGTGAGGAGTCAATGGGTCGTGTCCTCTTTTGGGCACGCTACATTGATGACATCCTCATGATCTGGCAGGGTTCAACACTAAAACTAAAAGAATTTATGGATCAATTAAATGGGAACGTATGGAATATACATCTTACATATCAGTCCAATGAACAACAAGTTGAATTTCTGGATGTGTCACTGATAAGGGATGACACCAACTGTCTACAGACGACGCTATTTCGGAAACCTACATCTACCAATATATTGCTGCATGCAACATCATCCCACCCTAAACATATGATCAGATCGGTGCCGGTGGGACAGTTCCTCAGAATTCGGAGGATCTGCTCCACCGACACCGAATTCGAACGACAGGCCTCTGAACTCAGAGATAGATTCCTCGAGAGAGGATATAGCCGTCGTATGATCAAGAGGGCATACAACAGAGCGAAATTCTCGTCCAGACATGACCTGATCTATGGAAAGAGAAGTGATGAGGGGACTGAAGAAAATGAAAAAGTGAGATTCATCACCAATTATCATTCTCAATTTTCTAAGATGAGACAGATACTGTCTAGATCTTGGCACATTCTGAGAGCTGACAGTGTCATCTCCAAGTTTATTCCAGAGAGGCCACTGATCACAATTAGACGGTCAAGAAATTTGCGGGACCATCTAGTTCATTCACACTATGAGGGGTCGGAAGTGGCTTCATTTTTGGACACTCAGAGGAGGAGGAGTGGATGCACTCCTTGTGGCCGATGCGTCGCATGCCCAAATGTGGAACGTTGTGATACGTTCTTTGGTTCGGATAGATCTAAAACGTATAAGATCAAGAAATTTATCACCTGCACCACCAAACATGTCATATACTTTGCTACATGCCCATGTGGGCTTATATATATAGGTATGACTACTCGCCAATTCAAAGTGCGAGTCCGTGAACACGTTTTGGGCATTATTGCGGCGGCCGGCCACGTGGATGCATCCACTCTCAAAACCCTTCCCCGCCATTTCAAGACCCATCATAACTGTGACTCATCAGCACTCCAGATTAGGGGTATCGACTGTATAACACCTAACATTCGTGGTGGGAGGATTGGCCAAAAATTGGCGCAAACAGAATCTCGTTGGATCTGGACCCTTGGTACACTACAACCGAAGGGTCTTAATGAGAGCATTAGTTATTCCCCCTTTCTCTAAAACCCATACCATATATTAAAACCTGTATATTAATATCTCTATGCTAGTGGCCCTCTACAACCTACGTTCAATTTTATTCTGTATATGTTTATTAAGTGTATATATTGATTTTATCTCTTTTTGCATCTATCAGGATTTCTCTATGCATCTATGATCGTCTTTCTTTTTGTCGACAGCAGGGTGATTGTTACTGGTGAGTGAGAATGGCTTAGATGTGATGTCGCATTTGATCCTGACATAACGACGAGGGAACACCGACTACAAGTCGATGCGAGAGACATTAAACATTATAGCTAAAAGGACTGTATACATATATTGAGGTCCTACTAGTGTAGTTTCGGGGATTCTGTTTGTCTGCACTATGTTACTATTTGTTATAATGTGTATTTGTCTTCGCCTCTATATTGACTTTTATATGGTGTATTTGATATGTTGTGTGGGACTCATGTATGCTGGTGTAATATATGGGGTGCATGGGTTGGTGGGTGAACTGTATAGATATATATCTGTTTATGTTCAGTATATATATTTCAATGATATGTAATATATGTACTATGTGCATTACTTCTATCCTTGGGGAGGGTACTGTGGGTGACTCTGATTGTAGATATCATGTTTATATGTATGTGTGTATCAGGTAGACATCGCGTTGGATATGGAATATGTCCCGATTAATTGGTTTCCCCTTGGTTCGACCCTAAAATATACATACAGGTAGTGGACATTTTGTGGTATGCATACATGTATATAGTATATGATATATGGGTAATTGGCCCTAATCAACCACCTTTTTGTGGATTATCAATGATATACATGTGGAGGGTAGATATAATGTGGATATATATATATTCATTATAGGTGTACCATGAGGACGATATGCCTGATATCATGATACATTGGATATGAGATATGGAAGGTGTACATCTGATTCATATATTTTCTCTCTCTATAGATGTATATATGATCTTTTCCTACTATACATGTTGTTTATGGTGGTCTTCTACCTAGAATCTGTCATCCTCACATGTGGCACATCCCCCCTTCCCCCTCTTTTCCTTCCCTCCCCTGCCTTCCGTATCTTTTGTTCTTTCCCCCTTTCTTTCCCCTGTTGTTCCGTTATATGTTGTGTCTTTGTATTGTTACATGTTTTCTCATTGTTCATAGTCTATATATGTTACTCTGCTATGAGATAACAATCACGATGTGCATTTGCATAGAGGAAAATGTGTGCTGCGTACATACAGGTGGGCGGGGGTGTCGGTCGGCCTCTGTGTCTGCGGTGATATCGATGTTGTGCCTCAGCTCCGCCCACCCATGGTCATGTGATGCGGAGTTCAGTTGGCGTCCTCATCCCCATGACGACGCACGCATCATGTCCGGTCTCACGGTGTTGTGACTTAGCTCCGCCCACCCGTGGTCATGTGATGCGGACTTTGCTCCGCCCACCCGCGGTCATGTGATGCGGAGGCCTGCTGGCGTCCTCATCACTATGACAACACACACATCATTTCCTGTCTTACGGCAGCTCCAGCGCCTATAAAAACAAGCAATAGAGATGCAATGAACACGCCCCCTGACGAAGGGAACAGCCGAAACGCGCGTAGGGGCGTCTCTCTCGACATGTGCCTCCCCATTATGGACCCCTAACAGTGTTATTGCCCCCTGGTGATTACATTTGGATACTGGAGAGTTGCGGTAAGCATTCAATGGGGACTCCTATGTTCCCTCTATTCATCTAGTGCACCGCACATGACAATAATAGTAGATAATAGGAGGGTGATATGGTAAATGACTTCTATTGGTTTCTATCACACAGTAGTGAGGGTAATCAGCATATATAGTATCCATTCCAATGCTTATACGTGTTATATATACAGCAGATATGATATAACTAAGTAAATACATAGGATCTAGGTCTGCTATGGATTACCTATATTATGGGTCCCTGTGTGGAGTCACATGTGGAGAGGGCTGTTATTGATTTTATTGTCCTTTTTTATAATATTGTACTGACCTTTGTATATGTCTGATCTTTGTATCATAATAAATATTGACCATTTTTTGCTACAGAATTGTTGATTCGGTCTTCGCTTTTTTCTCTGGTAGTACCAAAAACAGGGAGTCTACCGGGTAGTGCAGGAATACGAAAGAGTCTTTAGCAAACACCCGCTAGACTTTGGGCAAGTAAAGGGGGTAGAACACCACATCCCCACAGGAGACCATCCACCCATAAAGGAGAGATACCAACCTGTACCCCCTGCACACTATCAGAATGCCAAGGGAATGTTGCGAGAAATGAAGGAGGCTGGGGTAATCAGGGACAGCTGTAGCCCCTGGGCAGCTCCACTAGTTCTTGTGAAAAAGAAAGATGGCACCATGAGAATGTGTGTAGACTACAGGAAGGTCAACCGTATCACACACAAAGATGCGTACCCGTTACCTAGGATAGAGGAATCTTTAGCTGCCTTAAAGTCTGCTAACTTCTTCTCCACTTTGGATCTTATTAGCGGGTACTGGCAGGTTCCTGTAGCCGAGGCCGACAAGGAGAAGACCGCATTCACCACCCCAATGGCTCTAAGCGAATTCAACTGTATGCCGTTCGGGCTCTGCAACGCACCAGGAACCTTCCAGCAGTTGATGGAGTGCTGCCTGGGGCACAGGAATTTCGAGACGGTCCTGCTATACCTGGACGATGTCATTGTGTATTCCAAAACATACGAGGACCATCTGAGACACCTGGCAGAAGTGTTTGACGCCCTGGCAGGCTACGGCCTAAAGGTGAAACCCTCCAAGTGTCATCTACTGAAGCCAAAGGTACAGTACCTGGGACATGTGGTGAGTGCTGATGGAGTAGCTCCAGACCCTGATAAGATCACAGTGATTAAGGACTGGCCAAGACCCTCCAGCATAAAGGAAGTGTGGCAGTTCCTCGGGTTGGAAGGCTACTAAAGAAGATTCATTCCCGGTTTCATCAAGATGGCAGCTCCTATGCAGGACCTCCTGATAGGCCAGTCCAGGAAGGCCAAAAACCAGAAGCAGCCCTTCAAATGTGACAAGCTGGAGGATGAGTCATTCCGCCAGCTGAAGATGGCCCTCACGGGGGATGAAATCCTGGCGTACCCTGATTACGGCCAGCCTTTTATTCTCCACACAGACGCGAGCAACATCGGGCTAGGGGCGGTGCTGTCCCAGATCCAACAGGGCAGAGAACGGGTGATCGCTTATGCCAGCAGGAAGCTACGGCCCACAGAAAGGAATCCTGAAAATTACAGCTCCTTCAAGCTAGAGTTCCTCGTGGTGGTATGGGCAGTGACCGAGCGCTTTAAACATTACCTTGCCTCTTCCAAGTTCACTGTGTACACGGACAACAACCCGTTGACACACCTGGACACTGCAAAACTTGGTGCCCTGGAGTAGAGATGGATGGCCCGCCTATCCAACTATGAGTTCACCATCAAATACCGGGCGGGACGCGCAAATGCCAACGCAGACGCCCTGTCCAGGATGCCGAACTTGCCGGACGGAGGGGAAGATCCAGAAGAACTGGAAGAGCTTGAACAACCTGCGTTCCACCAACGTGGGATTACCCAGTGCTCCCACCGTGTAAGGGACAGGCACTCTGCCACGTTCAATCCCTTACCCCACTACAGCTGGGCGGAGACGCAAGACAGTGACCCAGCCGTCCACCTGGTAAAAGAGGTGCTGACACAGGCTGATGCCCTGCTTGACCCAGATGCTCCGGAAGAGACCAAACAGCTGTGGAAGGAGAAGAGTAAACTGTTTCTCTACAAGGGGAAGCTGTGCCGGAGAATTGTCAATTCCCGGACACATGAGCTGACCTGGCAGGTAGTGGTCCCGAGACGAGACGCGGCTATGGTCCTGGAGGCATACCACGACGGAGCAGGGCACTTTGGATGGAAGAATCTGGAGTTCCTGTTGCGTAGGCATGAGAGGGGCCATTGAGAAATGGTGCAGAGACTGCGGCCCGTGCAACCTGAGAAGAAAGGACCGTGGCAGCCAGAAGACTCCCCTGCAGTCCATCAGCCACTAGAATTGGTAGCCCTGGACCATGTGAAGCTGGCTCCAAGTAGGTCCGGGTACGTCTACGCCCTCACCATCGTAGACCACTACTACCGGTTCCTGGTGGTGGTCCCTGTCAAGGACTTAACGGCTCAGACAGCAGCTAGAGCCTTCCAGCAGCACTTCTGCCGTCCACACGGGTATCCGGAGCAAGTGTTGACTGACCAAGGTCCAGCCATGAAAATGATCTTGCTGCGGAATGCACGGTTCTTCTTCTTGAACCATGGAAGGAAGTGCTGTTTGAGAAACTCAACATACATTAAGGAGTTCATCTTTACCCCTTCAGGGATCCTAAAAGGGCCGACAATCTCTCTCCCCATGATTCCAGCCCAAAACATTACTCCACCTCCTCCTTGTTAGTGCCGTAGCCGTGTTTGCATGGGGTGTCCATCAACCAGCCATCCTCCACTCCATCCATCTGGACCATCGAGATCATTTCATGCATGATAATGCCCCGTCTCATGCTGCACATAACACATCTGCATCTCTGGCTGCTATGGGCATAAAAGGGTACAAAGTTATGGTGTGACACCCATGCTCCCCTGACCTCAACCCCATTCAGAACCTCTGGAGCATTATCAAAAGGAGTGTCTATGATGGCGGGAGGCAGTTCACATCTAAGCAACAGATCTGGGAGGGTATTCTGTCCTCATGCAAAACATTTGAAGCAGAAACCATCCAAAACCTGACAAATTCAATGGACGAGAGAGTTCAGAAGCTCCTTTCGAACAAGCGGTCCTATGTGCAAATATAACATCACCTAGAATAAAGTTTTGAGTTGAAAACTGTTTGATTTCAGTTTGTAATAACCTGCTAATGCTTAGAATTTCAAAAATGACCATTTTTTTGTTCTTTATTAAAATGAAAAGGTTGAAAACTCTGCTGTGCATAATAATTTGGAACATGCATTTTGAGTGCAGTTTGAGTTTTTTATTTTTTTTAAAAATATACTGTTATCATAGGCAGTTTGTACAAAAAACATTCAATTGTACTCTAATAGTTATTTGACTGGAAAATTACAATGACTGCAATTCATATAGGTAATTTGGGAAAATCTGAGAAAATATTATTTGCATAATAATTTGGAACACAGTGTATTTGTTAACTCTATGAAAGTTCGTGACGCCACCTGTGGTTTCTGGTGAGAATCACCAGCGCTGCGGCAGTCCACTGAGGCCGGTGATAAGGCAGCTCGATGGTATAGCTCCCCACAGGTGGAGCTAGGCCTCAGGGCAGCGTACGGAGAAGGGGATGCAGGACAGGCGAGACCCAGCCGGGTCAGAGCAAGAACGGGGACAGACACAGTAGTCACTTCAGTACCTTTTACTGGTGGTAATTCAGGCACATCCCGGAGCACTGTAGGGTGAAGGGTGCATATCAGGATCCTCCCCAATGAGTGGGTGTAGGGCCTCCTGCTTCTGGCCTCTGCCTAGTAAGTTTCTGACCTGCCTAAAGCTAGGCCTAACTTTATCTCTGTCCTGCACCGGCTGACGTTGTGGTAGGGCCTTCTCTTGGAGTGCACGCTCCCAGCTTACGGGACCTATGTGTCCCCTGGCTCTGTTGCGTATCAGCTCTCTGGTGAACCTGGGACCTGTAGTTCTCCAGGGATTCCGGTTATGCCTTACTGGGTCGTAGAGATCCCGGTAAGCTCGGACCCGGTGTCCGGTATAATTTCGGGGTGAGCTGGGTAAGCTCCTCTGCCCCCACTGCTACTCACTTTCCACTCGCCTTCGGCCACACTCGGGCCCTCACTAGGCTAGTCACGCTAACGGCAGCTTGCCGCGCTTCACCGATCTTATGGTGCCGGCACACCTTAAGCTCTAAATGAGCTCCCTGAATCTAGCTAGCAGGAGCCTCATGCTCCACTGCTGAACTATTAGCTGAGTTCTCTAAACTAGACTGAGCTCCACTGCAGACTAACCTCTCTCAGGCTTCTCTACTGCAGGAACTCTTCAGAGGAACTCCTAACTGCCTAGCTCCACTTCCCTATTTATATCCCTAATGGGCTCCCTCTGCTGGTCTGAGGTGGAAGGTGGAGATGTGTGAATGTTTATGGGGGCCTCTTGTGGAGGATTCCATTAATACACCCTTCTAGGATCTGTGGTACCAAGCGCAGCTGGGCGCCACAGTCTCCCATAGTCTTTGCTTATGCCTTCCAAGCAAAAGCTGGCAAAAATTAGGACGGAGGAACTTGCAATGCCCCTTACAAGAGCCATGCAATACAGCATATTACAAACATTATTCCCATTATTGGGGAGTGGGTCTCCCATAGTATTTGCTTATGCCTTCCAAGCAAAAGCTGCCAAAAATTAGGACGGAAGAACTTGCAATGCCCCTTACAAGAGCCATGCAGTACAGCATATTACAAACATTATTCCCATTATTGGGGAGTGTGTCTCCCATAGTCTTTGCTTATGCCTTCAAAGCAAAAGCTGCCAAAAATTAGGACGGAGGAACTTGCAATGCCCCTTACAAGAGCCATGCAGTACAGCATATTACAAACATTATTCCCATTATTGGGGAGTGGGTCTCCCATAGTATTTGCTTATGCCTTCCAAGCAAAAGCTGCCAAAAATTAGGACGGAGCAACTTGCAATGCCCCTTACAAGAGCTATGCAGTACAGCATATTACAAACATTATTCCCATTATTGGGGAGTGGGTCTCCCATAGTATTTGTTTATGCCTTCCAAGTAAAAGCTGCCAAAAATTAGGAAATGCGATGCCCGTTCGAAGAGTTGTGGAGGTTAGAGTTAATTAAAAACAACATTTCAATGCCCCTTGGAAGAGCTGTGGAGTTCAGCGTGGTTTAACAAGACGCTTTTAATGCCCCTTGGAAAAGTGGTGAAGGTCACAGTAGCTTAACAAGACAGTTTGAATGCCCCTCGGAAAAGTGGTGGAGGTCGCAGTAGCTTAACAAGACGCTTTTAATGCCCCTTCCAAGAGCCATACAGTACAGCATCTTAAAAATATTATTCCCATTATTGGGGAGTGGGTCTCCCACAGTCTTTGCTTATGCCTTCCAAGGAAAAGCTGACAAAAATAAGGACGGAGGAACTTTCAATAATGGCAACACGGACCACGGTCACCCTGGTGGTATAGTGGTGGTGGAGGCTGAGGATAAGGAGAAGAACATAAAACAGCCGAAATGAGGAAGAGTATACCCATGTGTGGGTGTGAATCGGTGCATTTGAATACCAAATAACATAGTGGATTTGACTTTATGTTACTCTGCTGTCATTTGGTGGTGATGAGAAGTCTGGCCCAATCCAGCCCTTGTTTATTTTGATAAGGGTCAGCTTGTCAGCATTGTCAGTTGACAGGCGAGTGCGCTTATCAGTTATAATTCCCCCAGCGGCACTAAAAACACGCTCCGATAACACGCTAACGGCAGGGCAGGCCATGACCTCCAAGGCGTACAGAGTGAGTTCATTCCAAGTGTCCAGCTTGAATACCCAATAATTAAAAGGCACAGAGGAATCACGGAGGACGCTGGTACGGTCGGCAAGGTACTCCCTCAGCATCTTTTGAAACTTTCCACTCCTTGTGAGAGTACCCCGTGCCTCAGGGCCTGTAAGCTGGGAGGGTCTCAGAAAACTGTCCCAGAACGTTGACAGTGTTCCCCTACCTCTGCTGGACTGGAGTTGCCTCTCTCTTGCTTGTACGCCTTGGTTGGTCAACGAACTGTGACCTCTGCCGCTAGCGTGTTCAGATGGGAATTTTTTTAACAGTTCTGCAGCAAGGGCCTTCTGGTACTGCACCATTTTTGTAGACCTCTCCACCTCAGGAATAAGAGAGTGAAAGTTCTCCTTGTAGCGGGGGGTCTAAAAGTGTCACCAACCAGTAATGACTGTTACCCAACATTTTGACAACGCAAGGGTCATGGTTAAGGCAGCGTAACATAAAGTTAGCCATGCGTGCCAGACTGGTAACGGGCAAGACTTCCGTGTCCTCACCAAGATGATGACTGACCATGCTCTCCTCCTCCTCCTCCCCCCTGTCCTCAGGCCACCCACGCTGAACCGACGGTATGACAGTTGAACAGGTACTACCATCTACAGCGCATGATACAAGCTCCTGTTCTTCCTCCTCCTCCTCTCCCTCATTGTCCCCCAATGCACTTTGGGATGAGATGAGGCTGGGCTGTGTGTAATCGACCGCTACGGCTTCTTCATCCATCTCATCATACTCTGGCTGCAATGCCTCCTCTTAATTCTCTGCCATGCCACCTGCCATGCCAGCATCAGCAGGGGTGACAAAACTACCAGCCTGACCACCACCAGCACGATCAGGCACATGGCAGCAAAACATCCGATTTTGTGGGGCATACCCCAGGGTCCATGACCAGTGTCAGCGGGTGTCACCACTGCTTCTACCGCTGTTGTACATGCAATAGAACCCCCTGTTGTGTGTGCAAGGCAATCCCCTGTCCATACTGCATGCAAAGATGCCCCCTCCTCTCAGTCTTCACTTGTTATGGCAGTTTCTCAAGAAACAGCATCAACGTCCATGTCCACGTCCCACCACAGCGTTCAATTGTCCATATCCCAGACCTTTGAACGAAAGCGGAAATTTGCAGCTAACGCCCCACAGGCCACAGTCCTAAATTCGCACATTTCACGACTGCTTGCGTTGGAAATGCTGCCTTTTAGGCTGGTGGAGACGGAATCCTTCCGCAACCTTATGGCGGTGGCCGTCCCTCGGTACTCGGTCCCCAGCCGACACTATTTTGCCCGGTTTGCCATCCCCGCACTACACAAGCACGTGTCCCAAATCATCTGCCGTGCCCTCAACAACGCAGTTACTGGGAGAGTCCACCTGACAACGGACACGTGGACAAGTGCTTGTGGCCAGGGAATGTACATCTCCCTGATGGCACACTGGGTAAACATAGTGGAAGCCGGGACCCAGTCGGACCTTGGGACGGAACACATCCTCCCCACACCGAGGATTGCAGGCCCTATGTCATTCAGAGTTGCCCCCACAGTGTACAGCTCCTGCGCATCATCCTCCTCCTCATGTTCAGCCTCCATCTCAGATATCAGTTACAAGCTGGAAGCACTGCAGTACTGCCTTCGCCAAGAGGCAACAGGCTGTGCTGAAACTCATAAGCTTAGGTGAGAAACCTCACACTGCTTGTGAGTTGTGGACAGCTGTGAAAGAGCAGGCAGATCTGTGGCTGAGACCGCTGAACCTACATCCAGGCATGGTCGTGTGTGACAATGGCCGTAACCTGGTGGCGGCTCTGAGGCGAGGCGAGATCACACACGTACCATGCCTGGCTCATGTGCTTAACCTCGTGGTTCAGCGGTTTCTTAAATCGTACCCCGAGTTGCCAGATCTGCTCGTCAAAGTACGCTGCCTGTCAGCTCATTTTCGCAAGTCGGCTACAGCTTCTGCCGCCCTTGCTGTGTTGCAGCAGCGTTTGCAGCTTCCGTCACACCGACTGGTGTGTGATGTCCCCACACGTTGGAACTCTACCCTCCACATGTTGCAAAGGATTTGTGAGCAGAAGAGAGCAGTTGTGGAGTACCAGCTGCATAGAATAATGCAGCCCCCACCCATAGTATAATGCAGCAACCCCCCCAGAGTATAATGCAGCCCCCTGCCAAGAGTTTAATGCAGCCCCCACAGAGTATAATGCAGTCACCCCTCCAGAGTATAATGCAGCCCCCTAAGTATAATGCAGCCTCCCCCATAGTATAATGCAGGCCCCACCCATAATATAATGCAGGCTCCACCATAGTATAATGCAGCCCCCCCCACAGTATAATGCAGCCTCCCCCATAGTATAATGCAGGCCTCCCCCATAGTATAATGCAGGCCCCCCATATAGTATAATGCAGCCCCCCATAGTATAATGCAGGCCCCCCATAGTATAAGTCAGGCCTCCCCCACATAGTATAATGAAAGCCCCCCATAGTTTAAGTCAGGCCCCCCCACATAGTATGATACAGCCACCCCCCACATAGTATAATACAGCCACCCCCCACCCAGAGTATAACGCAGGCCCCCCCCCATAGTATAATGCAGCCCCCCCATAGTATAAGTCAGGCCTCCCCATAGTATAATGCGGCCCCCCCTCACATAGTATAATGCAGGCCCCCCATAGTATAATGCAGCCACCCAGTCCTGCAGTATTATAGCGACCGCATACTCACTGATTTACAAAAAAAATAAATACATGCTTACCTCTCCTCCTCATTCCCCCGCTGCCCAGGTGTCCGCAGCGCGTCTCAGCAGCTCCACTGCCGGCACAGCGTGGTGCGTCATCGAGCCCGCTGCAGGCAGAGGGGGGAATGATGGGAGAGGGAGCGTCAGCCCTGCTTACACCCTCACTTACGGCAGCCCCTCGGCACAGTAATATGCGGTCGGCGGTGGTGGTGATGATGAGTATGTGCTGGGCGACGGTGGAGGAGGTCCTGGGCGGCGGTGGTCCCGGGATGCGGTGGCGGAGGTCCGGGGGTATGTGCGGCTGATGCCAGCGGTGGTCTCAGCCTGTCAGTATTGCACTGCAGGCTGCTATCACTGCCCACCTGTTAAGGGCACAGCAGGGAGAACATCCGTCTGCAGTGCCCTGAACACACTGAACAGCACAATGGGAGCGCCGGGTACGTAAGTAAAAAGAGTTTGTTTTTTCTATTTATTGAATATATGGGGGCCCCATATACGCTGGGAGGCGGATGATGGAGGGGCCATAGACGCCAGGGGTAAGGATGATGGGGGCCATAGACGCCAGGGGTGAGGATGATGGGGGCCATAGATGCCAGGAGGAAGATGGGGGCCATACACGCTGGGAGGAGGATACTGGGGGCCATACAGGCCAGAGGTGAGGATGATGAGGGCCATACATGTCAAGGGTGAGGATGATGAGCGTCCATGTGCTTTTTCCTTTGTGTGTGAGCGTGCGTGTCTATTTTCCTGTTTGAGCGTGCATGTGTATTTTTCTGTGGGTGTGAGCGTGCATATTTTTTTGTGCGTGAGCATGCGGGTGCATTTTTCATTTTTCTGTGTGTGAGCATGCGTGTGCATTTTTCTGTGTGTGAGCATGCATGTGCATTTTTCTGCGTGTGTGAGCGTGCGTGTGCATTTTTCTGTATGTGAGCGTGCGTGTCTATTTTCCTGTTTGAGCGTGCGTGTGAATTTTTCTGTGTGTGAGTGTGTGTGTATTTTTCTGTGTGTGAGCGTGCATATTTTTCTGTGTGTGAGCGTGCATGTGTATTTTTCTGTGTGTGTGAGCGTGCGTGTGCATTTGTCTGTGTGTGAGCGTGCGTGTGCATTTTTCTGTGTGTGAGCGTGCGTGTGTATTTTGCTATGTATAGTAGAGATCGGATGATCGCAGCTTCAAGTAAGAAATACAGTATAAAGTGAAAAGATATCTAATCGCAGCCTGTGCGATACTCCCCAGACCAATGTATCCAATCCCAGCCAGTGCGATACTCCCCAGACCGGTGTATCTAATCCTGTCATCATGTGCGATACACCCCAGACCGGTTTATCTAATTCTATCATCATGTGCGATACTCCTTAGACCGGTGTATCTAATCCCGCGCGATACTCCTTAGACCGGTGTATCCAATCCCGTCATCGTGTGCGATACTCCCCAGACTGGTGTATCTAATCCCGTCACCATGTGCGATACTCCTTAGACCGGTGTATCTAATCCCATCATCATGTGCGATACTTCTTAGACCGGTGTATCTAATCCCGTCATCATGTGCGATACTCCCCAGACTGCTGTATCTAATCCCGTCATCATGTGCAAATCTCCCCAGACTGGTGTATCCAATCCCAGCCTGTGAGATACTAGCCAGACCAGTGTATCCAATCCCTGCCTGTGCGATACTCCCCAGACCGGTGTATCTAATCCCGTTATCATGTGCGGTACTCCCCAGACCGGTGTATTCAATCCCGTTATCATGTGCGATACTCCCCACACCGGTGTATCCAATCTGGTCGTCATGTGCGATACTCCCCAGACTGGTGTATCTAATCCGGTCATCATGTGCGATACTCCCCAGACCGATGTATCTAATCCTGTCATCGTGTGCGATACTCCTTAGACCGGTGTATCTAATCCTTTCATCGTGTGCGATACTCCTTAGACCGGTGTATCTAATACTGTCATCATGTCCGATACTCCCCAGACCGGTGTATCTAATCCCGTTATCATGTGCAATACTCCCTAGACCGGTGTATCCAATCCCAGCCTGTGCGATACTCCGCCGGACCGGTGTATATAATCCTGTCATTATGTGCGATACACCCCAGACTGGTGTATCTAATCCCATCATCATGTGCGATACTCCCCAAACCGGTGAATCTAATCCCATCATGCGATACAATACACTGAGCCCTGTTGCTAGATACGTGTAGTGTATCATGTGCTGTGAATAATCCCAGTGTGTGATACACTCCATGTATCTAACTCCAGTTTATGATACAGCTAGCAGCACCAACTCTGTGACACTGTCAGTCACCAACAAAACGGCTCCATACTGTGATCCTAAACTTCATTCTTTCTTACCTTTTTGCAAACACCCAGAAGGGGAGGAGACATCACACCCATGAGAGCAGATTCAGCTCAATTTACTGCAGTCATAATGTGAGCTTGTTGTACACTAGGCTTTCGTGGCAAATTTCAGCAGCTGTTCCCCCTAGTGTTTAAAAGAGGAAATACCAAATCTTTTAAAATTATTTTTCATATTTTACAAATGCTAATATTTTTTTTTTAAATAAAAACATTAATACTTTACATTTTTTTAATTGTTGAATTATTTTTTTTATGGCACCTTCCCTTTAACAGTGTTAATAGATTCCCTTTATGTTCTTACTTGAAGGGGACTTGAAACTGTGATTGTTAGAAATACTAAAATGGCAAAACTGGGGTGGGGTGATTTCATTAGGCCATGATGACACATTAGCACCCAGTGATCATGTTACGGAGGAACCAAAGGGGCGACGGAGGGGGCCTCTAAAGCAGTTAAACAATATTTAAGGAGTTAAACATTCAGCAATTTAATGAGGGCATTGGGCGTAGCAGCAGGAAAAAGTTATCATGACAGTAAGGGTATGTGCCTCAGGATATAGCAGTGTTTTGGACGCATTGTATTGTCGCTGCGTCCAAAATGCTGCGTTCTAATCACGCAGGGAAATCCGCATGTATTCAAAGAACAATGCAGAGTTACCACACCCTATACATTCTATTGGGGAAATTTGACATGCTGCGCCTCGTAAATCCGCGCCACGGGTGAGTTTACGGCGGCGTCAAATAGAAGCACAGTGGGCATGGGATTTCTATAAATCCATCCACTGTGCTTCTAATGTGGAATGCAGTGTTTTGGACGCAGCGCAGATGAGTTGCGTCCAAAACGCTCCTATTCCTGATCGTGGGCACGTACCCTTAAAGATGACTCCAATCAGAAGACATCGCATGGGAGGTCACTGAATTTAACTGTACTGCAATTACTTCTCACCAGAGGCTTACAAATTGCTGTGCAGTTGCACAGGGGTGTTGAACAAAAGAGGGGCCTCTTGTCTGGATGATGTCATTTCAGTAGTAGCGTTCTTTGTTGAAGAGGTCTCTCTCTCTGTCACTCAGCAGGGGCCCACCAGAGATTTCACCGATACCCATCAGGCCAGTCCGACCCTGATTGCAGTTGACATACATTTCAGAACCTGTAAGGAAAGCTCCTGACTGATGAAAGCTCCTTTCAGCAAGGCATCCTTCTTTATTACATGGCTTCAGCTACAATAATGTGGGTTTTTTACCTAAATTACTTCACGTGTACACAGTCAAACAAATGATCTCCCAGGTTGTGATTTGCATTATACAAATTAACGTCTTGTTGCTTTAGTCTTTCATGTTGCCAATGGACTTATTCCAAGCCTGTCAGGAATGATAAAAGTTAAGCTGGTTCTGATATATTTACAGCAAGATTTAATTTTACCTAGGTATGATGGGACCAGTAGTTCATCAGCTTCACACAGTAATGTTATGTGGCAAAACGGCTTTCCAAGTTGGCTAAAAAATGTAAAGAAAGTGGGTTCCTCTCCCATTTAGTCATCTGTGCCTAACTAGGGAAAGATATTACTTTTGTTTTAAATAAAAAATAGTAGAGTTGCAAAAAGTAGTGAATCCCTTAGAATTATCTATTTCTGCATTGAAAACTAATAACATGTGGTGCATGAGTAAATTTTAACTCCTTCACGGCCTGGTGACTTTCCATTTTTTTCATTTTCCCTCCCCTTCTTCCAAGAGCCTGAACGTTTTTTATTTTATTTTTGTCAACATAGCCATGTGACCGCAACAGATTACTGTTGCAACACGAGGCTAAATGGATTTTAAATTCTGATGCCCAGGGACCACTAGGTCTTAATGAAAAAATAGATCTCTCTGTTTTTCTATAATGATCAATACAATTTTGTGCTCTGTTCTATAAATTTTTATTCTATTTTCGTCATCGAATACTATTGTTGCTAAATCGCAAAAAGTATGACACTGTTTTTAATTGCACTGGTTGAAATGCACCTTGTTTTACTTGTGACTGTAATTTACTTGTGACTGTAATTTACTGCCCTATAAAAAGGCAGTGATCAGGTGTTCATTACACCTGGGACCCGTTGGAAGGCAGCGAAACGGCCGTCGTCCTCAATCTCACTCCCCCGCACACCCTTTGGGATTGCCATCCCAAGCCACTGACCAGCATGTTCTACTGGTGATAATAAAGGATCTCTTCAGATATATCGGTGAGTGCTACCTTTATTCTTTTCTTCAAATTATATGATTGCTCACTTGGTAATGCACCACCGTTGATCTGGGAGCATACTGAAAGGTGAATTAGATTGGAACAGAAGTGGTGCCGCATTTGCTTCTCTTTGCACGTGAATTGTTGTTACTAGTTACTTAGAAGAAGGCACACCTCTCCTTGCTGAAAACCTAAAGCATTACTTCACCATGGACTCAGATGCTCCAAATATCCAAAGTGGCTTACAAGCGGGACACGAAAATGCGGGGGATTTTTTTGCTGATTGCAACATAAAAGATGAATTGGAAGTGATTGGTACAAAAATATTAGAACACAAGATCACCTCCTTGGCAGAAAAGGATATTAAATTATTTTGCACTGTGAAATCTCTTAAATCTTATGTGGACTCTAATCGCATTCCACGAGGTCTAAGGGTTTATAAAGAGATCTCTCAATTTAGAGAAGACGAATCCTTTCAAAAGGACTGGGACAAAATCCATCTGGACTGTTCTCAACAACTACTTAAACTAATACTGGCTCGAAATGAGATAGAGCTGTCTCACATAACCGCACAAATGGAAAAAGCCAAAACTGAATTATCATCAAGATTAATGGAGAATCAAATAAAAATATTTATAAACAAACTTGATAAAAAATTGGTCCCTCTTCAAGCTGAAATAAAACAAAGGAAAAAAGATAAATTCCTGCGAGACAAAAAAGATTACGAGACACACAATATTTTTAAATGGAATAAAAATACGCAACAAGCCAAAAAATCAAACTTTAAATCCAGAAGGTATTCCCAGTTTCATCACAGAAAATACAAAAAAATGGATGCTGATGGATGGACTACCGATTTAGATTCCAGTTATGGAGACGATTTATTTAACATGGAAAGCATGGACACAGCACAGGACGAATCAGTTCCAAAAAACGCCATGCCATCGGGAAACGAACCAGGAGAGGGGGGAAGCACTGGAAGAAGAGACAAGAACATAATAATAGGTTGCACCAAACGAAAACAAGTGTCCTGGAGAAAATAAAAGGCTTGAGTGACTTAGACAAAGAAGTGATAAATCTCACCGAATGAACACTATCCTCTAACCATTTAAACCTTTTGAAAAAAGGATTGAATTTCTGCATACCAGAACAATTTAATCTGACGGACTTTAAGCTAGATTTGTTTAAAGCTAAACGAAAAATGCATTTACACAAATTGTTTGTAAATAAAAGTAATAACCCCCTACCTCTTCCAGTAGGTGAAATCCCAAGTACTATTGATAACCTAGGATTCAGTTTATCCACTGAAGATCGTGTACAACATTCAGATATTAATTTGTTACTCAGTCTTGAAAACCCAGTTTCTCTAGAAGAGATTAAACCAACAAAGAGGTATAAAGAACTACAATTTAGACAATTATTAGTGCATAATTTTATTGAATACATAAAGAATAAAAACAGACAACAAGACCAACATTAAAAAGTTATATAAAACATAATTAAAATAAAGCTCAAGAGGGCGGAGGGGGATGCTCACAATAAATATAGTCAAATGGCTCACCCACATACAAGAAGTGTGCATATATATAGATTTAATTGCTAAGCAATTCATTCATAGTCACAGTTTCAGCACACATACTCATCTAGACATGGCAGTATAGTGTCAATATATGGAAAATATGCAAAAAAATAAAGTGCTCGTGCAATAAATATATTGATTATCATTAATTGTTTACCAAATCTTAGGAAAAATGAGTAAAAAAATAATAACAAAGAGCAATATGTGCTTGAATTATTGCTATAAATACCGCCATATATAGAGAAGCATATTTCATAGCCCAAAGGAATCCCGCACTGTTATAAGTTAAACATGCGTAGTCACCCCAAAATGGCAATGTGATGACAGTAATATATCCAATATATATATCATTAAGCATAAAGTGCTTGTGCAATAAATATACACAGAAAAATATATAATTTAATTCATTGCAAAATATCTATTTAGGGGAGAACAACTACCAAACATATATACTTAAATTACTGCCATATTACAGCAGTCACTCCCTGAGGAAGCGAGGAGCGAAACGGCGTTGGAGTGGTGTGAGGGGGCTGGGGTATATTTTCTATGTTTATTTGGTCTCCCATATGTGGATTTCTGCATGAATTGCCCAGGGTTTCTCAATTAATATGAGCCTGCTTATGGCAGTAATTTAATTATATATGTTTGGTAGTTGTTCTCCCCTAAATAGATATTTTGCAATGAATTAAATTATATATTTTTCTGTGTATATTTATTGCACAAGCACTTTATGTTTAATGATATATATATTGGATATATTATTGTCATCACATTGCCATTTTGGGGTGACTACGCATGTTTAACTTATAACAGT
This sequence comes from Phyllobates terribilis, assembly GCF_046119375.1. NCBI lineage: Eukaryota > Metazoa > Chordata > Amphibia > Anura > Dendrobatidae > Phyllobates > Phyllobates terribilis. Next base: position 279,646,112 of record NW_027362769.1, on the reverse strand, counting down.
GCGGGATTCCTTTGGGCTATGAAATATGCTTCTCTATATATGGCGGTATTTATAGCAATAATTCAAGCACATATTGCTTTTTGTTATTATTTTTTTACTCATTTTTGCTAAGATTTGGTAAACAATTAATGATAATCAATATATTTATTGCACGAGAACTTTATTTTTTTGTATATTTTCCATATATTGACACTATACTGCCATGTCTAGATGAGTATGTGTGCTGAAACTGTGACTATGAATGAATTGCTTAGCAATTAAATCTATATATATGCACACTTCTTGTATGTGGGTGATCCATTTGACTATATTTATTGTGAGCATCCCCCTCTTGAGCTTTATTTTAATTATGTTTTATATAACTTTTTAATGTTGGTCTTGTTGTCTGTTTTTATTCTTTATGTATTCAATAAAATTATGCACTAATAATTGTCTAAATTGTAGTTCTTTATACCTCTTTGTTGGTTTATTCTGTGTGGTTTGAGGTATTTTGTTATATACTCTTTTGAAACTTGTGGTATTTCCTTCTTCTATAGGATCTATTCTTCTCTAGAAGAGATGTCTAGTGAAAACATTTCATTTCACGATGGTTGAGTTGAGAACAGAATGCCTTTCAGAACTTGGAAACAAACTGGGTCACCCGATCAGACAGCACATCGGAGGGAACCCCGTGAAGCTTCACAATCTCATTTATGAACACCTGAGCAAGTGTTTTGGCATTGGGAAGTGCAAGTAATGCGACAAAGTGAACCATTTTACTGAACCTATCTACTACGACCAAAACCACCATTTTGCCTGCAGAAACTGGTAGGTCAGTAATAAAATCCAAGAACAAGTGTGTCCATGGCCTACTAGGGATAGGTAGCGGAAGAAGAGTACCAGACGGACGGGTATGCGAAACCTTAGAACGCGCGCAAATACTACAAGTAGCTACATGTTCAAATACATCCCGATGCAACCCCAGCCACCAAAAACGACGTGGGAGTAGGTCCGCGGTTGCCTTACCACCTGGATGCCCAGCAAACACAGAGTTATGATGTTCCTTGATTACTTTGCGTTGCAGATCAGATGGTACAAATAACTTAGGGCAGGAGGCAGGGGCGTCCCCCTGAGCCTCCAACACCTCACCCTCCAGTTCAGGATAGAGGCGAAATGACTACCCCTTTCTGTAATATCGGGGCAGGGTTCTCATGGTCACCACCACCAGGGAAGCTCTGGGACAAAGCATCAGCCGTGATATTTTTGACCCCTGGACGAAAAGTGACAACAAAATTGAACCTAGTAAAAAACAGGGACAATCTGGCTTGCCTAGGGTTGCGACGTTTAGCTGACTGGAGATAAGACAGGTTCTTATGGATGGACAGTAATAGGATGGACAGCCCCCTCCAACCAATTTCGCCATTCCTCGAATGCCAATTTGATCGCCAAAAGTTCCCTATTACCCACGTCATAATTTCTCTCAGCCGAAGACAATTTTTTTAGAAAAGAAGGCGCATGGACGCCATTTACCAGGGGACGAACCCTGAGACAACACAGCCCCAACCCTGACATCCGAAGCATCCTCCACAATAAAGGATTGAGAAACATCGGGTTGACTGAGTATAGGTGCAGTGGCAAAATGATTCTTTAAGGAAGAAAAAGCCTGGAGGGAAACATCCGACCATTTGGAAAAATCAGACCCCTTCTTAGTCATGTCACTAAGGAGTTTCACTATAACAGAATAATTTTGGATGAATTTCCAGTAAAAATTAGTAAAGCCCAGAAAACGTTGTAGAGCCTTCAGGTTCTCGGGACGTTCCCAGTCAAGAACTGCATGGATCATCTCCGGATCCAGCTGAAAACCTGAAGATGACAACAAGTACCCCAAAAACTGCACCTCCTGAACAGCAAAAACACATTTTTCTAGTTTGGCATAAAGTTTGTTATCCCTTAATATCTGGAGCACCAGCTTAACATGCCCCCCGATGAGTCTCAAAATCAGGTGAATAAACCAAAATATCGTCCAGATAGAGCACCACAAACCTCCCCACCAAATGATGGAAAATATCATTTATGAAATGCTGGAATACCGCAGGGGCATTGGTCAAACCAAAATGCATAACCAGACTCTCTAAATGTCCTTCCAGCGTATTGAACGCTGTTTTCCATTCGTCCCCTTCTCTGATTCTAACCAGATTGTAGGCTCTCCTTAAATCCGACTTGGAGAATACCTCAGCTCACACAACCTGGTTGAACAAATCAGGAATCAGAGGAAGAAGGTATGGATCACGGATGTTAATTTGATTTAATTCCCAGAAATCTAAACATGACATAGACCGCCATCTTTTTTCTTCATAAAGAACCCTGCTGCCACGGGCAAAGATGAGGGTCTGATATGTCCCTTCTCCAGACTTTCCGCAATGAAATCCTTCATGACTTGTCTCTCAGGGCCAGAAAGATTATACAGTCTGGACTTCGGTAGTTTATGGGGTCAGGTTAATAGGACAGTCATAAGCAAGATGAGGAGGCAAATCCTGACACTCCTCAGAAAAAACGCCCTCAAAACCAGACAGAAAAGCAGGTAATATTTCCGTAGAGACAGTAGCAATGGAAATATCTAAACAGTTCTCATGGCAGTAATCTCCCCATTCAATAATCTCCCCGGTTTGCCAATCCACCAATGGATAATGTTTAACAAGCCAAGGTATACCCAAGACAATCGGAGTAGGAAGATTGTCCAAAACATAGCAAGGGATGATTTCACAATGAACTGACCCCACCCTCAGTTTTACATTATGTACAATCTGAGTAAATGCTTTCTGTGCAAGTGGCGCCGAGTCAATGGCAAAGATGGGAATAGGTTCAGCTAAAGCACAGCAAGCAAGACCTTGAGTTTTCCCAAACTCAGCATCAACCATGCTGACTCTGGCTCCACTGTCAATAAACACATAATTTTTTTTCGGTTTTGCTCTCTAGCACCACCTCTGCCGTCAGGACAAAGTGGGAACTGCAGTTTGGCCACAAATGCACCCCTTGTTTTTCCAACTCCAGACTACCGAGAGTTAATCGAGTCTCCTTTTGTTTAGGAATTGAAGGACAGGTCCCAACAAAGTGTCCCATTTTCCCACAAAAAAAACATACACCTTTTTTCTTGCCTATCTCCGGGTTGATGTATGATGTAGAGACACCTCCTAACTGCATGGGTTCCTTCACCTCCCCCAGTACTGGTTCACCCCCAGGCCACTCGCCTGGCAGAGGTACACAACCCCGGCAAGAAGGCCCCGGAGAAGGTGGTCACACCCGTCTATCACGAAGGCATCTAACAAGACGTATGGCCAAAGACATGGCAGCCTCCAAGGACTGAGGAGTTTCATATAGAGCCAAGGCATCTTTCAACCTTTCAGTAAGCCCCTCACAAAATTGACTTTTAAGGGCTGGGTCATTCCTTTTGGAATCCGTTGCACATCTGCGGAATTCCGAAATGTATGTTTCCACTGACCGAATCCCCTGCTGAAGGCGACGTAGCCTAGACTCAGCCAAGGCGACTCGGTCAGGGTCATCATAGATGAGGGCCAGAGCTCCGAAAAACCCCTCCACAGATTGGAGACAAAACCGAGTCCTGAGGTAACGAAAATGCCCATGCCTGAGGATCACCCTGCAATAGAGAAATAACAATACCAACCAGTTGCACCTCATTACCGGAGGAGTAGGGTCAAAGTTGAAAATACAATTTGCATGCCTCCTTAAATACAAAAAACTGGTCCCTACCTCCTGAAAACCTGTCCGGAAGGGCAACCTTGGGTTCAGGCTGGACAGGCCTACCTGCAGAGACCACCATATTGGCGACCTGTAACCGCTGCTGCTGTACCTAACCACGAAGGTCATTCACCTTCAGAGACAGCCTGTGCATCCGCTCTGCAACTGAACATATACCCAAGGGAGAAAGGGAAAAAAAAAAGGGTGCACGCCCAAAAACACACAAAGAAAAAAAACAAACAAATGCCAGTTCCCTTTTTTTTTTTCCTGTTCAGAACGTGCTAGGCCAGCTATAATGTCACGCCAGGTGTGGGAAAGAATTAGGCTGTGTGCCCACGATGCGTTTTTAGTGCGTATTTTGGTGCGTATTTGCAGCGCGTAAACGCTCCAGAAACGCATTGCATACCTTATCCCATGACTTCCTATGACATTCTGCAAGTTCTGTGCACATGGTCCGTATTTTTTCTGCGCAGATTTTACTCGCAGAAAAAATACGGACATGACTAATTCTTGTGCGTTTCTGCATGCGTATTTGCCTATACAATGCATTGGAAAAACACATGGCAAATACGCATGCAAATACGCATCAAAAACGCATGCGTTTTTCTGCCAAGGAGATGCAGAAATGCTCAGGAAAATTTCTGCTTCATTTCTGCATTGTGGGCACTAAGCCTTAGTGCAACACAGAGGGAAAAGAGAAAGGGAGCCCAGACACTATGGAAAGGGGGGAAGTGGAGAACTCCTAGTCTGGTCTAGCATCACCCTGTCTCAACTACCGTCCCTATATTGCCTCCTCAGCAATCGCCGCTCGAGTGCCTCGCCCTACTGTCCCTGGCGTATGGCTACGGCTAGGGATGGAAGGAGATGAGCACTAGTCAACCTCCACTAAACTCTATAGACAACAGGGGTGGACAAAACAGGGGAAACGTCTTCGATTTAGATGAACTCCAATTAAGCACACGGCCTCAAGCTCCAGAGAGGACGAAGTACTGCTCCTGATAAGCTTCACAAATAGAAATGGATATAGCCGGCGACTCCTTCTCAGACACACCAGGTATACAGTGGTGGCCAAAAGTATTGGCACCCCTGCAATTCTGTCAGATAATACTCAGTTTCTTCCTGAAAATAATTGCAATCTCAAATTCTTTGGTATTATTATCTTCATTTAATTTGATTGCAAGGAAAAAACACAAAAGAGAATGAAGCAAAAATCAAATCATTGATAATTTCACACAAAACTCCAAAAATGGGCCAGACAAAAGTATTGGCACCCTCACCCTAATACTTGGTTGCACAACCTTTAGCCAAAATAACTGCGAACAACCGCTTCCGGTAACCATCAATGAGTTTCTTACAATGCTCTGCTGGAATTGTAGACCATTCTTCTTTGGCAAACTATTTGAAGGGTGCCTTCTCCAAACTGCCATTTTGAGATCTCTCCACAGGTGTTCTATGGGATTCAGGTCTGGACTCATTGCTGGCCACCTTAGAAGTCTCCAGTGCTTTCTCTCAAACCATTTTATAGTGCTTTTGGAAGTGTGTTTTGGGTCATTGTCCTGCTGGAAGACCCATGACCTCTGAGGGAGACCCAGCTTTCTCACACTGGTCCCTACATTATGCTGCAAAATTTGTTGGTAGTCTTCAGACTTCATAATGCCATGCACACGGTCAAGCAGTCCAGTGCCAGAGGCAGCAAAGCAACCCCAAAATATCAGGGAACCTCCGCCATGTTTGACTGTAGGGACCGTGTTCTTTTCTTTGAATGCCTCTTTTTTTTTCCTGTACACTCTATGTTGATGCTTTTTGCCAAAAAGCTCTACTTTTGTCTCATCTGACCAGAGAACATTCTTCCAAAACGTTTTAGGCTTTCTCAGGTAAGTTTTGGCAAACTCCAGCCTGGCTTTTTTATGTCTCGGGGTAAGAAGTGGGGTCTTCCTGGGTATCCTACCATACAGTCCCTTTTCATTCAGACGCCGACGGATAGTACGGGTTGACACTGTTGTACCCTCGGACTGCAGGGCAGCTTGAACTTGTTTGGATGTTAGTCGAGGTTCTTTATCCACCATCCGCACAATCTTGCGTTGAAATTTCTCGTCAATTTTTCTTTTCCGTCCACAGCTAGGGAGGTTAGCCACGGTGCCATGGGCTTTAAACTTCTTGATGACACTGCGCATGGAAAACACAGGAACATTCAGGTCTTTGGAGATGGACTTGTAGCCTTGAGATTGCTCATGCTTCCTCACAATTTGGTTTCTCAAGTCCTCAGACAGTTCTTTGGTCTACTTTCTTTTCTCCATGCTCAATGTGGTACACACAAGGACACAGGACAGAGGTTGAGTCAACTTTAATCCATGTTAACTGGCTGCAAGTGTGATTTAGTTATTGCCAACACCTGTTAGGTGCCACAGGTAAGTTACAGGTGCTGTTAATTGCACGAATTAGAGAAGCATCACATGATTTTTCAAACAGTGCCAATACTTTTGTCCACCCCCTTTTTTAGGTTTGGTGTGGAATTGTATCCAATTTGGCTTTAGGACAATTCTTTTTGTGTTTTTTCATTGAAGACAAATTAAATGAAGATAATAATACCAAAGAATTTGTGATTGCAATCATTTTCAGGAAGAAACTGAGTATTATCTGACAGAATTGCAGGGGTGCCAATACTTTTGGCCACCACTGTATATACACCCAGGCCAGAGAGCTAATTAGCAAAAGAGAGGTAGCCACTCAGTCCTAAAGACAGCCTCTTATCTAAGAACCTGTCTGCAATGCCAAACGAAGAGATCTCCTGCAACCCACTGCAGGGCGACTATCTGTCACCTCTGACATGTGTATACATATACACAATATATATATGTGTAAAGATGTGCAGTTGTGGATTTTAATAATCACCTAGGCTGGTTATCGACGCTATTCGTATTATTTTTTCCGACCACGGTGAACAGCAATTCCAGGTAAATGTCCAACAGGCAATTCTCTTAGTCCTTGAGTTTCCAACCTGGAATCAGTAGTTCCACTGCCCCGTACCAGGTGATACCCACTGTCCCCCAACTTTTGGTGGGCCCACAGCTTTTTGTATCTCCCGCCGGTATATTGGCAGTTACAGCATATGCTCCTACGGATGATGGATATCACGACCGCAGCCCGTGATACCACCCAGCTCTCCGTCCGACTAGCAATGAATCTTCCCTTTCTCCTGCACAGGGTTCAGCCTCCTGAATCGGCAGAAGAGCTCACCCCTCCCTCCCCCAGCTAATTGTGCCTTAGTGGAGATATTTTCTCAAGTGGTACCCATCCCCTGGGTTTACATGTGAGACTACCTGTGGTGAGGGAGAGAACAATGGCCCAAGGTCTTGGAGATATGGTCAGTGAATGGAATAGATACCTGAGGTTGAACTGATGAGCAAACAAATCACTAACAAAACACAGCAAGCAAATTTCTAACAAAACCCAAAATTAAGATTGACGAAAAGGGGTGCTCAGTGCTGGAAAAGTATTTAGAAAGTGGCCAGGTCCTCACACTCCTCCCCCACTTTTCCAGCACGGCCAGCGCTGGTCTCCATTTCCTGGGATTGACTATCCACCTTCCTCTGGCGGCAATTACAGGGGTTCAGGGCTTCCTCAGTTTGTCTCGATAGGCCATCAGTGTTGCCATGGTCTCTCCCCTTTTTGTGAGAAATGGTAAAGTTAAACGGTTGCAATGCCAGGCTCCATCGTAATAATTGCCCATTCTACCACGCCACCCGGTGCTACCAGGTCAGTGGATTGTGATCCGTTACTATGGTGAATTCCCTCCCATACACATAGGGTAATAGTTTTTTCAGTGCCCAGACAATAGCCAAGCCTTCCTTTTCTATGGTGGCATATGCTTTCTCTCGGTCTAACAGTTTCCTTGAAAGGTATACCACTGTGTGTTCCTGCCCTGTGCCATCCACCTGACTAAGGACAGAGCCCAACCCACTGTCTGAGGCATCAGTCTGCACCAGGAATCTCTTGGTGTAATCGGCTGCAGCCAGCACGGGGGCCCCCGCTTGTTTAAGCTGCACAAAAGCCTGTTCACATGGTTCAGTCCATTCTATCTGTCTTCTGAATTTCTTTGTCGTCAGGTCAGTCAGAGGCTTTGCTATAGTACTGTACCCCACAATGATTTTTCGGTAATACCCGGTGGTACCCAAGAAGGCTTTGTCACGCTGTCTCTGTATACTGGAGGTAGGGGGCCTAAGCTGACCCTAAGCTGGGGCCCTGACTAATCCCTCAACCTGGAGGTACTGTTAAAGGTACAGAGGTCCAGGCCGCCAGCGTAACCCCTACCTCCTGAGGATCCCTGCACCTAAGTAATCTAGTCCTGAGAAGGACCCCGATCACAACAAAAGGGGACAAGTAATAATATGCCCACACACAGTACTTAGACGAACGAGACAGTACAAGGGAAAAACCAAAACCACCTTGCATACAAAAACTACACAACTACAACAGAGGGAACACCAACGGGAAAGGAGATAAATGATAAAGCGAGGAAGGGAAAAAACACTCCAAATACACTTATCTCAGAAACTCCAAATACCACGATCCGCTCTGTTAGTCTGCATGAAATGCTTTCACCGACACTTCCCAAACAGACCAGCAGGCATTTGAAGGAGTCTCACTACAGCAGCATTGATTGCAGCTGGGCGAGGCTGGACCTCGTCTAGCACAGAAAGAGAGAGAATTAACTCCCTCACTGCCGAAAAACACAAAGCACCAAAAAGTCAGCTGCGAGAAGTCAGGCTGTGTAATCGTGACGATCTTCGTGGCGACACACCCGTGACAGTACCCCCCCTTCTACGAGGGGCCTCCGGACCCTCAGGGCCAGGTTTATCCGGGTGAGTCGTGTGGAAGGCCCGAACTAATCGGTCTGCGTTAATATCCGACGCAGGAACCCACATCCTCTCCTCAGGACCATACCCTTTCCAATGAACCAGGTACTGAAGGGACCGGCGATTAAAGCGTGAATCGATGACCCTCGATACCTGGAACTCCAAGTTACCATTGACCACCACTGGAGGGGGAGGTAAAGGTGACGGTACCACCGGCGCCACATACCTCTTAAGCAACGATCTGTGGAACACGTTGTGAATTTTAAACGTAGGGGGGAGGTCAAGACGGAATGCCACCGGATTAATAATAGAACTGATTCTGTACGGCCCGATGAACCTGGGACCCAGTTTCCAGGAGGGAACCTTAAGTTTAATATTCCTGGTAGACAACCATACCCGATCGTTCACACTTAGGTCCGGACCAGACACTCTCCTCCTATCAGCCATACGTTTGTATCGGTTCCCCATAGTATTCAGATTCTTCAGCACCCCTCTCCATACTGAAGCGAGTGATGAGGAAAATCGTTCCTCCTCAGGAACCCCCGAAGAGCCCCCCCTACTGAAAGTACAAAACTGGGGGTGAAAACCATATGCCCCAAAAAACGGGGACTTACCAGTGGACTTGCTCCGCCTATTATTAAGAGCAAACTCTGCCAGAGGTAAGAAAGAAGCCCAGTCCTCCTGGTTCTCTGACACAAAACACCGGAGATATGTCTCCAAGCTCTGGTTCATACGTTCCGTCTGACCATTGGTCTGAGGATGAAAAGCCGATGAGAATGACAAATGCATCCCCCGCCATGCACAAAACGCCTTCCAGAACTTGGACACAAACTGAGACCCCCGATCAGACACCACCTCGGAGGGTACCCCGTGAAGCCTCACAATCTCCCCAATGAACACCTGCGCAAGAGTTTTAGCATTAGGGAGAGCCGGAAGAGCGATAAAATGTGCCATCTTGCTGAACCTGTCCACTACAACGAGTATGACCGTTTTACCCGAAGACGGAGGGAGGTCCGTAATAAAGTCCATAGACAGATGAGTCCAAGGACGCTCCGGGATCTTCAAAGGTAAGAGGGCCCCAGACGGACGGGTATGTGAGGTCTTAGAGTGCGCACAAACCCCACAGGACGCGACAAAAGTTACCACCTCCTTATGTAAGTTAGGCCACCAAAACCGACGCGAGAGGAGATCCACAGTTGCTTTACTCCCCGGGTGTCCTGCAAAAACTGAGTTATGGTGTGCCTCGATCACCTTTTGTCGCAACTGATCTGGAACAAACAGTCTCCCCGGAGGTCCAACAGGGGCGTCCCCCTGAGCCTCCAATACCTCCTCCTCCAGCTCAGAGCATACTGCCGAAACCACCACCCCCTCCTGAAGGATAGGAATCGGGTCGTCCGTATTCCCGGCCCCAGGGAAACTACGAGATAAGGCATCCGCCTTTACATTTTTTGACCCAGGACGATATGTAACGACAAAATTAAACCTGGTAAAAAACAATGACCACCTAGCTTGTCTGGGATTCAGACGTTTCGCGGACTCCAGATATAGCAGGTTCTTGTGATCGGTGATGACGGTGACCGGATGGACTGCCCCCTCCAAAAAATGGCGCCACTCCTCAAAAGCTAACTTAATGGCCAAGAGTTCCCTATTGCCGACATCGTAATTCCTCTCAGCGGACGACAATTTTTTAGAGAAAAAGGCGCACGGATGCCACTTACCAGGGGACGAACCCTGTGACAATACTGCTCCCACCCCTACCTCGGAAGCGTCTACCTCTACAATGAATGGCTGTGACGCATCAGGTTGAATGAGTATGGGTGCCGAGCAAAACATTTTTTCAAGGAGGAGAATGCTTGACAAGCCTTGTCAGACCACCTAGAAAAATCCGTCCCCTTTTTAGTCATGTCTGTGAGAGGCTTAACCATGGACGAGAAATTACGAATGAACTTCCGGTAATAATTAGCAAACCCCAGGAAACGTTGTAGTGCCTTAAGATTCTCTGGCCGATCCCACTCAAGAACTGCCCGCACTTTCCCAGGGTCCATACGAAAACCGGACGCTGAAACCAGGAAGCCTAAAAACTGGAGTTCCTGTACGGCGAACACACACTTTTCCCATTTGGCATACAGTTTATTATCCCGCAAGATCTGTAACACCTGCCTAACGTGCTCCTGATGAGACACCAGATCCGGCGAGTAAATTAAGATATCATCCAGATATATGACAACAAACTGTCCCACCAGGCGGCGAAAAATGTCATTAACAAAGTGTTGGAACACCGCCGGGGCATTAGTCAGACCGAATGGCATGACAAGGTTCTCATAATGCCCCTCCGGAGTGTTAAACGCCGTCTTCCACTCATCCCCCTCCTTCATCCTAATCAGATTGTACGCCCCCCTGAGATCCAACTTAGAGAACCATTTGGCGCCCACGATCTGATTAAAGAGATCGGGAATAAGTGGGAGCGGATACGGATCTCGGACCGTAATCCGATTAAGTTCACGGAAATCCAGGCAAGGGCGTAGGCCTCCATCTTTCTTCTTAACAAAGAAGAACCCCGCAGCCACCGGTGAAGATGAAGGTCTAATATGCCCCTTAGCCAGACTTTCTGAAATATAATCCTTCATGGCCTGCCTCTCGGGACCAGAAAGGTTATACAACCTAGCTTTAGGTAACTTGGCCTCAGGGAACAGTTTTACAGAACAGTCATACTCGCGATGAGGAGGTAGTTCCTGACACCCTTTCTCCGAGAATACATCCTCAAAGTCCGCCAGAAATGGAGGTAAGACCCAAGGAGTAACCGCACCGATGACCGTGTTCATGCAGTTTTTATTACAGAATTTACTCCATTGGCTTATCTCTCTGGTTTGCCAATTAATAACCGGGTTATGCTTAGTTAACCAAGGAAGGCCCAACACTATAGGAGTGGGAAGACCCTCCAACACGTAGCAAGACAACAGTTCTTTATGTATCGCCCCCACTTGAAGTTTTACGTCATGCACAGCTTGCAAAAAACTTCCCTGACCGAGAGGCCTGGCATCGATCGAGAATATGGGGATGGGTTTAGCCAACTCACTCAATCGCATACCTTGAACCCGGGCAAACTGAGCATCAACCAGATTAGCCCCGGCCCCACTATCCAGAAGAACAGATATCCTCTCAGTTCTCGTACCCACCACCACCTCCGCCGGTACGAGAAACTGAGACGAACCTAGGGACGAAATACCTACTCCCAGATTGCCGTCCACCACACAACCTGGGATCAACAGTTTTCCGACGACTCTTCACTCTGCAAGGGACGGGATGGACACCCCCCAATAAAATGTCCCTTTCTCCCGCAGAAGAAACACCTTCCTGTCTTATGGCGCACCACCGGTCCCCTCCCCCGAAATGATGTCCCTCCTAATTGCATAGGCTCCTCTGGACTGACCAGGGGAACCACCATATGAGGGGACCTTGTAGGAGGTGGAGTCATCACAGGGGGTAGAGTTATCCCGCACCTCTCCCGAAGCCGTCTGTCAACGCGAATAGCAAGGGCCATAGCGGCTTCCAGTGACGCGGGAGAGTCATACTGTGCCAACACATCCTGTAATTTGTCGGATAAACCTTGACAAAACTGGCTCCTAAGAGCCGGGTCATTCCACTGGGTGTCCGTGGCCCACCTACGGAACTCCGAACAGAATTCCTCCGCCGGACGATCTCCCTGCTGGATCCTACGTAACTTAGACTCAGCAAGGGAGATCCGATCTGGGTCATCATATACGAGTCCCAGAGCAGCGAAAAACCTATCCACTGACTGGAGAGCCGGGGAGCCCGGGGGAAGAGAGAACGCCCAAGATTGTGGGTCCCCTTGTAGGAGCGAGATGACAATTCCCACCCTTTGTTCTTCACTCCCCGATGACCGAGGCCGCAGCCGAAAGTACAACTTGCATGCCTCCCGGAAAACAAAAAACTTGTCCCGCCCCCCAGTGAACCTGTCAGGGAGAGCTACTTTAGGTTCTGGTCCGGCTTGCTCCTGAGGATGCAAAACCTTGGACCTAACGTCCGCCAGCTCCATGGACAAACTCTGCAACTGCCGAGCTAGACCGGCTACTGGATCCATGGTAGCTGGAGAAAAACTAAGTGGGTCGGTGAAAATGTCACGCTGTCTCTGTATACTGGAGGTAGGGGGCCTAAGCTGACCCTAAGCTGGGGCCCTGACTAATCCCTCAACCTGGAGGTACTGTTAAAGGTACAGAGGTCCAGGCCGCCAGCGTAACCCCTACCTCCTGAGGATCCCTGCACCTAAGTAATCTAGTCCTGAGAAGGACCCCGATCACAACAAAAGGGGACAAGTAATAATATGCCCACACACAGTACTTAGACGAACGAGACAGTACAAGGGAAAAACCAAAACCACCTTGCATAGAAAAACTACACAACTACAACAGAGGGAACACCAACGGGAAAGGAGATAAATGATAAAGCGAGGAAGGGAAAAAACACTCCAAATACACTTATCTCAGAAACTCCAAATACCACGATCCGCTCTGTTAGTCTGCATGAAATGCTTTCACCGACACTTCCCAAACAGACCAGCAGGCATTTGAAGGAGTCTCACTACAGCAGCATTGATTGCAGCTGGGCGAGGCTGGACCTCGTCTAGCACAGAAAGAGAGAGAATTAACTCCCTCACTGCCGAAAAACACAAAGCACCAAAAAGTCAGCTGCGAGAAGTCAGGCTGTGTAATCGTGACGATCTTCGTGGCGACACACCCGTGACAGGCTTGCACTTGCTTTTGGTTGCGTGGTCGGGGCCAGTGAGTTATTGCTTCTGTAGCGCCCCGAGGGTTCGGTTGCTACAGGGGTATTGCACCTCAACCAGAGGTGTGATATTTCACTCCCAGGTGAGGATGGAGTATGGACCAGGACTCAGTTAGCTGCATGCATCACACACACCCCATTTCCGGGGGACAGCTCAACGGTGCTCCCATTAGTACAGTAATGCAGGCACGACAGAACATGTCCCTGGCTGGAGTGGGGAGGGGGGAGGAAAACCCAGTGATGTAGGAGCAGAAGGGGACGGTTTCTGGAGCATAGGAAGGAGCTCATTGGTTGCAGGTCACCTGAGCTCAGACACAGTGAAGCAGATAAAAAGGTGGGGGCCATCTTAGGAGGGAGTTCAGTTCAGTGTTCTGTGAGAAGAGAAGGCAGGGAGCAGAGCTTCTGCATGGGCTCTGCTCCCTGGGCAGGCCTAGCACAGAGGCCGGAGCCTGAAGGGAGAAGAGGAGAAGGAAGAAAGGTGGAGAGAAAGAGGAGTAGAAAGGCTCCAGAGACACAAAGGCAGAAGGAACCCTAAGGACCCAGGAGATTGCGGGTGACGGGTTGGCAGAACAGGGTACCGGATCCCAAGTTGGTGGAGGTCACTAATCCTTAGCCAAGAACCGGTGGTCGTGATCATTTACTGGTGCGATCCCTCACTACACCTACTAGGAAGGCACACCACATAGGGTCAGGGAAGTGGGCACCCAGCCCTCCCAGGAGAAGACCCGAGGCAGCTGGACAGAAGTAGTATCACTGGTGGGGCACGGCTGACGAAAGGATAGAAGGGAGTCCTGTGCCACACTCCGGAAATACCTTGGGGTTGGCCGAGCCCCCTGCCTGGTGGACGCAGCACGGCTCAGGCGGTCCTATCTGTGCACAAGTGACCTGGATGAGAACTGTGAGTAAAGAACCTGAACTGCAACACCTTGTCTCTGTGCTTTCTCACCGCGTCAGCACTACTAGTACTGGGATGCCCCACACCACAACCACCATCATCACCCTACACTGCCCTGAGGCTATACTCCTCCCGTGGGGAGTTGTACTACACTCTGCTGCACCCACAACACCAGCCTCAGCGGTCTGCCCTGCAGCGGCGGTTCATCCTGACCGCAATCCACGGGTGGCGTAGTCGGACAATTTACCTAAAACCTATGCAAGACTGCCACTGGTTTGACCACCCGGAGCCACGGTACCAGGTCGCCGCCACGGGGACTACAACTCCCAGCATTCCCACAAAAGGCCCGGTTCCGGCTTCCCCACGCGGCCCAGGGGGCACGTCAACTTTGGCGTAGTCGGCAGGATTTCGTGCCCGCAACCACCGGGTACTGCGTGCCTTCAAAAGACTGTCATACCTGCCGTGGTGAAGGTTCCTGCCATCAGGAGCCGTTTCCCGCCATCTTCAGAAGTTTCCCGCCATCCGCAGCTGTTTTCCCGCCATCCGCAGTCGTTTTCCCGCCATCGGACGCCATCTTCAGGACGCCGTGCGGGAAGAAGAGGGGCGTGGACGCCGAAAGCGCGCGAGACCCGAAGCTCCGCACCATGCACCGACGCTGCGCAAGGTCCTGGAAGGGAGAGAGAGCGACGCTGACGTCACCAGGACGCGACGCACGGTCCTCGTCCGGAGCAGCACTAGCGGAGCCGCGGCCTACAGAAGAGGATCGTCGGAAGGTAGGCCACACTTAACTAGGGGGGAGGAAGATGACGGACACGGAGGGACCCTCTACCACCAGCGCGGCCACTGCCGCAGTAATGCCATTTACAATGCCTTACATCCCCGGAGCGGCTTGGCTGCCCCAATACTCAGGGGAGTCGCATACCCTAAGCGACTTTAAAGAGAGACTGTACAGCCTATTTAAGGAATACCCCCTGACGGAGGGCCAGAAAGTGAGCATATTGATAGGCCAGCTAACCGGCGCAGCCCAGCGTGAAGTAAAGTCCTGGTCAGTCCGGGACAAGGAGACCGTAAAGGAGATCTTGGCCCATCTGAAGGACACTTTGATACCCGCACCTCAGCCGAGATCAAAATGAGATTTTATGGGTGCAAGCAGCGGGCCCAAGACAGTATAAGAGACTATGCTTTGAGTTTGCAAGAGGCCCTGGGAGCCATTAAACAGGCAGACCCTGACAGTGTGCGGAATGCAGATGAACTGTTAACTGAGCAATTCATTGAGGGTCTGCTGTCCAACGCCCACCGAACCCAGTTACGTGCAATGGCCTTGCAGAACCCTGGTTTAGACTTTGCAAAGTTCAAAGACAGGGCCATCCGGGTGCTCAGAGAACCGGCACCGGGTAGCGCTGTAACCCACCGGCGCCCTGCTATTACCTATCACCAGGAGGTGGCGCCCTTGTCTGCAGAGCCTATAGGAGCTGGTGCACAGGCTTTGGACAACAACCCGGCTACAGACCTGCACCATCAGGTCCAAGAGCTAACTAAAAGCGTAGCCGCGCGAATCCAAACTGTACAGTCTTTACAGGTCTCTCCTCCAGGAAGGATCAAGCTAGCCACCAGTCCGGAGGACGTCCCGTGGCACCGACAGAGGAGGATCCCATCGTCCAGAGGAAGACCCAGCAACAGATACAACAAGGATGGACAACCCATCTGCCGCCGCTGCAATCAACCCGGACATATGGCAAGGTACTGTCATTTAAACGGGCACAACCTGGGGCAGAGGGCCAACCCCCAGGCATAAGATCATCGGGCCCATTGAACTGGCGTGATAAATACGTAGGGGGACGTCCGGTCTTGCCTGTGCTACTGGATGGCATTCCTATGAGTGCCCTACTAGACACTGGGTCACAGGTGACTACCATCCCGTACGTGCTCTTTAAACGGTACTGGAATGACTCGGACATAACCCGCTACCCAGATGACGACCTGAGTATCATCACCAGCAATGGTCAGCCCGTGCCGCAGGTGGGGTTCAAAGAGGTGACCATTAAGGTTGGTAAGGTCGAACTGGCGGCACAAGGACTGATTATTGTGGACATTAACCGTCATGAGAGTCACCCTAGAATAACCTTGGGAACTAACGTGATTAAAAATTGTCTTGCAGAGGTGATTCTCATTTTACAGCAGGTTGCCAAGAACGCCAGTTCCAGCCAGCAGCGTGTCCTCCAAAAAGAAATCCGGGCACTGATGAAACGGCAACAGGTGGAATTATCTGGTGGTGAGATTGGTAGCATGAGAATGTGTGACCCGTTCCCTATTGCCATGCCCCCGAAAAGTGAGATGATGATATGGTGCCGGGCAGCTATTGGTCTAAGAGGTAGAAACTACCAAGCAATGGTAGAGCCTGTCTACTCAGACAGTAGGCCCACCATTTTGACAGCACGGGGGGTGGTCGATGTACGCCATGGGAGGGTACCTGTCCGCATCGTAAATATCGGGGAGAGAGAAGTACACCTGCCCCGGTATGCCATGCTAGCCAAATGGTTCACCATAAACCAAAATTCTGTAAAGGCCATAGAACCCTTGCCTCCACCTCAACCAGAGGAAGGTAACGGCTCTAAGAAACAAATGGAGGACTGGTGTCAGCAACTGCATTTGGGTACTGACTCCACTCCCTCACACCAAAAACAGGGAGTCTACCGGGTGGTTCAGGAGTACGAAAGAGTCTTTAGTAAACACCCGCTAGACTTCGGGCGAGTAAAGGGGGTAGAGCATCACATCCCCACAGGAGACCATCCACCCATAAAGGAAAGATACCGACCTGTACCCCCTGCACACTATCAGCATGCAAAGGGGATGTTGCGAGACATGAAGGAGGCTGGGGTAATCAGGGACAGCTGTAGCCCCTGGGCAGCTCCACTAGTTCTAGTGAAAAAGAAGGACAACACAATGAGAATGTGTGTAGATTACAGAAAGGTCAACCGTATCACACACAAAGATGCGTACCCGTTACCTAGAATAGAAGAATCTTTATCTGCATTAAAATCTGCTAACTTCTTCTCCACTTTGGATCTTACTAGCTGGTACTGGCAGGTTCCTGTAGCAGAGGCAGACAAGGAGAAGACTGCATTCACCACCCCGATGGGTCTCAGCGAATTCAACTGTATGCCGTTCGGGCTCTGCAACGCACCAGGAACCTTCTAACGGTTGATGGAATGCTGTCTGGGACACCGGAATTTCGAGACGGTCCTGTTATACCTGGACGATGTCATCGTTTATTCCAAAACCTACGAGGACCATCTGAAACACCTGGCAGAAGTGTTTGACGCCCTGGAAAGCTACAGCCTAAAGGTGAAACCCTCCAAGCGTCACCTCCTGAAACCAAAGGTGCAGTACCTGGGACACGTGGTGAGTGCTGACGGAGTGGCTCCCGACCCCGATAAGATCACCGTGATTAAAGACTGGCCAAGACCCTCCAGCATAAAGGAAGTGTGGCAGTTCCTCGGGTTGGTAGGCTACTACCGAAGATTCATTCCCGGTTTCACCAAAATGGCAGCCCCTATGCAGGACCTCCTGATAGGTCAATCCAGGAAGGCCAAAAACCAGAAGCCGCCCTTCAAGTGGGAAAAGCTGGAAGATGAGTCCTTCCGCCAGCTGAAGATGGCCCTGACGGGGGATGAAATCCTGGCGTACCCTGACTATGGCCAGCCCTTTATCCTCCACACGGATGCGAGCAACATCGGGCTAGGAGCCGTACTGTCCCAGATCCAGCAGGGGAAGGAACGAGTAATCGCTTACGCCAGCCGAAAACTACGGCCCACAGAGAGAAACCCTGAGAATTATAGCTCATTCAAGCTAGAGTTCCTGGCAGTGGTGTGGGCAGTGACCGAACGTTTCAAGCATTACCTTGCCTCTTCCAAGTTCACCGTGTACACGGATAACAACTCGTTGACACACCTGGACACTGCAAAACTTAGTGCCCTGGAGCAGAGATGGATGGCCCGCCTGTCCAACTATGAATTCACCATCAAATACCGGGCGGGACGCTCAAATGCCAACGCGGATGCCCTGTCCAGAATGCCAAACTTACCGGACGTAGGGGAAGATCCAGAAGAACTGGAAGAGGTCGAACTCCCTGCGTTCCACCGTCATGGGATTACCCTGTATTCCCACCGTGTAAGGGACAGGCGCTCTGCCACGTTCAATCCCTTACCCCACTACAGCTGGGCGGAGACACAAGACAGTGATCCCGCAGTCCGCCTGGTGAAGGAAATGCTGACACAGGCTGATGCCCGTCTTGACCCAGACGCTCCGGAGGAGACCAAGCAACTGTGGAAGGAGAAAAGTAGACTGTTTCTTTACAAGGAGAAGTTGTGCCGGAGAATGGTCAACTCTAGAACACATGAGCTGACCTGGCAGGTAGTGGTCCCAAGACGAGACGCGGCTATGGTTCTGGAGGCGTACCATGACAGAGCAGGACACTTCGGATGGAAGAAGCTGGAGTTCCTGTTGCGTGGACAGTTCTACTGGGTAGGCATGAGAGGAGCCATCGAGAGGTGGTGTAGAGACTGTGGCCCGTGCAACCTAAGAAGGAAGGACCGCGCCAGCCAGAAGACTCCCCTGCAGCCCATCATCACCAGACAGCCACTAGAATTGGTAGCCCTGGACCATGTGAAACTGGCTCCAAGCAAATCTGGGTACGTCTACGCCCTCACCATCGTAGATCACTACTCCCGGTTCCTGGTGGTGGTCCCTGTCAAGGACTTAACGGCTCAAACAGCAGCTAGAGCCTTCCAGCAGCACTTCTGCCGTCCACACGGGTATCCGGAGCAAGTGCTGATGGACGAAGGACCAGCCTTCGAAGCGGAGGTCTTCCAAGAGTTCTGCAATCTGTATGGCTGCAGGAAGATAAGAACAACGCCCTATCACCCTCAGACCAACGGACTATGTGAGAAAATGAACCAGGTGGTGATACTCTTGCTAAAAACGTTGCCCCTGGAAGAACGCAGTATGTGGCCTGAAAAACTGCCTGATCTGGTGGACTTATATAATCACATCCCCGTAGGTTCCACCAACTGTACCCCGGCTTACCTAATGAGAGCAAGACCTGGTAAGCTGCCTATTGACCTGGATATGGGAGTCCTGACACCTGAGCAGTATCGGAAAGTACAGGAGAGCATCGAGTGAAGTCTGTCTCAAGCAAGAGAAAGGCAAGAGAAGGCTTATAACCAGTATGCTCCCACTGTTCCCCTGGTACCTGGAGAGCAGGTCTTGAAGAGAAAGAGATGGCTCCACAAGTTGGACGACCAGTGGGAGAAGGACCCATACACCGTACTGCCCTCAAGCCATGACAATCCAAAAGTCTGTATAATCAGTAAGGATGGAGGAGAGACCACAGCCATTGTCTCCAGAGACCACTTGAAAAAGTGTCCCGAGCAGCTGCAAAGCCCTGCCGAAGATCAAGAGAACCCTCAACCCGCAGAGGAAAGGGAAGAAATGATCAGTACCGTACTCGGAGACTTTCCCCGCTCCTGGACACAAATCAACAATGCTATAGTGGTACCCATCCTCACCTTTCTCCAGCCAGCCCCTCAAGGGTCTACAGAAGAACAGGAAGTGTCGGGAGAGCAGCCGGCCCAGGAGGCAGAAGAACCCATACCAGCAGACCAGGAGAATCAACCCTCTGCTAGTAGTGAGCCTGCCGTGCCCCTAGTAAGCCAAAGAGTACGCAGAAAGCTGCCAGGCCTACCCGCAACACCTTCTACACCCTGTAGTGCAGAACCAGATAGTGGGTTACGTAGGTCCACCAGGAGCACTAGAGGACAGATGCCCGCTCGCTGGAGAGTCTAATGCCAAGTATATATTTACCTGTACATACGTAAATGCTGAAAAAGGTTTATGTTTTTGTTGCCTGTTCATTGATTATGTTTCTCTAGTTACCCTGCAGGTTTATTTGGACTGACAGGTTATGGACGCTGAGTAACCGGAACTATATTGTAGATAGTTGCACCTTGGTGCCTCTTGCGAAGATGGCCGTGGAAGAGAAAAACCTGTCTGGCGTGGCCTCCTTGTGGCCCAAAGTAGCTAGCCTCAGCCTTGCAGCCACGCCCAAGGCCAACGTTTGGGCTTTGCTTTGGACAGCTCCCCTACTCTGTTCCAAGACTTCACCTTGTTGGGTGACATGGACACCCGGTTACGGACACGCCGTGACCTCTAAAGACTAAAACTTCTTGTACATATGTTATGCTACTGTTATACCCTGTAATTGTGTTTTCTTAAAAATGTGTTTAGTCCCGGAGTACTAAAATTTACTAGGGGGGAATGTGGCACCCCAGGGGTCTGGTTACCACAGTAACAGAAATACTGGGAGGTTTCTTGGTCAGGAGACCTTAAGCATGCAACACCTCCTGCCCAGACCTGGGAGGGGAGGAATCTGCCCTATATAAACTGGGTCTGGGGCGGGGTTAGTCAGACAGTCAGGGACTGAGACAGAGTTCAGTCAGAGCCTGGAGACAGTCCAGGCACAGGGCAAGTTACAGCTAGGAGCTCTGTAGGAGCAGGAGCTGAAGACCAGGGGCTGGAGCTAAGCAGAGCTCGCCCTGGCAGAAGTCGCTAAGAACCGGACACCGGAGTCCGAGGCTGTGGGGACGTATATTCACCCAGCAGCAGAAACCAGCCGGCAGGGGATTCCAGGTCCTCTGGCCATAGAAGCCCGGAGGCTCAGTCACAAGGAAGGGACCAGCACCGCCATCGAGGAGCGGAGGCTATCAGAAGGCCCCAAGTCACCAGCCATAGGGGTGAGCACCACACGGTATACTCAGGGACGTGGGCTACTTCCACTCGCTTACAGCAAGGTAGCAAGGAAGAGTGCAGATAGACGGGGAGGCCTACAACTCCACAGACTGACCAGGCCTCTTATGCTAGCCAGTACTCCCGGGAGGGTCTGCCTTAATATTATCAGTAAAGACCCTGAACTGCACTGCAAAGACTCTGAGTCGTTCCTGCTTTCTCACCGCATACAGCACTACTAGTACTGGGACGCCCTTGCACCATCACTCCCATCATCCACATTCCCTGCCCTGAGGCCATACTCTTCCCGTGGGGAGTTATCCCATCTTTTGCTGCACACACCACACCAGCCTCAGCGGACTGCCTCGCAGCGGCGGTACACCCTGACCGCAATCCACGGGTGGCGTAGTCAGACAATTAACCTAAAACCCATACAAGACCGCCACTGGTTTGACCACCCTGAGCCACGGGACCGGGTCGCCGCCACGGAGACTACAACCCGCAGAGACCCGGCTCCGGGTATCCCACACATGTGCACGCTAGGCCCAGGGGGCGCGTCACTTCCACTTTGGCTGGGTCAGGCTTTATCATACCACCCCCTACTCGATGTCCTAGGTACTGGACCTCAGCCATCCCCATTTGGCACTTGTCTGCCCGGATGGTTAACCCAGCCTGCTGAATGAGCTGGAGTATCTCCCTCACATGCTGCAGGTGCTCCTCCCAGGTCTTACTGAATATGGCAATATCATCCAGATAAGCCTGGGAGAACTCCTGACAGCCTGCAAGCATGACACCCACCATTCGTTGAAAGGTAGCTGGTGCATTCTTCATCCCAAATGGCATGACCGTAAATTGGAACAGACCAAAGAGAGTGAGGAAAGCTGAACGCTCCTGGGCGTCTGGTGACAAAGGGATCAGCCAGTATCCTTTACTAAGATCTAAGGTGGACACAAATGTCGCTCCCCCCATTTGGTCTAACAGATCATTTATTCGGGGCATGGGGTAGGCATCAGTTATGGTTATCTCGTTCAGCCTCCTGTAGTCTACGCAGAACCTTTTGCTCTGGTCCTTTTTCGGAACAAGGACTGCGCTGGCCGCCCAGGGACTGCACGAGGGAACCACCACTCCCAACTCTAACATTTCTTCCACTTCCCTCCGAATCATCTGCTGAACTTCGGGTGCCACTCGCTACAGCGGCTGTCGAATCGTGTCCACTCGATGCTCAGTCAGAGTGGTCCGGCCAGGCTGGTTAGAGAAGAGCCCACAATACTGGTCTAATAACTCCCGTAGTTGACTGGATTGGGCAGGGGAGAGATGATCCCCTAAGGTGACTTGCTCCACCCCTCCCTTTTCTTTGGTGTGCTGTAATATGTCCAGCAGGGGATCAGGTTCTGAGGCATCTGGAGGGGGACAGCATATAGCTATCGCACATGTATCTCAGGCCTGGTACGCTTTTAATCGGTTAACATGAATAACCTTGGTTTGGGTGTGGTGTGTGTCGAATGCTACCCGATAGGTGACTGCACCCTATTTGTCGACTATGGTATAAGGACCCTCCCAGTTGGCCTGTAACTTGTCATGGCGGATGGGAGATAGTACCAGCACTTGCTGGCCTACTGTGAATTCTCGGGGCTGGGTGCCCCTATCATAGTAGGTTTTCTGTTGCCCTTGTACCTCCACTAGATGTACCCGTGCAAGACGCCCAAGGTGTTGTATCCTCTCTCGCAACTGCCTCACATAGCGGAGCACTGGCACCCCCTCAGAATAGGATCTGCCTTCCCAGTGTTCTCGTACCAAGTCTAGCGGGCACCGAGGCTGCCTGCCATATAAGAGTTCGAATGGTGAAAAACCGGTAGAAGCCTGTGGCACCTTTCTGTAGGCAAACATGAGCTGGGGCAGAGCTTCTTCCCAGTCCCCCCACCTCTGCCTCTAAGTATGCGCAGATCAACCGTTTCAGGGTCCCATTGAACCGCTCACAGAGTCCATTTGTTTGTGGGTAGTATGCAGAGATAAACACTGGTTGGACCCCGGACCGACTCTACAGGGTACACAATACCTCACCCGTGAATTGGGTTCCCTGATCTGAAAGAACCTCCTTCGGGAAACCCACCCTGCTAAATATTTCAACTAATGTGTGGGCCACCCTTTTTGCATCTATTCCTCCCGCCTCAGGGTATCGGGTGGAATAATCTACAACTGTTAATATATATCTCTTCCCTGAGTGACTGGGTCGAGGCAGGGGACCTATCAAATCCACCCCTACCCATTGAAAAGGTTCTGCTATTAACGGCATGGGTTGTAAAGGAGCTCTGCGCGGGGGGGGGGGCTCCCACTCTTTGACATGTCTCACAGGAGCTTACAATTTTTTTTACTTCAAGGGTCACCCCGGGCCAGAAGAACCTGCTCATAACCCTGCATTGGGTCTTCCTCACTCCCAAGTGTCCCCGTAATGGACCTTCGTGGGCTAAGGACAGAATCTCCCTTCTGTATTTCTGCGGCACCACCAACTGCTTGTTATCTCGCCCCGCTGTGTCTCGTGTCACCCGATACATCAACTCTTTTTCCCATATAATGCGGACCCCCTCTTCTTCAGACCCTTCGGCAGCCGCTGCACTCATCAATCCCGCTAGGGATGGATCTCCCTGTAACTCCTCCCTGATGTCATTTACCTCCCCCAGGTCACATTCTGTCATGCTAACAGGCGTTGTATTTTGTGCATTACTCACCACTGGCGGGGGGGTTGTCAGCATGTCGAGATCGCTCTGTTCCGTCTCGGCTGATGCAGTGTGAACTGGTCCTTGACTTCGGGTTGCAACATTGGCCCAGTGGCAAACCAAACCTGCTCCTAGGTTGTTTCCCAGCAACACATCTACTGATAGGTGCCAAACTACTCCTACATCCACTATTCCATGACTGTGACCCCAGTCTAAATGTAGTCGGCCCCTTTGAGTGTTCAGAGATTCTCCCCCAGCTACATGGACTAACATCCGGCTGGCGGGAACAATGCATTGGTCCGGTATTAGGTGGTCTTTGATCAATATGACTGAGGCTCCGGAGTCACGAAGACCAACAGCCTCCACGCCCTCTACCCAGACCGGCTGCAGATGCTGGTTCAAGGACGCTGAGGTGTCCCATCTAGTCCGAGACACTTGTCCTTGTACCACATATGCCTCTTCCTCTTCTGGTTGGGGTAGTGGGATCCTCTCTCCCTCGGCATTCCAGCCCCATTGCTGTAGAGTGTTCACTTGTTGGGGACGTGGATGATGTGAGCTAGAACGTTCCCGGCATTCCCTGGCAAAGCGTCTCATGTGTCCACAGTTATGGGAACTTAACCCTCGTCGCCCTGACGTAGGCTGTACTTGGGGGCTTGGGAAACCTCCTCCTCTTTGTGAAGTACAAAATCCCCGCAGTGCCTCCTCTCGATGGTCCATGGGTCTCACTGGCCTCCGTGTAAGCCCTGGTTCCCGACTCACTGGGGCTGTACTTCCACGTTGCCCGGGTCGATTGGCAGACCTATCATCAGCCAATCTGGCAGCCTCATCCAGGCTGAGTGGTTTTCTATCAGCCAACCATTCTTTTAAATTACCTGGAAGCTTTCACATAAATTGTTCCAGCATGATTATGTCCATTACATGTTCTGCTTCCCGAGCCCCCAGTCCTTCTATCCACCGAGTGCATGCCGTCCGTAGTGTGTTGGCAAACTCCCGATGTGTGTGAGCAGTGGGCTTGTCAGTCTCCCGAAACTTCGTCCGGTAGGTTTCCGGCGTGAAGGCATTCCTCTCTAGCAATGCACTGCGAATGGTAGAGTAACATCTCTGATCCACTTAAGACAAGTTATTAAAAGCTTCTCTTGCTTTTCCAGTCAGGCCAACGCTCAAAAATCTGGGCCAGTCACTGACTGACACCTCATGCAGCAGGCAGAGGTTCTCAAATAACCGGAGATGTTCATCAATATATGAGGTGTCCTCATTAAACTGTGGTATATCTCGGTACCTTAAAGATGTAGGCCCCTCTCTCCTGTTATCCATTGTCCTCTGCACTGGGGCGGGTGGGGGTATCGCTACATGCACACCCAGATATTTGCTTAGCACTGCCGCCCGCTCCAACTCCGTGGCCCGCTCTCCTAGAGTGTCCAGCAGCCGCCTCAACTCGGTTGATCCTCTGCCATCTGGATGACAGTCCTGGGCTGTGGTCCCTCCAGGGAGATGCCCTTCTCCACGTCTGAACTGACCTCCTCCTGTGGCTGTTCACGGTCCCAATCGTCCAAGCGTTGTATTAGGGTCACATGGTTATCCAGTGGCAACCACTCTAGCTCTCTCCCAGAGCAAAGAGTTCTCAGCTCCTCCTTTTTGAGCCTCTTGTAGATGGAGTCTGCCATCTCTTCTGCCAAGTCATCGCTCAGTAACTTTCCCTGGTATGCTGTCCAGAGATAGGTGATCCCACCGCTGCCACCACTTGTAAAGATGTGCGGTTGTGGATTTTAATAATCACCTAGGCAGGTTATCGATGCAATTAGTTTTATTCCTTCCGACCACAGTGAACAGCAATTCCAGGTAAATGTCCAACAGGCAATTCTCTTAGTCCTTGAGTTTCCAACCTGGAATCAGTAGTTCCACTGCCCTGTACCAGGTGATACCCACTGTCCCCCAACTTTTGGTGGGCCCACAGCTTTTTGTATCTCCCGCCGGTATATTGGCAGTCACAGCATATGCTCCTACGGAGATGGATATCACGACCGCAGCCCACACAGCTCTCCTTCCGACTAGCAATAAATCTTGCCTTTCTCCTGTACAGGGTTCAGCCCCCTGAATCGGCAGAAGAGCCCACCCCTCCCTCCCCCAGCTAATTGTGCCTTAGTGAAGATATTTTCTCAGGTGGAACCCATCCCCTGGGTTTGCATGTGAGACTACCTATGGTGACGGAGAGAACATTGGCCCAAGGTCTTGGAGATATGGTCAGTGAATGGAATAGATACCTGAGGTTGAGCTGAGGAGCAGACAAATCACTAAAGGCCCCATCACACTAAGCGAGATCGCTAGCGAGATCGCTGCTGAGTCACAAGTTTTGTGACACAACAGCGACCTCAGTAGCGATCTCGCTACGTTTGACACTTAGCAGCGACCAGGCCCCTGCTGTGAGATCGCTGGTCGTGTCCGAATGGTCTGGACATTTCTTTGATCATTGAGGCCCCGCTGGGTAGCATGCATCGCTGTGTTTGACACCTTACCAACGACCTTGTTGACGACTCATAGGAGAAACACATAGGCATGCATCGTTATACAGGTCGCTACGGGTCGCTGCATCGTTGCTGCGTCGTTGGGAAGATCTGACTGTTTGACATCTCACCAGCGACCACATAGCGACGCAGCAACGATCCCTGACAGGTCGTATCGTTGTCGGGATCGCTGCAGCGTCGCTTAGTGTAACGGGGCCTTAACAAAACACAGCAAGCAAATTTCTAACAAAACCCAAAATTTAGATTGACGAAAAGGGGTGCTCAGTGCTGGAAAAGTATTTAGAAAGTGGCCAGGTCCTCACAATTTTATATATATATATATATATATATACAGTACAGACCAAAAGTTTGGACACACCTTCTCATTTAAAGATTTTTCTGTATTTTCATTACTATGAAAATTGTACATTCACACTGAAGGCATCAAAACTATGAATTAACACATGTGGAATTGTATACTTAACAAAAAAGTGTGAAACAACTGAAAATATGTCTTATATTCTAGGTTCTTCAAAGTAGCCACCTTTTGCTTTGATGACGGCTTTGCACACTCTTGGCATTCTCTTGATGAGCTTCAAGAGGTAGTCACCGGAAATGTTTTTCACTTCACAGGTGTGCCCTGTCAGGTTTAATAAGTGGGATTTCTTGCCTTATAAATGGGGTTGGGACCAATCAGTTGTGTTGTGCAGAAGTCTGGTGGATCCACAGCTTATAGTCCTGCTGAATAGACTGTTAGAATTTGTATTATGGCAAGAAAAAAGCAGTTAAGTAAAGAAAAACGAGTGGCCATCATTACTTTAAGAAATGAAGGTCAGTCAGTGTGAAAAATTGGGAAAATTTTGAAAGTGTCCCCAAGTGCAGTTGCAAAAGCCATCAAGCGCTACAAAGAAACTGTCTCACATGAGGACTGCCCCAGGAAAGGAAGACCAAGAGTTACCTCTGCTTCTGAGGATAAGCTTATCTGAGTCACCAGCCTCAGAAATCGCAGGTTAACAGCAGCTCAGATTAGAGACCAGGTCAATGCCACACAGAGTTCGAGCAGCAGACACATCTCTACAACAACTTTTAAGAGGAGACTTTGTGCAGCTGGCCTTCATGGTAAAATAGCTGCTAGGAAACCACTGCTAAGGACAGGCAACAAGCAGAGGAGACTTGTTTGGGCTAAATAACACAAGGAATGGACATTAGATCAGTGGAAATCTGTGCTTTGGTCTGATGAGTCCAAATTTGAGATCTTTGGTTCTAACCACCGTGTCTTTGTGCGATGCAGAAAAGGTGAACGGATGGACTCTACATGCCTGGTTCCCACCGTGAAGCATGGAGGAGGAGGTGAGATGGTGTGGGGGTGCTTTGCTGGTAACACTGTTGGGGATTTATTCAAAATTGAAGGCATACTGAACCAGCATAGCTACCACAGCATCTTGCAGCAGCATGCTATTCCATCCGGTTTGCGTTTAGTTGGACCATCATTTATTTTTCAACAGGACAATGACCCCAAACACACCTCCAGCCTGTGTAAGGGCTATTTGACCAAGAAGGAGAGTGATGGGGTGCTACGCCAGATGATCTGGCCTCCACAGTCACCAGACCTGAACCCAATCGAGATGGTTTGGGGTGAGCTGGACCGCAAAGTGAAGGCAAAAGGGCCTACAAGTGCTAAGCATCTCTGGGAACTCCTTCAAGATTGTTGGAAGACCATTTCTGGTGACTACCTCTTGAAGCTCATCAAGAGAATGCCAAGAGTGTGCAAAGCAGTCATCAAAGCAAAAGGTGGCTACTTTGAAGAACCTAGAATATAAGACATATTTTCAGTTGTTTCACACTTTTTTGTTAAGTATATAATTCCACATGTGTTAATTCATAGTTTTGATGCCTTCAGTGTGAATGTACAATTTTCACAGTGATGAAAATACAGAAAAATCTTTAAATGAGAAGGTGTGTCCAAACTTTTGGTCTGTACTGTATATATATATATATATATATATATATATATATATATATATATATATATGACGTATATGTATGTACAGTATAGACCAAAAGTTTGGACACACCTTCTCATTTAAAGATTTTTCTGTATTTTCTTGACTATGGAAATTGTACATTCACACTGAAGGCATCAAAGCTATGAATTAACACATGTGGAATTATATACTTAACAAAAAAGTGTGAAACAACTGAAAATATGTCTTATATTCCAGGTTCTTCAAAGTAGCCACCTTTTGCTTTGATGACTGCTTTGCACACTCTTGGCATTCTCTTGATGAGCTTCAAGAGGTAGTCACCAGAAATGGTTTTCACTTCACAGGTGTGCCCTGTCAGGTTTAATAAGTGGGATTTCTTGCCTTACAAATGGGGTTGGGACCATCAGTTGTGTTGTGCAGAAGTCTGGTGGATACACAGCTGATAGTCCTACTGAATAGACTGTTAGAATTTGTATTATGGCAAGAAAAAGCAGCTAAGTAAAGAAAAACGAGTGGCCATCATTACTTTAAGACATGAAGGTCAGTCAGTCCGAAAAATTGGGAAAACTTTGAAAGTGTCCCCAAGTGCAGTTGCAAAAACCATCAAGCGCTACAAAGACACTGGCTCACATGAGGACCGCCCCAGGAAAGGAAGACCAAGAGTCACCTCTGCTTCTGAGGATAAGTTTATCCGAGTCACCAGCCTCAGAAATCGCAGGTTAACAGCAGCTCAGATTAGAGACCAGGTCAATGCCACACAGAGTTCTAGCAGCAGACACATCTCTTCAACAACTGTTAAGAGGAGACTTTGTGCAGCAGGCCTTCATGGTAAAATAGCTGCTAGGAAACCACTGCTAAGGACAGGCAACAAGCAGAGGAGACTTGTTTGGGCTAAATAACACAAGGAATGGACATTAGACCAGTGGAAATCTGTGCTTTGGTCTGATGAGTCCAAATTTGAGATCTTTGGTTCCAACCACCGTGTCTTTGTGCGATGCAGAAAAGGTGAACGGATGGACTCTACATGCCTGGTTCCCACCGTGAAGCATGGAGGAGGAGGTGAGATGGTGTGGGGGTGCTTTGCTGGTAACACTGTTGGGGATTTATTCAAAATTGAAGGCATACTGAACCAGCATAGCTACCACAGCATCTTGCAGCAGCATGCTATTCCATCCGGTTTGCGTTTAGTTGGACCATCATTTATTTTTCAACAGGACAATGACCCCAAACACACCTCCAGCCTGTGTAAGGGCTATTTGACCAAGAAGGAGAGTGATGGGGTGCTACGCCAGATGATCTGGCCTCCACAGTCACCAGACCTGAACCCAATCGAGATGGTTTGGGGTGAGCTGGACCGCAAAGT
Source organism: Phyllobates terribilis (assembly GCF_046119375.1). NCBI lineage: Eukaryota > Metazoa > Chordata > Amphibia > Anura > Dendrobatidae > Phyllobates > Phyllobates terribilis. Next base: position 279,616,477 of record NW_027362769.1, on the reverse strand, counting down.
GAAGGCAAAAGGGCCTACAAGTGCTAAGCATCTCTGGGAACTCCTTCAAGATTGTTGGAAGACCATTTCTGGTGACTACCTCTTGAAGCTCATCAAGAGAATGCCAAGAGTGTGCAAAGCAGTCATCAAAGCAAAAGGTGGCTACTTTGAAGAACCTAGAATATAAGACATATTTTCAGTTGTTTCACACTTTTTTGTTAAGTATATAATTCCACATGTGTTAATTCATAGTTTTGATGCCTTCAGTGTGAATGTACAATTTTCACAGTGATGAAAATACAGAAAAATCTTTAAATGAGGTGTGTCCAAACTTTTGGTCTGTACTGTATATATATATATATATATATATATATATATATATATATATATATATATATATATATATATATATATATATATGACGTATATGTATGTACAGTATAGACCAAAAGTTTGGACACACCTTCTCATTTAAAGATTTTTCTGTATTTTCTTGACTATGGAAATTGTACATTCACACTGAAGGCATCAAAGCTATGAATTAACACATGTGGAATTATATACTTAACAAAAAAGTGTGAAACAACTGAAAATATGTCTTATATTCCAGGTTCTTCAAAGTAGCCACCTTTTGCTTTGATGACTGCTTTGCACACTCTTGGCATTCTCTTGATGAGCTTCAAGAGGTAGTCACCAGAAATGGTTTTCACTTCACAGGTGTGCCCTGTCAGGTTTAATAAGTGGGATTTCTTGCCTTACAAATGGGGTTGGGACCATCAGTTGTGTTGTGCAGAAGTCTGGTGGATACACAGCTGATAGTCCTACTGAATAGACTGTTAGAATTTGTATTATGGCAAGAAAAAGCAGCTAAGTAAAGAAAAACGAGTGGCCATCATTACTTTAAGACATGAAGGTCAGTCAGTCCGAAAAATTGGGAAAACTTTGAAAGTGTCCCCAAGTGCAGTTGCAAAAACCATCAAGCGCTACAAAGACACTGGCTCACATGAGGACCGCCCCAGGAAAGGAAGACCAAGAGTCACCTCTGCTTCTGAGGATAAGTTTATCCGAGTCACCAGCCTCAGAAATCGCAGGTTAACAGCAGCTCAGATTAGAGACCAGGTCAATGCCACACAGAGTTCTAGCAGCAGACACATCTCTTCAACAACTGTTAAGAGGAGACTTTGTGCAGCAGGCCTTCATGGTAAAATAGCTGCTAGGAAACCACTGCTAAGGACAGGCAACAAGCAGAAGAGACTTGTTTGGGCTAAAGAACACAAGGAATGGACATTAGACCAGTGGAAATCTGTGCTTTGGTCTGATGAGTCCAAATTTGAGATCTTTGCTTTCAACCACCGTGTCTTTGTGCAATGCAGAAAAGGTGAACGGATGGACTCTACATGCCTGGTTCCCACCGTGAAGCATGGAGGAGGAGGTGTGATGGTGTGGGGGTGCTTTGCTGGTGACACTGTTGGGGATTTATTCAAAATTGAAGGCATACTGAACCAGCATGGCTACCACAGCATCTTGAAGCAGCATGCTATTCCATCCGGTTTGCGTTTAGTTGGACCATCATTTATTTTTCAACAGGACAATGACCCCAAACACACTTCCAGCCTGTGTAAGGGCTATTTGACCAAGAGGGAGAGTGATGGGGTGCTACGCCAGATGACCTGGCCTCCACAGTCACCAGACCTGAACCCAATCGAGATGGTTTGGGGTGAGCTGGACCGCAGAGTGAAGGCAAAAGGGCCAACAAGTGCTAAGCATCTCTGGAAACTCCTTCTAGATTGTTGGAAGACCATTTCCGTTGACTACCTCTTGAAGCTCATCAAGAGAATGCCAAGAGTGTGCAAAGCAGTCATCAAAGCAAAAGATGGCTGCTTTGAAGAACCTAGAATATAAGACATATTTTCAGTTGTTTCACACTTTTTTGTTAACTATATAATTCCACATGTGTTAAATCATAGTTTTGATGCCTTCAGTGTGAATGTACAATTTTCATAGTCATGAAAATACAGAAAAATCTTTAAATGAGAAGGTTGACAGGAGTATCGTAATGATAGGTACGGCAGTCATCAGCACACCCCAATCAGCAGAACCCATCAGCGCCCAGCGATCATGCCACATCATGGGCATGCCGATGGGAGCGTGGAATTGCGCGCCCTCTTGTTTGCACGTGTTAAATGCCGCAGCCATGTAAGGCCACGTTCAGAATTTGGTCAGTATTTTAGCTCAGTATTTGTACGCCAAAACCAGGAGTGGAACAATCAGAGGAAAAGTATAATAGAAACACGTCACCACTTCTGCAGTTTTTACACACTCCTGGTTATGGTTTACAAACACTGATGTAAAATACTCATCAAATACTCAGCGTGCGCACGTGGCCTTAGAGGAACATGATGGCTGATTAAGTTGGCCGTCATGTGCAGGGATCAAAGGCAGAGACACAACTTTTCACTTGCGAGTACATCAAAGGCCGTTAAGGGGTTAATAACGTGTAGATATCCATTTAGTAGCAATCACTTTCACCAAAAGCTTCCTGTAGCCTCAAATAAGACTTGCACAATGCTGAGAAAGAATTTTAGACAATTCTATCCTGCAAATATGTTCCAGTTGATCAATATTTCTTGTGTGACTTGCGGGCCCAGCCTTTCCAAAGCACAAGTCTTCTGTTTGAACCATTCTTCTGGTTGCAACACCAAATAGAACTGATTCGTCAAACCTTTAGGCTGTGTGCCCACGATGCGGATTTAATGCATTTCCGCTGCGCCATTTCCGCCGCGAAAATGCATTAAAAACGCATGTTAAGTTGTCTGCCATGTTTCCCAATGATAATCCGCATGTGCTCTGCACATGCTGCGGAAATTTCCGCTCCGGATTATCATTGCGGAAAAATCCTCTGCACAACCATTAACTGTGCGAATTGCCGCCATTGACTTGCATTGGACCGCATAACATCCGCATGATTACATGTACACACGCGGATATTATGCGATTCCATGCGCGGACGGTACCGTGGTCTGGAGAAGAGGAGACTCTCCTCCAGACCAGGGTACCATAGTACCTGTAGTTAAATTTAAAAAAAAAACAAAACATATACTCCCCTTCTGATGGCCCCCTGTCTGCTCCCGGCGGCGCTGCTGGCTCTTTGGCTGCTCGTGGTGGTGTAAAAGGACCTACCATGACGTCATTTAGTCATGTGACAGGTCACGCGACCGTTGACGTCGGCGGTTGCGTGACCTGTCACATGACTAAATGACGTCATGGAAGGTCCTTTTTAGAGCACCACTAGCCGCCGAAGACACCGGACGCACCGTAGGAGACCGGGGGCCATCGGAAGGTGAGTATAATGTTTTTTTTAATTTTTCAACATTTTTAGTCTTTTTTTTACCATTGATGCTGCATTTGCAGCATCGTAACTTGGTCACACAACATAAATGCATGCCGGTTGCATGAATTTATATAGTGTGCCTAAGTTGTCAAGCACTTTTCCAAGTGATGCTAAAATCTCTTGGAAAAGCGCTTGACAACCCGCATGCGAAATTACATGTTAAAAATGCTTCACAAACACTTCTACCTGGCAGAAAAAACGCATGTAAAATCCGCATGCATTTTTTCTGCCAGGGAGAATTTCTGCATCGTGGGCACTTAGCCTTACTCCAGAAAATTGGCATAAAAGCTTTGAAAATTTAGTATATTTGATGTTTTCATGCCAGTTTGTCTTAACGCTGCTAAAATAGATGGAGCTTGGAAGGGCCAGGGCGTGCCTTGCCCAACCATCAAATTCATTAAAAATACCAGTATTTTGTACACCACAAATGCTACTCCAGTCCGTGCGGCACATGGAGACAAACGCCACTAAGAAGAAGCACCAAGTTCATTAATAAATTCAGTGCATGCTAATCCAGCACTACAACTATCTTAATGAATCGGCCTCAATGTCTGTTCAGCTTGAGGTCATGGGCTGTTTTGATACAACTATTCTTGGAACAGTGAATTCAAAGGTGTAAGATGTCCAGGTTCTGAGCAGCCCCAAAACATAACTCTCTTTCCACCAGGCTTCAGTTGTAAAGATGTTTTAGTGTTGGTGTGCAGTTTTTATTTCTCCACACGTGGCATTTGTGCTAAAAAGTTCTACTTTTGCTTCATCTATCCACAGCAAATTTTCGAGAAATAGCCTAGACCATCCAAGTGGTATTGGACAAATTTGAGATGAATCACAATGTATTTTTTGTACAACTGGAGCTTTCTTTTTGGTGTTTTTCAGTGAACACCATACTAGTTCAGCGTTTTCATACGTTTTTGCATTTTTTTGCATTTTTAGTCCATCTTTTGCTTTTTATCTCACAACTTTTAAAGGGAATTGTTCAGGACACTAAGGCTAAGTGCCCATGATACAGAAAGGCTCCGGATTTTTCCTGAGCGTCTCTGCATCTCCCTGGCTGAAAAAACGCATGCGGATTTTACATAAGTTTTTTCAGCCAGGTACAAGCGTTTGTCACAAGTTTTGCACATGCGATTTCGCATGTAGGTTGTCAAGCCCTTTCCAAGCGATTTTAGTGTGGCGCCCCTGAGGGTTCAGTCGCCACAGAGGTACTGCATCTGACCCAGAGGTGTGGTATCTCACTCTCAGGTAAGGAAGGAGTACAGCTCAGGACCCTAACACCTGCATTCATTACACCACACTTCAGAGGGCAGGGCGAGATTGCTTCTACGGGAGAGCACAGTCCCTGGTCCCTGGCTGGAGTGGGGGGAACCTAGTAAAGGGGAACCATGTAGTGGGTGTGGGTGGAGGACGTAGTTAAGGGGAGCACATAGAAGAAAGATATAAGTAGAGAAGCCATCTAGAAAGACAGTTGAGTAGTAAGGGGGAAAGTGAAAAGGGAGCAGGGGCTCTGCACGAGCTCTGCTCCAGAGTCGGGCCTAGACAGTGAGGCCCAGGTCTGAGAGGAGAGGGAGCAGAGAGGCTCCAGGAACAGAAGAAGGGACCCTAGGGGTACGGGCCGTGCAGAAGGCCACCCGTACGCCCGCATCTACCGGGAGGTGGAGGGTTCAGGCTGCATACAGGGAACCGGATCCCTCAACTAGCAAAAGACTGTACGTCTTAACTAGAAACCGGAGGATTTAGTATTTCATGTCCTGTAGCCAACATTCCATACCAGTCTTAACAGAAAAGTAGCTACATAGGACCCAGGGGACGGAACAGACGTTGCCCGCAAAGGCCCGCTGATACTGGACTGGGACACTTGGTATGAGGTTCAGGGAGACACCCAGAGAGAAGACACAGAAGGGGGTCCTGCTATGTACTCCGGAGCTATCTGGGGGTGGACTGAGCCTCTCACTGAGTAAGCACAGCACGACGAGGGAGATTACTTTGGTGCCTGTAATCTGGACTGCAACAACTGTGAGTAAAGACCCTGGGACTGCACTTCCTTGTCTCTGTGTTTCTTGCTGCGCCATCAACCCCTGCACTACAATGCCCAGCACAACCTGCAACATCATCTACACTGCCCTGGAGCTGGCTCTTCCTGTGGAGAGCCACACCATCCCTGCTGCAGTAACATCAGCTTCAGTGGACTGCTCCGTAGCGGCGGCTCCCTTTAGCCGTATTCCACAGGTGGCGTCACAAACTCTATAAAAACTCTATAAATGCCCTCTACATAACCCCTTTTATTGACCGCCCTGGGTCACGGACCGGGTCACCGCCACTGTGACATTCCCCCAGCATCTACCGGCCTGGCAACGGGTACCCCACGGGCCCAGGGGGGGGGGCGTCATTAGCATCACTTGGAAAGTGCTTGACAACTTGGTCACACTATATAAATCCATGCAACTGGCATGGATTTTATATAGTGTGACCAAGTTAGTTAAAAGAAAGATAAAAATGGTAAAAAATAAAAAAAAAACATACCTTGCGATGGCCCCCGGTCTCCTTAAACGATGCTTACGGTCTCCTCAGAGTCTCATGGTTGTGTAAAAGGACCTTCCATGAAGTCATTTAGTCATGTGACAGGTCACGTAACTGCCGACGTCAGCGGTCACATGACCCGTCACATGACTAAATGACGTCATGGCAGGTTCTTTTAGACCATCGTGAACTGCCGGAGAGCCAGGACGCATCACTAAGGAGACCGGGGGCCATCAGAAGGTGAGTATTGAATCGCTTAAAATGAAAACGCCGCTATTACGCAAAATAATTGTTAGTGCTGCAGATTTTTCCGCACAGCACATGCGGATTATCATTGGGGAACATTGCAGACCTTTTACCAAGTATTTTTTAAGCATTTCTGGGGCAGAATTGCCGCTGCGGAAACGCTTAAAAAACGCATAGTGGGCACACAGCCTTACACTGATATCTTATTGTTATAATAGGTCATCAATATCTGATCAGCAGGGACACCATAGACCCTAGCGATCAGCTGCAACCAGGGCCGATAGAAAGTGCTTAGTTACACAGCTGCACAGCTCCGTCACCTGTATAATGGCTGTGGTCGGCCACTGCACATCTGCCTCTATTGATTTGAATAGAGGTTCTGCAGTTCCTAGCAGAAGGAAGCCACCATGCAATTGACAAATCTGTGCAGTTCTGTAACTGGGAACTTCCGCCGGCACTGGGAATAGTGGGGGTCTATGGTTTCACACTCCTATTGATCAGCTACTGAACTATCATAAGGATAGGCCATCAACGTAAAAGTCCCGGACAATTCCTTTAACCCCTTTAAAGCCTGGGGCGTATTAGTACGCCCTAGGCCATCACCCCTGGTTCACTGGGGGCTCCGGCGCTGAGCCCGCACTGAACCGGGAACATGTCAGCTGATTCTTACAGCTGACATGTGCCCGCAACAGCCGCGGGTGGATTCGCGATCCACCCACGGCTGTTAACCAGTTAAATGCCGCTGTCAATCTCTGACAGTGGCATTTAACAGCGTCGCTTACCCCGCCCATCAGTGACCCCGTCAAGTGATCGCGGGTCACTGATGGGTGGGCATGACAACTCTGGGTCTGCAGAAGACCCCAGTGGTAGTCATGTAAAGATCGCTATGAGCGCCATCTAGTGGTCGGCGCTCATAGTACAGGAGCATTTCTGCTACATAGAGGTGATCTGCTCATCACCTCTATGTAGCAGAGGCGATCGGACAGTTGCTGCTTCTAGTCTGCTATGGAGACTATAGAAGCAAGCAAAAAGTATAACAAAAATGTTTTTAAAAACAGTAAAAAAATTTAAAAAATATAAAAGTTTAAATCACCGACCTTTCACCCAATTAAAAAAAAAAACAAAAAAAAACACATATACATATTTGGTATCGCCGCGTTCAGAAACACCCGATCTACCAATATAAAAAAGAATTAATCCTAACGGTAAATGGCATAATGAGAAAAAAAATCTAAATGTCAGAATTACATTTTTTGGTTGCCACAACATTGCAATAAAATGCAATAACGGGCGATCAAAACATCGTATCTAACCCAAAATGATATCAATAAAAATGACAGCTCGGCGCGCAAAAAATAAGCCCTCACCCGGCCCCAGATCCCGAAAAATAGAGACGCCACGGGTCTCGGAAAATGACGCCATTTTTTTTTTTTTAGCAAACTTTGGATTTTTTTTCACCACTTAAATTAAAAAGAACCCATACATGTTTGGTGTCTACGAACTTGTAATGACCTGGAGAATACTAATGGCAGGTTAGTTTTAGCATTCAGTGAACGTGGTAAAAAAAAAAAAAAAAAACATCTGTGGTATTGCACTTTTTTTGCTATTTCACCGCACTTGGAATGTTTTTCCCATTTTCTAGTACATGATATGGTAAAACCAGTAATGTCGGTCAAAAGTACAACTCGTCCCACAAAAAATAAGCCCTCACATGGCCATATTGACCAAAAAATAAAAACGCTATGGCTCTGGGAATTAGGGGAGCAAAAAACGAAAATGCAAAAACGGAAAATCCAAGGGTCCTTAAGGGGTTAAGATTGCTTGCTGTGCTCTTTGAGTGATCTTAATATGATGTTACTCCTTGGGAGAGTAGCAACAGTCCTGAACTTTCTACATTTGGTCAAACTGCAAATTGCTGTACCCCCAGTTCTTTAGCAATGATTTTGAAGTCATTCTTCTGGCATTTTGTGCTTGAAGGACGTTCAATACTTTACAACAGAAGTCAATGGAAAAGCTAAAAAAAACACCTTGAAAGTACCTGAGTGTCTTTTTAAGTATCTTGTCTGTGTTTTTGCTTCAAAAATTGCTTAATGGAAACATTCAGAAAATGGCAGGAAAAAGACACAAAAAACCGCTGAAAAACCTAAAAATACAAAAAATACCTGGCGGCAAAAAATGTCAAATGAGCGCTCAGGAAACAACCAAAAACTGCTAGTAAAAGACATTCAGGTATATAAAACTGCAGAGAAAAGGAGCCATTCCTGTAGTGTCTACTGTGGAGCCCCAGATGAAGTAGGATCGAAACGTGTGTCGGGGTCTGAGATGGAGGCCAATGTGGTGACACAGTCTGTTATTATTTTTTGGGATATGTCTGATTAAAATGCATTTTTATTTATTCTTTATTTTTTCACTATTGATTTATTTTTGTGCATTACATTGCACCAAATTTTTATATATCTAACTTGCAGAATTGCATTGTAATTAACTTTGCGAATATATACAGTACAGACCAAAAGTTTGGACACACCTTCTCATTTAAAGATTTTTCTGTATTTTCATGACTATGAAAATTGTACATTCACACTGAAGGCATCAAAACTATGAATTAACACATGTGGAATTATATACTTAACAAAAAAGTGTGAAACAACTGAAAATATGTCTTATATTCTAGGTTCTTCAAAGTAGCCACCTTTTGCTTTGATCACTGCTTTGCACACTCTTGGCATTCTCTTGATGAGCTTCAAGAGGTAGTCACCGGAAATGGTTTTCACTTCACAGGTGTGCCCTGTCAGGTTTAACAAGTGGGATTTCTTGCCTTATAAATGGGGTTGGGACCATCAGTTGTGTTGTGCAGAAGTCTGGTGGATACACAGCTGACAGTCCTACTGAATAGACTGTTAGAATTTGTATTATGGCAAGAAAAAAGCAGCTAAGTAAAGAAAAACGAGTGACCATCATTACTTTAAGAAATGAAGGTCAGTCAGTCCGAAAAATTGGGAAAACTTTGAAAGTGTCCCCAAGTGCAGTTGCAAAAACCATCAAGCGCTACAAAAAAACTGGCTCACATGAGGACCGCCCCAGGAAAGGAAGACCAAGAGTCACCTCTGCTTCTGAGGATAAGTTTATCCGAGTCACCAGCCTCAGAAATCGCAGGTTAACAGCAGCTCAGATTAGAGACCAGGTCAATGCCACACAGAGTTCTAGCAGCAGACATCTCTACAACAACTGTTAAGAGGAGACTTTGTGCAGCAGGCCTTCATGGTAAAATAGCTGCTAGGAAACCACTGCTAAGGACAGGCAACAAGCAGAAGAGACTTGTTTGGGCTAAAGAACACAAGGAATGGACATTAGACCAGTGGAAATCTGTGCTTTGGTCTGATGAGTCCAAATCTTTGGTTCCAACCACCATGTCTTTGTGCGATGCAGAAAAGATGAACGGATGGACTCTACATGCCAGGTTCCCAAAGTGAAACATGGAGGAGGAAGATGTGATGGTGTGGGGGTACTTTGCTGGTGACACTGTTGGGGATTTATTCAAAATTGAAGGCATACTGAACCAGCATGGCTACCACAGCATCTTGCAGCCGCATGCTATTCCATCCGGTTTGCGTTTAGTTGGACCATCATTTATTTTTCAACAGGACAATGACCCCAAACACACCTCCAGGCTGTGTAAGGGCTATATGACCAAGAGGAAGAGTGATGGGGTGCTACGCCAGATGACCTGGCCTCCACAGTCACCAGACCTGAACCTAATCGAGATGGTTTGGGGTGAGCTGGACCGCAGAGTGAAGGCAAAAGGGCCAAGCATCTCTGGGAACTCCTTCAAGATTGTTGGAAGACCATTTCCGGTGACTACCTCTTGAAGCTCATCAAGAGAATGCCAAGAGTGTGCAAAGCAGTGATCAAAGCAAAACTTTGAAGAACCTAGAATATAAGACATATTTTCAGTTGTTTCACACTTTTTTAAGTATATAATTCCACATGTGTTAATTCATAGTTTTGATGCCTTCAGTGTGAATGTACAATTTTCAAAGTCATGAAAATACAGAAAAATCTTTAAATGAAGTGTTGCGGCAGTGAAGCGGGGTACAGGAGGCAGCAGCCGCTTTCTGCAGCCTACACTGTCCCCGATGCTAAAGAAAATAAATATTCAGTGCTCCCCACGCCCATAGGCGTGGGGAGGGGGTGAATATTCATGCCCTTTAATAGCGGGCACACGCGATCACCCGGCAGTAGCAGGAGCTGCAGCGCGGCTACTCTGTGTGCCGGCTATTAAGGAGCATGAAGTCACTGCTCCCTGCGCACACAGTCCCAATGTGGGGAGCAGTGATTTCCAGCAGCTGATCTCTCCTCATGGTGAGATCAGTGTGGGCAGACAGGACGCAGCGCTGGAGGAGAGAGAAGAGAGGTGAGTAGGAGTTTTCCTTTTTTTTAAGTGCAGCGTGATGGGGATTAGGGGGACCATGCATACTAGGATAAGGATGAGAGGGCCATACATACCAGGGTAAGGATGAGTGGGCCATACATACCAGGATAAGAATGAGGGGGCCATACATACCAGGATAAGGATGAGGGGCCATACATACCAGGATAAGGATGAGGGGGGCATACATACCAGGATAAGCATGAGGGGGATCATACATACCAGTATTAGGATCAGGGGGCCATGCATACCAGGGTAAGAATGAGGGGTGCCATACATACAGGATAAGGATGAGGGGGCCATACATACCAGGATAAGGATGAGGGGGATCATACATACCAGGATAAGGATGAGGGGGATCTTACATACCAGGATAAGGATGAGGGGATCATACATACCAGGATAAGGATGAGGGGGCCACACATACCAGGATAAGGATGAAGGGGCCATACATACCAGGATAAGGATGAGGGGGATCATACATACCAGGATAAGGATGAGGGGGATCTTACATACCAGGATAAGGATGAGGGGCCATACATACCAGGATAAGGATGAGGGGGCCATACATACCAGGATAAGGATGAGGGGGCCATACATACCAGGATAAGGATGAGGGGGATCATACATACCAGGATAAGGATGAGGGGGATCTTACATACCAGGATAAGGATGAGGGGATCATACATACCAGGAAAAGGATGAGGGGGATCATACATACCAGTATAAGGATGAGGGGGCCATGCATATCAGGATAAGGACGAGGGGGCCATGCATACCAGGATAATGATGAGGGGGCCATGCATACCAGTATCAGGATGAGGGGGCCATGCATACCAGGATGGGGATTGCTGTGCCACGCATACCAGGATGGGAATGTGGGCCACGTATAATAGGAAGGGGGGGCATATCTACCAGGATGGGGGATATTATCAGAATTGGGGGACATTACCCCTATACCAGTGTCAGCCGCAGACCCGCTCCTCCTTAACAGTGCATCGTGATCTTATTTTTTGCTTAAATTTTTTTCTATTTTCCTCCTCTAAAACCTAGGTGTGTCTTATAGTCCGGTGCGTCTTATAATCTGAACAACACGGTAACTTGTGGAAGTACTAATAACATTTTTATTAATTTTCAAAGAAGTTTCATTTGAGGCATCATATAAATATCCGTATGTGCAAATGTGCTCACGCGGATATTATTCGTTTCAATGCAAATCAATGGCGGCAATTACGCTGCGTGTCCGCAAAATTAATGGACATGCTGCGTATTTTTCCACAATGATAATCCGCAGCGGAAATTTCCGCAGCATGTGCACAGCACATGCGGATTATCATTGGGGACCATGGGGCACGTATTACCAAGCGTTTTTTAAGCGTTTTCGCTGCAGAAATTCAGTGGCAAAAAAGCTTAAGAAACGCATAGTGGGCACGCAGCTAAATTAACATTTTCCAGAAGAATTGGAAACTGACTTGTGAGAAAAATTTGGCCTAATGTAACAAAAAGAAAAGTTAAAAAAATGTTAACTAAGTACCCTATGTTTTTTTTACATGTGTAACTATTTACTTTGTAGGATTTCTATGCATTGTTTTTTTCTAGGTTATATTTGTCGGCCTCACCATAGACTGAATCCTCAAACTCAGTGGTGGATTTTCTTGACTTTGTTCTCACCTATCAGGAGGGACAGAGTGATGTTTGCCTCCTAGAATAGTTTGTGGACTCCATATACAGAGCCCCTAAGTGATAGAAGAGCAGAATTCCCCCTCAAGTGACCCCATTTTGGAAATTATATTCTTCTGGGAATTTATTTACAGGTGTAGTGACAATATTGACTCCATGGGTGTTTTTCAGAAACAAGCAGCAGTGATAGTCTCTGAGTGAAAATTGCAACTCGCCATTGCAGTGACAAGTACATTGCAGTGCCTAGCTCATGCTTCTGGAGACACGCACCCATAAATTAGGCTGGCTCTCATCGCTACAGAAATGCCAAACCTGGGGACGCTCAATGTGGTTTAGGCACACTGTGGGGCTCAGAAGGGAGGGGTTTATTTGAATTTTGTAGCTCAAAATTTGTGGAATTTCTTTTGGGGGATGAGAAACCATTTCCTTTTTCCAGAGCCTTTGTGCTGAAAGTAACGTGGAAGCCCCCTATATTTCCGTTAAAAGATGATGGTCCTGAGTGGACTTGTTTTTTTGTGGATTGATTTGAAGCTTTTGTTGGGAACATTTTATATAACATTTTGGATCACATTTATCCTGCACTCTACGCTGAGCACTCACTTTTGGGTTTCCATCTAAATCTCCGAGTGACATCATTCAGATGAAACCACCGAGGGATCTATTCACTATAATGAGGCAGCAGAGTTACTTTTGACTACATATGGCCTCTGTTCAGCATTGTCATTCTTTTCAGAAGTGCACAAAACTATGGCAGATCATAGGCTAGATAGCATCCACAGTGTCTCCATCTGTCTCATAGGGAATCTTCCACCGGGGGTTCCGTCTGAATCATGTATTTCAGAGATTTACATGGAAACCCCAGTGTAAGCGCTCATAGTAGAATACAGGATAAATGTTAGCTGAGCCATACTGCAATCTTTGGGAGGCAGAATAAAAAAATCAATAGCATTTGAAGAATTGGTTTTATTTATTTTTTACGACTTTATTCTTCGGGGCGGTGCGATTACAGCGATAGCCGATTTAGATTTTTTTTTTTAGGTTTGGCTGCTGTCACACACTAAAAGACACTTTTAGTTTGCAATACAAAGTTTTTGCATTGCTATATTTTGAGAGCTATAATTTTCCATATATCTGCCTGCAGAGTCATGTCAGGGATTGTTTGTTAAGGAACGAGTTGACGTTTATATTGGTACCATTTTCACACATATAAAGTTGTTTGATCGCTTTCTATTGCAATTTTTAGGAGGCAGAATGAAAAAAAAACAACAATTCAGGATTTTTTTTTATGCCGTTCTTCGTGTGGTAAAATTGATAAGGCAGCTTTATTCATCAGGTCAGTATGATTACAGCGATACCACATTTATATTGTTTTTATGTTTTGGCGCTTTTACATAATAAAAACTATTTTATAGAAAAAATAATTATTTTTGCATTGCTTTAGTCTGAGAGCTATAACTTTTTTTATTTTTCCACTGATGGAGCTGTACTGCGGCTTTTTTTGCGCAATGACATTTTCAGCCACACCATTTTTATTTACATTTGTCTTTCTGATCGTGTTTTATTCCACTTTTTGTTCGGCAGTATGATGAAAAAGCATAGTTTTATGCCCTGTTTTTTTTTATGGTGTTCACTGAAGGGGTTAACTAGTGTGATAGTTTTATGGGGCGGGTCGTTCCAGACCCGGCGATACCAAACGTGTACTTTTTTTTCTACATAAAAATACAAATTCATGGGTACAATATGGGTACAATATATACACACATATATATATATTATTATTTATTATTACTATTTTATTATCATTAATTTGTGATTTTTAAAAAAATATTTTTGCAATTTTTTTTTTAAACTTTTTTACTCAGTCCCTCTATGGGACTTTCTGTCATGCACAGTGTAGGAAAGACAAAGTGCAACATGAAGGAATGAGGGGATGGGAGCCCAGACACTAAAGAAAGAGGGGGTGGAGACCTCCTAGGCTGATCTGATATCACCCTGTCTTCCTTACCGTCCCTATATTAGTTGCTCATGAACAGGAACCTAAAACCCTGTATCTCTCTAGAGCTAGACCCTGGCTAGGGAAGGGGGGATGAGAGCTAGTCAGCCCCCACTAACAACTAAAGACAGCAAGGGGAGACAGACACGGGGAAATAACTTAGCTTGAGGCGACTTCAGAGAGATTACACACACGACCTCTTAGCACCAAAGAGGAAGTAAGCAGACTGCATTAGCTCCAAGCCTTCACAAGGGGTCATGTGAATATCACCAGCACCTCCCTCTAGCAAACAGCAAGTATTTAACCCCTTAAGCCCCGAGGGTGGTTTGCACGTTAATGACCAGGCCAATTTTTACAATTCTGACCACTGTCACTTTATGAGGTAATTACTCTGGAACGCTTCAACGGATCCCCCTGATTCTGAGATTGTTTTTTCGTGACATATTGTACTTCATGATTGTGGAAAAATGTCTTCGATATCACTTGCGTTTATTTGTGAAAAAAACGGAAATTTGGCGAAAATTTAGAAAATTTTGCAATTTTCAAAATTTGAATTTTTAAGCCCTGAAATCAGAGAGATATGTCACACAAAAGAGTTAATAAATAACATTTCCCACATGTCTACTTTACATCAGCACAATTTTGGAACCAAAATCTTTTTTTGTTAGGGAGCTATAAGGGTTAAAAGTTGACCAGCGATTTCTCATTTTTCCAACAAAATTTACAAAACCATTTTTTTAGGGACCACATCACATTTGAAGTCACTTTGAGAGGTCTTTATGACAGAAAATACCCAAAAGTGACACCATTCTAAAAACTGCACTCCTCAAGGTGCTCAAAACCACATTCAAGAACTTTATTAACCCTTCAGGTGCTTCACAGGAATTTTTTGAATGTGGAAGAAAAAAATGAACATTTAACTTTTTTCACAAAAATGTTACTTTAGACCCAATTTTTTTTATTTTCACAGGGGTAACAAGAAAAAATGGACCCCAAAATTTGTTGTGCAATTTCCCCTGGGCACGCAGGTACCCAATATTTGGGGAAAAAACACTGTTTGGGCGCACGGCAGGGCTCGGAAGGGAAGGAGCGCCATTTGACTTTTTGATTGTAAAATTTGCTTGAATAATTAGCGGACGCCATGTTGTGTTTGGAGAGCCCCTGTGTGCCCAAACTTTGGAGCTCCCCCACAAGTGACCCCATTTTGGAAACTAGACCCCCCAAGGCACCTTTCTAGATGCATAGTGAGCACTTGGAACCCCCAGGTGCTTCACAAATTGATTCGTAAAAATGAAAAAGTGAAAAAAAAAAACACTTTTTCATTTTTACGAATCAATTTGTGAAGCACCTTGGGGTTCCAAGTGCTCACTATGCATCTAGATAGGTGCCTTGGGGGGTCTAGTTTCCAAAATGGGGTCACTTGTCGGGGAGCTCCAATGTTTGGGCACACAGGGACTCTCCAAATGCAACATGGTATCCGCTAACAAATTGAATGGAAAATCGGCTCAAATTGTTAGCGGACACCACGTTGCGTTTGGAGAGCCCCTCTGTGCCCAAACTTTGGAGCTCCCCCACAAGTGACCCCATTTTGGAAACTAGACCCCCCAAGGCACCTTTCTAGATGCATAGTGAGCACTTGGAACCCCCAGGTGCTTCACAAATTGATTCGTAAAAATGAAAAAGTGAAAAAAAAAAACACTTTTTCATTTTTATGAATCAATTTGTGAAGCACCTGGGGTTCCAAGTGCTCACTATGCATCTAGATAGGTGCCTTGGGGGGTCTAGTTTCCAAAATGGGGTCACTTGTGGGGGAGCTCCAATGTTTGGGCACACAGGGACTCTCCAAATGCAACATGATATCCGTTAACAAAATGTCGGCTCAAATTGTTAGCGGACACTATGTTGCGTTTGGAGAGCCCCTGTGTGCCCAAACTTTAGAGCTCCCCCACAAGTGACCCCATTTTGGAAACTAGACCCCCCAAGGCACCTATCTAGATGCATAGTGAGCACTTGGAACCCCCAGGTGCTTCACAAATTGATTCGTAAAAATGAAAAAGTGAAAAAAAAAACACTTTTTAATTTTTATGAATCAATTTGTGAAGCACCTGGGGTTCCAAGTGCTCACTATGAATCTAGATAGGTGCCCTGGGGGGTCTAGTTTCCAAAATGGGGTCACTTGTGGGGGAGCTCCAAAGTTTGGGCACACAGGGGCTCTCCAAATGCAACATGGTGTCCGCTAACAATTTGAGCAGACAATTTGTTAGCGGATATCATGTTGCATTTGGAGAGTCCCTGTGTGCCCAAACATTGGAGCTCCCCCACAAGTGACCCCATTTTGGAAACTAGACCCCCCAAGGCACCTATCTAGATTCATAGTGAGCACTTGGAACCCCAGGTGCTTCACAAATTGATTCATAAAAATGAAAAAGTGTTTTTTTTTTCACTTTTTCGAATCAATTTGTGAAGCACCTGGGGGTTCCAAGTACTCACTATGCATCTAGAAAGGTGCCTTGGGGGGTCTAGTTTCCAAAATGGGGTCACTTGTGGGGGAGCTCCAATGTTTGGGCACACAGGGGCTCTCCAAACGCAACATGGCGTCCGCTAACAATTTGAGCCGATTTTCCATTCAATTCGTTAGCGAACACCATGTCGCGTTTGGAGAGCCCGTGATGTGCCTAAACAGTGGAACTCCCCCACAAGTGTCCCCATTTTGGAAACTATACCCCTCAAGGATTTTATTAAGGTGTATAGTGAACATTTTGAACCCAGAGGTACGGCACAGAATTTGTTTACATTAGGTCATCATATTGAATAAGTTGTCATTATTCTTGAGCGCAAGTGCTCGCTACTTGAGTTTGCATCGGGTACTCAGGTATGCACCATGTACAGCGTGTGCTCGAGTGACATGCTCGAGTCCCTGCTCTGCATGTTTCACGGTTATTAGACACCCAAAAAAAAACATGCGGGGATCGCTCGTGCATGGCAGGCAATCCCCGTAAAGTTTTTTTGGCCACGAAGCATATGGGGCAGAGACTCGAGCATGTCACTCAAATACCCACGATACTCAATGCATACCAGAGCACCCGATGCAAACTCAAGTAGCGAGCACTTGCGCTCAACACTAGCCGCCATATCTTCATCTTTTTTTCTTACTTTTGAAAAAAATCCCAACCCCAGCCCTAACCCTAGCACAACCCTAACCATAGCACAACCCTAGCCCTAGCACGACCCTAGCCCCAGCACAACCCTAGCCCCAGCACAACCCTAGCCCCAGCACAACCCTAGCCCCAGCACAACCCTAGCCCCAGCACAACCCTAGCCCCAAACCCAGCCCTAACCCTAGCCCAATCCTAACCCAAGAGTTTATTTTTGACGCCGTTCCTTGTGCGGTATAAGTGATTAGACGACTTTATTCTTCAGGTCGGTGTGATTACAGCAATGCCAGAATCATATGGGGTTTTTATGACTGACAGCTGTCACACACTAAAAGACGCATTTTTTGTAAAATCTAGTTTTTGTATCGCCATATTTTGAGAGCTATAATTTTTCCAGATTTTGGCAGACAGTCATGTGACGGCTCGTTTTTTGCGGGATGACTTGACGTTGTTATTGGTGCCATTTTCAGGCATGTGACATTTTTTGATCGCTTTCTATTCCGATTTTTGGGAGGCAGAATAAACAAAAACCAACAATTCAGGAATTGTTTTTTTTTTTTTTTTTTTATTCTGTTCCGCGTGTGGTAAAATTGATGAGGTAGCTTTATTCTTCGGGTCAGTACGTTTACAGCGGTACCACATTTGTATAATTTTTCTATGTTTTGGCGCTTATACACAATAAAAGCTATTTTATAGAAAAAAATATATTTTAGCATCGCTTTATTCTGAGAGCTATAACTTTTTTATTTTTCGGCTGATGGAGCTGTATGGTGGCTTGTTTTTTGCGGGACGAGATGCCGTTTTCAGCGGTACCATTTTTATTTATATGCGTCTTTTTGATCGCTTGTTATTCCACTTTTTGTTTGGCGGTATGGTGATAAAGCATTGTTTTTTGCTTCGTTTTTTTTTTTTTTTTTTTTTTTACCGTGTTCACTGAAGGGGTTAACTAGTGGGACAGTTTTATAGGTCAGGTTGTTCCGGACGCGGCGATACCAAATATGTGTACTTTTATTGTTTTTTTTTTTGTTTTTTTATAATAATATTTATTGATGGGTACATTATATTTTTATTTTTGGTGGATTATTTTTTTTATTTTTTTTTTATATTTTTGCCATTTTTTTTTTTCCACTTTCAGACAGTTTATACACTTTATTACTTTGTCCCACTCTGGGACTTTCACTTTTTTTTCTCTGATCGCCTGCATGGCACAGGAATGCAGCACCATCCCTATGCCATGCAGGATATCAGCGGTGCACAGTGTGAAGATTGTTTGGAGATGCACTGCGCATGTCCAAACAATCTTCCTGCTGTCTGGTGACCCGGATGTTGTCATGACGACATCGGGTCGTCGTGGCAACACCCGGGAAGCCTTTGCAGACTGCGCTGGAAGCCGGAAGAGGAGGTGAGTATCGGCGATCACCTCCCCTTGCTCCCGCAATGCCGCGATCGACTTCGATCGCAGCATCGCAGGGGTTAATGTGCTGGGAGCGGTGCAAGACCGCTCCCTGCACATAGTATCGGGTGTCAGCTGTGACAATCAGCTGACACCCGGCGGCGATCGCGCCCGCACAGCCTGTGTGCGCGCGCGATCGCGATGACGTACTAATACGGGTCTGGCTCTTAAGTCCCAGGGCACAGACGCGTATTAGTACGTCAGATGTTGTTAAGGGGTTAATCACCCGGGCTGAGTGTCAATTAGTCGGAAGGAGGTAGCACCTAAGAAGGCGTCTGTAATGTCAAATGAAGAGAACTTCTGCAACCACCTGCAGGGCGACTTTCTGTCAGTTCTGACACACCTGTGACTCTTTCACTTTCATGTGCCTGAAATGCTGTGCACAAGCATTGCAATGGTTTATAACTGTCAGTGCTGCACTAATACAAGCTCCTTAGACCATGCACTGCGCATGGTCTAAAGGGCTTGCTATAGCCCCATGACGACATCGGGTCACCAAGTTAACGATCGGGCCCCCGCGATGGCGTCACAGGGACGCCGATCTCCCTGCCTTCTAAATGCTGTGATCGATATCGATCGGAGCTTTAGAGCATTTAGGGGGTTAAACTGCCGTGAGCAGTGAGGGCCCCGCTCATGGCAGTGAGAGCCGGGTGTCAGCTATGATGTTAGCTGAACACCCGGCGGTGATCGTGTGCGCACAGTTACTGTGCACGCAAAATCGCCATTGCGTACCCAGTATGTCGAAGGTTGGGAAGGGATTAATTAAATTGTATTAGTACTAACAGCCATGCTCATGTGAGGAGACCAAGACATTATGGTTTAAACTTGGGAAAATCGCAAAAATAAATGGGTTTTAACTTTCACATACTGCTATACCTGCTTTTGTTTCACTAAAAATGCTGCAAAACCTGATGGCAGAGTTTTTTGCTGCATTATTGCTGCTTTTTTTGCTCTTACTCATAGCTCTCTATGGGTGAAAAAACGCTGAAAGAATTGACATGCTGCAATTGTCAAAAAAGAAGCAGTTTTCCAAGTCAGTGAGGAAAAAAACAACAAGCGTATGCATGAGATTTCTGAACTCTCATAGCTTTTGCTGGTAATGTAAAAAGCAGCTTTTAATTTGCATAAAAAGAATGCAGCAAAAACGCAACGTGTGTGAACATAGCCTTAAGGTTTTATGCACAGGTAGATTGATGCGCATGGTAGTACGGAGAAGATGCAGGAAAAGGCATAGAGTTGGTATGGCAGTATTGAGCAGGAAGGGGTTAATGATATTTTGCTCGAGTAAAGCAAGGCCTGGATGGATGGAGGGTAGAGTCTGTGGGTCAGTTAGTAGAGTAGACTATATATGTATTTGAGGGAAGATGTTCGAGTTTCCAGTGGAAAAGAATATTGTGTCCCACCTGTCCTCCCTCCCTTTTTAAATTCGGAGGTTAAGTTATCTGTGGGGTTACATGGGTGGTGAGCTATTGGGAAGTCCTTGGTTAGTTATTTCGTTATATTTTGGAAAAAAGTAATCAAATTAAAAATATATAAAAATGAATAAATGACAAGTGGTGTGTGGATACATGTTATATTTGCTGTCGATTTCGAGGATTGTAACCAGGGTACAGGAAGGTGCTCCATTACATAATATTTCACTTACTAAGTTGACCAGTTAATTCCATGAGAGTTAACAAGGTAATGGGTGAAGTTTTGGTACTATGGGAGCAGGAGCCATTGTACATCTCTGAAGCTGGTTGTGGTTCTGTCAGGTAGTGGTGGAGGCTAGCATTGCATGTATCTGCGCATGTGGTCCAAATATATAGAAATCTAAACCTGATTTTTCTGATTTTGGCATTTCATGAAGGAGCCATCATTGCCAAGGACTTTGCCTACAGGGGAACTTACACCTATCTTTTTATTAATTCCTATAACATGTTGAAAACAACATTCAATAATGCTATGATCAGACACCTCTCCAATAAAGAAACTGTGTGTATGGTTGTTATTATAAGGCAAGGTTTGTGGTCAGGTGGGTTTTATTACCCCTTAAATATCTGCCTTTATAATGTCTTGCGCATTCTCCACCATTGTGACACTTTATGTGATTATCTAATTTCCTTTCCTGCATCCTCTGCTGGTCCTCACTGATGATGTCATAGAGAAGTGATGTCACAATCACTTAGAACTTTCAGCTCTCTACATTCCAATCACTTGTGCAGTTGATGTCATTGTGGTGAAGCATGAAGATGTGGCTAAGGTAACACCGCACAGGTAATCACTATAATTTTCAGAATTAATGCTAATTATAAGCGAGCAAGTCAAATGAATGTAATTAAGGACTCGTATATCTAAAGAAAAATGTCTTTGGGTCAGATTGCATCCAAATATTATCATTCATTTTATACCATAGGATAGATGATAACGTCCTTTCCTGCGTCCTCTGCTGGTCCTCATTGATGATGTCATAGAGAAGTGATGTCACAATTACTTAGAACTTTCAGCTCTCTACATTCCAATCACTTGTGCAGTTGATGTCATTGTGGTGAAGCATGAAGATGTGGAAGAGGTGACACAGCACAAGTAATCACTATAAATAATTATAATTATCCGAATACATGCTAAGGCTATGTTCACACATGTTGGGATTTTCAACGGTTTTTGCTGCAGAATTTTATGCAAATTTTCAGCTGCGTTTTGCAGTACCAGCAAAGTCTATGAGAAACCAGAATTCTCTGTTCACACATCATGGTTTCTTTTGTTGTTGCATATTTTGTGCCTTGGTTGGGTTTTTGAAAAATAGAGCATGTTGCTTCTTTCAGCGTTTTTTCAGCATTTTTTCAACCATAGGAAGTAATATGAGGCATACAGGTAGGTATAGATTTACATTTCTATCACCTGTATGCCCATATTAGTAGGTCAGATAAGTGCCAGGGAGTGACAGATTCCCTTTAAGGACTTGTATATCTGAAGAAAAATTTCCTTGGGTCAGATTGCATCCAAATATTATCATTCATTTTTTACCATAGGATAGATGATAACGTACTTTCCTGCATCCTCTGCTGGTCCTCACTGATGATGTCATAGAGAAGTGATGTCACAATTACTTAGAACTTTCAGCTCTCTACATTCCAATCACTTGTGCAGTTGATGTCATTGTGGTGAAGCATGAAGATGTGGAAGAGGTGACACAGCACAGGTAATCACTATAATTATCAGAATACATGCTAATTCTAAGCCAGCAAGTTAAAACTAATGTAATTAAGGACTCGTATATCTAAAGAAAAATGTCCTTGGGTCAAATTGCATCCAAATATCATCATTCATTTTTTACCATATGATAGATGATAACGTTTTGATCACTGGGGATCCAACAACAAGGATCACCATCGATCTCCTCAATGCCGAGCAGAGATCGCTGCTTCATTCATTCATTGTCAAAGGGACTGCCTGAGATACCGTTGTATTCATTTATATCCAGCAGTCCCATAGAGAATGAATGGAGCTGAGTGGACTTATTTGCTGATTTTGGGAAAGAACACTACTTTTTGTTGCAAACACATTTGATACATGGCGGCCAGCAGGCTTTTTTCTCTGTGTTTTAGAAATCCACACAGTGCATCATATCAATGTTAAAGATGCTCATAAATTGATGACTGTGCCTGTGTTCCCATATCTCTTCTAAAGCCACATTCACACGTTCATTATTTGGTCAGTATTTAACATCAGTATTTGTAAGCCAAAATCAGGAGTGAGACAATCAAAGGAAAAGCATAATAGAAACACGTCACCACTTCTGTATTTTTCACCAACTCCTGGTTTTGGCTTACAAATGCTGATGTAAAATAGTGACAAAATACTAAATGTTTGAACGTGGCCTTAAAGCTAAAATCTGTTTGCTTTGATGACCAACATTTCTGTAATAATACTGCCAAACCTTGGGGCGGAGGGAGCAAATTTAGCTCTTTTTTTTAAACATTTTAAAAATTAATAAATCTTTTTAATTTGATACAAATTTACATTTAAGCTTTAATTTGCATTAGAGTATTTGATTTAAAGAGTTACAGAACATTAGTAAATTGCAGGTAAGGTAGCAGCAGACTGTACGCAACCCCCATACCAAATTGTCCCCATCTTTTTTTACGATGTCATAGAGGCGTGACATCATATTATGTTAGAACTTGCGGCTGTAGAGTTACAGCTCAGGCCATTGTCATCACAGGGAGCCCCCACAAACAGGAGGGGTGAAACAGGTCAATATGACACAGAAGAGGTAAGTAATTCCTAATTATCGATCAGAATAGATTTCAGATCCAGGTCTCAATCGCAATTGCATATAAAAATAATCAGAGCTGAAAGAAACTTAACTATGCTGTGGGTCATTAGGATAACAGAAGGAAGAAATAGGAAAAGGAAAGTTAATATGGCACACAGGGGCGTACATAGAAATCATGGGGCCCCATAGCATAAGTCCCAAATTACTCCACCAAAGTATGAAAAAAAAAATTTGACAGGGTCATAGAAGAGCATAACTCAGAACTTAAAATGTAATTTTCTCACTATTGAAGACCTTTAGTGTTCCCATGCGTTAAAATACCCCTTTCATGGTCCCCATAAAGTATGATGCCAACCATAGTGCCCCCCAAACACAGTATGATACTCCCACAGCGAATTCCTACATATTACCCTAAAATCATAGTTTGATGACTCTATATTACCCTCCACTTCTACAAAATATGATAGCCCCACAGTGACCCCAACACAGTATGATGGCCCCAACACAGCACACCATACAGTATAACGGCCCACTATATAGTATAATGGCTCTTACACCACTCCACACGATATTATGGCCCCTACACAACGCTATACACAATATGATGGCCGCAACACAACCCTCCAAATTCTATAATGGCTGGTACAAGTATAATGGACCTTACTAGCCTTCCAAAAATTATAATGACTCCCATATAGCCCTGCAAACAGAATAATTGCCCCCCCCTCATAGCCTTCCAAATAGTATAATGGTCTACACAGACTGCAAACTGTTTTAGGGCCCCTACACAGCCCTGCAAACTGTATAATGTCCCCTATATAGCCCTGTAAATTCTATAAAGGTCCTACATAGCCCTGCAAAGGTTTAGGTTTAGGGCCCCCACACAGCCCTGCAAACTGTATAATGACCCCCATATAGCCCTGCAAATAGTTTCAGGGCCCCCACACAGCCCTGTAAACTGTATAGTGACCTCCACATAGCCCTTCAAACTGTATAATGACCCCCACACAGCCCTGCAAACTGTATAATGACCCCCATATAGCCCTGCAAACTGTATAGTGGCCTCTATATAGCCGTGCAAAAATTGTTTTAGGGTTCCCACATAGCAAACTGTAAAAAATGTCCCCCATATAGCCCTGCAAACTGTACAATGGCCCCCACATTGCCTTGCAAACTGTTTTTGGGCCAGTACACAGCCCTGCAAACTGTACAATGTGTTACGCTCACGCCCGGACTGACTGGCGTGAGCGTGATTAGTGATCCCACTGTACCATGAACCGAGGAGTGCCTGGAAGGGCGTAACTAAGTATCAACCCTATCCGACCAAGGTCGCATGGCGGCTTAGTTGACTCCGTGGACCAAGGAGGAACCGAGCAGAGGGACCAGGTGCGACTCCAGGTCAGACCCCGGTCACAGTTGTTGACCCACACCGGGGAATGCAGGAACAGGCAGGTTAGACTGGCATATAGGCAGGTGGGTATTGTATGGCTGGTATGCAGACAGGTGGGTACTGGCAAGTACGGCTGGTATACAGACAGGTGGGCACTGGCAAGCACGGCTGGTATGCAGACAGGTGGGCACTGGCAAGCATGGCTGGTATGCAGACAGGGAGGTACTAGCAGGTTGGAGCGCAGGCTGGATAGGGTCCAGTGCTCTATACAGTGTAATGAGCCCGATATAGTGCTCAATACAGTGTAATGGGCCCCACATATTGCTCATACAGTGTAATGGGCCCCACATAATGCTCCATTCCGTATAATGGGCCCAACATAGTGCTCCATACAGTGGAATGGGCCCCACTTAGTGCTCGATACAGTGTAATGGGCCCTATATAGTTCTCCATACAGTGTAATGGGAACACATAGTGCTCATACAGTGTAATAGGACCAACATAGTGCTCCATACAGTGAAATGGGCCCCAAATAGTGCTACATATAGTGTAGTGGACCCCACATAGTCCTCCATACAGTGTAATGGGCCACACATAGTCCTCCATTCCGTATAATGGGTCCAACATAGTGCTCCATACAGTGGAATGGGCCCTACATAGTGCTCGATACAGTTGAATGGGCCCCATATAGTTCTCCATACAGTGTAATGGGAAAACATAGTGCTCATACAGTGTAATAGGTAAACAATGGTGCAGCAGTCTCAGGGAGTGCCAAAGGAATACTGGACAATTTAATAGATGTCAACTGACTTTTATTCTTCCTCCAATACCACTGCCACAACGCGTTTCAACGGTCTAAGCCGTCTTCATCAGGTGGGGTAAAGGAGAATGTTACAATGACAGCTTTATAAAGGGGTGGTATTTTACATAATTTAGACCACGTGTTGTAATCAATTAACCCTTTCATTGAAAAACTCCATATAATGCATGTTAATGTCGTTAATTGATTACAACACGTGGTTTAAATTATGTAAAATACCACCCCTTTATAAAGCTGTCATTGTAACATTCTCCTTTACCCCACCTGATGAAGACGGCTTAGACCGTTGAAACGCGTTGTGGCAGTGGTATTGGAGGAAGAATAAAAGTCGGTTGACATCTATTACATTGTCCAGTATTCCTTTGGCGCTCCCTGAGACTGCTGCACCATTGTTTACTTGTGATATATCTCCATACGGAGCCAAAGCGGCAGGAGCAGCTGGGCATATTTGGATGTGTGAGGACCTGCGGTTATCCAGCCACCGGGTTAAACTACTGAGGACCTGCGGTGACGTGGTATCTGGTCCAGCAGGATCGTGTGACCACTTGAGGAGCACGGAGTTGTGAGGCAAACACCGACAGGACGGTACTACAAATAGAGGCGACCCGGAGCCTCATTAATCACACGCTTAATCTTGGTTGTGTAGACGTACACAACCATCACAGGTGAGTGCACTGGCACTTTTTAAATTAATTAAATAGCCCTGTGAGTCTACACATGCGCCCTTTCTTTTCTTTTCGCATACAGTGTAATAGGACCCACATACCGTGTTTCCTCGAAAGTAAGACCCCCCCGAAAGTAAGGCAGGGTGGGGGGTTTCGGGGGGGGGGGTCCGCCAATGTAGGGCACCCCCCGATTGTAAGGCAGGGTAGCGGGGGGGGGGGCGGGGAATGTAAGGCTGATTGGCCGATCAGCCTGTTCGTCACAGGCTCCCTAGTCCCTGCTGGCCACCAGCTCGAGCTGTGATTGGCCAGTCAGCCGGCTCGCAGCTGATTGGCCGAATCAGCTGCGACGTCACCGCCTACAGGCTCGCTCCGATTGGTCCAGCTTCCCCGGCATCCGAATCGTCAGCCCGGCACCGCAGAGGAGATCGAAACAGAAGGAAAGTAACGGTAAGTTCCGAAACTCTCTCTGTGTGTGTGTGTGTGTGTACGGTATGTGTACGGTATGTGTATGGGTGCCGTATGGGGCTGTATGTGTCAGTGTGTGTACGGTACCGGTACGATACCGTGTTTCCTCGAAAGTAAGACCCCCCCGAAAGTAAGGCAGGGTGGGGGGTTTCGGGGGGGGGGGGTCCGCCAATGTAGGGCACCCCCCGAAAGTAAGGCAGGGTGGGACTTTTGGGGGTAAAATTAATGTAAGACAGGGCCTTACTTTCGGGGAAACACGGTAGTGCTCCATACAGTGAAATGGACCCCAAATAGTGCTACATATCATAGAATCATAGAATGGTAGAGTTGGAAGGGACCTCCTGGGTCATCTGGTCCAACCCCCTGCTCAAAGCAGGATTCACTAAATCATCTCAGACAGATGTCTGTCCAGCCTCTGTTTGAAGACGTCCATTGAAGGGGAACTCACCACCTCTCGTGGCAGCCTGTTCCACTCATTAATCACCCTAACTGTCAAAAAGTTTTTTCTAATATCTAATCTGTGTCTCCTCCCATTTAGTTTCATCCCGTTGCTTCTAGTCTTTCCCTGTGCAAATGAGAATAAAGATGATCCTTCTACAATGTGACAGCCCTTGACATATTTGTAGACAGCTATTAAGTCTCCTCTCAGTCTTTGTAACGGGTCTGGGAGGCGGAACCTCTGAGCTACTATACAAGGGGGCGGTCCTTGTAAGGGAGCGGGTGGCGACCAGGCAGGCAGTCACAGCAGGTGACCGGGACAGTCTCTAGAAGAACGGGCAGGAGGTCACGGCAAGTGACCGGGGCAGTCTCTGGATGAACGGGCAGATGGTCACGGCAAGTGACCGGGGCAGTCTCTGGGTGAACGGGCAGATGGTCACGGCAAGTGACCGGGGCAGTCTCTGGGTAAAGGGTTGGTACGACCTGTGGCGGCTGATGGTAGACGTGAGCTCCCAGGTGAGCAGGCGAGAGTCTCTGGATAAACGGGTGGTCACAGCATGTGACGGCGGAGCCTCCAGGAAGACCAACAGACAGGCGGCAGATGAGCGCTCCCAGGTGAGCGGGCAGAAGTCTCTGGACAGGCGGGTGGTCACAGCACGTGACGGCAGAGCCTCCAGGTAGGCTAGCAGACAGGCAGCAGATGAGCGCTCCCAGGTTAACGGGCAGGAGTCACTGGACAGGCAGGTGGTCACAGCACGTGACGGCAGAGCCTCCAGGTAGGCTAGCAGGCAGGTAGCAGATGTGCGCTCCCAGGTGAGCGGGCAAGCTGGTCCATAGACAGACTGACAAGAGTTGGAAGGCAGACCGTCGGACCTCAGGCAAGCAGGCAGGTAGTTGATGTGTGCTCCCAGGTGAGCGGGCAAGCTGGTCCTTAGACAGACTGACAGGAGTAGTAAGGCAGACCGTCGGACCTCAGGCTAGCAGGCAGGTAGCAGAATATCAGGCAGGAATAAGACAGCAAGCTGGCAGGAATCTGGCAGGTATCTGGCAGGTAACTGGCAACGGGACCTGAGGGCTGAAGCAGAGTAGTGAACAGTGCAACAACATTGCTCGGGCACCTCCATTTTGGAGGAGGTGCCTTATATATGGTGAAGTCCTCCGGCCATTGGCCGGGGACTACTTAGGACGGCGCGCGCGGCCCCTTTAAGAGGGAGGGAGAGCGCGCGCGCGCCCTAAGCACAGTGGCCGGGAAGGAGCGCGCGCTGCCAGCAGAGCGGGAGGAGGACGCCGGGCACGGAGCAGAGAGGTGAGGGGAACAGCGTCCCTGCCTAGCAGAGGGCAGGGACGCCGGCGCTACAGTACCCCCCCCTTTAGGCCCCCCCTTTTTTAGGCCAGACAGAAATTTAGCAAGGATGAGCGGGGCATGGATGTTCTCCCGGGGCTCCCACGTTCTCTCCTCAGGACCAAACCCCTTCCAATCTACTAGAAAAAAGGTATTTCCTCTTACCCTTTTGGTGGCAAGAATGTTCTCTACCTCAAACTCGTCCTCAGCAGAAACCGGAGCAGGAGGCGTACCTGTAGACTTGGAAAAAGAGTTAAGTACCACAGGTTTGAGGAGAGATACATGGAAGGAGTTAGGGATCCGTAAGTTGGCCGGGAGTTTCAATTTATAGGCCACCGGGTTGATCTGACTGATGACCTCCAGAGGACCGATGAACCGAGGCCCTAACTTGTAAGAAGGTATCTTGAGTCGGACATATTTAGATGAGAGCCAGACCTTATCTCCAGGACGAAATTGTGGAGGATCCAGGCGTTTTTTGTCAGCGTGTCTTTTCATCCGTTCGGACGACTGAAGGAGTGCGGATCGGGTACTCTCCCAGATGGAGGAAAATTTGCTAACGAGAGATTCCGCAGCCGGGTTGTCCACAGAGGTGGAGACAGGAAAAGGAATCCGAGGATGCTGACCGAAGACTACAAAAAACGGGGATTTGGAGGAGGATTCGCTCTCGTGATTGTTATAAGAGAACTCGGCCCATGGTAGGAGATCCACCCAGTCTGAATGATGGGCATTAACGAAGTGCCGGAGGTAACTGGTCAGGTTCTGATTGATCCGCTCCACTTGACCATTGGACTGTGGGTGGTAAGCGGAAGAGAAGTCCAGGGTGACGTCTAGCAGTTTACAAGTGGCTCTCCAGAAGCGTGAGGTGAACTGTACCCCACGATCCGACACGATGTGGAGGGGCAGGCCATGAAGACGAAAGATGTGACGAATAAAGTCTTTCGCTAGCTCGGGTGCAGACGGGAGGCCTGGCAGGGGAACGAAATGAGCCATCTTGGAGAAGCGGTCAGCGACCACCCAAATGACCGTACAACCGGCAGAGACTGGGAGGTCAGTTATAAAGTCCATTGCTATATGGTGCCAGGGGGCAGCAGGTACAGAAAGCGGAAGGAGGCGACCGGCTGGCAGATGTCTCGGCACCTTGTTGCGGGCGCAGGACACACAGGCAGAAACAAAGTCTATTACGTCCTTGTGCAGGGTAGGCCACCAGTAGTGCCGGGTAATAAGCTGGAGGGTCTTTTTCTGACCGGCGTGGCCAGCCAGTTTAGACGAGTGACCCCAGTGAAGGATCTTCTCCCGATCAGGTACTGATACGAACGTCTTTCCGGGAGGGAGACGATTTAGACTCACGGGAGCCACCTGCATTACTCTGGCGGGATCGATGATGTGTTTCGGATCTTCCTCGAGATCAGACACCAGAAAGGATCGAGACAAGGCGTCCGCCTTGACGTTTTTGTCAGCCGGGCGAAAATGAAGAACAAAATCAAAGCGAGCAAAAAACAAGGACCACCGGGCTTGGCGCGGGTTAAGTCTCTGGGCATGCTGGAGGTAAGCCAAGTTCTTGTGGTCAGTGTAAATTATTACCGGGTGAAGAGCCCCCTCGAGCAGGTAACGCCACTCCTCCAATGCCAGTTTGATGGCCAATAACTCTCGGTCTCCTATGGAATAATTGCGCTCTGAGGAGGAGAAGAGTTTAGAGAAGAAGCCGCAAGTTACCATCCTCCCGGAAGATGATTTTTGAGTAAGTACCGCTCCGGCTCCAGAGGAGGAGGCGTCAACTTCCAGGAAGAACTGCTTGTTGCAGTCCGGGCGATGCAGCACCGGGGCGGAAGAGAAGGCCTGTTTTAAGGAAAGAAAGGCCTCCTCTGCTTCGGGCGGCCACTCTTTGGGATTAGTACCCTTACGGGTGTGCGTGGAAATTGGGGCAGTCCGGGAAGAGAAGTGCGGTATGAAGAGGCGGTAGTAGTTGGCGAAGCCCAGGAACCGCTGAATGGCCTTCAACCCCTCCGGTCGAGGCCATTTCTCGATGGCAGACAGTTTCTCTGGATCCATTCGTAGGCCGGTCTGAGAAATAATGTAGCCCAAAAACGGAAGCGAGGTCTGCTCAAAGAGGCACTTCTCGTATTTAGCGAAGAGGTGATTCTGCCTGAGCCTGAGCAGGACCTGACGAACGTCCCTCCGGTGAGTCTGGAGATCCGGAGAGAAGACCAAGATGTCGTCCAGGTACACCACTACGCAGGAGTAGAGAAGGTCCCGGAAGATGTCATTGACCAACTCTTGAAAGATGGCAGGAGCGTTACAGAGACCAAAGGGCATTACCAGATATTCATAGTGGCCGTCCCGGGTGTTGAATGCCGTCTTCCATTCATCCCCCTGACGGATACGAACCAGGTTGTACGCCCCACGGAGGTCCAGTTTGGTGAAGATTCTAGCCCCCCTCAGACAATCAAATAACTCCGGAATGAGCGGAAGGGGGTACTTATTCTTCACCGTGATCTGGTTAAGGCCTCTATAGTCTATACAGGGACGGAGAGAGCCGTCCTTCTTTTTGACGAAAAAGAAGCCTGCTCCCGCCGGGGAGGTAGATTTCCGGATGAATCCCCTGGCCAGATTCTCCTCAATATATTCGGACATCGACCGGGTCTCAGCAGCGGATAATGGATAAATACGCCCACGGGGAGGAGTAGTACCAGGTAACAGGTCGATAGGGCAGTCGTATGGTCTATGAGGGGGTAGTGTCTCTGCCTCCTTTTTATTAAAGACATCAGCATAAGACCAATAAGGAATCGGAAGTCCAGGTAGACTAGCTGGGGCAGGAGAAGGACGGACGGGATGGACGGGAACCAGACAGGTCTTATGGCAGTTCTGTCCCCAGCGAAGGACTTCTCCGGTCTGCCAGTCAAGCACGGGTGCATGTCTCTGGAGCAAAGGTAGACCTAGCAAGAGGGCGTGAGAGAGTCCAGGCAGAACATGAAAGGAGATACTCTCAGAATGCAGCATTCCCACCTGCAGAGTAATGGATTCGGTGATGAGTTGGATAGGGCGTGGTAAGAGACCCCCATCCACGGCAGCAACAGACAAGGGTACAGCCAGAGGTTTGGTGGGGATGCAGTATTTCTCTACCAGGGACTGTGAAATAAGATTCCCGGCTGCTCCAGAGTCAAGTTGGGCTAGTTCGAAATAACGGTTCTCCCCGCAGACAATTGAGACTGACAGCAGCAGAGATGGAGAGGATTTATTCTTGTCTAGGTCGACCTCTCTGAGCGAACCTAGACACAGGCGTTTCCCGACCTCTCCGGGCAGGCACGGATCCGGTGCTCCTTACTGCCACAGTAGAAGCAGCTCCCCTCGGCACGGCGTAAGTCCTGACGGGTTTTGACCATCTTGGTCTGGTCGACCTGCATAGGCTCAGGAGAGTGTACCTGGGGAGAGACGGATTTCTGAAAAGTAGGAGCTAGACGTGGAAACCTCCTCTCACGGGTGACCTCTTTGGCACGATCCTGGAACCGTAGGTCAATCCGGGTGGCAAGAGATATTAGGTCATCGAGAGTGGTAGGAATGTCCCGACCGGCAAGTTCATCTTTAATACGGCCGGACAGACCCTCCCAGAAGACGGATACCAGAGCGTCGTTATCCCAGGCCAGCTCAGAGGCAAGGGTACGGAACCGTATGGCATATTGGCCCACGGTGAGACTTCCCTGACGGAGGCGTAGCAGTGATGATGCGGATGAGGTCTTCCGTCCGGGTTCGTCGAAGACTCTCCGGAAAGCCATGAGAAAGGCAGGCAAGTCGGACACCAGGGGGTCTCCTCTCTCCCATAGAGGATTTAGCCAGGCCAGGGCCTCCCCGGTGAGATGGGACATGATGAAGGCAATTTTGGCCCGGTCGGAGTTAAACTAGTGGGACAGGAGTTCAAAGTGCAGGGTGCACTGATTTATGAAGCCCCGAGCCTGGGCGGAGTCGCCTCCGAAGCGAGGAGGTGCAGAAAGCCGGGGTCCGGGGTAGGATACCATGGTATTAGTGGACAGCGGAGCTGCCGGATTGCGAGTCATGGCACTGGCGGAGGTTGCTGGCGGAGCAGTCAGAGTGTCCAGGCGAGAATTGACATTCCGCAGGTGACCCAGGATGGACTCCTGTTGGGACCTCTGACGGGACAGTTCATGACACAGGTCCGAGAGCGAGGGAGCTTGGGTGCCACCGGGTTCCATGGCCCGAGCAAACTGTAACGGGTCTGGGAGGCGGAACCTCTAAGCTACTATACAAGGGGGCGGTCCTTGTAAGGGAGCGGGTGGCGACCAGGCAGGCAGTCACAGCAGGTGACCGGGACAGTCTCTAGAAGAACGGGCAGGAGGTCACGGCAAGTGACCGGGGCAGTCTCTGGATGAATGGGCAGATGGTCACGGCAAGTGACCGGGGCAGTCTCTAGGTGAACGGGCAGATGGTCACGGCAAGTGACCAGGGCAGTCTCTGGGTGAACGGGCAGATGGTCACGGCAAGTGACCGGGGCAGTCTCTGGGTAAAGGGTTGGTACGACCTGTGGCGGCTGATGGTAGACGTGAGCTCCCAGGTGAGCAGGCGAGAGTCTCTGGATAAACGGGTGGTCACAGCATGTGACGGCGGAGCCTCCAGGAAGACCAACAGACAGGCGGCAGATGAGCGCTCCCAGGTGAGCGGGCAGAAGTCTCTGGACAGGCGGGTGGTCACAGCACGTGACGGCAGAGCCTCCAGGTAGGCTAGCAGACAGGCAGCAGATGAGCGCTCCCAGGTGAGCGGGCAGGAGTCACTGGACAGGCAGGTGGTCACAGCACGTGACGGCAGAGCCTCCAGGTAGGCTAGCAGGCAGGTAGCAGATGTGCGCTCCCAGGTGAGCGGGCAAGCTGGTCCATAGACAGACTGACAAGAGTTGGAAGGCAGACCGTCGGACCTCAGGCAAGCAGGCAGGTAGTTGATGTGCGCTCCCAGGTGAGCGGGCAAGCTGGTCCTTAGACAGACTGACAGGAGTAGTAAGGCAGACCGTCGGACCTCAGGCTAGCAGGCAGGTAGCAGAATATCAGGCAGGAATAAGACAGCAAGCTGGCAGGAATCTGGCAGGTATCTGGCAGGTAACTGGCAACGGGACCTGAGGGCTGAAGCAGAGTAGTGAACAGTGCAACAACATTGCTCGGGCACCTCCATTTTGGAGGAGGTGCCTTATATATGGTGAAGTCCTCCGGCCATTGGCCGGGGACTCCTTATGACGGCGCGCGCGGCCCCTTTAAGAGGGAGGGAGAGCGCGCGCGCGCGCCCTAAGCACAGTGGCCGGGAAGGAGCGCGCGCTGCCAGCAGAGCGGGAGGAGGACGCCGGGCACGGAGCAGAGAGGTGAGGGGAACAGCGTCCCTGCCTAGCAGAGGGCAGGGACGCCGGCGCTACAGTCTTCTTTTTTGCAAGCTAAACATTCCCAAATCCTGCAACCGTTCCTCATAGGACATGGTTTGCAGACCAGTCACCATTCTGGTCGCTCTTCTCTGAACTTGTTCCAGTTTGTCTATGTCTTTTTTAAAATGTGGTGCCCAAAACTGTACACAGTATTCCAGATGAGGTCTGACCAAAGAGGAGTAAAGACCGATAATGACTTCACGTGATCTAGACTGTATGCTTCTGTTAATACATCCCAGAATTGTATTTGCCTTTTTTGCTGCTGCATCACACTGTTGACTCATGTTCAGTCTATGATCTATTAGTATACCTAAGTCTTTTTCACATGTACTGTTGCTTAGCTCTATTCCTCCCATTCTGTATATGCTTTTTTCATTTTTATTGCCCAGATGTAGTACTTTGCATTTTTCCCTGTTAAAAACCATTCTGTTGGTTGCTGCCCACTGCTCCAGTTTATTTAGGTCTTTTTGAATCCTCTCTCTCTCTTCTCTAGTATTAGCTATCCCTCCTAGCTTTGTGTCATCAGCAAATTTAATCAGTTTACCCTCAATTCCTTCATCTAAATCATTGATGAAGATGTTGAACAATACAGGTCCCAGGACAGAGCCCTGTGGTATCCCACTTGAGACATTCATCCAGCTGGATGTGAAGCCATTTACAACCACCCTTTGAGTCCATATATATACATATAGTGTAGTGGACCCCACATAGTCCTCCATTCAGTGTAATGGGCCCCACATAGTGCTCCATACAGTGTAATGGGCAGCACATAGTGCTACAAACTGTGTAATGAGACCAACATAGTGCTCCATAAAGTGTAATGGGTCCCACATAGTGCTCAATACAGTGTAATGGGTCCAACATAATCCTACATACCATATAATGAGCCCCACATAGCACTTCATACAGCGGAATGGGTCCACATAGAGCTCATACAGTGTAATGGGCCCCACAAAGTCCTCCATACAGTTTAATGGGCCCAACATAGTTCTCCATACAGTATAATGGCCTTGACATAGTGCTACATACAGTGTAATGGCGCAACATAATGCATAAAGGGCCAGACATAATGTTTCATACAGTGAAATGGGCCCCACATAGTGCTCCATACAGTGTAGTGGACCCCACATAGTCCTCCATACAGTGTAATGGGTCCCACATAGTCCTTCATACAGTGTAATGGGCCCCACATAGTCCTCCATACAGTGTAATGGGCCCCACTCAGGGCTCTATAAAGTGTAATGAGCCCCACATACTGCTCAATACAGTGTAATGGGCCCCACATAGTGCTCATACAGTGTAATGGGCCTCACTCAGGGCTCTATAAACTGTAATGAGCCCCACATAGTGCTGGTACAGTGTAATGGGCCCCACATAATGCTCCATACTGTACAATGGGCCCAATATAGTGTTCCATACAGTGGAATGGGCACCACACAGTGCTCCATACAGTGTAATGGGCCCCACATAGTTCTACATACAGTGTAATGGGCCCAACATAGTCCTACATAGAGTGTAATGGGCCCCACATAATGCTCCATACAGTGCAATGGGCAAGACATAATGCTCCATACAGTGAAATGAGCCCCAAATAGTGCTACATACAGTGTAGTGGACCCCACATAGTTCTCCATACAGTGCCATGGGCCCCACATAGTCCTCCATACAGTGCCATGGGCCCCACATAGTCCTCCATACAGTGTAATGGGCCCCACATAGTGCACCATACAGTGTAATAGGCCCCAAACAGTGCTCCACACAGTGTAATGGGCCCGACAAAGTGCTCCATACAGTGTAAAAGGTACCATAGAGCGGAAAGGGTCACACACAATGCTTCATACTGTGTAATGGGCCTCACATAGAGCTCCATACAGTGTAATGGGCCCCATATAGTGCTCCTATAGTGTAATGGGCCCCACATAGTGTTCCATACAGTGTAATTGGCCTTACATAGTGCTTCATACAGTGTAATGGGCCCCACATAGTGCTCCATACAGTGTAATGGGTCCCACATAGTGCTCCATTCAGTATAATGGCCCCAAGTAGTCCTCTATATAGTGTAATGGGCCCAACATAGTCCTCCATACAGTATAATGGGCCTCACATAGAGCTCCATACAGTATAATTGGCCTCACATAATGCTCCATACTGTATAATAGCACCACATAGTCCTCCATACAGTATAATGGGCCACACATAGTGCTCCATACAGTATAATAGGCCCCACATAATCCTCCGTACTGTATAATGGCCCCACATAATGCTCCATACTGTATAATAGCATCACATAGTGCTCCATACTGTATAATGGCCCCACATAGTGCTTCAAACAGTGTAATGTGCCCCACATAGTGTGCCATACAGTGTAATGTGCCCCACTCAGTGCTCTATACAGTGTAATGGGCAGGACATAGTGCTCCATACTATGCAATGGGCCACATAGTGCTTCATACAGCGGAATGGGTCCACATAGAGCTCATACAGTGTAATGGGCCCCACATAGTCCTGCATACAGTTTAATCGGCCCAACATAGTCCTCCATACAGTATAATGGCCTTGATATAGTGTTACATACAGTGTAATGGCGCCACATAATGCAAAAAGGACCAAACATAGTGTTCCATACAGTGGAATGGGCACCACACAGTGCTTAATACAGTGTAATGGGCCCCACATAGTTCTCCATACAGTGTAATGGGCCCAACATAGTCCTCTATAGAGTGTAATGGGCCCCACATAATGCTCCATACAGTGTAATGTGCAAGACATAATGCTCCATACAGTGAAATGGGCCCCAAATAGTGCTACATACAGTGTAGTGGACCCCACATAGTCCTCCATACAGTGCCAAGGGCCCCACATAGTCCTCCATACAGTGTAAGAGGCCCCACATAGTGCTCCATAAAGTGTAATGGGCCCGACATAGTGCTCCATATAGTGTAAAAGGGACCATACAGTGGAAAGGGCCAAACACAATGCTTCATGCAGTGCAATGGGACTCACATAGAGCTCCATACTGTGTAATGGGCCCCACATAGTGCTCATATAGTGTAATGGGCCCCACATAGTGCTCCATACAGTGTAATTGGCCTTACATAGTGCTCCATACAGTGTAATGGGCCCCACATAGTGCTTCATACAGTATAATGGGTCCCACATAGTGCTCCATACAGTATAATGGTCCCCAAGTAGTTCTCCATATAGTGTATTGGGCCCAACATAGTCCTCCATACAGTATAATGGGCCCCGCATAGTGCTCCATACAGTACAATAGGCCCCACATAATGATTTATACTGTATAATGGCCCCACATAATGCTCCATACTGTATAATAGCACCACATAGTGCTCCATACTGTATAATGGCCCCACATAGTGCTTCAAACAGTGTAATGTGCCCCACATAGTGCGCCATACAGTGTAATGGGCAGCACATAGTGCTCGATACTATGTAATGGGCCCAACATAGTGCTTCATACAGTGTAATGGGCCCCACATAGTGCTCATACAGTGTAATGGGCACCACATAATCTTCCATATCATATAAGGGGCCCCACATAGTGCTTCATACAGCGGAATAGGTCCCACATAGTCCTCCATACAGTATAATGGCCTTGACATAGTGCTACATACAGTGTAATGGCAACACATAATGCATAAAGGGCCAGACATAATGCTTCATACAGTGAAATGGGCCCCACATAGTGCTACATACAGTGTAGTGGACCCTACATAGTCTTTCATACAGTATAATGGGCCCCACATAGTGCTCCATACAGTGTAATGGGTCCCACATAGTGCTCCATTCAGTATAATGGCCCCAAGTAGTCCTCTATATAGTGTAATGGGCCCAACATAGTCCTCCATACAGTATAATGGGCCCCACATAGAGCTCCATACAGTATAATTGGCCTCACATAATGCTCCACACTGTATAATAGCACCACATAGTCCTCCATACAGTATAATGGGCCACACATAGTGCTCCATATAGTATAATAGGCCCCACATAATCCTCCGTACTGTATAATGGCCCCACATAATGCTCCATACTGTATAATAGCATCACATAGTGCTCCATACTGTATAATGGCCCCACATAGTGCTTCAAACAGTGTAATGTGCCCCACATAGTGTGCCATACAGTGTAATGTGCCCCACTCAGTGCTCTATACAGTGTAATGGGCAGGACATAGTGCTCCATACTATGCAATGGGCCACATAGTGCTTCATACAGCGGAATGGGTCCACATAGAGCTCATACAGTGTAATGGGCCCCACATTGTCCTCCATACAGTTTAATGGGCCCAACATAGTCCTCCATACAGTATAATGGCCTTGACATAGTGCTACATACAGTGTAATGGCGCCACATAATGCATAAAGGGCCAAACATAGTGTTCCATACAGTGGAATGGGCACCACACAGTGCTTAATACAGTGTAATGGGCCCCACATAGTTCTTCATACAGTGTAATGGGCCCAACATAGTCCTCCATAGAGTGTAATGGGCCCCACATAATGCTCCATACAGTGTAATGTGCAAGACATGATGCTCCATACAGTGAAATGGGCCCCAAATAGTGCTACATACAGTGTAGTGGACCCCACATAGTCCTCCATACAGTGCCAAGGGCCCCACATAGTCCTCCATACAGTGTAAGAGGCCCCACATAGTGCTCCATAAAGTGTAATGGGCCCGACATAGTGCTCCATATAGTGTAAAAGGGACCATACAGTGGAAAGGGCCAAACACAATGCTTCATACAGTGCAATGGGACTCACATAGAGCTCCATACAGTGTAATGGGCCCCACATAGTGCTCATATAGTGTAATGGGCCCCACATAGTGCTCCATACAGGGTAATTGGCCTTACATAGTGCTCCATACAGTGTAATGGGCCCCACATAGTGCTTCATACAGTATAATGGGTCCCACATAGTGCTCCATACAGTATAATGGTCCCCAAGTAGTTCTCCATATAGTGTATTAGGCCCAACATAGTCCTCCATACAGTATAATGGGCCCCGCATAGTGCTCCATACAGTACAATAGGCCCCACATAATGATTTATACTGTATAATGGCCCCACATAATGCTCCATACTGTATAATAGCACCACATAGTGCTCCATACTGTATAATGGCCCCACATAGTGCGCCATACAGTGTAATGGGCAGCACATAGTGCTCGATACTATGTAATGGGCCCAACATAGTGCTTCATACAGTGTAATGGGCCCCACATAGTGCTCATACAGTGTAATGGGCACCACATAATCTTCCATATCATATAAGGGGCCCCACATAGTGCTTTATACAGCGGAATAGGTCCCACATAGTCCTCCATACAGTTTAATAGGCCCAACATAGTCCTCCATACAGTATAATGGCCTTGACATAATGCTACATACAGTGTAATGGCGCCACATAATGCATAAAGGGCCAGACATAATGCTTCATACAGTGAAATGGGCCCCACATAGTGCTACATACAGTGTAGTGGACCCTACATAGTCTTTCATACAGTATAATGGGCTCCACATAGTGCTCTCAATACTGTGTAATGGGCCCCACATAGTCCTCCATACAGTGTAATGGGCTCCACTCAGGGCTCTATAAAGTGTAATGAGCCCCACATAGTGCTCAATACAGTGTAATGGGCCCCACATAGTGCTCATACAGTGTAATGGGCCCCACATAATGCTACAAACCGTATAATAGGCCCAACATAGTGCTCCATACAGTGGAATGGGCACCACAAAGTGCTCCATACAGTGTAATGGGCCCCACATAGATCTCCAAACAGTGTAATGGGCCCAACATAGTCCTCCATAGAGGGTAATGGGCCCCACATAATGCTCCATACAGTGTAATGGGCCAAAATAGGGTTACATACAGTGTAGTGGACGCCACATAGTCCTCCATACAGTGCCATGGGCCCCAGATAGTCCTCCATACAGTGTAATGGGCCCCACATAGTGCTCCATACAGTGCAATGGACCCTACATAGTGCTTCATACAGTGTAACAGGCCCCAAACAGTGCTCCATACAGTGTAATGGGCCCACATAGTGCTCCATACCGTGTAAAAGGCCCCATACAGTGGAAAGGGACACACACAATGCTCCATACAGCGCAATGGGCCCCACATAGTGCTCATACAGTGTAATGGGCCCCACATAGTGCTCCATACAGTCTAATTTGCATTACATAGTGCTCCATACAGTGTAATGGGCCCCAGGTAGTGCTCCATACAGTGTAATGGGTCCCACATAGTGCTCCATACAGTATAATGGCCCCAAGTAGTCCTCCATATAGTGTAATAGGCCCCAAATAATGCTCCATACTGTATAATGGCCCCACATACAGTAATGCTGCATACTTTATAATAGCCCCACACAGTGCTCCATACTGTATAATAACCCCACATATTGCTTAAAACAGTGTAATGTGCCCCACATAGTCCTCCATTCAGTGTAATGGGCCCCACAGAGTGCTCCATACAGTGCGATGGGCCCCAATCAGTGCTCCATATAGTGTAATGGGCAGCACATAGTGCTCCATACTATGTAATGGGCCCAACATAGTGCTCCAAAAAGTTTAATGGGCCCTACATAGTGCTCAATACAGCAGAATGGGTCCCCCATAGAGCTCATACAGCGTAATGGGCCCCACACAGTCCTCCATACAGTGTAATAGGTCCCACATAGTCGTTCATACAGTGTCTTGGGCTCCACATAGTGTTCCAATACAGTGTAATGGGCCCCACATAGTCCTCCATACAGTATAATGGGCCCCACTCAGGGCTCTATAAAGTGTATTGAGACCCACATAGTGCTCATACAGTGTAATGGGCCCCAAATAGTGCTCATACAGTGTAATGGGCCCCACATAGTGCTCATACAGTGTAATGGGCCCCACTCAGGGCTCTATAAAGTGTGTTGAGCCCCACATAGTGCTCAATACAGTGTAATGGGCCCAACATAGTACTCCATACAGTGTAATGGGCCCGATTCAGGGCTCTGTAAAGTGTAATGAGCCCCACATAATGCACAATACAGTGTAATGGGACCCACATAGTGCTCATACCGTGTAATGGGCCCCACATAATGCTGCATACCGTATAATGGGCCCAAAATAGTGCTCCATACAGAATAATGGGTCCCACATAATCCTCCATACAGTGCAATGGGTCAAACATAGTCCTCCAAAGAGTATAATGGCCCCACATAGTGCTCCATACAGTATAATGGGCCCCACATAGTGCTCCATAAAGTGTAATATGCCCCACATCGTGCCCTATACAGTGTAATGGGCTCCACATACTCCTCAATAAAGTATAATGGGCCCAACATATTGCTCCATACAGTATAGCTGTCACCACATAGTGCTCCATACGATATAATGGTCCCAGATAGTGCTCTATACTGTATAATAGCCCCATAGTGCTCCACACTGTATAATGGCTCCACATAGGGTTTATACAGTGTAATGTGCCCCACACAGAGCTCAAAATAGTGTAATGGGCCACTCATAGTTCTCCATACACTGTAATGGGCTCCTCAAAGTGCTCCATACAGTGTAATGGGTCCCACATAGTGCTTCATACATTGTAATGGGCCACACATAGTGCTCCATACAGTGTAATGGGACCCACATAGTGCTCCATACAGTGTAATTGGCCTCACATAGTGCTCCATACAGTGTAATGGGCCCCACATGGTGAGCCATACAGTGTAATGGGCCTCTCATAGTGCGCCATACAGTGTAATGTGCCTCACATAGTGCTCTATACAGTGTAATGGGCCTCATATAGTGCTCCATTCTGTCTAATGGGCCCCACATAGTGCTCCATACAATGTAATGGGCCCCACATAGTGCTCAATAAAGTTTAAAGGGCCCCATATAGGGCTTCATAAAGTGCAAAGGGCCCCACACAGTGCTCAGTTCAGTGTAATGGGCCCCATATAGTGCTCCATACATTGTAATGGGCTCTACATAGTGTTTCATACAGTGTAATGGGCCCCACAAAGTTCTCCATACAGGTTACTCAGCTTCATATAGTGCTCCATAAAGTGTAATCGGTCCCACATAGTGCTCCATACAGTATAATGAACCCACATAGTCCTCCATACAATTTACTGGGCCCAACATAGTCCTCCATAGAGTATAATGGCCACACATGATGCTCCATACATTGTAATGGCCCAACATGATGCTCAATACTTTATAATAGCCCCACATAGTGCTCCATACTGTATAATGGCCCCATATATTGCTTAAAACAGTGTAATGTGCCCCACATAGTCCTCCATTCAGTGCAATGGGCCCCACAGAGTGCTCCATACAGTGCAATGGGCCCCAATCAGTGCTCCATACAGTGTAATGGGCAGCACATAGTGCTCCATACTATGTAATGGGCCCAACATAGTGCTCCATAAAGTTTAATGGGCCCTACATAGTGCCCAATACAGCGGAATGGGTCCCCCATAGAGCTCATACAGTGTAATGGGCCCCACATAGTCCTCCATACAGTGTAATGGGTCCCACATAGTCGTTCATACAGTGTAATGGGCTCCACATAGTGCTCCAATACAGTGTAATGGGCCCCACATAGTCCTCCATACAGAATAATGGGCCCCACTCAGGGCTCTATAAAGTGTAATAAGCCCCACATAGTGCTCATACAGTGTAATGGGCCCCACATAGTGGCCATACAGTGTAATGTGCCCCACTCAGGGCTCTGTAAAGTGTAATGAGCCCCACATAGTGCACAATACAGTGTAATGGGACCCAGATAGTGCTCATACCGTGTAATGGGCCCTACATAATGCTGCATACCGTATAATGAGCCCAAAATAGTGCTTCATACGGTGGAATGGGCAACACTCAGTGCTCCATACCGTGTAATGGGCCCCATAAAGTTCTCCATAGAGTGTAATGAGCCCCACATAATGCTCCATACAGTGTAATGGGCAAGACATAATGCTCCATACATTGAAATGGGCCCTAAATAGTGCTAAATACAGTGTAGTGGACCCCACAATGTCCTCCATACAGTGCCATGGGCCCCACATAGTCCTCCATACAGTGTAATGGGCCCCACATAGTGCTCCATACAGTTTAATGGGCCCCACACAGTGCTTCATGCAGTGTAATAGGCCCCAAACCGTGCTCCATACAGTGTAATGGGCCCCACATAGTGCCCCATACAGTGGAAAGGGCCACACACAATGCTCCATACAGTGTAATTGGCCTCACATAGCGCTGCATACAGTGTAATAGGCCCCACATAGTGCTCATATAGTGCAATGGGCCCGACATAGTGCTCCATACAGTGTAATTGGCCTTAAATAGTGCTTAGTACAGTGTAATGGGCCCCGCATAGTGCTCCATACAGTATAATGGACCCAAGTAGTCCTCCATATAGTGTAATAGGCCCCACATAATGCTCCATATTGTATAATGGCCCCACATAATGCTCAATACTACATAATAGCCCCACATAGTGCTCCATAC
Organism: Phyllobates terribilis; assembly: GCF_046119375.1. Classification (NCBI taxonomy): domain Eukaryota; kingdom Metazoa; phylum Chordata; class Amphibia; order Anura; family Dendrobatidae; genus Phyllobates; species Phyllobates terribilis. The sequence continues at coordinate 279,573,323 of NW_027362769.1, read as the reverse complement.
TGTATAATGGCCCCACATAGTGCTTCAAACAGTGTAATGTGCCCCACACAGAGATCCATATAGTGTAATGGGCCCCACATATTGATTCATACAGTGTAATGTGCCCCACATAGTGCCCCATGCAGTGCAATGGGCCCCACATAGTGTTCCATACAGTGTAAAGGGCCCCACATAGTTCTCCATACAGTGTAAAGGGCCCCACACAGTGCTCCATACAATGTAATTGGCCCTACATAGTCCTCCATAGAGAATAATGGGCCACACAGTCCTTCATACAGAATAAAGGGCCACATATAGTTCTCCATACAGTGTAATGGGCCCCACATAGTGCTTCATACAGTGTAATTGGCCCCACATAGTGCTCAATACAGTGTAATGGGCCCCACATAGTGCTCCATACAGAATAATGGCCCCACATAGTCCTCTATACAGCTTAATGGGCCTAACATAGTCCTCATACAGTATAATAGCCCCACGTGATGCTCCATACAGTGTAATGGCCCCACATGATGCTCCATACTGTATAATGGCCTCAAATAGTTCTCCATACAGTATAATGGCAACACATAGTCCTCCATACAGAATAATGGGTCCCACATAATCCTCCATACAGTGCAATGGGCCCAACATAGTCCTCCATAGAGTATAATGGCCCCACATAGTGCTTCATACAGTATAATGGGCCCCACATAGTGCTCCATAAAGTGTAATATGCCCCACATCGTGCCCTATACAGTGTAATGGGCTCCACATACTCCTCAATAAAGTATCATGGGCCCAACATATTGCTCCATACAGTATAGCTGTCACCACATAGTGCTCCATACTATATAATGGTCCCAGATAGTTCTCTATACTGTATAATAGCCACATAGTGCTCCACAGTGTCATGTGCCCGACATAGTGCTAAACACAGTGTAATGGGACCGACATAGTGCTCCATGCAGTGTAATGGGCTTCCCATGGGGCTCCATACAGTGTAATGGGCCCCACATAGTGCTTCATACAGTGTAAAGGGCCACACACAGTGCTCCATACAGTATTATGGGCCCCACATGGTGCACAATACAGTCTAATGGGCCTCTCATAGTGCGCCATACAGTGTAATATGCCTCACATAGTGCTCTATACAGTGTAATGGGCCTCATATAGTGCTCCATTCAGTCTAATGGGCCCCACATAGTGCTCCATACAGTGTAATGGGCCCCATATAGTTCTCCATACAGTGTAATGGGCCCCACATAATGATCCATACAGTGTAATGGGCAACACATAATGCTCCATACATTGAAATGGGCCCTAAATAGTGCTAAATACAGTGTAGTGGACCCCACAATGTCCTCCATATAGTGCCATGGGCCCCACATAGTCCTCCATACAGTGTAATGGACCCCACATAGTGCTCCATACAGTGTAATGGGCCCCACATAGTGCTCCATGCCGTGTAATAGGCCCCAAACAGTGCTCCATACAGTGTAATGGGCCCCACATAAGGTGGAAATGGCCACACACAATACTCCATACAGTGTAATGGGCCTCACATAGCGCTGCATACAGTGTAATGGGCCCCACATAGTGCTCATATAGTGCAATGGGCCCCATATAGTGCTCCATACAATGTAATTGGCCTTAAATAGTGCTCAGTACAGTGTAAGGGGCCCCACATAGTGCTCCATACAGTATAATGGCCCCAAGTAGTCCTCCATATAGTGTAATAGGCCCCACATAATGCTCCATATTGTATAATGGCCCCACATAATGCTCCATACTTTATAATAGCCCCACATAGTGCTCCATACTGTATAATGGCCCAACATAGTGCTTCAAACAGTGTAATGTGCCCCACACAGAGATCCATACAGTGTAATGGGCCTCATATAGTGCTCCATTCAGTCTAATGGGCCCCACATAGTGCTCCATACAGTGTAATGGGCCCCACATAGTGCTCCATAAAGTTTAAAGGGCCCCATATAGGGCTTCATAAAGTGCAAAGGGCCCCACACAGTGCTCAATTCAGTGTAATGGGCCACATATAGTGCTCCATACAGTGTAATGGGCTCTACATAGTGTTTCATACAGTGTAATGGGCCCCACAAAGTACTCCATACAGATTACTCGGCTTCACATAGTGGTCCATACAGTGGAATCGGTCCCACATAGTGCTCCATACAGTATAATGAACTCACATAGTCCTCCATACAATTTACTGGGCCCAACATAGTCCTCCATACAGTATAATGGCCACACATGATGCTCCATACATTGTAATGGCCCAACATGATGCTCCATACTTTATAATAGCCCCACATAGTGCTCCATACTGTTTAATGACCCCACATATTGCTTAAAACAGTGTAATGTGCCCCATATAGTCCTCCATTCAGTTTAATGGGCCCCACAGAGTGCTCCATACAGTGCAATGGGCCCCAATCAGTGCTCCATACAGTGTAATGGGAAGCACATAGTGCTTCATACCATGTAATGTGCCCAACATAGTGCTCCATAAAGTTTAATGGGCCCTACATAGTGCTCAATACAGCGGAATGGGTCCCCCATAGAGCTCATATAGTGTAATGGGCCCCACATAGTCCTCCATACAGTGTAATGGGTCCCACATAGTCGTTCATACAGTGTAATGGGCTCTACATAGTGCTCCAATACAGTGTAATGGGCCCCACATAGTCCTCCATACAGTGTAATGGGCAGCACATAGTGCTCCATTCAGTCTAATGGGCCCCACATAGTGCTCATACAGTGTAATGGGCCCCACATAGTGCTCCATAAAGTTTAAAGGGCCCCAAATAGGGCTTCATAAAGTGTAATAGGTCCCACATAGTCGTTCATACAGTGTAATGGGCCCCACAGAGTGCTCCATACAGTGCAATGGGCCCCAATCAGTGCTCCATACAGTGTAATGGGCAGCACATAGTGCTCCATTCAGTCTAATGGGCCCCACATAGTGCTCCATACAGTGTAATGGGCCCCACATAGTGCTCCATAAAGTTTAAAGGGCCCCACATAGGGCTTCATAAAGTGCAAAGGGCCCCACACAGTGCTCAATTCAGTGTAATGGGCCACATATAGTGCTCCATTACAGTGTAATGGGCTCTACATAGTGTTTCATACAGTGTAATGGGCCCCACAAAGTACTCCATACAGATTACTCGGCTTCACATAGTGCTCCATACAGTGTAATCGGTCCCACATAGTGCTCCATACAGTATAATGAACCCACATAGTCCTCCATACAATTTACTGGGCCCAACATAGTCCTCCATACAGTATAATGGCCACACATGATGCTCCATACTGTTTAATGACCCCACATATTGCTTAAAACAGTGTAATGTGCCCCACATAGTCCTCCATTCAGTGTAATGGGCCCCACAGAGTGCTCCATACAGTGCAATGGGCCCCAATCAGTGCTCCATACAGTGTAATGGGCAGCACATAGTGCTCCATACTATGTAATGGGCCCAACATAGTGCTCCATAAAGTTTAATGGGCCCTACATAGTGCTCAATACAGCAGAATAGGTCCCCCATAGAGCTCATACAGTGTAATGGGCCCCACATAGTCCTCCATACAGTGTAATGGGTCCCACATAGTCGTTCATACAGCGTAATGGGCTCCACAGAGTGCTCCAATACAGTGTAATGAGCCCCACATAGTGCTGATACAGTGTAATGGGCCCCACATAGTGCTCATACAGTGTAATGGGCCCCACATAGTGCTCATACAGTGTAATGGGCCCCACTCAGGGCTCTATAAAGTGTATTGAGCACAACATAGTGCTCAATACAGTGTAATGGGTCCCACATAGTACTCCATACAGTGTAATGGGCCCCACTCAGGGCTCTGTAAAGTGTAATGAGCCCCACATAGTGCACAATACAGTGTAATGGGACCCACATAGTGCTCATACCGTGTAATGGGCCCCACATAATGCTGCATACCATATAATCGGCCCAAAATAGTGCTCCATGCAGTGGAATGGGCACCACTCAGTGCTCCATACAGTATAATGGGCCCCACATAGTTCTCCATAGAGTGTAATGGGCCCCACATAATGCTCCATACAGTGTAATGGGCAAGACATAATGCTCCACACATTGAAATGGGAACTAAATAGTGCTACATACAGTGTAGTTGACCCCACAATGCTCTCCATACAGTGCCATGTGCCCCACATAGTCCTCCATACAGTGCAATGGGCCCCACATAGTGCTCCATACAGTATAATGGGCCCCACATAGTGCTCCATGAAGTGTAATGGGCCCCAAACAGTGCCCCATACAGTGGAAAGGGCCACACATAGTGCCCAATACAGTGTAATAGGCCTCACATAGCGCTGCATACAGTGTAATGGGCCCCACATAGCGCTGCATACAGTGTAATGGGCCCCACATAGTGCTCATACAGTGCAATCGGCCCCACATAGTGCTCCATACAGTGTAATTGGCCTTAAATAGTGCTCAGTACAGTGTAATGGGCCCCACATAGTGCTCCATACAGTATAATGGCCCCAAGTAGTCCTCCATATAGTGTAATAGGCCCCACATAATGCTCCATATTGTATAATGGCCCCACATAATGCTCCATACTTTATAATAGCCCCACATAGTGCTCCATACTGTATAATGGCCCCACATAGTGCTTCAAACAGTGTAATGTGCCCCACACAGAGATCCATATGTGTAATGGGCCCCACATATTGATTCATACAGTGTAATGTGCCCCACATAGTGCGCCATACAGTGCAATGGGCCCCACATAGTGTTCCATACAGTGTAAAGGGCCCCACATAGTTCTCCATACAGTGTAAAGGGCCCCACACAGTGCTCCATACAGTGCTTCATACAGTATAATGGGTCTCATATAGTCCTCCATACAGTATAATGGGTCCAACATAGTCCTCCATACAGTATAATAGGTCCCACATAGTCCTCCATACAGTATAATGGGCCCACATAGTCCTCCATATAGAATAATGGGTCCCATATAGTCCTTAATACAGTAAAATGTGTCCCACATAGTCCTCCATAGAGAATAATGGGCCCCACAGTCCTTCATACAGAATAAAGGGCCCCACATAGTTCTCAATGCAATGTAATGGGCCCAACATAGTGCTTCATACAGTGTAATTGGCCCCACATAGTGCTCCATACAGTGTAATGGGCCCCACATAGTGCTCCATACAGAATAATGGCCCCACATAGTCCTCCATACAGTTTAATGGGCCTAACATAGTCCTCCATACAGTATAATAGCTCCACGTGATGCTCCATACAGTGTAATGGCCCCACATGATGCTCCAAACTGTATACTGGCCCCAAATAGTTCTCCATACAGTATAATGGCAACACATAGTCCTCGAAACAGAATAATGAGTCCCACATAATCCTCCATACAGTGCAATGGGCCCAACATAGTCCTCCATAGAGTATAATGGCCCCACATAGTGCTCCATACAGTATAATGGGCCCCACATAGTGCTCCATAAAGTGTAATATGCCCCACATTGTGCCCTATACAGTGTAATGGGCTCCACATACTCCTCAATAAAGTATAATGGGCCCAACATATTGCTCCATACAGTATAGCTGTCACCACATAGTGCTCCATACTATATAATGGTCCCAGATAGTGCTCTATACTGTATAATAGCCCCATAGTGCTCCACACTGTATAATGGCTCCACATAGGGTTTATACAGAGTAATGTGCCCCACGCAGTGCTCAAAATAATGCAATGGGCCCCTCATAGTGCTCCATACAGTGTAATGGGCCCCTCAAAGTGCTCCATACAGTGTAATGGGTCCCACATAGTGCTTCATACAGTGTAATGGGCCCCACATAGTGCTCCATACAGTATAATGTGCCCCACAGAGTGCACAGTACAGTGTCATGTGCCCGACATAGTGCTAAACACAGTGTAATGGGACCCACATAGTGCTCCATACAGTGTAATAGGCTTCACATAGTGCTCCATACAGTGTAATGGGCCCCACATAGTGCTCCATACAGTGTAAAGGGCCACACACAGTGCTCCATACAGTATCATGGGCCCCACAGAGTGCACAGTACAGTGTCATGTGCCCGACATAGTGCTAAACACAGTGTAATGGGACCCACATAGTGCTCCATACAGTGTAATATGCCTCACATAGTGCTCTATACAGTGTAATGGGCTCCACATAGTGGTCCATACAGTGTAGTTGGCCTTAAATAGTGCTCCACACTGTATAATGGCTCCACATAGGGCCCCACATAGTGCTCCATACAGTATAATGGCCCCAAGTAGTCCTCCATATAGTGTAATAGGCCCCACATAATGCTCCATATTGTATAATGGCCCCACATAATGCTCCATACTTTATAATAGCCCCACATAGTGCTCCATACTGTATAATGGCCCCACATAGTGCATCAAACAGTGTAATGTGCCCCACACAGAGATCCATATAGTGTAATGGGCCCCACATATTGATTCATACAGTGTAATGTGCCCCACATAGTGCGCCATACAGTGCAATGGGCCCCACATAGTGTTCCATACAGTGTAAAGGGCCCCACACAGTGCTCCATGCAGTGTAATTGGCCCCACATAGTGCTTCATACTGTATAATGGGTCGCATATAGTCCTCCATACAGTATAATGGGTCCAACATAGTCCTCCATACAGTATAATAGGTCACACATAGTCCTCCATACAGTATAATGGGCCCACATAGTCCTCCATACAGAATAATGGGTCCCATATAGTCCTCAATACAGTAAAATGCGTCCCACATAGTCCTCCATAGAGAATAATGGGCCCCACAGTCCTTCATACAGAATAAAGGGCCCCACATAGTTCTCCATACAATGTAATGGGCCCCACATAGTGCTTCATACAGTGTAATTGGCCCCACATAGTGCTCCATACAGTGTAATGGGCCCCACATAGTGCTCCATACAGAATAATGGCCCCACATAGTCCTCCATACAGTTTAATGGGCCTAACATAGTCCTCCATACAGTATAATAGCCCCATGTGATGCTCCATACAGTGTAATGGCCCCACGTGATGCTCCATACAGTGTAATGGCCCCACATGATGCTCCATACTGTATAATGGCCCCAAATAGTTCTCCATACAGTATAATGGCAACACATAGTCCTCCATACAGAATAATGAGTCCCACATAATCCTCCATACAGTGCAATGGGCCCAACATAGTCCTCCATAGAGTATAATGGCCCCACATAGTGCTCCATACAGTATAATGGGCCCCACATAGTGCTCCATAAAGTGTAATATGCCCCACATCGTGCCCTATACAGTGTAATGGGCTCCACATACTCCTCAATAAAGTATAATGGGCCCAACATATTGCTCCATACAGTATAGCTGTCACCACATAATGCTCCATACTATCTAATGGTCCCAGATAGTGCTCTATACTGTATAATAGCCCCATAGTGCTCCACACTGTATAATGGCTCCACATAGGGTTTAAACAGTGTAATGTGCCCCACACAGTGCTCAAAATAGTGTAATGGGCCCCTCATAGTGCTCCATACAGTGTATTGGGTCCCACATAGTGCTCCATACAGTGTAATATCCCCCACAGAGTGCACAATACAGTGTCATGTGCCCGACATATTGCTAAACACAGTTTAATGGGACCCACATAGTGCTCCATACAGTGTAAAGGGCCACCCACAGTGCTCCATACAGTATCATGGGCCCCACATGGTGCACCATACAGTCTAATGGGCCTCTCATAGTGCGTCATACAGTGTAATATGCCTCACATAGTGCTCTACACAGTGTAATGGTCTCATATAGTGCTCCATTCAGTCTAATGGTCCCCACATAGTGCTCCATACAGTGTAATGGGCCCCACATAGTGCTCCACAAAGTTTAAAGGGCCCCACATAGGGCTTCATAAAATGGAAAGGGCCCCACACAGTGCTCAATTCAGTGTAATGGGCCCCATATAGTGCTCCATACAGTGTAATGGGCGCTACATAGTGTTTCATACAGTGTAATGGGCCCCACAAAGTACTGCATACAGGTTACTCAGCTTCACATAGTGCTCCATACAGTATAATGAACCCACATAGTCCTCCATACAATGTAGTGGGCCCAACATAGTCCTCCATACAGTATAATGGCCACACATGATGCTCCATACATTGTAATGGCCCAACATGATGCTCCTCACAGTTTAATGGCCCCACACAGTGCTTAATAAAGTGTAATGGGCCCCACATAGTGCTTCATACAGTGTAATGGGCCCCACATAGTAATCTATACAGTGTAATGGGCCCCACATATTGCTTAAAACAGTGTAATGTGCCCCACATAGTCCTCCATTCAGTGTAATGGGCAGCACATAGTGCTCCATACTATGTAATGGGCCCAACATAGTGCTCCATAAAGTTTAATGGGCCCTACATAGTGCTCAATACAGCAGAATGGGTCCCCCATAGAGCTCATACAGTGTAATGTGTAACGGGTCTGGGAGGCGGAACCTCTGAGCTACTATACAAGGGGGCGGTCCTTGTAAGGGAGCGGGTGGCGACCAGGGAAGACGGGCAGGCGGTCACAGCAGGTGACCGGGACAGTCTCTGAGTGAACGGGCTGGAGGTCACGGCAAGTGACCGGGGCAGTCTCTGGATGAACGGGCAGGAGGTCACGGCAAGTGACCGGGGCAGTCTCTGGATGAACGGGCAGGAGGTCACGGCAAGTGACCGGGGCAGTCTCTGGATGAACGGGCAGGAGGTCACGGCAAGTGACCGGGGCAGTCTCTGGGTAAAGGGTAGGTACGACCTGTGATGGCAGAGCCTCCAGGTAGGCTAGCAGGCAGATGGTAGATATGTGCTCCCAGGTGAGCAAGCGAGAGTCTCTGGAATGGCAGGTGGTCACAGCACGTGACGGTGGAGCCTCCAGGTAGGCTAGCAGGCAGGTAACAGGTGTGTGCTCCCAGGTGAGCGGGCAGGAGTCTCTGGAATGGCAGGTGGTCACAGCACGTGACGGCGGAGCCTCCAGGTAGGCTAGCAGGCAGGTAGCAGGTGTGCGCTCCCAGGTGAGCGGGCAGGAGTCTCTGGAATGGCAGGTGGTCACAGCACGTGACGGCGGAGCCTCCAGGTAGGCTAGCAGGCAGGTAGCAGATGTGCGCTCCCAGGTGAGCGGGCAAGCTGGTCCATAGACAGACTGACAGGAGTTGGAGGGCAGACCGTCGGACCTCAGGCTAGCAGGCAGGTAGCAGAAGAGCGCTCCCAGGTGAGCGGGCAAGCTGGTCCTTAGACAGACTGACAGGAGTCGGTAGGCAGACCGTCGGACCTCAGGCTAGCAGGCAGGTAAGCGGAATATCAGGCAGGAATCAGACAGTAAACTGGCAGGAATCTGGCAGGTAACTGGCAACGGGACCTGAGGGCTGAAGCAGAGTAGTGAACAGTGCAACAACATTGCTCGGGCACCTCCATTTTGGAGGAGGTGCCTTATATATGGTGGTAGTCCTCCGGCCATTGGCCGGGGACTCCTTAGGACGGCGCGCGCGGCCCCTTTAAGAGGGAGGGAGCGCGCGCGCGCCGTAAGCACAGTGGCCGGGAAGGAGCGCGCGCTGCCAGCAGAGCGGGAGGAGGACGCCGGGCTCGGAGCAGAGGGGTGAGGGGAACAGCGTCCCTGCCTAGCAGAGGGCAGGGACGCCGGCGCTACAGTACCCCCCCCCTTTAGGCCCCCCCTTTTTTAGGCCAGAGAGAAATTTAGCTAGGATGAGAGGGGCATGGATGTTCTCCCGGGGCTCCCACGTTCTCTCTTCAGGACCAAACCCCTTCCAATCTACTAGAAAAAAGGTCTTCCCTCTTACCCTTTTGGTGGCCAGAATGTTCTCTACCTCAAATTCGTTTTCAGCGGAAACCGGAGCAGGAGGCGTACCTGTAGACTTGGAAAAAGAGTTAAGTACCACAGGTTTGAGGAGAGATACATGGAAGGAGTTAGGGATCCGTAAGTTGGCTGGGAGTTTCAATTTATAGGCCACCGGGTTGATCTGACTGATGACCTCCAGAGGACCGATGAACCGAGGCCCTAAGTTATAGGAAGGAATCTTGAGCCGGACATACTTGGACGAGAGCCAGACTTTATCCCCTGGACGGAATTGAGGAGGATCCAGACGTTTTTTGTCAGCATGTCTTTTCATACGCTCGGATGACAGAAGGAGTGCGGATCGGGTACTCTCCCATATGGAGGAAAATTTGTTAACAAGAGATTCCGCAGCCGGATTGTCCACCGAGGTGGAGACGGGAAATGGGATCCGAGGATGCTGACCGAAGACTACAAAAAACGGGGATTTGGAGGAAGATTCACTCTCGTGATTGTTGTAAGAAAATTCGGCCCATGGCAGGAGATCCACCCAGTCTGAATGGTGGGCATTAACGAAGTGCCGGAGGTAACTGGTCAGGTTCTGATTGATCCGCTCCACTTGACCATTAGACTGGTGGGTGGTAAGCGGAAGAGAAGTCCAGGGTGACGTCTAGCAGTTTACAAGTGGCTCTCCAGAAGCGTGAGGTGAACTGTACCCCACGATCCGACATGATGTGGAGGGGCAGGCCATGAAGACGGAAGATGTGGCGGATAAAGTCTTTAGCCAGCTCGGGTGCAGACGGGAGGCCTGGCAGGGGAACGAAATGAGCCATCTTGGAAAAGCGGTCAGCGACCACCCAAATGACCGTTCAACCGGCAGAGACGGGGAGATCAGTTATAAAGTCCATTGCTATATGCTGCCAGGGGGCAGCAGGTACTGGGAGCGGAAGGAGGCGACCGGCTGGCAGATGTCTCGGAACCTTGTTGCGGGCGCAGGACACACAGGCAGAAACAAAGTCTATTACGTCCTTGTGCAGGGTAGGCCACCAGTAGTGCCGGGTAATAAGCTGGAGGGTCTTTTTCTGACCGGCGTGGCCAGCTAGTTTAGACGAGTGACCCCAGTGTAGGATCTTCTCCCGATCAGGTACTGATACGAACGTCTTACTGGGAGGGAGACGATTTAGACTCACGGGAGCCACCTGCATTACTCTGGCGGGATCGATGATGTGTTTCGGTTCTTCCTCGAGATCAGACACCAGAAAGGATCGGGATAAGGCGTCCGCCTTGATGTTTTTGTCAGCCGGGCGAAAATGAAGAATAAAATCAAAGCGAGCAAAAAACAAGGACCACCGAGCTTGGCGCGGGTTAAGTCTCTGGGCATGCTGGAGGTAAGCCAAGTTCTTGTGGTCAGTGTAAATTATTACCGGGTGAAGAGCCCCTTCGAGCAGGTAACGCCACTCCTCCAATGCCAGCTTGATGGCCAATAACTCTCGATCTCCAATGGAAAAGTTGCGCTCAGAAGAGGAGAAGAGTTTGGAGAAGAAGCCACAAGTTACCATTCTCCCGGAAGATGATTTTTGGGTAAGTACCGCTCCGGCTCCGGAGGAGGAGGCGTCAACCTCCAGGAAGAACTGCTTGTTGCCATCTGGGCGATGCAGCACCGGGGCGGAAGAGAAGGCCTGTTTTAAGGAAAGAAAGGCCTCCTCTGCTTCGGGCGGCCACTCTCTGGGATTAGTGCCCTTACGGGTGAGCGCGGAAATTGGGGCAGTCCGGGAAGAGAAGTGCGGTATGAAGAGGCGGTAGTAGTTGGCGAAGCCCAGGAACCGCTGAATGGCCTTCAACCCCTCCGGTCGGGGCCATTTCTCGATGGCAGACAGTTTCTCTGGATCCATTCGTAGGCCGGTCTGAGAAATAATGTAGCCCAAAAACGGAAGCGAGGTCTGCTCAAAGAGGCACTTCTCATATTTAGCGAAGAGGTGATTCTGCCTGAGCCTGAGCAGGACCTGACGAACGTCTCTCCGGTGAGTCTGGAGATCCGGAGAGAAGACCAAGATGTCGTCCAGGTACACCACTACGCAGGAGTAGAGAAGGTCCCGGAAGATGTCATTGACCAACTCTTGAAAGACGGCAGGAGCGTTACAGAGACCAAAGAGCATTACAAGATATTCATAGTGGCCGTCCCGGGTGTTGAATGCAGTCTTCCATTCATCCCCTTGACGGATACGGAACAGGTTGTACGCCCCACGGAGGTCCAGTTTGGTGAAGATTCTAGCCCCCCTCAGACGATCAAATAATTCTGGAATGAGCGGAAGGGGGTACTTATTCTTCACCGTGATCTGGTTAAGGCCTCTATAGTCTATACAGGGACGGAGAGAGCCGTCCTTCTTTTTTACGAAAAAGAAGCCTGCTCCCGCCGGGGAGGTAGATTTCCGGATGAATCCCCTGGCCAAATTCTCCTCAATATATTTGGACATCGACCGGGTCTCAGCAGCGGACAATGGGTAAATACGCCCACGGGGAGGCGTAGCACCGGGTAACAGGTCGATAGGACAGTCGTATGGTCTATGAGGGGGTAATGTCTCTGCCTCCTTTTTATTAAAGACATCAGCAAATGACCAATAGGGAATCGGAAGTCCAGGTAGATTAGTTGGGGTAGGAGAAGGACGGACGGGATGAACAGGAACCAAACAAGTCTTATGACAGTCCTGTCCCCAGCGAAGGACTTCTCCGGTCTGCCAGTCAAGCACGGGTGCATGTCTCTGGAGCCAAGGTAGAAATAGTAAGAGGGCGTGAGAGAGTCCAGGCAGAACATGAAAAGAGATGCTCTCAGAATGCAGCATTCCCACCTGCAGAGTTACGGATTCGGTGATGAGTTGGATGGGACGTGGTAAGAGGCCCCCATCCACAGCAGCGACAGATAATGGTATAGCCAGAGGTTTGGTGGGAATGCGGTATTTTTCTACCAGGGCCTGTGAAATAAGATTCCCGGCCGCTCCAGAGTCGAGTTGGGCTAGTTCGAAAAAACGATTCTCCCCGCAGATAATTGAGACTGACAGCAGCAGAGATGGAGAGGATTTATTCTTGTCTAGGTCGACCTCTCTGAGCGAACCTAGACACAGGCGTTTCCCGACCTCTCCGGGCAGGTACGGATCCGGTGCTCCTTACTGCCACAGTAGAAGCAGCTCCCCTCGGCACGGCGTAAGTCCTGACGGGTTTTGACCATCTTGGTCTGGTCGACCTGCATAGGCTCAGGAGAGTGTACCTGGGGAGAAACGGAGGGAGTGACGGATTTCTGAAAAGTAGGAGCTAGACGTGGGAACCTCCTCTCACGGGTGACTTCTTTGGCACGCTCCTGGAACCGTAGGTCAATCCGGGTGGCAAGAGTTATTAGGTCATCGAGAGTGGTAGGAATGTCTCGACCGGCAAGTTCATCTTTAATACGGCCGGACAGACCCTCCCAGAAGACAGATACCAGAGCGTCGTTATCCCAGGCCAGCTCCGAGGCAAGGGTACGGAACCGTATGGCATATTGGCCCACGGTGAGACTTCCCTGACGGAGGCGTAGCAGAGATGATGCGGATGAGGTCTTCCGTCCAGGTTCGTCGAAGACTTTCCGGAAAGTCGTGAGAAAGGCAGGCCAGTCGGACACCAGGGGGTCTCCTCTCTCCCATAGAGGATTTAGCCAGGCCAGGGCCTCCCCGGTGAGATGGGACATGATGAAGGCAATTTTGGCCCGGTCGGAGTTAAACTAGTGGGACAGGAGTTCAAAGTGCAGGGTGCACTGATTTATAAAGCCCCGAGCCTGAGTGGAGTCGCCTCCGAAGCGAGGAGGTGCAGAAAGCCGGGGTCCGGAGTAGGATACCATAGTATTGGTGGGCAGCGGAGCTGCCGGATTGCGAGTCATGGCACGGGCGGTGGTTGCTGGTGGAGCAGTCAGAGTGTCCAGGCGAGAATTGACATTCCGCAGGTGACCCAGGATGGACTCCTGTTGGGACCTCTGACGGGACAGTTCATGACACAGGTCCGAGAGTGAAGGAGCTTGGGTGCCACCGGGTTCCATGGCCCGAAAAAACTGTAACGGGTCTGGGAGGCGGAACCTCTGAGCTACTATACAAGGGGGCGGTCCTTGTAAGGGAGCGGGTGGCGACCAGGGAAGACGGGCAGGCGGTCACAGCAGGTGACCGGGACAGTCTCTGAGTGAACGGCCTGGAGGTCACGGCAAGTGACCGGGGCAGTCTCTGGATGAACGGGCAGGAGGTCACGGCAAGTGACCGGGGCAGTCTCTGGATGAACGGGCAGGAGGTCACGGCAAGTGACCGGGGCAGTCTCTGGATGAACGGGCAGGAGGTCACGGCAAGTGACCGGGGCAGTCTCTGGGTAAAGGGTAGGTACGACCTGTGATGGCAGAGCCTCCAGGTAGGCTAGCAGGCAGATGGTAGATGTGTGCTCCCAGGTGAGCAAGCGAGAGTCTCTGGAATGGCAGGTGGTCACAGCACGTGACGGTGGAGCCTCCAGGTAGGCTAGCAGGCAGGTAACAGGTGTGTGCTCCCAGGTGAGCGGGCAGGAGTCTCTGGAATGGCAGGTGGTCACAGCATGTGACGGCGGAGCCTCCAGGTAGGCTAGCAGGCAGGTAGCAGGTGTGCGCTCCCAGGTGAGCGGGCAGGAGTCTCTGGAATGGCAGGTGGTCACAGCACGTGACGGCGGAGCCTCCAGGTAGGCTAGCAGGCAGGTAGCAGATGTGCGCTCCCAGGTGAGCGGGCAAGCTGTTCCATAGACAGACTGACAGGAGTTGGAGGGCAGACCGTCGGACCTCAGGCTAGCAGGCAGGTAGCAGAAGAGCGCTCCCAGGTGAGCGGGCAAGCTGGTCCTTAGACAGACTGACAGGAGTCGGTAGGCAGACCGTCGGACCTCAGGCTAGCAGGCAGGTAAGCGGAATATCAGGCAGGAATCAGACAGTAAACTGGCAGGAATCTGGCAGGTAACTGGCAATGGGACCTGAGGGCTGAAGCAGAGTAGTGAACAGTGCAACAACATTGCTCGGGCACCTCCATTTTGGAGGAGGTGCCTTATATATGGTGAAGTCCTTAGGACGGCGCGCGCGGCCCCTTTAAGAGGGAGGGAGCGCGCGCGCGCGCCCTAAGCACAGTGGCCGGGAAGGTTTCGCGCTGCCAGCAGAGCGGGAGGAGGACGCCGGGCTCGGAGCAGAGGGGTGAGGGGAACAGCGTCCCTGCCTAGCAGAGGGCAGGGACGCCGGCGCTACATAATGGGCCCCACATAGTCCTCCATACAGTGTAATGGGTCCCACATAGTCGTTCATACAGTGTAATGGGCTCCACCTAGTGCTCCAATACATTGTAATGGGCCCCACATAGTCCTCCATACAGTATAATGGGCCCCACTCAGGGCTCTATAAAGTGTAATGAGCCCCATATAGTGCTCTTACAGTATAATGGGCCCCATATAGTGCTCATACAGTGTAATGGGCTCCACATAGTGCTCATACAGTGTAATGGGCCCCACTCAGGGCTCTACAGTCATGGCCAAAAGTTTTGAGAATGACACCAAAATTATATTTTCACATGATCTGCTGGCCTCTAGTTTTTATTAGTGTTTGTCTGATGTTTATATCACATACAGAAATATAATTGCAATCATATTATGAGTACCAATAGGTTATATTGACAGGAAGAATGAGTTAATGTAGCAAGTCAATATTTGCAGTGTTGCCCCTTCTTCTTCAAGACCTCTGTAATTCTCCCTGGCATGCTCTCAATCAACTTTTGGACCAAATCCTGACTGATAGCAGTCCATTCTTGCATAATCAATGCTTGCATTTTGCCAGAATTTGTTGGTTTTTGTTTGTCCACCCGTCTCTTGATGATTGACCACAAGTTCTCAATGGGATTAAGATCTGGGGAGTTTCCAGGCCATGGACCCAAAATCTCTATGTTTTGTTCCATGAGCCATTTTGTTATCACCTTTGCTTTATGTCAAGGTGCTCCATCATGCTGGAAAAGGCATTTTTGGGCGCCACACTGCTCTTGGACGGTTGGGAGAAGTTGCTCTTGGAGGACATTCTGGTACCATTTTTTATTCATGGCTGTGTTTTTAGGCAAGACTTTGAGTGAGCCGATTCCCTTGGCTGAGAAGCAACCCCACAGATGAATGGTTTCAGGATGCTTTACAGTTGGCATGAAACAAGACTGGTGGTAGCGCTCACCTCTTCTTCTCCGAATAAGCTGTTTTCCAGATGTCCCAAACAATCGAAAAGGGGATTCATCAGAGAAAATGACGTTGCCCCAGTCCTCAGCAGTCCACTCCCTGTACCTTTTGCAGAA
Organism: Phyllobates terribilis; assembly: GCF_046119375.1. NCBI lineage: Eukaryota > Metazoa > Chordata > Amphibia > Anura > Dendrobatidae > Phyllobates > Phyllobates terribilis. The sequence goes on along the minus strand of NW_027362769.1, from coordinate 279,557,133 downwards.
TATCAGTCGGTCCCTGATGTTTTTTCTGGAGAGAAGTGGCTTCTTTGCTGCCCTCCTTGAAACCAGCCCTTGCTCAAAGAGTCTCCGCCTCACAGTGCGTGCAGAAGCACTCACACCAGCCTGCTGCCATTCCTGAGCAAGCTCGGCACTGCTGGTAGTCCGATCCCGCAGCTGAAACAGTTTTAAGATACAGTCCTGGCGCTTGCTGGTCTTTCTTGGGCGCCCTGGAGCCTTTTTGACAACAATGGAAGCTCTCTCCTTGAAGTTCTTGATGATGCGATAGATTGTTGACTGAGGTGCAATCTTTGTAGCTGCGATACTCTTCCCTGTTAGGCCATTTTTGTGCAGTGCAATGATGGCTGCATGTGTTTCTTTAGAGATAACCATGGTTAACTGAAGAGAAGCAATGATACCAAGAACCAGCCTCCTTTTAAACTGTCCAGTGATGTCATTCCTACTTAATCATGACTGATTGATCGCCAGCCCTGTCCTCATCAACACCTGTGTTAATGGATCAATCACTAAAACGATGTTAGCTGCTCCTTTTAAGGCAGTACTGCAATGATGTTGAAATGTGTTTTGGGTGTTAAAGGTCATTTTCTGGGCAAATATTGACTTTGCAAGTACAGTAATTGCTGTTAAGCTGATCACTCTTTGACATTCAGGAGTATATGCAAATTGCCATTACAAAAAATGAAGCAGTAAACTTTGGAAAAATTACTATTTGTCTCATTCTCAATACTTTTGGCCATGACGGTATATAGCATATTGAGCCCCACATAGTGCTCAATACAGTGTAATGGGCCCAACATAGTACTCCATACAGTGTAATGGGCCCCACTCAGGGCTCTGTAAAGTGTAATGAGCCCCACATAGTGCACAATACAGTGTATTGGGACACACATAATGCTCATACCGTGTAATAGGCCCCACATAATGCTGCATACCCTATAATGGGCCCAAAATAGTGCTCCATACAGTGGAATGGGCACCACTCAGTGCTCCATACAGTGTAATGGGCCCCACATAGTTCTCCATAGAGTGTAATGGGCCCCACATAATGCTCCATACAGTGTAATGGGCAAGACATAATGCTCCATACATTGAAATGGGACCTAAATAGTGCTACATACAGTGTAGTGGACCCCACAATGTTCTCCATACACTGCCATGGGCCCCACATAGTACTCCATACAGTGTAATGGCCCCAAGTAGTCCTCCATATAGTGTAATAGGCCCCACATAATGCTCCATATTGTATAATGGCCCAACATAGTGCTTCAAACAGTGTAATGTGCCCCACACAGAGATCCATATAGTGTAATGGGCCCCATATATTGATTCATGCAGTGTAATGTGCCCCACATAGTGCGCCATACAGTGCAATGGGCCCCACATAGTGTTCCATACAGTGTAAAGGGCCCCACATAGTTCTCCATACAGTGTAAAGGGCCCCACACAGTGCTCCATACAGTGCTTCATACAGTATAATGGGTCGCATATAGTCCTCCATACAGTATAATGGGTCCAACATAGTCCTCCATACAGTATAATAGGTCCCACATAGTCCTCCATACAGTATAATGGGCCCACCCAGTCCTCCATATAGAATAATGGGTCCCATATAGTCCTTAATACAGTAAAATGTGTCCCACATAGTCCTCCATAGAGAATAATGGGCCCCACAGTCCTTCATACAGAATAAAGGGCCCCACATAGTTCTCAATGCAATGTAATGGGCCCAACATAGTGCTTCATACAGTGTAATTGGCCCCACATAGTGCTCCATACAGTGTAATGGGCCCCACATAGTGCTCCATACAGAGTAATGGCCCCACATAGTCCTCCATACAGTTTAATGGGCCTAACATAGTCCTACACACAGTATAATAGCCCCACGTGATGCTCCATACAGTGTAATGGCCCCACATGATGCTCCAAACTGTATATTGGCCCCAAATAGTTCTCCATACAGTATAATGGCAACACATAGTCCTCGATACAGAATAATGGGTCCCACATAATCCTCCATACAGTGCAATGGGCCAACATAGTCCTCCATAGAGTATAATGGCCCCACATAGTGCTCCATACAGTATAATGGGCCCCACATAGTGCTCCATAAAGTGTAATATGCCCCACATCGTGCCCTATACAGTGTAATGGGCTCCACATACTCCTCAATAAAGTATAATGGGCCCAACATATTTCTCCATACAGTATAGCTGTCACCACATAGTGCTCCATACTATATAATGGTCCCAGATAGTGCTCTATACTGTATAATAGCCCCATAGTGCTCCACACTGTATAATGGCTCCACATAGGGTTTGTACAGTGTAATGTGCCCCACACAGTGCTCAAAATAGTGTAACGGGCCCCTCATAGTGCTCCATACAGTGTAATGGGCCCCTCAAAGTGCTCCATACAGTGTAATGGGTCCCACATAGTGCTCCATACAGTGTAATATCCCCCACAGAGTGCACAATACAGTGTCATGTGCCCGGCATATTGCTAAACACAGTTTAATGGGACCCACATAGTGCTCTATACAGTGTAATGGGCCTCACATAGTGCTCCATACAGTGTAATGGGCCCCACATAGTGCTCCATACAGTGTAAAGGGCCACCCACAGTGCTCCATACAGTATCATGGGCCCCACATGGTGCGCCATACAGTCTAATGGGCCTCTCGTAGTGCGCCATACAGTGTAATATGCCTCACATAGTGCTCTATACAGTGTAATGGTCTCATATAGTGCTCCATTCAGTCTAATGGGCCCCACATAGTGCTCCATACAGTGTAATGGGCCCCACACAGTGCTCCATAAAGTTTAAGAGCCCCACATAGGGTTTCATAAAATGGAAAGGGCCCCACACAGTAATCAATTCAGTGTAATGGGCCCCATATAGTGCTCCATACAGTGTAATGGGCTCTACATAGTGTTTCATACAGTGTAATGGGCCCCACAAAGTACTGCATACAGGTTACTCAGCTTCACATAGTGCTCCATACAGTGGAATGAGTCCCAAATAGTGCTCCATACAGTATAATGAACCCACATAGTTCTCCATACAATGTAGTGGGCCCAACATAGTCCTCCATACAGTATAATGGCCACACATGATGCTCCATACATTGTAATGGCCCAACATGATGCTCCTTACAGTTTAATGGCCCCACACAGTGCTTAATAAAGTGTAATGGGCCCCACATAGTGCTTCATACAGTGTAATGGGCCCCACATAGTAATCTATACAGTTTAATGGGCCCCACATAGTGCTCCATACAGTGTAATGGGCCCCACATAGTGCTTCATACAGTGTAATGGGCTCCACATAGTCAAACATACAGTATTGTGGGCCCCACATAGTGCTCCATGCTGTATAATATCCCCACAACACTGAGGACTGATTTACCGCAACATTTACAGTAGACTGTGGACTGACTGACTACAGCTTTTACACTAGGAGTGGAACGACCGAGCACAGTATTAATACCAGACTGTGGACTGTCTATATCATTTGGACTAGTCTGTGGACTGACTGACCACAACATTCACAATAGTTTATAGACCGGCTCATACCAGTTCAAACACTAGTTGTGGACTTATTAACCGCAGTATTTATGCTGAACTAAGGACTGACTGATTACAATATATACACTACACTGTGGACTGACCACAACATTTACAGTAGACTGTGGACTGACTACAGATTTTACAATAAACTGTAGCTAGACTGACCACAGTCATTATCCCTGAGGTAAGTAATTTTGACCATAGTGTGTTATTGGTATGTACAGCATGTAGCAGGAACATATTATCATATAGTTTGTCTTTTTACAGGTGACTGAATCCCAATGAGATATTAGAATGTGAAATTTTTGTTTGTGGACTCCAAGAAGAGAATCAGAGGAATCACATAACAGGTAATTAATTATCATATTAATTACTGATAATCGTTGGTCAGGTACAGAGATAAGGAACATTTCCTCTCATTATCCTCTGTCTTTTATTTCATAACACACCTGCTCTCAGCGGTGACACAATCAATACTATGATTACGCGAGACTGACCACAGCATTCACCCTAGACCAGGGACTGACAGAACACAGCATTTACACTAGGTGTGCATTGACTGAGCACAGTAGTTATACAATACTCTGGAATGACTGACCACAACATTTACACTAGACTGAGCACCGACTGACCATAGCATTTACACTAGGTGGGGACCGACCGAGCACAGTAATAATACGAGACTGTGGACTGACTGTCTATATCATTTGCACTAGTCTGTGGACTAACTGACCACAACATTCACAATACATTATAGACCGGCTCATCCCAGCATTAACACTAGTTGTGGACTTATTAACCACAGTATTTATGCTGAACTAAGGACCGATTGATTATAATATTTACACTGCTCTGTGGACTGACTGACCACAACATTTACAGTAGACTGTAGACTGACTGACTACAGTTTTTAAAATAAACTGTGGATAGACTAACCACAGTCATTATCCCTGACATAACTAATTTTGGCCCTAGTGTGTTATTGGTGTGTATATAATGTAGCAGGAACATATTATCATATACTTTGTCTTTTTACAGGTGACTGAATCCCAAAGAGATATTAGAACGTGAAATTTTTGTTTGCGGACTCCAAGAAGAGAATCAGAGGAATCACATAACAGGTAATTAATTCTGATATTAATTACTGATAATCGTTGGTCTAGGCTTAAGTTCTAGACTGGCGGAGGTGTAATAACACCCACCTTCCTGATACATGACAATATACTGTATGTGTTTTTTCAAATGTACATCTTCTATACACAACTCCTAGTATAACACCACCATATCTCAGGTACAGAGATAAGGAACATTTCTTCTCATTATCCTCCGTCTTTTATTTCATAACACACCTGCTCTCAGCAGTGACACAATCAATACCATGATTACACGAGACTGACCACAGCATGCACCCTAGACCAGGGACTGACAGAACACAGCATTTACACTAGGTGTGCATTGACTGAGCACAGTAGTTATACAATTCCCTGGAATGACTGACCACAACATTTACAAAAGACTGTGCACCGACTGACCATAGTATTTACGCTAGTTGGGGACCGACCGAGCACAGTAATAATACCATACTGTGGACTGACTGTCTATATCATTTGCACTAGTCTGTGGACTAACTGACCACAACATTCACAATAGATTATAGACCGGCTCATCCCAGCATTGACACTAGTTGTGGACTTATTAACCACAGTATTTACAGTGCTGGCCAAAAGTATTGGCACCCCTGTAATTCTGTCAGATAATAGTTTCTTACTGAAAATGATTGCAATCACAAATTCTTTGGTACTATTCTCTTCATTTAATTTGTCTTCAATAAAAAAAACACAAAAAGAATTGTCCTAAAGCCAAATTGGATATAATTCCACACCAAACCTAAAGAAGGGGGTGGACAAAAGTATTGGCACCCTTTGAAAAATCATGTGATGCTTCTCTAATTCGTGTAATTAACAGCACCTGTAACTTACCTGTGGCTCCTAACAGGTGTTGGCAATAACTAAATCGCACTTGCAGCCAGTTAACATGGATTAAAGTTGACTCAACCTCTGTCCTGTGTCCTTGTGTGTACCACATTGAGCATGGAGAAAAGAAAGAAGACCAAAGAACTGTCTGAGGACTTGAGAAACCAAATTGTGAGGAAGCATGAGCAATCTCAAGGCTACAAGTCCATCTCCAAAGACCTGAATGTTCCTGTGTCTTCCGTGCACAGTGTCATCAAGAAGTTTAAAGCCCATGGCACTGTGGCTAACCTCCCTAGATGTGGACGAGAGATTTCAACGCAAGATTGTGCGGATGGTGGATAAAGAACCTCGACTAACATCCAAACAAGTTCAAGCTGCCCTGCAGTCCGAGGGTACAACAGTGTCAACCCGTACTATCCGTCGACGTCTGAATGAAAAGGGACTGTATGGTAGGATACCCAGGAAGACCCCACTTCTTACCCCGAGACATAAAAAAGCCAGGCTGGAGATTGCCAAAACTTACCTGAGAAAGCCTAAAACGTTTTGGAAGAATGTTCTCTGGTCAGATGAGACAAAAGTAGAGCTTTTTGGCAAAAAGCATCAACATAGAGTGTACAGGAAAAAAAAGAGACATTAAAAAAAAAGAACAGGGTCCCTACAGTCAAACATGGCAGAGGTTCCCTGATGTTTTGGGGTTGCTTTGCTGTCTCTGGCACTGGACTGCTTGACCGTGTGCATGGCATTATGAAGTCTGAAGACTACCAACAAATTTTGCAGCATAATGTAGGGCCCAGTGTGAGAAAGCTGGGTCTCCCTCAGAGGTCATGGGTCTACCAGCAGGACAATGACCCAAAACACACTTCCAAAAGCACTATAAAATGGTTTGAGAGAAAGCACTGGAGACTTCTAAGGTGGCCAGCAATGAGTCCAGACCTAAATCCCATAGAACACCTGTGGAGAGATCTCAAAATGGCAGTTTGGAGAAGGCACCCTTCAAATATCAGGGACCTGGAGCAGTTTGCCAAAGAAGAATGGTCTACAATTCCAGCAGAGCATTGTAAGAAACTCATTGATGGTTACTGGAAGCGGTTGTTCGCAGTTATTTTGGCTAAATATTGTGCAACCAAGTATTAGGCTGAGGGTGCCAATACTTTTGTCCGGCCCTTTTTTGGAGTTTTTTGTGAAATGATCAATGATTTGATTTTTGCTTCATTCTCTTTTGTGTTTTTTCCTTGCAAGCAAATTAAATGAAGAGAATAATACCAAACAATTTGAGATTGCAATCATTTTCAGGAAGAAACTGAGTATTATCTAACAGAATTGCAGGTGTGCCAATACTTTTGGCCAGCACTGTATGCTGAACTAAGGACCGATTGATTCTAATATTTACACAACACTGTGGACTGACTGACCACAACATTTACAGTAGACTGTGGACTGACTGACTACGGCTTTTACAATAAACTGTGGATAGACTAACCACAGTCATTATCCCTGAGATAAGTAATTTTGGCCCTAGTGTGTTATTGTTGTGTATAGCATGTAGCAGGAACATATTATCATATAGTTTGTCTTTTTACAGGTGACTGAATCCCAATGAGATATTAGAACGTGAAATTTTTGTTTGTGGACTCCAAGAAGAGAATCAGAGGAATCACATAATTACTGATAATAGTTGATCTAGGCTTAAGTTCTAAACTGGCGGAGGTGTAGTCACACCCACCTTCCTGATACATGACAATATACTGTATGTGTTTTTTCAAATATATATCTTCTATACACAACTCCTAGTATAACACCACCATATCTCAGGTACAGAGATAAGGAACATGTCTTCTTATTATCCTCCGTCTTTTATTTCATAACACAGCTGCTCTCAGCGGTGACACAATCAATACCATGATTACGCGAGACTGACCACAGCATTCACCCTAGACCAGGGACTGACAGAACACAGCATTTACACTAGGTGTGCATTGACTATGCACAGTAGTTATACAATACTCTGGAATGAGTGACCACAACATTTACAATAGACTGTGCACTGACTGACCATAGTATTTATACTAGGTGGGGACCGACCGAGCACAGTAATAATACCAGACTGTGGACTGACTGTCTATATCATTTGCACTAGTCTGTGGACTAACTGACCACAACATTCACAATACATTATAGACAAGCTCATCCCAGCATTAACACTAGTTGTGGACTTATTAACCACAGTATTTATGCTGAACTAAGGACCGATTGATTCTAATATTTACTCTACACTGTGGACTGACTGACCACAACATTTACAGTAGACTGACTGACTTCATCTTTTACAATAAACTGTGGATAGACTAACGACAGCCATTATCCCTGCGATAAATAATGTTGGCGCTAGTGTGTTATTGGTGTGTATAGCATGTAGCAGGAATATATTATCATATAGTTTGTCTTATTACAGGTGACTGAATCCCAATGAGATATTAGAACGTGAAATTTTTGTTTGTGGACTCTAAGAAGAGAATCAGAGGAATCACATAACAGGTAAGTAATTCTCGTATTAATTACTGATAATCGTTGGTCTAGGCTCAAGTTCAAGACTGGCGGAGGTGTACTAACACCCACCTTCCTGAAAAATGACAATATACTGTATGTGTTTTTTCAAATGTATATCTTCTTTACACAACTCCTAGAATAACACCACCATATCTCAGGTACAGAGATAAGGAACATTTCTTCTCATTATCCTCCGTCTTTTATTTCATAACACACCTGCTCTCAGCGGTGACACAATCAATACCATGATTACGCGAGACTGACCACAGCGTTCACACTAGACCAGCGACTGACCGAACACAGCATTTACACTAGGTGTGCATTGACTGAGCACAGTAGTTATACAATACTCTGGAATGACTGACCACAACATTTACAATAGACTGTGCAACGACTGACCATAGTATTTACACTAGGTGGGGACCGACTGAGCACAGTAAAACTACCATACTGTGGACTGACTGTCTATATCATTTGCAGTAGTCGGTGGACTAACTGACCACAACATTCACAATAGATTATAGTCCGGCTCATCCCAGCATTAACACTAGTTGAGGACATATTAACCACAGTATTTATGCTGAACTAAGGACCGATTGATTCTAATATTTACACTACACTGTGGACTGACTGACCACAACATTTACAGTAGACTGTGGACAGACTGACTACAGCTTTTACAATAAACTGTGGATAGCCTAATCACAGTCATTATCCCTGAGATAAGTAATTTTTGCCTTAGTGTGTTATTGGTGTGTGTATAGCATGTAGCAGGAACATATTATCATATAGTTTGTCTTTTTACAGGTGACTGAATCCCAATGAGATATTAGAAAGTGAAATTTTTGTTTGTGGACTCCAAGAAGAGAATCAGAGGAATCACATAACAGGTAATTAATTCTCGTATTAATTACTGATAATCGTTGGTCTAGGCTTAAGTCTAGACTGGCGGATGTGTAATAACACCCACCTTCCTGATACATGACAATATACTGTATGTGTTTTTTCAAATGTACATCTTCTATACACAACTCCTAGTATAACACCACCATATCTCAGGTACAGAGATAAGGTATATTTCTTCTCATTATCCTCTGTCTTTTATTTCATAACACACCTGCTCTCAGCGGAGACACAATCAATACCATGATTACGCGAGACTGACCACAGCATTCACCCTAGACCAGGGACTGACCGAACACAGCATTTACACTATGTGCGCATTGACTGAGCACAGTAGTTATACAATACTCTGGAATGACTGACCACATTTACAATAGACTGTGCACCGACTGACCATAGTATTTACACTAGGTGGGGACCGACCGAGCACAGTAATAATACCATACTGTGGACTGACTGTCTATATCATTTGCACTAGTCTGTGGACTATCTGACCACAATATTCACAATAGATTATAGACTGGCTCATCCCAGCATTAACACTAGTTGTGGACTTATTAACCACAGTATTTATGCTGAACTAAGGACTTATTGATTCTAATATTTACACTACACTGTGGACTGACTGACCACAACATTTACAGTAGACTGCGGACAGACTGACTACAGCTTTTTCAACAAACTGTGGATAGACTAACCACAGTCATTATCCCTGAGATAAGTAATTTTGGCCCTATTGTGTTATTGGTGTGTATAGCATGTAGCAGGAACATATTATCATATAGTTTGTCTTTTTACAGGTGACTGAATCCCAATGAGATATTAGAATGTGAAATTTTTGTTTGTGGACTTCAAGAAGAGAATCAGAGGAATCACATAACAGGTAATTAATTCTCGTATTAATTACTGATAATCGTTGTTTTAGGCTTAAGTTCGAGACTGGCCCAGGTGTAATAACACCCACCTTCCTGATACATGACAATATACTGTATGTGTTTTTTCAAACGTATATCTTCTATATACAACTCCTAGTAAAACACCACCACATCTCAGGTACAGAGATAAGGAACATTTATTCTCATTTTCCTCTGTCTTTTATTTCATTACACACCTGCTCTCAGCGGTGAGACAATCAATACCTGTCACGGGTGTGTTGCCACGAAGATCGTCACGAGTACACAGCCTGACTTCTCGCAGCTGACTTGTTGGTGCTTTGTGTTTCTCGGCAGTGAGGGAGTTAATTCTCTCTCTCTCTCTGGGCTAGATGAGGTCCAGCCTCGCCCAGCTGCAATCAATACTTCTGTAGTGAGACTCCTTCATATACCTGCTGGTCTGTTTGGGAGGTGTCGGTGAAAGCATTTCATTCAGACTGACAGAGCGGATCGTGGTGTTTGGAGTTGCTGAGATAAGTGTATTTGGAAGTGTTTTTTCTCTTTCCTCGCTTTATCATTTATCTCCTTTCCCGTTGGTGTTCCCTCTGTTGTAGTTGAGAAGTTGTTTGTATGCAAGGTGGTTTTGGTTTTTCCCTTGTACTGTCTCGTTCGTCTAAATACTGTGTTTGGGCATATTATTTCTTGTTCCCTTTGGTTGTGATTGGGGTCCTTCTCAGGACTAGATTACTGAGGTGCAGGGATCTTCAGGAGGTAGGGGTTACGCTGGCGGCCTGGACCTCTGTACCTTTAACAGTACCTCCAGGTTGAGGGATTAGTCAGGGCCCCAGCTTAGGGTCAGCTTAGGCCCCCTACCTCCAGTATACAGAGACAGCGTGACATTTTCACCGACCCACTTAGTTTTTCTCCAGCTACTATGGATCCAGTAGCCGGTCTAGCTCGGCAATTGCAGAGTTTGTCCATGGAGCTGGCGGACGTTAGGTCCAAGGTTTGGCATCCTCAGGAGCAAGCCGGACCAGAACCTAAAGTAGCTCTCCCTGATAGGTTCACTGGGGGGCGGGACAAGTTTTTTGTTTTCCGGGAGGCATGTAAATTGTACTTTCGGCTGCGGCCTCGGTCATCGGGGAGTGAAGAACAAAGGGTGGGAATTGTCATCTCGCTCCTACAAGGGGACCCACAATCTTGGGCGTTCTCTCTTCCCCCGGGTTCCCCGGCTCTCCAGTCAGTGGATAGGTTTTTCGCTGCCCTGGGACTCGTATATGATGACCCAGATCGGATCTCCCTTGCTGAGTCTAAGTTACGTAGGATCCAGCAGGGAGATCGTCCGGCGGAGGAATTCTGTTCGGAGTTCCGTAGGTGGGCCACGGACACCCAGTGGAATGACCCGGCTCTTAGGAGCCAGTTTTGTCATGGTTTATCCGACAAATTACAGGATGTGTTGGCACAGTATGACTCTCCCGTGTCTCTGGAAGCCGCTATGGCCCTCGCTATTCGCGTGGACAGACGGCTTCGGGAGAGGTGCGGGATAACTCTACCCCCTGTGATGACTCCACCTCCTACAAGGTCCCCTCATATGGTGGTTCCCCTGGTCAGTCCAGAGGAGCCTATGCAATTAGGAGGGACATCATTTCGGGGGAGGGGACCGGTGGTGCGCCATAAGGCAGGAAGGTGTTTCTTCTGCGGGAGAAAGGGACATTTTATTGGGGGGTGTCCATCCCGTCCCTTGCAGAGTGAAGAGTCGTCGGAAAACTGTTGATCCCAGGTTGTGTGGTGGACGGCAATCTGGGAGTAGGTATTTCGTCCCTAGGTTCGTCTCAGTTTCTCGTACCGGCGGAGGTGGTGGTGGGTATGAGAACTGAGAGGATATCTGTTCTTCTGGATAGTGGGGCCGGGGCTAATCTGGTTGATGCTCGGTTTGCCCGGGTTCAAGGTATGCGGTTGAGTGAGTTGGCTAAACCCATCCCCATATTCTCGATCGATGCCAGGCCTCTCGGGCAGGGAAGTTTTTTGCAAGTTGTGCATGACGTAAAACTTCAAGTGGGGGCAATACATAAAGAACTGTTGTCTTGCTACGTGTTGGAGGGTCTTCCCACTCCTATTGTGTTGGGCCTTCCTTGGTTAGCTAAGCATAACCCGGTTATTAATTGGCAAACCAGGGAGATAAGCCAATGGAGTAAATTCTGTAATAAAAACTGCATGAACACGGTCATTGGTGCGGTTACTCCTTGGGTCTTACCTCCATTTCTGGCGGACTTTGAGGATGTATTCTCGGAGAAAGGGTGTCAGGAACTACCTCCTCATCGCGTGTATGACTGTTCTGTAAAACTGCTCCCTGAGGCCAAGTTACCTAAAGCTAGGTTGTATAACCTTTCTGGTCCTGAGAGGCAGGCCATGAAGGATTATATCTCAGAAAGTCTGGCTAAGGGGCATATTAGACCTTCATCTTCACCGGTGGCTGCGGGGTTCTTCTTTGTTAAGAAGAAAGATGGAGGCCTACGCCCTTGCCTGGATTTCCGTGAACTTAATCGGATTACGGTCCGAGATCCGTATCCGCTCCCACTTATTCCCGATCTCTTTAATCAGATCGTGGGCGCCAAATGGTTTTCTAAGTTGGATCTCAGGGGGGCGTACAATCTGATTAGGATGAAGGAGGGGGATGAGTGGAAGACGGCGTTTAACACTCCGGAGGGGCATTATGAGAACCTTGTCATGCCATTCGGTCTGACTAATGCCCCGGCGGTGTTCCAACACTTTGTTAATGACATTTTTCGCCGCTTGGTGGGACAGTTTGTTGTCATATATCTGGATGATATCCTAATTTACTCGCCGGATCTGGTGTCTCATCAGGAGCACGTTAGGCAGGTGTTACAGATCTTGCGGGATAATAAACTGTATGCCAAGTGGGAAAAGTGTGTGTTCGCCGTACAGGAACTCCAGTTTTTAGGCTTCCTGGTTTCAGCGTCCGGTTTTCGTATGGACCCTGGGAAAGTGCGGGCAGTTCTTGAGTGGGATCGGCCAGAGAATCTTAAGGCACTACAACGTTTCCTGGGGTTTGCTAATTATTACCGGAAGTTCATTCGTAATTTCTCGTCCATGGTTAAGCCTCTCACTGACATGACTAAAAAGGGGACGGATTTTTCTAGGTGGTCTGACAAGGCTTGTCAAGCATTCTCCTCTTTGAAAAAATGTTTTGCCTCGGCGCCCATACTCATTCAACCTGATGCGTCTCAGCCATTCATTGTAGAGGTAGACGCTTCCGAGGTAGGGGTGGGAGCAGTATTGTCACAGGGTTCGTCCCCTGGTAAGTGGCATCCGTGCGCCTTTTTCTCTAAAAAATTGTCGTCCGCTGAGAGGAATTACGATGTCGGCAATAGGGAACTCTTGGCCATTAAGTTAGCTTTTGAGGAGTGGCGCCATTTTCTGGAGGGGGCTGTTCATCCGGTCACCGTCATCACCGATCACAAGAACCTGCTATATCTGGAGTCCGCGAAACGTCTGAATCCCAGACAAGCTAGGTGGTCATTGTTTTTTACCAGGTTTAATTTTGTCGTTACATATCGTCCTGGGTCAAAAAATGTAAAGGCGGATGCCTTATCTCGTAATTTCCCGGGGGCCGGGAATACGGACGACCCGATTCCTATCCTTCAGGAGGGGGTGGTGGTTTCGGCAGTATGCTCTGAGCTGGAGGAGGAGGTATTGGAGGCTCAGGGGGACGCCCCTGTTGGACCTCCAGGGAGATTGTTTGTTCCAGATCAGTTGCGACAAAAGGTGATCGAGGCACACCATAACTCAGTTTTTGCAGGACACCCGGGGAGTAAAGCTACTGTGGATCTCCTCTCGCGTCGGTTTTGGTGGCCTAATTTACATAAGGAGGTGGTAACTTTTGTCGCGTCCTGTGGGGTTTGTGCGCGCTCTAAGACCTCACATACCCGTCCGTCTGGGGCCCTCTTACCTTTGAAGATCCCGGAGCGTCCTTGGACTCATCTGTCTATGGACTTTATTACGGACCTCCCTCCGTCTTCGGGTAAAACGGTCATACTCGTTGTAGTGGACAGGTTCAGCAAGATGGCACATTTTATCGCTCTTCCGGCTCTCCCTAATGCTAAAACTCTTGCGCAGGTGTTCATTGGGGAGATTGTGAGGCTTCACGGGGTACCCTCCGAGGTGGTGTCTGATCGGGGGTCTCAGTTTGTGTCTAAGTTCTGGAAGGCGTTTTGTGCACGGCGGGGGATGCAGTTGTCATTCTCATCGGCTTTTCATCCTCAGACCAATGGTCAGACGGAACGTATGAACCAGAGCTTGGAGACATATCTCCGGTGTTTTGTGTCAGAGAACCAGGAGGACTGGGCTTTTTTCTTACCTCTGGCAGAGTTTGCTCTTAATAATAGGCGGAGCGAGTCCACTGGTAAGTCCCCGTTTTTTGGGGCATATGGTTTTCACCCCCAGTTTTGTACTTTCAGTGGGGGGGGCTCTTCGGGGGTTCCTGAGGAGGAACGATTTTCCTCATCACTCGCTTCAGTATGGAGAGGGGTGCTGAAGAATCTGAATACTATGGGGAACCGATACAAACGTATGGCTGATAGGAGGAGAGTGTCTGGTCCGGACCTAAGTGTGAACGATCAGGTATGGTTGTCTACCAGGAATATAAAACTTAAGGTTCCCTCCTGGAAACTGGGTCCCAGGTTCATCGGGCCGTACAGAATCAGTTCTATTATTAATCCGGTGGCATTCCGTCTTGACCTCCCCCCTACGTTTAAAATTCACAACGTGTTTCACAGATCATTGCTTAAGAGGTATGTGGCGCCGGTGGTACCGTCACTTTTACCTCCCCCTCCAGTGGTTGTCAATGGTAACTTGGAGTTCCAGGTATCGAGGGTCATTGATTCACGCTTTAATCGCCGGTCCCTTCAGTACCTGGTTCATTGGAAGGGGTATGGTCCTGAGGAGAGGATGTGGGTTCCTGCGTCGGATATTAACGCAGACCGATTAGTTCGGGCCTTCCACACGACTCACCCGGATAAACCTGGCCCTGAGGGTCCGGAGGCCCCTCGTAGAAGGGGGGGTACTGTCACGGGTGTGTTGCCACGAAGATCGTCACGAGTACACAGCCTGACTTCTCGCAGCTGACTTGTTGGTGCTTTGTGTTTCTCGGCAGTGAGGGAGTTAATTCTCTCTCTCTCTCTGGGCTAGATGAGGTCCAGCCTCGCCCAGCTGCAATCAATACTTCTGTAGTGAGACTCCTTCATATACCTGCTGGTCTGTTTGGGAGGTGTCGGTGAAAGCATTTCATTCAGACTGACAGAGCGGATCGTGGTGTTTGGAGTTGCTGAGATAAGTGTATTTGGAAGTGTTTTTTCTCTTTCCTCGCTTTATCATTTATCTCCTTTCCCGTTGGTGTTCCCTCTGTTGTAGTTGAGAAGTTGTTTGTATGCAAGGTGGTTTTGGTTTTTCCCTTGTACTGTCTCGTTCGTCTAAATACTGTGTTTGGGCATATTATTTCTTGTTCCCTTTGGTTGTGATTGGGGTCCTTCTCAGGACTAGATTACTGAGGTGCAGGGATCTTCAGGAGGTAGGGGTTACGCTGGCGGCCTGGACCTCTGTACCTTTAACAGTACCTCCAGGTTGAGGGATTAGTCAGGGCCCCAGCTTAGGGTCAGCTTAGGCCCCCTACCTCCAGTATACAGAGACAGCGTGACAATACCATGATTACGCGAGATTGACCACAGCATTCACCCTAGACCAGGGACTGACAGAACACAGCATTTACACTAGGTGTGCATTGACTGAGTACAGTAGTTATACAGTACTCTGAAATGACTGACCACAACATTTACAATAGACTGTGCAACGACTGACCATAGTATTTACACTAGGTGGGGACCGACCGAGCACAGTAATAATACCATACTGTGGACTGACTGTCTATATCATTTGCACTAGTCTGTGGACTAACTGACCACAACATTCACAATAGATTATAGACCAGCTCTTCCCAGCATTAACACTAGTTGTGGACTTATTAACCACAGTATATATGCTGAACTAAGGACCCATTGATTCTAATATTTACACTACACTATGGACTGACTGACCACAACATTTACAGTAGACTGTGGACTGACGATCTACAGCTTTTACAATAAACTGTGGATAGACTAACCACAGTCATTATCCCAGAGATAAGTAATTTTGGCCTAATGTGTTTTTGGTGTGTATACCATGTAGCAGGAACATATTTTCATATAGTTTGTCTTTTTACAGGTGACTGAATCCCAATGAGATATTAGAAAGTGAAATTTTTGTTTGTGGACTCCAAGAAGAGAATCAGAGGAATCACATAACAGGTAATTAATTCTCGTATTAATTACTGATAATCGTTGGTCTAGGCTTAAGTTCTAAACCTGCGGAGGTGTAATAACACCCACCTTCCTGATACATGACAATATACTGTATGTGTTTTTTCAAATGTATGTCTTCTATACACAACTCCTAGTATAACACCACCATATCTCAGGTACAGAGATAGGGAACAGTTCTTCTCATTATCCTGTGTCTTCCAAATTGGGATTCCCCCTCTTATATTTCATAACATACACCTGCTCTCAGCGGTGAAACAATCAATACCATGATTACGCGAGAGTGACCACAGCATTCACCCTAGACCAGGGACTGACAGAACACAGCATTTACACTAGGTGTGCATTGACTGAGCACAGTAGTTATACAATACTCTGGAATAACTGACCACAACATTTACAATAGACTGTGCAACGACTGACCATAGTATTTACACTAGGTGGGGACCAACCGAGCACAGTAATATTACCATACCGTGGACTGACTGTCTATATCATTTGCACTAGTCTGTGGACTAACTTACAACAAAATTCACAATAGATTATAGACCGGATCTTCCCAGCATTAACACTAGTTGCGGACTTATTAACCACAGTATTTATGCTGAACTAAGGACCGATTGATTCTAATATTTACACTACACTGTGGACTGACTGACCACAATATTTACAGCAGACTGTGGACTGACTGACTACAGCTTTTACAATAAACTGTGGATAGACTAACCACAGTCATTATCCCTGATATAACTAATTTTGGCCCTAGTGTGTTATTGGTGTAAATAGCATGTAGCAGGAACATATTACCATATAGTTTGTCTTTTTACAGGTGATTGAATCCCAATGAGATATTAGAACGTGAAATTTTTCTTTGTGGACTCCAAGAAGAGAATCAGAGGAATCACATAAAAGGTAATTAATTCTCGTATTAATTACTGATAATCATTTTTCTAGGCTTAAGTTCTAGACTGGCGGAGTTGTAATAACACCCACCTTCCTGATACATGACAATATACTGTATGCGTTTTTCCAAATGTATATCTTCTATACACAACTCCTAGTATAACACCACCATATCTCAGGTACAGAGATAAGGAACATTTCTTCTCATTATCCTCCGTCTTTTATTTTATAAAACACCTGCTCTCAGCGGTGACATAATAAATACCATGATTACGCGAGACTGACCACAGCATTCACCCTAGACCAGGGACTGACAGGACACAGCATTTACACTAGGTGTGCATTGACTGAGCACAGAAGTTATACAATACTGTGAAATGACTGACCACAACATTTACAATGGACTGTGCAACGACTGACCATAGTACTTACACTAAGTGGGGACCGACCGAGTACAGTAATAATACCATACTGTGGACTGACTGTCTATATCATTTGCACTAGTCTGTGGACTAACTTACCACAACATTCACAATAGATTATAGACCGGCTCATCCCACCATGAACACTAGTTGTGGACTTATTAACCACAGTATTTATGCTGAACTAAGGACTGATTGATTCTAATATTTACACTACACTGTGGACGGACTGACCACAACATTTACAGTAGACTGTGGACTGACTGACTACAGGTTTTACAATAAACTGTGGATAGACTAACCACAGTCATTATCCCTGAGATAAGTAATTTTGGCCCTAGTGTGTTATTGGTGTGCATAGCATGTAGCAGGAACATATTATCATATAGTTTGTCTTTTTACAGGTGACAGAATCCCAATGAGATATTAGAATTTGAAATTTTTGTTTGTGGACTCCAAGAAGAGAATCAGAGGAATCACATAACAGGTAATTAATTCTCGTATTCATTACTGATAATCGTTGGTCTAGGCTTAAGTCTAGACTGGCGGATGTGCAATAAAACCCAACTTCCTGGTACATGACAATATACTGTATGTGTTTTTTCAAATGTACATCTTCTATACACAACTCCTAGTATAACACCACCATAGCTCAGGTACAGAGATAAGGAACATTTCTTCTCATTGTCCTCTGTCTTTTATTTCATAACACACCTGATCTCAGCGGTGACACAATCAATACCATGATTACGCCAGCATGACCACAGCATTCACCCTAGACCAGGGACTGACAGACCACAGCATTTACACTAGGTGTGCATTGACTGAGCACAGTAGTTATACAATACTCTGGAAAGACTGACCACAACATTTACAATACACTGTGCACCGACTGACCATAGTATTTACATTAAGTGGGGACCGACCGAGCACAGTAATAATACCATACTGTGGACTGACTGTCTATATCATTTGCACTAGTCTGTGGACTAACTGACCACAACATTCACAATAGATTATAGACCGGCTCATCCCAGCATTAACACTAGTTGTGGACGTATTAGCAACAGTATTTATGCTGAACTAAGGACCGATTGATTCTAATATTTAAACTACACTGTGGACTGACTGACCACAACATTTACAGTAGACTGTGGACTGACTGACTACAGCTTTTACAATAAACTGTGGATAGACTAACCACTGTCATTATCCCTGAGATAAATAATTTTGGCCCTAGTGTTACTTGTGTGTATAGCATGTAGCAGGAACATATTATCATATAGTTTGTGTTTTTACAGGTGACTGAATCCCAATGAGATATTAGAACGTGAAATTTTTGTTTGTGGACTCCAAGAAGAGAATCTGAGGAATCACATAACAGGTAATTAATTCTCGTATTAATTACTGATAATCGTTGGTCTAGGCTTAAGTTCTAGACTGGCGGAGGTGTAATAACACCCACCTTCTTGGTATATGACAATATACTGTATGTGTTTTTTCAAATGTATATCTTCCATACACAACTCCTAGTTTAACACCACCATATCTCAGGTACAGAGATAAAGAACATTTCTTCTCATTGTCCTCTGTCTTTTATTTCATAACACACCTGATCTCAGTGGTGACACAATCAATACCATGATTACGCCAGCATGACCACAGCATTCACCCTAGACTAGGGACTGACAGACCACAGCATTTACACTAGGTGTGCATTGACTGAGCACAGTAGTTATACATTACCCTGGAAAGACTGACCACAATATTTACAATAGACAGTGCACCGACTGACCATAGTATTTACATTAAGTGGGGACCGACCGAGCACAGTAATAATACCATACCGTGGACTGACTGTCTATATCATTTGCACTAGTTTGTGGACTAACTGACCACAACATTCACAATAGATTATAGACCGGCTCATCCCACCATTAACACTAGTTGTGGACGTATTAGCAACAGTATTTATGCTGAACTAAGAACCGATTGATTCTAATATTTAAACTACACTGTGGACTGACTGACCACAACATTTACAGTAGACTGTGGACTGACGGTCTACAGCTTTTACAATAAACTGTGGATAGACTAACCACAGTCATTATCCTTGAGATAAGTAATTTTGGCCCTAGTGTGTTATTGGTGTGTATAGCATGTAGCAGAAACATATTATCATATAGTTTGTCTTTTTACAGGTGACAGAATCCCAATGAGATATTAAAATTTGAAATGTTTGTTTGTGGACTCCAAGAAGAGAATCAGAGGAATCACATAACAGGTAATTAATTATCGTATTCATTACTGATAATCGTTGGTCTAGGCTTAAGTTCTAGACCGGCGGAGGTGTAATAACACCCACCTTCCTGATACATGACAATATACTGTATGTGTTTTTTCAAATGTACATCTTCTATACACAACTCCTAGTATAACACCACCATATCTCAGGTACAGATATAAGGAACATTTCTTCTCATTATCCTCTGTCTTTTATTTCATAACACACCTGATCTCAGAGGTGACACAATCAATACCATGATTACACGAGACAGACCACAGCATTCACCCTAGACCAGGGACTGACAGAACACAGCATTTACACTAGGTGTGCATTGACTGAGTACAGTAGTTATACAATACTCTGGAATGACTGACCACAACATTTACAATAGACTGTGCACCGACTGACCATAGTATTTACACTAGGTGGGGACCGACCGAGCACAGTAATAATACCATACTGTGAACTGACTGTCTATATCATTTGCACTAGTCTGTGGACTAACTGACCACAACATTCACAATACATTATAGACCAGCTCATCCCAGCATTAACACTAGTGTCTTATTAACAACAGTATTTATGCTGAACTAAGGACCGATTGATTCTAACATTTACACCACACTGTGGACTGAGTGACCACAACATTTACAGTAGACTGTGGACTGACTGTCTACAGCTTTTATAATAAACTGTGGATAAACGAACCACAGTCATTATCCCTGAGATAAGTAATTTTGGCCCTAGTGTGTTATTGTTGTGTATAGCATGTAGCAGGAACATATTCTCATATAGTTTGTCTTTTTACAGGTGACTGAATCCCAATGAGATATTAGAACGTGAAATTTTTGTTTGTGGACTCCAAGAAGAGAATCAGAGGAATCACATAACAGGTAATTAATTCTCGTATTAATTACTGATAATCGTTGGTCTAGGCTTAAGTTCTAGACTAGCGGAGGTGTAAAAACACTCACCTTCCTGATACATGACAATATACTGTATGTGTTTTTTCAAATGTATATCTTCTATACACAACTCCTAGTATAACACCACCATATCTCAGGTACAGAGATAAGGTACATTTCTTCTCATTATCCTCCGTCTTCTATTTCATAATACACCTGCTCTCAGCGGTGACACAATCAATACCATGATTACGTAAGACTGACCACAGCATTCACCCTAGACCAGGTACTGACCGAACACAGCATTTACACTATGTGCGCATTGATTGAGCACAGTAGATATACAATACTCTGGAATGACTGACCACATTTACAATAGACTGTGCACCGACTGACCATAGTATTTACACTAGGTGGGGACCGACAGAGCACAGTAATAATACCATACTGTGGACTGACTGTCTATATCATTTGCACTAGTCTGTGGACTAACTGAACACAACATTCACAATAGATTATAGACCGGCTCATCCCACCATTAACACTAGTTGTGGACTTATTAACCACAGTATATATGCTGAACTAAGGACTGATTGATTCTAATATTTACACTACACTGTGGACTGACTGACCACAGCATTTACAGTAGACTGTGAACTGACTGACTACAGGTTTTACAATAAACTGTGGATAGACTAACCACAGTCATTATCCCTGAGATAAGTAATTTTGGCACCAGTGTGTTATTGGTGTGTATAGCATGTAGCAGGAACATATTATCATATAGTTTGTCTTTTTACAGGTGACAGAATCCCAAATGAGATATTAGAATTTGAAATTTTTGTTTGTGGACTCCAAGAAGAGAATCAGAGGAATCACATAACAGGTAATTAATTATCGTATTCAATACTGATAATCGTTGGTCTAGGCTTAAGTTCTAGACTGGAGGAGGTGTAATAACACCCATCTTCCTGATACATGACAATATACTGTATGTGTTTTTTCAAATGTATATCTTCTATACACAACTCCTAGTATAACACCACCATATCTCAGGTACAGAGATAAGGTACATTTCTTCTCATTATCCTCCGTCTTTTATTTCATAACACACCTGCTCTCAGCGGTGACACAATCAATACCATGATTACGCGAGACTGACCACAGCATTCACCCTAGACCAGGGACTGACCGAACACAGCATTTACACTATGTGCGCATTGACTGAGCACAGTAATTATACAATACTCTGGAATGACTGACCACATTTACAATAGACTGTGCACCGACTGACCATAGTATTTACACTAGGTGGGGACCGACCGAGCACAGTAATAATACCATACTGTGGACTGACTGTCTATATCATTTGCACTAGTCTGTGGAATAACTGACCACAACATTCACAATAGACTATAGACCGGCTCATCCCAGCATTAACACTAGTTGTGGACATATTAACCACAGTATTTATGCTGAACTAATGACCGATTGACTCTAATATTTACACTACACTGTGGACTGACTGACCACAACATTTACAGTAGACTGTGGACTGACTGACTACAGCTTTTACAATAAACTGTGGATAGACTAACCACAGTCATTATCCCTGAGATAAGTATTTTTGGCCCTAGTGTGTTTTTGGTTTGTATAGCATGTAGCAGGAACTTGTCTTTTTACAAGTGACTGAATCCCAATGAGATATTAGAATGTGAAACTTTTGTTTGTGGACTCCAAGAAGAGAATCAGAGGAATCACATAACAGGTAATTAATTATCGTATTAATTACTGATAATCGTTGGTCTAGGCTTAAGTTCTAGAATGGCGGAGGTGTAATATCACCAACCTTCCTGTTACATGACAATATACTGTATGTGTTTTTTCAAACGTATATCTTCTATACACAACTCCTAGTATAACACCACCATATCTCAGGTACAGAGATAAGGAACATTTCTTCTCATTATCCTCCGTTTTTTATTTCGTAACACACCTGCTCTCAGCGGTGACACAATCAATACCATGAATACGCGAGGCTGACCACAGCATTCATCCTAGACCAGGGACTGACAGAACACAGCATTTACACTAGGTGTGCATTGACTGAGCACAGTAGTTATACAATACTCTGGAATGACTGACCACAACATTTACAATAGACTGTGCAACGACTGACCATAGTATTTACATTAAGTGGGGACCGTCCGAGCACAGTAATAATACCATACTGTCGACTGACTGTCTATATCATTTGCACTAGTCTGTGGACTAACTGACCACAACATTCACAATACATTATAGACCAGCTCATTCCAGCATTAACACTAGTTGTGGACTTATTAACCACAGTATTTATGCTGAACTAAGGACCGATTGATTCTAATATTTACACTACACTGTGGACTGACTGACCACAACATTTACAGTAGACTGTGGACTGACTGACTACAGCTTTTACAACAAAATGTGGATAGACTAACAACAGTCATTATCCTTGAGATAAGTAATTTTGGCCCTAGTGTGCTATTGGTGTGTATAGCATGTAGCAGGAACATATTATCATATAGGTTGTCTTTTTACAGGTGACTGAATCCCAATGAGATATTAGAACGTGAACTTTTTGTTTGTGGACTCCAAGAAGAGAATCAGAGGAATCACATAACAGGTAATTAATTCTCGTATTAATTACTGATAATCGTTGGTATAGGCTTAAGTTCTAGACTGGCGGACGTGTAATAACACCCACCTTCCTGATACATGACAATATACTGTATGTGTTTTTTCAAACGTATATATTCTATACACAACTCCTAGTATAACACCACCATATCTCAGGTACAGAGATAAGGAATATTTCTAATCATTTTCTTCTGTTTTTTATTTCATAACACACCTGCTCTCAGCGGTGACACAATCAATACCATGATTACGTGAGACTGACCACAGCATTCACCCTAGACCAGGGACTGACAGTACACAGCATTTACACTAGGTGTGCATTGACTGAGCACAGTAGTTATACAATACTCTGTAATGACTGCCCACAACATTTACAATAGACTGTGCACCGACTGACCATAGTATTTACACTAGGTGGGGACCGATCAAGCACATTAATAATACCATGCTGTGGACTGACTGTCTATATCATTTGCACTAGTCTGTAGACAAACTGAACACCATATTCACAATAGATTATAGACCGGCTCATCCCAGCATTAACACTAGTTGTGGACTTATTAACCACAGTATTTATGATGAACTAAGGACCGATCGATACTAATATTTACACTACACTGTGGACTGACTGACCACAACATTTACAGTAGACTGTGGACTAACTGACTACAGCTTTTACAACAAACTGTGGATAGACTAAACACAGTCATTATCCCTGAGATAAGTAATATTGGACCTAGTGTGTTATTGGTGTGTATAGCATGTAGCAGGAACATATTATCATATAGGTTGTCTTTTTACAGGTGACTGAATCCCAATGAGATATTAGAACGTGAAATTTTTGTTTGTGGACTCCAAGAAGAGAATCAGAGGAATCATATAACAGGTAATTAATTCTCGTATTAATTACTGATAATCGTTGGTCTAGGCTTAAGTTCTAGACTGGCAGAGGTGTAATAACACCCACCTTCCTGATACATGACAATATACTGTATGTGTTTTTTCAAATGTATATCTTCTATACACAACTCCTAGTATAACACCACCATATCTCAGGTACAGAGATAAGGAACATTTCTTCTCATTGTCCTCTGTCTTTTATTTCATAACACACCTGATCTCAGTGGTGACACAATCAATACCATGATTACGCCAGCATGACCACAGCATTCACCCTAGACCAGGGACTGACAGACCACAACATTTACACTAGGTGTGCATTGACTGAGCACAGTAGTTATACAATACTCTGGAAAGACTGACCACAACATTTACAATAGACTGTGCACCGACTGACCATAGTATTTACATTAAGTGGGGACCGACCGAGCACAGTAATAATACCATACCGTGGACTGACTGTCTATATCATTTGCACTAGTCTGTGGACTAACTGACCACAACGTTCACAATAGATTATAGACCGGCTCATCCCAGCATTAACACTAATTGTGGACGTATTAGCAACAGTATTTATGCTGAACTAAGGACCGATTGATTCTAATATTTAAACTACACTGTGGACTGACTGACCACAACATTTACAGTAGACTGTGGACTGACTGACTACAGCTTTTACAATAAACTGTGGATAGACTAACCACTGTCATTATCCCTGAGATAAATAATTTTGGCCCTAGTGTGTTACTTGTGTGTATAGCATGTAGCAGGAACATATTATCATATAGTTTGTGTTTTTACAGGTGACTGAATCCCAATGAGACATTAGAACGTGAAATTTTTGTTTGTGGACTCCAAGAAGAGAATCAGAGGAATCATATAACAGGTAATTAATTCTCGTATTAATTACTGATAATCGTTGGTCTAGGCTTAAGTTCTAGACTGGCGGAGGTGTAATAACACCCACCTTCCTGATACATGACAATATACTGTATGTGTTTTTTCAAATGTACATCTTCTATACACAACTCCTAGTATGACACCACCATATCTCAGGTACAGAGATAAGGAACATTTCTTCTCATTATCCTCTGTCTTTTATTTCATAACACACCTGATCTAAGCGGTGACACAATCAATACCATGATTACGTGAGACTGACCACAGCATTCACCCTAGACCAGGGACTGACAGAACACAGCATTTACACTAGGTGAGCATTGACTGAGCTCAGTAGTTATACAATACTCTGGAATGACTGACCACAACATTTACAATAGACTGTGCACCGACTGACCATAATATTTACATTAAGTGGGGACCGTCCGAGCACAGTAATAATACCATACTGTCGACTGACTGTCTATATCATTTGCACTAGTCTGTGGACTAACTGACCACAACATTCACAATACATTATCGACCAGCTCATTCCAGCATTAACTGTTATGTTCTGCTACCAAAGCTAAGGAAAGAGAGGAGATCTGTCCCTACTATAAGACTCAGCTGAATCCCTACGATGTAACAGGGAACCTGATCCTGCGATCAGACCTGCTAAAGTCCTAATCTAGTCTGTACGGAGACCTATAGATGTGAGGAGGGAATCCCTACAAGTACTAAGGACTGGGAGGAATATGGGACACCTCCTAACAGAAATAGTAGCAGACAGACGAACAAACAAAATAGATAGAACATAGAGGTCCGTAGACCAAGCAAACTAACAGAGTTAGATACAGAGCACAGGCTAGCTAGAAAGTAGATATACAATGAAGTCCAGCAAAGCCAGAAGGGCGGAGCAGGATTAAATAGGCCAACAAGGTCATGTGACCAGCAAAGGAAAAAAAACCTAACAGCAAGGTTCTAACAGTACCCCCCCTTCTAAGAGGATCCTCCGGATCCCCTAGGACCAGGCTTATCAGGAAATCTCCTGTGAAACGCTCTGATAAGTCTGGACGCGGAAACATCATCTGACCTCACCCAAGAGTTATCCTCGGGTCCGAAACCTTTCCAGGCCACAAGATACTGCAAACTACCTCTATACAGTCTAGAGTTAAGGATGCGAGAAATTTCATATTCCCCGTCCTCCACCACCGGAGGAACAGAGGCAGAGGCGTCACCATCCGACACAACAGCTTTTTTTAACAGAGAGACATGAAAGACCGGATTAATTCTCCAGGAGGTAGGAACCTCCAACCTAACAGCAGATTGGTTGACAACCTGAAGCACCTTAAATGGCCCTACAAACTTGGGACCCAATTTCTTAGAAGGAATCCTCAACCGCAGATTCCTAGAGGACAACCAAACCATGTCACCAACAGCGAACAAAACCTCCTGTCGTTTCCTATCAAAGTAGTCTTTAGATTTTCTGTTTGCCTCCTGAAGATTACCACGCACATCCGTCCAAACTCTTTCCAAATCACCGGAAAAATTCTCCTCCTCAGGCACGGCAGATCCCAACTTGGAGAACGACCCAAACGACGGATGTCTCCCAGAACAACAAAAAAAAGGCGAACAACCAGCAGAAGAAGATGTATGATTGTTCAGAGCAAATTCGGCAAGTGGCAGAAACTCAGACCACCCCTCTTGATTGTCTGCCACAAAACAACGCAAGAACTGCTCAACATCCTGGTTTTTCCTTTCTGTCTGGCCATTAGATTCAGGATGATATCCGGACGAAAACGACAAATGAATTCCCAACCTGTCACAAAAGGCACGCCAAAAACGAGCCACGAACTGAGGACCCCTATCAGAAACAATGTCAGTAGGAACGCCATGAAGTCTGACAATTTCCTTGACAAAGGCCTTAGCGAGAGTTTTAGCGCAGGGCAGTTTGACGAAGGGAACCAAGTGACACATCTTGCTAAAACGGTCCACGACCACCCAGATGACAGTAAAACCCTCAGAGGAGGGAAGGTCAGTTATAAAGTCCATAGCCAAATGTGTCCAAGGAGCACTGGGGACCTCCAAAGGACAAAGCAACCCCGCAGCAGGAGTATGTGAGGACTTAGATCTAGCACATATAGTACATTGGCGCACCCACTTAATGACTTCCTTCTGCCATCCAGGCCACCAAAAACTGCGACCCACCAGTCTCTTGGTCTCAGAGATTCCGGGATGACCTGCCAACCGAGATTCGTGACACTCAACAAACAAATCTCTCCTAAAGGTCCCAGGTGTAACGGGTCCGGGAGGCGGAACCTCTGAGCTACTATACAAGGGGGCGGCCCTTGTAAGGGAGCGGGTGGCAGTCTCTGGGTGAACGGACAGGGAGTTACGGCAAGTGATCAGGGCAGTCTCTGGGTAAGGGGTAGGTACGACCTGTGATGGCAGAGCCTCCGGGTAGGCTAGCAGGCAGATGGTAGATGTGTGCTCCCAGGTGAGCAAGCGAGAGTCTCTGGAATAGCAGGTGGTCACGGCACGTGACGGCGGAACCTCCGGGCTGGCAGGCAGGTAGGTAACGGAGAAGCGCTCCCAGGTGAGCGGGCAAGAGTCTCTGGAATAGCTGGTAGTCACCGCACGTGACAACGGGACCTCCGGGCTGGCAAGCAGGCAGGTAACGGAGATGCGCTCCCAGGTGAGCGGGCAAGAGTCTCTGAGATAGCTGGTGGTCACAGCACGTGACAACGGAGCCTCCGGGCTGGCAAGCAGGCAGATAACGGAGAAGCGCTCCCAGGTGAGCGGGCAAGCTGGTCCATAGACAGACTGACCGGAGTAGTAAGGCAGACCGTCGGACCTCAGGCAAGCAGGCAGGTAGCTGATATGCGCTCCCAGGTGAGCGGGCAGGCTGGTCCTTTAGACAGGCTGACAGGAGTAGTAAGGCAGACCGTCGGACCTCAGACTGGCAGACAGGTAACAAGTATTCAGGCAGGAATCAGGCAGGTAACTGGCAGGTAAACTAGCAGGAAACTGGCAGGAAACTGGCAGGTAACTGGCAGGTAACTGGCAACGGGACCTGAGGGCTGAAGCACAGGTGAGACACAGGTGCAAACAACATTGCTCGGGCACCTCCATTTTGGAGGAGGTGCCTTATATATGATGAAGTCCTCCGGCCATTGGCCGGGGACTCCTTAGGACGGCGCGCGCGGCCCCTTTAAGAGGAGGGGAGCGCGCGCGCGCGCGCCCTAAGCACAGGGGCCGGGAAGGAGCGCGCGCTGAGAGCAGAGCGGGAGGAGGACGCCGGGAAGGAGCGCGCGCTGACAGCAGAGCGGGGAGAGGACGCTGGGCACGGAGCAGAGCGGTGAGGGGAGCAGCGTCCCTGCCTAGCAGAGGGCAGGGACGCCAGCGCTACAGTACCCCCCCCTTTAGGCCCCCCCTTTTTTAGGCCAGACAGAAATTTAGCTAGGATGAGAGGGGCATGGATGTTCTCCCGGGGCTCCCACGTTCTCTCCTCAGGACCAAACCCCTTCCAATCTACCAGAAAAAAGGTCTTTCCTCTTACCCTTTTGGTGGCAAGAATGTTCTCTACCTCAAACTCGTCCTCAGCAGAAACCGGAGCAGGAGGCGTACCTGTAGACTTGGAAAAAGAGTTAAGCACCACAGGTTTGAGGAGAGACACATGGAAGGAGTTAGGGATCCGTAAGTTGGCCGGGAGTTTCAATTTATAGGCCACCGGGTTGATCTGACTGATGACCTCCAGTGGGCCGATGAACCGAGGCCCTAACTTATAGGAAGGGATCTTGAGCCGGACATATTTGGACGAGAGCCAGACTTTATCCCCAGGGCGGAATTGAGGAGGGTCCAGACGTTTTTTGTCAGCGTGTCTTTTCATACGCTCGGATGACAGAAGGAGTGCGGACCGGGTACTCTCCCATATGGAGGAAAATTTGTTAACAAGAGATTCCGCAGCCGGATTGTCCGCCGAGGTGGAGACGGGAAACGGGATCCGAGGATGCTGACCGTAGACTACAAAAAACGGGGATTTGGAGGAAGACTCGCTCTCGTGATTGTTGTACGAGAATTCGGCCCATGGCAGGAGATCCACCCAGTCAGAATGGTGGGCATTAACGAAGTGCCGAAGGTAACTGGTCAGGTTCTGATTGATCCGCTCCACTTGACCATTAGACTGTGGGTGGTAAGCGGAGGAGAAGTCCAGGGTGACGTCCAGCAATTTACAAGTGGCTCTCCAGAAACGGGAAGTGAACTGTACCCCACGATCCGACACAATGTGACGGGGCAGGCCATGAAGACGGAAGATGTGGCGGATAAAGTCTTTAGCCAGCTCGGGTGCAGACGGAAGACCTGGCAGTGGAATGAAGTGAGCCATCTTGGAGAAGCGGTCAGCGACCACCCAAATGACCGTACAACCGGCAGAGACGGGTAGATCAGTAATGAAGTCCATCGCTATATGCTGCCAGGGGGCAGCAGGTACTGGCAGAGGTAGGAGGCGGCCGGCCGGCAGGTGTCTCGGAACTTTGTTGCGGGCGCAGGACACACAGGCAGAAACAAAGTCTATTACATCCTTGTGCAGGTTAGGCCACCAGTAGTGCCGGGTAATAAGCTGGAGGGTCTTTTTCTGACCGGCGTGGCCAGCTAGTTTAGACGAATGACCCCAGTGTAGGATCTTCTCCCGATCAGGTACTGGTACGAACGTCTTACCAGGAGGAAGACGATTTAGACTCACGGGAGCCACCTGCATTACTCTGGCGGGATCGATGATATGTTTCGGATCCTCCTCGAGATCAGACACCAGAAAGGACCGAGACAAAGCGTCCGCCTTGACGTTTTTGTCAGCCGGGCGAAAATGAAGGACAAAATCAAAACGAGCAAAAAACAAGGACCACCGGGCTTGGCGCGGGTTAAGTCTCTGGGCATGCTGGAGGTAAGCCAAGTTCTTGTGGTCAGTGTAAATTATTACCGGGTGAAGAGCCCCCTCGAGCAGGTAACGCCACTCCTCCAATGCCAGTTTGATGGCCAATAACTCTCGGTCTCCTATGGAATAGTTGCGCTCAGAGGAGGAGAAGAGTTTAGAGAAGAAGCCACAAGTTACCATCCTCCCGGAAGATGATTTTTGAGTAAGTACCGCTCCGGCTCCAGAGGAGGAGGCGTCAACTTCCAGGAAGAACTGCTTGTTGCCATCTGGGCGATGCAGCACCGGGGCGGAAGAGAAGGCCTGTTTAAGGGAAAGAAAGGCCTCCTCTGCTTCGGGTGGCCACTCTTTGGGATTAGTACCTTTACGGGTGAGCGCAGAAATTGGGGCCGTCCGGGAAGAGAAGTGTGGTATGAAGAGGCGGTAGTAGTTGGCGAAGCCCAGGAATCGCTGAATGGCCTTCAACCCCTCCGGTCGGGGCCATTTCTCGATGGCAGACAGTTTCTCAGGATCCATTTGTAGGCCGGTCTGAGAGATAATGTAGCCCAGAAACGGAAGCGAGGTCTGCTCAAAGAGGCACTTCTCAAATTTAGCGTAGAGATGGTTCTGCCTTAGCCTGAGCAGGACCTGACGAACGTCCCTCCGGTGAGTCTGGAGATCCGGAGAGAAGACCAAGATGTCGTCCAGGTACACCACTACGCAGGAGTAGAGAAGGTCCCGGAAGATGTCATTGACCAACTCTTGAAAGACGGCAGGAGCGTTACAGAGACCAAAGGGCATTACCAGGTATTCATAGTGGCCGTCCCGGGTGTTGAATGCCGTCTTCCATTCATCCCCCTGACGAATACGAACCAGGTTGTACGCCCCACGGAGGTCCAGTTTGGTGAAGATCCTAGCCCCCCTCAGGCGATCAAATAATTCTGGAAAGAGCGGAAGGGGGTACTTATTCTTCACCGTGATCAGGTTTAGGCCTCTATAGTCTATACAGGGACGGAGAGAACCGTCCTTCTTTTTGACGAAAAAGAAGCCTGCTCCCGCCGGGGAGGTAGATTTCCGGATGAATCCTCTGGCCAGATTCTCCTCAATATATTCGGACATTGACCGGGTCTCAGCAGCGGATAAAGGATAGATACGCCCACGGGGAGGAGTAGTACCGGGTAGCAGATCGATGGGACAGTCGTATGGTCTATGTGGTGGTAATGTCTCTGCCTCCTTTTTATTAAAGACATCTGCATAAGACCAATAAGGAATCGGAAGTCCAGGTAGATTAGCTGGGGTAGGAGAGGGACGGACGGGATGGACGGGAACCAGGCAGGTTTTATGACAGTCTTGTCCCCAGCGAAGGACCTCTCCGGTTTGCCAGTCTAGCACGGGTGCATGTCTCTGGAGCCAGGGCAGACCTAGCAAGAGGGCGTGAGAGAGTCCAGGCAGAACATGAAAGGAGATACTTTCAGAATGCAGCATTCCCACCTGCAGGGTAATGGATTCAGTGATGAGTTGAATGGGGCGAGGTAAGAGGCCCCCATCCACGGCAGCGACAGACAAGGGTACAGCCAGAGGTTTGGTGGGGATGCGGTATTTCTCAACCAGGGACTGTGAAATAAGGTTCCCGGCTGCTCCAGAGTCAAGTTGGGCTAGTTCGAAATAACGGTTCTCCCCGTAGATGATCGAAACTGACAACAGCAGGGATGGAGAGGATTTATTCTTGTCTAGGTGGACCTCTCTGAGCGAACCTAGACACAGGCGTTTCCCGACCTCTCCGGGCAGGCACGGATCCGGTGCTCCTTACTGCCACAGTAGAAGCAGCTCCCCTCGGCACGGCGTGAGTCCTGACGGGTTTTGACCATCTTGGTCTGGTCGACCTGCATAGGCTCAGGAGAGTGTACCTGGGGAGAGATGGAGGGAATGACGGGTTTCTGGAAAGTAGGAGCTAAACGTGGAATCCTTCTCTCACGGGTGACCTCTTTGGCACGCTCCTGGAACCGTAGGTCAATCCGGGTGGCAAGGGTTATCAGATCATCGAGAGAGGTAGGAATGTCCCGACCAGCAAGTTCATCTTTAATACGACCGGACAGACCCTCCCAGAAGACGGATACCAGAGCGTCGTTATCCCAGGCCAGCTCCGAGGCAAGGGTGCGGAACCGTATGGCATATTGGCCCACGGTGAGACCCTCCTGACGGAGGCGTAGCAGAGAGGATGCGGATGAGGTCTTCCGTCCGGGTTCGTCGAAGACTTTCCGGAAAGCCGAGAGAAAAGCAGGCAAGTTGGACACCAGGGGGTCTCCTCTCTCCCATAGAGGATTTAGCCAGGCCAGGGCCTCCCCGGTGAGATGGGACATGATAAAGGCAATTTTGGCCCGGTCGGAATTAAACTGATGGGACAAAAGTTCAAAGTGCAGGGTGCACTGATTTATGAAGCCCCGAGCCTGGACGGAGTCGCCTCCGAAGCGAGGAGGTGCAGACAGCTGGGGACCGGGATAGGTTACCATGGTATTAGTGGGTAGCGGAGCTGCCGGGTTGCGAGTCATGGTACTGGCAGTGGCTGCAGGTGGTGCAGTCAGAGTGTCCAGGCGAGTATTGACATTCCGCAGGTGACCCAGGATGGACACCTGTTGGGACCTTTGACGGGACAGTTCATGACACAGGTCCGTGAGCGAGGGAGCTTGGGTGCCACCGGGTTCCATGGCCCGAGCAAACTGTAACGGGTCCGGGAGGCGGAACCTCTGAGCTACTATACAAGGGGGCGGCCCTTGTAAGGGAGCGGGTGGCAGTCTCTGGGTGAACGGACAGGGAGTTACGGCAAGTGATCAGGGCAGTCTCTGGGTAAGGGGTAGGTACGACCTGTGATGGCAGAGCCTCCGGGTAGGCTAGCAGGCAGATGGTAGATGTGTGCTCCCAGGTGAGCAAGCGAGAGTCTCTGGAATAGCAGGTGGTCACGGCACGTGACGGCGGAACCTCCGGGCTGGCAGGCAGGTAGGTAACGGAGAAGCGCTCCCAGGTGAGCGGGCAAGAGTCTCTGGAATAGCTGGTAGTCACCGCACGTGACAACGGGACCTCCGGGCTGGCAAGCAGGCAGGTAACGGAGATGCGCTCCCAGGTGAGCGGGCAAGAGTCTCTGAGATAGCTGGTGGTCACAGCACGTGACAACGGAGCCTCCGGGCTGGCAAGCAGGCAGATAACGGAGAAGCGCTCCCAGGTGAGCGGGCAAGCTGGTCCATAGACAGACTGACCGGAGTAGTAAGGCAGACCGTCGGACCTCAGGCAAGCAGGCAGGTAGCTGATATGCGCTCCCAGGTGAGCGGGCAGGCTGGTCCTTTAGACAGACTGACAGGAGTAGTAAGGCAGACCGTCGGACCTCAGACTGGCAGACAGGTAACAAGTATTCAGGCAGGAATCAGGCAGGTAACTGGCAGGTAAACTAGCAGGAAACTGGCAGGAAACTGGCAGGTAACTGGCAGGTAACTGGCAACGGGACCTGAGGGCTGAAGCACAGGTGAGACACAGGTGCAAACAACATTGCTCGGGCACCTTCATTTTGGAGGAGGTGCCTTATATATGATGAAGTCCTCCGGCCATTGGCCGGGGACTCCTTAGGACGGCGCGCGCGGCCCCTTTAAGAGGAGGGGAGCGCGCGCGCGCCCTAAGCACAGGGGCCGGGAAGGAGCGCGCGCTGAGAGCAGAGCGGGAGGAGGACGCCGGGAAGGAGCGCGCGCTGACAGCAGAGCGGGGAGAGGACGCTGGGCACGGAGCAGAGCGGTGAGGGGAGCAGCGTCCCTGCCTAGCAGAGGGCAGGGACGCCAGCGCTACACCAGGCACAAACAACCTCCCATGAGGAGTGTTAGATGGGGCATTCTCCTGAGCTTTAAGAATCTCATCTTCCAAAACGGAGTCTAAAGCAGCTATCACAACACCTTCTTGTAAAATGTTTTCCTCTTTCTCAGCACCGACTATGGGAGAAAAACTGCGAGACAAGGCATCCGCCTTAACATTCTTAGTACCAGGGATGTAAGTAACGGAGAAATTAAACCGCGAGAAAAACAGTGCCCACCTAGCCTGACGGGCATTCAGGCGCTTGGCAGCATCAAGATATATCAGATTTTTATGATCCGTAAGAACCTGAACGGGAAATTCCGCACCTTCCAAGAAGTGGCGCCAGTGTTCAAA
This sequence comes from Phyllobates terribilis, assembly GCF_046119375.1. Lineage (NCBI taxonomy): Eukaryota > Metazoa > Chordata > Amphibia > Anura > Dendrobatidae > Phyllobates > Phyllobates terribilis. The sequence goes on along the minus strand of NW_027362769.1, from coordinate 279,522,814 downwards.
TGCGAGTTTAATAGCCAATAATTCCCGATTACCAATATCGTAATTCAGTTCAGTCTCCGAAAATTTTTTGAAAAAAAGGCACAGGGATGTAATCCATCCCCGTTATCCTGAGACAATACTGCGCCAACCCCCACAGAGGAAGCATCAACCTCAACCAAAAACGGCCTAGTAACATCAGGCTGCATAAGGATGGGAGCAGAGGTGAACCTCTCCTTGAGATACACAAAAGCTTCAATGGCCTCAGAAGACCACTGAACCGCATCAGCACCTTTCCTGGTGAGATCAGTCAGAGGTTTGACAATACTAGAAAAATTTTTTATGAATTTTCTGTAGTAATTGGCGAAACCCAAAAACCTCTGTATCGATTTCAAACCAATAGGCCTAGGCCATTCCTGCACAGCCTGAACCTTAACCGGATCCATCTCAAAACCTTTGCTGGAGATAATGTAGCCCAAAAAACTAATTCTCTGTACAGCGAACTCACATTTCTCCAGCTTAGCAAAAAGCGAATTGTCCATTAATAACTGTAATACCTCACGCACGCTCCGCCAATGAGACTCCAGATCTGGCGAATAAATCAAAATGTCATCCAAATACACAACCACATTTTTACCGATCAAAGGTCTAAGGATGTCATTAATCAGATTCTGAAAAAATGCAGGAGCATTAGTAAGACCAAAAGGCATAACCAGATTCTCAAAATGACCCACAGGAGTGTTAAAAGCAGTCTTCCATTCATCACCCTCCTTCATGCGCAACAGATTGTATGCCCCCTTAAGGTCAATTTTAGAGAACCACTTGACCCCCAATAACTGGTTAAACAGATCAGGAATCAATGGCAGTGGGTAAGGATTGCGTACCGTAATTTTGTTAATCTCACGAAAATCCAGACAAGGACGTAAACCGCCGTCCTTTTTTTTTACAAAAAAAAATCCAACCGCCACAGGAGACTTAGAGGGCCTAATGTGACCGGCGGCCAAACTTGTCTGTATGTATTCCTCCAAAGCCTTCCTCTCAGGAATGGTAAGGTTAAATAAACGACTTTTAGGAAGAGTCGCTCCAGGGACAAATTCAATAGAACAATCATAGTCTCTATGGGGAGGCAAAACCTGCGATTCCTTCTCAGAAAAAACTCTCCAAAAATCCTGAATAGGAACAGGCAATTCTCCCCTATCCAAAGCTGCAATACGCCCGTTACAACACTTGTCATAACATTTATGGCTCCAGGATTTAATTTCACTGGTAGACCAATCCAGTACAGGATTGTGAAATTTTAACCAGGGCAAACCCAATATTACTGGAGAAGGCAAGTTATTCAACACTACCAAATCCAATTTCTCATGGTGAACACCATTAATAGTGAGAGGAAATTCACTGACCTTGAGAGTAATATTCTTCAAAGGGGAGCCATCCACAGAAACCACAGCAATGGGGGATGATAAAGGTTCAGGTTTTAAATTGAGTTTTTCCACGAATCCCCCATCAATTACATTCAGTGTAGACCCGCAATCAACAAACACCCGAAATTCCATTAATTTTTCCTGAGCAATCATGGAAGCAGCTAAAAATATACCCTTGGAATTTAAACAGGCAATACGGGCGTGACTGACCATTTTTTTTTTCTTTCTTCATACGAAGCTCACAGCCTTTAATCAAATGACCAGATTTTCCGCAATAGAAACACAAGCCTTCTGAAAAACGACGGTCTTTTTCTTGAGAGCGAGGTGCCACCGATCCAATCTCCATCGGTTCACCACTGTTAGTACACACATTATCATAACCAGAAACTGACATAGCAGAGGATTTGCTCTCATTAACCCTAGCACGCAGTCTTCTATCCACCCGTATAGCTAATTGCATAGCCTGTTGCAAATCCTCAGGTGTAGGATAAGCAATTAGCAGGTCTTTAACCCTTTCACTGAGCCCAGCAAGAAATAGACTTTTCAGAGCAGAATCGTTCCACCCTGTTTGAGTGGACCAACGACGAAAATGAGTACAATATTTTTCGACATTACCTGATCCTTGTTTTAAACGTCTCAACTCAGTCTCAGCTGATGCCACACGGTCAGGATCATCATATAATAGTCCTAAAGCAGAAAAAAAACTATCCACTGATCTGAAGCATGTATCACTAGGTTGCAAAGAAAAGGCCCACTCCTGAGGCTCTTTGCGCAAAAGTGACATTATGAACCCTACGCGCTGGGATTCATCCCCAGAGGACTTGGGTCTCAAACGAAAATACAATAAGCAAGCATTTTTAAATGAAAAAAATTCTCGATGTTCACCAAAAAATAAATCCGGCAAACATACCTTAGGCTCCAAGAAATATGCTCCAGGACAGTTACTCACGTGCTGACGGAGCTCGGCCACTTCCAGAGAGAGTCCCTGCAGGTGTTTAGCCAAATCCTGAACCGACACCATGATGGAACAAAAAAAAAAAAAAAAAAAAAAAAATCTTTCCTTAGAGAATTTGCAGGCTGGACTTACTGCTATGTTCTGCTACCAAAGCTAAGGAAAGAGAGGAGATCTGTCCCTACTATAAGACTCAGCTGAATCCCTACGATGTAACAGGGAACCTGATCCTGCGATCAGACCTGCTAAAGTCCTAATCTAGTCTGTACGGAGACCTATAGATGTGAGGAGGGAATCCCTACAAGTACTAAGGACTGGGAGGAATATGGGACACCTCCTAACAGAAATAGTAGCAGACAGACGAACAAACAAAATAGATAGAACATAGAGGTCCGTAGACCAAGCAAACTAACAGAGTTAGATACAGAGCACAGGCTAGCTAGAAAGTAGATATACAATGAAGTCCAGCAAAGCCAGAAGGGCGGAGCAGGATTAAATAGGCCAACAAGGTCATGTGACCAGCAAAGGAAAAAAAACCTAACAGCAAGGTTCTAACATTAACACTAGTTGTGGACTTATTAACCACAGTATTTATGCTGAACTAAGGACCGATTGATTCTAATATTTACACTACACTGTGGACTGACTGACCACAACATTTACAGTAGACTGTGGACTGACTGACTACAGCTTTTACAACAAAATGTGGATAGACTAACAACAGTCATTATCCTTGAGATAAGTAATTTTGGCCCTAGTGTGCTATTGGTGTGTATAGCATGTAGCAGGAACATATTATCATATAGGTTGTCTTTTTACAGGTGACTGAATCCCAATGAGATATTAGAACGTGAACTTTTTGTTTGTGGACTCCAAGAAGAGAATCAGAGGAATCACATAACAGGTAAGTAATTCTCGTATTAATTACTGATAATCGTTGGTCTAGGCTTAAGTTCTAGACTGGCGGACGTGTAATAACACCCACCTTCCTGATACATGACAATATACTGTATGTGTTTTTTCAAACGTATATATTCTATACACAACTCCTAGTATAACACCACCATATCTCAGGTACAGAGATAACGAACATTTCTTCTCATCATAATCCGTCTTTTATTTCATAACACATCTGTTCTCAGCGGTGACACAATCAATACCATGATTACACGAGACTGACCACAGCATTCACCCTAGACCAGGGACTGACAGAACACAGCATTTACACTATCTGTGCATTGACTGAGCACAGTAGTTATACAATACTCTGGAATGACTGACCACATCTTTTACAATAGACTGTGCAACGACTGACCATAGTATTTACACTAGGTGGGGACCGACCAAGTACAGTATTAATACCACACTGTGGACTGACTGTCTATATCATTTGCACTACTCTGTGGACTAACTGACCACAATATTCACAATATATTATAGACCGGCTCATCTCAGCATTAACACTAGTTGTGGAATTATTAACCACAGTATTTATGCTGAACTAAGGACCGATTGATTCTAATATTTACACTACACTGTGGACTGACTGACCACAACATTTACAGTAGACTGTGGACTGACTGACTACAGCTTTTACAACAAAATGTGGATAGACTAACTACAGTCATTATCCCTGAAATAAGTAATTTTGGCCCTAGTGTGTTATTGGTGTGTATAGCATGTAGCAGGAACATATTATCATATAGTTTGTCTTTTTACAGGTGACTGAATCCCAATGAGATATCAGAAAATGGACTTTTGTTTGTGGACTCCAAGAAGAGAATCAGAGGAATCACATAACAGGTAATTAATTCTCGTATTAATTACTGATAATCGTTGATCTAGGCTTAAGTTCTAGACTGGTGGAGGTGTAATAACACCCACCTTCCTGATACATGACAATATACTGTATGTGTTTTTCCAAATGTATATCTTCTATACACAACTCCTAGTATAACACCACCATATCTCAGGTACAGAGATAAGGAATATTTCTAATCATTTTCTTCTGTTTTTTATTTCATAACACACCTGCTCTCAGCGGTGGCACAATCAATACCATGATTACGTGAGACTGACCACAGCATTCACCCTAGACCAGGGACTGACAGTACACAGCATTTACACTAGGTGTGCATTGACTGAGCACAGTAGTTATACAATACTCTGTAATGACTGCCCACAACATTTACAATAGACTGTGCACCGACTGACCATAGTATTTACACTAGGTGGGGACCGATCAAGCACAGTAATAATACCATGCTGTGGACTGACTGTCTATATCATTTGCACTAGTCTGTGGACAAACTGAACACCATATTCACAATAGATTATAGACCGGCTCATCCCAGCATTAACACTAGTTGTGGACTTATTAACCACAGTATTTATGATGAACTAAGGACCGATCGATACTAATATTTACACTACACTGTGGACTGACTGACCACAACATTTACAGTAGACTGTGGACTAACTGACTACAGCTTTTACAACAAACTGTGGATAGACTAAACACAGTCATTATCCCTGAGATAAGTAATTTTGGCCCTAGTGTGTTATTGGTGTGTATAGCATGTAGCAGGAACATATTATCATATAGGTTGTCTTTTTACAGGTGACTGAATCCCAATGAGATATTAGAACGTGAAATTTTTGTTTGTGGACTCCAAGAAGAGAATCAGAGGAATCATATAACAGGTAATTAATTCTCGTATTAATTACTGATAATCGTTGGTCTAGGCTTAAGTTCTAGACTGGCGGAGGTGTAATAACACCCACCTTCCTGATACATGACAATATACTGTATGTGTTTTTTCAAATGTATATCTTCTATACACAACTCCTAGTATAACACCACCATATCTCAGGTACAGAGATAAGGAACATTTCTTCTCATTGTCCTCTGTCTTTTATTTCATAACACACCTGATCTCAGTGGTGACACAATCAATACCATGATTACGCCAGCATGACCACAGCATTCACCCTAGACCAGGGACTGACAGACCACAACATTTACACTAGGTGTGCATTGACTGAGCACAGTAGTTATACAATACTCTGGAAAGACTGACCACAACATTTACAATAGACTGTGCACCGACTGACCATAGTATTTACATTAAGTGGGGACCGACCGAGCACAGTAATAATACCATACCGTGGACTGACTGTCTATATCATTTGCACTAGTCTGTGGACTAACTGACCACAACATTCACAATAGATTATAGACCGGCTCATCCCAGCATTAACACTAATTGTGGACGTATTAGCAACAGTATTTATGCTGAACTAAGGACCGATTGATTCTAATATTTAAACTACACTGTGGACTGACTGACCACAACATTTACAGTAGACTGTGGACTGACTGACTACAGCTTTTACAATAAACTGTGGATAGACTAACCACTGTCATTATCCCTGAGATAAATAATTTTGGCCCTAGTGTGTTACTTGTGTGTATAGCATGTAGCAGGAACATATTATCATATAGTTTGTGTTTTTACAGGTGACTGAATCCCAATGAGATATTAGAACGTGAAATTGTTGTTTGTGGACTCCAAGAAGAGAATCAGAGGAATCACATAACAGGTAATTAATTCTCGTATTAATTACTGATAATTGTTGGTCTAGGCTTAAGTTCTAGACCGGCGGAGGTGTAATAACACCCACCTTCCTGATACATGACAATATACTGTATGTGTTTTTTCAAATGTACATCTTCTATACACAACTCCTAGTATAACACCACTATATCTCAGGTACAGATATAATGAACATTTCTTCTCATTATCCTCTGTCTTTTATTTCATAACACACCTTATCTCAGCGGTGACACAATCAATACCATGATTACACGAGACAGACCACAGCATTCACCCTAGACCAGGGACTGACAGAACACAGCATTTACACTAGGTGTGCATTGACTGAGTACAGTAGTTATACAATACTCTGGAATGACTGACCACAACATTTACAATAGACTGTGCACCGACTGACCATAGTATTTATACTAGGTGGGGACCGACCGAGCACAGTAATAATACCATACTGTGGACTGACTGTCTATATCATTTGCATTAGTCTGTGGACTAACTGACCACAACATTCACAATACATTATAGACCAGCTCATCCCAGCATTAACACTAGTTGTGGTCTTATTAACCACAGTATTTATGCTGAACTAAGGACCGATTGATTCTAATATTTACACCACACTGTGAACTGAGTGACCACAACATTTACAGTAGACTGTGGACTGACTGTCTACAGCTTTTACAATAAACTGTGGATAAACTAACCACAGTCATTATCCCTGAGATAAGTAATTTTGGCCCTAGTGTGTTATTGTTGTGTATAGCATGTAGCAGGAACATATTATCATATAGTTTGTCTTTTTACAGGTGACTGAATCCCAATGAGATATTAGAACGTGAAATTTTTGTTTGTGGACTCCAAGAAGAGAATCAGAGGAATCACATAACAGGTAATTAATTCTAGTATTAATTACTGATAATCGTTGGTCTAGCCTTAAGTTCTAGACTAGCGGAGGTGCAAAAACACCCACCTTCCTGATACATGACAATATACTGTATGTGTTTTTTCAAATGTATATCTTCTATACACAACTCCTAGTATAACACCACCATATCTCAGGTACAGAGATAAGGTACATTTCTTCTCATTATCCTCCGTCTTTTATTTCATAACACACCTGCTCTCAGCGGTGACACAATCAATACCATGATTACGCGAGACTGACCACAGCATTCACCCTAGACCAGGGACTGACCGAACACAGCATTTACACTATGTGCGCATTGACTGAGCACAGTAGTTATACAATACTCTGGAATGACTGACCACATTTACAATAGACTGTGCACCAACTGACCATAGTATTTACACTAGGTGGGGACCGACCGAGCACAGTAATAATACCATACTGTGGACTGACTGTCTATATCATTTGCACTAGTCTGTGGACTAACTGACCACAACATTCACAATAGATTATAGACCGGCTCATCCCACCATTAACACTAGTTGTGGACTTATTAACCACAGTATTTATGCTGAACTAAGGACTGATTGATTCTAATATTTACACTACACTGTGGACTGACTGACCACAACATTTACAGTAGACTGTGGACTGACTGACTACAGGTTTTACAATAAACTGTGGATAGACTAACCACAGTCATTATCCCTGAGATAAGTAATTTTGGCCCTAGTGTGTTATTGGTGTGCATAGTATGTAGCAGGAACATATTATCATATAGTTTGTCTTTTTACAGGTGACAGAATCCCAATGAGATATTAGAATTTGAAATTTTTGTTTGTGGACTCCAAGAAGAGAATCAGAGGAATCACATAACAGGTAATTAATTCTCGTATTCATTACTGATAATCGTTGGTCTAGGCTTAAGTTCTAGACTGGCGGAGGTGTAATAACACCCACCTTCCTGGTACATGACAATATACTGTATGTGTTTTTTCAAATGTATATCTTCTATACACAACTCCTAGTATAACACCACCATATCTCAGGTACAGAGATAAGGAACATTTCTTCTCATTATCCTCCGTCTTTTATTTCATTACACTCCTGCTCTCAGCGGTGAGACAATCAATACCATGATTACGCGAGACTGACCACAGCATTCACCCTAGACCAGGGACTAACAGAACACAGCATTTACACTAGGTGAGCATTGACTGAGTACAGTAGTTATACAGTACTCTGGAATGACTGACCACAACATTTACAATAGACTGTGCACCGACTGACCATAGTATTTACACTAGGTGGGGACGGACCGAGCACAGTAATAATACCATACTGTGGACTGACTGTCTATATCATTTGCACTAGTCTGTGGACTAACTGACCACAACATTCACAATAGATTATAGACCAGCTCATCCCAGCATTAACACTAGTTGTGGACTTATTAACCACAGTATTTATGCTGAACTAAGGACCGATTGATTCTAATATTTACACTACATTATGGACTGACTGACCACAACATTTACAGTAGACTGTGGACTGACTGACTACAGCTTTTACAATAAACTGTGGATAGACTAACCACAGTCATTATACTTGAGATAAGTAATTTTGGCCCTAGTGTGTTATTGGTGTGTATAGCATGTAGCAGAAACATATTATCATATAGTTTGTCTTTTTACAGGTGACTGAATCCCAATGAAATATTAGAACGTCAAATTTTTGTTTGTGGACTCCAAGAAGAGAATAAGAGGAAACGCATAACAGGTAATTAATTCTCGTATTAATTACTGATAATCGTTGGTCTAGGCTTAAGTTCTAGTCTGGAGGAGGTGTAATAACACCCACCTTCCTGATACATGACAATATACTGTATGTGTTTTTTCAAATGTATATCTTCTATACACAACTCCTAGTATAACACCATCATATCTCAGGTACAGAGATAAGGAACATTTCTTCTCATTATCCTCCGTCTTTTATTTCATAACACACCTGCTCTCAGCGGTGACACAATCAATCCCATGATTACACGAGACTGACCACAGCATTCACCCTAGACCAGGGACTGACAGAACACAGCATTTACACTAGGTGTGCATTGACTGAACACAGTAGTTGTACAATACTCTGGAATGATTGACCACAACATTTACAATAGACTGCACACAGACTGACTATAGTATTTACACTAAGTGGGGACCGACCGACCACAGTAATAATAAAATACTGTGGACTGACTGTCTATATCATTTGCAGTAGTCTGTGGACTAACTGGTCACAACATTCACAATAGATTATAGACCGGCTCATCCCAGCATTAACACTAGTTGTGGAATTATTAACCACAGTATTTATGCTGAACTAAGGACCGATTGATTCTAATATTTACACTACACTGTGGACTGACTGACCACAACATTTACAGTAGACTGTGGACTGACTGACTACAGCTTTTACAATAAACTGTGGATAGACTAACCACAGTCATTATCCCTGAGATAAGTAATTTTGGCCCTAGTGTGTTATTGGTGTGTATAGCATGTAGCAGAAACATATTATCATATAGTTTGTCTTTTTACAGGTGACTGAATCCCAATGAGATATTAGAACGTCAAATTTTTGTTTGTGGACTCCAAGAAGAGAATCAGAGGAATCACATAACAGGTAATTAATTCTCGTATTAATTACTGATAATCGTTGGTCTAGGCTTAACTTCTAGTCTGGCGGAGGTGTAATAACACCCACCTTCCTGATACATGACAATATACTGTATGTGTTTTTTCAAATGTATGTCTTCTATACACAACTCCTAGTATAACACCACCATATCTCAGGTACAGAGATAGGGAACAATTCTTCTCATTATCCTGTGTCTTCCAAATTGGGAATCCCCCTCTTATATTTCATAACATACACCTGCTCTCAGCGGTGAAACAATCAATACCATGATTACGCGAGAGTGACCACAGCATTCACCCTAGACCAGGGACTGACAGAAAACAGCATTTACACTAGGTGTGCATTGACTGAGCACAGTAGTTATACAATACTCTGGAATAACTGACCACAACATTTACAATAGACTGTGCAACGACTGACCATAGTATTTACACTAGGTGGGGACCAACCAAGCACAGTAATAATACCATACTGTGGACTGACTGTCTATATCATTTGCACTAGTCTGTGGACTAACTTACAGCAAAATTCACAATAGATTATAGACCGGATCTTCCCAGCATTAACACTAGTTGCGGACTTATTAACCACAGTATTTATACTGAACTAAGGACCGATTGATTCTAATATTTACACTACACTGTGGACTGACTGACCACAATATTTACAGCAGACTGTGGACTGACTGACTACAGCTTTTACAATAAACTGTGGATAGACTAACCACAGTCATTATCTCTGAGATAACTAATTTTGGCCCTAGTGTGTTATTGGTGTAAATAGCATGTAGCAGGAACATATTATCATATAGTTTGTCTTTTTACAGGTGATTGAATCCCAATGAGATATTAGGACGTGAAATTTTTGTTTGTGGACTCCAAGAAGAGAATCAGAGTAATCACATAAAAGGTAATTAATTCTCGTATTAATTACTGATAATCGTTGGTCTAGGCTTAAGTTCTAGACTGGCGGAGTTGTAATAACACCCACCTTCCTGATACATGACAATATACTGTATGCGTTTTTCCAAATGTATATCTTCTATACACAACTCCTAGTATAACACCACCATATCTCAGGTACAGAGATAAGGAACATTTCTTCTCATTATCCTTTGTCTTTTATTTCATAACACACCTGATCTAAGCGGTGACACAATCAATACCATGATTATGCGAGACTGGCCACAGCATTCACCCTAGACCAGGGACTGACAGAACACAGCATGTACACTATGTGCGAATTGACTGAGCACAGTAGTTATACAATACTCTGGAATGACTGACCACATTTACAATAGACTGTGCACCGACTGACCATAGTATTTACACTAGGTGGGGACCGACCGAGCACAGTAATAATACCATACTGTGGACTGACTGTCTATATCATTTGCACTAGTCTGTGGAGTAACTGACCATAACATTCACAATAGACTATAGACCGGCTCATCCCAGCATTAATACTAGTTGTGGACATATTAACCACAGTATTTATGCTGAACTAATGACGGATTGACTCTAATATTTACACTACACTGTGGACTGACTGACCACAACATTTACAGTAGACTGTGGACTGACTGACTACAGCTTTTACAATAAACTATGGATAGACTAACCACAGTCATTATCCCTGAGATAAGTGTTTTTGGCCCTAGTGTGTTTTTGGTGTGTATAGCTTGTAGCAGGATCATATTATCATATAGTTTGTCTTTTTACAGGTGACTGAATCCCAATGAGATATTAGAACGTGAAATATTTGTTGGAGGACTCCAAGAAGAGAATCAGAGGAATCACATAACAGGTAATTAGTTCTCGTATTAATTACTGATAATCGTTGGTCTAGGCTTAAGTTCTAGACCGGCGAAGGTGTAATAACACCCACCTTCCTGATACATGACAATGTACTGTATGTGTTTTTTCAAATGTATATCTTCTATACACAACTCCTAGTATCACACCACCATATCTCAGGTACAGAGATAAGGAACATTTCTTCTCATTATCCTCTGTCTTTTATTTCATAACACACCTGATCTCAGTGGTGACACAATCAATACCATGATTACACGAGACAGACCACAGCATTCACCCTAGACCAGTGACTGACAGAACACAGCATTTACACTAGGTGTGCATTGACTGAGTACAGTAGTTATACAATACTCTGGAATGACTGACCACAACATTTACAATAGACTGTGCACCGACTGACCATAGTATTTACACTAGGTGGGGACCGACTGAGCACAGTAATAATACCATACTGTGGACTGACTGTCTATATCATTTGTACTAGTCTGTGGACTAACTGACCACAATATTCACAATAGATTATAGACCGGCTCATCTAAGCATTATCACTAGTTGTGGACTTATTAATCACAGTATTTATGCTGAACTAAGGACTGATTGATTCTAATATTTACACTACACTGTGGACTGACTGACCACAACATTTACAGTAGACTGTGGACTGACTGACTACAGCTTTTACAATAAACTGTGGATTGACTAACCACAGTCATTATCCCTGAGATAAGTATTTTTGGCCCTAGGGTGTTTTTGGTGTGTATAGCATGTAGCAGGAAAATATTATCATATAGGTAGTCTTTTTACAGGTGACTGAATCCCAATGAGATATTAGCACGTGAAATATTTGTTGGAGGACTCCAAGAAGAGAATCAGAGGAATCACATAACAGGTAATTAGTTCTCGTATTAATTACTGATAATCGTTGGTCTAGGCTTAAGTTCTAGACCGGCGAAGGTGTAATAACACCCACCTTCCTGATACATGACAATGTACTGTATGTGTTTTTTCAAATATATATCTTCTATACACAACTCCTAGTATCACACCACCATATCTCAGGTACAGAGATAAGGAACATTTCTTCTCATTATCCTCTGTCTTTTATTTCATAACACACCTGATCTCAGTGGTGACACAATCAATACCATGATTACACGAGACAGACCACAGCATTCACCCTAGACCAGTGACTGACAGAACACAGCATTTACACTAGGTGTGCATTGACTGAGTACAGTAGTTATACAATACTCTGGAATGACTGACCACAACATTTACAATAGACTGTGCACCGACTGACCATAGTATTTACACTAGGTGGGGACCGACTGAGCACAGTAATAATACCATACTGTGGACTGACTGTCTATATCATTTGTACTAGTCTGTGGACTAACTGACCACAATATTCACAATAGATTATAGACCGGCTCATCTAAGCATTATCACTAGTTGTGGACTTATTAATCACAGTATTTATGCTGAACTAAGGACTGATTGATTCTAATATTTACACTACACTGTGGACTGACTGACCACAACATTTACAGTAGACTGTGGACTGACTGACTACAGCTTTTACAATAAACTGTGGATTGACTAACCACAGTCATTATCCCTGAGATAAGTATTTTTGGCCCTAGGGTGTTTTTGGTGTGTATAGCATGTAGCAGGAAAATATTATCATATAGGTAGTCTTTTTACAGGTGACTGAATCCCAATGAGATATTAGCACGTGAAATTTTTGTTTGTGGACTCCAAGAAGAGAATCACAGGAATCACATAACAGGTAATTAATTCGTGTATTAATTACTGATAATCGTTGGTCTAGGCTTAAGTTCTAGACTGGCGGAGGCGTAATAACACCCACCTTCTTGATACATGACAATATACTGTATGTGTTTTTTCAAATGTACATCTTCTATACGCAACTCCTAGCATAACACCACCATATCTCAGGTACAGAGAAAAGGAACATTTCTTCTCATTATCCTCTGTCTTTTATTTCATAACACACCTGATCTCAGCGGTGACACAATCAATACCATGATTATGCGAGACTGGCCACAGCATTCACCCTAGACCAGGGACTGACAGAACACAGCATTTACACTAGGTGTGCATTGACTGAGCACAGTAGTTATACAATACTCTGGAATGACTGACCACAACATTTACAATAGATTGTGCACCGACTGACCATAGTATTTACACTAAGTGGGGACCATCCGAGCACAGTAATAATACCATACTGTGGACTGACTGTCTATATCATTTGCACTAGTCTGTGGACTATCTGACCACAATATTCACAATAGATTATAGACCGGCTCATCCCAGCATTAACACTAGTTGTGGACTTATTAACCACAGTATTTATGCTGAACTAAGGACAGATTGATTCTAATATTTACACTACACTGTGGACTGACTGACCACAACATTTACAGTAGACTGTGGACAGACTGACTACAGCTTTTACAACAAACTGTGGATAGACTAACCACAGTCATTATCCCTGAGATAAGTAATTTTGGCCCTAGAGTGTTATTGGTGTGTTAAGCATGTAGCAGGAACATATTATCATATAGGTTGTCTTTTTACAGGTGACTGAATCCCAATGAGATATTATCAACGTGAAATTTTGGTTTATGGACTCCAAGAAGACAATCAGAGGAATCACATAACAGGTAATTAATTCTCGTATTAATTACTGATAATCGTTGGTCTAGGCTTAAGTTCTAGACTGGCGGACGTGTAATAACACCCATCTTCCTGATGCATGACAATATACTGTATGTGTTGTTTCAAATGTATATCTTCTCTACACAACTCCTAGTATAACACCACCATATATCAGGTACAGAGATAGGGAACAGTTCTTTTCATTATCCTGTGTCTTCCAAATTGGGAATTCCCATCTTATATTTCATAACATACACCTGCTCTCAGCGGTGAAACAATCAATACCATGATTACGCGAGACTGACCACAGCATTCACCCTAGATCAGGGACTGACAGAACACAGCATTTCCACTTGCCGTGCATTGACTGAGCACAGTAGTTATACAATACTCTGGAATGACTGACCACATCATTTACAATAGACTGTGCAACGACTGACCATAGTATTTACACTAGTCGGGGACCGACCAAGTACAGTAACAATACCATGCTGTGGACTAACTGTCTATATCATTTGCACTAGTCTGTGGACTAACTGACCACAACATTCACAATACATTATAGACCGGCTCATCCCAGCATTAACACTAGTAGTGGACTTATTAACCACAGTATTTATGCTGAACTAAGGACCAATTGATTCTAATATTTACACTACACTGTGGACTGACTGACCACAACATTTACAGTAGACTGTGGACTGACTGACTACAGCTTTTACAATAAACTGTGGATAGACTAACCACAGTCATTATCCCTGAGATAAGTAATTTTGGCCCTAGTGTGTTATTGGTGTGTATAGCATGTAACAGGAACATATTATCATATAGTTTGTCTTTTTACAGGTGACTGAATCCCAATGAGATATTACAACGTGAAATTTTTGTTTGTGGACTCCAAGAAGAGAATCAGAGGAATCACATAACAGGTAATTAATTCTCGTATTAATTACTGATAATCGTTGGTCTAGGTTAAGTTCTAGACTGGCGGAGGTGTAATAACACCCACCTTCCTGATACATGACAATATACTGTATGGGTTTTTTCAAATGTATATCTTCTATACACAACTACTAGTATAACACCACCATATCTCAGGTACAGAGATAAGGAACATTTCTTCTCATTATCCTCCGTCTTTTATTTCATAGCACACCTGCTCTCAGCGGTGACACAATCAATACCATAATTACGCGAGACTGACCACAGCATTCACCCTAGACCAGGGACTGACAGAACACAGCATTTACACTAGGTGTGCATTGAATGAGCACAGTAGTTATATAATACTCTGGAATGACTGACCACAACATTTACAATAGACTGTGCAACGACTGACCATAGTATTTACACTAGGTGGGGACCGACCGAGTACAGTAATAATACCATACTGTGGACTGACTGTCTATATGATTTGCACTAGTCTGTGGACTAACTGACCACAACATTCACAATAGATTATAGACCGGCTCATCCCAGTATTAACACTAGTTGTGGACATATTAACCACAGTATTTATGCTGAACTAATGACCGATTGACTCTAATATTTACACAGCACTGTGGACTGACAGACCACAACATTTACAACAGACTGTGCAACGACTCACCATAGCATTTACACTAGGTGGGGACCGACCAAGTACAGTAATAATACCATACTGTGGACTAACTGTCTATATCATTTGCACTAGTCTGTGGACTAACTGACCACAACATTCACAATAGATTATAGACCGGCTCATCCCAGCATTAACGCTAGTTGTGGACTTGTTAACCACAGTATTTATGCTGAACTAAGGACCGATTGATTCTAATATTTACATTACACTGTGGACTGACTGACCACAACATTTACAGTAGACTGTGGACGGACTGACTACAGCTTTTACAATAAACTGTGGATATACTAACCACAGTCTTTATCCCTGAGATATGTAATTTTGGCCCTAGTGTGTTATTGGTGTGTACAGCATGTAGCAGGAACATATTATCATATAGTTTGTCTTTTTACAGGTGACTGAATCCCAATGAGATATTAGAACGTGAAATTTTTGTTTGTGGACTCCAAGAAGAGAATCAGAGGAATCACATAACAGGTAATTAATTCTCGTATTAATTACTGATAATCGTTGGTCTAGGTTAAGTTCTAGACTGGCGGAGGTGTAATAACACCCACCTTCCTGATACATGACAATATACTGTATGGGTTTTTTCAAATGTATATCTTCTATACACAACTACTAGTATAACACCACCATATCTCAGGTACAGAGATAAGGAACATTTCTTCTCATTATCCTCCGTCTTTTATTTCATAACACACCTGCTCTCAGCGGTGACACAATCAATACCATGACTACGTGAGACTGACCACAGCATTCACCCTAGACCAGGGACTGACAGAACACAGCATTTACACTAGGTGTGCATTGAATGAGCACAGTAGTTATATAATACTCTGGAATGACTGACCACAACATTTACAATAGACTGTGCAACGACTGACCATAGTATTTACACTAGGTGGGGACCGACCGAGTACAGTAATAATACCATACTGTGGACTGACTGTCTATATCATTTGCACTAGTCTGTGGACTAACTGACCACAACATTCACAATAGATTATAGACCGGCTCATCCCAGCATTAACACTAGTTGTGGACATATTAACCACAGTATTTATGCTGAACTAATGACCGATTGACTCTAATATTTACACAGCACTGTGGACTGACAGACCACAACATTTACAACAGACTGTGCAACGACTCACCATAGTATTTACACTAGGTGGGGACCGACCAATTACAGTAATAATACCATACTGTGGACTAACTGTCTATATCATTTGCACTAGTCTGTGGACTAACTGACCACAACATTCACAAAAGATTATAGACCGGCTCATCCCAGCATTAACACTAGTTGTGGACTTGTTAAACACAGTATTTATGCTGAACTAAGGACCGATTGATTCTAATATTTACACTACACTGTGGACTGACTGACCACAACATTTACAGTAGACTGTGGACTGACTGACTACAGCTTTTACAATAAACTGTGGATAGACTAACCACAGTCATTATCCCTGAGATAAGTATTTTTGGCCCTAGTGTGTTTTTGGTGTGTATATCATGTAGCAGGAACATATTATCATATAGGTAGTCTTTTTACAGGTGACTGAATCCCAATGAGATATTAGAACGTGAAATTTTTGTTTGTGGAGTCCAAGAAGAGAATCAGAGGAATCACATAACAGGTAATTAATTCTCGTATTAATTACTGATAATCGTTGGTCTAGGCTTAAGTTCTAGACTGGCAGAGGTGTAATAACACCCACCTTCCTGATACATGACAATATACTGTATGTGTTTTTTCAAATGTACATCTTCTATACACAACTCCTAGTATAACACCACCATATCTCAGGTACAGAGATAAGGAACATTTCTTCTCATTATCCTCTGTCTTTTTATTCATTACACACCTGATCTCAGCGGTGACACAATCAATACCATGATTATGCGAGACTGGCCACAGCATTCACCCTAGACCAGGGACTGACAGAACACAGCATTTACACTAGGTGTGCATTGACTGAGCATAGTAGTTATACAATACTCTGGAATGACTGACCACAACATTTACAATAGACTGTGCAACGACTGACCATAGTATTTACACTAGGTGGGGACTGACCAAGTACAGTAATAATACCTGTAAAAAACAAATAAAAATAGCGAAGGAGGAAACAGAGAGACGTATTGCTAGGGAAAGTAGATCAAATCCCAAACTGTTCTTTACGTATATAAATAGTAAAAGGATTAAATCGGATAATATTGGACCGATAAAAAGTGAGGAAGGCAAAATCATAGAGAAAGATGAGGATAAAGCTAATCTATAAAATAATTTTTTTTCGACAACTTTCACAAAGGAAATCGAACTAACAGGAGAAATGAGAAGTGACAAGCTTAATCCTCCACTAAGTATGACAAATCTAACCCAAGCTGGGGTACAGAAACGCCTCAGTAACATTAAAATAAACAAATCACCAGGACCTGATGGCATACACCCACGGGTACTAAGGGAACTAAGTAATGTGATAGACAGACCGTTATATCTTATATTTAAGGACTCTGTTGAGACTGGGTCTGTGCCACTTGATTGGCGACAGGCGAATGTAGTGCCAATATTCAAAAAGGGAGCGAAAAGTGACACCGGAAACTATCGGCCGGTGAGTCTGACGTCCGTTGTGGGCAAAATTTTTGAAAGCTTCATTAAAGAGGCAATTACGGAGCATCTTGATGCTAATAATCTTTTAATCCCGAACCAACATGGATTCATGAGGAATCGCTCCTGCCAAACAAACCTGATTGACTTCTACGAGGAGGTTAGCTCTCGAGTAGATCAGGGGGAACCAGTGGATGTCGTGTATCTCGACTTCTCAAAAGCGTTCGATAGCGTGCCACATAATAGGTTGGTATACAAAATGAGAATGATGGGGCTGGGGGAAAATGTCTGCAAGTGGGTAGCTAACTGGCTAAAGGAGAGAAGGCAGAGGGTGGTTATAAATGGAATATACTCAGATTGGGTAAGCGTCACTAGTGGGGTACCACATGGGGTCTGTACTAGGCCCAATGTTATTTAATATCTTTATTAACGACATAGTCAACGGGATAAATAGTAAAATATCAATATTTGCAGATGACACAAAGTTATGTAAAACAATTAATACAAAAGAGGACAGTGCAGACCTACAGAGGGATTTGGATAAGCTGGGTATGTGGAGCATTAAATGGCAAATGAGGTTTAACGAGGAGAAATGTAAGGTCATACATATGGGAAGGAAAAATGGAAGTCACCAGCACTCACTGAATGGGAAATCATTGGGGAATTCAGAGATGGAGAAGGACTTGGGCATCTTGATTGATAGCAAACTAAATTGGAGTGCCCAAAGTCAGGCCGCTGCTGTAAGGGCAAACAGGGTAATGGGATGTATCAGAAGAGGTATAGCTGCAAAGGATGAGAACATTGTTCCTCCACTGTACAAAGCACTGGTCAGACCACACTTGGAATACTGTGCTCAGTTATGGGCCCCAATATATAGAAAGGATATAAATGAGCTTGAAAAGGTACAAAGGAGGGCAACAAAATTAATAAAGGGAATGGAGGGATGGCAATACCCAGAGAGGTTGGCAAAACTAGGACTATTCAGCCTGGAAAAGAGAAGGTTGAGGGGGGACATAATAAATGTGTACAAATATGTTAGGGGACAGTATAGAGACCTTGCCAGGGATCTGTTCAAAAGGAGGAATATTATGGTAACAAGAGGGCATTCACTAAGACTGGAAGAGAAAAGGTTTCAGCACCAGCATAGGAAGGGGTTCTTTACGGTAAGAGCAGTGAGAATATGGAATTCACTGAGTGAGGAGACGGTAATGTCGGATTCACTACACCAGTTCAAGCGGGGACTGGATGCATTTCTAGATACCAGGCAGATTTCAGCATATACTTAAAAATAAAATAAAATAGTAAGTTGATACAGGGATTTATTCTGATTGCTGGTTTCAGAGTCGGGAGGGAATTTTTCCTCAGGTGAAGATTGGCCAAATCATTTGGGGTTTTTGCCCTCCTCTGGATCAACTTTAGCAATTACAGAACTAACAGGTCGAACTTGATGGACGCAAGTCTTTATTCGGCTTTACAAACTATGTTACTATGTTACCATACTGTGGACTGACTGTCTATATCATTTGCACTAGTCTGTGGACTAACTGACCACAACATTCACAATAGATTATAGACCGACTCATCCCAGCATTAACACTAGTTGTGGACTTGTTAACCACAGTATTTATGCTGAACTAAGGACCGATTGATTCTAATATTTACACTACACTGTGGACTGACTGACCACAACATTTACAGTAGACTGTGGACGGACTGACTACAGCTTTTACAATAAACTGTGGATAGACTAACCACAGTCTTTATCCCTGAGATATGTAATTTTGGCCCTAGTGTGTTATTGGTGTGTACAGCATGTAGCAGGAACATATTATCATATAGTTTGTCTTTTTACAGGTGACTGAATCCCAATTGGATATTAGAACGTGAAATGTTTGTTTGTGGACTCCAAGAAGAGAATCAAAGGAATCACATAACAGGTAATTAATTCTCGTATTAATTACTGATAATCGTTGGTCTAGGCTTAAGTTCTAGACTGGCAGAGGTGTAATAACACCCACCTTCCTGATACATGACAATATACTGTATGTATTTTTTCAAATGTACATCTTCTATACACAACTCCTAGTATAACACCACCATATCTCAGGTACAGAGATAAGGAACATTTCTTCTCATTATCCTCTGTCTTTCATTTCATAACACACCTGCTCTCAGCAGTGACACAATCAAAACCATGATTACGCGAGACTGACCACAGCATTCACCCTAGACCAGGGACTGAAAGAACACAGCATTTACACTACGTGTGCATTGACTGAGCACAGTAGTTATACAATACTCTGGAAAGACTGACCACACTATTTACAATAGACTGTGCAACGATTTACCATAGTATTTACACTAGGTGGGGACCGACCGAGCACAGCAATAATACCATACCGTGGACTGACTGTTTATATCATTTGCACTAGTCTGTGGACTAACTGACCACAACATTCATAATAGACTATAGACCGGCTCATCCCAGCATTAACACTAGTTGTGGACATATTAACCACAGTATTAATGCTGAACTAATGACCGATTGATTCTAATATTTACACTACACTGTGGACTGACTGACCACAACATTTACAGTAGACTGAGGACTGACTGACTACAGGTTTTACAAGAAACTGTGGATAGACTAACCACAGTCATTATCCCTGAGATAAGTATTTTTGGCCCTAGTGTGTTATTGGTGTATATAGCATGTAGCAGGAGCATATTATCATATAGTTTGTCTTTTTATAGGTGACTGAATCCCAATGAGATATTCGAACGTGAAATTTTTGTTTGTGGACTCCAAGAAGAGAATCAGAGGAATCACATAACAGTTAATTAATTATCGTAGTAATTACTGATTATCTTTGGTCTAGGCTTATGTTCTAGACTGGCGGAGGTGTAATAACACCCAACTTCCTGATACATGACAATATACTGTATGTGTTTTTTCAAATGTACATCTTCTATACACAACTCCTAGTATAACACCACCATATCTCATGTATAGAGATAGGGAACAGTTCTTCTCATTATCCTGTGTCTTCCAAATTGGGAATCCCCCTCTTATATTTCATAACATACACCTGCTCTCAGCGGTGAAACAATCAATATCATGATTACGAGAGAGTGACCACAGCATTCAACCTAGACCAGGGACTGAGAGAACACAGCATTTACACTAGGTGTGCATTGACTGATCACAGTAGTTATACAATACTCTGGAATGACTGACCAAAACATTTACAATAGACTGTGCAACGACTGAACATAGTATTTACACTAGGTGGGGACCGACCGAGCACAGTAATAATACTATACTGTGGACTGACTGTCTTTATCATTTGCACTAGTCTGTGGACTAACTTACCACAAAATTCACAATAGATTATAGACTGGCTCTTCCCAGCATTAACACTAGTTGTGGACTTATTAACCACAGTAGTTATGCTTAACTAAGGACCGATTGATTATAATATTTACACTACACTGTGGACTGACTGACCACAACATTTACAGTAGACTGTGGACTGACTGACTACAGCTTTTACAATAAACTGTGGATTGACTAACCACAGTCATTATCCCTGAGATAAGTAATTTTGGCCCTAGTGTGTTATTGTTGTGTATAGCATGTAGCAGGAACATATTATCATATAGTTTGTCTTTTTACAGGTGACTGAATCCCAATGAGATATTAGAACGTGAAATTTTTGTTTGTGGACTCCAAGAAGAGAATCAGAGGAATCACATAACAGGTAATTAATTCTCGTATTAATTACTGATAATCGTTGGTCTAGGCTTAAGTTCTAGACTGGCGGAAGTGTAATAACACCCACCTTCCTGATACATGACAATATACTGTATGTGTTTTTTCAAATGTATATCTTCTATACACAACTCCTAGTTTAACACCACCATATCTCAGGTACAGAGATAAGGAACATTTCTTCTCATTATCCTCCGTCTTTTATTTCATAACACACCTGCTCTCAGCGATGACACAATCAGTACCATGTGTAATGCAGCAGCTTGCTGGCATTACTATAAATGGGCCAGTGTGTTTTTGGCTGACCATATACCTTTCCCTCAGCTGACTGGTCACATGACTGTGACATCATACAGGTCCTGTATGCACAGTAAAGGTCGGTACACATGACTGGGACAGCACACAGGACCTATGCACTCAGGTGACTGGTCACATGACTGGGACATAGCACAGGTCCTGCGCGCACAGAATGTCTGTCTGATCACATGACTGTGACATCAGCAAGGTCCTGTCAGTGAGTGTGTGTGCACGGGATGCATATATAAACCCTGGTTGATGGGAGACAGGTGTGTTCGGTGTGTTGGGCGTGAGGCCTGTTCCCTGTGTGTGTGGGACACCGTGATACCGTGAAGCCTGGCGGCCTGAAAGGTCGAGACTGGATCCTGTGTGGATGCTAGTGGCCTTGGAAGGCAGCGGCTTGATGAAGAGTCCTGAAAGGCGCAGGCTGGATGTGAGTGAATACATACCAGTAGCCTTTGAGGGGACGACGGCTAGAGACCCCCACCTGGGAAGCCACAAAGCCACAGTGGTGGCGGATTAAATGGACTGCAGCAACTAAACCCGGCAAAGGTAATACACTTTGTTACATGGACTGTGTTATGGACATTGATAATTTATTACCTTGCCGTAGGCTGTAACCTGGAGCAAGTGGGCCTGTGTGCCACTTGGCTCGTGAATATTATAGTTATGTGTGTCGGCGTGCCACTGAGTTGGACCCGGTGAACTGTGGCTTATGAAGTAATAAACTGCAGCATTGTGAGAAAAATGTAAAGACATTGCACGTGTGCATTGATTGTCGCAGCGAAGCGAGTATCCACCATTATGATGACTAGCTCTGCCTTACACATGATTACGCGAGACTGACCACAGCATTCACCCTAGACCAGGGACTGACAGAACACAGCATTTACACTAGGTGTGCATTGACAGAGCACAGTAGTTATACAATACTCTGGAGTGACTGACCACAACTTTTACAATAGACTGTGCACCGACTGGCCATAGTATTTACACTAAGTGGGGACCGACCGAGCACAGTAATAATACCATACTGTGGACTGACTGTCTATATCATTTGCACTAGTCTGTTGACTAACTGACCACAACATTCACAATACATTACAGACCAGCTCATCCCAGCATTAACACTAGTTGTGGACTTATTAACCACAGTATTTATGCTGAACTAAGGACCGATTGATTATAATATTTACACTACACTGTGGACTGACTGACCACAACATTTACAGTAGACTGTGGCCTGACTGACTTCAGCTTTTACAATAACTGTGGAAAGACTAACCACAGCCATTATCCCTGCGATAAGTGATTTTGGCCCTAGTGTGTTATTGATGTGTATAGCATGTAGCAGGAACATATTATCATATAGTTTGTCTTTTTAAAGGTGACTGAATCCCAATGAGATATTAGAACGTGAAAATATTGTTTGTGGACTCCAAGAAGAGAATCAGAGGAATCACATAACAGGTGTAATGCACACGCCCGGGCTGAGCGGCGTGTGCGTGTGATTCCACTGGACCGTGCCGGAGAGTGAATGCCTGGAGGGGCGTAACTAGGTATTCACCCGATCCGACCAGGGTCGCACGACGGCATACAACGCCAGTGCACCAAGGAGGAACCGAGCAGAGGGACCAGGTGCTACTCCAGGACAGACCCCGGACACGGCTGTTGACCCACACAGGGGAATACAGGAACAGACTGGTTAGGCTGGCACACAGACTGGTGGGAATAGGCAGGCACGACTGGTATGCAGGCAGGCGGGTATGCAGGCAGGGGGGTACAGGCAAGCACGGCTAGAGTGCAGACAGGAAGGCACTAGCAGGTAGGAACACAGGCGGGATAGGACCCAGTACACACTGGGACTCTGGAACAGAACCACAGATGTGGCGGACAAACACAACAGAGTGAGGCCGCCCAGAGAGGTGAGCGAGAGCAGGGCAGGACGAGACCGCCCGGGGCGGTGAGCAAGAGCAGGGCAGGACGAGACCGCCCGGAGCGGTGAGCAAGAGCAGAGCAGGACGAGACCGCCTGGAGCGGTGAGCAAGAGCAGAGCAGGACGAGACCGCCTGGAGCAGTGAGCAAGAGCAGAGCAGGACGAGACCGCCTGGAGCGGTGAGCAAGAGCAAAGCAGGACGAGACCGCCTGGAGCGGTGAGCAAGAGCAGAGCAGGACGAGGCCGCCTGGAGCGGTGAGCAAGGGCAGAGCAGGACGAGGCCGCCTGGAGCGGTGAGCAAGAGTAGAGCAGGACGAGGCCGCCTGGAGCGGTGAGCAAGAGTAGAGCAGGACGAGGCCGCCTGGAGCGGTGAGCAAGAGTAGAGCAGGACGAGGCCGTCTGGAGCGGTGAGCAAGAGTAGAGCAAGACTGCCGGAGCAGTGAGCAAAAGGATAAGAGTGGAGCAAGACTGCTGGAGCAGTGAGCAAAAGGGTCAGAGCGGAGCAAGGCTGCCGGAGCAGCGAGCAAAAGGGTCAGAGCGGAGCAAGGCTGCCGGAGCAGCGAGCAAAAGGGTCAGAGCGGAGCAAGGCTGCCGGAGCAGCGAGCAAAAGGGTCAGAGCGGAGCAAGGCTGCCGGAGCAGCGAGCAAAAGGGTCATAGCGGAGCAAGGCTGCCGGAGCAGTGAGCAAGGCAGAGCAGGGGGGACAGGGCTCTGTTCACACGGAACAGACAGGAAGGGAAAGGCAGAGCCAGATACCCACAGGGTACTTGCAGTGAAGTAGCGAGTGGACCACAAACTCACAAACGGGAGTACAGAGACAACAAGCAGGAGTTAGGTACGAGTTCAGACTCTGCAGAAAAAGGAAAGGAACGGACATAGAGAAAAAACAGGTAAAAGATAGGAGAGAGTTCAGACTGGAACTGAGTGTACGGAGGAGACCGACACTGCAGCGGGATACAGGAGCGGGTCTGGGAATACGGCCCCCAGAGAGGCGGAACGAACAGGCAAGGAGTGTGTTCAGACAGGACAGACAAGATACAGTAGCGGGTCTAGGTAATTGGCCCCTAGAAGGCGGGAGGAACAGGCTAGGAGCGTGTTCAGACAGGCCTGGAAATACAGCCTCCAGGATAGGCGGACAAGAGAACACAGAACGGGACCTGGCACCTTCAGAGTGAAAGCACACACTGAATGAAACACAATGCTCAGGCATGGGTTAATTGGAGCAGCTGGTTTAAATACCAGGAGACAGACAGCAATAGGCTGAGGACGCACAAGGGATGTGCCCACAGCAGGTACAAGAAACAGGAAGTGATCGGGCGCCGCCCTTAAGCAGCAGAAACAGACACAAACAGACAGCATGGAGGGAAGCCAGAGAGACATTCTGGACTGGAGATCAAGTGCGCGCTCTTGCACAGTGGGAGATGGACCACTATGCAAGGACGCCGCCAGGTATGTTACAGTACCTCCCCCCTTACGCCCCCTCTTCTTCAGGCCTGCCAGAATCTTCCGCAGGGAATTCGAGGGCCAATCCTTCACTTTAAGGAGATCACTTCCACTGTCCACAGGAAAAACTGGTCTCATCTGGTTAGCTAGGATGCTACCTCCTATCCAGCCATCCTCAGCAACAGACGAAACGGGTGGAGTACCAGGAACAGCACACAAGGAAGTCTCTCTCCACATATTTTCAGGTGGCACCCCAGGGGGTACAGGAGACAACTGGAAGCCCTCCCCCGGGTTGGAGGGGAGCAGAGACTTGGGGGTAATCTCTGCTTCGAGGTACATCTTGTCAAACTCACAGGAAGAAATAGACGGGTTATCAGGTACAGGATAAGGAAAAGTCACTGTCTCTTTGTTATCTGGTGGTACCCCGGAGGATTCAGGAAACAACTGGAGGTCCTCCGCCGGGTCAGAAGAGTGCAGAGGCTCGGAGAAAACATCTGCTTCAGAGTACACTAGGTCGGACTCACTGGACGAAGCAGGCGAGGTATCGGGTACCGAGTATTGGAAAGTATCTGTCCATTCACCACCAGGTGGCACCCCGAAGGGTTCTGGAGACAACTGGAGGTCCTCCGCCTGGTCAGAGGGGTGTAGAGACTCATGGGTAACCTCTGCTTCGGAGTACACTAGGTTGGACTCACTGGACGAAGAGAGCGAGGTATCAGGTACAGAGTATAGGAGAGTCTCTGTCCTTTCGCTACCAGGTAGCACCCCGAAGGGTTCTGGAGACAACTGGAGGTCCTCCGCCTGGTCGGAGGGGTGTAGAGACTCATGGGTGACCTCTGCTTCGGAGTACACTAGGTTGGACTCACTGGACGAAGCGAGCGAGGTATCAGGTACAGAGTATAGGAGAGTCTCTGTCCTTTCGCTACCAGGTAGCACCCCGAAGGGTTCTGGAGACAACTGGAGGTCCTCCGCCTGGTCGGAGGGGTGTAGAGACTCGGGGGTAACTACCACTTTGGGGTACCCATTGTCAGGCTCACAAGACGGAGCAGACAAAGTATCGAGTACCGGGTGTAGAGAAGTCTCTCTCCATTTGTCATCGAGTGGTATCCCGGAGGATTCAGGAGGCAACAG
This sequence comes from Phyllobates terribilis, assembly GCF_046119375.1. Lineage (NCBI taxonomy): Eukaryota > Metazoa > Chordata > Amphibia > Anura > Dendrobatidae > Phyllobates > Phyllobates terribilis. The sequence goes on along the minus strand of NW_027362769.1, from coordinate 279,495,929 downwards.
GGGGTCCTCCGCCAAGTAGTAGAGGTGCATAGACTCGGAGGTAATCACAGCTTCGGAGCATCCTTGGACATGCACACTGGTTAAAGTGGGTGAAGCACCTGATGCCGGGTGCAGGAAGTTCTCCTGTGTGGAGTCTGGATGGGCAGTAGTCTCTTCGGGCAGGAGAACTGGTGCACTACCCACGCACATTACCCGTTGGGGCTTCTCCGGGATACAGGGAGATGAAGCTTCAGTAGGGACTTCAAGGTTGGGGTCAGGAGGTCTCAGGGAGGACAGACCCTGGCGTGACGGCTTGTCTCTACGTCTAGCACGTCTGGACTGCCTCTTGAGGTTGTGAGAAGTATTCCGGAGAGCGTACTCATCCTGTGTGGAGTCTGGATGGGCAGTAGTCTCTTCGGGCAGGAGGACTAGTGCGCTACCCACACACATTACCCGTCGGGGCTGCTCCGGGATATTGGGAAGCGAAGCTTCAGCAGGGGCTTCAGGGTTAGGGTCCTCGAAGATCATACGAAAGGCCACCAGGAAGGCCTGCAGGTCAAGGACGACAGGATCCCATGCTTCCCATAGGGGAGTGACCCATTTCAAGGCATCACCCGCTAGGTAGTCAATCATAAAGGCCACTTTAGCCCAATCGGAAGGAAAATAGAGAGGGTAGGCCTTGAAGTGTAGCATGCATTGCTCCACAAATGCAAGACTTTGTTTTGGATCCCCAAAGTACCGTGGCGGATCCGCAGGAACGAGTGCAGAAAGATCCATCTGGACGGGTGCGTACTTCGCCTGGAACTCAGCTAAAGAAAAAATTTTTTTTTTATTTATTTTTAATGCACGTATTCACTGGAAAACGTCTCAGAGAGCGAAGGCCGTGGGGCTCAACGGGAACCATGGCCTGAGCATGCTGTAATGCACACGCCCGGGCTAAGCGGCGTGTGCGTGTGATTCCACTGGACCGTGCCGGAGAGTGAATGCCTGGAGGGGCGTAACTAGGTATTCACCCGATCCGACCAGGGTCGCACGACGGCATACGACGCCAGTGCACCAAGGAGGAACCGAGCAGAGGGACCAGGTGCTACTCCAGGACAGACCCCGGACACGGCTGTTGACCCACACAGGGGAATACAGGAACAGACTGGATAGGCTGGCACACAGACTGGTGGGAATAGGCAGGCACGACTGGTATGCAGGCAGGCGGGTATGCAGGCAGGGGGGTACAGGCAAGCACGGCTAGAGTGCAAACAGGAAGGCACTAGCAGGTAGGAACACAGGCGGGATAGGACCCAGTACACACTGGGACTCTGGAACAGAACCACAGATGTGGCGGACAAACACAGCAGAGTGAGGCCGCCCAGAGAGGTGAGCGAGAGCAGGGCAGGACGAGACCGCCCGGAGCGGTGAGCAAGAGCAGGGCAGGACGAGACCGCCTGGAGCGGTGAGCAAGAGCAGAGCAGAACGAGACCGCCTGGAGCGGTGAGCAAGAGCAGAGCAGGACGAGACCGCCTGGAGCGGTGAGCAAGAGCAGAGCAGGACGAGACCGCCTGGAGCGGTGAGCAAGAGCAAAGCAGGACGAGACCGCCTGGAGCGGTGAGCAAGAGCAAAGCAGGACAAGACCGCCTGGAGCGGTGAGCAAGAGCAGAGCAGGATGAGACCGCCTGGAGCGGTGAGCAAGAGCAGAGCAGGACGAGACCGCCTGGAGCGGTCAGCAAGAGCAGAGCAGGACGAGACCGCCTGGAGCGGTGAGCAAGAACAGAGCAGGACGAGACCGCCTGGAGCGGTGAGCAAGGGCAGAGCAGGACGAGACCGCCTGGAGCGGTGAGCAAGAGCAAAGCAGGACGAGACCGCCTGGAGCGGTGAGCAAGAGCAGAGTAGGACGAGACCGCCTGGAGCGGTGAGCAAGAGCAGAGCAGGATGAGACCGCCTGGAGCGGTGAGCAAGAGCAGAGTAGGACGAGACCGCCTGGAGCGGTGAGCAAGAGCAGAGCAGGACGAGACCGCCTGGAGCGGTGAGCAAGGGCAGAGCAGGACGAGACCGCCTGGAGCGGTGAGCAAAGGCAGAGCAGGACGAGACCGCCTGGAGCGGTGAGCAAGAGTAGAGCAGGACGAGGCCGCCTGGAGCGGTGAGCAAGAGTAGAGCAGGACGAGGCCGCCTGGAGTGGTGAGCAAGAGTAGAGCAGGACGAGGCCGCCTGGAGCGGTGAGCAAGAGTAGAGCAGGACGAGGCCGCCTGGAGCGGTGAGCAAGAGTAGAGCAAGACTGCCGGAGCAGTGAGCAAAAGGATAAGAGCGGAGCGAGACTGCTGGAGCAGTGAGCAAAAGGGTCAGAGCGGAGCAAGGCTGCCGGAGCAGTGAGCAAAAGGGTCAGAGCGGAGCAAGGCTGCCGGAGCAGCGAGCAAAAGGGTCAGAGCGGAGCAAGGCTGCCGGAGCAGCGAGCAAAAGGGTCAGAGCGGAGCAAGGCTGCCGGAGCAGTGAGCAAGGCAGAGCAGGGGGGACAGGGCTCTGTTCACACGGAACAGACAGGAAGGGAAAGGCAGAGCCATATACCCACAGGGTACTTGCAGTGAAGTAGCGAGTGGACCACAAACTCACAAACGGGAGTACAGAGACAACAAGCAGGAGTTAGGTACGAGTTCAGACTCTGCAGAAAAAGGAAAGGAACGGACATAGAGAAAAAACAGGTAAAAGATAGGAGAGAGTTCAGACTGGAACTGAGTGTACGGAGGAGACCGACACTGCAGCGGGATACAGGAGCGGGTCTTGGAATACGGCCCCCAGAGAGGCGGAACGAACAGGCAAGGAGCGTGTTCAGACAGGACAGACAAGATACAGGAGCGGGTCTAGGTAATCGGCCCCTAGAAGGCGGGAGGAACAGGCTAGGAGCGTGTTCAGACAGGCCTGGAAATACAGCCTCCAGGATAGGCGGACAAGAGAACACAGAACGGGGCCTGGCACCTTCAGAGTGAAAGCACACACTGAATGAAACACAATGCTCAGGCATGGGTTAATTGGAGCAGCTGGTTTAAATACCAGGAGACAGACAGCAATAGGCTGAGGACGCACAAGGGGTGTGCCCACAGCAGGTACAAGAAACAGGAAGTGATCGGGCGCCGCCCTTAAGCAGCAGAAACAGACACAAACAGACAGCATGGAGGGAAGCCAGAGAGACATTCTGGACTGGAGATCAAGTGCGCGCTCTTGCACAGTGGGAGATGGACCACTATGCAAGGACGCCGCCAGGTATGTTACAACAGGTAATTAATTCTCGTATTAATTACTGATAATCGTTGGTCTAGGCTTAAGTTCTAGACTGGCGGAGGTGTAATAACACCCACCTTCCTGATACATGACAATATACTGTATATATTTTTTCAAATGTATATCTACTATACACAACTCCTAGCATAACACCACCATATCTCAGGTACAGAGATAAGGAACATTTCTTCTCATTATCCTCCGTCTTTTATTTCATAACACACCTGCTCTCAGAGGTGACACAATCAATACCATGATTACACGAGACTGACCACAGCATTCACCCTAGACCAGGGACTGACAGAACACAGCATTTACACTAGGTGTGCATTGACTCAGCACAGTAGTTATACAATACTCTGGAGTGATTGACCACAACATTTACAATAGACTGTGCACCAACTGACCATAGTATTTACACTAGGTTGGGACGGACTGAGCAAAGTAATAATACCATACAGTGGACTGACTGTCTATATCATTTGCACTAGTCTGTGGACTAACTGACCACAACATTCACAACAGATTATAGACCGGCTCATCCCAGCATTAACACTAGTTGTGGACTTATTAACCACAGTATTTATGCTGAACTAAGGACCCATTGATTCTAATATTTACACTACACTGTGGACTGACTGACCACAACATTTACAGTAGACTGTGGACTGACTGACTACAGTTTTTAAAATAAACTGTGTGTAGCGCTGGCGTCCCTGCCCTCTGCTAGGCAGGGACGCTGCTCCCCTCACCGCTCTGCTCCGTGCCCGGCGTCCTCTCCCCGCTCTGCTGTCAGCGCGCGCTCCTTCCCGGCGTCCTCCTCCCGCTCTGCTCTCAGCGCGCGCTCCTTCCCGGCCCCTGTGCTTAGGGCGCGCGCGCGCGCGCTCCCCTCCTCTTAAAGGGACCGCGCGCGCCGTCCTAAGGAGTCCCCGGCCAATGGCCGGAGGACTTCATCATATATAAGGCACCTCCTCCAAAATGGAGGTGCCCGAGCAATGTTGTTTGCACCTGTGTCTCACCTGTGCTTCAGCCCTCAGGTCCCGTTGCCAGTTACCTGCCAGTTACCTGCCAGTTACCTGCCAGTTACCTGCCAGTTTCCTGCCAGTTTCCTGCTAGTTACCTGCCTGATTCCTGCCTGAATACTTGTTACCTGTCTGCCAGTCTGAGGTCCGACGGTCTGCCTTACTACTCCTGTCAGTCTGTCTAAAGGACCAGCCTGCCCGCTCACCTGGGAGCGCATATCAGCTACCTGCCTGCTTGCCTGAGGTCCGACGGTCTGCCTTACTACTCCGGTCAGTCTGTCTATGGACCAGCTTGCCCGCTCACCTGGGAGCGCTTCTCCGTTATCTGCCTGCTTGCCAGCCCGGAGGCTCCGTTGTCACGTGCTGTGACCACCAGCTATCTCAGAGACTCTTGCCCGCTCACCTGGGAGCGCATCTCCGTTACCTGCCTACTTGCCAGCCCGGAGGTCCCGTTGTCACGTGCGGTGACCACCAGCTATTCCAGAGACTCTTGCCCGCTCACCTGGGAGCGCTTCTCCGTTACCTACCTGCCTGCCAGCCCGGAGGTTCCGCCGTCACGTGCCGTGACCACCTGCTATTCCAGAGACTCTCGCTTGCTCACCTGGGAGCACACATCTACCATCTGCCTGCTAGCCTACCCGGAGGCTCTGCCATCACAGGTCGTACCTACCCCTTACCCAGAGACTGCCCTGATCACTTGCCGTAACTCCCTGTCCGTTCACCCAGAGACTGCCACCCGCTCCCTTACAAGGGCCGCCCCCTTGTATAATAGCTCAGAGGTTCCGCCTCCCGGACCCGTTACAGTTTGCTCGGGCCATGGAACCCGGTGGCACCCAAGCTCCCTCGCTCTCGGACCTCTGTCTTGAACTGTCCCGTCAGAAGTCCCAACAGGAGGCCATCCTGGGTCATCTGCGGAATGTTAATACTCGCCTGAACACCCTGTCTGATCCACCAACAACCTCCGCCAGTGCCATATCTTGCAATCCGGCAGCTCCGCTGCCCACTAATACTATGGTATCCTACCCCGGACCCCGGCTTTCTGCACCTCCTCGCTTCGGAGGCGACCCCGTCCAGGCTCGGGGCTTCATAAATCAGTGCACCCTGCACTTTGAACTTTTGTCCCATCAGTTTAATTCCGACCGGGCCAAAATTGCCTTTATCATGTCCCATCTCACCGGGGAGGCCCTGGCCTGGCTAAATCCTCTATGGGAGAGAGGAGACCCCCTGGTGTCCAACTTGCCTGCTTTTCTCTCGGCTTTCCGGAAAGTCTTCGACGAACCCGGACGGAAGACCTCATCCGCATCCTCTCTGCTACGCCTCCGTCAGGAGGGTCTCACCGTGGGCCAATATGCCATACGGTTCCGCACCCTTGCCTCGGAGCTGGCCTGGGATAACGACGCTCTGGTATCCGTCTTCTGGGAGGGTCTGTCCGGTCGTATTAAAGATGAACTTGCTGGTCGGGACATTCCTACCTCTCTCGATGATCTAATAACCCTTGCCACCCGGATTGACCTACGGTTCCAGGAGCGTGCCAAAGAGGTCACCCGTGAGAGAAGGATTCCACGTTTAGCTCCTACTTTCCAGAAACCCGTCATTCCCTCCATCTCTCCCCAGGTACACTCTCCTGAGCCTATGCAGGTCGACCAGACCAAGATGGTCAAAACCCGTCAGGACTCACGCCGTGCCGAGGGGAGCTGCTTCTACTGTGGCAGTAAGGAGCACCGGATCCGTGCCTGCCCGGAGAGGTCGGGAAACGCCTGTGTCTAGGTTCGCTCAGAGAGGTCCACCTAGACAAGAATAAATCCTCTCCATCCCTGCTGTTGTCAGTTTCGATCATCTACGGGGAGAACCGTTATTTCGAACTAGCCCAACTTGACTCTGGAGCAGCCGGGAACCTTATTTCACAGTCCCTGGTTGAGAAATACCGCATCCCTACCAAACCTCTGGCTGTACCCTTGTCTGTCGCTGCCGTGGATGGGGGCCTCTTACCTCGCCCCATTCAACTCATCACCGAATCCATTACCCTGCAGGTGGGAATGCTGCATTCTGAAAGTATCTCCTTTCATGTTCTGCCTGGACTCTCTCACGCCCTCTTGCTAGGTCTGCCCTGGCTCCAGAGACATGCACCCGTGCTAGACTGGCAAACCAGAGAGGTCCTTCGCTGGGGACAAGACTGTCATAAAACCTGCCTGGTTCCCGTCCATCCCGTCCGTCCCTCTCCTACCCCAGCTAATCTACCTGGACTTCCGATTCCTTATTGGTCTTATGCAGATGTCTTTAATAAAAAGGAGGCAGAGACATTACCACCACATAGACCATACGACTGTCCCATCGATCTGCTACCCGGTACTACTCCTCCCCGTGGGCGTATCTATCCTTTATCCGCTGCTGAGACCCGGTCAATGTCCGAATATATTGAGGAGAATCTGGCCAGAGGATTCATCCGGAAATCTACCTCCCCGGCGGGAGCAGGCTTCTTTTTCGTCAAAAAGAAGGACGGCTCTCTCCGTCCCTGTATAGACTATAGAGGCCTAAACCTGATCACGGTGAAGAATAAGTACCCCCTTCCGCTCATTCCAGAATTATTTGATCGCCTGAGGGGGGCTAGGATCTTCACCAAACTGGACCTTCGTGGGGCGTACAACCTGGTTCGTATTCGTCAGGGGGATGAATGGAAGACGGCATTCAACACCCGGGACGGCCACTATGAATACCTGGTAATGCCCTTTGGTCTCTGTAACGCTCCTGCCGTCTTTCAAGAGTTGGTCAATGACATCTTCCGGGACCTTCTCTACTCCTGCGTAGTGGTGTACCTGGACGACATCTTGGTCTTCTCTCCGGATCTCCAGACTCACCGGAGGGACGTTCGTCAGGTCCTGCTCAGGCTAAGGCAGAACCATCTCTACGCTAAATTTGAGAAGTGCCTCTTTGAGCAGACCTCGCTTCCGTTTCTGGGCTACATTATCTCTCAGACCGGCCTACAAATGGATCCTGAGAAATTGTCTGCCATCGAGAAATGGCCCCGACCGGAGGGGTTGAAGGCCATTCAGCGATTCCTGGGCTTCGCCAACTACTACCGCCTCTTCATACCACACTTCTCTTCCCGGACGGCCCCAATTTCTGCGCTCACCCGTAAAGGTACTAATCCCAAAGAGTGGCCACCCGAAGCAGAGGAGGCCTTTCTTTCCCTTAAACAGGCCTTCTCTTCCGCCCCGGTGCTGCATCGCCCAGATGGCAACAAACAGTTCTTCCTGGAAGTTGACGCCTCCTCCTCTGGAGCCGGAGCGGTACTTACTCAAAAATCATCTTCCGGGAGGATGGTAACTTGTGGCTTCTTCTCTAAACTCTTCTCCTCCTCTGAGCGCAACTATTCCATAGGAGACCGAGAGTTATTGGCCATCAAACTGGCATTGGAGGAGTGGCGTTACCTGCTCGAGGGGGCTCTTCACCCGGTAATAATTTACACTGACCACAAGAACTTGGCTTACCTCCAGCATGCCCAGAGACTTAACCCGCGCCAAGCCCGGTGGTCCTTGTTTTTTGCTCGTTTTGATTTTGTCCTTCATTTTCGCCCGGCTGACAAAAACGTCAAGGCGGACGCCTTGTCTCGGTCCTTTCTGGTGTCTGATCTCGAGGAGGATCCGAAACATATCATCGATCCCGCCAGAGTAATGCAGGTGGCTCCCGTGAGTCTAAATCGTCTTCCTCCTGGTAAGACGTTCGTACCAGTACCTGATCGGGAGAAGATCCTACACTGGGGTCATTCGTCTAAACTAGCTGGCCACGCCGGTCAGAAAAAGACCCTCCAGCTTATTACCCGGCACTACTGGTGGCCTAACCTGCACAAGGATGTAATAGACTTTGTTTCTGCCTGTGTGTCCTGCGCCCGCAACAAAGTTCCGAGACACCTGCCGGCCGGCCGCCTCCTACCTCTGCCAGTACCTGCTGCCCCCTGGCAGCATATAGCGATGGACTTCATTACTGATCTACCCGTCTCTGCCGGTTGTACGGTCATTTGGGTGGTCGCTGACCGCTTCTCCAAGATGGCTCACTTCATTCCACTGCCAGGTCTTCCGTCTGCACCCGAGCTGGCTAAAGACTTTATCCACCACATCTTCCGTCTTCATGGCCTGCCCCGTCACATCGTGTCGGATCGTGGGGTACAGTTCACTTCCCGTTTCTGGAGAGCCACTTGTAAATTGCTGGACGTCACCCTGGACTTCTCCTCCGCTTACCACCCACAGTCTAATGGTCAAGTGGAGCGGATCAATCAGAACCTGACCAGTTACCTTCGGCACTTCGTTAATGCCCACCATTCTGACTGGGTGGATCTCCTGCCATGGGCCGAATTCTCGTACAACAATCACGAGAGCGAGTCTTCCTCCAAATCCCCGTTTTTTGTAGTCTACGGTCAGCATCCTCGGATCCCGTTTCCCGTCTCCACCTCGGCGGACAATCCGGCTGCGGAATCTCTTGTTAACAAATTTTCCTCCATATGGGAGAGTACCCGGTCCGCACTCCTTCTGTCATCCGAGCGTATGAAAAGACACGCTGACAAAAAACGTCTGGACCCTCCTCAATTCCGCCCTGGGGATAAAGTCTGGCTCTCGTCCAAATATGTCCGGCTCAAGATCCCTTCCTATAAGTTAGGGCCTCGGTTCATCGGCCCACTGGAGGTCATCAGTCAGATCAACCCGGTGGCCTATAAATTGAAACTCCCGGCCAACTTACGGATCCCTAACTCCTTCCATGTGTCTCTGCTCAAACCTGTAGTGCTTAACTCTTTTTCCAAGTCTACAGGTACGCCTCCTGCTCCGGTTTCTGCTGAGGACGAGTTTGAGGTAGAGAACATTCTTGCCACCAAAAGGGTAAGAGGAAAGACCTTTTTTCTGGTAGATTGGAAGGGGTTTGGTCCTGAGGAGAGAACGTGGGAGCCCCGGGAGAACATCCATGCCCCTCTCATCCTAGCTAAATTTCTGTCTGGCCTAAAAAAGGGGGGGCCTAAAGGGGGGGGTACTGTAGCGCTGGCGTCCCTGCCCTCTGCTAGGCAGGGACGCTGCTCCCCTCACCGCTCTGCTCCGTGCCCGGCGTCCTCTCCCCGCTCTGCTGTCAGCGCGCGCTCCTTCCCGGCGTCCTCCTCCCGCTCTGCTCTCAGCGCGCGCTCCTTCCCGGCCCCTGTGCTTAGGGCGCGCGCGCGCGCGCTCCCCTCCTCTTAAAGGGACCGCGCGTGCCGTCCTAAGGAGTCCCCGGCCAATGGCCGGAGGACTTCATCATATATAAGGCACCTCCTCCAAAATGGAGGTGCCCGAGCAATGTTGTTTGCACCTGTGTCTCACCTGTGCTTCAGCCCTCAGGTCCCGTTGCCAGTTACCTGCCAGTTACCTGCCAGTTACCTGCCAGTTTCCTGCCAGTTTCCTGCTAGTTACCTGCCTGATTGCTGCCTGAATACTTGTTACCTGTCTGCCAGTCTGAGGTCCGACGGTCTGCCTTACTACTCCTGTCAGTCTGTCTAAAGGACCAGCCTGCCCGCTCACCTGGGAGCGCATATCAGCTACCTGCCTGCTTGCCTGAGGTCCGACGGTCTGCCTTACTACTCCGGTCAGTCTGTCTATGGACCAGCTTGCCCGCTCACCTGGGAGCGCTTCTCCGTTATCTGCCTGCTTGCCAGCCCGGAGGCTCCGTTGTCACGTGCTGTGACCACCAGCTATCTCAGAGACTCTTGCCCGCTCACCTGGGAGCGCATCTCCGTTACCTGCCTACTTGCCAGCCCGGAGGTCCCGTTGTCACGTGCGGTGACCACCAGCTATTCCAGAGACTCTTGCCCGCTCACCTGGGAGCGCTTCTCCGTTACCTACCTGCCTGCCAGCCCGGAGGTTCCGCCGTCACGTGCCGTGACCACCTGCTATTCCAGAGACTCTCGCTTGCTCACCTGGGAGCACACATCTACCATCTGCCTGCTAGCCTACCCGGAGGCTCTGCCATCACAGGTCGTACCTACCCCTTACCCAGAGACTGCCCTGATCACTTGCCGTAACTCCCTGTCCGTTCACCCAGAGACTGCCACCCGCTCCCTTACAAGGGCCGCCCCCTTGTATAATAGCTCAGAGGTTCCACCTCCCGGACCCGTTACACTGTGGATAGACTAACCACAGTCATTATCCCTGAGATAAGTAATTTTGTCCCTAGTGTGTTATTGGTGTGTATAGCATGTAGCAGGAACATATTATCATATAGTTTGTCTTTTTTACAGGTGACTGAATCCCAATGAGATATTAGAACGTGAAATTTTTGTTTGTGGACTCCAAGAAGAGAATCAGAGGAATCACATAACAGGTAATTAATTCTCGTATTAATTACTGATAATCGTTGGTCTAGGCTTAAGTTCTAGACTGGAGGAGGTGTAATAACACCCACCTTCCTGATACATGACAATGTACTCTATGTGTTTTTTCAAATGTATACCTTCTATACACAACTCCTAGCATAACACCACAATATCTCAGGTACAGAGATAAGGAACATTTCTTCTCATTATCCTCTGTCTTTTATTTCATAACACACCTGATCTAAGCGGTGACACAATCAATACCATGATTACGCGAGACTGACCACAGCATTCATCCTAGACCTAGACCAGGGACTGACCGAACACAGCATTTACACTATGTGCGCATTGACTGAGCACAGTAGTTATACAATACTCTGGAATGACTGACCACATTTACAATAGACTGTGCACCGACTGACCATAGTATTTACACTAGGTGGGGACCGACCGAGCACAGTAATAATACCATACTGTGGACTGACTGTCTACATCATTTGCACTAGTCTGTGGACTAACTGACCACAACATTCACAATAGACTATAGACCGGCTCATCCCAGCATTAACACTAGTTGTGGACATATTAACCACAGTATTTATGCTGAACTAATGACCGATTGACTCTAATATTTACACTACACTGTGGACTGACTGACCACAACATTTACAGTAGACTGTGGACTGACTGACTACAGCTTTTTCAATAAACTGTGGATAGACTAACCACAGTCATTATCCCAGAGATAAGTATTTTTGGCCCTAGTGTGTTTTTGGTGTGTATAGCATGTAGCAGGAACATATTATCATATAGTTTGTCTTTTTACAGGTGACTGAATCCCAATGAGATATTAGAACGTGAAATTTTTGTTGGAGGACTCCAAGAAGAGAATCAGAGGAATCACATAACAGGTAATTAGTTCTCGTATTAATTACTGATAATCGTTGGTCTAGGCTTAAGTTCTAGACTGGCGGAGGGGTAATAACACCCACCTTCCTGATACATGACAATATACTGTATGTGTTTTTTCAAATAGTAACATAGTTTTTAAGGTTGAAGGAAGACTAAGTCCATCTTGGTCAACCCATAGCCTTACATGTTGATCCAGAGGAAGGCAAAAAAAACCCATGTGGCAAACACTAAGCTCCACATTGGGGAAAAAAATTCCTTCCCGACTCCATACGACAATCAGACTAGTTCCCTGGATCAACGCCCTATAAAGGAATCTAGTATTTATAACCTGTAATATTATACTTTTCAAGAAAGGCATCCATGCCCTTCTTAAATTTTAACACTGAATCACTCATTACAACATCATGCGGCAGAGAGTTCCATAGTCTCACTGCTCTTACAGTAAAGAATCCCCGTCTGTGATTATGATCAAACGTTCTTTCCTCCAGACGTAGACGATGCCCCCTTGTCCCCGTCTCAGGCCTCAGAGTAAAAAGATCAGTAGAAAGGTCTTTGTACTGTCCCCTCATATACTTGTACATAGTAATAAGATCACCCCTAAGCCTTCTTTTTTCCACAGTAAATAACCCCAAGTGTAATAACCTGTCTTGGTATTGCAGACCCCCAGTCCTCTAATAACCTTGGTCGCTCTTCTCTGCAGCCTCTCTAGTTCAGCTATGTCTTTCTTATACAGCGGAGACCAGAACTGTACACAGTATTCTAAGTGTGGTCGCACTAATGACTAGTATAGAGGTAAAATTATGTTCTCCTCATGAGCATCTATGTCTCTTTTATTGCATCCCATTATTTTATTTGCCTTTGCAGCAGCTGCCTGACACTGGCCACTAAACGTGAGCTTGTCGTCCACCAATACACCCAGGTCTTTTTCAGTTACAGTTTTGCCCAGTGTTTTACAATTAAGCATATAATTATACATTTTATTTCCTCTGCCCAAGTGCATTACCTTACATTTATCCCCATTAAAGCTCATTTGCCATTTATCAGCCCAAGCTTCTAGTTTACATAGATCCTCCTGTAATATAAAATTGTCCTCCTCTGTATTGATTACCCTGCAGAGTTTAGTGTCATCTGCAGATATTGAAATATTACTCTGTATGCCCCCTACAAGGTCATTAATAAATATGTTAAAAAGAAGGGGGCCCAATACTGACCCCTGTGGTACCTCACTGTTAACTGAGACCCAGTCTGAGTGTTTTCCATTAATAACCACCCTTTGTTTCCTATTACTGAGCCAATTCTTAACCCACATACATATATTTTCCCCTATCCCCATTGTTCTCATTTTACGTATCAACCTTTTGTGTGGAACCGTATCAAAAGCTTTTGAAAAGTCCATATACACAACATCCACTGCATTTCCTTGGTCCAGTCCAGAACTTGCCTCCTCATAAAAACTGATCAGATTAGTTTGACAGGAACGGTCCCTCGTAAACCCATGTTGATATTGGGTCATGAGGTTATTCTTCTTCAGATACTCTATTATAGCATCTCTTAGGAAACCCTCCAGGATTTTACCCACAGTAGAGGTTAAGCTTACCGGCCTATAATTTCCAAGTTCAGTTTTTGTCCCCTTTTTGAATATTGGCACCACATTTGCTATACGCCAGTCCTGTGGTACAGACCCTGTTATTATGGAATCTTTAAAGATTAAAAATAATGGTCTATCTATGACGTTACTTAATTCCTGCAGTACTCGCGGGAGTATCCCATCCGGGCCCGGGGATTTGTCAACTTTAGAAATTTTTAGACGCCGCCGTACTTCCTGCTGGGTTAAGCAAGTGACATTTAATGGAGAATTTTTGTTATCACTAATCATGTTTTCTGTCATGCGATTTTCTTGTGTAAATACGGTTGAAAAAAAATCATTTAGCATATTGGCTTTTTCCTCATCCTCATCCACCATTTCACCCAGACTATTTTTAAGGGGGCGAACACTATCATTTTTTAGTTTTTTACTATTTATGTAGTTAAAGAATATTTTGGGGTTATTTTTACTTTCTCTGGCAATGATTCTCTCAGCCTCAATCTTTGCTGCCTTGATTTGTTTTTTACATAATTTACTTAATTTTCTATATTTATTTAATGCCTCATCACTATCTACTTGCTTTAGTTCTCTAAATGCTTTCTTTTTGTCACTTATTGCGCCCCTTACAGCTCTATTTAGCCATAGTGGTTTCCTCCTATTTCTAGCATATTTATTCCCAAAGGGTATATATTGTGCACAGGTACTATTCAGTATGTTAATAAATGTCTCCCATTTGCTTTGTGTAGCTTTATGTCTCAGGATATAGTCCCAGCTTATTGCACTAAGATCATCTCTCAACCGTTGGAAATTAGCCTTCCTGAAGTTTAGTGTCCTTGTAACCCCTTTACTACACATCTTATTAAAGGTTACATGAAAACGTATTATTTTGTGATCACTATTACCCAAGTAACCCCCAACTCGTATATTTGATATGTGGTCTGGCCTATTGGTTAATATTAGGTCTAGCAGTGCCCCCCTTCTTGTTGGGTCCTGAACCAGTTGTGAAAGGTAATTGTCTCTCATAGTTGTCAAAAACCTATTACCTTTGCTTGAACTACATGTTTCTGTCCTCCAATGTATTTCAGGGTAGTTGAAGTCTCCAATAATAATGACTTCTCCTTGAGTCGCTGCTTCATCTATTTGCTTTATGAGGACATTCTCCGCTACTTCCATTATTTTTGGAGACTTATAACAAACCCCTATCAGTAATTTATTATTTTTTCCCCCTCCCTTTATCTCCACCCACAGGAACTCTACATTTTCATTAGATTCACATACATCCTCCCGCAAGACAGGTTTTAAGGATGGTTTTACATATCTTCTATACACAACTCCTAGTATAACACCACCATATCTCAGGTACAGAGATAAGGAACATTTCTTCTCATTATCCTCCATCTTTTATTTCATAACACACCTGCTCTCAGCGGTGACACAATGAATACCATGATTACGCAAGACTGACCACAGCATTCACCCTAGACCAGGGACTGACAGAACACAGCATTTATAGTAGTTTTGCATTGAGTGAGCACAGTAGTTATACAATACTCTGGAATGACTGACCACAACATTTACAATAGACTGTGCACCGACTGACTATAGTATTTACACTAGGTGGGGACCGACCGAGCACAGTAATAATACCATACTGTGGACTGACTGTCTATATCATTTGCACTAGTCTGTGGATTAACTGACCACAACATTCACCATAGATTATAGACTGGCTCATCCCAGCATTAACACTAGATGTGGACTTATTAACCACAGTATTTATGCTGAACTAAAGACCGATAAGTAATTTTGGCCCTAGTGTGTTATTGGTGTGTATAGCATGTAGCAGGAACATATTATCATATAGTTTGTCTTTTTACAGGTGACTGAATCTCAATGAGATATTAGAACGTAAAATTTTTGTTTGTGGACTCCAAGAAGAGAATCAGAGGAATGACATAACAGGTAATTAATTCTCGTATTAATTACTGATAATCATTGGTCTAGGCTTAAGTTCTAGACTGGCGGAGGGGTAATAACACCCACCTTCCTGATACAGTATATTGTCATGTATGTGTTTTTTCAAATGTACATCTTCTATACACAACTCCTAGTATAACACCACCATATCTCAGGTACAGAGATAAGGAACATTTCTTCTCATTATCCTCTGTCTTTTATTTCATAACACACCTGCTCTCAGCGGTGACACAATCAATACCATGATTACACGAGACTGACCACAGCATTCACCCTAGACCAGGGACTGACAGAACACAGCATTTACACTAGGTGTGCATTGACTGAGCACAGTAGTTATACCATAGTCTGGAATGACTGACCACAACATTTACAATAGACTGTGCACCGACTGACCATAGTATTTACACTAGGTGGGGACCGACCGAGCACAGTTGTGGCGCCCCTGAGGTTTCAGTCGCCACAGAGGTACTGCACCTCACCCAGAGGTGTGCTGTCTCCTTCTCTCAGGTAAGGAGGGAGTGCTGCTCGGAACCCCAACACCTGCATCCAACAGTACACTGCTCCAGGCCAGGTGGAAGGGCAAGACGCAATGAATGTTTCCTGCTGAGCCCTGACCCTGGCTGAAGTGGGGGGAACCCAAAGGTAGGGGGAACCAGTAGTGGGTGTGGGTGGAGTAAGTAGTTAGGGGGAGCACTTTGGTTGGAGTATAAATAGGGAAGCCATCTTAGGGTGGCAGGGAGAAGAGTGAGAGGACAGTTCAGAAGAACAGTCTGGGAGCAGATTCTCAGTAGGAGCTCTGCTCCACAAGTAGGGCCCAGTGTCAGAGGCCCAGGAGGGGAGCAGGGAGTAGGCTCTGTTCTAAGGAGGGATCCTAGGGGGTATGGCGAGTGCAGGAAGGCACCCGTACGCCCTGCATCTGTCAGAAGACAGAGGGATCGTAGGCCGCAGGAAGGGGACCGGCCCCTGGCTCAGTCGTGTACTTCAAGTCCCGGCTGGAAAAACCGGAGGCTCCTGGCTTATATAGTCAGTTGCCGAAGCCTCATTCTAATCCCCGTGAGGGTCAAGCAGGTCTGTGAACTCCGACGGACAGGAGGGACTTCAGAGTAACTGAGCAGGATTGAGAGCGGGAAGCGCAGGGCAGGAGGGAGAAAGACCCAGCGTGAAGACGGTCTAGATAGGAACACACGAAAGTGGGGTTCTGCCAGGTACCCATGATCTACCTGAGGAAGTACTGAACCCCTGCCTGGTGAACGCAGCGTGACGTGGGAGGCTGACACCTGTACAGTACACCAGTGGAACTGCAATAAGAACTGTGAGTAAAGACTCGGATGACCTCACCGCACTGCCTCCGTCCATTCTTTATCGCCACCTTTCCCTCACTGCACTACAATGCTCAGCGCACCCACCATCTTCTTACACTGCCCTGGAGCTTGCTCTGCCTGTGGAGAGCCACACCACCCCTCCTGCCGTAACACCAGCTCCAGAGGACTGCTCCACAGCAGCGGCTCCTTTTGGCCGCAATCCACAGGTGGCGTCACGAACACTTAAATCCCCTATACCTATTCCCCTTTTGACTGACCGCCCTGGGTCACGGACCAGGCCTGCCACCGTGATATTGTGGCGCCTTGCTGCGCTTGGTGCCACAGAACCCATAAGGGTGCATGGCTGGATTTCTCCACAAGAGGCCCTCACTACATTCAAACACCTCCAACTTTCACCTCATACCAGCAGAGGGAGCCCTGATAGGGATATATAAAGGGAAGGTGGAGCCAGACAGCTCAGATAGGGTTGAGTTTCCAATTAGTTCAAGTCTACAGAGAGACAGGAGCACGCAGGCTGCTGTGTGAGGCAAGCTAGGCCTCCAGCAGTACTGAAGCCTAGTGAGGGCCCCGAGCATGGCCGACGGCGAGGAGAGAAGGAGTGATAAAGGGGGCAGAGGAGCATACCAGGCTCACCCCAGTATATTTACCGGACACCGGGTCCGAGCCTACAGGGACCCTTCACACCCAGTAGGGTTAACCGGAATCCCAGGAGGACTACAAGTCCCTGGCAGACCTGAAGCTAGACTTACAGGATCAGGTACCACGAAGGCCCCGACGTCCAGGGAAAGTGGTCACCAACAGGAGGTCCTACTTCAGAGCAACAGGTGGAATATAAAAAGCAAGACACATAAGCTAGGCACAGTTGCACGCTGGCCAGGAGCTTACACAGAGACAGACACGGAACAGGAGGCCTTATACCCGCTCACTGGGGAGAAGTCCAAAAGTGCGCCCTTCACCTAGAGTACCCTGGACCATATCTACCAGCTGTACAAGGTAAAGGTAACGAAGCAAAACCCCTGTCTCTGTCCGTTACTCCGGCTGAGCCATCGTTCCCTACCGGCACCACAACGCCCAGCACACCCACCTCCATACATCCTACACTGCCCTGAGGCCTGCTCCACCTGTGGGGAGCCGTCCCATCAAAGCTGTCCCTAACATCGGCCTCAGTGGACTTTCGCAGCGCTGGTGACCTCTTACCAGAATCCACAGGTGGAGTCACAAACTTTTATTTTCATTTCATTAAACCCCCTTTTTTGGCGCACTGTCCGCCCTGGGCCAGCCACCGTGATATACATATATACTGCCCCAGACGGTAAGGCCCAACCTGGGAGCCTGGGCCGGAAGGAAGGATTCTGCTAGCCGACAGCCCTGAGGATGTTCCCTGGATGAGAAGAAGAAGGAGGACAACACCACCCCGGAGGGGGACAACGCCACCCCGTGGAAGGACCAACGACCAACGCCACCCTCCAGGAGACTTCATCTGCTACTGCTGCCATAAAGCAGGCCACACCATGAAGAGGTGTCCTTTAAAAGAGAAAACCCTGGGGCCGATGGCCGACACCCAGGAGTAGACCAACCAGGCCCAACAAACTGGTACCGCCGGTTCGTGGGAGGAAGACCTTTCCTGTCCATTGTGCTGGACGGCATCGGGACCCCTGACCTGGTGGACACAGGATCTCAGGTAACCATCATGCCTGATGTCCTCTACAAAAGGTTCTGATCCATAGACGAACTAAGCCCGCCAGCTCCAAACCTTTCCGTGTATGCCTCCAATGGCCTTCCCCTTAACCAAGTCGGGGTTAAGGATGTGGCAGTAAAGGTGGGAAGAGTGGAACTGAAGGACCAGGGACTAATTGTAGTAGAGACTAATCCTGATGATACAGACTTGTATATGGTACTTGGCACAAATGTTGTTAATAACTGTTTGGGAGAAGTGTTGTTCTTGCTCCAATAGATGGCTGACACCGCCAGACCAGGGCAGAGGAGGGTGCTCCAGAAAGAGATCCGAGCCCTTATGTACCAGCAACAGGTAAAACTATGAGGTGGTGAAATTGGTAATGTACGGGTGACAGACCCGATACCCATTGTGATTCCCCCAATGAGTGAAATGCTTATCTGGTGTAGAGCAGCAATAGGTATTAAAGGACGGAGCTACCAGGCGGTAGTGGAGCCCCTTAGCTCAGAACATAGACCTACACTCTTGACTACCAGGGGGGTAGTGGATGTACGCAATGGGAGGGTGCCCGTACGCCTCCTAAACTATGGGGAGGACGAGATAAGATTACCACGCTATGCCACTGTTGCTAAACTGTACACAGTAGATAAGAACTCCATACACAAGGCGGAGTCCTTAACCTCACCAGACGAAGTGGAGAATTGGTGTCAACAGCTCCATGTTGGGACAGACACCACACCTGCCCATCAGAAACAGGGTGTACACCAGGTGGTTCAGGAATATGCGCAGGTATTCAGTAAACACCCACTTGACTTTGGGAGGATTAAGGGGGTTCAACACCCTATCCCCACAGGTGACCATCCACCCATCAAAGAACGTTACAGGCCTATACCACCAGCACACTACCAGAAGGCGAAGGAGATGTTGCATGACATGAAGAAGGCAGGGGTAATAAGGGATAGTTGTAGCCCCTGGGCAGCTCCCCTAGTTCTAGTCAGGAAAAAGGATGGAAGCATGAGAATGTGTGTAGATTACAGACAAGTAAATCACATTACACATAAAGATGCATACCCTTTACCACATATAGAGGAATCCCTGGCTGCATTAAAGTCTGCAAATTACTTCTCCACCCTTGACCTCACTAGTGGGTACTGGCAAGTAGCTGTTGCTGAGGAGGATCGGGAGAAGATGGCCTTTACCACCCCGATGGGACTCTGCGAGTTCAACAGTATGCCGTTCGGACTCTGCAACGCCCCTGGAACGTTCCAAAGATTGATGGAGTGCTGCCTGGGACACCGCAACTTCGAGACTGTACTACTATACCTGGATGACGTGATAGTGTACTCCAAGACGTATGAGGACCACTTGAAGCACCTGGCAGAGGTATTTGAGTCACTGTTCCAGTATGGGATGAAGCTGAAGCCCTCAAAGTGCCACTTGCACAAGCGAAAGGTACAGTACCTGGGGCACATTGTTAATCCAGAGGGAGTAGCACCAGACCCGGAGAAGGTCACTGCCATCCAAAAATGGCCGGAGCCGAAGAGCCTCAAGGAGGTACGTCAGTTCCTGGGACTAGTCGGATATTACCGGAGGTTTGTGAAGGACTATACCAAGAAAGCGGCGCCTTTGCAAGATCTCCTGGTAGGACAGTCCGGGAGAGGCAGAAACCCCCCGTTCCAGTGGGGTACAAAGCAAGCTGAATCCTTTAAGGTGATGAAGGAGATCCTGACCGGCAAAGAGATCCTAGCCTACCCTGACTACAGCCAACTGTTCCTGCTGTACACAAATGCCAGTAATGAAGGATTGGGAGATGTACTGAGTCAGAAGCAGAATGGCCAAGAAAAGGTGATCGCCTATGCAAGCAGGAAGCTCCGCCCGACCGAGAGGAACCCGGAGAACTATAGCAGCTTCAATTGGAGTTCCTGGCCTTGGTCTGGGCCATCAACGAGCGGTTCAAGCACTACCTAGCCTCCAGTAAGTTCACTGCCTACACAGACAATAACCCATTGACTCATCTAGAAACAGCCAAGTTAGGAGCCATGGAGCAACGATGGATGGCTCAGCTGTCAAACTACCAGTTCACCATTAAGTACCGGGCGGGCAGCAAGAGCGCCAATGCCGATGCCCTGTCCAGGATGCCTCACCAGTCGGACACTGAAGAAGTAGATGATCTGGAAGAGATTGAGCTACCTGCCTTTCACCGTAATGGAATGGTCCACGAGCAACAAGCCTCCAGGAGGCATCACGGTAAGACGCTAAACCCTTTGCCTCACCACAGCTGGAAGGAGACCCAGGACAGCGACCCGGTTGTCAGCCGTATCAAGGAACTGATAACCCAGGAAGGTTCCTCCCTGGAGAAGGAAGCGTCTACACAAGCCAAGCAACTGTGGCGTGAGAGAAGCCGGCTGTTCATCTATAGGGAAAAGCTGTGCCGAAGGTACGTCAACCCGAGGACCCATGAGATGGTGTGGCAGATTGTAGTGCCCAGGATGGACATCCAGATAGTGTTGGAGGCCTACCACGATCAGACGGGGCACTTTGGCTAGAAGAAGCTGGAGACCCTGCTAAAAGGTTGGTTTTACTGGGTTGGAATGCAGAGCTCCATAGAGAGATGGTGCCGGGACTGTGGACCCTGTAGCCTTAGGAGAAAAGACTACAGCAGCCAGAAGGCACCCCTGCAACCCATCAAGACGACTCGACCCCTGGAGATCGTGGCCCTGGATCATGTCAAGCTGTCACCCAGCAGGTCAGGATACTCCTATGCCCTGACCATGGTGGATCACTACTCACGGTTCCTGGTGGTCGCACCCGTCAAGGATCTGACGGCAGAAACTGCGGCAAAGACGTTTCAGGCGTACTTCTGCAGGCCCCATGGATACCCGGAGCAGGTGTTAACAGATCAAGGCTCTGCCTTTGAAGCCGAATTATTCAAGGAGTTCTGCCATTTGTACGGGTGTAAAAAGATCAGGACTACACCGTACCACCCCCAAACCAACGGACTCTGAGAAAAGATGAATAACATCATCATCGACCTGCTGAAGACCTTACCACTAGAGGAGAAAAATCAGTGGCCAGACCTACTACCTGACCTGGTAGATCTGTACAACCACATACCTGTGAGTTCCAACAATTGTACTCCAGCATATCTCATGCGAGCAAGACCTGGAAAGTTGCCCATGGACCTGGAGCTTGGTGTAGTAGAACCCGAAACAGATATGTCCACTGAGGACTGGGACACGACCAGACAGGAGCAGTACAGAAGAGTACAGGCCTGTGTCGAAGACAGTCTCACTCGGGTGAGGAACAAGCAGGAAGCCCACTACAATAAAAGTGCACCAGCAGAACCCTTCACTAGTGTTGAGCCACCCCCGTAGTGTTCGAGTTCGGTTCGGTTCGTCGAACACCCGTGTGTTCGCCGAACTGTTCGTCGAACTGTTCGTCGAACACCTTCGAACACCGTTAAAACCAATGACAGGCAAACAAAAACACATAGAAACACATAGAAAACACCTTCAAAGGTGTCCAAAAGCTGACAAACTGCTCAGAAGACACAACTAACACATGGAAAAGTGACAAGTACATATAGTCATGCGAAAAGAAAAGAGGTGGAGGAGTAAAAGGAGGGGGAGACACAAATATAGGCATGTCATGCCCTTCTAAAATCCAAAAAGTGAGAAGCCGACACGTTCAGTCCGCTCCTGCCCGTGCCACCTCCGTGTCGCCGGGTTTGTGCCAGAGCCGCGGTGAACCCTGACGGCCAGCCCCCCTCTCCCAATACTGGTGCCTGTCCGCTGGTGGGTCGAGCGAGCCCCCCTGTGGTGGAGGCAGCTCTAAGCTTTTTAATTTAAATTGTCTCTCTAATTTGAATGAATACACTTTAAATCCATTTACAAGGATCTATTGGAGGGCAAGTCTCATGCCAGCAGCCGCGTAATTCCAGCTCCAGTAGCGTCCACTAAAACTGCTGCAGTTAAAAAGCTTTTATAAGGATCGAGCTCGGCTGTCCACCGCAAGGCATCCTACTGCCAGTCCCAGCCCCTATGCCTTGGGGTGCCTCCTGATGCTCTTCACTGAGTATCCCGTGGTCCCGAAGCATTTCCTTTGAAAAAATTAAGTGTCCAAACTACAGGTGGTGTAGCTTGCTTAACAGCCGGGATAATCCGCTGACTAGCAGACACTGCTACTAGGCACAAAGTATTTCCTGGGCTAGATGCAGTTAAAAATTTGTAATTAGATACTCTCGTTGGATGCTGAGAAAGCATTCCATAGAGTCTCCTGGCACGCCATATATGATTCTCTTAAAAAGCTTGGGGTAGGGGTCTAGGGGACCCTTTTATAGCCAAAATCACGGCCCTGTATCAGAATACGTCACCTAGGCTGAAGATAAATGGAACTGTAGCACCCTGAGGGCTCAGTTGCTACAGAGGTATTGCACCTCACCCAGAGGTGTGATATCTCACTCTCAGGTAAGGATGGAGTGTGGATCAGGACCCGACACCTGCATGCATTACACCACATTGCCGTGGGGCAGGGCGACCAATATGCCTCTGAGATGGGCACGACAGTCCCTGTCCCTGGCTGGAGTGGGGGGAGGGAACACTGAGGAAGGGGAACCCTGTAGTGCAGGAGCAGGGAGGAAGCAGTTCCTGGGTGCATTGAGAAGGGAGTATAAAAGGTGGGCAGCATCTTAGTTCAGTGCAGAGAAGTCTGAGCAGAAGTGGCAGGGAGCAGGGGCTCTGCATGAGCTCTGCTCCGGAGGCGGGCCTAGTAACAGAGGCCCAGGCCTGGAAGAGGGAGAAGGAAGGAAGAGGAGCGGAGAAGGCTCCAGGAACGAGGAATGAAGGGATCCCAGGGGTGCGGACGGGCGAGTCGCCACCGCACGCCCGAATCCACCTGCGTGGAGGGGTCAGGCCAAAGGGGGAGACCGGTCCCCGAAACTAGTGGAGGCAGGAAACGACCCTCAGCTAGAAACCGGAGGCTCTGACATTTTATGTGGCGCAGCCCCTCGCTACACCCGCTAGGAAGGCACCACATAGGGTCAGGGAAACTGGCGCCAAGTTTATCAAGAGGAGGCCCGAGGCAGCCGGACAGAAGGGTTGGTAAGAAAGGCCAGACAAAGGACACACAAAGGGGGTCCTGTGAAGCGCTCCAAAGTTATCTGGGAGTTGTCTGAGCCCCTCACCTGGTGAGCACAGTACGACGTGGGCAGCCGTTACCTGCAGACGTGGTCTGGATAATAAGAACTGTGAGTAAAGGCCCTGGACTGCATCACTGACTCCGTGTCGTTACTGCTGCTGCCCTGCACCATCACCCCCATCCTCCGCATACACTGCCCTGAGGCTATACTCCTCCCGTGGGGAGTTATGCTACGCTCTGCTGCACCCACAACACCAGCCTCAGCGGTCTGCCCTGCAGCGGCGGTTCACTCTGACCGCAATCCACGGGTGGCGTAGTCGGACATTTAAACATCAAAACCACATAAATAGTTCCGCCACTGGTTTGACCACCCTGAGCCACGGAACTGGGTCGCCGCCACGAAGACTACAACCACCAGCATCCACCAAAAAGGGTCCGGCTCCGGGTGTCCCAAGGCCCAGGGGGTGCATCAGAACATTTTCATCACCTTTCACAATCACCAATGGGACAAGGCAGGGATGTCCTCTGTCCCCTCTCTTATACATCCTAGTGACGGAGCACCTGCTCTCATCAATTCGCCATAACCCCAATATTAGGTGGATTGAGGTGGGAGGCACCGAGTACAAGTGCTCTCTATTTGCTGATGATGTCCTAGTATATATCACTCAATCACATATATCCATCCATGCTGTTATGGCTGAAATAGATCACTTTGTTACATGGTCAAATTTTAAAATCAATGCAGCGAAGTCTGAGGCCCTCGATGTCTCCCTCCCCAAATCCATATAGGATTCCATCCAGTCCAACTTTCCCTTTGCCTGGCCCTCACAGGGTATCAAATACTTAGGAATTCCTATTCATAGAGACCTCTCCCATCTATGTTATCTTAATTTTGGGCCCTTTATTGAACAACTCCATACAGACCACGGTTGGCAAGTTAGAACTGTAAGATTCACTACGTGAACCACTGGTGTTTTGTGGAAAAGCACATGTACACTGTGTTCCAAATTATTATGCAAAAAGTGTTTAGGAGTGATAAGGGAAGAATTTGTTTGTTTGTCAGTTAAACTCATTGATGGTGATGTGTGTCAGGGCTCTTTATATCACTGTAAGCAATTGCAGACACCTGTGCTAATTAGTTTGGCAGGTGTGTCCAATGAAAGGCAAGACTACTTAAGAAGGCTGTCTCACATTATTAAGCAGCCTATATTTTCTGCCAAAATGGGAAAGAAAAAGGATGTGTCGGCTGCTGAGAAGCAACAAATTGTGGAGTGTTTAGGTCAAGGCATGACTACAATCAACATTGTGCGATGATCAGGATGAAGTGTCTTGGCAATCAAGAAGTATGTAGCTGATTCACAGTACACACGTGTGCGTGCTGATAAGGGCAAATTGAGGACTCTTTCCTACAGGCAATTACGTCAGGTTAAAAGAGCAGCGGCAAAAAAGCCTTGTCATAGCAGCAGACAAGTTTTTGAAGCTGCTGGTGCCTCCAACGTCCCCCGAACAACAAGATGCAGGGTCCTTCAGAGGTTTGCAGCTGTGCATACGCCATCCTGTCGACCTCCTCTATCCACTTCACACAAGCAGAAACGGCTCCAGTGGGCTAAACATTACATGAAGACTGATTTCAAAACTGTTTTGTTCACGGATGAGTGCCGTGCAGCGCTCGATGTTCCAGATGGATGGAGTGGAGGATGGCTGGTTGATGGACACCCCACGCAAACACGGCTACAGCGCCAACAAGGAGGAGGTGGAGTAATGTTTTGGGCTGGAATCATGGGGAGAGAGATTGTCGGCCCCTTTAGGATCCCTGAAGGCGCTAAAGATGAACTCCATAATGTATGTGGATTTTCTCAAACAGCACTTCCTGCCATGGTTCAAGAAGAAGAACCGTGTATTTCACAGCAAGATCATTTTTTTGCATGATAATGCACCATCTCATGCTGCACATAAAACATCTGCATCTCTGGCTGATATGGGCATAAAAGGGGACAAACTTATGGTGTGACCCCCATGCTCCCCTGACCTCTACCCCATTCAGAACCTCTGGAGCATCATCAAAAGGAGTGTCTATGATGGCGGGAGGCAGTTCACATCTAAGCAACACCTCTGGGAGGGTATTCTGTCCTCATGCAAAACAATTGAAGCAGAAACCATCCAAAACCTGACAAATTCAATGGACGAGAGAGTTCAGAAGCTCCTTTCGAACAAGGGGTCCTATGTGAAAATGTAACATCACCTAGAATAAAGTTTTGAGTTGAAAACTGTTTGATTTCAGTTTCTAATAACCTGCTAATGCTTATAATTTCAAAAATGACCATTTTTTTGGTCTTTATTAAAATGAAAAGGTTGATCGAAAAGTTTGGGGGATCTAAGAGTGTGGCAACCCAGTAGTCATAATTACTTCGAATTCTGACAATATGAGGGTCATGTTGCAGGTAGTGCGGCAAGAAGGCACTTATGTGTCTTGCGCATCTCGGAGCCCCAAAATTATTTTCCGGGCTAGATGCAGCTAAAAATTATTATTAATTTTAAATCTGGTGGAGCTTAGTATAGATGGCCTAATAGGATCAGTGCTGCACACTGCTACAAAGCCCAAATTATTTTCCAGCCAAGATACAGATAAACATGATTAGTAATTTTAAATCTGGTGGAGCTTATTATAGATGGCCTAATAGAATCAGTGCTGCACACTGCTACAAAGCCCAAATTATTTTCCAGCCAAGATACAGATAAACATGATTAGTAATTTGAAAGCTTAAAATAGTTGGTAGGGTGATTTTAACCAATCATCAAGCTTTTACTCTCCCCAGGATGACACAGGGGTAGAAAAGTCGTTTCGGATCCATGATTTGTTCATCTTTATGAACGTGAGTCTGTCTACATTATCAGTGGAGAGCCGCGTGCGCTTATCTGTCAGCACACCACCAGCAGCACTGAACACACGTTCAGACAGAACGCTGGCTGCGGGGCATGACAAGATCTCCAAGGCGTAAGTGGCTAGCTCCGGCCATTTATCCAGATTGGAAGCCCAAAAAGAGCAAGGGTCCAGTGACACAGTCATGGCTTCAATGTTTACTTGGAGATACTCCTGTACCATCGTCTCTAGGCGTTGACTATGTGTCAGACTTCTTGTCTCCTGTGGCCTTGCAAAGGATGGGCTAAAAAAGTGGTGAAATGATTCCGCAAAATTGATGTTACCAGCAGATACTGTGGTTCTGTTACGGTTTGAGTGCTGAACACTTGACGGTCCCACGGTTGGCAAGTTGGAACTGTGAGATTCACTACGTGCACCACTGGTGTTTTGTGGAAAAGCACATGTAAGATTCTGCAACAGTCTCTGCTGATACTCCTGCATGCGTGCATCCCTTTCTATGGCAGGAATAATTTCGGCAAATTTACTTTTGTACCGGGGATCTAACAGTGTGGCAACCCAGTAGTCAGGATTATTTCTAATTCTCACAATTCGAGGGTCATGTTGCAGGTAGTGCAGCAAGAAGGCACTCATGTGTGTTGCGTATCCAGGAGCACCAAGTCCCTGTTGTGTTGGTGGCGAGGTAACAATCATGCTTCCTTCCTCTGTCCTCTCCCCCCAACATCGCACAACAAAAATGTGATCAAGGTCTCCCTCATCTGATGAGTCTTCCATCAGTTCGTCCTCCACTTCTTCCTGGGCTCCTGCACCTTCCTCACTAGTTTGGCTGCTACCATGCGCCCTGGTAAAACCATCTCCCCCACCCTCACATGCCTGCCGCCTTGGTGCGGCCGACCGTCTGGACCTTGCAGATGTTAGCCCTTCCGCATACAACTCCTCCTCCTCTACTTCCTCCACCTCCTCTTGTGCCACCACCTGACTCCGAATTCGGTTTAACATGTGCTCCAGCATGTAAATCACCGGAATAGTCATGCTGATAATGGCATCGTCAGCACTAAACATCTTCGTCGCCATTTCAAAACTGTGCAGAAGGGTGCATAGGTCCCTGATCTGAGACCACTCCTCCAGCGTGATTTGCCCCACCTCTGGATCTCGTTGGCCCAGGCTATACGTCAGAACATATTGCACCAGGGCTTGTCGGTGCTGCCACAGTCGCTGCAACATGTGCAGAGTTGAATTCCACCGGGTAGGCACATCGCATTTTAGCCGGTGAAGTGGCAGGCCCAACGACTTCTGTAGAGATGTAAGTCGCTGAGCTGCGGGATGCGAACGGCGGAAGTGAGCACACAGCGACCGTGCCCTCTGCAGAAGGCCATCTAGTCTGGGATAGTGGGCTAAAAATTGCTGGACAACCAGGTTCAACACGTGAGCCATACAAGGCACGTGTGTGACATTGCCCCGGCGAAGGGCCGCACCCAGGTTTGCAGCATTGTCGCACACGGCCTTCCCTGGTTTCAGGTCCAGTGGAGACAACCATTCATGAAATTGGTTCTCCAGAGCTGACCACAACTCCTCAGTTGTGTGACTCACATTTCCCAGACATTTCAAAGTAAAAACCGCCTGATGACGTTGAGCCCTACTGCCAGCATAGTAAGGAGGTGTGCAGGATCCCTTCTGCGCAGTTAGAAAGCTTGTGGCATGACCAGACAGGCTTTGGGTGCAGGTGGAAGACCGAGAGGGGGTTGAGGAGGCAGAAGCAGTGGAGGAACTTTGACATAAAGAGGATTGACGCACAACTCGTGGGGACGGCAAGACTTGGACAGCAGCCCCTTGTCCTGCTGTCACCATAGTTACCCAGTGCCCAGTCAGCGACATGTAACGCCCCTGTCCATGCCTACTCGTCCAAGTGTCTGTGGTGAAATGCACCCTGTCACACACAGAGTTTCTCAAAGAAGCGGTGATGTTGTGTGCGACATGCTGGTGGAGCGCAGGCACACCTTTCTTTGAGAAGTAGTGCCGACTGGGCATCTGGTACTGGGGCACTGCGACGGACATAAGGTCTCGAAAATCCTCTGTGTCCACCAGGCGGAAAGGCAGCATTTCTGTAGCCAAGAGCTTGCAGATGGGGAAATTCAACCTCTTAGCTTTCTCATGGCTAGGAGGAAATGGTCTTTTACTTGTCCACATCTGAGGGACCGAGGGCTGGCTATTGTGCTTAGACGGGGTTGATAAGGGTGTCCCCGGCAAACTGCCGGTCTGTGAGGAAGATGCAGGCGGACATGTTAGGTTGCCTTGATCCAAAGGTGGTGCTATCGATGTCGGACAGCGCTCAACACCAGCTGGTGTTACCACCTCCAAAGAAAATGATGACCTGCCAATCACGCTGGCTGTTGCGGGTAAAGAGGTGGCAGGTCTGCGCCCCAAAACAGGTGTGACTGCTGTCCCCCCAGTCACAGAGGCTGAAGAGGCCGCGGATGCACAAGATATGGCAGACGGTGGTTGGCCCGGCCGGCTAGGCCGCATTGTAGCACACTGAGCTTCCCACTGCAACTTATGCTTCATGTCCATGTGCCGGTTCATGCATGAAGTACTCAAACTATGTATTTTTTGGCCTCTACTTAGCTTTTGCTGACAAATGTTACAGATAACACGAGTTGGGTCATCTTTATCGATCTGAAAAAATGCCCAGGCTATGCAAGGCTTCGCACCCATGCGACCTGAAGAGCCACCACGACTTGTGGTGAGAGGCAGAGTTGTGTTTGAGAATGCAGTTGTTGACGTGCTTCCAGTACTATGTCTCTGTCCAGGAAGGCGCAACCTGACCTCGTCGTCACTAGCTTCTTCCTCCACCTCCTCTGCTGACCTCATCTCTTGGCTGACTGTGGGTTGACAGTAAGTGGGATCTCCAACCTCATCATCATCACCCTGTGCGTTATCACACCCGTCGTCCTCAGAGCCAACCTGTTCCTGCCCTGACAAAAAACTAAAGTTGTCGCTCCAATCAGGTATTTGAGTCTCATCATCGTCTTCCTCATTGTCTCCACCAACAGGAGTTACAGTTTGGGAATGAGGGTCTACATTATGGTCAGAACCTTCTGCGTCTGGTCCTGGATCCGACTCATAAAGATTCTGGGCATCAGTGCAGATCATTTCCTCGTCTGGATTCACAGAAGCGCTGGAGTCGACCTCTGATTCCCAGGCTATAGTATGAGTAAACAGCTCTGCAGACTCAACCATCTGTTCTACCTCATACTCAGACGGGCAGCTGGAGATTTGGGAGCTGTGAGGAAGCAAGTGCGATTGGGGTGACACCTTTGAGGACTGGAGTATTTGTGATGTTGAAGTTGATGTGGAGGAGAGCCCACTTAAAGGAGCACTTGATATCCGTTGAAGCACCTGCTGTTTTTGTGCCTCATCTGGAATTTGTAGCGATTGGCGTGGCCGTAAGAAAGGGATCTTATCACATTGTCCGCTAAAAGAAGTAGACATTTTAGTTTGGCTGGAAGATGGTCTTTCTTCTGCAGATGTTACTGTTGCTTTAACACCTACCCCACGGACACAACCTTTTTTCCCCTTCCCAACACGCCTATTCCCCTTTCCACCAGCAGCAGGCCTTTTTCCACTCATTTTGGTGGTTAACTAATTCACAACTCTGGAGTTGTTTGCACAAAAAAAACAATGGATGGGAACCGAGCAGAGCTGAGTGGCCAAACTGTGGTATTAGGCCAAAACTATTGGCTGGGTTAGATGGAGAAAAAAATTATATTCGATTTGCAACCTGATGGAGGTCAGTAAAGATGGACTAATAGAACAAGTCCCACACACAGCTAGAAGCCCAAATATTTTTTCAGAGGTAGATGCAGAAAAAAAATATATTCAGTTTGCAACCTGATGGAGGTCAGTATAGATGGACTAATAGAGAAAGTCCCACACACTGCTAGAAGGCCAAATATTTTTTCAGAGCTAGATGCAGACAAAAAATTATTTTGAATTTGCAACCTGATGGAGGTCAGTATAGGTGGACTAATAGAACAAGTCCCACACACTGCTAGAAGGCCAAATATTTTTTCAGAGCTAGATGCAGAAAAAAATTATATTCAGTTTGCAACCTGATGGAGGTCAGTATAGATGGACTAATAGAACAAGTCCCACACACAGCTAGAAGCCCAAATATTTTTTCAGAGGTAGATGCAGATAAAAATTATTTTTAATTTGCAACCTGATGGAGGTCAGTATAGATGGACTAATAGAGAAAGTCCCACACACTGCTAGAAGGCCAAATATTTTTTCAGAGCTAGATGCAGAAAAAAATTATATTCAGTTTGCAACCTGATGGAGGTCAGTATAGATGGACTAATAGAACAAGTCCCACACACAGCTAGAAGCCCAAATATTTTTTCAGAGGTAGATGCAGATAAAAATTATTTTTAATTTGCAACCTGATGGAGGTCAGTATAGATGGACTAATAGAGAAAGTCCCACACACTGCTAGAAGGCCAAATATTTTTTCAGAGCTAGATGCAGATAAAAATTATTTTTAATTTGCAACCTGATGGAGGTCAGTATAGATGGACTAATAGAGAAAGTCCCACACACTGCTAGAAGGCCAAATATTTTTTCAGAGCTAGATGCAAATAAAAATTATTTTTAATTTGCAACCTGATGGAGGTCAGTATAGATGGACTAATAGAGAAAGTCCCACACACTGCTAGAAGGCCAAATATTTTTTCAGAGCTAGATGCAGAAAAAAATTATATTCAGTTTGCAACCTGATGGAGGTCAGTATAGATGGACTAATAGAACAAGTCCCACACACAGCTAGAAGCCCAAATATTTTTCAGAGGTAGATGCAGATAAAAATTATTTTTCATTTGCAACCTGATGGAGGTCAGTATAGATGGACTAATAGAGAAAGTCCCACACACTGCTAGAAGGCCAAATATTTTTTCAGAGCTAGATGCAGATAAAAATTATTTTTAATTTGCAACCTGATGGAGGTCAGTATAGATGGACTAATAGAGAAAGTCCCACACACTACTAGAAGGCCAAATATTTTTTCAGAGCTAGATGCAGAAAAAAATTATATTCAGTTTGCAACCTGATGGAGGTCAGTATAGATGGACTAATATAACAAGTCCCACACACAGCTAGAAGCCCAAATATTTTTTCAGAGGTAGATGCAGATAAAAAATATTTTTAATTTGCAACCTGATGGAGGTCAGTATAGATGGACTAATAGAGAAAGTCCCACACACTGCTAGAAGGCCAAATATTTTTTCAGAGCTAGATGCAGATAAAAATTATTTTTAATTTGCAACCTGATGGAGGTCAGTATAGATGGACTAATAGAGAAAGTCCCACACACTACTAGAAGGCCAAATATTTTTTCAGAGCTAGATGCAGAACAAAATTATATTCAGTTTGCAACCTGATGGAGGTCAGTATAGATGGACTAATAGAACAAGTCCCACACACAGCTAGAAGCCCAAATATTTTTTCAGAGGTAGATGCAGATAAAAATTATTTTTAATTTGCAACCTGATGGAGGTCAGTATAGATGGACTAATAGAGAAAGTCCCACACACTGCTAGAAGGCCAAATATTTTTTCAGAGCTAGATGCAGATAAAAATTATTTTTAATTTGCAACCTGATGGAGGTCAGTATAGATGGACTAATAGAGAAAGTCCCACACACTGCTAGAAGGCCAACTATTTTTTCAGAGCTAGATGCAGAAAAAAATTATATTCAGTTTGCAACCTGATGGAGGTCTGTATAGATGGATTAATAGAACAAGTCCCACACACAGCTAGAAGCCCAATATTTTTTCAGAGGTAGATGCAGAAAAAAAATATATTCAGTTTGCAACCAGATGGAGGTCTGTATAGATGGATTAATAGAACAAGTCCCACACACAGCTAGAAGCCCAATATTTTTTCAGAGGTAGATGCAGAAAAAAAATTATTTTTAATTTGCAACCTGATGGAGGTCAGTATAGATGGACTAATAGAGAAAGTCCCACACACTGCTAGAAGGTCAAATATTTTTTCAGAGCTAGATGCAGAAAAAAATTATATTCAGTTTGCAACCTGATGGAGGTCAGTATAGATGGACTAATAGAACAAGTCCCACACACAGCTAGAAGGCCAAATATTTTTTCAGAGCTAGATGCAGATAAAAAATATTTTTAATTTGCAACCTGATGGAGGTCAGTATAGATGGACTAATAGAGAAAGTCACACACACTGCTAGAAGGCCAAATATTTTTTCAGAGCTAGATGCAGAAAAAAATTATATTCAGTTTGCAACCTGATGGAGGTCAGTATAGATGGACTAATAGAACAAGTCCCACACACAGCTAGAAGCCCAAATATTTTTTCAGAGGTAGATGCAGATAAAAATTATTTTTAATTTGCAACCTGATGGAGGTCAGTATAGATGGACTAATAGAGAAAGTCCCACACACTGCTAGAAGGCCAAATATTTTTTCAGAGCTAGATGCAGATAAAAATTATTTTTAATTTGCAACCTGATGGAGGTCAGTATAGATGGACTAATAGAGAAAGTCCCACACACTACTAGAAGGCCAAATATTTTTTCAGAGCTAGATGCAGAAAAAAATTATATTCAGTTTGCAACCTGATGGAGGTCAGTATAGATGGACTAATAGAACAAGTCCCACACACAGCTAGAAGCCCAAATATTTTTTCAGAGGTAGATGCAGATAAAAATTATTTTTAATTTGCAACCTGATGGAGGTCAGTATAGATGGACTAATAGAGAAAGTCCCACACACTGCTAGAAGGCCAAATAATTTTTCAGAGCTAGATGCAGAAAAAAATTATATTCAGTTTGCAACCTGATGGAGGTCTGTATAGATGGATTAATAGAACAAGTCCCACACACAGCTAGAAGCCCAATATTTTTTCAGAGGTAGATGCAGAAAAAATATATATTCAGTTTGCAACCTGATGGAGGTCTGTATAGATGGATTAATAGAACAAGTCCCACACACAGCTAGAAGCCCAATATTTTTTCAGAGGTAGATGCAGAAAAAAAATATATTCAGTTTGCAACCTGATGGAGGTCAGTATAGATGGACTAATAGAGAAAGTCCCACACACTGCTAGAAGGCCAAATATTTTTTCAGAGCTAGATGCAGAAAAAAATTATATTCAGTTTGCAACCTGATGGAGGTCAGTATAGATGGACTAATAGAACAAGTCCCACACACTGCTAGAAGCCCAAATATTTTTTCAGAGCTAGATGCAGAAAAAAATTATATTCAATTTGCAACCTGATGGAGGTCAGTATAGATGGACTAATAGAATGATGCTGTGCCCAAAAGATTTTACTTCACTAGGTGCAGTAAACAAATTGGTATTCTATACACAGGTGGTATATCTTGCAACACAGATAGGCTACTCCACTGACTAACACACTCTGCAATAGGCCAAAAAGGATTAGCTTTGCTAGATTCAGCCAAATGCTGTGAAAAAAACTTGCACAGCACTGGCACAGACCTGCCTGGCAAAAACTGATAGGAACTGATGGAACCTAGTCCTGAAAAGGACTGCAATTACAATTAGTCTTTACTCCCACAATCTATCTATTTAAGAGCACAGACCTGCCTGATAAAAGTCGTAGGAAATGCTGTAACCTAGTCCTTAAAAGGACTGCAATCACAACTATTCCCTACTCCCAAGCTATCTGTAGATTTGTGCGAAAATTGGCTTGAAATTAACAAGGTATAGCGCACACAGCAACAGCGGTGCCGTCTAACACGCAGCTGCAGCAGTGAGAAAATGGTGGCGACGGGGAAAATGGCTTGGTCTTATAGGGCAAGGACATGTGACATACACTGCCAATGACACATGCCCTTGCTTGTGTGAAGAACAGCAGTTCGCTCCGTGTGTGCGCTGCTGATAGGCTGACAGACTGCACCTCCCCACTGCAAATGCGGGAAAGAGAAAAAAAAATGGAGATCTTCATTATTCCTGCAGAGATCCATCCCCTGCCCCTCCCCCCACCCCGCTGTACACTCAAACTGCGTATTAACATTAATTTTCATCATTACTGAGAAAAAATCCAGTTATGATTTTGGTGCACGAACAGTTATCGAACATAACCTCGAACAGCCGAATTTTTCTCAAATCGTTCGTGTTCGCCGAACGGCTCGAACACCGCCCAAAACAGCTCGAATTTGAGATTGGCGAACAGTTCGAGTAGAACAACGCTCATCTCTACCCTTCAA
This sequence comes from Phyllobates terribilis, assembly GCF_046119375.1. Taxonomy (NCBI): domain Eukaryota; kingdom Metazoa; phylum Chordata; class Amphibia; order Anura; family Dendrobatidae; genus Phyllobates; species Phyllobates terribilis. The sequence continues at coordinate 279,461,599 of NW_027362769.1, read as the reverse complement.
ACCAGGAGAAGTGGTGTTAAAGAGAAAGAGAAGGAACCATAAACTTGATGACCAGTGGGAGAGAGAACCCTAAACTGTGTTCAACTCAAGGTTTGATAACAGGAAGACCTGTTTAATTACAAAGGACGGAGGAAGAACGACTGCAACAGTATCCAGGGACCATCTGAAGTTGTGTCCAGGTCTGCTAAAACCCCAGGAGCAAGTGCCTCTCACTGTACCGGAGGAGCTAAAGAAGCAGTAATACACACTGAACTAGGAGATTTCCCGGCAGATTGGCCCCAACTAGGAGGAGCAGTAATCATACCTGTAATCACCTTCTACCCACAGCAAGAAGAATCTGTAGGTGCCCCAGAAGAGCCTGCTCAAGGAGAATTCCAGGAAGAAGAATCCCCGGCTGGAGCAGAGCAGGAATGCCCAGCTAATGGTACACTTGCCAGTTCCGCAGAGAGGTCAAGGTAGTCTTGTAGCCCCTCCACACCTAGTACTGACAGAATGGGAAGTAGTGCGAATACCAGTACCACACGCATTCCAGTACCACGCACGTCCACACATAGTACCAAAGGTCAGACCCCTGCCAGATATAGAGAATGAAGGAGGAAATTCTGATTGTATAAATAGTTACCCCTGGGGTATGTTATTATTGTAAAATTGACATGTATTTAATTATTGATGTGTTTTTGCCTTGCAAATGGACAATTTAAGTGATATGGACACTTAACCTTATCTCTAGTTACCTGCAAGAGTATATACATAAAGAACTCTGAGGCTGAGGACTGTGAGCAGTCCAATAACTGTTCCATATAAATAAATGCACTCCCTGGAGTGCCTTGTCGTTGACCACTGAACAAAAACCCGTTTGGCATGGCAGAAGACGTGGTCCATTACCTGGATCACTTATGCCCTGCAGCCACGCCCACGGCCTACGTGGAGGGTTTGCGGACGGGTCCCTCAAGTTACCATGTACTCTTGGTGAAAAGGACACCATTTACTTGAAAAACTCTAACCATTGTACATATATTTATTGTTATTAATGTTTTCTTATGTAACGTTCAAGCAAGTGCCTCCCGTAAAGGGAAGAGTTATTATTGTTAACCTGTTTTTGCAAAAAAAATGCTTCAGTCCGAGAGTACTGTGTTTTACTAGGGGAAAATGTGGCGCCCTGCTGCGCTTGGTGCCACAGAACCCAGAAGGGTGCATGGCTGGATTTCTCCACAAGAGGCCCTCACTACATTCAAACACCTCCACCTTCCACCTCATACCAGCAGAGGGAGCCCTGATAGGGATATATAAAGGGAAGGTGGAGCCAGACAGCTCAGATAGGGTTGAGTTTCCAATTAGTTCAAGTCTACAGAGACAGGAGCACGCAGACTGCTCTGTGAGGCAAGCTAGGCTGGCCAGGAGCTTACACAGAGACAGACATGGAACAGGAGGCCTTATACCCGCTCACTGGGGAGAAGTCCAAAAGTGCGCCCTTCACCTAGAGTACCCTGGACCATATCTACCAGCTGTACCAGTAAAGGTAACGAAGCAAAACCCCTGTCTCTGTCCGTTACTCCTGCTGCGTCATCGTTCCCTACCGGCACCAAAACGCCCAGCGCACCCACCTCCATGGATCCTACACTGCCCTGAGGCCTGCTCCACCTGTGGGGAGCAGTCCCATCAAAGCTGTTCCTAACATCGGCCTCAGTGGACTGTCGCAGCGCTGGTAACCTCTTACCAGAATCCACAGGTGGCGTCACAAACTTTTATTTTCATTGTATTAAACCCCCTTTTTTCGGCGCACTGTCTGCCATGGGCCAGCCACTGTGATATACATATATACTGCCCCAGACAGTAAGGCCCAACAGGGGGCGAGACAATATCCACCGGCAACCAGAGGCCCAGCAGCCGAATACCCCATGGCCCCGGGGGCGCGTCACAGTAATAATACCATACTATGGACTGACTGTCTATATCATTTGCACTAGGCTGTGGACTAACTGACCACAACATTCACAATAGATTATAGACCGGCTCATCCCAGCATTAACACTAGTTGTGGACTTATTAACCACAGTATTTATGCTGAACTAAGGACCGATTGATTATAATATTTAATCTACACTGTGGACTGACTGACCACAACATTTACAGTAGACTGTGGACTGACTGACTACAGCTTTTACAATAAACTGTGTATAGACTAACCACAGTCATTATCCCTGAGATAAGTAATTTTGGCCCTAGTGTGTTATTGGTGTGTATAGCATGTAGCAGGAACATATTATCATATTAATTACGGATAATCGTTGGTCTAGGCTTAAGTTCTAGACTGGCGGAGGTGTAATAACACCCACCTTCCTGATACATGACAATATACTGTATGTGTTTTTTCAAATGTACATCTTCTATACACAACTCCTAGTATAACACCACCATATCTCAGGTACAGAGATAAGGAACATTTCTTCTCATTATCCTCTGTCTTTTATTTCATAACACACCTGTTCTCAGCGGTGACACAAGCAATACGATGATTACGTGAGACTGACCACAGCATTCACCCTAGACCAGGGACTGACAGAACACAGCATTTACACTAGGTGTGCATTGACTGAGCACAGTAGTTATACAATACTCTGGAATGACTGACCACAACATTTACAATAGACTGTGCACTGACTGACCATAGTATTTACACTAGGTGGGGACCGACCGAGCACAGTAATAATACCATACTGTGGACTGACTGTCTATATCATTTGCACTAGTCTGTGGACTAACTGACCACAACATTCACAATAGACTATAGACCGGCTCATCCTAGCAGTAACACCAGTTGTGGACTTATTAACCTCAGTATTTATGCTGAACTAAGGACCGATTTATTCTAATATTTACACTACACTGTGGACTGACTGACCACAACATTTAAAGTAGACTGTGGACTGACTGACTACAGCTTTTACAATAAACTGTGGATAGACTAACCACAGTCATTATCCCTGAGATAAGTAATTTTGGCCCCAGTGTGTTATTGGTGTGTATAGCATGTAGCAGGAACATATTATCATATAGGTTGTCTTTTTACAGTTGACTGAATCCCTAAGAGATATTAGAACGTGAAATTTTTGTTTGTGGACTCCAACAAGAGAATCAGAGGAATCACATAACAGGTAATTAATTCTCGTATTAATTACTGATAATCGTTGGTCTAGGCTTAAGTACTAGACCTGTGGAGGTGTAATAACACCCACCTTTCTGATACATGACAATATACTGTATGTGTTTTTTCAAATGTATATCTTCAATACACAACTTCTAGTATAACACCACCATATCTCAGGTACATAAATAGGGAACAGTTCTTCTCATTATCCTCCGTCTTTTATTTCATAACACACCTGCTCTCAGCGGTGACACAATCAATACCATGATTACACGAGACTGACCACAGCATTCACCCTAGACCAGGGACTGACAGAACACAGCATTTACACTAGGTGTGCATTGACTGAGCACAGTAGTTATACAATACTCTGGAATGACTGACCACAACATTTACAGTAGACTGTGCACCGACTGACCATAGTATTTACACTAGGTGTGGACCGACCGAGCACAGGAATAATATCATACTGTGGACTGACTGTCTATATCATTTGCACTAGTCTGTGGGCTTACTGACCACAACATTCACAACAGATTATAGACCGGCTCATCCCAGAACTAACACTAGTTGTGGACCTATTAACCACATTATTTATGCTGAACTAAGGACAGACTGATTATAATACTTACACTACACTGTGGAATGACTGATCACAACATTTACAATAGACTGTGCACCGACTGACCATAACATTTACACTAGGTGTGGACCGACCGAGAACAGTAATAATAGCAGTCTGTGGACTGACTGTCACACCAGGTGTAAGTGCAACACAGAGAGAAAAGGGAGAGGGAGCCCAGACGCTAGGGAAAGGGGGAAGTGGAGACCTCCTAGTCTGGTCTATCGTCACCCTGTCTCAACTAATGTTCCTATATAGCCTCCTCAGCTATCGTCGATTGCGTGTTTCACCCTACCGTCGCTGGCGTATGCCTACGGCTAGGGATGGAAGGAGATGAGCACTTGTCAACTTCCACTAAAACTCTAAAGACAACAAGTTAAGACAAAATAGGGGAAATGGCTTAGCTTTAGATGAACTCCAAATGTGCACACGGCCTCAAGCTCCAGAGAGGACGAGGTACTGCTCCTGCTAAGCTTCACAAGTAGAAATAAATACAACCAAGGATTTCAGCCGGAAGTCAATGAAGCTGGACATGTTTGCTGAAGCTCTGTGACCCCGCCAAGCTATCTTTAACAATCCTTCTGCATTCTCAGCCATTTTAGGCCCTTTTTGCCCACATATTACTCTCCTGAATGTGAGCTACCATCTGAGACCTCTCTGGACCGGATGGGCCTCATTTAGGCGAAGATAGGGATTGAGGCCTACTCCCGCCTCGTGACGGCGACTTCTCCAGAGGACTCTCACCCATCCCTGCATCATCGCCAGCCTACCTCTCCAGTGCAGAGGCCCGCAACCACGGATTGAGGTACTGTGACAGACGGGGTCCCTCTGTGGAGCCTTTGCAGGAGACCGTGGTGCGCGGTGCTGAGACGTGGGGAGCCTGTGTCGGCGCTTGGACCAGTGCAAGGCTGCGGTGTTTCCTGCCCCAAGGACCAGCCCATCGTTCATCGCGGATAGATGCCCTGCTGGTCGGGGCACGCGGTGTCGGCGAGGGACTCGGAGCCTAGTGTCTCCTGGGGCGACTGAGGGTGAGGAGAGGAGTTTGAGAAGAGGGACGCCATCTTGGGACGCGGCCCCCTTCTGTAACCCGTGTTCAGCGGAGCCTGCAGTGGTGGAGGTGTGGTGCTGCTATCGCAGGAGCGACGGGCCGGTGACCCCCCCCCCCCCTCTTCCCTTCAGAGAACAGGAGAACCGGAAGGAAGTGAAGATCCGACTGGCAGAGGGGCATGGGCGGATCGCTGCCGCCAACTTGTATTTAAGGGTCGCTGCGCCAGACCTTGCGCGGTGAGTAACCTCTCCAGTGGCTAAACAATCCTCCTATCATTCCCCCGTTATCTCTCAGCATACTACCAACCTGCAGTGGCTCTTCTACTTTATCTGAGCTTTAGGACTTCCCCTGCACTATCACTCATAAAAGGCCATTGGTGTGTGTGTGTAGGTGAAATTTGAACTGGAGAAGGAGCAAAAGTGCAGACATAGGATTTGGATGCTGCAGTATGCTACTGCCACCTACTGTCCTTTTTTGGAATTGCACTTGCTGCACGTATTCTACAGTATGACTTAGTATAGAAATGACTCTATGATCTTCTAAATATTAATATTCGGACCACTGACAATATCCTGTAACACATATTAAATTGCCAACTACAAGTTCACCCCTTATACTGCATACGCCTCTCGGGGAAAGCAACATGAGTCCTAATAGACAACAATCTGCAGCTGAGAAACTGAAGCCCTATGCCAGAGGGAATAACTCAGCGACAGCCAGGGGTGGATTAAGAGTAGCAAGGGCCCCGGACAGTTTAGAAGGCGCGGCCCCCCCCCACACACACACACACCTGATTTATCACGTGACATGTCACATGATCCCCTGTGATAGATCATGTGATAGTTCACGGGAAATTAATTTGGCACAATATTAATTGTGCTGCCCCATCTGAGAGCAGCACAATATATGGGCAGATACCCTGATTCCAGCGATGTGTCACTTTTTCAGCTGCTTGTTGTCATTTTGAGAAAATCTGCTGCAGATCTAGCAGCTCTCTGAATGCTGCGCTCTGTATAGCCCCGCCCACACCACTGATTGGCAGCTTTCTGCCCATGCTCAGTGTACACAGAAATCTACTGATCAGTGATGGGGGTGGGGTCCTACAGAACTTACTAGTCAATTACCTTCTGACAAATCAATGATTTTATCAAAACAACACTAAGCAGCCCAGTAAGTGACACATTACTGGAATCAGTGCCTCTAACCCTACATTATGCTGCTCTCAGATTAGGTGGCAAAAACCTGATGACAGATTCCCTTTAAAGGAGCTGTAAACACAAAAAAGTTTGTATTAAAGAAATACAAGCCATTTGTGAAATTAACTTTTTTTCATTGTTAATTCACATTAGACTGTATCTTCAACACTTTTGTCAGCAGGTCTTATTACAGACTCTGAATAGGGCAGCTCTCTCCCTCTCCCTCAGCAGAAAGTCACAGCATGGTTAAAAAACGGGATCTTTTATGATTTTCTCATAATAAATAAAAAAGGACATGCAAGTCCTCCAAACTATTTTCCGTTTCTGTATAGGGGAGATCCTAAATCTTTCTTGTTCTTTAGTTGATCACATGTCAAAAAGGCAAAGCATTTACTATGAACTCGCCTAAAAAAATATACACTTGGAGAGTAATATCATCATCTGCATGTAAATATTCCTTGACTCTAAGGGCTCGCTCACACTGTCGTATAACACGGCCGAATGCTATGTGATGTTTTATCGGATAGGACTCGGCCCTATGTTATACTATTGGACAGTGCAGAGCTGCGATTATTGGCATGAGAAAATAATCTCATTCGATATTCGGACCATGTGCACCCATACAAGTCTATGGGTGCACGTAAAACATTGGACTGCACTCGGATGTCATCCAAGTGCAGTCCGATGAACACTCACAGAGACTATGGAGAAGATGGAGAAATTAAGTTCTCCATCTTTTCCATATCTGTGCTGCGAGAGAATCGGATCACACTCAGTTGAAGCTCTGACAGAGTTTGAGCCGAGTGTCATTAGCATAATTGGCCCTATTCTCTTGCATGAGAGAATATATGGCTTAGTGAGTGGACCATAAAACTGAATAGTAGTGACGGACAGGCACCTCACAAGCGGGATCCATGTAGCTCTCAGATGTCATGTAGGTAGGGCTTCATTCCATGGGGTAGGGCTTAATTTCAGGATATATAAAAAAAATGGACTTCAAATAAAAATTAAATGAACACAAAAAGCACTAATTGAATTATTTTTTTTCGTATTTATGTTTGCAGCCCCTTTAAAAACCCTTTGAGGACCAAGGCACATATATGTCCCATAGTTTTAAGCTGGAAAAAAATTTGATTGAATAAAATTTAAGGTCCTCCAAGGTTTAAGTAGGTCATTAATTCATATGAATACTTGCTCATACAATTGCACATGCCAAAAGATGAAGAAGAACAGAATCAAAAATATGACATTAAGTGGAGCACTTACAGGTATTCAAGGTGAAAGAGACCAGCAAAGGCATCGTCTCGAATGACAGTAAATGAGTTAGAATTCAGCAAGCTGAAAATGAAGACAGCAGGTTAGAAGCGAACCAGACTTTATGGTGCTCAGAATTAGTCAAGCAGAATTTATTGACTGCTGTTGCAAAGCACTGAGACTCCCGCAGTGTATAGATGGCGCCGTGCGGCCTCCCGCTGTGTATAGATGGCGCCGTGCGGCCTCCCGCTATGTATAGATGGCACCGTATAGATGGCTACGTGCGGCCTCCTGCTGAGTATGCATGTATAGATGGCTACGTGCGGCCTCCTGCTGAGTATAGAGGCCGCACGGCGCTCCCCCCAGAGACAGCAGGAGGCCGCACAGCGCCATCTATACTCAGCGGGGGGCCACACGGCGACATCTATACTCAGCGGGGGGCCGCACGTAGCCATCTATACACAGCGGGGGGCGCACGTAGCCATCTATACACAGCGGGGGGCCACACGGCGCCGTCTATACACAGCGGGGGGCCGCACGTAGCCATCTATACACAGCGGGGGGCCGCACGTAGCCATCTATACACAGCGGGAGGCCACACGGCGCCCCCCCAGAGACATCAGGAGGCCGCACGGTGCCAACTATACTCAGCAGGAGGCCGCATGCAGTCATACACACACACAAACATATACAGACACGCATAAACACATTTGAAACACAAAAATACATACAAACAGACATCACACAATGACATCTGCCCACACACACACACAAACAGACAAACATCACACACACACACCTGCCCACACACACATCTGTGTGTGTGTGTATGTATAGTGTGTGTGTGTGTGTATAATGTGTGTGTATGTATAGTGTGTGTGTATGTATAGTGTGTGTGTATAATGTGTGTGTATGTATAGTGTGTGTGTATGTATAGTGTGTATAATGTGTGTGTATGTATAGTGTGTGTGTGCGTGTGTATAATTTGTGTGTGTGTATTTTTTTTTTAAGTTAAAAATAAGTAAAATGCATGTGGCATCAATATCAAGACTCAAGATATAAGGGCCTATTCACACTGAATTTTGCAATGCATTCATCTCCTCTTTCCAGGCTTCTATCTAAATCCCTGAAAAATGGCATTCAGATGGGCCTTGACATAGCCATTGATTTGAACAAAGGCAAACCGAGGCTAAAGTCTGAATCTTTAGGCTCCATTTGCTCTGCTTTCAGATGTCTCATTTCAGACAGCACAATCCTGAATTTCAGGGATTCAGTTGTAAGCCTTGTGTAAAGACCTGAATGCAGCGCTGAATGTAGTGTGAATAGGTCCTTACATCCTACACCACCTCAGGGGATTGTTGTTATGGAGTATTGCCCCTGGGTGGCCGCAGTTATGACCACCACCAGGGCTTGCGGTCACCCACCCTAGCTTTGGTATTCTGGGGAGCTGGTATAATGAATATCTGAGAAGAGCCCTAGAGAAGCAAGAACATTGGACAACCAAGAGGTGGTGGCCTCAAGTCAGGTATAGTGTTCAACAGGGCAAGCCTTTCTAACCTGCCCCCCTCCCCCCCACACACACACATATACACACACCTGCCCACACAGACACACACACCTGCCCACACACACACACACACACCTGCCCCCACACACACACACACCTGCCCCCACACACACACACACATATACACACACACACCTGCCCACACACACACACACACATACCTGCCCACACACACACACACCTGCCCACACACACACACCTGCCCACACACACCTGCCCACACACACACACACACACACCTGCCCACACACACACACACATGCCCACACACACACACACCTGCCCCCCCCCACACACACACCTGCCCACACACACACACCTGCCCACACACACCTGCCCACACACACACACACACCTGCCCACACACACACCTGCCCACACACACACACACCTGCCCACACACACACACACACACCTGCCCACACACACACCTGCCCCCACACACACACACCTGCCCACACACACACACCTGCCCACACACACACACACATATACACACACACACCTGCCCACACACACACACACACCTGCCCACACAGACACCTGCCCACAAACACACACACCTGCCCACACACACACACACATATACACACACACACACCTGCCCACACACACACACACATATACACACACACACCTGCCCACACACACACCTGCCCACAAACACACACACACCTGCTCACACACACACACATATACACACACACACATATACACACACACACACACACCTGCCCACACACACACACATATACACACACACACACCTGCCCACACACACACACACCTGCCCACACACACCTGCCCACAAACACACACACACCTGCCCACACACACATCTGCCCACACACACACACACATACACACACACTCACCATCCCCCGGCTCCATTCCTCCTGCCTGCTCTGTCTCTTTTCCGGTGCAGCACTGCAGGCTGGGGCGCACTGCGTGACGTCACAGCTAGGAGACACAGCCGCGCACAGCGCCGTGTCTCCTAGCAGTGACGCGGCCGGGCCAGCACAGGGAAGTTAACTGCTGCAGTGCTGGCCCGGCCGATGAAGAAGTAGCGGCGGCCGCTGCTGGGGGAGCGGTCCGGGCCCCCCCCTCCCGCCACTGCTACCGCTATGTGCCGCGGCGGCCCGCACAAATAATGAGGGCAATCCGGCATTAGACACACCGCCTGGAGCCGCGGGCCCCCTGCCGGCTAAGGGCCCCGGGCGGTCGCCCGAATTGCCCTCATTATAATCCACCTATGGCGACAGCCCAGAGATCCTCAAAACTATCTCAAGGGGAGACACCATTACTGCAAGAACCAGATGATATGGACTCAGACCCTACTCTGAAGTAGGTCTCTACACAATTGCTGGCTGCTATTCAAGACAGCACAGCCTCCCTTACTGGGAAAATTGAGGAGGTTAAAACTGATCTGGGACTCCTTCGCAATGATATGTCAAATCTGGGAGAGAAAGTCCGACAGGCGGAGGATAGAATCTCGAATCTGGAGGACCAAATAACACCTTTGCCAGAGCGTATTCGAGAAATAGAACAAAAAATGGAACTGTGTATACAAAAGAATGATGATTTGGAGAATAGACTGAGGCAAAAAAACATCCGTATAATTGTATTGCCTGAGAGAGCAGAAGGAAACAACCCGAGTGACTTTGTGGAAAAATGGATACGTAGCCTATTTCCAGATGCCACCTTTTCTGGAAAGATAGAGACTATACTCTACAATTGGCACGGAAGGCCCAAGTGATTAAACATGAAAGCGTCACCGTAATGTTGTTTCCGGACTTTTCAGCTGACTTACAGAAACAAAGGACCTCATTCATATCGATTAAAAGACGTCTGAAAAGTTCTAATGTGAGCTATTCTATGGCATATCCAGCCAGGCTAAGGATGGTGGATGGTGAGAGGGTAGTTTTCTTTCAGAATCTTGTGGAAGGGGAGGAGTGGATTTCCAGGAGAGAGAGACGTCAGAGGCAGTAATGATAATACATGTTGATATGAAAAGTTTATTGTATTAACATTGAATTATTTGATTCAGATAGAGGACATCAATTTAAATCCTGAAGGATATTGATGAAATCAGAATACCTCTCTGAATTTAATCTAATGTCCGATTATCAAAACAAAACAGAACTTACACACATACTTCTTATTCTAGAGGTGTAGTTACCATTGTGCATAAGTCAGTGAGATGGTCAGTGCAAACTGCCAAAAGAGACTCAGAGGGTAGATTTATTTTCATATACGCATTTATAGATATGATGCCATATGTAATACTCAACATATACAACCTACCACCAGCCAAAATGGATGTACTCCAACAGGCAGTGATTTTTGCATCACAGTACCCAGATGCTAAAATGTTATGTATGGGAGACTTTAATATGATTCTTAATACACTCTTGGATAAAATGAGCCCTGCAAACACTAGGTCTGATAGTCAGGACATCACTTCTTTACATACTTTCATAACGGAGGTGGGTTGGATTGATTTGTGGAGACAGCAGCACCCACTCGAGAGAATTTTCCTGCTATACACCTGCTGTTCGATGTTTATCTAGAATTGATCATATATTTGGAAACAGTACTGCATTTTCAGATTTAAGTAAAATTGAATATTCCCCTAGAACGGTATCGGATCACGCTGCGCTGATAGCATCCCTTCATTTGGGGGGTCCTAATAGACCCAAGAGGTTTCGCATACATCCGTTTTGGTTGTCCCTTATAGAACGTGATAGGATACCAGATCAAGTGGAAGTATTTATAACGGACCATGGGGACTTCCCTGACAGATTGATAGTATGGGACACACTTAAAGCATATACAGTGCTGGCCAAAAGTATTGGCACCCCTGCAATTCTGTCAGATAAAACTCAGTTTCTTCCTGAAAATGATTGCAATCACAAATTCTTTGGTATTATTCTCTTCATTTAATTTGTCTTCAATGAAAAAAACACAAAAAGAATTGTCCTAAAGCCAAATTGGATATAATTCCACACCAAACCTAAAAAAGGGGGTGGACAAAAGTATTGGCACCATTTGAAAAATCATGTGATGCTTCTCTAATTCGTGTAATTAACAGCACCTGTAACTTACCTGTGACACCTAACAGTTGTTGGCAATAACTAAATCATACTTGCAGCCAGTTAACATGGATTAAAGTTGACTCAACCTCTGTCCTGTATCCTTGTGTGTACCACATTGAGCATGGAGAAAAGAAAGAAGACCAAAGAACTGTCTGAGGACTTGAGAAACCAAATTGTGAGGAAGCATGAGCAATCTCAAGGCTACAAGTCCATCTCCAAAGACCTGAATGTTCCTGTGTCTTCCGTGCGCAGTATCATCAAGAAGTTTAAAGCCCATGACACGGTGGCTAACCTCCCTGGATGTGTACGGAAAAGAAAAATTGACGAGAGATTTCAACGCAAGATTGTGCGGATGGTGGATAAAGAACCTCGACTAACATCCAAACAAGTTCAAGCTGACCTGCAGTCCGAGGATACAACAGTGTCAACCCGTACTATCCGTCGGCGTCTGAATGAAAAGGGACTGTATGGTAGGATACCCAGGAAGACCCCACTTCTTACCCCGAGACATAAAAAAGCCAGGCTGGAGTTTGCCAAAACTTACCTGAGAAAGCCTAAAACGTTTTGGAAGAATGTTGTCTGGTCAGATGAGACAAAAGTAGAGCTTTTTGGCAAAAAGCATCAACATAGAGTGTACAGGAAAAAAAAAGAGGCATTCAAAGAAAAGAACACGGTCCCTACAGTCAAACATGGCGGAGGTTCCCTGATGTTTTGGGGTTGCTTTGCTGCCTCTGGCACTGAACTGCTTGACCGTGTGCATGGCATTATGAAGTCTGAAGACTACCAACAAATTTTGCAGCATAATGTAGGGCCCAGTGTGAGAAAGATGGGTCTCCCTCAGAGGTCATGGGTCTTCCAGCAGGACAATGACCCAAAACACACTTCCAAAAGCACTATAAAATGGTTTTAGAGAAAGCACTGGAGACTTCTAAGGTGGCCAGCAATGAGTCCAGACCTGAATCCCATAGAACACCTGTGGAGAGATATCAAAATGGCAGTTTGGAGAAGGCACCCTTCAAATATCAGGGACCTGGAGCAGTTTGCCAAAGAAGAATGGTCTACAATTCCAGCAGAGCATTGTAAGAAACTCATTGATGGTTACTGGAAGCGGTTGATCGCAGTTAATTTGGCTAAAGGTTGTGCAACCAAGTATTAGGCTGAGGGTGCCAATACTTTTGTCCGGCCCTTTTTTGGAGTTTTGTGTGAAATGATCAATGATTTGATTTTTGCTTCATTCTCTTTTGTGTTTTTTCCTTGCAAGCAAATTAAATTAAGAGAATAATACCAAAGAATTTGTGATTGCAATCATTTTCAGGAAGAAACTGAGCTTTATCTGACAGAATTGCAGGGGTGCCAATACTTTTGGCCAGCACTGTACCTGACAGGAGCCCATAGATTCTGCTGCCTCCAATAATATATACCTGACAGGAGCCCATACATTCTGCTACCTCCAATAATATATACCTGGTAGGAGCCCTTACATTCTGCTACCTCCAATAATATATACCTGACAGGAGCCCAAAGATTCTGCTGCCTCCAATAATATATAACTGACAGGAGCCTATAGATTCTGCTGCCTCCAATAATATATACCTGGTAGGAGCCCATACATTCTGCTGCCTCCAATAATATATACCTGACAGGAGCCCATACATTCTGCTGTCTCCAATAATATATATCTGGTAGGAGCCCATACACTCTGCTGCCTCCAATAATATATATATGGTAGGAGCCCATAGATTCTCCTGCCTCCAATAATATATACCTGGTAGGAGCCCATACATTCTGCTGTCTCCAATAATATATATCTGGTAGGAGCCCATACACTCTGCTGCCTCCAATAATATATATATGGTAGGAGCCCATACATTCTGCTGCCTCCAATAATATATACCAGGTAGGAGCCCATACATTCTGCTACCTCCAATAATATATACCTGACAGGAGCCCAAAGATTCTGCTGCCTCCAATAATATATAACTGACAGGAGCCTATAGATTCTGCTGCCTCCAATAATATATACCTGGTAGGAGCCCATACATTCTGCTGCCTCCAATAATATATACCTGACAGGAGCCCATACATTCTGCTGTCTCCAATAATATATATCTGGTAGGAGCCCATACACTCTGCTGCCTCCAATAATATATATATGGTAGGAGCCCATAGATTCTCCTGCCTCCAATAATATATACCTGGTAGGAGCCCATACATTCTGCTGTCTCCAATAATATATATCTGGTAGGAGCCCATACACTCTGCTGCCTCCAATAATATATATATGGTAGGAGCCCATACATTCTGCTGCCTCCAATAATATATACCTGGTAGGAGCCCATACATTCTGCTACCTCCAATAATATATACCTGACAGGAGCCCAAAGATTCTGCTGCCTCCAATAATATATAACTGACAGGAGCCCATAGATTCTGCTGCCTCCAATAATACAGTTAGGTCCATATATATTTGGACAGAGACAACATTTTTCTAATTTAGGCTCTAGACATTACCACAATGAATTTTAACCACTTCGCACCAGAGCCTGTTTTTGCCTTCGTGACCGGGCCAATTTTTTCAATTCTGACCACTGTCACTTTATGAAGTAATTACTCTGGAACGCTTCAACGTATTCCCCTGATTCTGAGATTGTTTTTTCGTGACATATTCTCCTTCATGATACTGGTAAAATTTCTTCGATATAACTTACGTTTATTTGTGAAAAAATCGGAAATTTGGCTAAAATTTAGAAAATTTTGCAATTTTCTAACTTTGAATTTTCATGCCCTTAAATCAGAGAGATGTGTCACACAAAATAGTTAATAAATAACATTTCTACATGTCTACTTTACATCAGCACAATTTTGGAACCAAAATTTTTTTTTGTTAGGGAGCTATAAGGGTTAAAAGTTGACCAGCGATTTCTCATTTTTTCAACAAAATTTACAAAAACATTTTTTTAGGGACCACATCATATTTGAAGTCACTTTGAGGGGTCTTTATGACAGAAAATACCAAAAAGTGACACCATTCTAAAAACTGCACCCCTCAAGGTGCTCAGAACCACATTCAAAAACTTTATTAACCCTTCAGGTGCTTCACAGGAATTTTTGGAATGTGGAAGAAAAAAATTAACATTTAGCTTTTTTCACAAAAATGTTACTTTAGACCCAATTTTTTCTATTTTCACAGGGGTAACAGGAAAAAGTGTACCCCAAATTTTTTTGTGCAATTTCTCTTGAGCGTGCTGATACCCCATATGTGAGGGAAAACCACTGTTTGGGCGCACTGCAGGGTTCGGAAGGGAAGGAGCGCCATTAGACTTTTTGAATATAAAATGTGTCTGAATAATTAGCAGATGCCATGTTGAGTTTGGAGAGCTCCTGATGTGCCTAAACAGTGGAAACCCCCCACAAGTGACACCATTTTGGAAACTAGACCCCTTAGGGAACTTATCTAGATATGTGGTGAGCACCTTGAACCCCAAGGTGCTTCACAGAAGTTTATAATATTGAGCTGTAAAAATAAAATTTTCACATTTTTCCCACAAAAACGTTTTTCATCCCTTAATTTTGCATTATCATAAGGGTAATAGGAAAAATTGCACCATGATATTTGTTGTGCAATTTCTCCTGAACACGCTGATACCCCATATGTGGAGGCAAACGACTGTTTGGGCGCACGGCAGGGTTTGAAAGGGAAGGAGCGCCATTTGACTTTTTGAATGTAAAATTTGTCTGAATAATTAGCGGACGCCATGTTGCGTTTGGAGAGCTCCTGAAGTGCCTAAACAGTGGAAACCCCCCACAAGTGACACCATTTTGGAAACTAGACCCCTTAGGGAACTTATCTAGATGTGTGGTGAGCACCTTGAACCCCAAGGTGCTTCACAGAAGATTATAATATTGAGCTTTAAAAATAACATTTTCTAATTTTTCCCACAAAACCGTTTTTCAGCCCTTAATTTTGCATTATCATAAGGGTAATAGGATAAATTGCACCATGAAATTTGTTGTGCAATTTCTCCTGAGTACGCCGATACCCCATATGTGGGGGAAAACCACTGCTTTGGTGTACGGCAGGGTTCGGAAGAGAAAGGAGCGCTATGTTGGCTGGGATAGGCAGCAGACACCATGTCACATTTGAAGAGTCGCTGACATGCCGAAACAGCAGAAACCCCCACAAGTGACCCCATTTTGTAAACTACACCTCTCAGGGAATTCATCTAGGGAAGTAGTGAGTATTTTTTAATTTTTAAATTTATACCATTGGGCAGTGAAAAAAGCATAATTATATTTTTACCACAAAAAAATGTTTTACCCTCAGATTTTACATTTTCACACAGGGCAATGGGTAAAAATGGTGCCGAAATGTGTCACACAATTTCTTCTAAAAGTGGCAATACCCCATATGTGGCTGTATCGTACCGCTCAGCCATACGGCGAGATCTGGGGGGGACGGAGCGCTATTTGACAATTGGAGAACAAATTATTGTAGAATAGGCATTTGGATTTGGGAGCACAAAATTTTCTGAATTTCTTTTGGGGGGCAAGGGCCATTTCGCTTTTCCAGAGCCTTTCTGCTACCAGTAACTTGGAAGTCCCTTATATTTTTAACAGATGACAGACCTGAGTGGGGACTAGCTTTTTTTAAGGACTGAGTTGAAGCTTTTATTGGGAACATTTTATGTAACATTTATCCGGCGCTCTAGGCTGAGCACTTACATCGGGGTTTCCATCTAAATTTCCAAGTGATGTAATTCAGATTAAACCCCTGCGGGATCCATTCACTGTAATGAGGCAGCAGAGTTACTCTGGACTCCGTCTGGCCTCTGTTTAGCGGTGTCCTTTTTTTCAGAAGTGCACAAAACTGGCCAACCGCACTTTTATGCACGCCTAAAACAAATGACACCGTGGGATCCCAGGCTAGACGGCATCCACAGTGGTCTATATCTGCCTCATTACAGGGAATCTTCCGTCATGGGTTCTGGCTGAATCACGTATTTCAGAGATTTACACGGAAACTCTGGTGTAAGTGCTCAGCGCAGAGCGCAGGATAAATGTGAGCAGAGCCTTGCTGCGATCTTTCGGAGACATAATAAACAAATCAGTAGCAGGTGAAGAATTGGTTTTATTTATTTTTTACGCCGCTCCTCGTGCGGTATAAGTGATGAGATTACTTTATTCTTCGGGTTGGTGCGATTACAGAGATACCAGATTTATATCGGGTTTTTATGACTGACAGCTGTCACACACTAAAAGACGCTTTTTTTTGCAACACCATATTTTGAGAGCTATAATTTTTCCATATTTCGGCCGACAGTCATGTGATGGCTTGTTTTTTGCGGGACGAGTTGACATTTTTATTGGTACCATTTTTGGGTACGGGACATTTTTTTGATCGCTTTCTATTCCGTTTTTTGGGAGGTAAAATTAACAAAAACCAATTCAGGAATTGTTCTTTGAGGTTTTTTTTATGCCGTTCTGCGTGTGGTAAAAGCGATCAGGCAGCATTATTCTTCGGGTCAGTACGTTTACAGCGATACTACACTTACTGTATATTTTTTTATATTTTGGCGCTTTTACACAATAAAACAAATTTATAGAAAAAAATATTTTTTTTGCATTGCTTTATTCCGAGCACTATAACTTTTTTATTTTTCGACTGATGGAGCTGTATGGCGGCTTGTTTTTTGCGGAACAAGATGACGTTTTCAGCGGTACCATTTTTATTTCTATTTTGCTGTTTGATCGCATTTTTTTCCACTTTTTGTTTGGCGATATGATGAAAAAGCATTTTTTTTGCTCCGTTATTTATTTATTTTTATTACGGTGTGCACAGAAGAAGTTAATTAGTATGACAGTTTTATAGCTCGGGTTGTTTTGGACGCGGCGATACCAAATATGTGTTCTTTTTTTGGTTTTGTAAAAATATACGGATTTATTGGTTTAATATTTTATTTATTTATTTTTATTTATTTTGTGATTTTTTTTTTAACAGTTTAAAAACTTTTTTTTACATTTTTACTTAGTCCCTGTATGGGACATTAATTTTTATTTTTCTGATCACTGATCTCATGTAATGTAATAGACATATATTACATTACATTACATGAGATCTTCCCTGTTTCAGTCAGAGTCTCCTGTCTGGCTCAGCTTGCAGGCTGAGCCAGACAGGACACCATATATGGCAGAGCTGGAGGCGGTCATGTGACCTCCAGCTGCCATAGCAACCCCAGGTCCTCAGCTTTCATTTGAGGGTATCCACATTAAAATTGGATGAAGGGTTTAGGAGTTTCAGCTCCTTAACATGTGCCACCCTGTTTTTAAAGGGACCAAAAGTAATTGGACAATTGCCTCCAAGGCTATTTCATGGACAGGTGTGGGCAATCCCTTCGTTATGTCATTCTCAATTAAGCAGATAAAAGGTCTGGAGTTGATTTGAGGTATGGTGCTTGCATTTGGAAGGTTTTGCTGTGAAGTAAACATGCGGTCAAAGGAGCTCTCCATGCAGGTGAAACAAGCCATCCTGAGGCTGGGTGCCCACGTAGCGTTTTTCAAGCGTTTATGCTGCGGAATTTCCGCAGCGGAAACGCTTGTTAAACGCTAGGTAATCCGCACCCCATGGTCGCCAAGGGGATTCCGCATGTTCTATGCACATGCTGCGGATTTTTCCGCAGCGTTTATGCTGCGTTCAAAAATCCGCAGCATGTCATTTAATTTTGCGGTAGCGCAGCGGAACTCCCGCCATTGACTTGCATTGAAACGCATAGAAACCGCGACTGTACATTTCTACAAGCGGCTTCTATGCGTTTCTATGTGCGGATGGTACCCAGTTCTGGAGGAGAGGAGACTCTCATCCAGACCTGGGTACCATTGTACCTGTAAAAAAAGAATAAAATAACAAATAAAGTTATATTCACCTGTCCGGCGTCTTCTCTCTGAAAGCCGGCATCGCTTGAGGAACTGCGGTGACGTCACAGTCATGTGACCGCAGGCCCTTCACCGCTCTGTCTCGCGATATGCCGGCAGCCGGGAACCAGCCAGGAATGAGCGCTGCAGCCACGCCGGGGCCTCAAGGGTGAGTATAGCTTTATTTGTTTTAATTTTTACGGTTCACACTGTATAAATCCATGCTGTTTGCATGGATTTATACAGTGTGACCTAGTTGTCAAGCACTTTCCAAGTGATGCTATCGCCTGGAAAGCGCTTGTCGATCTGCATGCAGAAACGCATGTGAATCCGCATGTGGATCCGCATGTATTCTGCAGGAAAAATGCATGCACAATCTGCATGCGTTTTTTCTGCCAGGGAGATGCAGAAATGCTGCAGAAATTTTCTGCTTCATTTCTGCATCGTGGGCACATAGCCTTAAGCTGCAAAAACAGAAAAAACCCATCCGAGAAATTGCTAAAATATTAGGAGTGGCAAAATCTACAGTTTGGTACATCCTGAGAAAGAAAGAAAGCACTGCTGAACTCATCAATGCAAAAAGACCTGGGGGCCCACGGAAGACAACAGTGGTGGATGATCGTAGAATAATCTCCATGGTGAAGAGAAATCCCTTCACAACAGCCAACCAAGTGAGCAACACTCTCCAGGAGGTAGGCGTATCAATATCCAAATCTACCATAAAGAGAAGACTGCATGAAAGTAAATACAGAGGGTTCACTGCACGGTGCAAGCCACTCATAAGCATCAAGAATAAAAAGGCTAGACAGGACTCTGCTAAAAAACATCTAAAAAAGCCAGCACAGTTCTGGAAGAACATTCTTTGGACAGATGAAACCAAGATCAACCTCTACCAGAATGATGAAAAGAGAAAAGTATGGCGAAGGCGTGGTACAGCTCATGATCCAAAGCATACCACATCATCTGTAAAACACGGCGGAGGCAGTGTGATGGCATGGGCATGCATGTCTGCCAGTGGCACTGGGTCACTAGTGTTTATTGATGATGTGACACAGGACAGAAGCAGCCGAATGAATTCTGATGTATTCAGAGCCATACTGTGTGCTCAGATCCAGCCAAATGCAACCAAACTGATTGGTCGTCGTTTCATACTACAGATGGACAATGACCCAAAACATAAAGCCAAAGCAACCCAGGAGTTTATTAAAGCAAAGAAGCGGAATATTCTTGAATGGCCAAGTCAGTCACCTGATCTCAACCCAATTGAGCATGCATTTCACTTGTTAAATGTTAAGGAGCTGAAACTCCTAAACCCTTCATCCAGTTTTAATGTGGATACCCTCAAATGAAAGCTGAAAGTCTGAACTTCAACTGCATCTGAATTGTTTTGTTTAAAATTCATTGTAGTAATGTCTAGAAATAAAATTAGAAAAATGTTGTCTGTGTCCAAATATATATGGACCTAACTGTATATACCTGACAGGAGCCTATAGATTCTGCTGCCTTCAATAATATATACCTGACAGGAGCCCATACACTCTGCTGCCTTCAATAATATATACCTGACAGGAGCCCATACATTCTGCTGCCTCCAATAATATATACCTGACAGGAGCCCATACATTCTGCTGTCTCCAATAATATATACCTGACAGGAGCCCATACATTCTGCTGTCTCCAATAATATATACCTGACAGGAGCCCATACATTCTGCTGTCTCCAATAATATATACCTGACAGGAGCCCATACATTCTCCTACCTCCAATAATATATATCTGGTAGGAGCCCATACATTCTGCTGCCTCTAATAATATGTACCTGACAGGAGCCCACACATTCTGCTGGCTCCAATAATATATACCTGACAGGAGCCCATACACTCTGCTGCCTCCAATAATATATACCTGACAGGAGCCCATACATTTTGCTGCCTCAAATAATATATACCTGACAGGAGCCCATAGATTCTGCTGCCTCCAATAACATATACCTGACAGGAGCCCATACATTCTGCTGCCTCCAATAATATATACCTGACAGGAGCCCATACATTCTGCTGCCTCCAATAATATATACCTGGTAGGAGCCCATACATTCTGCTGCCTCCAATAATATATACCTGACAGGAGCCCATACATTCTCCTGCCTCCAATAATATATACCTGACAGGAGCCCATACATTCTGCTGCCTCCAATAATATATACCTGGTAGGAGCCCATACATTCTGCTGCCTCCAATAATATATACCTGACAGGAGCCCATAGATTCTGCTGCCTCCAATAATATATACCTGACAAGAGCCCATACATTCTGCTGGTTCCAATAATATATACCTGGTAGGAGCCCATACATTCTGCTGCCTCCAATAATATATATCTGGTAGGAGCCCATACATTCTGCCGTCTCCAATAATATATACCTGACAGGAGCCCATACATTCTCCTGCCTCCAATAATATATATATGATAGGAGCCCATACATTCTGCTGCCTCCAATAATATATACCTGACAGGAGCCCATACATTCTGCTGCCTCCAATAATATATACCTGACAGGAGCCCATACATTCTGCTGCCTCCAATAATATATACCTGGTAGGAGCCCATACATTCTGCTGCCTCCAATAATATATACCTGACAGGAGCCCATACATTCTCCTGCCTCCAATAATATATACCTGACAGGAGCCCATACATTCTGCTGCCTCCAATAATATATACCTGGTAGGAGCCCATACATTCTGCTGCCTCCAATAATATATACCTGACAGGAGCCCATAGATTCTGCTGCCTCCAATAATATATACCTGAGAGGAGCCCATACATTCTGCTGGTTCCAATAATATATACCTGGTAGGAGCCCATACATTCTGCTGCCTCCAATAATATATATCTGGTAGGAGCCCATACATTCTGCTGTCTCCAATAATATATACCTGACAGGAGCCCATACATTCTCCTGCCTCCAATAATATATATATGATAGGAGCCCATACATTCTGCTGCCTCCAATAATATATACCTGGTAGGAGCCCATACATTCTGCTGTCTCCAATAATATATACCTGGTAGAAGCCCATACATTCTGCTGCCTCCAATAATATATATCTGGTAGGAGCCCATACATTATGCTGCCTGCAATAATATATACCTGACAGGAGCCCATAGATTCTGCTGCCTCCAATAACATATACCTGACAGGAGCCCATAGATTCTGCTGCCTCCAATAATATATACCTGACAGGAGCCCATAGATTCTGCTGCCTCCAATAATATATACCTGACAGGAGCCCATAGATTCTACTGCCTCCAATAATATATACCTGACAGGAGCCCATACATTCTGCTGCCTCCAATAATATATATCTGACAGGAGCCCATAGATTCTGCTGCCTCCAATAATATATACCTGACAGGAGCCCATACATTCTGCTGCCTCCAATAATATATACCTGGTAGGAGCCCATACATTCTGCTGCCTCCAATAATATATACCTGACTGGAGCCCATAGATTCTGCTGCCTCCAATAATATATACCTGACAAGAGCCCATACATTCTGCTGGTTCCAATAATATATACCTGGTAGGAGCCCATACATTCTGCTGCCTCCAATAATATATATCTGGTAGGAGCCCATACATTCTGCTGCCTGCAATAATATATACCTGACAGGAGCCCATAGATTCTGCTGCCTCCAATAATATATACCTGACAGGAGCCCATACATTCGGCTGCCTCCAATAATATATACCTGACAGGTGCCCATACATTCTGCTGCCTCCAATAATATATACCTGACAAGAGCCCATACATTCTGCCGGTTCCAATAATATATACCTGACAGGAGCCCATACATTCTGCTGCCTCCAATAATATATTTACAATCAAGAGAGCAAAAGTTGTCCTATAACGAAGGCAGTTGCTGAAACAGCATAGCTATAAACATCAAAAAATGTGGCTCTTATCTGATAAACTAATCAGAGACCAAATAAGTTCAGCAGACATTACATTTTATTGTTAAAATATACATACAAACGAATTATAAGAGATAAAAAGCACCTCCAAACTGTGAGGGATCGACATTTGCATATGAGTGCCTATTTCATATATACCTTGTAAGACATAGTTGCTATGCTATAATGTAGTTCTTAAATGCAGACTATGAGTAAATAAAAGACCCTAACAGTGCAGAATGCAGAACATAGGTAAGCAAATGGTTAACATACCACAAGGCAGCTGTGTTGCAGGCACCGAAGTAATGCAGCGTCCCTCAACCCCTACGTTTCATCTGTTTACTTCCTCAGGGGGCGTGGAAATGCAGGAGAAGCGATTTCCTTTATATGTGTGTTGGGACCCTATCAGTATGGGGGAGAGCATGTCACGGGACCTAGTAAGCGGGACCTGATGATCACCGTCTGTGAGCGGCGCGTGCAGTACCCCCGCAGCGCTTCTTGTGAAAGTGGCTTCCGGTTTCCGGCCTGTGGAGCGCACGCTAGCATAATCCCCATGGTAACATGAGGCTTGCTGCGCGTGCGCTCCCTCAGTGGCCGGACTGCCCGAAACCTGAAGCGCTAGTGTAAGGCGCACGCGCACCAGCTGGTGATGCATATCTGATGTGAAAAGCAGCGCTGAGAGGGAACCCGGGTAATATGTAGCTACATAGCTAATTTATGATGCGTAATAACTGTGCAAATATATCATAAAGGTGATATGTGCTAAATACAAGTGAATTAAGTGAAATAAACATAAGTGTATGTTATTGAGCATGTAAAAAATTGCTGATAAAGTGCAATGTGCATGAATAAAAAAAAATTCTAACAGTCTATTCAGTAGGACTATCAGCTGTGTATCCACCAGACTTCTGCACAACACAACTGATGGTCCCAACCCCATTTATAAGGCAAGAAATCCCACTTATTAAACCTGACAGGGCACACCTGTGAAGTGAAAACCATTTCCGGTGACTACCTCTTGAAGCTCACCAAGAGAATGCCAAGAGTGTGCAAAGCAGTCATCAAAGCAAATGGTGGCTACTTTGAAGAACCTAGAATATAAGAGATATTTTCACTTGTTTCACACTTTTTTGTTAAGTATATAATTCCACATGTGTTAATTCATAGTTTTGATGCCTTCAGTGTGAATGTATAATTTTCATAGTCAAGAAAATACAGAAAAATCTTAAAATGAGAAGGTGTGTCCAAACTTTTGGTCTGTACTGTATAAAGTTGTCCAAAACAAAAGTCCTTCTTAAAAATACTTAGTTCATTTTTCAACATATAAAATACATGTATTTGTGATAGCATTATCCGAAGAAAGTCTCTCTCACATGAGCAAAAGTGTAGACTCTTGAGCTTGAATGGACTGCACTCACAATGGTTCGGAGTGAGTGTATAGATCATCGGTGCCACATGAAGCATGCATAAGGACTCCAGTCATAGAGCTATGACCACACATAACTGAACAATCTGTTATAAAAGAAAAAGAAGTTAAAAACCAATAAAAGGCAAAGAGCACTTCCCCTCCCAACCCATTAAAACCACAGCTACCCCAAGATAATTTAGAGAAAAGCATTAAACCCAAAATTTTCGTTGAGACCAAAAGGTGACACAATTTTTAGCCTATAAATCCATTTACTTTCGGTTTGAGCTAATGTTCTGCCCAAATTACCACCTCTAGAACCCATAGTTACCAGATCAATAGCCTTGACTTTGAGTAATTTGGCATCACTCTGGTGATGAAGATAAAAGTGTTTTGGCAGTGTTTTCAATGAGGTTATATCTTCTGTCGTTTTACTCTTATCGATATCCCTCACATGCTCGCGCGTTCTAACTCTTAATTCTCTGGTGGTCTGTCCTATGTATATCTTTTTACATGGGCACTCAGCAAAATATACAACTCCTTTTGAAGAGCATGTCAGATGATGTCTGATTGTATAGATTTTTGTGCTAGCTGAGTTTCTGAAATCTTTCGCCTTTACCATGTTCGCACATGCCTTACAATGATTGCATGGATAGAATCCAATACTATCGAGCCAGGTTGTCATGTTCTGATGTCTCCCTTCATAGTGACTGCGGACGAGGAGATCTTTTAGGTTTTTAGATCTTCGTGCTGTAATGGAAGGGTACTCCGGTAGGCATTTCTTAAGGGCTGGGTCGACTCGAAGCACGTTCCAATGTTTCTGTATAATTTTCTTGAAGTCACTCCATTGATCATTATACGTCGTAATTAATCGAATAGGATTAGTGTCTGTAGGAGAATGGTTTATTTTAGATCTATACAGGACATCATTGCGTGAAATTTGTTTGGCCCTAAGGTACCCTTTTTGAATCTGGTAACGATTGTACCCCCTTTCTTTGAATCGTCTTTTAAGATCTTCCGCCTGTCTTTCAAAAGAGTGATCATCCGAGCAGATTCGCCTCAATCTCAGAAATTGGCTCAGTGGAATATCTTTTATTGTAGAGGCTGGATGTGAGGAACTTGCATGCAGGAGGGAATTAGTGGAGGTCGGCTTTCTAAAGATATCTGTATGCAAATTGCCATCCGGCAATGCAGCAATGTCGATATCAAGAAAGTCTACATTACTTCTTGCTTTATATGATAATTTGATGTTAAGATCATTACAATTTAGTTTGTTCATGAAAGCTTCCAATTCCAAATTAGTCCCCTCCCAGATGAACCACACATCATCTATATACCTCATCTACTGTTGGATCTTCTCAATTCCCGGTAGTGGGTTAACCATAAAGATGTCCCTTTCCCATGCTCCGAGAAATAGATTTGCGTAACTGGGTGCACATGCCGCACCCATCGCAGTTCCCTGAGTTTGTAAAAGATTTGTTTATCAAAAATGAAGTAATTATGCGTAAGGACAAATTCTAATAGAATTAATAGTAACTCTATCAGTTTGGATTCCATGTCACTGGATTTCAAGAAGAAAGAAATCGCCCTCAAGCCATCCTCATGTTTTATTGAGGTATATAGAGACTCCACATCCGCCACCACCATGGTCATATTAGATGCCAGCTGAAAACTGTCCAGGCGATGTAAAGCCTCAGTGGTGTCTTTAATATGGGATGGCAATGTAGACACAATTGGTTTCAAATAGAAATCAATAGTAACACATATCAATTCACATAGACTGCCGATACTTGCAACTATGGGTCTTCCAGGGGGGTCAGACAGGTTTTTATGTACTTTAGGAATAATGTAAAAGGTTGAAATGCAAGGATGTAATTCCCTGATACTATCCACCATTTTCTTGGGTACAATGCCTTGCTCAAAACCTTTCTCCAAAATTTGAACCAACTGTGACTGAAACTGAGTAGTAGGGTTACTGGGCAGTCTGCGGTAGCAGCGTGTATCATTAAGCAGTTTATAAGCTTGTCTCTCATAGGCCTCTTTTGGCCAAATGATGACATTGCCACCCTTGTCAGCTGGCTTGTAGATAACATCCTGCCAGTTTTGTAATTCTTTTAAAGCCGATTGTTCAGACTTATTGAAGTTTTTATACGATTGATCCGGTACTGAAACGAAATTTTCTATATCAGCTGACACTAATTTGGTAAAAACATCAACTGCCGGACAAAGACTAGTTGGTGGAAATCTTTTAGATTTACCGTATAAGTGCATGGGAAACTTACTCACCATACTGGAGGTAGAATTCTCTTCAGAAAGGGATTCAAAGATGGCCAAAGCTTCCTGTTCTTCCCTAGTGGTAAAGTGCTCTTCATTTGGTGAGTGCAAATGTAGTTTCCTTAATATCACTTTTCGGGCGAAGAGGTGGACATCCTTCATAGCTATAAATGGGTCAAGAGATCGAGAGGGTGAGAACGAGAGGCCTTTCTCTAGCACCTGTAGTTGTACGGTGCTAAGAGAGTGTGTAGACAAATTAATTAGATTATTGCGTTCTTTTCTTTGTTCCTTACTTCTTTGTTGTCCTATTGGAGATGTATGAGGTCCACGTTTGCTCGCATATCTAGTACGTGGGCCATCTTTATTTGACTTATTGGATCCCTCATTGGAGACATCTGAGATAGATGGTAATGACATCAGAGAACTACTTCGGGATAATGATTTTTTTCGTTTACTGGTGGAGTCACGGTATTGCCATCGAAACACCCTTTGATTTTCATAGTCAGTAACATCCCTAGTGAATTTTTTCATTTTCCCAGAACTGATCTCCTGCTCCCATTTCTCCAAATCCTTTTCAAAATCTTTAGAGTATTTTTCAAGGGCCTCAGTGGATAGTTCTTGCTTCATAGTTTTTTGAATTTGTTCAATCTCAGTGTCAATAGATTTTAAAGATAAAGTATTTTTCTCAATTATAATCTCCATAAAAGTAACCGAGCAGTGTGCCGCTGCTTCCATCCATCTTTTTAACAAGTCCTCATTGTCCAGGTCAAATGTAGGAAACAACTGGACTCTGAGACCCCTAGGGACAATGTTACATTTAATGTAGATCTCCAATGTGGCTTTTGTCCACCATATTTTGGTCTTTTTTTGTAATGCATTTCTATATTTACGTATAATTTATTTATGACTAGATGTGGTTTTGTTAAAAACAGTGGAGGTGCACGGCTTGAAAAGATCGGAGGCCTTAGTGAGCCATGAGAGTTCTCTGGCTTTCAAATCCATAAGGCACTACACTTTAGGACTGTCTGTTTAAATGGAGAAGGAGTACAATTACAATCAAGAGAGCAAAAGTTGTCCTATAATGAAGGCAGTTGCTGAAACAGCATAGCAATAAACATCAAAAAATTTGGCTCTTATCTGTCTGATAAACTAATCAGAGACCAAATAAGTTCAGCAGACATTAAATTTTATTGTTAAAATATACATACAAACGAATTATAAGAGATAAAAAGCATCTCCAAACTGTGAGGGATCGACATTTGCATATGAGTGCCTATTTCATATATACCTTGTAAGACATAGTTGCTATGCTATAATGTAGTGCTTAAATGCAGACTGTGAGTAAATAAAAGACCCTAACAGTGCAGAATGCAGAACATAGGTAAGCAAATGGTTAACATACCACAAGTCAGCTGTGTTGCAGGCACCGAAGTAATGCAGCGTCCCTCAACCCCTACGCACGTTTCATCTGTTGACTTCCTCAGGGGGCGTGGAAATGCAGGAGAAGCGATTTCCTTTATATGTGTGTTGGGACCCTATCAGTATGGGGGAGAGCATGTCACGGGACCTAGTAAGCGGGACCTGATGATCACCATCTGTGAGCGACGCGTGCAGTACCCCCGCAGCGCTTCTTGTGAAAGTGGCTTCCGGTTTCCGGCCTGTGGAGCGCACGCTAGCATAATCCCCATGGTAACATGAGGCTTGCTGCGTGTGCGCTCCCTCAGTGGCCGTACTGCCCATTAAAAATTTTGGGTTTAATGCTTTTCTCTAAATTATCTTGGGGTAGATGTGGTTTTAATGGGTTGGGAGGGGAAGTGCTCTTTGCCTTTTATTGGTTTTTAACTTCTTTTTCTTTTATAACAGATTGTTCAGTTATGTGTGGTCATAGCTCTATGACTGGAGTCCTTATGCATGCTTCATGTGGCGCCGATGGTCTATACACTCACTCCGCACCATTGTGAGTGCAGTCCATTCAAGCTCAAGAGTCTACACTTTTGCTCATGTGAGAGAGACTTTCTTCGGCTAATGCTATCACAAATACATGTATTTTATATGTTGAAAAATGAACTAAGTATTTTTAAGAAGGACTTTTGTTTTGGACAACTTTATATATTCTAATAGACTAATTTTAAGATTTCGGAGATATCTTTCCCTTATGCAGCTTAGCTGTGCAATATATGTTACAATTTCACTTTGTAGGCTGTTTGCACATCGTGCTATGTTATGTTAATATATTATTGCTTTAACTGTATTAGCACTTTCATCAAATCTTATTTTTATTAAATTATGCACACTGCACTTTTTATTATTGCATGGTGCACTGGACATGTTGTTCAATGCACCATGCAAATATATGATGGCACTTTGATATGTTGTATGTTTAGGATATGCGATTATGTGTAACCAGGTATAAGGTATTTATTTATCTACCCTTCATAAATTCAGTGACTAGCAGAAAATTTATATATTTTCATATACTATAGGTTGACTCTACTTATGACATTTTTATATCATTCAATTTTTATTCACAACACATTTGCACTTATTACTTATAATCATTCAATTTTTTTATTCATGCACATTGCACTTTATCAGCAATTTTTTACATGCTCAATAACATACACTTATGTTTATTTCACTTCATGCACTTGTATTTAGCACATATCACCTTTATGATATATTTGCACAGTTATTACGCATCATAAATTAGCTATGTAGCTACATATTACCCGGGTTCCCTCTCAGCGCTGCTTTTCACATCAGATATGCATCACCAGCTGGTGCGCGTGCGCCTTACGCTAGCGCTTCAGGTTTCGGGCAGTCCGGCCACTGAGGGAGCGCACGCGCAGCAAGCCTCATGTTACCATGGGGATTATGCTAGCGTGCGCTCCACAGGCCGGAAACCGGAAGCCACTTTCACAAGAAGCGCTGCGGGGGTACTGCATGCGCCGCTCACAGACGGCGATCATCAGGTCCCGCTTACTAGGTCCCGTGACATGCTCTCCCCCATACTGATAGGGTCCCAACACACATATAAAGGAAATCGCTTCTCCTGCATTTCCACGCCCCCTGAGGAAGTCAACAGATGAAACGTGCGTAGGGGTTGAGGGACGCTGCATTACTTCGGTGCCAGCAACACAGCTGCCTTGTGGTATGTTAACCATTTGCTTACCTATGTTCTGCATTCTGCACTGTTAGGGTCTTTTATTTACTCACAGTCTGCATTTAAGCACTACATTATAGCATAGCAACAATGTCTTACAAGGTATATATGAAATAGGCACTCATATGCAAATGTCGATCCCTCACAGTTTGGAGGTGCTTTTTATCTCTTATAATTCGTTTGTATGTATATTTTAACAATAAAATTTAATGTCTGCTGAACTTATTTGGTCTTTGATTAGTTTATCAGATAAAAGCCAAATTTTTTGATGTTTACTCCAATAATATATATCTGGTAGGAGCCCATACATTCTGCTGCCTGCAATAATATATACCTGAGAGGAGCCCATACATTCTGCTGCCTGCAATAATATATACCTGACAGGAGCCCATAGATTCTGCTGCCTCCAATAATATATACCTGGTAGGAGCCCATACATTCTGCTGCCTCCAAAAATATGTACCTGGTAGGAGCCCGTACTTTCTGCTGCCTCCAATAATATATATCTGGTAGGAGCCCATACATTCCGCTGCCTCCAATAATATATACCTGACAGGAGCCCATAGATTCTCCTGCCTCCAATAATATATACCTGACAGGAGCCCATACATTCTGCTGCCTCCAATAATATATACCTGACAGGAGCCCATACATTCTGCCGGCTCCAATAATATATACCTGACAGGAGCCCATACATTCTGCTGCCTCCAATAATATATACCTGACAGGAGCCCATAGATTCTGCTGCCTCCAATAATATATACCTGACAGGAGCCCATACATTCTGCTGCCTGCAATAATATATACCTGACAGGAGCCCATACATTCTGCTGCCCCCAATAATATATACCTGACAGGAGACCATACATTCTGCTGCCTCCAATAATATATACCTGACAGGAGCCCATACATTCTGCTGCCCCCAATAATATATACCTGACAGGAGCCCATACATTCTGCTGCCTCCAATAATATATACCTGACAGGAGCCCATACATTCTGCTGCCTCCAATAATATATATCTGGTAGGAGCCCATACATTCTGCGGCCTGCAATAATATATACCTGGCAGGAACCAAAATACATTCTGCTGCCTCCAATAATATATACCTGACAATAGCCCATAGATTCTGCTGCCTCCAATAATATATACCTGACAGGAGCCCATAGATTCTGCTGCCTCCAATAATATATACCTGACAGGAGCCCATAGATTCTCCTGCCTCCAATAATATACACCTGGTAGGAGCCCATACATTCTCCTGCCTCCAATAATATATACCTAACAGGAGCCTATACATTCTGCTGCCTCCAATAATATATACCTGACAGGAGCCCATACATTCTCCTGCCTCCAATAATATATACCTGACAGGAGCCCAAAGATTCTGCTGCCTCCAATAATATATAACTGACAGGAGCCCATAGATTCTGCTGCCTCCAATAATATATACCTGGTAGGAGCCCATAGATTCTGCTGCCTCCAATAATATATACCTGGTAGGAGCCCATAAATTCTGCTACCTCCAATAATATATTTATAATCAAAAGAGCAAAGGAATTGTCCTATAATAGCATACGTAGTTGCTGAACCAGCATAAACATAGATATCACATAATTTGGTCCACAGTCTGATAGATTAGTCAGAAACCAAATAGATTCAGCAAGTATTAAATCTTTATTAGTAAAATACACAAACATAAATAAGAAAGAAGATAAAAAGTACCTCCATACTGTGAGGGATCAGTAACCGCATATATGTGCCTAATAAAGATATATATGTACACATGATATTATATATCCACGAAAGTGCTATAGTGCAAACCGTGAGTAGAATATACCCTAACAGTGCAAAATGAAATACATGGTATGATAAGGAGATAGACGTACCACAAAGCAGTAATATTGCAGGCACCAAGACTATGCAGTGTCCCTCAGACCCCTACGCACGTTTCATCATAATGACTTCCTCAGGGGGCGTGGAAATATAGGAGAGGTAACAGCCTTCTTATGTGTGGTAACAGCCAATAGATGTGAAGAGAGATGTCACGGGACAAAGAGCTTATCAAATAAAATGCCGGCTTTGTGAAAAGCAAGCGTCATAGAGCTGGAGACAGCTAAAGATCCAATAGTCACCGACCATGTACGGCGCGTGCTTGAAAACCTCCTGCAGCGCTTCCTGTAACTGTGACTTCCGGGTTCCGGCCTGTGGAGCGCACGCTACCCCAGTCACCATAGTGATATGAGGTTTACTGCGCGTGCGCTCCCACTGTGGCCGGATACTCCGAAGTCTGGAGCGCTGAACGTGAAGGCGCAAGCGCACTAGTAGGTGACGCCGGAAGAAGAGAAGAAAACAGAGCGGTACTGAGGGTGATGATAAAGGACATTATATAATATCACAAAGGCATAGTGAAACATAATAGAGTAAAAGATTTAAGAACAGTGTATATAAGAAAGAATAAAAAATAAAAAAGTATAGTGATGTAATGGTGAAAATTATTTTGAAGGGACCATATTGCAATGTACAAAATAAAATGTATGCAAAGTATGGCTGTGTAAGGAAAAGGATAAATAAAAAACTAGGGAAAAGAGTGTAGGGTTAGTGAGTTGCATTACATGTATGTGGGTATTAAAATCATGAACAAGTGAAGACTAGTGACGTGCATGCTTAAATGAATAAAAAAATAAAAAAACAAGAAAAGTATGTGACATTGATGTTCATTAAAGCCATGAGTTGGCTACAATTGCACTTTTAAATGTAATATAGCAGATTGTAATGTGTATGAAGTTATAAATAAAGTGCAGTGTGCATATAAAGACATAGTTACTAATATTAATAAGATACAACAATATGTGTGTTACAGAATTAAGTGAAGTTCCGCTTTAAATTGCACATATATATAAAAGTTAATACAAAAGCATACATATACATGTCTCATATAGTCCTCCTTCAATAGAAAATATGATACTCATAATGACGTTGTTTTTCAGGATCCCTAATGGGCCCGGATCGCCCAGCGAAGAAGCAGCCCCACGTCTCAAGAAGGGCCCCTCCCAGACAGCACCCACATCCACAATAGTCCAGGTAAGTATGTTCCTTGTTGAGTCCACATAGGGCATGTGTCAGGGTTCACATCCAACAAATCATCACCACACATGAAGACTAAAATCTATAGAAATAAAGACAATGTAAAATCAGTAAAACACATAAAAAACCTATTCCCACCCATGGAAACCACAACCAAAGCCATATAGAGGAATAATGGATAAATAACTAAAAAAGAGAAATATTATTATAGAAAAGCATTAAAACCAAAATTTTCATTGAGACCATAGGGTGATACAGTCTTGAGCCTATATATCCATTTGCTTTCAGTTTGGGCAAGCAATTTACCAAGATTTCCACCCCTAGACCCCATGGTTACCTGGTCAATAGCCCTGACTTTGAGCAGTTTAGCATTGCTATGATGATGAAAGTAGAAATGCTTTGGTAGCGTTTTCAGTGAGGTTGCATCTTCTGTTGTTAAACTCTTTTCGATGTCCCGTACATGCTCACGTATACGAATTCTCAGTTCTCTGATGGTTAGTCCTATGTAGATTTTCTTGCAGGGACATTCAGCAAAGTATATAACACCTTTAGAAGAACACGTAAGGTGATGTCTAATTGTGTATGTTCTTGTATCGGCTGAGTTTCTGAAATCCTTCGCCTTAAGCATGTTGGCACATGCTTTGCAGTGGTTACATGGATAGAAACCAGTTGAATCCAGCCAGGTGTTGGCATTATAACGTCTACCTTCATAGTGACTATGAACTAAAATGTCTTTAAGGTTTTTTGACCTACGTGCTACAATAGACGGATGTTCTGGTAGATATTTTTTAAGGACAGGGTCAACTCGCAGTACGTTCCAGTGTTTCTGTACGATTTTCTTGAGATCATTCCATTGATCATTATATGTTGTGATCAATCGAATAGAGTCAGTGTTAGAGGATTCATTGGGTTTAGATTTATATAGGATATCGTTTCGTGGGGTATGTTTGGCCCTAGAGTATCCTTTACGTATCTGATGGCGGTTATATCCTCTTTCTTTAAAGCGTTCTTTTAAGTCCACTGACTGTCTTTCAAAGGAGTGATCATCAGAGCAAATTCGCCTAAGTCTCAAAAATTGACCTACTGGAATGGCTCTGATTGTGGACGCTGGGTGTGAGGAACTTGCATGAAGGAGTGTATTTGTGGAGGTTGGCTTTCTATAAATATCAGTATGCAAGCTTCCACATGGTAGAGCCGAGATACTGATGTCTAGAAATTCCACATTTCTTCCTGCTACGTATGATAGTTTGACGTTCAAATCATTACAGTTTAATTTAGACATAAATAACTCCAATTCAGCATTAGTGCCCTCCCAGATAAACCATACATCATCTATGTATCTCATCCACTGTTGAACATTCTCAATACCTGGTATTAAGTCTATCATGAAGATGTCTCTTTCCCATGCTCCAAGAAACAAATTTGCATAGCTGGGTGCGCAAGCCGCACCCATAGCTGTGCCCTGGGTTTGTAAAAAAATCTGTTTATCGAAGATAAAATAGTTGTGAGTAAGGACAAACTCTAATAAAGTCAGCAATAGTTCTACCAGTTCGGGTTCAATATCACTAGATTTCAAAAAGAAAGAGACCGCCCTTAAACCATCCTCATGCTTAATTGAGGTGTATAAGGATTCGATGTCTGCCACTACCATGGTCATATTAGAAGTCAACTGTATGCCATCTATACGATGTAATGCCGCAGTAGTATCTCTAATGTGAGATGGCAATGTGGCAACTATAGGTTTTAAATAGAAATCAATAGTCACACATATCAGTTCGCATAGACTGCCAATACTAGCGACTATGGGTCTTCCGGGTGGGTCAGTCAAATTTTTGTGTATCTTAGGGATAATGTAAAAAGTGGAAATACAAGGATGAAGGTCTCTGATGGCATCCAACATTTTCTTTGGAATAATACCTTGCTCAAAACCTTTTTCCAGTATTAGGACCAGTTCAGATTGAAAGTGTACTGTAGGGTTATTCGGTAATCTACGGTAACAAAGTGTATCATTCAGCAGTCTATAGGCCTGTTTTTCGTAGGCTTCCTTAGGCCAAATAACAGTATTGCCGCCTTTATCGGCTGGCTTATAGATGACATCTTGCCACTGCTGTAATTCCTTCAATGCTGATTGTTCAATTTTGTTGAGGTTTTTGTATGCCTTACTGGATGTAGAGGCCAAATTCTCTATGTCAGCTGATACCAATTTTGTAAAGACATCCACAGCTGGACACATACTGATTGGTGGAAATCTTTTGGATTTACCATACAGGTGAAGAGGAAAATTACTCACCGTGTTAGAGGTAGAGTTTTCCTCAGATAAGGATTCTAGGATGGCCAACGCCTCCAATTCTTCCCTAGTAGTGAAGTAATCTTCATTAGACGAGCTCGAGTGTAACTTTCTCAGTATCATTTTTCGGGCAAAGAGATGGACATCTTTTATAGCTATGAAAGGGTCAAGAGATCGAGACGGTGAAAATGAGAGACCTTTCTCTAGCACTTGTAATTGTGCGGAACTAAGAATATGTGTAGATAGATTAATTACCTTGTTCCGTTCTCTCCTCTGTTCCTTGCTTCTATGAGATCCTATCGGGGAAGTATGGGGTCCACGTTTAATAGCGTATCTGGTACGGGGGCCCTCCTTAGTTGAATTCGTGGATTCCTCATTAGAAATGTCAGAAACAGATGGTAATGACAGCAGGGAACTACTCCGGGATACTGACTTTTTACGTTTATTGATGGAATCCCGGTATTGCCATCGAAATATCATGTGATTATCATAGTCAGTAACGTCCCTGGTAAACTTTTTCATCTTACCGGAACTGATCTCTTGTTCCCATTTTTCAAGATCTTTTTCAAACTCTTTGGAGTGTTTGTCAAGTGCCTCTACAGATAGTTCTTGCTTCATAGTTTTTTGAATTTGTTCAATCTCATTATCAATAGATTTTAGAGACAAGGTGTTCTTTTCAATTATAATTTCCATAAATGTGATGGAACAGCGGGTAGCCGCCTGCATCCATCTTTTAAGTAGTTCCTCATTGTCAAGGTCAAATGTAGGAAATAGTTGGATTCTGAGACCTCTGGGGACAATATTACATTTAACAAAGTTCTCCAAAGTAGCTCTTGTCCACCATATCTTGGTCTTTTTTTGTAATGCATTTCTATATTTGCGTATAAGTTCCTTATGACTAGTTGTGGTTTCATTAAAAACAGTGGAGGTACTTGTCTTGAAAAGATCAGAGGCCTTAGTAAGCCATGAGAGTTCTCTGGCTTTTAGATCCATAAGGCGCTGTACTTAGGACTATCTGTATTAAACAGAGAAGGAGTATAATTATAATCAAAAGAGCAAAGGAATTGTCCTATAATAGTATACGTAGTTGCTGAACCAGCATAAACATAGATATCACATAATTTGGTCCACAGTCTGATAGATTAGTCAGAAACCAAATAGATTCAGCAAGTATTAAATCTTTATTAGTAAAATACACAAACATAAATAAGAAAGAAGATAAAAAGTACCACCAAATTATGTGATATCTATGTTTATGCTGGTTCAGCAACTACGTATGCTATTATAGGACAATTCCTTTGCTCTTTTGATTATAATTATACTCCTTCTCTGTTTAATACAGATAGTCCTAAGTACAGCGCCTTATGGATCTAAAAGCCAGAGAACTCTCATGGCTTACTAAGGCCTCTGATCTTTTCAAGACAAGTACCTCCACTGTTTTTAATGAAACCACAACTAGTCATAAGGAACTTATACGCAAATATAGAAATGCATTACAAAAAAAGACCAAGATATGGTGGACAAGAGCTACTTTGGAGAACTATGTTAAATGTAATATTGTCCCCAGAGGTCTCAGAATCCAACTATTTCCTACATTTGACCTTGACAATGAGGAACTACTTAAAAGATGGATGCAGGCGGCTACCCGCTGTTCCATCACATTTATGGAAATTATAATTGAAAAGAACACCTTGTCTCTAAAATCTATTGATAATGAGATTGAACAAATTCAAAAAACTATGAAGCAAGAACTATCTGTAGAGGCACTTGACAAACACTCCAAAGAGTTTGAAAAAGATCTTGAAAAATGGGAACAAGAGATCAGTTCCGGTAAGATGAAAAAGTTTACCAGGGACGTTACTGACTATGATAATCACATGATATTTCGATGGCAATACCGGGATTCCATCAATAAACGTAAAAAGTCAGTATCCCGGAGTAGTTCCCTGCTGTCATTACCATCTGTTTCTGACATTTCTAATGAGGAATCCACGAATTCAACTAAGGAGGGCCCCCGTACCAGATACGCTATTAAACGTGGACCCCATACTTCCCCGATAGGATCTCATAGAAGCAAGGAACAGAGGAGAGAACGGAACAAGGTAATTAATCTATCTACACATATTCTTAGTTCCGCACAATTACAAGTGCTAGAGAAAGGTCTCTCATTTTCACCGTCTCGATCTCTTGACCCTTTCATAGCTATAAAAGATGTCCATCTCTTTGCCCGAAAAATGATACTGAGAAAGTTACACTCGAGCTCGTCTAATGAAGATTACTTCACTACTAGGGAAGAATTGGAGGCGTTGGCCATCCTAGAATCCTTATCTGAGGAAAACTCTACCTCTAACACGGTGAGTAATTTTCCTCTTCACCTGTATGGTAAATCCAAAAGATTTCCACCAATCAGTATGTGTCCAGCTGTGGATGTCTTTACAAAATTGGTATCAGCTGACATAGAGAATTTGGCCTCTACATCCAGTAAGGCATACAAAAACCTCAACAAAATTGAACAATCAGCATTGAAGGAATTACAGCAGTGGCAAGATGTCATCTATAAGCCAGCCGATAAAGGCGGCAATACTGTTATTTGGCCTAAGGAAGCCTACGAAAAACAGGCCTATAGACTGCTGAATGATACACTTTGTTACCGTAGATTACCGAATAACCCTACAGTACACTTTCAATCTGAACTGGTCCTAATACTGGAAAAAGGTTTTGAGCAAGGTATTATTCCAAAGAAAATGTTGGATGCCATCAGAGACCTTCATCCTTGTATTTCCACTTTTTACATTATCCCTAAGATACACAAAAATTTGACTGACCCACCCGGAAGATCCATAGTCGCTAGTATTGGCAGTCTATGCGAACTGATATGTGTGACTATTGATTTCTATTTAAAACCTATAGTTGCCACATTGCCATCTCACATTAGAGATACTACTGCGGCATTACATCGTATAGATGGCATACAGTTGACTTCTAATATGACCATGGTA
Source organism: Phyllobates terribilis (assembly GCF_046119375.1). Taxonomy (NCBI): domain Eukaryota; kingdom Metazoa; phylum Chordata; class Amphibia; order Anura; family Dendrobatidae; genus Phyllobates; species Phyllobates terribilis. The sequence continues at coordinate 279,423,587 of NW_027362769.1, read as the reverse complement.
GTGGCAGACATCGAATCCTTATACACCTCAATTAAGCATGAGGATGGTTTAAGGGCGGTCTCTTTCTTTTTGAAATCTAGTGATATTGAACCCGAACTGGTAGAACTATTGCTGACTTTATTAGAGTTTGTCCTTACTCACAACTATTTTATCTTCGATAAACAGATTTTTTTACAAACCCAGGGCACAGCTATGGGTGCGGCTTGCGCACCCAGCTATGCAAATTTGTTTCTTGGAGCATGGGAAAGAGACATCTTCATGATAGACTTAATACCAGGTATTGAGAATGTTCAACAGTGGATGAGATACATAGATGATGTATGGTTTATCTGGGAGGGCACTAATGCTGAATTGGAGTTATTTATGTCTAAATTAAACTGTAATGATTTGAACGTCAAACTATCATACGTAGCAGGAAGAAATGTGGAATTTCTAGACATCAGTATCTCGGCTCTACCATGTGGAAGCTTGCATACTGATATTTATAGAAAGCCAACCTCCACAAATACACTCCTTCATGCAAGTTCCTCACACCCAGCGTCCACAATCAGAGCCATTCCAGTAGGTCAATTTTTGAGACTTAGGCGAATTTGCTCTGATGATCACTCCTTTGAAAGACAGTCAGTGGACTTAAAAGAACGCTTTAAAGAAAGAGGATATAACCGCCATCAGATACGTAAAGGATACTCTAGGGCCAAACATACCCCACGAAACGATATCCTATATAAATCTAAACCCAATGAATCCTCTAACACTGACTCTATTCGATTGATCACAACATATAATGATCAATGGAATGATCTCAAGAAAATCGTACAGAAACACTGGAACGTACTGCGAGTTGACCCTGTCCTTAAAAAATATCTACCAGAACATCCGTCTATTGTAGCACGTAGGTCAAAAAACCTTAAAGACATTTTAGTTCATAGTCACTATGAAGGTAGACGTTATAATGCCAACACCTGGCTGGATTCAACTGGTTTCTATCCATGTAACCACTGCAAAGCATGTGCCAACATGCTTAAGGCGAAGGATTTCAGAAACTCAGCCGATACAAGAACATACACAATTAGACATCACCTTACGTGTTCTTCTAAAGGTGTTATATACTTTGCTGAATGTCCCTGCAAGAAAATCTACATAGGACTAACCATCAGAGAACTGAGAATTCGTATACGTGAGCATGTACGGGACATCGAAAAGAGTTTAACAACAGAAGATGCAACCTCACTGAAAACGCTACCAAAGCATTTCTACTTTCATCATCATAGCAATGCTAAACTGCTCAAAGTCAGGGCTATTGACCAGGTAACCATGGGGTCTAGGGGTGGAAATCTTGGTAAATTGCTTGCCCAAACTGAAAGCAAATGGATATATAGGCTCAAGACTGTATCACCCTATGGTCTCAATGAAAATTTTGGTTTTAATGCTTTTCTATAATAATATTTCTCTTTTTTAGTTATTTATCCATTATTCCTCTATATGGCTTTGGTTGTGGTTTCCATGGGTGGGAATAGGTTTTTTATGTGTTTTACTGATTTTACATTGTCTTTATTTCTATAGATTTTAGTCTTCATGTGTGGTGATGATTTGTTGGATGTGAACCCTGACACATGCCCTATGTGGACTCAACAAGGAACATACTTACCTGGACTATTGTGGATGTGGGTGCTGTCTGGGAGGGGCCCTTCTTGAGACGTGGGGCTGCTTCTTCGCTGGGCGATCCGGGCCCATTAGGGATCCTGAAAAACAACGTCATTATGAGTATCATATTTTCTATTGAAGGAGGACTATATGAGACATGTATATGTATGCTTTTGTATTAACTTTTATATATATGTGCAATTTAAAGCGGAACTTCACTTAATTCTGTAACACACATATTGTTGTATCTTATTAATATTAGTAACTATGTCTTTATATGCACACTGCACTTTATTTATAACTTCATACACATTACAATCTGCTATATTACATTTAAAAGTGCAATTGTAGCCAACTCATGGCTTTAATGAACATCAATGTCACATACTTTTCTTGTTTTTTTATTTTTTTATTCATTTAAGCATGCACGTCACTAGTCTTCACTTGTTCATGATTTTAATACCCACATACATGTAATGCAACTCACTAACCCTACACTCTTTTCCCTAGTTTTTTATTTATCCTTTTCCTTACACAGCCATACTTTGCATACATTTTATTTTGTACATTGCAATATGGTCCCTTCAAAATAATTTTCACCATTACATCACTATACTTTTTTATTTTTTATTCTTTCTTATATACACTGTTCTTAAATCTTTTACTCTATTATTGTCACGGGTGTGTTGCCACGAAGATCGTCACGAGTACACAGCCTGACTTCTCGCAGCTGACTTGTTGGTGCTTTGTGTTTCTCGGCAGTGAGGGAGTTAATTCTCTCTCTCTCTCTGGGCTAGATGAGGTCCAGCCTCGCCCAGCTGCAATCAATACTTCTGTAGTGAGACTCCTTCATATACCTGCTGGTCTGTCTGGGAGGTGTCGGTGAAAGCATTTCATTCAGACTGACAGAGCGGATCGTGGTGTTTGGAGTTGCTGAGATAAGTGTACTTGGAAGTGTTTTTTCCCTTTCCTCGCTTTATCATTTATCTCCTTTCCCGTTGGTTTTCCCTCTGTTGTAGTTGAGAAGTTGTTTGTATGCAAGGTGGTTTTGGTTTTTCCCTTGTACTGTCTCGTTCGTCTAAATACTGTGTTTGGGCATATTATTTCTTGTTCCCTTTGGTTGTGATCGGGGTCCTTCTCAGGACTAGATTACTGAGGTGCAGGGATCTTCAGGAGGTAGGGGTTACGCTGGCGGCCTGGACCTCTGTACCTTTAACAGTACCTCCAGGTTGAGGGATTAGTCAGGGCCCCAGCTTAGGGTCAGCTTAGGCCCCCTACCTCCAGTATACAGAGACAGCGTGACATTTTCACCGACCCACTTAGTTTTTCTCCAGCTACTATGGATCCAGTAGCCGGTCTAGCTCGGCAATTGCAGAGTTTGTCCATGGAGCTGGCGGACGTTAGGTCCAAGGTTGGCATCCTCAGGAGCAAGCCGGACCAGAACCTAAAGTAGCTCTCCCTGATAGGTTCACTGGGGGGCGGGACAAGTTTTTTGTTTTCCGGGAGGCATGTAAATTGTACTTTCGGCTGCGGCCTCGGTCATCGGGGAGTGAAGAACAAAGGGTGGGAATTGTCATCTCGCTCCTACAAGGGGACCCACAATCTTGGGCGTTCTCTCTTCCCCCGGGTTCCCCGGCTCTCCAGACAGTGGATAGGTTTTTCGCTGCCCTGGGACTCGTATATGATGACCCAGATCGGATCTCCCTTGCTGAGTCTAAGTTACGTAGGATCCAGCAGGGAGATCGTCCGGCGGAGGAATTCTGTTCGGAGTTCCGTAGGTGGGCCACGGACACCCAGTGGAATGACCCGGCTCTTAGAAGCCAGTTTTGTCATGGTTTATCCGACAAATTACAGGATGTGTTGGCACAGTATGACTCTCCCGTGTCTCTGGAAGCCGCTATGGCCCTCGCTATTCGCGTGGACAGACGGCTTCGGGAGAGGTGCGGGATAACTCTACCCCCTGTGATGACTCCACCTCCTACAAGGTCCCCTCATATGGTGGTTCCCCTGGTCAGTCCAGAGGAGCCTATGCAATTAGGAGGGACATCATTTCGGGGGAGGGGACCGGTGGTGCGCCATAAGGCAGGAAGGTGTTTCTTCTGCGGGAGAAAGGGACATTTTATTGGGGGGTGTCCATCCCGTCCCTTGCAGAGTGAAGAGTCGTCGGAAAACTGTTGATCCCAGGTTGTGTGGTGGACGGCAATCTGGGAGTAGGTATTTCGTCCCTAGGTTCGTCTCAGTTTCTCGTACCGGCGGAGGTGGTGGTGGGTACGAGAACTGAGAGGATATCTGTTCTTCTGGATAGTGGGGCCGGGGCTAATCTGGTTGATGCTCGGTTTGCCCGGGTTCAAGGTATGCGGTTGAGTGAGTTGGCTAAACCCATCCCCATATTCTCGATCGATGCCAGGCCTCTCGGGCAGGGAAGTTTTTTGCAAGTTGTGCATGACGTAAAACTTCAAGTGGGGGCAATACATAAAGAACTGTTGTCTTGCTACGTGTTGGAGGGTCTTCCCACTCCTATTGTGTTGGGCCTTCCTTGGTTAGCTAAGCATAACCCGGTTATTAATTGGCAAACCAGGGAGATAAGCCAATGGAGTAAATTCTGTAATAAAAACTGCATGAACACGGTCATTGGTGCGGTTACTCCTTGGGTCTTACCTCCATTTCTGGCGGACTTTGAGGATGTATTCTCGGAGAAAGGGTGTCAGGAACTACCTCCTCATCGCGTGTATGACTGTTCTGTAAAACTGCTCCCAGAGGCCAAGTTACCTAAAGCTAGGTTGTATAACCTTTCTGGTCCTGAGAGGCAGGCCATGAAGGATTATATCTCAGAAAGTCTGGCTAAGGGGCATATTAGACCTTCATCTTCACCGGTGGCTGCGGGGTTCTTTTTTGTTAAGAAGAAAGATGGAGGCCTACGCCCTTGCCTGGATTTCCGTGAACTTAATCGGATTACGGTCCGAGATCCGTATCCGCTCCCACTTATTCCCGATCTCTTTAATCAGATCGTGGGCGCCAAATGGTTTTCTAAGTTGGATCTCAGGGGGGCGTACAATCTGATTAGGATGAAGGAGGGGGATGAGTGGAAGACGGCGTTTAACACTCCGGAGGGGCATTATGAGAACCTTGTCATGCCATTCGGTCTGACTAATGCCCCGGCGGTGTTCCAACACTTTGTTAATGACATTTTTCGCCGCTTGGTGGGACAGTTTGTTGTCATATATCTGGATGATATCCTAATTTACTCGCCGGATCTGGTGTCTCATCAGGAGCACGTTAGGCAGGTGTTACAGTTCTTGCGGGATAATAAACTGTATGCCAAGTGGGAAAAGTGTGTGTTCGCCGTACAGGAACTCCAGTTTTTAGGCTTCCTGGTTTCAGCGTCCAGTTTTCGTATGGACCCTGGGAAAGTGCGGGCAGTTCTTGAGTGGGATCGGCCAGAGAATCTTAAGGCACTACAACGTTTCCTGGGGTTTGCTAATTATTACCGAAAGTTCATTCGTAATTTCTCGTCCATGGTTAAGCCTCTCACTGACATGACTAAAAAGGGGACGGATTTTTCTAGGTGGTCTGACAAGGCTTGTCAAGCATTCTCCTCTTTGAAAAAATGCTTTGCCTCGGCGCCCATACTCATTCAACCTGATGCGTCTCAGCCATTCATTGTAGAGGTAGACGCTTCCGAGGTAGGGGTGGGAGCAGTATTGTCACAAGGTTCGTCCCCTGGTAAGTGGCATCCGTGCGCCTTTTTCTCTAAAAAATTGTCGTCCGCTGAGAGGAATTACGATGTCGGCAATAGGGAACTCTTGGCCATTAAGTTAGCTTTTGAGGAGTGGCGCCATTTTCTGGAGGGGGCAGTTCATCCGGTCACCGTCATCACCGATCACAAGAACCTGCTATATCTGGAGTCCGCGAAACGTCTGAATCCCAGACAAGCTAGGTGGTCATTGTTTTTTACCAGGTTTAATTTTGTCGTTACATATCGTCCTGGGTCAAAAAATGTAAAGGCGGATGCCTTATCTCGTAGTTTCCCGGGGGCCGGGAATACGGACGACCCGATTCCTATCCTTCAGGAGGGGGTGGTGGTTTCGGCAGTATGCTCTGAGCTGGAGGAGGAGGTATTGGAGGCTCAGGGGGACGCCCCTGTTGGACCTCCAGGGAGATTGTTTGTTCCAGATCAGTTGCGACAAAAGGTGATCGAGGCACACCATAACTCAGTTTTTGCAGGACACCCGGGGAGTAAAGCAACTGTGGATCTCCTCTCGCGTCGGTTTTGGTGGCCTAATTTACATAAGGAGGTGGTAACTTTTGTCGCGTCCTGTGGGGTTTGTGCGCGCTCTAAGACCTCACATACCCGTCCGTCTGGGGCCCTCTTACCTTTGAAGATCCCGGAGCGTCCTTGGACTCATCTGTCTATGGACTTTATTACGGACCTCCCTCCGTCTTCGGGTAAAACGGTCATACTCGTTGTAGTGGACAGGTTCAGCAAGATGGCACATTTTATCGCTCTTCCGGCTCTCCCTAATGCTAAAACTCTTGCGCAGGTGTTCATTGGGGAGATTGTGAGGCTTCACGGGGTACCCTCCGAGGTGGTGTCTGATCGGGGGTCTCAGTTTGTGTCTAAGTTCTGGAAGGCGTTTTGTGCACGGCGGGGGATGCAGTTGTCATTCTCATCGGCTTTTCATCCTCAGACCAATGGTCAGACGGAACGTATGAACCAGAGCTTGGAGACATATCTCCGGTGTTTTGTGTCAGAGAACCAGGAGGACTGGGCTTCTTTCTTACCTCTGGCAGAGTTTGCTCTTAATAATAGGCGGAGCGAGTCCACTGGTAAGTCCCCGTTTTTTGGGGCATATGGTTTTCACCCCCAGTTTTGTACTTTCAGTGGGGGGGGCTCTTCGGGGGTTCCTGAGGAGGAACGATTTTCCTCATCACTCGCTTCAGTATGGAGAGGGGTGCTGAAGAATCTGAATACTATGGGGAACCGATACAAACGTATGGCTGATAGGAGGAGAGTGTCTGGTCCGGACCTAAGTGTGAACGATCGGGTATGGTTGTCTACCAGGAATATAAAACTTAAGGTTCCCTCCTGGAAACTGGGTCCCAGGTTCATCGGGCCGTACAGAATCAGTTCTATTATTAATCCGGTGGCATTCCGTCTTGACCTCCCCCCTACGTTTAAAATTCACAACGTGTTTCACAGATCATTGCTTAAGAGGTATGTGGCGCCGGTGGTACCGTCACTTTTACCTCCCCCTCCAGTGGTTGTCAATGGTAACTTGGAGTTCCAGGTATCGAGTGTCATTGATTCACGCTTTAATCGCCGGTCCCTTCAGTACCTGGTTCATTGGAAGGGGTATGGTCCTGAGGAGAGGATGTGGGTTCCTGCATCGGATATTAACGCAGACCGATTAGTTCGGGCCTTCCACACGACTCACCCGGATAAACCTGGCCCTGAGGGTCCGGAGGCCCCTCGTAGAAGGGGGGGTACTGTCACGGGTGTGTTGCCACGAAGATCGTCACGAGTACACAGCCTGACTTCTCGCAGCTGACTTGTTGGTGCTTTGTGTTTCTCGGCAGTGAGGGAGTTAATTCTCTCTCTCTCTCTGGGCTAGATGAGGTCCAGCCTCGCCCAGCTGCAATCAATACTTCTGTAGTGAGACTCCTTCATATACCTGCTGGTCTGTCTGGGAGGTGTCGGTGAAAGCATTTCATTCAGACTGACAGAGCGGATCGTGGTGTTTGGAGTTGCTGAGATAAGTGTACTTGGAAGTGTTTTTTCCCTTTCCTCGCTTTATCATTTATCTCCTTTCCCGTTGGTTTTCCCTCTGTTGTAGTTGAGAAGTTGTTTGTATGCAAGGTGGTTTTGGTTTTTCCCTTGTACTGTCTCGTTCGTCTAAATACTGTGTTTGGGCATATTATTTCTTGTTCCCTTTGGTTGTGATCGGGGTCCTTCTCAGGACTAGATTACTGAGGTGCAGGGATCTTCAGGAGGTAGGGGTTACGCTGGCGGCCTGGACCTCTGTACCTTTAACAGTACCTCCAGGTTGAGGGATTAGTCAGGGCCCCAGCTTAGGGTCAGCTTAGGCCCCCTACCTCCAGTATACAGAGACAGCGTGACAATTATGTTTCACTATGCCTTTGTGATATTATATAATGTCCTTTATCATCACCCTCAGTACCGCTCTGTTTTCTTCTCTTCTTCCGGCGTCACCTACTAGTGCGCTTGCGCCTTCACGTTCAGCGCTCCAGACTTCGGAGTATCCGGCCACAGTGGGAGCGCACGCGCAGTAAACCTCATATCACTATGGTGACTGGGGTAGCGTGCGCTCCACAGGCCGGAACCCGGAAGTCACAGTTACAGGAAGCGCTGCGGGAGGTTTTCAAGCACGCGCCGTACATGGTCGGTGACTATTGGATCTTTAGCTGTCTCCAGCTCTATGACGCTTGCTTTTCACAAAGCCGGCATTTTATTTGATAAGCTCTTTGTCCCGTGACATCTCTCTTCACATCTATTGGCTGTTACCACACATAAGAAGGCTGTTACCTCTCCTATATTTCCACGCCCCCTGAGGAAGTCATTATGATGAAACGTGCGTAGGGGTCTGAGGGACACTGCATAGTCTTGGTGCCTGCAATATTACTGCTTTGTGGTACGTCTATCTCCTTATCATACCATGTATTGCATTTTGCACTGTTAGGGTATATTCTACTCACAGTTTGCACTATAGCACTTTCGTGGATATATAATATCATGTGTACATATATATCTTTATTAGGCACATATATGCGGTTACTGATCCCTCACAGTATGGAGGTACTTTTTATCTTCTTTCTTATTTATGTTTGTGTATTTTACTAATAAAGATTTAATACTTGCTGAATCTATTTGGTTTCTGACTAATCTATCAGACTGTGGACCAAATTATGTGATATCTATCTCCAATAATATCTCCAATAATATATACCTGACAGGAGCCCAAAGATTCTGCTGCCTTCAATAATATATAACTAACAGGAGCCCATAGATTCTGCTGCCTCCAATAATATATACCTGACAGGAGCCCATACATTCTGCTGCCTCCAATAATATAAACCTGACAGGAGCCCATACATTCTGCTGCCTCCAATAATATAAACCTGACAGGAGCCCATACATTCTGCTACCTCCAATAATATATACCTGACAGGAGCCCATACATTCTCCTGCCTCCAATAATATATACCTGACAGGAGCCTAAAGATTCTGCTGCCTCCAATAATATATAACTGACAGGAGCCCATAGATTCTGCTGCCTCCAATAATATATACCTGGTAGGAGCCCATAGATTCTGCTGCCTCCAATAATATATACCTGGTAGGAGCCCATAAATTCTGCTACCTTCAATAATATATACCTGACAGGAGCCCAAAGATTCTGCTGCCTCCAATAATATATAACTAACAGGAGCCCATAGATTCTGCTGCCTCCAATAATATATACCTGCTAGGAGCCCATACATTCTGCTGCCTCCAATAATGTAAACCTGACAGGAGCCCATACATTCTCCTGCCTCCAATAATATATACCTGGTAGGAGCCCATACATTCTGCTGCCTCCAATAATGTATGCCTGACAGGAGCCCATACATTCTCCTGCCTCCAATAATATATACCTGGTAGGAGCCCATACATTCTGCTGCCTCCAATAATATATACCAGACAGGAGCCCATACATTCTCCTGCCTCCAATAATATATACCTGGTAGGAGCCCATACATTCTGCTGCCTCCAATAATATATACCTAACAGGAGCCCATAGATTCTCCTGCCTCCAATAATATACACCTGACAGGAGCCCATACATCTTGCTGCCTCCAATAATATATACCTAACAGGAGCCCATACATTCTGCTGCCTTCAATAATATATACCTGACAGGAGCCCATACATTCTGCTACTTCCAATAATATATACCTGGTAGGAGCCCATAGATTCTCCTGCCTCCAATAATATACACCTGACAGGAGCCCATACATCTTGCTGCCTCCAATAATATATACCTAACAGGAGCCCATACATTCTCCTGGCTCCTATAATATATACCTGACAGGAGCCCATACATTCTGCTACCTCCAATAATATATACCTGACAGGAGCCCAAAGATTCTGCTGCCTCCAATAATATATAACTGACAGGAGCCCATAGATTCTGCTGCCTCCAATAATATATACCTGGTAGGAGCCCATAGATTCTGCTGCCTCCAATAATATATACCTGGTAGGAGCCCATAAATTCTCCTGCCTCCAATAATATATACCTGGTAGGAGCCCATAAATTCTGCTGCCTCCAATAATATATACCTGGTAGGAGCCCATACATTCTGCTGGCTCCTATAATATATACCTGACAGGAGCCCATATTTTCTGCTGCCTCCAATAATATATACCTGCTAGGAGCCCATAGATTCTGCTGCCTCCAATAATATATACTTGACAGGAGCCCATACATTCTGCTGCCTCCAATAATATAAACCTGACAGGAGACCATACATTCTGCTGCCTCCAATAATATATACCTGACAGGAGCCCATAGATTCTGCTATCTCCAATAATATATACCTGACAGGAGCCCATAGATTCTGCTATCTCCAATAATATATACCTGACTGGAGCCCATACATTCTTCTGCCTCCAATAATATATACAGTTATATGAAAAAGTTTGGGCACCCCTATTAATCTTAAGCTTAATGTTTTATAAAAATTGGTGTTTTTGCAACAGCTATTTCAGTTTGATATATGTAATAACTGTTGGACACAGTAATGTTTCTGCCTTGAAATGAGGTTTATTGTACTAATAGAAAATGTGCAATCTGCATTCAAACAAAATTTGACAGGTGCGTAAGTATGGGCACCTCACCAGAAAAGTGACATTAATATTTAGTAGATCCTCCTTTTGCAAAAATAACAGCCTCTAGTCGCTTCCTGTAGCTTTTAGTGAGTTCCTGGATCCTGGATGAAGGTATTTTTGAGGAACCTCTTTACAAAACATTTCCAGTTCAGTTAAGTTTGATGGTCGCCGAGCATGGACAGCCCTCTTCAAATGATCCCACAGATGTTCAATGATATTCAGGTCTGGGGACTGGGATGGCCATTCCAGAACATTGTAATTGTTCCTCTGCATGAATGCCTGAGTACATTTGGAGCGGTGTTTTGGATCATTGTCTTGCTGAAAGATCCATCCCCTGCCTAACTTCAACTTTATCACTGATTCTTGAACATTATTGTCAAGAATCTGCTGATACTGAGTGGAATCCATGCGTCCCTCAACTTTAACAAGATTCCCGGTGCCGGCATTGGCCACACAGCCCCAAAGCATGATGGAACCTCCACCAAATTTTACTGTGGGTAGTAAGTGTTTTTCTTGGAATGCTGTGTTTTTTTGCCGCCATGCATAACGCATTTTTGTATGACCAAACAACTCAATCTTGGTTTCATCAGTCCACAGGACCTTCTTCCAAAAATAAATTGGCTTCTCCAAATGTGCTTTTGCATACCTCAGCCGACTCTGTTTGTGGCGTGCTTGCAGAAACGGCTTCTTTCGCATCACTCTCCCATACAGCTTCTCCTTGTGCAAAGTGCGTTGTATAGTTGACCGATGCACAGTGACACCATCTGCAGCAAGTTGATGCTGCAGCTCTCTGGAGGTGGTCTGAGGATTGTCCTTGACTGATCTCACCATTCTTCTTCTCTGCCTTTCTGATGTTTTTCTTGGCCTGCCACTTCTGGTCTTAACAAGAACTGTCACTGTGTTCTTCCATTTCCTTACTATGTTCCTCACAGTGGAAACTGACAGGTTAAATCTCTGAGACAGCTTTTTGTATCCTTCCCCTGAACAACTATGTTGAATAATCTTTGTTTTCAGATCATTTGACAGTTGTTTTGAGGAGCCCATGATGCCACTCTTCAGAGGAGATTCAAACAGGAGAACAACTTGCAAGTGGCCACTTTAAGTAGCTTTTCTCATGATTGCATACACCTGGCTATGAAGTTCAAAGCTCAATGAGGTTACAAAACCAAAAAAAGTGCTTTAGTAAGTCAGTAAAAAGTAGGTAGGAGTATTTAAAACAAGAAAATGATAAGGGTGCCCATACTATCTTGCGCAATGTATGCATTCCCTGAGCTACCGCTCAGGGATCCATACTGCTGCGAGAGATGTGAGCATATCGTGCACTTGGAAGCCCAAATCCTGGATCTAAGTGCTCAGATAGCGGTACTGAGGAGCATCGACAACATGGAACGGAGTTTGCTGCTCACCGAGCAGACACTCAATGGGTCAACACTGGGGGTGGAGCTTAGTGGGGAAGCGCAGGCTGAACAGGCAGGGAGCTGGGTAACAGTTAGAAGGGATAGAGGGAAGAAGTATAGGAAGGCTGGTTCAAAACCGGCATTATTGGAGCACGACAGATCCTCTGACCGCCGGGGGAGTGTATGCTCCAGTAATGAGGGGGAGGGGGGAAGTGTAGGGCAGGCTAGACAGGTCCTGGTAGTGGGTGACTCTATTATTAGGGGGACAGACAGGGCAATCTGTCACAAAGACCGGGATCGCCGAACGGTGTGCTGCCTCCCTGGCGCTCGAGTCCGGCACATCGCGGATCGGGTTGACAGGTTACTGGGTGGGGCTGGCGAAGACCCAGCGGTCATGGTCCACATTGGCACCAATGACAAAGTGAGTGGTAGATGGAGGGTCCTTAAAAATGATTTCAGGGATCTAGGTAGGAAGCTTAGGGCAAGGACCTCCAAGGTAGTTTTCTCAGAAATACTACCAATCCCGCGAGCCACACAGGAGTGCCAACGGGAGGTTAGGGAGGTGAATAAGTGGCTAAAGAGTTGGTGCAAGGCAGAAGGGTTTGGGTTCATGGAGAACTGGGCCGACTTCGCTGTCGGCTACAGGCTCTACCGTAGGGACGGGCTGCACCTCAATGGGGAGGGTGCAGCGGTGCTGGGGAAGAAGATGGCTAATAGGTTGGAGGAGTTTTTAAACTAGAGACGGGGGGGGGGAACCAAGAAAATAGGTGGGATGTGAGGCAAGCAAGGGGGAAGGGGAGAAGTGAATATAATGAGGGTGGAGAGGGGGGTGGGGATAGTACAGTTAGATCGTTAGAGAAGAATAGGATGCTAAATAATCCCAAAGTTTTATCTTGCATGCTGACCAACGCAAGAAGCCTGACCAATAAGGCGGATGAGCTGCAGGCGCTTATATCGGAGGAGAGGTATGACATCGTAGGTATAACAGAGACTTGGCTAGACGATAGCTACGACTGGGCGGTAAATTTAACAGATTATAGTTTATTTAGAAGGGACCGGAAACAGGGGAAGGGCGGAGGAGTCTGCTTATATGTAAAGTCACGTCTAAAGCCCAGACTAAGGGAAGATATAGGAGAGGGAGAAGAGGGGGTCGAGTCCATGTGGGTAGAGATAGAGGGGGCAAAAAATAATAATAAAATATTACTGGGGGTCTGCTATAAGCCACCCAATATAACAGAGGAGAATGAGAAACTGCTATTAGGACAAATAGACAAAGTAGCAAAACATAATGAGGTGATTGTAATGGGGGACTTCAACTACCCGGATATTGACTGGGAAACAGAAACCTGTAGATCGCAGAAAGGAAAAAGGTTCTTGACAAATATCAAGGATAATTATCTCTCCCAACTAGTGCAGGAACCAACGAGAGGGAAGGCCGTGTTGGACTTAATATTGACTAATAGGCCTGATAGAATAACTGAGGTACAGATAGGGGGGCACCTAGGTAATAGTGATCATAATATTATCAATTTCAAAATGCCCTTCAGTAGGGTTATCAATAAGGGAACAACTAAAACATTAAACTTTAGGAGGGCGAAGTTTGATCAGCTGAAAGAAAACCTTCAACTTATAGACTGGGACAAAGTTCTTAATCAAGGAAATACGAATAGTAAATGGGAAACCTTCAAAATAATTCTGAATACTCAGTGCGAGAGGTATATACCGTATGGGAATAAAAGGGCCCGAAATAAGAGGAAACCAATATGGTTGAACAAGAACGTAAAAGGGGCGTTAAATAGCAAAAAAGAGGCATTCAAGAGATTAAAACAGGAAAACAGTAAGGAAGCACTAATGTGTTACAAGGAAAAAACGAGAACCTGCAAAAAACAAATAAAAATAGCAAAGGAGGAAACAGAGAGACGTATTGCTAGGGAAAGTAGATCAAATCCCAAACTGTTCTTTACGTATATAAATAGTAAAAGGATTAAATCGGATAATATTGGACCGATAAAAAGTGATGAAGGCAAAATCATAGAGAAAGATGAGGATAAAGCTAATCTATTAAATAAATTTTTTTCGTCAACTTTCACAAAGGAAAAAGAACTAACAGGCGAAATGAGAAGTGACAAACTTAATCCTCCACTAAGTATGACAAATCTAACCCAAGCTGGGGTACAGAAACGCCTCAGTAACATTAAAATAAACAAATCACCAGGACCTGATGGCATACACCCACGGGTACTAAGGGAACTAAGTAATGTGATAGACAGACCGTTATATCTTATATTTAAGGACTCTGTTGAGACTGGGTCTGTACCACTTGATTGGCGACAGGCGAATGTAGTGCCAATATTCAAAAAGGGAGCGAAAAGTGACGCCGGAAACTATCGGCCGGTGAGTCTGACGTCCGTTGTGGGCAAAATTTTTGAAGGCTTTATTAATGAGGCAATCATGGAGCATCTTGATGCTAATAATCTATTAACCCCGAACCAACATGGATTCATGAGGAATCGCTCCTGCCAAACAAACCTGATTGACTTCTAAGAGGAGGTTAGCTCTCGAGTAGATCAGGGGGAACCAGTGGATGTCGTGTATCTCGACTTCTCAAAAGCGTTCGATAGCGTGCCACATAATAGGTTGGTATACAAAATGAGAATGATGGGGCTGGGGGAAAATGTCTGCAAGTGGGTAGCTAACTGGCTAAAGGATAGAAGGCAGAGGGTGGTTATAAATGGAATATACTCAGATTGGGTAAGCGTCACTAGTGGGGTACCACAGGGGTCTGTACTAGGCCCAATGTTATTTACTATCTTTATTAACGACATGGTCAACGGGATAAATAGTAAAATATCAATATTTGCAGATGACACAAAGTTATGTAAAACAATTAATACAAAAGAGGACAGTGCAGACCTACAGAGGGATTTGGATAAGCTGGGTAGGTGGAGCATTAAATGGCAAATGAGGTTTAACGAGGAGAAATGTAAGGTCATACATATGGGAAGGAAAAATGGAAGTCACCAGTACTCACTGAATGGGAAATCATTGGGGAATTCAGAGATGGAGAAGGACTTGGGCATCTTGATTGATAGCAAACTAAATTGGAGTGCCCAAAGTCAGGCCGCTGCTGTAAGGGCAAACAGGGTAATGGGATGTATCAGAAGAGGTATAGCTGCAAAGGATGAGAACATTGTTCTTCCACTGTACAAAGCACTGGTCAGACCACACTTGGAATACTGTGCTCAGTTATGGGCCCCAATATATAGAAAGGATATAAATGAGCTTGAAAAGGTACAAAGGAGGGCAACAAAATTAATAAAGGGAATGGAGGGACTGCAATACCCAGAGAGGTTGGCAAAACTAGGACTATTCAGCCTGGAAAAGAGAAGGTTGAGGGGGGACATAATAAATGTGTACAAATATGTTAGGGGACAGTATAGAGACCTTGCCCGGGATTTGTTCAAAAGGAGGGATATTACGGTAACAAGAGGGCATTCACTAAGACTGGAAGAGAAAAGGTTTCAGCACCAGCATAGGAAGGGGTTCTTTACGGTAAGAGCAGTGAGAATATGGAATTCACTGAGTGAGGAGACGGTAATGTCGGATTCACTAAACCAGTTCAAGCGGGGACTGGATGCATTTCTAGATACCAGGCAGATTTCTGCATATACTTAAAAATAAAATAAAATAGTAGGTTGATACAGGGATTTATTCTGACTGCTGGTTTCAGAGTCGGGAGGGAATTTTTCCTCAGGTGAAGATTGGCTAAATCATTTGGGGTTTTTGCCCTCCTCTGGATCAACTTTAGCAATTACAGAACTAACAGGTCGAACTTGATGGACGCAAGTCTTTGTTCGGCTTTACTAACTATGTAACTATGTAGCTATGTACTTATGCACCTGCCAAATTGTGTTTGAATGCAGATTGCACATTTTCTGTTAGTACAATAAACCTCATTTCAAGGCAGAAACATTACTGTGTCCAACAGTTATTACATATATCAAACTGAAATAGCTGTTGCAAAAACACCAATTTTAAGAAAACATTAAGTTTAAGATTAATAGGGGTGCCCAAACTTTTTCATATAACTGTACCTGGTAGGAGCCCATACATTCTGCTGCCTCCAATAATATATACCTGACAGGAGCCCATAGATTCTCCTGCCTCCAATAATATATACCTGGTAGGAGCCCATACATTCTGCTGCCTCCAATAATATATACCTGACAGGAGCCCATACATTCTGCTGCCTCCAATAATATATACCTGACAGGAGCCCATACATTCTCCTGCCTCCAATAATATATACCTGGTAGGAGCCCATACATTCTGCTGCCTCCAATAATATATACCTGACAGGAGCCCATACATTCTGCTGCCTCCAATAATATATACCTGACAGGAGCCCATACATTCTGCTGCCTCCAATAATATATACCTGACAGGAGCCCATAGATTCTGCTGCCTCCAATAATATATACCTGACAGGAGCCCATACATTCTGCTGCCTCCAATAATATATACCTGACAGGAGCCCATAGATTCTGCTGCCTCCAATAATATATACCTGGTAGGAGCCCATACATTCTGCTGCCTCCAAAAATATATACCTGACAGGAGCCCATACATTCTGCTGCCTCCAATAATATATACCTGACAGGAGCCCATACATTCTGCTGCCTCCAGTAATATATAACTAACAGGAGCCCATAGATTCTGCTGCCTCCAATAATATATACCTGCTAGGAGCCCATAGATTCTGCTGCCTCCAATAATATATACCTGGTAGGAGCCCATACATTCTGCTGCCTCCAATAATATAAACCTGACAGGAGACCATACATTCTGCTGCCTCCAATAATATATACCTGACAGGAGCCCATAGATTCTGCTATCTCCAATAATATATACCTGATAGGAGCCCATACATTCTGCTGCCTCCAATAATATATACCTGACTGGAGCCCATACATTCTCCTGCCTCCAATAATATATACCTGGTAGGAGCCCATACATTCTGCTGCCTCCAATAATATATACCTGACAGGAGCCCATACATTCTCCTGCCTCCAATAATATATACCTGGTAGGAGCCCATACATTCTGCTGCCTCCAATAATATATACCTGACAGGAGCCCATACATTCTCCTGCCTCCAATAATATATCATAAACATATCAGCCCTATAAATGCAAAAAGCAAACCAAGGGTTTTTTTTGCTGATAAGCCAGGACTATGCCAGGATCAGCATGTACATACCAGCCCCAAATACATAATGAATATAGGAGAAAGATGAGGGACATACAGGTACCATCAAAATATATAAAAGTTTATTAAATAATTGCTTGTTCACGATAAATATCGTATAATAAACAGACGCTTAAATAGCACACAATAAATACATACATAGACAAAATCACAGCTATGGATGATCAGGTGTATATGGTCAGGGATATCCAGAGTATCTGAAAAAGAACCTCCCCTCCCATCTCTATGGCATGCACATTTTAACAAGTAAAGAGACAGAGATGGGGGGAGGGAGAAGAAGAAAAAAGGCAAAATATGCACCAACAAGATAAATCAGGGGCTCAAGAGGGAAGCAGTCTAAGACATAATGTCTACTTGAAATAACAAGCACCCATAAAGACAATAGAAGGTGCTTTTACCTAGAGTATGAGGTAGCGCTGGAAGTAAGAAGGATTCTGTGAAGGGAAATGCCTCGACGCGCGTTTCGCTCTCAGCACGCAGGCTTTCTCAAGAGGCTGTTGTAGAGAGAATGTAGAGGACCTTAAGTATGCAATCACGTGTGGTCACGTGGCATATGACATGATAATCATTGGAGAATGAGGCCATATGTAGGCGGAGTCTGGCGCTATCAATGGCGCATGCGCCGCAAGAACTCGTCCCCCATGCGCGCGCCCAGGCCGTCACGCCGTCCGCGCATGCGCAGAATTGCGGATGAGCAGAGGTACAAAGATAACCCGGGCGCACGCCAGGAGAAGGAGACCAGCGAAGCGGATGCGCACAGCGGCAAACTGAGAGTGAAAGGCTTCACACTAGGGACATCCTGACATAAGAAGATTAGAAATAGGTGAGTAGCTAATGTCGTCGCCAGCACAGACAGTGGATGTTCTTTAACAATGTAAATCAATTAAATTCGACAGGGCAGTACATTGAAAATATATGACAATGTATAATAGGTACATAATAATATGATACCGTTCGTGAATGTAAATGCTGACCTGTGACATATATATACAAGACATCAACGTAATAAACATCCACATATCTCGTGAATTATGATCAACGCAATCCAGGTCACATAAAAGGCTTTCATCCAATGTCCAAAAAGACGGAAACATCAAAATATAGTCCTGTGTGTGTCTCCCAATGAGGTCCTTATGGTAGAAAATATAAAGATCCATAAAAAGTATCCACTAAAGAAAAAAGACAGTATTAAAAAAGATAACAACAATTACAAAAAAGCATAAAATATCAAATCACACAGAAGACATAATACAAAGTGAGCAGGAGAACTACATATATATGGATAAGACAAATGATTAAAATAAAGAATATTCATATATTATAAAAAAGGAAGAAAAGCTCAGGGTCTCATTCAGGCCCCGTGGGCTCACTGTGTTCAGACTACTATCCACTGAGCTTCTTTGCGAGCAAGAACCTGTTTGATGTTGCCGCCTCGAGAACCGAGGTGCACAACATCAATGCCACGTACCAATAATGATTTGGGGTCACAATTGTGTGAAATCCTAAAGTGGCGAGGTAAGGTCTTAAGCTCTCGTAGGTCGGTCACCGTCCTGGCCGTGCCGATGTCCCGCATGTGCTCACGTACCCTAACCCGAAGTTCCCTAGATGTCAAGCCTATATAGATCAGACCACATCCACAGGTGGCATAATACACAACATTATTTGTGCCACACGAAATGTAGTGGAGGATCTTGAACTGACGGGAACCATCGGAGGACATGAAGTGAGCACTGCGCGAGACATTGGCGCAGGCAACACAATGACCACAAGGAAAACAGCTCACGGTTGGCCCACGGGACCCAAAAGGGTTAGGTCTAGGGGGAACGTAGTGGCTGGACACTAAGAGGTCCCCAAGGTTTCTCGCACGACGTGCCGTCATGAGTGGTGAATTGCCTATGTGGTCACGTAGGGACGGCTCTGTATTAAGGATACTCCAATGGCGGTCAAGTACCTGTCGCATCGCATCCCACTCATGGTTAAATGATGAGATAAAGCGGATTTTGCCCTGCGCCCCCATGACTCATTTAGTCTGGTTGGTATATAAAAGACTGTTCCGAGGGGTTTTACGGGACCCTCTCATAGCCACGCGAGATGCTGCGGTTACTGTACCCGCGCTGTTTAAAACGTGTTGTCAAATCACACGCCTGGGCTTCAAGTTTTTGGTTTGTGGAGCATATCCGCCTCATCCTCAGGAACTGACCGACCGGGACGGCCCGAATAGTTGATGTATGATGTGCCGACTCCGCGTGGATTAAGGCATTGACTGATGTCGACTTTCTAAAGACATCAGTCTGGATGTTGGAATGGGAATCCAACTCCAGAGTGACGTCCAAGAAGTCAATACGTGTAGTATGGTACATATAGGTCAACCGAATTCCACGCGAGTTGGTATTGAGTCGCATCATGAACTCCTCAAGCTCCCCCACCGTCCCCCACCAAAAGAATAAAATATCATCGATATATCGCATCCATGACACGACCTGGTCCGCAGCGAGCGCGCCCTCATCGCCAAATATCTCCCTCTCCCAGGCCCCCAGGAAAAGATTAGCGTACGAGGGCGCGCAAGCCGCCCCCATTGCCGTGCCACGTCGCTGCAGATAGACTGTGTCCTTGAATAGGAAATAGTTGTGAGAGAGGACAAAGTGGAGGAGCTCAATAATGAGTTCACACAAAGGGCCGTCCAGGTCAGAAGTCCCGAGGAAAAAACGGACCGCCTCCAAGCCCAGGTCGTGGCGGATACATGTATATAAACTCTCCACATCCGCTGTGACCATGAGAGTGCCATCCTCCACAAGGATGCCGTCAACCCGCGTGAGGACGTCCGTTGTGTCTTTGACAAAGGAAGGAAGAGTTTCGACCAGAGGTTTTAAGTAGTTATCAATGTACCTGCAAATGGGTTCACATAAACTCCCTATACCTGACACGATCGGACATCCAGGAGGGCTGACCGCATCCTTGTGGATCTTGGGGAGAAGATATAAGGTAGCTGTCCTTGGGTACCGAACGGTTAATGCCTCTACGTTTTTTTTATTAATAATGCCTTGATCGCATGCGCGACCCAAAATCCCCTGAAGTTTTGCAGAAAAAGAAGTCGTGGGATTAAATGACAATTTGGTATAGGTTTCGGTATCCCTTAGTTGGCGAAAGGCCTCACTTTCATAACGGTCATAAGGCCACACCACAATGTTCCCCCCCCTTGTCGGCCGGTTTAATGACAAGGTCCGTATAGGACTGAAGCTGTTCAATAGCTAATCTTTGGCGGTGAGTAAGATTGTCGTACTTCCTACGAGTGGATAGTTTCTCAAAATCACCAGCCACTAGTCGCACAAAGATTTCTACTGCCGGACTCAAAGGCGGGGGGGGAACCTTGTGGACTTGGGAATTATATCGCGGAGAGACCCACCTGCTGGTGCAGAGTCCTGTTCCAAAAGGAGGTCCTCAAGGTTTTGTAGGGCCTCTCTCTCTGCGACATCCAAGGGCTCCGCGTCACCATGAGATCTAAAATGAAGTTTCTTGAGTATTAATTTTGGGCAAAAAGGTGGAGGTACTTGAGGGCTGTAAAGTAATTAAAAGAAC
The DNA here is from genome assembly GCF_046119375.1 of Phyllobates terribilis. Classification (NCBI taxonomy): domain Eukaryota; kingdom Metazoa; phylum Chordata; class Amphibia; order Anura; family Dendrobatidae; genus Phyllobates; species Phyllobates terribilis. The sequence goes on along the minus strand of NW_027362769.1, from coordinate 279,402,812 downwards.
TAGTGGACGAAAAAGATAAGCCCCTTTCAAGGACCTCCACCTGAGCCCGACTCAACAACCGATTAGATAGGTTAATCACCCGGGGTCCATCAATAGAGGAACAAACCTGATGGGGAGTCACAGGCTTCCTTTTATTAATGGGTCTTGTTTGAATCCTTGCTGAAAGGTTTGCCAGGGATTTCTCCTGAGATGCTGAATTGGCCATAGAAGTTTGGTCTTCAGTGGAGGCTATCGATGCTGATGAGGCAGATCTTGAACGAGAGGCCGAATTAAACCTATGACGTGGGCGCGATCTATCAGACGGCATCCGCCATCTATAAACATGTTTGGACTATTTGTCCTGTAGGTCGCGGTGACATTTTTTTGTTTTATTAGAAAGGATCTCCTTAACCCATTTTTGGGAATCAGCGTCAACTTCATCATTGAGCTGTCTCAATTGGTCGTTGGTCATATCCCTCTTAAAGGTAATTTGAAGCTGCTCCATCTCTACCTCCATATCTTTAATAGACCTCTCATTTAAGTCTTTCAATAAATGCAAGAAACCCAGGGAACATGTGTCCGCTAATACTTCCCACTTATTTTTAAAGACCTCATCCTCAATAGGGAATGAGGGAAAGATTTGGACCCTTAGACCTCTTGGAATAAGGTTTTTTGTCAATGTATTTGGCTAAAAACGCATGGTTCCATCATGTGCGTGTCCTGCGTTTAAGCAGGCTTTTGAATTTAAAAATGTTCTCCTGCAGACTTTGATCCACACCCGACCCAGAGGCACTTTGGTCATCCGATGCGTTACTTAGTTGGACGAGCCAAGCATTGTCACGGGCTCGAAAATCCCTGATGGGCCTTAAAGAAGCTGTGAAAACACAGACACTAATTAGCATAAACATATCAGCCCTATAAATGCAAAAAGCAAACCAAGGTTTTTTTTGCTGATAAGCCAGGACTATGCCAGGATCAGCATGTACATACCAGCCCCAAATACATAATGAATATAGGAGAAAGATGAGGGACATACAGGTACCATCAAAATATATCAAAGTTTATTAAATAATTGCTTGTTCACGATAAATATGGTATAATAAACAGACGCTTAAATAGCACACAATAAATACATACATAGACGAAATCACAGCTATGGATGATCAGGTGTTAATGGTCAGGGATATCCAGCGTATCTCAAAAAGAACCACCCCTCCCATCTCTATGGCATGCACATTTTAACAAGTAAAGAGACAGATGGGGGGAGGGAGAAGAAGAAAAAAGGCAAAATATGCACCAACAAGATAAATCAGGGACTCAAGTGGGAAGCAGTCTAAGACATAATGTCTACTTGAAATAACAAGCACCCATAAAGACAATAGAAGGTGCTTTTACCTAGAGTATGAGGTAGCGCTGGAAGTAAGAAGGATTCTGTGAAGGGAAATGCCTCGACGCGCGTTTCGCCCTCAGCACGCAGGCTTTCTCAAGAGGCTGTTGTAGAGCGAATGTAGAGGACCTTAAGTATGCAATCACGTGTGGTCACGTGGCATATGACATGATAATCATTGGAGAATGAGGCCATATGTAGGCGGAGTCTGGCGCTATCGATGGCGCATGCGCCGCAAGAACTCGTCCCCCATGCGCGCGCCCAGGCCGTCACGTCGTCCGCGCATGTGCAGAATTGCGGATGAGCAGAGGGCCAAAGATAACCCGGGCGCACGCCAGGAGAAGGAGACCAGCGAAGCGGATGCGCAAAGCGGCAAACTGAGAGTGAAAGGCTTCACACTAGGGACATCCTGACATAAGAAGATTAGAAATAGGTGAGTAGCTAATGTCGTCGCCAGCACAGACAGTGGATGTTCTTTAACAATGTAAATCAATTAAATTCGACAGGGCAGTACATTGAAAATACATGACAATGTATAATAGGTACATAATAATATGATACCATTCGTGAATGTAAATGCTGACCTGTGACATATATATACAAGACATCAACGTAATAAACATCCACATATCTCGTGAATTATGATCAACGCAATCCAGGTCACATAAAAGGCTTTCATCCAATGTCCAAAATGACGGAAACATCAAAATATAGTCCCGTGTGTGTCTCCCAATGAAGTCCTTATGGTAGAAAATATGAAGATCCATAAAAAGTATCCACTAAAGAAAAAAGACAGTATTAAAAAAGATAACAACAATTACAAAAAGGCATAAAATATCAAATCACACAGAAGACATAATACAAAGTGAGCAGGAGAACTACAAATATATGGATAAGACAAATTATTAAAATAAAGAATATTCATATATTATAAAAAAGGAGAAAAGCTCAGGGTCTCATTCAGGCCCCGTGGGCTCACTGTGTTCAGACTAGTATCCACTGAGCTTCTTTGCGAGCAAGAACCTGTTTGATGTTGCCGCCTCGAGAACCGAGGTGCACAACATCAATGCCACGTACCAATAATGATTTGGGGTCACAATTGTGTGAAATCCTCAAGTGGCGAGGTAAGGTCTTAAGCTCGCGTAGGTCGGTCACCGTCCTGGCCGCGCCGATGTCCCGCACGTGCTCACGTACCCTAACCCGAAGTTCCCTAGATGTCAAGCCTATATAGATCAGACCACATCCACAGGTGGCATAATACACAACATTATTTGTGTCACACGAAATGTAGTGGAGGATCTTGAACTGACGGGAACCATCGGAGGACGTGAAGTGAGCACTGCGCGAGACATTGGCGCAGGCAACACAATGACCACAAGGAAAACAGCACACGGTTGGCCCACGGGACCCAAAAGGGTTAGGTCTAGGGGGAACGTAGTGGCTGGACACTAAGAGGTCCCCAAGGTTTTCGCACGACGTGCCGTCATGAGTGGTGAATTGCCTATGTGGTCACGTAGGGACGGCTCTGTATTAAGGATACTCCAATGGCGGTCAAGTACCTGTCGCATCCCACACATGGTTAAATGATGAGATATAGCGGATTTTGCCCTGCGCCCCCATGACTCGTTTAGTCTGGTTGGTATATAAAAGACTGTTCCGAGGGGTTTTACGGGCCCTCTCATAGCCACGCGAGATGCTGTGGTTACTGTACCCGCGCTGTTTAAAACGTGTTGTCAAATTACACGCCTGGGCTTCAAATTTTTGGTTTATGGAGCATATCCGCCTCATCCTCAGGAACTGACCGACCGGGACGGCCCGAATAGTTGATGTATGATGTGCCGACTCCGCGTGGATTAAGGCATTGACTGATGTCGACTTTCTAAAGACATCAGTCTGGATGTTGGATGTATATAATAATAATATACACCTGACAGGAGCCCATACATTCTCCTGCCTCCAATAATATATACCTGACAGGAGCCCATACATTCTGCTGCCTCCAATAATACATACCTGGTAGGAGCCCATACATTCTCCTGCCTCCAATAATATACACCAGATAGGAACCCATACATTCTGCTACTTCCAATAATATATACCTGGTAGGAGCCCATACATTCTGCTACCTCCAATAATATATACCTGACAGGAGCCCAAAGATTCTGCTGCCTCCAATAATATATAACTGACATGAGCCCATAGATTCTGCTGCCTCCAATAATATATACCTGGTAGGAGCCCATACATTCTGCTACCTCCAATAATATATACCTGACAGGAGCCCAAAGATTCTGCTGCCTCCAATAATATATAACTGACAAGAGCCCATAGATTCTGCTGCCTCCAATAATATATACCTGACAGGAGCCCATAGATTTTGCTGCCTCCAATAATATATACCTGACAGGAGCCCATACATTCTGCTATCTCCAAAAATATAAACCTGGTAGTAGCCCATACATTCTGCTGGCTCCAATAATATATACCTGACAGGAGCCCATACATTCTGCTGCCTCCAATAATATATACCCAACAGGAGCCCATACATTCTGCTACCTCCAATAATATATACCTGGTAGGAGCCCATACATTCTGCTGCCTCCAATAATATATACCTGACAGGAGCCCATACATTCTGCTGTCTCCAATAATGCATACCTGACAGGAGCCCATACATTCTGCTTTCTCCAATAATATGTACCTGACAGGAGCCCATACATTCTCCTGCATCCAATAATATATACCTGGTAGGAGCCCATACATTCTGCTGCCTCCAATAATATATACCTGACAGGAGTCCATACATTCTGCTGCCTCCAATAATATATATCTGGTAGGAGCCCATACATTCTGCTGCCTCCAATAATATATATCTGGTAGGAGCCCATACATTCTGCTGCCTGCAATAATATATACCTGACAGGAGCCCATAGATTCTGCTGCCTCCAATAATATATACCTGACAAGAGCACATACATTCTCCTGCCTCCAATAATATATACCTGGTAGGAGCCCATACATTCTCCTGCCTCCAATAATATACACCAGATAGGAGCCCATACATTCTCCTGCCTCCAATAATATACACCAGATAGGAACCCATACATTCTGCTACTTCCAATAATATATACCTGGTAGGAGCCCATACATTCTGCTGCCTCCAATAATATATACCTGACAGGAGCCCATACATTCTCCTGCCTCCAATAATATATACCTGACAGGAGCCCATACATTCTGCTGCCTCCAATAATATATACCTGACAAGAGCCCATACATTCTGCTGCCTCCAATTATATATACCTGGTAGGAGCCCATACATTCTGCTGCCTCCAATAATATATACCTGACAAGAGCCCATACATTCTGCTGCCTCCAATTATATATACCTGGTAGGAGCCCATACATTCTCCTGCCTCCAATAATATACACCAGATAGGAACCCATACATTCTGCTACTTCCAATAATATATACCTGGTAGGAGCCCATACATTCTGCTGCCTCCAATAATATATACCTGACAGGAGCCCATACATTCTCCTGCCTCCAATAATATATACCTGACAGGAGCCCATACATTCTCCTGCCTCCAATAATATATACCTGACAGGAGCCCATACATTCTGCTGCCTCCAATAATATATACCTGACAAGAGCCCATACATTCTGCTGCCTCCAATTATATATACCTGGTAGGAGCCCATACATTCTGCTACCTCCAATAATATATACCTGACAGGAGCCCAAAGATTCTGCTGCCTCCAATAATATATAACTGACAGGAGCCCATAGATTCTGCTGCCTCCAATAATATATACCTGGTAGGAGCCCATAGATTCTGCTGCCTCCAATAATATATACCTGGTAGGAGCCCATACATTCTGCTACCTCCAATAATATATACCTGACAGGAGCCCATACATTCTCCTGCCTCCAATAATATATACCTGACAGGAACCCATACATTCTGCTGCCTCCAATAATCTATACCTGACAGGAGCCCATACATTCTGCTACCTCCAATAATATATACCTGACAGGAGCCCAAAGATTTAGGCAAAATTTTGGCACAAACCGAAAGCAAATGGATTTACAGACTTAAAACTGTGTCTCCATTTGGTCTTAATGAAAATTTCGGTTTTAAAGCGTTTCTGTATTAAGCATGTGGTTTCTGGGGTTGGGTAGGGGAAGTTACATTTATATTTTTATATAGATTTTAATTGTATTTTTAATTTTTCTAGAGTGTTCCCTCTTTTGTGTGATGTTGGTTGGAGGATCGGGGCCCTTTTACATGTTTCCTCATGGTCTTCATTACGTACCATATCTACGTGGGATAAATATGGCGGCATCTACTTCTGAGCCACCTGAAGATCAAAGCTTTATGTTTTTATATATCATTTGGAGGACTTTCTAATATAATTATAAATTTAGCAATATCTTTAGGCTTTAATTATTATTGTTTATCACTTAGCACTTTATTGCTCTATCATTAAATTGATAAGTTTCTATGTATTTATATTAAATAGTGATAACTTAGGCACCGTATACAATGTTTAAGCATTCATGAATCAAAATGTTGAATGTATTATGGTTCTACTGTATTTGGTATCTACCACTAATGAAATGTAGCCTGATGATAAGTGCCAGTCTTAATCACTAGATATATTATTTTATTTATTAATAGTGGGACAATTAATTATAATTTATTTTAGTACATAGCACATCGTCACTTTATTTTGCTAAATATTTTAGCTTATATATTTGTAGCACCATGTCACTTTATAATAATATATTCTAATCTTTTGTCACTTCTTTTTAGCATTCTGCACACTAGTAACGTAGACTAGTTATATCAGTCCTGTCGCACTTTTGCACATTGCTATTCTTATTACATTTTAGCTCTCACCCCAATAACACTGATTTTGTGCATTTAGCTACTCACCGCACGTAAGATTACAGCCAGGCTCTTTATATCTTTCCATCTTGATCGATTCTCCGTTTACATGTATCCCCGCAGCTAGTGCGCATGCACCCTTACGCCAAGCGCCTCAGACTTAAGACAGTACGGCCAAATGGGAGCGCACGAGCAGTGAGCCTAAACGTCACTATGGCGCTTCTGCTGGCTTGCGCTCCACGGACCGGATGTCGGAAGTCCCTTTACAAGGAGGCGCGGCGTGGGTTACTGCACGCGCCATATACAGCTGCAATTAATCCCCGCATTCTCCCCGTGATACCTATCCATATTATGATAGGATAGCTCTTCACATAAAAGGTCAACTTCTCCTTCTCTCCCTCTATACCCCCTGAGGAAGTCACAATGATGAAACGTGCGTTGGGGTAGAGGGATGCTGCACGATACGGCTGCCTACTTTCGTTACTATTTATAGGTATGTTTACCATGCTTTATACTGTTTATGCATACCTGCACTCTTAGGGCTATCTTTACTCATCACGTGCAGATTTATATTACATAGCAGTATGGGCATTATGCCATATTTATAACTTTTGGGCTACTGTAGTATACACTGGATCCCTCACAGTTGGAGATGTCTTTTATGTTGGTATCATGTTTGTCTATGTATTTTATTAAATAAATATTTTGAATTTGCTGAATATACTTAGTCTCTGACTTTTTATCAGATTAGGAATAAGTCTATTGATATCTACTCCAATAATATATACCTGACAGGAGCCCATACATTCTGCTGCCTCCAATAATATATATCTGGTAGGAGCCCATACATTCTGCTGCCTCCAATAATATATACCTGACAGGAGCCCATACATTCTGCTGTTTCCAATAATATATACCTGACAAGAGCCCATACATTCTCCTGCCTCCAATAATATATACCTGACAGGAGCCCATACATTCTCCTGCCTCCAATAATATATAACTAACAGGAGCCCATAAATTCTGCTGCCTCCAATAATATATACCTGGTAGGAGCCCATACATTCTCCTGCCTCCAATAATATATCCCTGACAGAAGCCCATACATTCTGCTGCCTCCAATAATATATACCTGGTAGGAGCCCATACATTCTCCTGCCTCCAATAATATATCCCTGACAGAAGCCCATACATTATGCTGTCTCCAATAATATAGATCTGACAGGAGCCCATAGATTCTGCTGCCTCCAATAATATATACCTGACAGGAGCCCATACATTCTGCTGCCTCCAATAATATATATCTGGTAGGAGCCCATACATTCTGCTGCCTCCAATAATATACAGTTAGGTCCATATATATTTGGACAGAGACATCATTTTTCTAATTTTGGTTCTAGACATTACCACAATGAATTTTAAACAAAACAATTCAGATGCAGTTGAAGTTCAGACTTTCAGCTTTCATTTGAGGGTATCCACATTAAAATTGGATGAAGGGTTTAGGAGTTTCAGCTCCTTAACATGTGCCACCCTGTTTTTAAAGGGACCAAAAGTAATTGGACAGATTAAATAATTGTAAATAAAATGTTCATTTCTAGTACTTGGTTGAAAACCCTTTGTTGGCAATGACTGCCTGAAGTCTTGAACTCATGGACATCACCAGACGCTGTGTTTCCTCCTTTTTGATGCTCTGCCAGGCCTTCACTGAGGTGGTTTTCAGTTGCTGTTTGTTTGTGGGCCTTTCTGTCTGAAGTTTAGTCTTTAACAAGTGAAATGCATGCTCAATTGGGTTGAGATCAGGTGACTGACTTGGCCATTCAAGAATATTCCACTTCTTTGCTTTAATAAACTCCTGGGTTGCTTTGGCTTTATGCTTTGGGTCATTGTCCATCTGTAGTATGAAACGACGACCAATCAGTTTGGCTGCATTTGGCTGGATCTGAGCACACAGTATGGCTCTGAATACATCAGAATTAATTCGGCTGCTTCTGTCCTGTGTCACATCATCAATAAACAATAGTGACCTAGTGCCACTGGCAGCCATGCATGCCCAAGCCATCACACTGCCTCCGCTGTGTTTTACAGATGTTGTGGTATGCTTTGGATCATGAGCTGTACCATGCCTTCGCCATACTTTTCTCTTTCCATCATTCTGGTAGAGGTTGATCTTGGTTTCATCTGTCCAAAGAATGTTCTTCCAGAACTGTGCTGGCTTTTTTAGATGTTTTTTTAGCAAAGTCCAGTCTAGCCTTTTTATTCTTGATGCTTATGAGTGGCTTCCACCGTGCAGTGAACCCTCTGTATTTACTTTCATGCAATCATCTCTTTATGGTAGATTTGGATATTGATACGCCTACCTCCTGGAGGGTGTTGTTCACTTGGTTGGCTGTTGTGAAGGTGTTTCTCTTCCCCATGGAGATTATTCTGCGATCATCTACCACTGTTGTCTTCTGTGGGCGCCCAGGTCTTTTTGCATTGATGAGTTCACTAGTGCTTTCTTTCTTTCTCAGGATGTACCAAACTGTAGATTTTGCCACTCCTAATATTGTAGCAATTTCTCGGATGAGTTTTTTCTGTTTTTGCAGCTTAAGGATGGCTTGTTTCACCTGCATGGAGAGCTCCTTTGACCGCAAGTTTACTTCACAGCAAAACCTTCCAAATGCAAGCACCACACCTCAAATCAACTCCAGGCCTTTTATCTGCTTAATTGAGAATGACATAACGAAGGGATTGCCCACAACTGTCCATGAAATAGCATTGGAGTCAATTGTCCAATTGCTTTTGGTCCGTTTAAAAACAGGGTGGCACATGTTAAGGAGCTGAAACTCCTAAAACCCTTCATCCAATTTTAATGTGGATACCCTCAAATGAAAGCTGAAAGTCTGAACTTCAACTGCATCTGAATTATTTTGGTTAAAATTCATTGTGGTAATGTCTAGAACCAAAATTAGAAAAATGTTGTCTCTGTTCAAATATATATGGATCTAACTGTATATCTGGTAGGAGCCCATACATTCTGCTGCCTGCAATAATATATACCTGACAGGAGCCCATAGATTCTGTTGCCTCCAATAATATATACCTGACAAGAGCCCATACATTCTCCAGCCTCCAATAATATATACCTGACAGGAGGCCATACATTCTGCTGCCTGCAATAATATATACATGAAAGGAGACCATACATTCTGCTGCCTCCAATAATATATACCCGACAGGAGCCCATACATTCTGCTGCCCCCAATAATATATACCTCACAGGAGCCCATACATTCTGCTGCCCCCAATAATATGTACCTGACATGAGCCCATACATTCTCCAGCCTCCAATAATATATACCTGGTAGGAGCCCATACATTCTGCTGCCTCCAATAATATATACCTGACAGGAGCCCATAGATTTTGCTGCCTCCAATAATATATACCTGGTAGGAGCCCATACATTCTGCTGCCTCCAATAATATATCTGACAGGAGCCCATAGATTCTGCTGCCTCAAATAATATATACCTGACAAGAGCCCATACATTCCGCTGCCTCCAATAATATATACCTGACAGGAGCACATACATTCCGCTGCCTCCAATAATATATACCTGACAGGAGCCCATACATTCTGCTGCCTCCAATAATATATACCTGACATGAGCACATACATTCCGCTGCCTCCAATAATATATACCTGACAGGAGCCCATAGATTCTCCTGCCTCCAATCAGATATACCTGACAGGAGCCCATACATTCCGCTGCCTACAATAATAAATACCTGATAGGAACACATACATTCCGCTGCCTCCAATAATATATACCTGACAGGAGCCCATACATTCCGCTGCCTCCAATAATATATACCTGACAGGAGCCCATACATTCCGCTGCCTCCAATAATATATACCTGACAGGAGCACATACATTCCACTGCCTCCAATAATATATACCTGACAGGAGTCCATACATTCCGCTGCCTCCAATAATATATACCTGACAGGAGCCCATACATTCTCCTGCCTCCAATAATATATGCCTGGTAGGAGCCCATACATTCTCCTGCCTCCAATAATATATATCTGACAGTAGCCCATACATTCTCCTGCCTCCAATAATATATGCCTGGTAGGAGCCCATACATTCTGCTGCCTCCAATAATATATACCTGACAGTAGCCCATACATTCTGCTGCCTCCAATAATATATACCTGACAGGAGCCCATAGACTCTGCTGCTTCCAATAATATATAACTGGTAGGAGCCCATACATTCTCCTGCCTCCAATAATATATACCTGACAGGAGCCCATACATTCTCCAGCCTCCAATAATATATACCTGACAGGAGCCCATAGATTCTGCTGCCTCCAATAATATATACCTGACAGGAGCCCATACATTCTGCTGCCTGCAATAATATATACCTGATAGGAGCCCATAAATTCTGCTGCCTCCAATAATATATACCTGACAGGAGCCCATAGATTCTACTGGCTCCAATAATATATACCTCACAGGAACCCATACATTCTTCTGCCTCCAATAATATATACCTGACAGGAGCCCATACATTTAGCTGCCTCCAATAATATATACCTGACAAGAGCCCATACATTGTCCTGCCACAAATAATATATACCTGGTAAGAGCCCATACATTCTCCAGCCTCCAATAATATATACCTGACAGGAGCCCATACATTCTGCTGCCTCCAATAATATATATCTGGTAGGAGCCCATACATTCTGCTGCCTCCAATAATATACAGTTAGGTCCATATATATTTGGACAGAGACATCATTTTTCTAATTTTGGTTCTAGACATTACCACAATGAATTTTAAACAAAACAATTCAGATGCAGTTGAAGTTCAGACTTTCAGCTTTCATTTGAGAGTATCCACATTAAAATTGGATGAAGGGTTTAGGAGTTTCAGCTCCTTAACATGTGCCACCCTGTTTTTAAAGGGACCAAAAGTAATTGGACAGATTAAATAATTGTAAATAAAATGTTCATTTCTAGTACTTGGTTGAAAACCCTTTGTTGGCAATGACTGCCTGAAGTCTTGAACTCATGGACATCACCAGACGCTGTGTTTCCTCCTTTTTGATGCTCTGCCAGGCCTTCACTGAGGTGGTTTTCAGTTGCTGTTTGTTTGTGGGCCTTTCTGTCTGAAGTTTAGTCTTTAACAAGTGAAATGCATGCTCAATTGGGTTGAGATCAGGTGACTGACTTGGCCATTCAAGAATATTCCACTTCTTTGCTTTAATAAACTCCTGGGTTGCTTTGGCTTTATGATTTGGGTCATTGTCCATCTGTAGTATGAAACGACGACCAATCAGTTTGGCTGCATTTGGCTGGATCTGAGCACACAGTATGGCTCTGAATACATCAGAATTCATTCGGCTGCTTTTGTCCTGTGTCACATCATCAATAAACACTAGTGACCTAGTGCCACTGGCAGCCATGCATGCCCAAGCCATCACACTGCCTCCGCCGTGTGTTACAGATGATGTGGTATGCTTTGGATCATGAGCTGTACCATGCCTTCGCCATACTTTTCTCTTTCCATCATTCTGGTAGAGGTTGATCTTGGTTTCATCTGTCCAAAGAATGTTCTTCCAGAACTGTGCTGGCTTTTTTAGATGTTTTTTAGCAAAGTCCAGTCTAGCCTTTTTATTCTTGATGCTTATGAGTGGCTTGCACCGTGCAGTCAACCCTCTGTATTTACATTCATGCAATCATCTCTTTATGGTAGATTTGGATATTGATACGCCTACCTCCTGGAGGGTGTTGTTCACTTGGTTGGCTGTTGTGAAGGTGTTTCTCTTCCCCATGGAGATTATTCTGCGATCATCCACCACTGTTGTCTTCCGTGGGCGCCCAGGTCTTTTTGCATTGATGAGTTCACTAGTGCTTTCTTTCTTTCTCAGGATGTACCAAACTGTAGATTTTGCCACTCCTAATATTGTAGCAATTTCTCGGATGGGTTTTTTCTGTTTTTGCAGCTTAAGGATGGCTTGTTTCACCTGCATGGAGAGCTCCTTTGACCGCAAGTTTACTTCACAGCAAAACCTTCCAAATGCAAGCACCACACCTCAAATCAACTCCAGGCCTTTTATCTGCTTAATTGAGAATGACATAACGAAGGGATTGCCCACACCTGTCCATGAAATAGCCTTGGAGTCAATTGTCCAATTACTTTTGGTCCCTTTAAAAACAGGGTGGCACATGTTAAGGAGCTGAAACTCCTAAAACCCTTCATCCAATTTTAATGTGGATACCCTCAAATGAAAGCTGAAAGTCTGAACTTCAACTGCATCTGAATTATTTTGGTTAAAATTCATTGTGGTAATGTCTAGAACCAAAATTAGAAAAATGTTGTCTCTGTTCAAATATATATGGACCTAACTGTATATCTGGTAGGAGCCCATACATTCTGCTGCCGGCAATAATATATACCTGACAGGAGCCCATAGATTCTGTTGCCTCCAATAATATATACCTGACAAGAGGCCATACATTCTCCAGCCTCCAATAATATATACCTGACAGGAGCCCATACATTCTGCTGCCTCTAATAATATATACTTGACAGGAGCCCAAACATTCTGCTGCCCCCAATAATATATACCTGACATGAGCCCATACATTCTGCTGCCTCCAATAATATATACCTGGTAGGAGCCCATACATTCTGCTGCCTCCAATAATATATACCTGACAGGAGCCCATAGATTCTGCTGCCTCCAATAATATATACCTGGTAGGAGCCCATACATTCTGCTGCCTCCAATAATATATCTGACAGGAGCCCATAGATTCTGCTGCCTCCAATAATATATACCTCACAGGAGCCCATACATTCTCCGGCCTCCAATAATATATACCTGACAGGAGCCCATACATTCTACTGCCTCCAATAATATATACCTGACAGGAGCCCATACATTCTGCTGTCTCCAATAATATATACCTGACAGGAGCCCATACATTCCGCTGCCTCCAATAATATATACCTGACAGGAGAACATACATTCCGCTGCCTCCAATAATATATACCTGACAGGAGCCCATACATTCTGCTGCCTCCAATAATATATACCTGACAGGAGCACATACATTCCGCTGCCTCCAATAATATATACCTGACAGGAGCCCATAGATTCTCCTGCTTCTAATAATATATACCTGGTAGAAGCCCATACATTCCGCTGCCTCCAATAATATATACCTGACAGGAGCCCATACATTCCGCTGCCTCCAATAATATATACCTGACAGGAGCACATACATTCCACTGCCTTCAATAATATATACCTGACAGGAGTCCATACATTCCGCTGCCTCCAATAATATATACCTGACAGGAGCCCATACATTCTCCTGCCTCCAATAATATATGCCTGGTAGGAGCCCATACATTCTCCTGCCTCCAATAATATATATCTGACAGTAGCCCATACATTCTCCTGCCTCCAATAATATATGCCTGGTAGGAGCCCATACATTCTGCTGCCTCCAATAATATATACCTGACAGTAGCCCATACATTCTGCTGCCTCCAATAATATATACCTGACAGGAGCCCATAGACTCTGCTGCTTCCAATAATATATAACTGGTAGGAGCCCATACATTCTCCTGCCTCCAATAATATATACCTGACAGGAGCCCATACATTCTCCAGCCTCCAATAATATATACCTGACAGGAGCCCATAGATTCTGCTGCCTCCAATAATATATACCTGACAGGAGCCCATACATTCTGCTGCCTGCAATAATATATACCTGATAGGAGCCCATAAATTCTGCTGCCTCCAATAATATATACCTGACAGGAGCCCATAGATTCTACTGGCTCCAATAATATATACCTCACAGGAACCCATACATTCTTCTGCCTCCAATAATATATACCTGACAGGAGCCCATACATTCAGCTGCCTCCAATAATATATACCTGACAAGAGCCCATACATTGTCCTGCCACAAATAATATATACCTGGTAAGAGCCCATACATTCTCCAGCCTCCAATAATATATACCTGACAGGAGCCCATACATTCTGCTGCCTCCAATAATATATATCTGGTAGGAGCCCATACATTCTGCTGCCTCCAATAATATACAGTTAGGTCCATATATATTTGGACAGAGACATCATTTTTCTAATTTTGGTTCTAGACATTACCACAATGAATTTTAAACAAAACAATTCAGATGCAGTTGAAGTTCAGACTTTCAGCTTTCATTTGAGAGTATCCACATTAAAATTGGATGAAGGGTTTAGGAGTTTCAGCTCCTTAACATGTGCCACCCTGTTTTTAAAGGGACCAAAAGTAATTGGACAGATTAAATAATTGTAAATAAAATGTTCATTTCTAGTACTTGGTTGAAAACCCTTTGTTGGCAATGACTGCCTGAAGTCTTGAACTCATGGACATCACCAGACGCTGTGTTTCCTCCTTTTTGATGCTCTGCCAGGCCTTCACTGAGGTGGTTTTCAGTTGCTGTTTGTTTGTGGGCCTTTCTGTCTGAAGTTTAGTCTTTAACAAGTGAAATGCATGCTCAATTGGGTTGAGATCAGGTGACTGACTTGGCCATTCAAGAATATTCCACTTCTTTGCTTTAATAAACTCCTGGGTTGCTTTGGCTTTATGATTTGGGTCATTGTCCATCTGTAGTATGAAACGACGACCAATCAGTTTGGCTGCATTTGGCTGGATCTGAGCACACAGTATGGCTCTGAATACATCAGAATTCATTCGGCTGCTTTTGTCCTGTGTCACATCATCAATAAACACTAGTGACCTAGTGCCACTGGCAGCCATGCATGCCCAAGCCATCACACTGCCTCCGCCGTGTGTTACAGATGATGTGGTATGCTTTGGATCATGAGCTGTACCATGCCTTCGCCATACTTTTCTCTTTCCATCATTCTGGTAGAGGTTGATCTTGGTTTCATCTGTCCAAAGAATGTTCTTCCAGAACTGTGCTGGCTTTTTTAGATGTTTTTTAGCAAAGTCCAGTCTAGCCTTTTTATTCTTGATGCTTATGAGTGGCTTGCACCGTGCAGTCAACCCTCTGTATTTACATTCATGCAATCATCTCTTTATGGTAGATTTGGATATTGATACGCCTACCTCCTGGAGGGTGTTGTTCACTTGGTTGGCTGTTGTGAAGGTGTTTCTCTTCCCCATGGAGATTATTCTGCGATCATCCACCACTGTTGTCTTCCGTGGGCGCCCAGGTCTTTTTGCATTGATGAGTTCACTAGTGCTTTCTTTCTTTCTCAGGATGTACCAAACTGTAGATTTTGCCACTCCTAATATTGTAGCAATTTCTCGGATGGGTTTTTTCTGTTTTTGCAGCTTAAGGATGGCTTGTTTCACCTGCATGGAGAGCTCCTTTGACCGCAAGTTTACTTCACAGCAAAACCTTCCAAATGCAAGCACCACACCTCAAATCAACTCCAGGCCTTTTATCTGCTTAATTGAGAATGACATAACGAAGGGATTGCCCACACCTGTCCATGAAATAGCCTTGGAGTCAATTGTCCAATTACTTTTGGTCCCTTTAAAAACAGGGTGGCACATGTTAAGGAGCTGAAACTCCTAAAACCCTTCATCCAATTTTAATGTGGATACCCTCAAATGAAAGCTGAAAGTCTGAACTTCAACTGCATCTGAATTATTTTGGTTAAAATTCATTGTGGTAATGTCTAGAACCAAAATTAGAAAAATGTTGTCTCTGTTCAAATATATATGGACCTAACTGTATATCTGGTAGGAGCCCATACATTCTGCTGCCGGCAATAATATATACCTGACAGGAGCCCATAGATTCTGTTGCCTCCAATAATATATACCTGACAAGAGGCCATACATTCTCCAGCCTCCAATAATATATACCTGACAGGAGCCCATACATTCTGCTGCCTCCAATAATATATACTTGACAGGAGCCCAAACATTCTGCTGCCCCCAATAATATATACCTGACATGAGCCCATACATTCTGCTGCCTCCAATAATATATACCTGGTAGGAGCCCATACATTCTGCTGCCTCCAATAATATATACCTGACAGGAGCCCATAGATTCTGCTGCCTCCAATAATATATACCTGGTAGGAGCCCATACATTCTGCTGCCTCCAATAATATATCTGACAGGAGCCCATAGATTCTGCTGCCTCCAATAATATATACCTCACAGGAGCCCATACATTCTCCGGCCTCCAATAATATATACCTGACAGGAGCCCATACATTCTACTGCCTCCAATAATATATACCTGACAGGAGCCCATACATTCTGCTGTCTCCAATAATATATACCTGACAGGAGCCCATACATTCCGCTGCCTCCAATAATATATACCTCACAGGAGCACATACATTCCGCTGCCTCCAATAATATATACCTGACAGGAGCCCATACATTCTGCTGCCTCCAATAATATATACCTGACAGGAGCACATACATTCCGCTGCCTCCAATAATATATACCTGACAGGAGCCCATAGATTCTCCTGCTTCTAATAATATATACCTGGTAGAAGCCCATACATTCCGTGGCCTCCAATAATATATACCTGACAGGAGTCCATACATTCTGCTGCCTCCAATAATATATACCTGACAGGAGCACATACATTCCGCTGCCTCCAATAATATATACCTGACAGGAGCCCATACATTCCGCTGCCTCCAATAATATATACCTGGTAGGAGCCCATACATTCTCCTGCCTCCAATAATATATACCTGACAGGAGCCCATACATTCTCCTGCCTCCAATAATATATACCTGACAGGAGCCCATAGATTCTGCTGCCTCCAATAATATATACCTGACAGGAGCCCATACATTCTGCTGCCTGCAATAATATATACCTGACAGGAGCCCATACATTCTTCCGGCTCCAATAATATATAACTAACAGGAGCCCATACATTCTCCTGCCTCCAATAAAATATACCTGACAGGAGCCCATAGATTCTGCTGCCTCCAATAATATATACCTGACAGGAGCCCATAGATTCTACTGGCTCCAATAATATATACCTGAGAGGAGCCCATACATTCTTCTGCCTCCAATAATATATACCTGACAGGAGCCCATACATTCAGCTGCCTCCAATAATATATACCTGACAAGAGCCCATACATTGTGCTGCCTCTAATAATATATACCTGGTAGGAGCCCATACATTTTCCAGCCTCCAATAATATATACCTGACAGGAGCCCATACATTCTGCTGCCTCCAATAATATATATCTGGTAGGAGCCCATACATTCTGCTGCCTCCAATAATATACAGTTAGGTCCATATATATTTGGACAGAGACATCATTTTTCTAATTTTGGTTCTAGACATTACCACAATGAATTTTAAACAAAACAATTCAGATGCAGTTGAAGTTCAGACTTTCAGCTTTCATTTGAGGGTATCCACATTAAAATTGGATGAAGGGTTTAGGAGTTTCAGCTCCTTAACATGTGCCACCCTGTTTTTAAAGGGACCAAAAGTAATTGGACAGATTAAATAATTGTAAATAAAATGTTCATTTCTAGTACTGGGTTGAAAACCCTTTGTTGGCAATGACTGCCTGAAGTCTTGAACTCATGGACATCACCAGACGCTGTGTTTCCTCCTTTTTGATGCTCTGCCAGGCCTTCACTGAGGTGGTTTTCAGTTGCTGTTTGTTTGTGGGCCTTTCTGTCTGAAGTTTAGTCTTTAACAAGTGAAATGCATGCTCAATTGGGTTGAGATCAGGTGACTGACTTGGCCATTCAAGAATATTCCACTTCTTTGCTTTAATAAACTCCTGGGTTGCTTTGGCTTTATGCTTTGGGTCATTGTCCATCTGTAGTATGAAACGACGACCAATCAGTTTGGCTGCATTTGGCTGGATCTGAGCACACAGTATGGCTCTGAATACATCAGAATTCATTCGGCTGCTTCTGTCCTGTGTCACATCATCAATAAACACTAGTGACCTAGTGCCACTGGCAGCCATGCATGCCCAAGCCATCACACTGCCTCCGCCGTGTTTTACAGATGATGTGGTATGCTTTGGATCATGAGCTGTACCATGCCTTCGCCATACTTTTCTCTTTCCATCATTCTGGTAGAGGTTGATCTTGGTTTCATCTGTCCAAAGAATGTTCTTCCAGAACTGTGCTGGCTTTTTTAGATGTTTTTTAGCAAAGTCCAGTCTACCCTTTTTATTCTTGATGCTTATGAGTGGCTTGCACCGTGCAGTGAACCCTCTGTATTTACATTCATGCAATCATCTCTTTATGGTAGATTTGGATATTGATACGCCTACCTCCTGGAGGGTGTTGTTCACTTGGTTGGCTGTTGTGAAGGTGTTTCTCTTCCCCATGGAGATTATTCTGCGATCATCCACCACTGTTGTCTTCCGTGGGCGCCCAGGTCTTTTTGCATTGATGAGTTCACTAGTGCTTTCTTTCTTTCTCAGGATGTACCAAACTGTAGATTTTGCCACTCCTAATATTGTAGCAATTTCTCGGATGGGTTTTTTCTGTTTTTGCAGCTTAAGGATGGCTTGTTTCACCTGCATGGAGAGCTCCTTTGACCGCAAGTTTACTTCACAGCAAAACCTTCCAAATGCAAGCACCACACCTCAAATCAACTCCAGGCCTTTTATCTGCTTAATTGAGAATGACATAACGAAGGGATTGCCTACACCTGTCCATGAAATAGCCTTGGAGTCAATAGTCCAATTACTTTTGGTCCCTTTAAAAACAGGGTGGCACATGTTAAGGAGCTGAAACTCCTAAAACCCTTCATCCAATTTTAATGTGGATACCCTCAAATGAAAGCTGAAATTCTGAACTTCAACTGCATCTGAATTATTTTGGTTAAAATTCATTGTGGTAATGTCTAGAACCAAAATTAGAAAAATGTTGTCTCTGTTCAAATATATATGGACCTAACTGTATATCTGGTAGGAGCCCATACATTGTGCAGCCTGCAATAATATATACCTGACAGGAGCCCATAGATTCTGTTGCCTCCAATAATATATACCTGACAAGAGGCCATACATTCTCCAGCCTCCAATAATATATACCTGACAGGAGGCCATACATTCTGCTGCCTGCAATAATATATACCTGACAGGAGAGCATACATTCTGCTGTCTCCAATAATATATACCTGACAGGAGCCCATACATTCTGCTGCCTCCAATAATATATACCTGACAGGAGCCCATACATTCTGCTGCCCCCAATAATATATACCTGACATGAGCCCATTCATTCTGCTGCCTCCAATAATATATACCTGGTAGGAGCCCATACATTCTGTTGCCTCCAATAATATATACCTGACAGGAGCCCATAGATTCTGCTGCCTCCAATAATATATACCTGGTAGGAGCCCATACATTCTGCTGCCTCCAATAATATATCTGACAGGAGCCCATAGATTCTGCTGCCTCCAATAATATATACCTCACAGGAGCCCATACATTCTCCGGCCTCCAATAATATATACCTGACAGGAGCCCATACATTCTACTGCCTCCAATAATATATACCTGACAGGAGCCCATACATTCTGCTGTCTCCAATAATATATACCTGACAGGAGCCCATACATTCCGCTGCCTCCAATAATATATACCTGACAGGAGCACATACATTCCGCTGCCTCCAATAATATATACCTGACAGGAGCCCATACATTCTGCTGCCTCCAATAATATATACCTGACAGGAGCACATACATTCCGCTGCCTCCAATAATATATACCTGACAGGAGCCCATAGATTCTCCTGCCTCTAATAATATATACCTGGTAGGAGCCCATACATTCCGCGGCCTCCAATAATATATACCTGACAGGAGTCCATACATTCTGCTGCCTCCAATAATATATACCTGACAGGAGCACATACATTCCGCTGCCTCCAATAATATATACCTGACAGGAGCCCATACATTCTGCTGCCTCCAATCAGATATACCTGACAGGAGCCCATACATTCCGCTGCCTCCAATAATATATACCTGACAGGAGCCCATACATTCTGCTGCCTCCAATAATATATACCTGACAGGAGCACATACATTCTGCTGCCTCCAATAATATATACCTGACAGGAGCCCATACATTCCGCTGCCTCCAATAATATATACCTGACAGGAGCCCATACATTCTGCTGTCTTCAATAATATATACCTGAAAGGAGCCCATACATTCTGCTGCCCCCAATAATATATACCTCACAGGAGCCCATACATTCTGCTGCCCCCAATAATATGTACCTGACATGAGCCCATACATTCTGCTGCCTCCAATAATATATACCTGGTAGGAGCCCATACATTCTGCTGCCTCCAATAATATATACCTGACAGGAGCCCATAGATTTTGCTGCCTCCAATAATATATACCTGTTAGGAGCCCATACATTCTTCTGCCTCCAATAATATATCTGACAGGAGCCCATAGATTCTGCTGCCTCCAATAATATATACCTCACAGGAGCATATACATTCTCCTGCCTCCAATAATATATACCTGACAGGAGCCCATACATTCTGCTGCCTCAAATAATATATACCTGACAGGAGCCCATACATTCCGCTGCCTCCAATAATATATACCTGACAGGAGCACATACATTCCGCTGCCTCCAGTAATATATACCTGACAGGAGCCCATACATTCTGCTGCCTCCAATAATATATACCTGACATGAGCACATACATTCCGCTGCCTCCAATAATATATACCTGACAGGAGCCCATAGATTCTCCTGCCTCTAATAATATATACCTGACAGGAGCCCATACATTCTCCTGCCTCCAATAATATATACCTGGTAGGAGCCCATACATTCCGCAGCCTCCAATAATATATACCTGACAGGAGTCCATACATTCTGCTGCCTCCAATAATATATACCTGACAGGAGCACATACATTCCGCTGCCTCCAATAATATATACCTGACAGGAGCCCATACATTCTGCTGCCTCCAATCAGATATACCTGACAGGAGCCCATACATTCCGCTGCCTCCAATAATAAATACCTGACAGGAGCACATACATTCCGCTGCCTCCAATAATATATACCTGACAGGAGCCCATACATTCCGCTGCCTCCAATAATATATACCTGACAGGAGCCCATACATTCCGCTGCCTCCAATAATATATACCTGACAGGAGCACATACATTCCACTGCCTCCAATAATATATACCTGACAGGAGTCCATACATTCCGCTGCCTCCAATAATATATACCTGGTAGGAGCCCATACATTCCGCAGCCTCCAATAATATATACCTGACAGGAGTCCATACATTCTGCTGCCTCCAATAATATATACCTGACAGGAGCACATACATTCCGCTGCCTCCAATAATATATACCTGACAGGAGCCCATACATTCTGCTGCCTCCAATCAGATATACCTGACAGGAGCCCATACATTCCGCTGCCTCCAATAATAAATACATGACAGGAGCACATACATTCCGCTGCCTCCAATAATATATACCTGACAGGAGCCCATACATTCCGCTGCCTCCAATAATATATACCTGACAGGAGCCCATACATTCCGCTGCCTCCAATAATATATACCTGACAGGAGCACATACATTCCACTGCCTCCAATAATATATACCTGACAGGAGTCCATACATTCCGCTGCCTCCAATAATATATACCTGACAGGAGCCCATACATTCTCCTGCCTCCAATAATATATGCCTGGTAGGAGCCCATACATTCTCCTGCCTCCAATAATATATACCTGACAGTAGCCCATACATTCTCCTGCCTCCAATAATATATGCCTGGTAGGAGCCCATACATTCTGCTGCCTCCAATAATATATACCTGACAGTAGCCCATACATTCTGCTGCCTCCAATAATATATACCTGACAGGAGCCCATAGACTCTGCTGCCTCCAATAATATATACCTGGTAGGAGCCCATACATTCTCCTGCCTCCAATAATATATACCTGACAGGAGCCCATACATTCTCCAGCCTCCAATAATATATACCTGACAGGAGCCCATAGATTCTGCTGCCTCCAATAATATATACCTGACAGGAGCCCATACATTCTGCTGCCTGCAATAATATATACCTGATAGGAGCCAATACATTCTGCTGCCTCCAATAGTATATACCTGACAGGAGCCCATAGATTCTACTGGCTCCAATAATATATACCTCACAGGAACCCATACATTCTTCTGCCTCCAATAATATATACCTGGTAGGAGCCCATACATTCTGCTGCCTCCAATAATATATACCTGACAGGAGCCCATAGATTTTGCTGCCTCCAATAATATATACCTGTTAGGAGCCCATACATTCTTCTGCCTCCAATAATATATCTGACAGGAGCCCATAGATTCTGCTGCCTCCAATAATATATACCTCACAGGAGCATATACATTCTCCTGCCTCCAATAATATATACCTGACAGGAGCCCATACATTCTGCTGCCTCAAATAATATATACCTGACAGGAGCCCATACATTCCGCTGCCTCCAATAATATATACCTGACAGGAGCACATACATTCCGCTGCCTCCAGTAATATATACCTGACAGGAGCCCATACATTCTGCTGCCTCCAATAATATATACCTGACATGAGCACATACATTCCGCTGCCTCCAATAATATATACCTGACAGGAGCCCATAGATTCTCCTGCCTCTAATAATATATACCTGACAGGAGCCCATACATTCTCCTGCCTCCAATAATATATACCTGGTAGGAGCCCATACATTCCGCAGCCTCCAATAATATATACCTGACAGGAGTCCATACATTCTGCTGCCTCCAATAATATATACCTGACAGGAGCACATACATTCCGCTGCCTCCAATAATATATACCTGACAGGAGCCCATACATTCTGCTGCCTCCAATCAGATATACCTGACAGGAGCCCATACATTCCGCTGCCTCCAATAATAAATACCTGACAGGAGCACATACATTCCGCTGCCTCCAATAATATATACCTGACAGGAGCCCATACATTCCGCTGCCTCCAATAATATATACCTGACAGGAGCCCATACATTCCGCTGCCTCCAATAATATATACCTGACAGGAGCACATACATTCCACTGCCTCCAATAATATATACCTGACAGGAGTCCATACATTCCGCTGCCTCCAATAATATATACCTGGTAGGAGCCCATACATTCCGCAGCCTCCAATAATATATACCTGACAGGAGTCCATACATTCTGCTGCCTCCAATAATATATACCTGACAGGAGCACATACATTCCGCTGCCTCCAATAATATATACCTGACAGGAGCCCATACATTCTGCTGCCTCCAATCAGATATACCTGACAGGAGCCCATACATTCCGCTGCCTCCAATAATAAATACATGACAGGAGCACATACATTCCGCTGCCTCCAATAATATATACCTGACAGGAGCCCATACATTCCGCTGCCTCCAATAATATATACCTGACAGGAGCCCATACATTCCGCTGCCTCCAATAATATATACCTGACAGGAGCACATACATTCCACTGCCTCCAATAATATATACCTGACAGGAGTCCATACATTCCGCTGCCTCCAATAATATATACCTGACAGGAGCCCATACATTCTCCTGCCTCCAATAATATATGCCTGGTAGGAGCCCATACATTCTCCTGCCTCCAATAATATATACCTGACAGTAGCCCATACATTCTCCTGCCTCCAATAATATATGCCTGGTAGGAGCCCATACATTCTGCTGCCTCCAATAATATATACCTGACAGTAGCCCATACATTCTGCTGCCTCCAATAATATATACCTGACAGGAGCCCATAGACTCTGCTGCCTCCAATAATATATACCTGGTAGGAGCCCATACATTCTCCTGCCTCCAATAATATATACCTGACAGGAGCCCATACATTCTCCAGCCTCCAATAATATATACCTGACAGGAGCCCATAGATTCTGCTGCCTCCAATAATATATACCTGACAGGAGCCCATACATTCTGCTGCCTGCAATAATATATACCTGATAGGAGCCAATACATTCTGCTGCCTCCAATAGTATATACCTGACAGGAGCCCATAGATTCTACTGGCTCCAATAATATATACCTCACAGGAACCCATACATTCTTCTGCCTCCAATAATATATACCTGACAGGAGCCCATACATTCAGCTGCCTCCAATAATATATACCTGACAAGAGCCCATACATTGTGCTGCCTCAAATAATATATACCTGGTAAGAGCCCATACATTCTCCAGCCTCCAATAATATATACCTGACAGGAGCCCATACATTCTGCTGCCTCCAATAATATATATCTGGTAGGAGCCCATACATTCTGCTGCCTCCAATAATATACAGTTAGGTCCATATATATTTGGACAGAGACATAATTTTTCTAATTTTGGTTCTAGACATTACCACAATGAATTTTAAACAAAACAATTCAGATGCAGTTGAAGTTCAGACTTTCAGCTTTCATTTGAGGGTATCCACATTAAAATTGGATGAAGGGTTTAGGAGTTTCAGCTCCTTAACATGTGCCACCCTGTTTTTAAAGGGACCAAAAGTAATTGGACAGATTAAATAATTGTAAATAAAATGTTCATTTCTAGTACTTGGTTGAAAACCCTTTGTTGGCAATGACTGCCTGAAGTCTTGAACTCATGGACATCACCAGACGCTGTGTTTCCTCCTTTTTGATGCTCTGCCAGGCCTTCACTGAGGTGGTTTTCAGTTGCTGTTTGTTTGTGGGCCTTTCTGTCTGAAGTTTAGTCTTTAACAAGTGAAATGCATGCTCAATTGGGTTGAGATCAGGTGACTGACTTGGCCATTCAAGAATATTCCACTTCTTTGCTTTAATAAACTCCTGGGTTGCTTTGGCTTTATGCTTTGGGTCATTGTCCATCTGTAGTATGAAACGACGACCAATCAGTTTGGCTGCATTTGGCTGGATCTGAGCACACAGTATGGCTCTGAATACATCAGAATTCATTCGGCTGCTTCTGTCCTGTGTCACATCATCAATAAACACTAGTGACCTAGTGCCACTGGCAGCCATGCATGCCCAAGCCATCACACTGCCTCCGCCGTGTGTTACAGATGATGTGGTATGCTTTGGATCATGAGCTGTACCATGCCTTCGCCATACTTTTCTCTTTCCATCATTCTGGTAGAGGTTGATCTTGGTTTCATCTGTCCAAAGAATGTTCTTCCAGAACTGTGCTGGCTTTTTTAGATGTTTTTTAGCAAAGTCCAGTCTAGCCTTTTTATTCTTGATGCTTATGAGTGGCTTGCACCGTGCAGTGAACCCTCTGTATTTACATTCATGCAATCATCTCTTTATGGTAGATTTGGATATTGATACGCCTACCTCCTGGAGGGTGTTGTTCACTTGGTTGGCTGTTGTGAAGGTGTTTCTCTTCCCCATGGAGATTATTCTGCGATCATCCACCACTGTTGTCTTCCGTGGGCGCCCAGGTCTTTTTGCATTGATGAGTTCACTAGTGCTTTCTTTCTTTCTCAGGATGTACCAAACTGTAGATTTTGCCACTCCTAATATTGTAGCAATTTCTCGGATGGTTTTTTTCTGTTTCTGCAGCTTAAGGATGGCTTGTTTCACCTGCATGGAGAGCTCCTTTGACCGCAAGTTTACTTCACAGCAAAACCTTCCAAATGCAAGCACCACACCTCAAATCAACTCCAGGCCTTTTATCTGCTTAATTGAGAATGACATAACGAAGGGATTGCCCACACCTGTCCATGAAATAGCCTTGGAGTCAATTGTCCAATTACTTTTGGTCCCTTTAAAAACAGGGTGGCACTTGTTAAGGAGCTGAAACTCTTAAAATCCTTCATCCAATTTTAATGTGGATACTCTCAAATGAAAGCTGAAAGTCTGAACTTCAACTGCATCTGAATTATTTTGGTTAAAATTCATTGTGGTAATGTCTAGAACCAAAATTAGAAAAATGTTGTCTCTGTTCAAATATATATGGACCTAACTGTATATCTGGTAGGAGCCCATACATTCTGCTGCCTGCAATAATATATACCTGACAGGAGCCCATAGATTCTGTTGCCTCCAATAATATATAACTGACAAGAGGCCATACATTCTCCAGCCTCCAATAATATATACCTGACAGGAGGCCATACATTCTGCTGCCTGCAATAATATATACCTGACAGGAGACCATACATTCTGCTGTCTCCAATAATATATACCTGACAGGAGCCCATACATTCTGCTGCCTCCAATAATATATATCTGACAGGAGCCCATACATTCTGCTGCCCCCAATAATATATACCTGACATGAGCCCATACATTCTGCTGCCTCAAATAATATATACCTGGTAGGAGACCATACATTCTGCTGCCTCCAATAATATATACCTGACAGGAGCCCATAGATTCTGCTGCCTCCAATAATATATACCTGGTAGGAGCCCATACATTCTGCTGCCTCCAATAATATATCTGACAGGAGCCCATAGATTCTGCTGCCTCCAATAATATATACCTCACAGGAGCCCATACATTCTCCGGCCTCCAATAATATATACCTGACAGGAGCCCATACATTCTACTGCCTCCAATAATATATACCTGACAGGAGCCCATACATTCTGCTGTCTCCAATAATATATACCTGACAGGAGCCCATACATTCCGCTGCCTCCAATAATATATACCTGACAGGAGCACATACATTCCGCTGCCTCCAATAATATATACCTGACAGGAGCCCATACATTCTGCTGCCTCCAATAATATATACCTGACAGGAGCACATACATTCCGCTGCCTCCAATAATATATACCTGACAGGAGCCCATAGATTCTCCTGCCTCTAATAATATATACCTGGTAGGAGCCCATACATTCCGTGGCCTCCAATAATATATACCTGACAGGAGTCCATACATTCTGCTGCCTCCAATAATATATATCTGACAGGAGCACATACATTCCGCTGCCTCCAATAATATATACCTGACAGGAGCCCATACATTCTGCTGCCTCCAATCAGATATACCTGACAGGAGCCCATACATTCCGCTGCCTCCAATAATATATACCTGACAGGAGCCCATACATTCCGCTGCCTCCAATAATATATACCTGACAGGAGCACATACATTCCGCTGCCTCCAATAATATATACCTGCCAGGAGCCCATACATTCCGCTGCCTCCAATAATATATACCTGGTAGGAGCCCATACATTCTCCTGCCTCCAATAATATATACCTGACAGGAGCCCATACATTCTCCTGCCTCCAATAATATATACCTGACAGGAGCCCATAGATTCTGCTGCCTCCAATAATATATACCTGACAGGAGCCCATACATTCTGCTGCCTGCAATAATATATACCTGATAGGAGCCCATACATTCTGCTGCCTCCAATAATATATATCTGACAGGAGCCCATACATTCTGCTGCCTGCAATAATATATACCTGACAGGAGCCCATACATTCTGCCGGCTCCAATAATATATACCTGACAGGAGCCCATACATTCTCCTGCCTCCAATAATACATACCTGACAGGAGCCCATAGATTCTGCTGCCTCCAATAATATATACCTGACAGGAGCACATAGATTCTACTGGCTCCAATAATATATACCTGAATGGAGCCCATACATTCTGCTGCCTCCAATCAGATATACCTGACAGGAGCCCATACATTCCGCTGCCTCCAATAATATATACCTGACAGGAGCCCATACATTGTGCTGCCTCCAATAATATATACCTGACAGGAGCACATACATTCCTCTGCCTCCAATAATATATACCTGACAGGAGCCCATACATTCCGCTGCCTCCAATAATATATACCTGGTAGGAGCCCATACATTCTCCTGCCTCCAATAATATATACCTGACAGGAGCCCATACATTCTCCTGCCTCCAATAATATATACCTGACAGGAGCCCATAGATTCTGCTGCCTCCAATAATATATACCTGACAGGAGCCCATACATTCTGCTGCCTACAATAATATATACCTGACAGGAGCCCATACATTCTGCCGGCTCCAATAATATATAACTAACAGGAGCCCATACATTCTCCTGCCTCCAATAATATATACCTGACAGGAGCCCATAGATTCTGCTGCCTCCAATAATATATACCTGACAGGAGCCCATACATTCTTCTGCCTCCAATAATATATACCTGACAGGAGCCCATACATTCAGCTGCCTCCAATAATATATACCTGACAAGAGCCCATACATTGTGCTGCCTCTAATAATATATACCTGGTAGGAGCCCATACATTTTCCAGCCTCCAATAATATATACCTGACAGGAGCCCATACATTCTGCTGCCTCCAATAATATATATCTGGTAGGAGCCCATACATTCTGCTGCCTCCAATAATATACAGTTAGGTCCATATATATTTGGACAGAGACATCATTTTTCTAATTTTGGTTCTAGACATTACCACAATGAATTTTAAACAAAACAATTCAGATGCAGTTGAAGTTCAGACTTTCAGCTTTCATTTGAGGGTATCCACATTAAAATTGGATGAAGGGTTTAGGAGTTTCAGCTCCTTAACATGTGCCACCCTGTTTTTAAAGGGACCAAAAGTAATTGGACAGATTAAATAATTGTAAATACAATGTTCATTTCTAGTACTTGGTTGAAAACCCTTTGTTGGCAATGACTGCCTGAAGTCTTGAACTCATGGACATCACCAGACGCTGTGTTTCCTCCTTTTTGATGCTCTGCCAGGCCTTCACTGAGGTGGTTTTCAGTTGCTGTTTGTTTGTGGGCCTTTCTGTCTGAAGTTTAGTCTTTAACAAGTGAAATGCATGCTCAATTGGGTTGAGATCAGGTGACTGACTTGGCCATTCAAGAATATTCCACTTCTTTGCTTTAATAAACTCCTGGGTTGCTTTGGCTTTATGCTTTGGGTCATTGTCCATCTGTAGTATGAAACGACGACCAATCAGTTTGGCTGCATTTGGCTGGATCTGAGCACACAGTATGGCTCTGAATACATCAGAATTCATTCGGCTGCTTCTGTCCTGTGTCACATCATCAATAAACACTAGTGACCTAGTGCCACTGGCAGCCATGCATGCCCAAGCCATCACACTGCCTCCGCCGTGTTTTACAGATGATGTGGTATGCTTTGGATCATGAGCTGTACCATGCCTTCGCCATACTTTTCTCTTTCCATCATTCTGGTAGAGGTTGATCTTGGTTTCATCTGTCCAAAGAATGTTCTTCCAGAACTGTGCTGGCTTTTTTAGATGTTTTTTTAGCAAAGTCCAGTCTAGCCTTTTTATTCTTGATGCTTATGAGTGGCTTGCACCGTGCAGTGAACCCTCTGTATTTACATTCATGCAATCATCTCTTTATGGTAGATTTGGATATTGATACGCCTACCTCCTGGAGGGTGTTGTTCACTTGGTTGGCTGTTGTGAAGGTGTTTCTCTTCCCCATGGAGATTATTCTGCGATCATCCACCACTGTTGTCTTCCGTGGGCGCCCAGGTCTTTTTGCATTGATGAGTTCACTAGTGCTTTCTTTCTTTTTCAGGATGTACCAAACTGTAGATTTTGCCACTCCTAATATTGTAGCAATTTCTCGGATGAGTTTTTTCTGTTTTTGCAGCTTAAGGATGGCTTGTTTCACCTGCATGGAGAGCTCCTTTGACCGCAAGTTTACTTCACAGCAAAACCTTCCAAATGCAAGCACCACACCTCAAATCAACTCCAGGCCTTTTATCTGCTTAATTGAGAATGACATAACGAAGGGATTGCCCACACCTGTCCATGAAATAGCCTTGGAGTCAATTGTCCAATTACTTTTGGTCCCTTTAAAAACAGGGTGGCACATGTTAAGGAGCTGAAACTCCTAAAACCCTTCATCCAATTTTAATGTGGATACCCTCAAATGAAAGCTGAAAGTCTGAACTTCAACTGAATCTGAATTATTTTGGTTAAAATTCATTGTGGTAATGTCTAGAACCAAAATTAGAAAAATGTTGTCTCTGTTCAAATATATATGGACCTAACTGTATATCTGGTAGGAGCCCATACATTCTGCAGCCTGCAATAATATATACCTGACAGGAGCCCATAGATTCTGTTGCCTCCAATAATATACAGTACAGACCAAAAGTTTGGACACACCTTCTCATTTAAAGATTTTTCTGTATTTTCAAGACTATGAAAATTGTACATTCACACTGAAGGCATCAAAACTATGAATTAACACATGTGGAATTATATACTTAACAAAACAGTGTGAAACAACTGAAAATATGTCTTATATTCTAGGTTCTTCAAAGTAGCCACCTTTTGCTTCGATGACTGCTTTGCACACTCTTGGCATTCTCTTGATAAGCTTCAATAGGTAGTCACCGGAAATGGTCTTCCAACAATCCCAGAGATGCTTAGCACTTGTTAGCCCTTTTGCCTTCACTCTGCGGTCCAGCTCACCCCAAACCATCTTGATTGGGTTCAGGTCTGGTGACTGTGGAGGCCAGGTCATCTGGCGTAGCACCCCATCACTCTCCCTCTTGGTCAAATAGCCCTTACACAGCCTGGAGGTGTGTTTGGGGTCTTTGTCTTGTTGAAAAATAAATGATGATCCAGCTAAACGCAAACCAGATGGAATAGCATGCCGCTGCAAAATGCTGTGGTAGCCACGCTGGTTCAGTATGCCTTCAATTTTGAATAAATCCCCAACAGTGTCACCAGCAAAGCACCCCCACACCATCACACCTCCTCCTCCATGCTTCACGGTGGGAACCAGGCATGTAGAGTCCATCCGTTCACCTTTTCTGCGTCGCACAAAGACACGGTGGTTGGAACCAAAGATCTCAAATTTGGACTCATCAGACCAAAGCAAAGATTTCCACTGGTCTAATGTCCATTCCTTGTATTCTTTAGCCCGAACAAGTCTCTTCTGCTTGTTGCCTGTCCTTAGCAATGGTTTCTAGCAGCTATTTTACCAAGAAGGCCTGCTGCACAAAGTCTCCTCTTAACAGTTGTTGAAGAGATGTGTCTGCTGCTAGAACTCTGTGTGGCATTGACCTGGTCTCTAATCTGAGCTGCTGTTAACCTGCGATTTCTGAGGCTGGTGACTCGGATAAACTTATCCTCAGAAGCAGAAGTGACTCTTGGTCTTCCTTTCCAGGGGTGGTCCTCATGTGAGCCAGTTTCTTTGTAGCGCTTGATGGTTTTTGCAACTGCACTTGGGAACACTTTCAAAGTTTGCCCAATTTTTCGGACTGACTGACCTTCATTTCTTAAAGTAATGATGGCCACTCGTTTTTCTTTACTTAGCTGCTTTTTTCTTGCCATAATACAAATTCTAACAGTCTATTCAGTAGGACTATCAGCTGTGTATCCACCAGACTTCTGCACAACACAACTGATGGTCCCAACCCCATTTATAAGGCAAGAAATCCCACTTATTAAACCTAACAGGGCACACCTGTGAAGTGAAAACCATTTCCGGTGACTACCTCTTGAAGCTCATCAAGAGAATGCCAAGAGTGTGCAAAGCAGTCATCAAAGCAAAAGGTGGCTACTTTGAAAAACCTAGAATATAAGACATATTTTCAGTTGTTTCACACTTTTTTGTTAAGTATATAATTCCACATGTGTTAATTCATAGTTTTGATGCCTTCAGTGTGAATTTACAATTTTCATAGTCATGAAAATACAGAAAAATCTTTAAATGAGAAGGTGTGTCCAAACTTTTGGTCTGTACTGTATACCTGACAAGAGGCCATACATTCTCCAGCCTCCAATAATACATACCTGACAGGAGGCCATACATTCTGCTGCCTGCAATAATATATAACTGACAGGAGACCATACATTCTGCTGTCTCCAATAATATATACCTGACAGGAGCCCATACATTCTGCTGCCTCCAATAATATATACCTGACAGGAGCCCATACATTCTGCTGCCCCCAATAATATATACCTGACATGAGCCCATACATTCTGCTGCCTCCAATAATATATACCTGGTAGGAGCCCATACATTCTGCTGCCTCCAATAATATATACCTGATAGGAGCCCATAGATTCTGCTGCCTCCAATAATATATACCTGGTAGGAGCCCATACATTCTGCTGCCTCCAATAATATATCTGACAGGAGCCCATAGATTCTGCTGCCTCCAATAATATATACCTCACAGGAGCCCATACATTCTCCGGTCTCCAATAATATATACCTGACAGGAGCCCATACATTCTACTGCCTCCAATAATATATACCTGACAGGAGCCCATACATTCTGCTGTCTCCAATAATATATACCTGATAGGAGCCCATAAATTCCGCTGCCTCCAATAATATATACCTGACAGGAGCACATACATTCCGCTGCCTCCAATAATATATACCTGACAGGAGCCCATACATTCTGCTGCCTCCAATAATACATACCTGACAGGAGCACATACATTCCGCTGCCTCCAATAATATATACCTGACAGGAGCCCATAGATTCTCCTGCCTCTAATAATATATACCTGGTAGGAGCCCACACATTCCGCGGCCTCCAATAATATATACCTGACAGGAGTCCATACATTCTGCTGCCTCCAATAATATATACCTGACAGGAGCCCATACATTCCGCTGCCTCCAATAATATATACCTGACAGGAGCCCATACATTCTGCTGCCTCCAATAATATATACCTGACAGGAGCA
The DNA here is from genome assembly GCF_046119375.1 of Phyllobates terribilis. Taxonomy (NCBI): domain Eukaryota; kingdom Metazoa; phylum Chordata; class Amphibia; order Anura; family Dendrobatidae; genus Phyllobates; species Phyllobates terribilis. The sequence continues at coordinate 279,369,749 of NW_027362769.1, read as the reverse complement.
CATACATTCCGCTGCCTCCAATAATATATACCTGACAGGAGCCCATACATTCCGCTGCCTCCAATAATATATACCTGACAGGAGCCCATACATTCCGCTGCCTCCAATAATATATACCTGACAGGAGCCCATACATTCCGCTGCCTCCAATAATATATACCTGACAGGAGCACATACATTCCGCTGCCTCCAATAATATATACCTGACAGGAGCCCATACATTCCGCTGCCTCCAATAATATATACCTGACAGGAGCCCATACATTCCGCTGCCTCCAATAATATATACCTGACAGGAGACCATAGATTCTGCTGCCTCCAATAATATATACCTAACAGGTGCCCATACATTCTGCTGCCTCCAATAATATATACCTGACAGGAGCCCATACATTCTACTGCCTCCAATAATATATGCCTGGTAGGAGCCCATACATTCTGCTGCCTCCAATAATATATACCTGACAGGAGCCCATACATTCCGCTGCCTCCAATAATATATACCTGACAGGAGACCATAGATTCTGCTGCCTCCAATAATATATACCTGACAGGTGCCCATACATTCTGCTGCCTCCAATAATATATACCTGACAGGAGCCCATACATTCTACTGCCTCCAATAATATATGCCTGGTAGGAGCCCATACATTCTGCTGCCTCCAATAATATATACCTGACAGGAGCCCATACATTCTGCTGCCTCCATTAATATATACCTGACAGGAGCCCATAGATTCTGCTGCCTCCAATAATATATACCTGGTAGGAGCCCATACATTCTCCTGCCTCCAATAATATATACCTGACAGGAGCCCATACATTCTCCAGCCTCCAATAATATATACCTGACAGGAGCCCATAGATTCTGCTGCCTCCAATAATATATACCTAACAGGATACCATACATTCTGCTGCCTCCAATAACACACCTGGTAGGAGCCCATACATTCTGCTGCCTCCAATAATATATACCTGACAGGAGACCATACATTCTGCTATCTCCAATAATATAAACCTGACAGGAGCCCGTACATTCTGCTGCCTCCAAAAATATATACCGGACAGGAGACCATACATTCTGCTGCCTCCAATAACACACCTGGTAGGAGCCCATACATTCTGCTGCCTCCAATAATATATACCTGACAGGAGACCATACATTCTGCTATCTCCAATAATATAAACCTGACAGGAGCCCATACATTCTGCTGCCTCCAATAATATATACCTGACAGGAGTCCACACATTCCGATGCCTCCAATAATATATGCCTGACAGGAGCCCATACATTCTCCTGCCTCCAATAATATATACCTGACAGGAGCCCATACATTCTACTGCCTCCAATAATATATACCTGACAGGAGCCCATACATTCTCCTGCCTCCAATAATACATACCTGACAGGAGCCCATAGATTCTCCTGCCTCCAATAATATAAACCTGACAGGAGCCCATACATTCTGCTGCCTCCAATAATATATACCTGACAGGAGCTCATACATTCTCCTGCCTCCAATAATATATACCTGGTAGGAGAACATACATTCTGCTGCCTCCAATAATATACACCTGACAGGAGCCCATACATTCTCCTGCCTCCAATAATATATAACGGACAGGAGACCATACATTCTGCAGCCTCCAATAATAAATAAGTGACAGGAGCCCATACATTCTGCTGCCTCCAATAATATATACCTGACAGGAGCCCATACATTCTCCTGCCTCCAATAATATATATCTGACAGGAGCCCATACATTCTGCTGCCTCCAAAAATATATACCTGACAGGAGCCCATACAATCTCCTGCCTCCAATAATATATACCTGATAGGAGAACATACATTCTGCTGCCTCCAATAATATATACCTGACAGGAGCCCATACATTCTCCTGCCTCCAATAATATATACCGGACAGGGGACCATACATTCTGCTGCCTCCAATAACACACCTGGTAGGAGCCCATACATTCTGCTGCCTCCAATAATATATACCTGACAGGAGCTCATACATTCTGCTGCCTCCAAAAATATGTACCTGACAGGAGCCCATACATTCTGCTGCCTGCAATAATATATACCTGACAGGAGCCCATAGATTCTGCTGCCTCCAATAATATATACCTGACAGGAGCCCATACATTCTGCTGCCTCCAATAATACATACCTGACAAGAGCCCATACATTGTGCTGCCTCCAATAATATATACCTGGTAGGAGCCCATAGATTCTGCTGCCTCCAATAATATATACCTGACAAGAGCCCATACATTGTGCTGCCTCCAATAATATATACCTGACAGGAGCCCATACATTCTGCTGCCTCCAATAATATATACCTGACAGGAGCCCATAGATTCTGCTGCCTCCAATAATATATATCGGACAGGGGACCATACATTCTGCTGCATCCAATAATATATACCTGACAGGAGCCCATACATTCTCCTGCCTCCAATAATATATACCGGACAGGGGACCATACATTCTGCTGCCTCCAATAATACACCTGGTAGGAGCCCATACATTCTGCTGCCTCCAATAATATATACTTGACAGGAGCCCATACATTCTGCTGCCTCCAAAAATATATACCTGACAGGAGCCCATACATTCTCCTGCCTCCAATAATATATACCTGATAGGAGAACATACATTCTGCTGCCTCCAATAATATATACCTGACAGGAGCCCATACATTCTCCTGCCTCCAATAATATATACTGGACAGGGGACCATACATTCTGCTGCCTCCAATAACACACCTGGTAGGAGCCCATACATTCTGCTGCCTCCAATAATATATACCTGACAGGAGCCCATACATTCTGCTGCCTCCAAAAATATATACCTGACAGGAGCCCATACATTCTGCTGCCTGCAATAATATATACCTGACAGGAGCCCATAGATTCTGCTGCCTCCAATAATATATACCTGACAGGAGCCCATACATTCTGCCGCCTCCAATAATACATACCTGACAAGAGCCCATACATTGTGCTGCCTCCAATAATATATACCTGGTAGGAGCCCATAGATTCTGCTGCCTCCAATAATATATACCTGACAAGAGCCCATACATTGTGCTGCCTCCAATAATATATACCTGACAGGAGCCCATAGATTCTGCTGCCTCCAATAATATATACCTGACAGGAGCCCATACATTCTGCTGCCTGCAATAATATATACCTGATAGGAGCCCATACATTCTGCTGCCTCCAATAATATATATCTGACAGGAGCCCATACATTCTGCTGCCTGCAATAATATATAACTAACAGGAGCCCATACATTCTCCTGCCTCCAATAATATATACCTGACAGAAGCCCATAGATTCTGCTGCCTCCAATAATATATACCTGACAGGAGCACATAGATTCTACTGGCTCCAATAATATATACCTGACAGGAGCCCATACATTCTGCTGCCTCCAATCAGATATACCTGACAGGAGCCCATACATTCCGCTGCCTCCAATAATATATACCTGACAGGAGCCCATACATTGTGCTGCCTCCAATAATATATACCTGACAGGAGCACATACATTCCGCTGCCTCCAATAATATATACCTGACAGGAGCCCATACATTCCGCTGCCTCCAATAATATATACCTGGTAGGAGCCCATACATTCTCCTGCCTCCAATAATATATACCTGACAGGAGCCCATACATTCTCCTGCCTACAATAATATATACCTGACAGGAGCCCATACATTGTGCTGCCTCCAATAATATATACCTGACAGGAGCACATACATTCCGCTGCCTCCAATAATATATACCTGACAGGAGCACATACATTCCGCTGCCTCCAATAATATATACCTGACAGGAGCCCATAGATTCTCCTGCCTCTAATAATATATACCTGGTAGGAGCCCACACATTCCGCGGCCTCCAATAATATATACCTGACAGGAGTCCATACATTCTGCTGCCTCCAATAATATATACCTGACAGGAGCACATACATTCCGCTGCCTCCAATAATATATAACTGACGGGAGCCCATACATTCTGCTGCCTCCAATCAGATATACCTGACAGGACCCCATACAATCCGCTGCCTCCAATAATATATACCTGACAGGAGCCCATACATTCTGCTGCCTCCAATAATATATACCTGACAGGAGCACATACATTCCGCTGCCTCCAATAATATATACCTGACAGGAGCCCATACATTCCGCTGCCTCCAATAATATATACCTGACAGGAGCCCATACATTCCGCTGCCTCCAATAATATATACCTGACAGGAGCCCATACATTCCGCTGCCTCCAATAATATATACCTGACAGGAGCACATACATTCCGCTGCCTCCAATAATATATACCTGACAGGAGCCCATACATTACGCTGCCTCCAATAATATATACCTGACAGGAGCCCATACATTCCGCTGCCTCCAATAATATATACCTGACAGGAGACCATAGATTCTGCTGCCTCCAATAATATATACCTAACAGGTGCCCATACATTCTGCTGCCTCCAATAATATATACCTGACAGGAGCCCATACATTCTACTGCCTCCAATAATATATGCCTGGTAGTAGCCCATACATTCTGCTGCCTCCAATAATATATACCTGACAGGAGCCCATACATTCCGCTGCCTCCAATAATATATACCTGACAGGAGACCATAGATTCTGCTGCCTCCAATAATATATACCTGACAGGTGCCCATACATTCTGCTGCCTCCAATAATATATACCTGACAGGAGCCCATACATTCTACTGCCTCCAATAATATATGCCTGGTAGGAGCCCATACATTCTGCTGCCTCCAATAATATATACCTGACAGGAGCCCATACATTCTGCTGCCTCCATTAATATATACCAGACAGGAGCCCATAGATTCTGCTGCCTCCAATAATATATACCTGGTAGTAGCCCATACATTCTCCTGCCTCCAATAATATATACCTGACAGGAGCCCATACATTCTCCAGCCTCCAATAATATATACCTGACAGGAGCCCATAGATTCTGCTGCCTCCAATAATATATACCTGACAGGATACCATACATTCTGCTGCCTCCAATAACACACATGGTAGGAGCCCATACATTCTGCTGCCTCCAATAATATATACCTGACAGGAGACCATACATTCTGCTATCTCCAATAATATAAACCTGACAGGAGCCCATACATTCTGCTGCCTCCAAAAATCTATACCGGACAGGAGACCATACATTCTGCTGCCTCCAATAACACACCTGGTAGGAGCCCATACATTCTGCTGCCTCCAATAATATATACCTGACAGGAGACCATACATTCTGCTATCTCCAATAATATAAACCTGACAGGAGCCCATACATTCTGCTGCCTCCAATAATATATACCTGACAGGAGTCCATACATTCCGATGCCTCCAATAATATATGCCTGGCAGGAGCCCATACATTCTCCTGCCTCCAATAATATATACCTGACAGGAGCCCATACATTCTACTGCCTCCAATAATATATACCTGACAGGAGCCCATACATTCTCCTGCCTCCAATAATACATACCTGACAGGAGCCCATAGATTCTCCTGCCTCCAATAATATAAACCTAACAGGAGCCCATACATTCTGCTGCCTCCAATAATATATACCTGACAGGAGCTCATACATTCTCCTGCCTCCAATAATATATACCTGGTAGGAGAACATACATTCTGCTGCCTCCAATAATATACACCTGACAGGAGCCCATACATTCTCCTGCCTCCAATAATATATAACGGACAGGAGACCATACATTCTGCTGCCACCAATAATAAATACCTGACAGGAGCCCATACATTCTGCTGCCTCCAATAATATATACCTGACAGGAGTCCATACATTCTCCTGCCTCCAATAATATATACCTGACAGGAGCCCATACATTCTGCTGCCTCCAAAAATATATACCTGACAGGAGCCCATACATTCTCCTGCCTCCAATAATATATACCTGTTAGGAGAACATACATTCTGCTGCCTCCAATAATATATACCTGACAGGAGCCCATACATTCTCCTGCCTCCAATAATATATACCGGACAGGGGACCATACATTCTGCTGCCTCCAATAACACACCTGGTAGGAGCCCATACATTCTGCTGCCTCCAATAATATATACCTGACAGGAGCCCATACATTCTGCTGCCTCCAAAAATATATACCTGACAGGAGCCCATACATTCTGCTGCCTGCAATAATATATACCTGACAGGAGCCCATAGATTCTGCTGCCTCCAATAATATATACCTGACAGGAGCCCATACATTCTGCTGCCTCCAATAATACATACCTGACAAGAGCCCATACATTGTGCTGCCTCCAATAATATATACCTGGTAGGAGCCCATAGATTCTGCTGCCTCCAATAATATATACCTGACAAGAGCCCATACATTCTGCTGCCTCCAATAATATATACCTGACAGGAGCCCATACATTCCGCTGCCTCCAATAATATATACCTGGTAGGAGCCCATACATTCTCCTGCCTCCAATAATATATACCTGACAGGAGCCCATACATTCTCCTGCCTCCAATAATATATACCTGACAGGAGCCCATAGATTCTGCTGCCTCCAATAATATATACCTGACAGGAGCCCATACATTCTGCTGCCTGAAATAATATATACCTGACAGGAGCCCATACATTCTGCCGGCTCCAATAATATATAACTAACAGGAGCCCATACATTCTCCTGCCTCCAATAATATATACCTGACAGGAGCCCATAGATTCTGCTGCCTCCAATAATATATACCTGACAGGAGCCCATACATTCTTCTGCCTCCAATAATATATACCTGACAGGAGCCCATACATTCAGCTGCCTCCAATAATATATACCTGACAAGAGCCCATACATTGTGCTGCCTCTAATAATATATACCTGGTAGGAGCCCATACATTTTCCAGCCTCCAATAATATATACCTGACAGGAGCTCATACATTCTGCTGCCTCCAATAATATATATCTGGTAGGAGCCCATACATTCTGCTGCCTCCAATAATATACAGTTAGGTCCATATATATTTGGACAGAGACATCATTTTTCTAATTTTGGTTCTAGACATTACCACAATGAATTTTAAACAAAACAATTCAGATGCAGTTGAAGTTCAGACTTTCAGCTTTCATTTGAGGGTATCCACATTAAAATTGGATGAAGGGTTTAGGAGTTTCAGCTCCTTAACATGTGCCACCCTGTTTTTAAAGGGACCAAAAGTAATTGGACAGATTAAATAATTGTAAATAAAATGTTCATTTCTAGTACTTGGTTGAAAACCCTTTGTTGGCAATGACTGCCTGAAGTCTTGAACTCATGGACATCACCAGACGCTGTGTTTCCTCCTTTTTGATGCTCTGCCAGGCCTTCACTGAGGTGGTTTTCAGTTGCTGTTTGTTTGTGGGCCTTTCTGTCTGAAGTTTAGTCTTTAACAAGTGAAATGCATGCTCAATTGGGTTGAGATCAGGTGACTGACTTGGCCATTCAAGAATATTCCACTTCTTTGCTTTAATAAACTCCTGGGTTGCTTTGGCTTTATGCTTTGGGTCATTGTCCATCTGTAGTATGAAACGACGACCAATCAGTTTGGCTGCATTTGGCTGGATCTGAGCACACAGTATGGCTCTGAATACATCAGAATTCATTCGGCTGCTTCTGTCCTGTGTCACATCATCAATAAACACTAGTGACCTAGTGCCACTGGCAGCCATGCATGCCCAAGCCATCACACTGCCTCCGCCGTGTTTTACAGATGATGTGGTATGCTTTGGATCATGAGCTGTACCATGCCTTCGCCATACTTTTCTCTTTCCATCATTCTGGTAGAGGTTGATCTTGGTTTCATCTGTCCAAAGAATGTTCTTCCAGAACTGTGCTGGCTTTTTTAGATGTTTTTTAGCAAAATCCAGTCTAGCCTTTTTATTCTTGATGCTTATGAGTGGCTTGCACCGTGCAGTGAACCCTCTGTATTTACATTCATGCAATCATCTCTTTATGGTAGATTTGGATATTGATACGCCTACCTCCTGGAGGGTGTTGTTCACTTGGTTGGCTGTTGTGAAGGTGTTTCTCTTCCCCATGGAGATTATTCTGCGATCATCCACCACTGTTGTCTTCCGTGGGCGCCCAGGTCTTTTTGCATTGATGAGTTCACTAGTGCTTTCTTTCTTTCTCAGGATGTACCAAACTGTAGATTTTGCCACTCCTAATATTGTAGCAATTTCTCGGATGGGTTTTTTCTGTTTTTGCAGCTTAAGGATGGCTTGTTTCACCTGCATGGAGAGCTCCTTTGACCGCAAGTTTACTTCACAGCAAAACCTTCCAAATGCAAGCACCACACCTCAAATCAACTCCAGGCCTTTTATCTGCTTAATTGAGAATGACATAACGAAGGGATTGCCCACACCTGTCCATGAAATAGCCTTGGAGTCAATTGTCCAATTACTTTTGGTCCCTTTAAAAACAGGGTGGCACATGTTAAGGAGCTGAAACTCCTAAAACCCTTCATCCAATTTTAATGTGGATACCCTCAAATGAAATCTGAAAGTCTGAGCTTCAACTGCATCTGAATTATTTTGGTTAAAATTCATTGTGGTAATGTCTAGAACCAAAATTAGAAAAATGTTGTCTGTGTCCAAATATATATGGACCTAACTGTATATCTGGTAGGAGCCCATACATTCTGCAGCCTGCAATAATATATACCTGACAGGAGCCCATAGATTCTGTTGCCTCCAATAATATATACCTGACAAGAGGCCATACATTCTCCAGCCTCCAATAATATATACCTGACAGGAGGCCATACATTCTGCTGCCTGCAATAATAAATACCTGACAGGAGACCATACATTCTGCTGTCTCCAATAATATATACCTGACAGGAGCCCATACATTCTGCTGCCTCCAATAATATATACCTGACAGGAGCCCATACATTCTGCTGCCCCCAATAATATATACCTGACATGAGCCCATACATTCTGCTGCCTCCAATAATATATACCTGGTAGGAGCCCATACATTCTGCTGCCTCCAATAATATATACCTGACAGGAGCCCATAGATTCTGCTGCCTCCAATAATATATACCTGGTAGGAGCCCATACATTCTGCTGCCTCCAATAATATATCTGACAGGAGCCCATAGATTCTGCTGCCTCCAATAATATATACCTCACAGGAGCCCATACATTCTCCGGCCTCCAATAATATATACCTGACAGGAGCCCATACATTCTACTGCCTCCAATAATATATACCTGACAGGAGCCCATACATTCTGCTGTCTCCAATAATATATACCTGACAGGAGCCCATACATTCCGCTGCCTCCAATAATATATACCTGACAGGAGCACATACATTCCGCTGCCTCCAATAATATATACCTGACAGGAGCCCATACATTCTGCTGCCTCCAATAATATATACCTGACAGGAGCACATACATTCCGCTGCCTCCAATAATATATACCTGACAGGAGCCCATAGATTCTCCTGCCTCTAATAATATATACCTGGTAGGAGCCCATACATTCCGCGGCCTCCAATAATATATACCTGACAGGAGTCCATACATTCTGCTGCCTCCAATAATATATACCTGACAGGAGCACATACATTCCGCTGCCTCCAATAATATATACCTGACAGGAGCCCATACATTCTGCTGCCTCCAATCAGATATACCTGACAGGAGCCCATACATTCCGCTGCCTCCAATAATATATACCTGACAGGAGCCCATACATTCTGCTGCCTCCAATAATATATACCTGACAGGAGCACATACATTCCGCTGCCTCCAATAATATATACCTGACAGGAGCCCATACATTCCGCTGCCTCCAATAATATATACCTGACAGGAGCCCATACATTCCGCTGCCTCCAATAATACATACCTGACAGGAGCCCATACATTCCGCTGCCTCCAATAATATATACCTGACAGGAGCACATACATTCCGCTGCCTCCAATAATATATACCTGACAGGAGCCCATACATTCCGCTGCCTCCAATAATATATACCTGACAGGAGACCATAGATTCTGCTGCCTCCAATAATATATACCTGACAGGTGCCCATACATTCTGCTGCCTCCAATAATATATACCTGACAGGAGCCCATACATTCTACTGCCTCCAATAATATATGACTGGTAGGAGCCCATACATTCTGCTGCCTCCAATAATATATACCTGACAGGAGCCCATACATTCTGCTGCCTCCATTAATATATACCTGACAGGAGCCCATAGATTCTGCTGCCTTCAATAATATATACCTGGTAGGAGCCCATACATTCTCCTGCCTCCAATAATATATACCTGACAGGAGCCCATACATTCTCCAGCCTCCAATAATATATACCTGACAGGAGCCCATAGATTCTGCTGCCTCCAATAATATATACCTGACAGGATACCATACATTCTGCTGCCTCCAATAACACACCTGGTAGGAGCCCATACATTCTGCTGCCTCCAATAATATATACCTGACAGGAGACCATACATTCTGCTATCTCCAAAAATATAAACCTGACAGGAGCCCATACATTCTGCTGCCTCCAAAAATATATAGCGGACAGGAGACCATACATTCTGCTGCCTCCAATAACACACCTGGTAGGAGCCCATACATTCTGCTGCCTCCAATAATATATACCTGACAGGAGACCATACATTCTGCTATCTCCAATAATATAAACCTGACAGGAGCCCATACATTCTGCTGCCTCCAATAATACATACCTGACAGGAGCCCATAGATTCTCCTGCCTCCAATAATATAAACCTGACAGGAGCCCATACATTCTGCTGCCTCCAATAATATATACCTGACAGGAGCTCATACATTCTCCTGCCTCCAATAATATATACCTGGTAGGAGAACATACATTCTGCTGCCTCTAATAATATACACCTGACAGGAGCCCATACATTCTCCTGCCTCCAATAATATATAACGGACAGGAGACCATACATTCTGCTGCCTCCAATAATAAATACCTGACAGGAGCCCATACATTCTGCTGCGTCCAATAATATATACCTGACAGGAGCCCATACATTCTCCTGCCTCCAATAATATATACCTGACAGGAGCCCATACATTCTGCTGCCTCCAAAAATATATACCTGACAGGAGCCCATACATTCTCCTGCCTCCAATAATATATACCTGATAGGAGAACATACATTCTGCTGCCTCCAATAATATATACCTGACAGGAGCCCATACATTCTCCTGCCTCCAATAATATATACCGGACAGGGGACCATACATTCTGCTGCCTCCAATAACACACCTGGTAGGAGCCCATACATTCTGCTGCCTCCAATAATATATACCTGACAGGAGCCCATACATTCTGCTGCCTCCAAAAATATATACCTGACAGGAGCCCATACATTCTGCTGCCTGCAATAATATATACCTGACAGGAGCCCATAGATTCTGCTGCCTCCAATAATATATACCTGACAGGAGCCCATACATTCTGCTGCCTCCAATAATACATACCTGACAAGAGCCCATACATTGTGCTGCCTCCAATAATATATACCTGGTAGGAGCCCATAGATTCTGCTGCCTCCAATAATATATACCTGACAAGAGCCCATACATTGTGCTGCCTCCAATAATATATACCTGACAGGAGCCCATACATTCTGCTGCCTCCAATAATATATACCTGACAGGAGCCCATAGATTCTGCTGCCTCCAATAATATATACCGGACAGGGGACCATACATTCTGCTGCCTCCAATAATATATACCTGACAGGAGCCCATACATTCTCCTGCCTCCAATAATATATACCGGACAGGGGACCATACATTCTGCTGCCTCCAATAACACACCTGGTAGGAGCCCATACATTCTGCTGCCTCCAAAAATATATACCTGACAGGAGCCCATACATTCTCCTGCCTCCAATAATATATACCTGATAGGAGAACATACATTTTGCTGCCTCCAATAATATATACCTGACAGGAGCCCATACATTCTCCTGCCTCCAATAATATATACCGGACAGGGGACCATACATTCTGCTGCCTCCAATAACACACCTGGTAGGAGCCCATACATTCTGCTGCCTCCAATAATATATACCTGACAGGAGCCCATACATTCTGCTACCTCCAAAAATATATACCTGACAGGAGCCCATACATTCTGCTGCCTGCAATAATATATACCTGACAGGAGCCCATAGATTCTGCTGCCTCCAATAATATATACCTGACAGGAGCCCATACATTCTGCTGCCTCCAATAATACATACCTGACAAGAGCCCATACATTGTGCTGCCTCCAATAATATATACCTGGTAGGAGCCCATAGATTCTGCTGCCTCCAATAATATATACCTGACAAGAGCCCATACATTGTGCTGCCTCCAATAATATATACCTGACAGGAGCCCATACATTCTGCTGCCTCCAATAATATATACCTGACAGGAGCCCATACATTCTTCTGCCTCCAATAATATATGCCTGGTAGGAGCCCATACATTCTGCTGCCTCCAATAATATACACCTGACAGGAGCCCATACATTCTGCTGCGTGCAATAATATATACCTGACAGGAGCCCATACATTCTGCTGCCTCCTATAATATATACCTGGTAGGAGCCCATACATTCTGCTGTCTCCAATAATATATACATGACAGGAGCCCATACATTCTGCTGTCTCCAATAATATATACTTGACAGGAGCCCATACATTCTCCGGCCTCCAATAATATATACCTGACAGGAGCCCATACATTCTCCTGCCTCCAATAATATATACCCGACAGGAGCCCATAGATTCTGCTGCCTCCAATAATATATACCTGACAGGAGCCCATACATTCTGCTGCCTGCAATAATATATACCTGATAGGAGCCCATACATTCCGATGCCTCCAATAATATACAGTACAGACGAAAAGTTTGGACACACCTTCTAATTTAAAAATTTTTCTGTATTTTCATGACTATGAAAATTGTACATTCACACTGAAGGCATCAAAACTATGAATTAACACATGTGGAATTATATTCTTAACAAAAAAGTGTGAAACAACTGAAAATATGTCTTATATTCTAGGTTTTTCAAAGTAGCCACCTTTTGCTTTGATGACTGCTTTGCACACTCTTGGCATTCTCTTGATGAGCTTCAAGAGGTAGTCACCGGAAATGGTTTTCACTTCACAGGTGTGCCCTGTCAGGTTTAATAAGTGGGATTTCTTGCCTTATAAATGGGGTTGGGACCATCAGTTGTGTTGTGCAGAAGTCTGGTGGATACACAACTGATAGTCCTACTGAATAGACTGTTAGCTGCTTTTTTCTTGCGATAATACAAATTCTAAGTAAAGAAAAAAGAGTGGCCATCATTACTTTAAGAAATGAAGGTCAGTCAGTGCGAAAAATTGGGCAAACTTTGAAAGTATCCCCAAGTGCAGTTGCAAAAACCATCAAGCGCTGCAAAGAAACTGGCTCACATGAGGACCGCCCCAAGAAAGGAAGACGAAGAGTCACCTCTGCTTCTGAGGATAAGTTTATCCGAGTCACCAGCCTCAGAAATCGCAGGTTAACAGCAGCTCAGATTAGAGACCAGGTTAATGCCACACAGAGTTCTAGCAGCAGACACATCTCTTCATCAACTGTTAAGAGGAGACTTTGTGCAGCAGACCTTCATGGTAAAATAGCTGCTAGTAAACCACTGCTAAGGACAGGCAACAAGCAGAAGAGACTTGTTTGAGCTAAAGAACATTAGGAATGGACATTAGACCAGTGGAAATCTGTGCTTTGGTCTGGTGAGTCTAAATTTGAGATCTTTGGTTCCAACCACTGTGTCTTTTTGCGACGCAGAAAAGGTGAACGGATGGACTCTACATGCCTGGTTTCCACCGTGAAGCATGGAGGAGGAGGTGTGATGTTGTGGGGGTGCTTTGCTGATGACACTGTTGGGGATTTATTCAAAATTGAAGGCATACTGAACCAGCATGGCTACCACAGCATCTTGCAGTGGCATGCTATTCCATCCGCTTTGCGTTTAGTTGGACCATCATTTATTTTTCAACAGGACAATGACCCCAAACACATCTCCAGGCTGTGTAAGGGCTATTTGACCAAGAAGGAGAGTGATGGGGTGCTACGCCAGATGACCTGGCCTCCACAGTCACCAGACCTGAACCCAATCGAGATGGTTTGGGGTGAGCTGGACCGCAAAGTGAAGGCAAAAGGGCCAACAAGTGCTAAGCATCTCTGGGAACTCCTTCAAGATTGTTGGAAGACCATTTCCAGTGACTACCTCTTGAAGCTCATCAAGAGAATGCCAAGAGTGTGCAAAGCAGTCATCAAAGCAGAAGGTGGCTACTTTGAAGAATCTAGAATATAAGACATATTTTCAGTTGTTTCACATTTTTTTGTTAAGTATATAATTCCACATGTGTTAATTCATAGTTCTGATGCCTTCGGTGTGAATGTACAATTTTCATAGTCATGAAAATACAGAAAAATCGTTAAATGAGAAGGTGTGTCCAAACTTTTGGTCTGTACTGTATATCTGACAGGAGCCCATACATTCTGCTGCCTGCAATAATATATACCTGACAGGAGCCCATACATTCTGCCGGCTCCAATAATATATAACTGACAGGAGCCCATACATTCTGCTGCCTCCAATAATATATACCTGACAGGAGCCCATACATTCAGCTGCCTCCAATAATATATGCCTGGTAGGAGCCCATACATTCTGCTGCCTGCAATAATATACACCTGATAGGAGCCATACATTCTGCTGCCTCCAATAATATATATCTAACAGGAGCCCATACATTCTGCTGCCTCCAATAATATATACCAGACAGGAGCCCATACATTCTGCCGACTCCAATAATATATAACTGACAGGAGCCCATACATTCTGCTGCCTCCAATAATATATACCTGACAGGAGCCCATACATTCTGCTGCCTCCAATAATATATACCTGATAGGAGCCCATACATTCTGCTGCCTCCAATAATATATATCTAACAGGAGCCCATACATTCTCCTGCCTCCAATAATATATACCTGACAGGAGCCCATAGAATCTGCTGCCTCCAATAATATATACCTGACAGGAGCCCATAGACTCTCCTGCCTCCAATAATATATACCTGACAGGAGCCCATACATTCTGCTGCCTCCAATAATATATACCTGACAGGAGCCCATACATTCTGCTGCCTCCAATAATATATACCTGACAGGAGCCCATACATTCTCCTGCCTCCAATAATATATACCTGGTAGGAGCCCATACATTCTCCTGCCTCCAATAATATATATCTAACAGGAGCCCATACATTCTCCTGCCTCCAATAATATATACCTGACAGGAGCCCATAGATTCTGCTGCCTCCAATAATATATACCTGACAGGAGCCCATAGACTCTCCTGCCTCCAATAATATATACCTGACAGGAGCCCATACATTCTACTGCCTCCAATAATATATACCTGACAGGAGCCCATACATTCTGCTGCCTCCAATAATATATACCTGACAGGAGCCCATACATTCTCCTGCCTCCAATAATATATACCTGGTAGGAGCCCATACATTCTCCTGCCTCCAATAATATACACCAGATAGGAACCCACACATTCTCCTGTCTCCAATAATATATATCTGACAGGAGCCCATAGATTCAGCTGGCTCCAATAATATACATCTGACAGGAGCCCATACATTCCGCTGCCTCCAATAATATATACCTGGTAGGAGCCCATACATTCTCCTGCCTCCAATAATATATACCTGACAGGAGCCCATACATTCTCCTGCCTCCAATAATATATACCTGACAGGAGCCCATAGATTCTGCTGCCTCCAATAATATATATCTAACAGGAGCCCATACATTCTCCTGCCTCCAATAATATATACCTGACAGGAGCCCATACATTCTCCTGCCTCCAATAATATATACCTGACAGGAGCCCATACATTCTGCTGCCTCCAATAATATATACCTGGTAGGAGCCCTTACATTCTGCTGCCTCCAATAATATACATCTAACAGGAGCCCATACATTCTGCTGTCTCCAATAATATACACCTGACAGGAGCCCATACATTCTGCTGCCTACAATAATATATACCTGACAGGAGCCCATACATTCTCCTGCCTCAAATAATATATACCTGACAGGAGCCCATACATTCTGCTGCCTCCAATAATATATACCTGACAAGAGCCCATACATTCTGCTGCCTCCAATTATATATACCTGGTAGGAGCCCAAACATTCTGCTGCCTCCAATAATATAAACCTGACAGGAGCCCATACATTCTGCTACCTCCAATAATATATAGCTGGTAGGAGCCCATACACTCTGCTGCCTCCAATAATATAAACCTGACAGGAGCCCATACATTCTGCTGCCTCCAATAATATATACCTGATAGGAGCCCATACATTCCGCTGCCTCCAATAATATATACCTGACAGGAGCCAATAGATTCTCCTGCCTCCAATAATATATACCTGATAGGAGCCCATACATTCTCCTGCCTCCAATAATATACACCTGTCACGGGTGTGTCGCCACGAAGATCGTCACGATTACACAGCCTGACTTCTCGCAGCTGACTTTTTGGTGCTTTGTGTTTTTCGGCAGTGAAGGAGTTAATTCTCTCTCTCTCTGTGCTAGACGAGGTCCAGCCTCGCCCAGCTGCAATCAATGCTGCTGTAGTGAGACTCCTTCAAATGCCTGCTGGTCTGTTTGGGAAGTGTCGGTGAAAGCATTTCATGCAGACTAACAGAGCGGATCGTGGTATTTGGAGTTTCAGAGATAAGTGTATTTGGAGTGTTTTTTCCCTTCCTCGCTTTATCATTTATCTCCTTTCCCGTTGGTGTTCCCTCTGTTGTAGTTGTGTAGTTTTTGTATGCAAGGTGGTTTTGGTTTTTCCCTTGTACTGTCTCGTTCGTCTAAGTACTGTGTGTGGGCATATTATTACTTGTCCCCTTTTGTTGTGATCGGGGTCCTTCTCAGGACTAGATTACTTAGGTGCAGGGATCCTCAGGAGGTAGGGGTTACGCTGGCGGCCTGGACCTCTGTACCTTTAACAGTACCTCCAGGTTGAGGGATTAGTCAGGGCCCCAGCTTAGGGTCAGCTTAGGCCCCCTACCTCCAGTATACAGAGACAGCGTGACATTTTCACCGACCCACTTAGTTTTTCTCCAGCTACCATGGATCCAGTAGCCGGTCTAGCTCGGCAGTTGCAGAGTTTGTCCATGGAGCTGGCGGACGTTAGGTCCAAGGTTTTGTATCCTCAGGAGCAAGCCGGACCAGAACCTAAAGTAGCTCTCCCTGACAGGTTCACTGGGGGGCGGGACAAGTTTTTTGTTTTCCGGGAGGAATGCAAGTTGTACTTTCGGCTGCGGCCTCGGTCATCGGGGAGTGAAGAACAAAGGGTGGGAATTGTCATCTCGCTCCTACAAGGGGACCCACAATCTTGGGCGTTCTCTCTTCCCCCGGGCTCCCCGGCTCTCCAGTCAGTGGATAGGTTTTTCGCTGCTCTGGGACTCGTATATGATGACCCAGATCGGATCTCCCTTGCTGAGTCTAAGTTACGTAGGATCCAGCAGGGAGATCGTCCGGCGGAGGAATTCTGTTCGGAGTTCCGTAGGTGGGCCACGGACACCCAGTGGAATGACCCGGCTCTTAGGAGCCAGTTTTGTCAAGGTTTATCCGACAAATTACAGGATGTGTTGGCACAGTATGACTCTCCCGCGTCACTGGAAGCCGCTATGGCCCTTGCTATTCGCGTTGACAGACGGCTTCGGGAGAGGTGCGGGATAACTCTACCCCCTGTGATGACTCCACCTCCTACAAGGTCCCCTCATATGGTGGTTCCCCTGGTCAGTCCAGAAGAACCTATGCAATTAGGAGGGACATCATTTCGGGGAAGGGGACCGGTGGTGCGCCATAAGACAGGAAGGTGTTTCTTCTGCGGGAGAAAGGGACATTTTATTGGGGGGTGTCCATCCCGTCCCTTGCAGAGTGAAGAGTCGTCGGAAAACTGTTGATCCCAGGTTGTGTGGTGGACGGCAATCTGGGAGAAGGTATTTCGTCCCTAGGTTCGTCTCAGTTTCTCGTACCGGCGGAGGTGGTGGTGGGTACGAGAACTGAGAGGATATCTGTTCTTCTGGATAGTGGGGCCGGGGCTAATCTGGTTGATGCTCGGTTTGCCCGGGTTCAAGGTATGCGATTGAGTGAGTTGGCTAAACCCATCCCCATATTCTCGATCGATGCCAGGCCTCTCGGTCAGGGAAGTTTTTTGCAAGCTGTGCATGACGTAAAACTTCAAGTGGGGGCGATACATAAAGAACTGTTGTCTTGCTACGTGTTGGAGGGTCTTCCCACTCCTATAGTGTTGGGCCTTCCTTGGTTAACTAAGCATAACCCGGTTATTAATTGGCAAACCAGAGAGATAAGCCAATGGAGTAAATTCTGTAATAAAAACTGCATGAACACGGTCATCGGTGCGGTTACTCCTTGGGTCTTACCTCCATTTCTGGCGGACTTTGAGGATGTATTCTCGGAGAAAGGGTGTCAGGAACTACCTCCTCATCGCGAGTATGACTGTTCTGTAAAACTGCTCCCTGAGGCCAAGTTACCTAAAGCTAGGTTGTATAACCTTTCTGGTCCTGAGAGGCAGGCCATGAAGGATTATATTTCAGAAAGTCTGGCTAAGGGGCATATTAGACCTTCATCTTCACCGGTGGCTGCGGGGTTCTTCTTTGTTAAGAAGAAAGATGGAGGCCTACGCCCTTGCCTGGATTTCCGTGAACTTAATCGGATTACGGTCCGAGATCCGTATCCGCTCCCACTTATTCCCGATCTCTTTAATCAGATCGTGGGCGCCAAATGGTTCTCTAAGTTGGATCTCAGGGGGGCGTACAATCTGATTAGGATGAAGGAGGGGGATGAGTGGAAGACGGCGTTTAACACTCCGGAGGGGCATTATGAGAACCTTGTCATGCCATTCGGTCTGACTAATGCCCCGGCGGTGTTCCAACACTTTGTTAATGACATTTTTCGCCGCCTGGTGGGACAGTTTGTTGTCATATATCTGGATGATATCTTAATTTACTCGCCGGATCTGGTGTCTCATCAGGAGCACGTTAGGCAGGTGTTACAGATCTTGCGGGATAATAAACTGTATGCCAAATGGGAAAAGTGTGTGTTCGCCGTACAGGAACTCCAGTTTTTAGGCTTCCTGGTTTCAGCGTCCGGTTTTCGTATGGACCCTGGGAAAGTGCGGGCAGTTCTTGAGTGGGATCGGCCAGAGAATCTTAAGGCACTACAACGTTTCCTGGGGTTTGCTAATTATTACCGGAAGTTCATTCGTAATTTCTCGTCCATGGTTAAGCCTCTCACAGACATGACTAAAAAGGGGACGGATTTTTCTAGGTGGTCTGACAAGGCTTGTCAAGCATTCTCCTCCTTGAAAAAATGTTTTGCCTCGGCACCCATACTCATTCAACCTGATGCGTCACAGCCATTCATTGTAGAGGTAGACGCTTCCGAGGTAGGGGTGGGAGCAGTATTGTCACAGGGTTCGTCCCCTGGTAA
The DNA here is from genome assembly GCF_046119375.1 of Phyllobates terribilis. Classification (NCBI taxonomy): domain Eukaryota; kingdom Metazoa; phylum Chordata; class Amphibia; order Anura; family Dendrobatidae; genus Phyllobates; species Phyllobates terribilis. The sequence continues at coordinate 279,350,040 of NW_027362769.1, read as the reverse complement.
GTGGCATCCGTGCACCTTTTTCTCTAAAAAATTGTCGTCCGCTGAGAGGAATTACGATGTCGGCAATAGGGAACTCTTGGCCATTAAGTTAGCTTTTGAGGAGTGGCGCCATTTTTTGGAGGGGGCAGTCCATCCGGTCACCGTCATCACCGATCACAAGAACCTGCTATATCTGGAGTCCGCGAAACGTCTGAATCCCAGACAAGCTAGGTGGTCATTGTTTTTTACCAGGTTTAATTTTGTCGTTACATATCGTCCTGGGTCAAAAAATGTAAAGGCGGATGCCTTATCTCGTAGTTTCCCTGGGGCCGGGAATACGGACGACCCGATTCCTATCCTTCAGGAGGGGGTGGTGGTTTCGGCAGTATGCTCTGAGCTGGAGGAGGAGGTATTGGAGGCTCAGGGGGACGCCCCTGTTGGACCTCCGGGGAGACTGTTTGTTCCAGATCAGTTGCGACAAAAGGTGATCGAGGCACACCATAACTCAGTTTTTGCAGGACACCCGGGGAGTAAAGCAACTGTGGATCTCCTCTCGCGTCGGTTTTGGTGGCCTAACTTACATAAGGAGGTGGTAACTTTTGTCGCGTCCTGTGGGGTTTGTGCGCGCTCTAAGACCTCACATACCCGTCCGTCTGGGGCCCTCTTACCTTTGAAGATCCCGGAGCGTCCTTGGACTCATCTGTCTATGGACTTTATTACGCACCTCCCTCCGTCTTCGGGTAAAACGGTCATACTCGTTGTAGTGGACAGGTTCAGCAAGATGGCACATTTTATCGCTCTTCCGGCTCTCCCTAATGCTAAAACTCTTGCGCAGGTGTTCATTGGGGAGATTGTGAGGCTTCACGGGGTACCCTCCGAGGTGGTGTCTGATCGGGGGTCTCAGTTTGTGTCCAAGTTCTGGAAGGCGTTTTGTGCACGGCGGGGGATGCATTTGTCATTCTCATCGGCTTTTCATCCTCAGACCAATGGTCAGACGGAACGTATGAACCAGAGCTTGGAGACATATCTCCGGTGTTTTGTGTCAGAGAACCAGGAGGACTGGGCTTCTTTCTTACCTCTGGCAGAGTTTGCTCTTAATAATAGGCGGAGCGAGTCCACTGGTAAGTCCCCGTTTTTTGGGGCATATGGTTTTCACCCCCAGTTTTGTACTTTCAGTAGGGGGGGCTCTTCGGGGGTTCCTGAGGAGGAACGATTTTCCTCATCACTCGCTTCAGTATGGAGAGGGGTGCTGAAGAATCTGAATACTATGGGGAACCGATACAAACGTATGGCTGATAGGAGGAGAGTGTCTGGTCCGGACCTAAGTGTGAACGATCGGGTATGGTTGTCTACCAGGAATATTAAACTTAAGGTTCCCTCCTGGAAACTGGGTCCCAGGTTCATCGGGCCGTACAGAATCAGTTCTATTATTAATCCGGTGGCATTCCGTCTTGACCTCCCCCCTACGTTTAAAATTCACAACGTGTTCCACAGATCGTTGCTTAAGAGGTATGTGGCGCCGGTGGTACCGTCACCTTTACCTCCCCCTCCAGTGGTGGTCAATGGTAACTTGGAGTTCCAGGTATCGAGGGTCATCGATTCACGCTTTAATCGCCGGTCCCTTCAGTACCTGGTTCATTGGAAAGGGTATGGTCCTGAGGAGAGGATGTGGGTTCCTGCGTCGGATATTAACGCAGACCGATTAGTTCGGGCCTTCCACACGACTCACCCGGATAAACCTGGCCCTGAGGGTCCGGAGGCCCCTCGTAGAAGGGGGGGTACTGTCACGGGTGTGTCGCCACGAAGATCGTCACGATTACACAGCCTGACTTCTCGCAGCTGACTTTTTGGTGCTTTGTGTTTTTCGGCAGTGAGGGAGTTAATTCTCTCTCTCTCTGTGCTAGACGAGGTCCAGCCTCGCCCAGCTGCAATCAATGCTGCTGTAGTGAGACTCCTTCAAATGCCTGCTGGTCTGTTTGGGAAGTGTCGGTGAAAGCATTTCATGCAGACTAACAGAGCGGATCGTGGTATTTGGAGTTTCAGAGATAAGTGTATTTGGAGTGTTTTTTCCCTTCCTCGCTTTATCATTTATCTCCTTTCCCGTTGGTGTTCCCTCTGTTGTAGTTGTGTAGTTTTTGTATGCAAGGTGGTTTTGGTTTTTCCCTTGTACTGTCTCGTTCGTCTAAGTACTGTGTGTGGGCATATTATTACTTGTCCCCTTTTGTTGTGATCGGGGTCCTTCTCAGGACTAGATTACTTAGGTGCAGGGATCCTCAGGAGGTAGGGGTTACGCTGGCGGCCTGGACCTCTGTACCTTTAACAGTACCTCCAGGTTGAGGGATTAGTCAGGGCCCCAGCTTAGGGTCAGCTTAGGCCCCCTACCTCCAGTATACAGAGACAGCGTGACAACACCTGACAGGAGCCCATACATTCTGCTGCCTCCAATAATATATACCTGGTAGGAGCCCATACATTCTGCTGCCTCCAATAATATATATCTAACAGGAGCCCATACATTCTCCTGCCTCCAATAATATATAACTGACAGGAGCCCATACATTCTGCTGCCTCCAATAATATATACCAGATAGGAGCCCATACATTCTGCTGCCTCCAATAATATATACCTGACAGGAGCCCATACATTCTGCAGCCTCCAATAATATATACCTGACAGGAGCCCATACATTCTGCTGCCTCCAATAATATACAGTCATATGAAAAAGTTTGGGCACCCCTATTAATCTTAAGCTTAATGTTTTATAAAAATTGGTGTTTTTGCAACAGCTATTTCAGTTTGATATATGTAATAACTGTTGGACACCGTAATGTTTCTGCCTTGAAATGAGGTTTATTGTACTAACAGAAAATGTGCAATCTGCATTCAAACAAAATTTGAAAGGTGCATAAGTATGGGCACCCTTATCATTTTCTTGTTTTAAATACTCCTACCTACTTTTTACTGACTTACTAAAGCACTTTTTTTGGTTTTGTAACCTCATGGAGCTTTGAACTTTATAGCCAGGTGTATGCAATCATGAGAAAAGCTACTTAAAGTGGCCACTTGCAAGTTGTTCTCCTGTTTGAATCTCCTCTGAAGAGTGGCATCATGTGCTCCTCAAAACAACTGTCAAATGATCTGAAAACAAAGATTATTCAACATAGTTGTTCAGGGGAAGCATACAAAAAGCTGTCTCAGAGATTTAACCTGTCAGTTTCCACTGTGAGGAACATAGTAAGGAAATGGAAGAACACAGGGACAGTTCTTGTTAAGGCCAGAAGTGGCAGGCCAAGAAAAACATCAGAAAGGCAGAGAAGAAGAATGGTGAGATCAGTCAAGGACAATCCTCAGACCACCTCCAGAGAGCTGCAGCATTAACTTGCTGCAGATGGTGTCACTGTGCATCGGTCAACTATACAAGGCACTTTGCACAAGGAGAAGCTGTATGGGAGAGTGATGCGAAAGAAGCCGTTTCTGCAAGCACGCCACAAACAGAGTTGGCTGAGGTATGCAAAAGCACATTTGGAGAAGCCAATTTCTTTTTGGAAGAAGGTCCTGTGGACTGATGAAATCAAGATTGAGTTATTTGGTCATACAAAAAGGCGTTATGCATGGTGGCAAAAAAACACAGCATTCCAAGAAAAACACTTGCTACCCACAGTAAAATTTGGTGGAGGTTCCATCATGCTTTGGGGCTGTGTGGTCAATGCTGGCACTGGGAATCTTGTTAAAGTTGAGGGACGCATGGATTCCACTCAGTATCAGCAGATTCTTGACAATAGTGTTCAAGAATCAGTGATAAATATGAAGTTACAAAGTGGATGGATCTTTCAGCAAGACAATGATCCAAAACACCGCTCCAAATCTACTCAGGCATTCATGCAGAGGAACAACTACAATGTTCTGGAATGGCCATCCCAGTCCCCAGACCTGAATATCATTGAACATCTGTGGGATGATTTGAAGAGGGCTGTCCATGCTCGGTGACCATCAAACTTAACTGAACTGGAATTGTTTTGTAAAGAGGAATGGTCAAAAATACCTTCATCCAGGATCCAGGAACTCATTAAAAGCTACAGGAAGCGACTAGAGGCTGTTATTTTTGCAAAAGGAGGATCTACTAACTATTAATGTCACTTTTCTGGTGAGGTGCCCATACTTATGCACCTGTCAAATTTTGTTTGAATGCAGATTGCACATTTTCTGTTAGTACAATGAACCTCATTTCAAGGCAGAAACATTACTGTATCCAACAGTTATTACATATATCAAACTGAAATAGCTGTTGCAAAAACACCAATTTTTATAGAACATTAAGCTTAAGATTAATAGGGGTGCCCAAACTTTTTCATATGACTGTATACCTGGTAGGAGCCCATACATTCTGCTGCCTCCAATAAAATATATCTAACAGGAGCCCATACATTCTCCTGCCTCCAATAATATATACCTGACAGGAGCCCATACATTCTGCTGCCTCCAATACTATATACCTGACAGGAGCCCATACATTCTCCTGCCTCCAATAATATATACCTGACAGGAGCACATACATTCTGCTGCCTCCAATAATATATACCTGCCAGGAGCCCATACATTCTCCTGCCTCCAATAATATATACCTGACAGGAGCCCATACATTCTCCTGCCTCCAATAATATATACCTGACAGGAGCCCATACATTCTGCTGCCTCCAATAATATATACCTGATAGGAGCCCATAGATTCTGCTGCCTCCAATAATATATACCTGACAGGAGCCCACAGATTCTGCTGCCTCCAATAATATATACCTGACAGGAGCCCATAGATTCTCCTGCCTCCAATAATATATACCTGACAGGAGCTCATACATTCTGCTGCCTCCAATAAGATATACCTGATAGGAGCCCATACATTCTGCTGCCTCCAATAATATATATCCAACAGGAGCCCATACATTCTCCTGCCTCCAATAATATATACCTGACAGGAGCCCATACATTCTGCTGCCCCCAATAATATATACCTGACAGGAGCCCATAGATTCTGCTGCCTCCAATAATATATACCTGACAGGAGCCCATAGATTCTGCTGCCTCCAATAATATATATCTAACAGGAGCCCATATATTCTCCTGCCTCCAATAATATATACCTGACAGGAGCCCATAGACTCTCCTGCCTCCAATAATATATACCTGACAGGAGCCCATACATTCTGCTGCCTCCAATAATATAAACCTTACAGGAGCCCATATATTCTGCTGGCTCCAATAATATACACCTGACAGGAGCCCATACATTCCGCTGCCTCCAATGATATATACCTGGTAGGAGCCCATACATTCTCCTGCCTCCAATAATATATACCTGACAGGAGCCCATACATTCTCCTGCCTCCAATAATATATACCTGACAGGAGCCCATACATTCTGTTGCCTCCAATAATATATACCTGGTAGGAGCCCTTACATTCTGCTGCCTCCAATAATATACATCTAACAGGAGCCCATGCATTCTGCTGTCTCCAATAATATACACCTGACAGGAGCCCATACATTCTGCTGCCTCCAATAATATATACCTGACAGGAGCCCATACATTCCGCTGCCTCCAATAATATATACCTGGTAGGAGCCCATACATTCTCCTGCTTCCAATAATATATACCTGACAGGAGCCCATACTTTCTCCTGCCTCCAATAATATATACCTGACAGGAGCCCATAGATTCTGCTGCCTCCTATCATATATACCTGACAGGAGCCCATAGATTCTGCTGCCTCCAATAATCTATACCTGGTAGGAGCCCATACATTCTGCAGCCTCCAATAATATATACCTGACAGCAGCCCATACATTCTGCTGCCTCCAATAATATATACCTGACAGGAGCCCATACATTCTCCTGCCTCCAATAATATATACCTGACAGGAGCCCATACATTCTCGTGCCTCCAATAATATATACCTGACAGGAGCCTATACATTCTCCTGCCTCCAATAATATATACCTGATAGGAGCCCATACATTCTCCTGCCACCAATAATATACACCTGACAGGAGCCCATACATTCTGCTGCCTCCAATAATATATACCTGGTAGGAGAACATACATTCTGCTGCCTCCAATAATATATACCTGGTAGGAGCCCATACATTCTCCTGCCTCCAATAATATATACCTGACAGGAGCCTATAGATTCTCCTGCCTCCAATAATATATACCTGATAGGAACCCATACATTCTCCTGCCTCCAATAATATACACCTGACAGGAGCCCATACATTCTGCTGCCTCCAATAATATATACCTGGTAGGAGCCCATACATTCCGCTGCCTCCAATAATATATACCTGGTAGGAGCCCATACATTCTCCTGCTTCCAATAATATATACCTGACAGGAGCCAATAGATTCTCCTGCCTCCAATAATATATACCTGATAGGAGCCCATACATTCTCCTGCCTCCAATAATATACACCTGACAGGAGCCCATACATTCTGCTGCCTCCAATAATATATACCTGGTAGGAGCCCATACATTCTGCTGCCTCCAATGATATATATCTAACAGGAGCCCATACATTCTCCTGCCTCCAATAATATATAACTGACAGGAGCCCATACATTCTGCTGCCTCCAATAATATATACCAGATAGGAGCCCATACATTCTGCTGCCTCCAATAATATATACCTGACAGGAGCCCATACATTCTGCAGCCTCCAATAATATATACCTGACAGGAGCCCATACATTCTTCTGCCTCCAATAATATATACCTGGCAGGAGCCCATACATTCTGCTGCCTCCAATAAAATATATCTAACAGGAGCCCATACATTCTCCTGCCTCCAATAATATATACCTGACAGGAGCCCATACATTCTGCTGCCTCCAATACTATATACCTGACAGGAGCCCATACATTCTCCTGCCTCCAATAATCTATACCTGGTAGGAGCCCATACATTCTGTAGCCTCCAATAATATATACCTGACAGCAGCCCATACATTCTGCTGCCTCCAATAATATATACCTGACAGGAGCCCATACATTCTCCTGCCTCCAATAATATATACCTGACAGGAGCCTATAGATTCTCCTGCCTCCAATAATATATACCTGATAGGAGCCCATACATTCTCCTGCCTCCAATAATATACACCTGACAGGAGCCCATACATTCTGCTGCCTCCAATAATATATACCTGGTAGGAGCCCATACATTCTGCTGCCTCCAATAATATATACCTGGTAGGAGCCCATACATTCTCCTGCCTCCAATAATATATACCTGACAGCAGCCTATAGATTCTCCTGCCTCCAATAATATATACCTGATAGGAACCCATACATTCTCCTGCCTCCAATAATATACAACTGACAGGAGCCCATACATTCTGCTGCCTCCAATAATATATACCTGGTAGGAGCCCATACATTCCGCTGCCTCCAATAATATATACCTGGTAGGAGCCCATACATTCTCCTGCCTCCAATAATATATACCTGACAGGAGCCAATAGATTCTCCTGCCTCCAATAATATATACCTGATAGGAGCCCATACATTCTGCTGCCTCAAATAATATATACCTGGTAGGAGCCCATACATTCTGCTGCCTCCAATAATATATATCTAACAGGAGCCCATACATTCTCCTGCCTCCAATAATATATAACTGACAGGAGCCCATACATTCTGCTGCCTCCAATAATATATACCAGATAGGAGCCCATACATTCTGCTGCCTCCAATAATATATACCTGACAGGAGCCCATACATTCTGCAGCCTCCAATAATATATACCTGACAGGAGCCCATACATTCTGCTGCCTCCAATAATATATACCTGGTAGGAGCCCATACATTCTGCTGCCTCCAATAAAATATATCTAACAGGAGCCCATACATTCTCCTGCCTCCAATAATATATACCTGACAGGAGCCCATACATTCTGCTGCCTCCAATACTATATACCTGACAGGAGCCCATACATTCTCCTGCCTCCAATAATATATACCTGACAGGAGCCCATACATTCTGCTGCCTCCAATAATATATACCTGACAGGAGCCCATACATTCTCCTGCCTCCAATAATATATACCTGACAGGAGCCCATACATTCTCCTGCCTCCAATAATATATACCTGACAGGAGCCCATACATTCTGCTGCCTCCAATAATATATACCTGATAGGAGCCCATAGATTCTGCTGCCTCCAATAATATATACCTGACAGGAGCCCACAGATTCTGCTGCCTCCAATAATATGTATCTAACAGGAGCCCATATATTCTCCTGCCTCCAATAATATATACCTGACAGGAGCCCATAGACTCTCCTGCCTCCAATAATATATACCTGACAGGAGCCCATACATTCTGCTGTCTCCAATAATATATACCTGACAGGAGCCCATACATTCTGCTGCCTCCAATAATATAAACCTTACAGGAGCCCATATATTCTGCTGGCTCCAATAATATACACCTGACAGGAGCCCATACATTCCGCTGCCTCCAATGATATATACCAGGTGGGAGCCCATAGATTCTCCTGCCTCCAATAATATATACCTGACAGGAGCCCATACATTCTCCTGCCTCCAATAATATATACCTGACAGGAGCCCATACATTCTGTTGCCTCCAATAATATATACCTGGTAGGAGCCCTTACATTCTGCTGCCTCCAATAATATACATCTAACAGGAGCCCATACATTCTGCTGTCTCCAATAATATACACCTGACAGGAGCCCATACATTCTGCTGCCTCCAATAATATATACCTGACAGGAGCCCATACATTCCGCTGCCTCCAATAATATATACCTGGTAGGAGCCCATACATTCTCCTGCCTCCAATAATATATACCTGACAGGAGCCCATACATTCTCCTGCCTCCAATAATATATACCTGACAGGAGCCCATAGATTCTGCTGCCTCCTATCATATATACCTGACAGGAGCCCATAGATTCTGCTGCCTCCAATAATCTATACCTGGTAGGAGCCCATACATTCTGCTGCCTCCAATAATATATACCTGACAGGAGCCCATACATTCTGCTGCCTTCAATAATATATACCTGACAGGAGCCCATACATTCTCCTGCCTCCAATAATATATACCTGACAGGAGCTCATACATTCTCCTGCCTCCAATAATATATACCTGACAGAAGCCTATAGATTCTCCTGCCTCCAATAATATATACCTGACAGGAGCCCATACATTCTCCTGCCTCCAATAATATATACCTGACAGGAGCCCATACATTCTCCTGCCTCCAATAATATATACCTGACAGGAGACCATACATTCTGCTGCCTCCAATAATATATACCTGACAGGAACCAAAATACATTCTGCTGCCTCCAATAATATATACCTGACAGGAGCCCATACATTCTGCTGCCTCCAATAAAATATACCTGACAGCAGCCCATAGATTGTGCTGCCTCCAATAATATATACCTGACAGCAGCCCATAGATTCTGCTGCCTCCAATAATATATACCTGACAGCAGCCCATAGATTCTGCTGCCTCCAAAAATATATACCTGACAGCAGCCCATACATTCTGCTGCCTCCAATAATATATACCTGACAGCAGCCCATAGATTCTCCTGCCTCCAATAATATATACCTGACAGGAGCCCATACATTCTGCTGCCTCCAATAATATATACCTGACAGCAGCCCATAGATTCTGCTACCTCCAATAATATATACCTGACAGGAGCCTATAGATTCTACTGCCTCCAATAATATATACCTGACAGGAGTCCATACATTCTGCTGCCTCCAATAATATATACCTGACAGGAACCAAAATACATTCTGCTGCCTCCTAAAATATATACCTGACAGCAGCCCATAGATTCTCCTGCCTCCAATAATATATACCTGACAGGAGCCCATACATTCTGCTGCCTCCAATAATATATACCTGGTAGGAGCCCATACATTCTGCTGCCTCCAATAATATATACCTGGAAGGATCCCTTACATTCTGCTGCCTTCAATAATATATATCTAACAGGAGCCCATACATTCTGCTGCCTCCAATAATATATACCTGATAGGAGCCCATACATTCTGCTGCCTCCAATAATATACACCTGACAGGAGCCCATACATTCTGCTGCCTCCAATAATATATACCTGACAGGAGCCCATACATTCTGCTGCCTCCAATAATATACACCTGACAGGAGCCCATACATTCTGCTGCCTCCAATAATAAATACCTGACAGGAGCCCATAGATTCTGCTGCCTCCAATAATATATACCTGGTAGGAGCCCTTACATTCTGCTGCCTCCAATAATATATATCTAACAGGAGCCCATACATTCTGCTGTCTCCAATAATATACACCTGACAGGAGCCCATACATTCTGCTGCCTCCAATAATATATACTTGATAGGAGCCCATACATTCTGCTGCCTCCAATAATATACACCTGACAGGAGCCCATACATTCTGCTGCCTCCAATAATATATACCTGACAGGAGCCCATACATTCTGCTGCCTCCAATAATATATACCTGAGAGGAGCCCATACATTCTGCTGCCTCCAATAACATATACCTGACAGGAGACCATACATTCTGCTGCCTCCAATAATATATAGCTGAGAGGAGCCCATACATTCTGCTGCCTCCAATAACATATACCTGACAGGAGACCATACATTCTGCTGCCTCCAATAATATGTACCTGACAGGAGCCCATATATTCTGCTGCCTCCAATAATATATACCTGACAGGAGCCCATACATTCTGCTGCCTCCAATAATATATACCTGACAGGAGCCCATACATTCTCCTGCCTCCAATAATATATACCTGACAGGAGCCCATACATTCTCCTGCCTCCAATAATATATACCTGACAGGAGCCTATAGATTCTCCTGCCTCCAATAATATATACCTGACAGGAGTCCATACATTCTGCTGCCTCCAATAATATATACCTGACAGGAGACCATACATTCTGCTGCCTCCAATAATATATAACTAACAGGAGCCCATACATTCTCCTGCCTCCAATAATATATACCTGACAGGAGCCCATACATTCTGCTGCCTCCAATAATATATACCTGGTAGGAGCCCTTACATTCTGCTGCCTCCAATAATATATATCTAACGGGAGCCCATACATTCTGCTGCCTCCAATAATATATACCTGACAGGAGCCTATACATTCTGCTGCCTCCAATAATATACACCTGACAGGAGCCATACATTCTGCTGCCTCCAATAATAAATACCTGACAGGAGCCCATAGATTCTGCTACCTCCAATAATATATACCTGGTAGGAGCCCTTACATTCTGCTGCCTCCAATAATATATATCTAACAGGAGCCCATACGTTCTGCTGTCTCCAATAATATACACCTGACAGGAGCCCATACATTCTGCTGCCTCCAATAATATATACCTGATAGGAGCCCATACATTCTGCTGTCTCCAATAATATATACCTGACAGGAGCCCATACATTCTACTGCCTCCAATAATATATACCTGACAGGAGCCCATACATTCTGCTGCCTCCAATAACATATACCTGACAGGAGACCATACATTCTGCTGCCTCCAATAATATATACCTGACAGGAGCCCATACATTCTCCTGCCTCCAATAATATATACCTGACAGGAGCCCATAGATTCTGCTGCCTCCTATAATATATACCTGACAGCAGCCCATACATTCTGCTGCCTCCAATAATATGTACCTGACAGGAGCCCATACATTCTGCTGCCTAAAATAATATATACCTGACAGGAGCCCATACATTCTGCTGCCTCCAATAATATATACCTGACAGGAGCCCATACATTCTCCTGCCTCCAATAATATATACCTGACAGGAGCCCATACATTCTGCTGCCTCCAATAATATATATCTGACAGCAGCCCATAGATTCTGCTGCCTCCAACAATATATAACTAACAGGAGCCCATACATTCTCCTGCCTCCAATAATATATACCTGACAGGAGCCCATACATTCTGCTGCCTCCAATAATATATACCTGGTAGGAGCCCTTACATTCTGCTGCCTCCAATAAGATATATCTAACAGGAGCCCATACATTCTGCTGTCTCCAATAATATACACCTGACAGGAGCCCATACATTCTGCTGCCTCCAATAATATATAGCTGATAGGAGCCCATACATTCTGCTGCCTCCAATAATATACACCTGACAGGAGCCCATACATTCTGCTGCCTCCAATAATATATACCTGACAGGAGCCCATACATTCTGCTGCCTCCAATAATATACACCTGACAGGAGCCCATACATTCTGCTGCCTAAAATAATATATACCTGACAGAAGCCCATACATTCTCCTGCCTCCAATAATATATACCTGACAGGAGCCCATAGATTCTGCTACCTCCTATAATATATATCTGACAGGAGCCCATAGATTCTGCTGCCTCCAATAATCTATACCTGGTAGGAGCCCATACATTCTGCTGCCTCCAATAATATATACCTGACAGGAGCCCATACATTCTGCTGCCTTCAATAATATATACCTGACAGGAGCCCATACATTCTGCTGCCTTCAATAATATATACCTGACAGGAGCCCATACATTCTCCTGCCTCCAATAATATATACCTGACAGGAGCCCATACATTCTCCTGCGTCCAATAATATATACCTGACAGGAGCCTATAGATTCTCCTGCCTCCAATAATATATACGTGACAGGAGTCCATACATTCTCCTGCCTCCAATAATATATACCTGACAGGAGACCATACATTCTGCTGCCTCCAATAATATATACCTGACAGGAACCAAAATACATTCTGCTGCGTCCAATAATATATACCTGACAGCAGCCCATAGATTCTCCTGCCTCCAATAATATATACCTGACAGGAGCCCATACACTCTGCTGCCTCCAAAAATATATACCTGACAGCAGCCCATAGATTCTGCTGTCTCCAATAATATATACCTGATAGGAGCCCATACATTCTGCTGCCTCCAATAATATATACCTGACAGCAGCCCATAGATTCTCCTGCCTCCAATAATATATACCTGACAGGAGCCCATACATTCTGCTGCCTCCAATAATATATACCTGACAGCAGCCCATAGATTCTGCTGCCTCCAATAATATATAACTAACAGGAGCCCATACATTCTCCTGCCTCCAATAAAATATACCTGACAGGAGCCCATACATTCTGCTGCCTCCAATAATATATACCTGGAAGGATCCCTTACATTCTGCTGCCTCCAATAATATATATCTAACAGGAGCCCATACATTCTGCTGTCTCCAATAATATACACCTGACAGGAGCCCATACATTCTGCTGCCTCCAATAATATATACCTGATAGGAGCCCATACATTCTGCTGCCTCCAATAATATATACCTGACAGGAGCCCATACATTCTGCTGCCTCCAATAATATATACCTGGTAGGAGCCCTTACATTCTGCTGCCTCCAATAATATATATCTAACAGGAGCCCATACATTCTGCTGTCTCCAATAATATACACCTGACAGGAGCCCATACATTCTGCTGTCTCCAATAATATACACCTGACAGGAGCCCATACATTCTGCTGTCTCCAATAATATACACCTGACAGGAGCCCATACATTCTGCTGCCTCCAATAATATATACCTGAGAGGAGCCCATACATTCTGCTGCCTCCAATAACATATACCTGACAGGAGACCATACATTCTGCTGCCTCCAATAATATATACCTGACAGGAGCCCATACATTCTCCTGCCTCCAATAATATATACCTGACAGGAGCCCATAGATTCTGCTGCCTCCTATAATATATACCCGACACCAGCCCATACATTCTGCTGCCTCCAATAATATGTACCTGACAGGACCCCATATATTCTGCTGCCTCCAATAATATATACCTGACAGGAGCCCATACATTCTGCTGCCTCCAATAATATATACCTGAAAGGAGCCCATACATTCTCCTGCCTCCAATAATATATACCTGACAGGAGCCCATACATTCTCCTGCCTCCAATAATATACACCGGACAGGAGCCTATAGATTCTCCTGCCTCCAATAACATATACCTGACAGGAGTCCATACATTCTCCTGCCTCCAATAATATATACCTGACAGGAGACCATACATTCTGCTGCCTCCAATAATATATACCTGACAGCAGCCCATAGATTCTGCTGCCTCCAATAATATATAACTAACAGGAGCCCATACATTCTCCTGCCTCCAATAATATATACCTGACAGGAGCCCATACATTCTGCTGCCTCCAATAATATATACCTGGTAGGAGCCCTTACATTCTGCTGACTCCAATAATATATATCTAACAGGAGCCCATACATTCTGCTGTCTCCAATAATATACACCTGACAGAAGCACATACATTCTGCTGCCTCCAATAATATATACCTGATAGGAGCCCATACATTCTGCTGCCTCCAATAATATACACCTGACAGGAGCCCATACATTCTGCTGCCTCCAATAATATATACCTGACAGGAGCCTATACATTCTGCTGCCTCCAATAATATATACCTGACAGGAGCCCATACATTCTCCTGCCTCCAATAATATATACCTGACAGGAGCCCATATATTCTGCTGCCTCCAATAATATATACCTGACAGCAGCCCATACATTCTGCGGCCTCCAATAATATATACCTGGTAGGAGCCCTTACATTCTGCTGCCTCCAATAAGATATATCTAACAGGAGCCCATACATTCTGCTGTCTCCAATAATATACACCTGACAGGAGCCCATACATTCTCCTGCCTCCAATAATATATACCTGACAGGAGCCCATACATTCTCCTGCGTCCAATAATATATACCTGACAGGAGCCTATAGATTCTCCTGCCTCCAATAATATATACCTGACAGGAGTCCATACATTCTCCTGCCTCCAATAATATATACCTGACAGGAGACCATACATTCTGCTGCCTCCAATAATATATACCTGACAGGAACCAAAATACATTCTGCTGCGTCCAATAATATATACCTGACAGCAGCCCATAGATTCTCCTGCCTCCAATAATATATACCTGACAGGAGCCCATACACTCTGCTGCCTCCAAAAATATATACCTGACAGCAGCCCATAGATTCTGCTGTCTCCAATAATATATACCTGATAGGAGCCCATACATTCTGCTGCCTCCAATAATATATACCTGACAGCAGCCCATAGATTCTCCTGCCTCCAATAATATATACCTGACAGGAGCCCATACATTCTGCTGCCTCCAATAATATATACCTGACAGCAGCCCATAGATTCTGCTGCCTCCAATAATATATAACTAACAGGAGCCCATACATTCTCCTGCCTCCAATAAAATATACCTGACAGGAGCCCATACATTCTGCTGCCTCCAATAATATATACCTGGAAGGATCCCTTACATTCTGCTGCCTCCAATAATATATATCTAACAGGAGCCCATACATTCTGCTGTCTCCAATAATATACACCTGACAGGAGCCCATACATTCTGCTGCCTCCAATAATATATACCTGATAGGAGCCCATACATTCTGCTGCCTCCAATAATATACACCTGACAGGAGCCCATACATTCTGCTGCCTCCAATAATATATACCTGACAGGAGCCCATACATTCTGCTGCCTCCAATAATATACACCTGACAGGAGCCCATACATTCTGCTGCCTCCAATAATAAATACCTGACAGGAGCCCATAGATTCTGCTGTCTCCAATAATATATACCTGGTAGGAGCCCTTACATTCTGCTGCCTCCAATAATATATATCTAACAGGAGCCCATACATTCTGCTGTCTCCAATAATATACACCTGACAGGAGCCCATACATTCTGCTGCCTCCAATAATATATACCTGATAGGAGCCCATACATTCTGCTGCCTCCAATAATATACACCTGAAAGGAGCCCATACATTCTGCTGCCTCCAATAATATATACCTGATAGGAGCCCATACATTCTGCTGCCTCCAATAATATACACCTGACAGGAGCCCATACATTCTGCTGCCTCCAATAATATATACCTGACAGGAGCCCATACATTCTGCTGCCTCCAATAATATACACCTGACAGGAGCCCATACATTCTGCTGCCTCCAATAATAAATACCTGACAGGAGCCCATAGATTCTGCTGTCTCCAATAATATATACCTGGTAGGAGCCCTTACATTCTGCTGCCTCCAATAATATATATCTAACAGGAGCCCATACATTCTGCTGTCTCCAATAATATACACCTGACAGGAGCCCATACATTCTGCTGCCTCCAATAATATATACCTGACAGGAGCCCATACATTCTCCTGCCTCCAATAATATATACCTGATAGGAGCCCATACATTCTCCTGCCTCCAATAATATATATCTGACAGGAGCCCATAGATTCTGCTGCCTCCAATAATATATACCTCACAGGAGCCCATACATTCTCCTGCCTCCAATAATATATACCTGACAGGAGCCCATACATTCTCCTGCCTCCAATAATATATATGACAGGAGCCCATACATTCTGCTGCCTCCAATAATATATACCTGACAGGAGCCCATACATTCTGCTGCCTCCAATAATATATACCTGACAGGAGCCCATACATTCTGCTGCCTCCAATAATATATACCTGACAGGAGCCCATACATTCTGCTGCCTCCAATAATATATACCTGACAGGAGCCCATACATTCTGCTGCCTCCATAATATATACCTGACAGGAGCCCATACATTCTGCTGCCCCCAATAATATATACCTGACAGGAGCCCATACATTCTGCTGCCTCCAATTATATATACCTGACAGGAGCCCATACATTCTCCTGCCTCCAATAATATATACCTGACAGGAGCCCATACATTCTGCTGCCTCCAATAATATATACCTGACAGGAGCCCATACATTCTGCTGCCCCCAATAATATATACCTGACAGGAGCCCATACATTCTGCTGCCCCCAATAATATATACCTGACAGGAGCCCATACATTCTGCTGCCCCCAATAATATATACCTGACAGGAGCCCATACATTCTGCTGCCTCCAATAATATATACCTGACAGGAGTCCATACATTCTGCTGCCCCCAATAATATATACCTGACAGGAGCCCATACATTCTGCTGCCTCCAATAATATATACCTGACAGGAGTCCATACATTCTGCTGCCCCCAATAATATATACCTGACAGGAGCCCATACATTCTGCTGCCCCCAATAATATATACCTGACAGGAGCCCATACATTCTGCTGCCCCCAATAATATATACCTGACAGGAGCCCATACATTCTGCTGCCCCCAATAATATATACCTGACAGGAGCCCATACATTCTGCTGCCCCCAATAATATATACCTGACAGGAGCCCATACATTCTGCTGCCCCCAATAATATATACCTGACAGGAGCCCATACATTCTGCTGCCTCCAATAATATATACCTGACAGGAGTCCATACATTCTCCTGCCTCCAATAATATATACCTGACAGGAGCCCATACATTCTGCTGCCCCCAATAATATATACCTGGTAGGAGCCCATACATTCTCCTGCTTCCAATAATATATACCTGACAGGAGCCCATACATTCTCCTGCCTCCAATAATATATACCTGACAGGAGCCCATACATTCTCCTGCCTCCAATAATATATACCTGGTAGGAGCCTATAGATGTTAGTGTCTTCACTAGTGAGCCAGCTAGAATGTATGGGCTGCAGTCAGGACCTGGAAGGAGCCCATATATTCTAGGTTTAGCCGTAAGCTCACGGTTACACGGCGCACGTGATATGACGTTTCTGTGCCCTTTGGAGACCTGCGCACTGGCGACTTCACAGTAGGTGTGCGCACGCGCATTACACTGCTATGTCCAGGCCGGTAAACAAGGAATGAGCGGGCGCACATTACTGAGCTTGCAGCTGCTTAGTGTCCTGTACGCGGTCTCACTATGAACCTGGCGAGGCAGATCGTGGAGACCGGAGCCACGCAGCTCCTGTTTGCGAATTTCAACCAAGATAACACGTACGTGGGTCCAATGTGAGCGCTGTTAGTACTTTGTTAGTTTTCTGTGCTCAGCCATAGACGTGTTGCTTCGTCGTGTCTGAGACGTGTGGCTCTTGGGCTCACCTGTGGGTTGCTGGTGGTTGTCTGTCTGGTTTGGTGGTTGCAGACATGTAGGGTGCACCTGGTATAGGTGGTGGGGGGAAGTGTGTGCTCAGCCTGAGCTGCTGTCTACATCATATATAGGCGTCACGCCACCTCGCGTCACTCCACCGGCCGCCTTTCCTGCCCGCCGGCCGCCCACCTTTCCCGCGCGCCGGCCGCCCACCTTTCCATGCATGTACACTAATGCCAGAAGCCTCACCAACAAAATTGAGGAATTAGAATTAATTTCATTGGAAAATAATTATGACATGGTGGGGATATCTGAGACATGGCTGGATGAGAGCCATGACTGGGCAGTTAATTTACATGGCTATAGTCTGGTCAGAAATAACCGTACAAACAAGCAAGAGGGGGGGGGGTGTATTTTTATGTAAAATCATCCTTAAAACCCATCTTGCGTGCGAATATATGTGAATCTAATGAAAATGTAGAGTCCCTGTGGGTGGAGATAAGGGGAGGGGGAAAAAGTAATAAATTACTGACAGGGGTTTGTTATAAGGCTGTGTGCCCACGATGCGTTTTTGAAGCATTTCCGCAGCGGCAAAAATGCTGCAAAAACGCATGGTAGAAGGCCTGCCATGTTCCCCAATGATAATCTGTATGTGCTGTGCACATGCTGCGGAAATTTCCGCTGCAGATAATCATTGCGGAAAAAAACGCAGCACTACCAATTATTTTGCGGAAGCGCGGCGTTTTCGCCGCCATTGACTTGCATTGAAACGCATGGAATCCGCATCACTGCTTATGTAGATGCGGAATCCAAGCGTTTCAATGTGCGGATGGTACCCAGGTCTAGAGGACAGGAGACTCCTCCGGACCCGGGTACCATAGAACCTGTAAAAAAAAAAAAGAATAAAATAAAAAATAAATATTTGATTTACCTTCTGATGGCCCCTGCTGCGCTCATCCTCCCTTGCCGGCAACTCGCCATGGACTGAAGAACCTGCGCTGACTTCATAGTCATGTGACCGCAGGTCCTTCAGTGTAGTGTACTGCGAGCTGCCGGCAAGCCAGGACGGAGCGAAGCAAGACTGCGGGGGCCATCAGAAGGTAAGTACTGTATAGATTTATTTTTTATTTTTTTTACCATTCTTTCGGTCACAGTATATAAATAAATGCCGTTTGGATGGATTTATATAGTGTTGTCAAGCACTTTCCAAGTGATGCTAAAATCGCTTGGAAAGCGCTTTACAACCCCCATGCGGAAATGCACGTGAAGAACGTTTCACATCCGCATGTCCCTGTCAGGAAAAACGCATGTACAATCCGCATGCTTTTTTTCTGCCAGGGAGATGCAGAAACGCTCAGGAAAAATCCGGAGCATTTCTGCATTGTGGGCACATAGCCTTAGGCTGTGTGCCCACGTAGCGTTTTTCAAGCGTATATGCTGCGGAATTTCCGCAGCGTAAACGCTTGAAAAACGCATGTATATCCGCACCCCATGGTCCCCAATGGCATTCCGCAATGTCAATGCCCATGCTGCGGATTTTTCCGCAGCATATATGCTGCGGTCAAAAATCCGCAGCATGTTCATTAATTTTGCGGAAGCGCAGCGGAATCAATGTGCGGATGGTACCCAAGTCTGGATGAGAGGAGACTCTCATCCAGACCTGGGTACCAAAGAACCTGTAAAAAAAAGAATAAAATAAAGTTTATACTTATCTTCCGATGTTTTCCCTCCGTCGCGCTGTTGTCTGAAGGACCTGCCACGTCATTGAGTCATGTGACCCACCACATGACTCAATGACGTCACCGCAGGTCCTGCACACAACAGCGTGAGCCGCTCAAGACTCCGGACGGGGCAGAGGATGCATCAGAAGGTGAGTATAAAGTTTATTTTTTTATTTTTTACCATTCTGAACAAGTTGTCAAGCACTTTTCCAAGTGATGCTTGGAGAAGTGCTTGATAACCCGCATGCGGAAATGCATGCAAAGACGCCCCACAAACGCTTCTACCTGGCGGGAAAACCGCATGTAATATCCGCATGCGATTTTTCCGCCAGGGAGAAGCGTAAAAAATATGCTTCAGGTCCGCAACGTGGGCACATAGCCTAAGGCTGTGTGCCCACGTAGCGTTTTTCAAGCGTATATGCTGCGGAATTTCCGCAGCGTAAACGCTTGAAAAACGCATGTATATCCGCACCCCATGGTCCCCAATGGCATTCCGCAATGTCAATGCCCATGCTGCGGTCAAAAATCCGCAGCATGTTCATTAATTTTGCGGAAGCGCAGCGGAATCAATGTGCGGATGGTACCCAAGTCTGGATGAGAGGAGACTCTCATCCAGACCTGGGTACCAAAGAACCTGTAAAAAAAAGAATAAAATAAAGTTTATACTTATCTTCCGATGTTTTCCCTCCGTCGCGCTGTTGTCTGAAGGACCTGCCACGTCATTGAGTCATGTGACCCACCACATGACTCAATGACGTCACCGCAGGTCCTGCACACAACAGCGTGAGCCGCTCAAGACTCCGGACGGGGCAGAGGATGCATCAGAAGGTGAGTATAAAGTTTATTTTTTTATTTTTTACCATTCTGAACAAGTTGTCAAGCACTTTTCCAAGTGATGCTTGGAGAAGTGCTTGATAACCCGCATGCGGAAATGCATGCAAAGACGCCCCACAAACGCTTCTACCTGGCGGGAAAACCGCATGTAATATCCGCATGCGATTTTTCCGCCAGGGAGAAGCGTAAAAAATATGCTTCAGGTCCGCAACGTGGGCACATAGCCTAAGTCTCCAAAAATAATGGAAGAGGGGAGAATATCCTCGTAAAGCAAATAGATGAAGCAGCGACTCAAGGAGAAGTCATTATTATGGGGGACTTTAACTACCCTGAAATACATTGGGAAACAGAAACCTGTAGATCAAGCAAAGGTAATAGCTTTTTGACAACTATGAGAGACAATTACCTTTCACAACTGGTTCAGGGCCCTACAAGAAGGGGGGCACTGCTAGACCTAGTATTAACCAACAGGCCAGACCGCATATCAAATATACGAGTTGGGGGTCACTTGGGTAATAGTGATTACAAAATAATAAGCTTTCATGTTTCCTTTAATAAGATGTGTAGTAGAGGGGTTACAAGGACACTAAACTTCAGGAAGGCAAATTTCCAACGGTTGAGAGATGATGTTAGTTAAATAAACTGGGACGATATCCTGAGACATAAAACTACACAAAGCAAAAGGGAGACATTTATTAGCATCCTGAATAGGACCTGTGCACAATATATACCCTATGGTAATAAACATGCTCGAAATAGGAGGAAACCACTATGGCTAAATAGAGCTGTAAGGGGCGCAATAAGGGACAAAAAGAAAGCATTTAGAGAATTAAAGCAAGTAGGTAGTGATGAGGCATTAAATAATTACAGAAAAATAAATAAATTATGTAAAAACCAAATCAAGGCAGCAAAGATTGAGACAAAGAGACTCATTGCGAGAGAAAGTAAAAATAATCCCAAAATCTTCTTTAACTACATAAATAGTAAAAAACTAAAGAATGATAGTGTTGGCCCCCTTAAAAATAGTCTGGGTGAAATGGTGGATGAGGAAAAAGCCAATATGCTAAATGATTTATTTTCAACAGTGTTTATACAAGAAAATCGCATGACAGAAAACATGATTAGTGACGACAAAAATTCTCCATTAAATGTCACTTGCTTAAGCCAGCAGGAAGTACGGCGGCATCTAAAAATCACTAAAGTTGACAAATCCCCGGGCCCGGATGGGATACACCCGCGAGTACTGCAGGAATTAAGTAACGTCATAGATAGACAATTATTTTTAATCTTTAAAGATTCCATAATAACAGGGTCTGTACCACAGGACTGGCGTATAGCAAATGTGGTGTCAATATTCAAAAAGGGGACAAAAACCGAACTTGGAAATTATAGGCTGGTAAGCTTAACCTCTACTGTGGGTAAAATCCTGGAGGGTTTCCTAAGAGACGCTATACTACAGTATCTGAAGAAGAATAACCTCATGACCCAATATCAACATGGGTTTACGAGGGACCGTTCCTGTAAAGACAAGCCCAGCCATAATGTAAAGACGAGTTACATGTTCAAATAAACAGATTGGGGGTAAAATACTGGTGATAGATTAATGAGGTTGTCCACTACTACTTGATCCTAAGGATAGGTCCTCAATCAAAAAGAAGTGGACAAACTCTTTAAATATAACTGCCACAGGTGCACGCAAGGGTTACCCCTTATTGTGGGTAGAAACCTCCTCAATAAGTGACATTGTCTACATGCATGGTTAATATAGTACTTTATTTACCTCTCTCCTGTGATAGTTAAAGGGGTTGTCTCATGTTCGTAAATTGTTAAAATTGCTAAATGCATGTTAACATAAGCAGCTCTCCAGTTTACTTTGCATTAAAAGTCTCAAGACTAGAAATACATGAAGCTGTCACGCTTGGGTCAGGAGACTTGCCTGCCAGTCCGTTCATTGCGGTCCCATCTCTCTGATTTGTACAGTCATCTGACTGAGCCCTAAAAGAACTTACCGTCCGGGCTTGCCCTGCTCCACTGTTCTCCCCTGTGCAGATTCCACTATTCTGTCAGAGAGGATGAACAGATCTGCAGCCGCCTACTGGCTGCCAGCAGTCAGCCGACATTGTCAGGAGGCCATTGCAGGACATCTCACTGAGAACACAGGAGATCAGTGTAGATTTCGGTTTTCTTCACGTTTTGCAGCTCTCTGGGGCAGTTACAGAGAGTTGTCCAGTATTTGCCAACTCCTTTAATTGTATTCTCTGTGAGCTACTATAAGTGGTTGTAAACCATTAATCTTCTACTTAACAACTCCTTGTTAGGCTATGTGCCCACGATGCAGAAATGAAGCAGAAAATTTCTGCAGCATTTCTGCATCTCCCTGGCAGAAAAAAACGCATGCAGATTGTGCATGCGTTTTTCCTGCAGAATACATGCGGATCCACATGCGGGTTCACATGCGTTTCCGCATGCAGATGACAAGCGCTTTCCAGGCGATAGCATCACTTGGAAAGTGCTTGACAACTAGGTCACACTGTATAAATCCATGCAAACAGCATGGATTTATACAGTGTGAACCGTAAAAATGAAAACAAATAAAGCTATACTCACCCCCGAGGCCCCGGCGTGGCTGCAGCGCTCGTTCCTGTCTGGTTCCCGGCTGCCGGCATATCGCGAGACAGAGCGGTGAAGGGCCTGCGGTCACATGACTGTGACGTCACCGAAGGTCCTTCAGCGCTGCTGGCATTCAGAGAGAAGACGCCGGACAGGTGAATATAAACTTTATTTGTTATTTTATTCTTTTTTTACAGGTACAATGGTACCCAGGTCTGGATGAGAGTCTCCTCTCCTCCAGAACTGGGTACCATCCGCACATAGAGACGCATAGAAGCCGCTTGTAAAAATGTACAGTCGCGGTTTCTATGCGTCTCAATGCAAGTCAATGGCGGGAGTTCCGCTGCACTTCCGCAAAATTAAATGACATGCTGCGGATTTTTGTACGTAGCATAAACGCTGCGGAAAAATCCGCAGCATGTGCATAGAACATGCGGAATCCCCTTGGGGACCATGGGGTGCGGATTACCTAGCGTTTCACAAGCGTTTATGCTGCGGAAATTCCGCAGCATAAACGCTTGAAAAACGCTACGTGGGCACACAGCCTTAAACTGTGCATCATAAAGTACAAACAAATCTACTTCCCAGACTGTCAGCGGTCATCCAATCGCAGCATCCTGTCTTCTGTTGGTTACCTGATATTGTTACCACATTACTGCTGCAGCCAGTCAGTGATGATTGGCTGCAGACTGTTAGTACTTCATTATAGAGGAAGTCTGCCCCTGAGCCCAGTCATTAAACCTGCACTGACAGCACTGCATGTGATTTGTGTATATAAATACTGTCCTATAATGCTCACATATTGATATAGACTGTTCATTCATACAGTCCAGTCTGTTATTAAAATCTTTATTTTTTGTCCCATAAATTTCTAATTGGGCATTTCACTACTGTTTAGTCTTTTTCTATCCTGCACTGTTTGGGTGTTTTAAATATTCTTAATACAAATATATTAGTAAATTGGATATATTAATATTTTTACAAATTTAGTTTTTTTCCATTCAAAGGAACAAACTCTTTAACGCATACCCACAAGGATGGAGCGGGCACAGAAGCAGGAGGCAGTCACATACAGCTGGGCTCCTACTTAGATGCCAGGGTCAATGGTGACCCTGACAGAGAAATCTCTCACCCCATCACCCTCCACTCTGTGATCATAGGCTGGCAATCTGCTGCCTTGACAGTTGGATGCTTAACAATGGCCTCCAGCCGTGGCAAGTGCTAAGGTATAATAGGCCTTTCTAAAGAGACGGATAGGATGCTTGTGAGTATAACATCAACTGCACTACATAAGGTGGGACTGATTAAATATTGTAAACTATTGTACCGGGTTTTTTTTGAGAGAAACTGACATCACAGTTAATAATAAATATCTTTACTTTGGAAAACAAAACATAAAAAAAACATATTTGGTATCCAGTCCACAATGGTCTGTTTTAGGAAACTATTTTATAAAACGTGCATGGTGTCAACTATGAAAAAAATAGAAAATGACAAAACTTACTTTTGTGTTTTATCACAAAACCCCCAAAATACCTAAACACATACCAATAAAAAAGTTAAGAAGATATGGCTCTCCTACCACGCCAATAAAAATAAATGAAACATTTAAAAAAAGGAAATTTTTGTGCAAAAGATGGGAAACATCAAAAAAACGATGTAAATGTAACATCGCAGAAATCATAAGTCCTGGCGGAATAATGGTAACATTTTAACCCCTTTTCTGATGTACATAATAGTACATCACAGCTTGGGTTCCTGTGTATGGAACAGGAGCTGAGCCTACACTATACCTGGAAGAATTCCGCCTGTTTATCATAGCTGACATCTTCCTGTGAGAGCAGCGGCCAGAGTGCGTTCCAATCGCTGCTGTTTAAAGGAAACCTGTCACATGAAAAGAATGCTGTAAGGCTGCGTGCCCACTATGCGTTTTTCAAGCGCTTTTTGCTGCGGAATTTCTGCAGCGAAAACGCTTAAAAAATGCTTGGTAATACGTGCCCCATGGTCACCAATGATAATCCCCATGTACTATGCACATGCTGCGGAAATTTCCGCTGCTGATTATCATTGCGGAAAAATACGCAGCATGTCCTTTAATTTTGCGGACGCGCAGCGTAATTGCCGCCATTGACTTGCATTGAAACGCATAATATCCGTGTCAGCACATTTGCACACACGGATATTAAGCGATTCTATGTGTGGATGGTACCTGGGTTTGGAGAAGAGGCGACTCTCCTCCAGACTCGGGTACCATAGAACCTGTTAAAAAAAGAATGTAAAATAAAAAATAAAGATTATACTTACCTTCCGATGGCCCCCGGTCTCCTCAGTGATGCGTCCGGTCTGTTGTATGGGTCGCTGTGGTGTGAGGACCTACCATGACGTCATTTAGTCATGTGACAGGTCACGCGACTTCTGACGTCAGCGGTCGCGTGACCTGTCACATGACTCAATGACGTCATTGCAGGTCCTTTCACACCACCGCGACCCATACAACAGACCAGACGGAGCTGAGAAATTACCGGGGGCCATCGGAAGGTAAGTATACTCTTTATTTTTTACAACTTTTATTCTTTTTTTTTTTTTTTAACTATTACTTGGTCACACTATATAAATCCATGCTGGTTGCATGGATTTATATAGGTAAATATTCCTCATCCTGGTATGCATGGCACCCCTCATCCCCATCCTGGTATGCATGGCACCCCTCATCCCCATCCTGGTATGCATGGCACCCCTCATCCCCATCCTGGTATGCATGGCACCCCTCATCCCCATCCTGGTATGCATGGCACCCCTCATCCCCATCCTGGTATGCATGGCACCCCTCATCCCCATCCTGGTATGCATGGCACCCCTCATCCCCATCCTGGTATGCATGGCACCCCTCATCCCCATCCTGGTATGCATGGCACCCCTCATCCCCATCCTGGTATGCATGGCACCCCTCATCCCCATCCTGGTATGCATGGCACCCCTCATCCCCATCCTGGTATGCATGGCACTCCTCATCCCCATCCTGGTATGCATGGCACTCCTCATCCCCATCCTGGTATGCATGGCACCCCTCATCCCCATCCTGGTATGCATGGCACCCCTCATCCCCATCCTGGTATGCATGGCACCCCTCATCCCCATCCTGGTATGCATGGCACCCCTCATCCCCATCCTGGTATGCATGGCACCCCTCATCCCCATCCTGGTATGCATGGCACCCCTCATCCCCATCCTGGTATGCATGGCACCCCTCATCCCCATCCTGGTATGCATGGCACCCCTCATTCCCCATCCTGGTATGCATGGCACCCCTCATTCCCCATCCTGGTATGCATGGCACCCCTCATTCCCCATCCTGGTATGCATGGCACCCCTCATTCCCCATCCTGGTATGCATGGCACCCCTCATTCCCCATCCTGGTATGCATGGCACCCCTCATTCCCCATCCTGGTATGCATGGCACCCCTCATTCCCATCCTGGTATGCATGGCACCCCTCATTCCCATCCTGGTATGCATGGCACCCCTCATTCCCATCCTGGTATGCATGGCACCCCTCATTCCCATCCTGGTATGCATGGCACCCCTCATTCCCATCCTGGTATGCATGGCACCCCTCATTCCCATCCTGGTATGCATGGCACCCCTCATTCCCATCCTGGTATGCATGGCACCCCTCATTCCCATCCTGGTATGCATGGCACCCCTCATTCCCATCCTGGTATGCATGGCACCCCTCATTCCCATCCTGGTATGCATGGCACCCCTCATTCCCATCCTGGTATGCATGGCACCCCTCATTCCCATCCTGGTATGCATGGCACCCCTCATTCCCATCCTGGTATGCATGGCACCCCTCATTCCCATCCTGGTATGCATGGCACCCCTCATTCCCATCCTGGTATGCATGGCACCCCTCATTCCCATCCTGGTATGCATGGCACCCCTCATTCCCATCCTGGTATGCATGGCACCCCTCATTCCCATCCTGGTATGCATGGCACCCCTCATTCCCATCCTGGTATGCATGGCACCCCTCATTCCCATCCTGGTATGCATGGCACCCCTCATTCCCATCCTGGTATGCATGGCACCCCTCATTCCCATCCTGGTATGCATGGCACCCCTCATTCCCATCCTGGTATGCATGGCACCCCTCATTCCCATCCTGGTATGCATGGCACCCCTCATTCCCATCCTGGTATGCATGGCACCCCTCATTCCCATCCTGGTATGCATGGCACCCCTCATTCCCATCCTGGTATGCATGGCACCCCTCATTCCCATCCTGGTATGCATGGCACCCCTCATTCCCATCCTGGTATGCATGGCACCCCTCATTCCCATCCTGGTATGCATGGCACCCCTCATTCCCATCCTGGTATGCATGGCACCCCTCATTCCCATCCTGGTATGCATGGCACCCCTCATTCCCATCCTGGTATGCATGGCACCCCTCATTCCCATCCTGGTATGCATGGCACCCCTCATTCCCATCCTGGTATGCATGGCACCCCTCATTCCCATCCTGGTATGCATGGCACCCCTCATTCCCATCCTGGTATGCATGGCACCCCTCATTCCCATCCTGGTATGCATGGCACCCCTCATTCCCATCCTGGTATGCATGGCACCCCTCATTCCCATCCTGGTATGCATGGCACCCCTCATTCCCATCCTGGTATGCATGGCACCCCTCATTCCCATCCTGGTATGCATGGCACCCCTCATTCCCATCCTGGTATGCATGGCACCCCTCATTCCCATCCTGGTATGCATGGCACCCCTCATTCCCATCCTGGTATGCATGGCACCCCTCATTCCCATCCTGGTATGCATGGCACCCCTCATTCCCATCCTGGTATGCATGGCACCCCTCATTCCCATCCTGGTATGCATGGCACCCCTCATTCCCATCCTGGTATGCATGGCACCCCTCATTCCCATCCTGGTATGCATGGCACCCCTCATTCCCATCCTGGTATGCATGGCACCCCTCATTCCCATCCTGGTATGCATGGCACCCCTCATTCCCATCCTGGTATGCATGGCACCCCTCATTCCCATCCTGGTATGCATGGCACCCCTCATTCCCATCCTGGTATGCATGGCACCCCTCATTCCCATCCTGGTATGCATGGCACCCCTCATTCCCATCCTGGTATGCATGGCACCCCTCATTCCCATCCTGGTATGCATGGCACCCCTCATTCCCATCCTGGTATGCATGGCACCCCTCATTCCCATCCTGGTATGCATGGCACCCCTCATTCCCATCCTGGTATGCATGGCACCCCTCATTCCCATCCTGGTATGCATGGCACCCCTCATTCCCATCCTGGTATGCATGGCACCCCTCATTCCCATCCTGGTATGCATGGCACCCCTCATTCCCATCCTGGTATGCATGGCACCCCTCATTCCCATCCTGGTATGCATGGCACCCCTCATTCCCATCCTGGTATGCATGGCACCCCTCATTCCCATCCTGGTATGCATGGCACCCCTCATTCCCATCCTGGTATGCATGGCACCCCTCATTCCCATCCTGGTATGCATGGCACCCCTCATTCCCATCCTGGTATGCATGGCACCCCTCATTCCCATCCTGGTATGCATGGCACCCCTCATTCCCATCCTGGTATGCATGGCACCCCTCATTCCCATCCTGGTATGCATGGCACCCCTCATTCCCATCCTGGTATGCATGGCACCCCTCATTCCCATCCTGGTATGCATGGCACCCCTCATTCCCATCCTGGTATGCATGGCACCCCTCATTCCCATCCTGGTATGCATGGCACCCCTCATTCCCATCCTGGTATGCATGGCACCCCTCATTCCCATCCTGGTATGCATGGCACCCCTCATTCCCATCCTGGTATGCATGGCACCCCTCATTCCCATCCTGGTATGCATGGCACCCCTCATTCCCATCCTGGTATGCATGGCACCCCTCATTCCCATCCTGGTATGCATGGCACCCCTCATTCCCATCCTGGTATGCATGGCACCCCTCATTCCCATCCTGGTATGCATGGCACCCCTCATTCCCATCCTGGTATGCATGGCACCCCTCATTCCCATCCTGGTATGCATGGCACCCCTCATTCCCATCCTGGTATGCATGGCACCCCTCATTCCCATCCTGGTATGCATGGCACCCCTCATTCCCATCCTGGTATGCATGGCACCCCTCATTCCCATCCTGGTATGCATGGCACCCCTCATTCCCATCCTGGTATGCATGGCACCCCTCATTCCCATCCTGGTATGCATGGCACCCCTCATTCCCATCCTGGTATGCATGGCACCCCTCATTCCCATCCTGGTATGCATGGCACCCCTCATCCTCATCCTGGTATGCATGGCACCCCTCATCCCCATCCTGGTATGCATGGCACCCCAATCCCTCATCCTGGTGTGCATGGCACCCCTCATCCTGGTGTGCATGGCACCCCTTGATCCCCATCCTGGTATGCTAGGCCCCCCTCATTCTGGTATGCATGGCACCCTTCATCCCTCTTCCTGGTATACATGGCACCCCTTATCCCCTATCCTGGTATGCATGGCACCCCCTGATTTCCATCCTGGTATGCAAGGCACCCCTCCATCCTGGTATGCTTGGCACCCTTTGATCCCTGTAACGCTGCACACACAAAAATATACAATTATACTCACCTCCTCTCTCCTCCAGCGCTGCATCCCGCTCTGCTGCCAACACTCTCACTGTGTGAGCCGTGCATGGTGTTGCTGCCATGCGCCCTCACACAGTGTGAGATGCTGTGCCGGAATAGTCACTGCTCCACGTGCCAGAACTGTGTGCGTGAGGAGCAGTGACTATTCACTATCCTTAATATCACGCACACTGTAGCAGCAGCGTGGGGAGCAGTGAATATTCATTTTCTTTTCAGTGGGCACAGCGTAGTCTGCAGCAGGCGGCTGCTGCCTCCTGTGCCCCGCTCATCCCCCTCTGCCACTCCCCCCACATCCCCACCACCCACAGCCATAGGTATATAGTACGGGGCACAGTTCGGACTATAAGATACACCCCCCACTTCCCTCCAAAGTTTTGGCGAAAAAAGTGTGTCTTATAGTCCGAAAAAAAATTTAATTATTCTTTCTTCACTACCCAATGGTATAAAATTCTGTGAGGCACATGTCGTGTCAATATGATCACTTCACCCTTAGATGAATTAATTGGGGGTATAGCTTGTAAAATGGAGTCACCTATGGAGGGGTGGCGCTATTCTGGAACCTTAGGAGTTCTGCGAATGTGACATGACACCCTCAAACCATTCTAACAAAATCTGAACCCCAATATGGTGCTTCTTCACTTCTGAGCTTTGCAATATGCCTCAAAAGTTGTTTTCGACCACATATGGGGTATTGGCGTACTCGGGAGAAGTTGCATGACAAATTGTACCATTCACTCGCTCCTATTATCCCTTTTGAAAATTTAAAACTTAAAGCTAAAGCAACATTTTATGCAATTCTGTGAATCATCTGAGGGTTAAAAATGCTCACTACACCCCTAGATGAATTCCTCAAGAGGTGTAATTTCTAAAATGGGAACACTTGTGGAGACTTGTGCTGTTTTGGCATGTCATGGACTTTTCAAATGTGACATTGCATCTGCAATATATTGTAGACAAAATTGCTGACATCGTTTTGTGAGGATCCGTTTTTGGGCTCAAAAACGGATCCTCACAAAGAATGAGCATGTCAGTTTGTGCGGCGTTTTTCTAATCTGCTTTAGCTATTGAAAACATTATCTATGAGCTCAAAAACTTTCAGGTGATGCGGTTTTTTAAAAAGCTGATCTGCTTTTGCAGCTGAAAAACATATCCTCAAAAAACGCAGCAAAAACGCTGTGTGTGAATGTAGCCTTAGATCAGGAATAGAACAGCCATTTATAGGACATTTCATAACTTTCCCAAATTCCTATGAAAAAATATTCAGCACATTCTGCATTGAACTAGTGGACCCAATTTATTATATATTTTCGGAGTCGGTCCATTTTATACCGACTCCTACCCCACCAAAATGAGCACCGACTCTGACTCCACAGCCCTGGTCACGTGGGGGATTTCCACTGTTTAGGCACATCGGGCTGTGTAAATGCGACATGACGTCCACTATCTATTTCTGACAATTTTGCTGTCCAAAAGTCTAATGGCGCTCCTTCCCTTTCGAGCTCTGCGGTGTGCCTAAACAGTGGTTTTCCTCCACATAGGGGAATAGGTTTAGTCAGGAGAAATTGTACAGTCAAAATTCTGATATTTTCACAAATAAATGCAAAAAGTATCTACCTAAATTTACCGCTAGCATAAAGTTAAATGTGTCATGAAACAGCAGTCTCAGAATCAGTGGGATCCGTTGAAGCGTTCCAGAGTTAGTACCACATAAAGTAACACTGGTTAGAATTGTAATATTTGGCCTGGTCAGGAAGGTGAAAACAGGCTCGGGTTATAAAGGGACTCTGTAAGCACAGAATTATTCTTCAAACTAAATCCCGTCTCATTGTGCACCATGATGTGGCTAATCACTTAAATACACTTCCCTGCCTCTTGTTTTCCCTCATTCTCCACTTTCTTTTCTTTGACAGCTCTGACTTCATAGAGCTAGAGAACGGAAGAGATAGATGGAAGACAAGCAGATGGGACGGAGTATTTAAATGATTGGGTGCACCGAGCTCCTTTAATTGTTTAGAACAGTTATTCTGTGCTGACAGTCCCTTTAAACTGTAATTATGGGGTTAATCTGCAGGTTTATAGTGTTTAACCCCTTCATGATCGGAGCGGTTTCAGTTTTTGTGTTTTCGTTTTTTGCTCCCCTTGTTCCCAGAGCCATAACTTTTATTTTTCAGTCAATATGGCCGTGTGAGGGCTTATTTTTTTGCGGGACGAGTTGTACTTTTGAACGACATCACTGATTTTACCATATCGTGTACTGGAAAACAGGGAACAAATTCCAAGTGCGGTGAAATTGCAAAACAAGTACAATTCCACAGTTGCTTTTTTTTTTTTTTCTACCACGTTCAGTGAATGCTAAAACTGACCTGCCATTATTATTCTCCAGGTCATTACGAGTTCATAGACACCAAACATTTGTAGGTTTTTTTATTTAAATGGTGAAAAAAAAAATCCAAAGTTTG
Source organism: Phyllobates terribilis (assembly GCF_046119375.1). NCBI lineage: Eukaryota > Metazoa > Chordata > Amphibia > Anura > Dendrobatidae > Phyllobates > Phyllobates terribilis. The sequence goes on along the minus strand of NW_027362769.1, from coordinate 279,317,541 downwards.
CTAAACAAACAAAAAAATGGTGCCATTTTCCGAGACTCCATTTTTCGGGATCTGGGGCCGGGTGATGGCTTATTTTTTGTGAGCCGAGTTGAAGTTTTTATTGATACCATTTTGGGGTAGATCCAATGTTTTGATCGCTCGTCATTGCATTTTATTGCAATATTACAGCGGCCAATAAAATTTAATTCTGGCGTTTATAATTTTTTATTTTTACAAACATTTTTTTTTGCTTGCTTCAAAAGTCTCCATGGGAGACTAGAAGCAGCAATTACTTGATCGGCTCTGCTACATACAGGTGATGAACAGATCGCCTGTATGCAGCAGCTGTGCTCACTTGCTATGAGCACCGACCACTGGGCTGCGCTCCTAGCAATCTGGCCTTGACAACCACAGGAGTCTGCTGCAGACCCTGCGTTATCATTCTAACCCATCGGTGACCCTCGATCACGTGACGGGGTCACCGATGGGCGGGGTAAGTGACGCGCTTCCGGCGCGGCGCTGTTAAATGCCGCTGTCAGAGATTGACAGCGGCATTTAACTAGTTAACAGCGGCTGTTGCGGGCACATGTCAGATGTATAAATCAGCTGACATGTGCCCGGTTCAGTGCAGGCTCAGCACCTGAGCCCGCGCTGAAGCGGGGGTTCCGACGTGATGCGTACTATTACATACCACGTCAGAAAGGGGTTAAAGACGGGCAGCCACCGCACTGAAAGCCCAGCTTCTATGAGTAAATGAACTACATTCTTCCCAGCCGCCTCCAACTTTCAGCCATAGATGAGCGACCGGTGCAGTTACCTTCATAAGTCACGTGCTTAGTGAAAGGAAGTCCACCTGTGTGCAATCTAACGGTCACATGGTCTGTTAGTATATACACACCTTCTCTGAAAGGCCCCAGAGGCTGCAACACCATTAAGCAAGAGGCACCACTAACCAAACAATACCATGAAGACCATAGAAATCTCCAAGCAAGTCTGGGACAAGGTTGTTAAGTACAAGTCAGTGTAGGGTCATAAAAAATATGTACAAGTGCTTCTCACTAAATTAGAATATCATCAAAAAGTTAATTTATTTAAGTTCTTCAATACAAAAAGTGAAACTCATATATTATGTAGAGTCATTACAAACAGAGTGATCTATTTCAAGTGTTTGTTTCTGTTAATGTTGATGATTATGGCTTACAACCAACGAAAACACAAGTCATTATCTCAGTAAATTAGAATACTTTATAACACCAGCTTGAAAAATGTTTTTAAAATCTGAAATGTTGTCCTACTGACATGTTTGTTCAGTAAATGCACTCAATACTTGGTCAGGCTCCTTTTGCATCAATTACTGCATCAATGCGGCGTGGCATGGAGGCGATCAGCCTGTGGCACTGCTGAGGTGTTATGGAAGCCCAGGTTGCTTTGATAGCAGCCGTCAGCTCGTCTGCATTGTTGGGTCTGGTGTCTCTCATCTTCCTCTTGACAATACCTATGGGGTTAAGGTCAGGCGAGTTTGCTGGCCGATCAAGCACAGTGATGCTGTTGTTTTTAAGCCAGGTATTGGTACTTTTGGCAGTGTGGACAGGTGCCAAGTCCTGCTGGAGAATGAAATTTCCATCTCCAAAAAACTTGTTGACAGAGGGAAGCATGAATTTCTCTATAATTATCTGGTAGATGGCTGCGCTGACTTTGGTATTGATAAAACACAGTGGACCTACACCAGCAGATGACATGGCTCCCCAAACGATCACTGATTGTGGAGACTTCACACTAGACCTCAAGCAGCTTGGATCGTGGCCTCTCCACTCTTCCTCCAGACTCTGGGACCTTGATTTCCAAATGAAATGCAAAATTTACTTTCATCTGAAAATAACACCTTGGACCACCGATCAACAGTCCAGGTCATTTTCTCCTTGGCCCAGGTAAGACTCTTCTGGCGTTGTCTATTGGTCATGAGTGGCTTGACACAAGGAATCTGACACTTGTAGCCCATGTCCTGGATACGTCTGTGTGTGGTGGCTCTTGAAGCAATGACTCCAGCAGCAGTCCACTCCTTGTGAATCTCCCCCACATTTTTGGATGGCCTTTTCTTAACAATCCTTTCAAGGCTGCGGTTATTCCAGTTACTTGTGTACCTTTTTCTACCACTCTTTTTCCTTCCACTAAACTTTCCATTAATATGCTTGGATACAGCACTCTGTGAACAGCCAGCTTCTTTAGCAATGACCTTTTGTGGCTTACTCTCCTTGTGGGAGTGTGTCAATGACTGCCTTCTGAACATCTGTCAAGTCAGCCGTCTTCATCATGATTGTGGAGCCTACTGAAGCAGACCGAGGGACCTTTTTAAACGCCTAAGAAGCCTTTGCAGGTGTTTTGTTAATTATTCTAATTCACTGAGAAAATGACTTTTGTGTTTTTATTGGCTGTAAGCCAAGAAATAAACACTTGAAATAGATCATTCTGTTTATAATGACTCTATATGAGTTTCACTTTTTGCATTGAAGAACTGAAATAAATAAAATTTTTGATGATCTTCTAATTTTGTGAGAAGCACCTGTATATATCCTAATCTCTGATGATCCAGCGGAGCACTATCAAATCCATTATCATCAAATGGAAAGAACATGGTACCACAACAAACCTGCCAAGAGAGGGCCGCCAACCAAAACTCTCAGCCTGGAAAGGAGGGCGTTAATCAGAGAGGCAGTACAGAGATCAAAGGTAATCAGAGACTCGAGTTTCTGTCCATACTACCACAATAAGCTGTACACTCCATAGAGGTGGCCTTTATTTAATAGTGGTCAGAAAAAAGTCTTTACTTACGCACAAAAATTGTAAGTCTAGTTTTGAGTTTGCCAAAAGACATGTGGGAGACTTCCCAATCTATGGAGGAAGGTGCTGTGGTCAGATGGGACCAAAATTGAACTTTTTGGCCACCAAAGTATATGCTATGCCTGGCACCAAACCAACGAAGCTCATCACCACAGTGAAACATGTTTGAGGCAGCATCATGCTGTGGGGATGTTTTTCGACAGCAGGGACAGGGAAAATTGTCTTGAGTCGAGGGGAAGATGGATGGTACGAAATACAGGGATATTCTGGAGCTAATCCAAAGCGACTTGTAGCTGTAATTACTGCAAAAGGAGACTAAAGTACTCACTTTAGGAGGGTGAATAGTTATGCACACTGAAGTTTTCAGTTATTTTGTCCTATTTGTTGTTTGCTTCACAATAAAAAGAAAAGCAAATGTTCACAGTTGTAGGCATGTTCTTTACATGAACTGATACAAATCCTCAAAAAAAACCTGTGAAATGCCAGGTTGTGAGGTAGCAAAACACAAAAAATGCCAAGGGGGTTTATACTTTTGCAAGCCCGTGTGTGTGTGTGTGTGTGTGTAAGAGATAGATATATATATATATATCTATCTATCTCTTACACACACACACACACACATGGGCTTGCATATATCTATCTATCTATATCTCTCGTGAATACTCCCATTGCTTACCTGTGCTACGTTTCAAGGCTCCCCGGATGGTGGCCATTATGTAATCAGTAGTCATCAATATGGTAGCGTCATGTGGGTAATCATTTGACCTCTTCCACAGTTCTGTCCTCTTTTGAGGCAGGCACTGAATGCATTACTCACATGACTGGTTCCATTAGTGCTATGAATGTGAACAGAATATGGCCTAAAAAAATAAAATTGATTATTTTACTTTGTTCCCAATAATTTTTCTTCTTTTCTTACAGATCCTTAGCAGTCGGTATCAAATCTGGGTATAAGTTCTTTTCTTTGCCTTCTGTGGATAAGTTGGAACAAATATATGAGTGCAGTAAGTTTGCCTTCATTTATAAAAATGTGAACAATCTGATAATCTAATCTCTTGTTTTGCATATGTTTTATAATTATTTTTTTTGCCAAAAAATATAACCATTTTTTTTTTTTAAACTGTCAATTTTTTTTTCTTTTAAAGCTAAGCTTAGTCTAATTAATCTTAAAATAATGGGAAAAAAACAAGCAAAGCACTATAATTGCCTCCTGACAGTCTCTGTAGCCTGGCCTTCAGCAGTAAAACGTTGTCACATAAGATTGCTGCAGTTGTCATGTGTTAATATAACACAATGCCTTTTGAAATTATTTGAACCTGTCGTAATAGTAATAAAAACAATTCACCAAGTTGATCAGTCCATGCCATGCAACACTCAAGACATAGAGTAACAGTAGTATAATTCTCCTTATCCAGGGGTATAGATCTGCAATGTTTCAGCTTCCACAGAAGTCTTTGTCAACAATGCGGCTTGTTGGTACGCTGAAGCCAGGGGAGCCTGAGAACAGAAATGGACTAGTGTGAGGGGGATAATCATTACTTTATCTTCTGCACAAGAGAAGCAACATATTGAACCGCACACAGGCTGGATGCAGGATGGGCTTTTCACTGTTGGCTTAAGTATGCATCAGGATCTCTTAGCCCAAGCTCTGTATCACTCTGTTTTTCCAAGCTTATGGATGTTGCAGGGAGATGTAGGAGTTACCAATTACTGGTGTTACTCTTCCTGACGTTGACTCTGTCTGCCGTGTGAGTTGTGCTCTCGCTGCTAGGGGATTCAGTTCATGCCGTAGTAGTGCTGCTTGCACAGCAGATCACTGACCCGGCACATCACGTGGGCAGGGCACAATTTGATTTTTCTATTTTGAAAAAGAATTATGCAGACTGTCAATCAATTTGATTAATCACCCAGCCTACTTTAAAGGCTAATTCATATGAATGTCAATGTTATAATTGACGCACACGAGCATTTTGATGTTGCTTACAAGCAAGTGAATATACACTTAAGAATTCGTGTTAACAAAATTATATTTTTGTCTTGTCTCTGCAGCCGACACAGAAGATGTTTGCATTGTGGAACGGCTCTTCTCCAGTAGCCTTGTGGCTATTGTCAGCCTCAAAGCACCTCGAAAATTAAAAGTATGTCATTTTAAAAAAGGAACAGAGATTTGCAACTACAGTTATTCTAACACAATTTTGGCAGTAAAATTAAACAGACAGGTGAGTATAGAGTGCTAAATATTATTGAAACAGTTTGTTTTAAACCCTTCGAGATGCAGCCATTTGCTTAAAATGTATTTTTTAACCCCTCCACAGGGTTAATGCATTGCATTTACCAGTGATCAAAGTAATAAAAGTTAAAGTCCCATAGAGGGATGAAGTGAAAAAGAAAAAGTTACAAAAATATATAAAAAAATATATCACAAAATATATATATTACACCAACTAATACTTATATTTATGTAAGAAGAAAAAAAAAAGTACACACAAGTGGTATTGCCCCATCCAGAACAACCCAATCTATAAGTCTGTCATGCTATTTAACCCATTCAGTGAACACCGTAGAAAAAATAAAGAACAAAACGTGGCAAAGAAATGCTTTTTCATCATACTGCTAAAATAAAGTAGAATAAAACGCGATCAAAAAGTTGTATGTAAATAAAAATAGTATCCCCGAAAACTTCATCTTGTCTTGCAAGAAACAAGCCGCCGTACAGCTCCATCAGCAAAGAAATAAAAAAGTTCTAGCTCTCAGATTACAGCGATGCAAAAATAATTATTTTTTCTATAAAATAGTTTGTGTGTAAAAGCCAAAAACATTAAAAAAAAAGTTATAAATGTGGTATCGCTGTAATCTTACTGACCCATAGAATATAGACTTATCACTTTTGTCACACGGTGAACGGTATAAAATCCCCCCCCCCCCCCAATAAAAAAAAACAATTCCTGAATTGCTGGTTTTTGTTCATTCTGTCTCCCAAAAATCGGGGTAGAAAGAGATCAAAAAGTATCATGTTGACTGAAAACTGTGCCAATAAAAACGTCAACTCTTCCCGCAAAAAGCAAACCCTCACATGAATCTGTCGGCAGAAATATAGAAACATTATAGCTCTCAAAATAGGGCAATGCAAAAACTTATTTTTTCAAAACAGCGTCTTTTAGTGTGTGACAGCAGGCAAGCATAAAAAACTATATAAATCTGGTATCGCTGTAATCGCACCGACCCGAAGAATAAAGTCGTCTAATCACTTATACCGGACGAGGAACAGTGTAAAAAATAAATAAAAGCAATTCTTGACCTGCTGTTGATTTGTTCGTTCTGCCTCTCAAAGATCGCATTAAGGCTTGGCGCACATTTATCCTGCACTTAATGCTTACACCTCGGTTTCCGTGTAAATCTCTGAAGTACATGAGATTCCCTGTAATGAAGCAGATGGAGGCACTGTGGATGCCTTCTGTCCTATGATTTGGTGGTATCCCTCTTTTTAAGGGTGCATAAAAGCCCGGTTGACCACAGTTTTGTGCGCCTCTGAAAAGGACTCTGAAAAGAGTAAAGTGTCAGTCTTTGCTGACGACACCAACCTACCATATGTAGGATATTAACCTTTTTGTGACGTGAGATGTATCTATACGTCCCAGCGGTCTGGACCTTAATGACCAGGTACGTATAGACACATCTCAAGGATCGCGCGCGCACTGATTCTGGCAGCTGACACCCGGCACTTGGTGGCAGGAGCAGTGTCCGCACTTTAACCCCCTAAGTGCTGCGATAGCAGCATTTAGCGAGTGAGCAGAGGGACAAAAGCCCCTCTGCTCTTGGATCGGAGACCCTGCAACGTCACAATCGTTGCCACGGTGACCCGATGTCATCTGAATCACCAGTCACTAGCAAGGTAGGTAGATCATGCGCACTGCATGATCTAACTATCTTGTGTCTGCAGGGCTGACAGCTATAAGGTATAGCAGAGCTCCTGCACTGCTATGCCTTATAGCAGCGATCAGACTGCAGAAAGTGAAAATCTCATAATGGAACAAATTAATAGAAAAAAAAAAGTTGGAAGTTTTTTTTTTTTTTAAAAAAATCACGAAATAAATTATAATGACATATATGTATACATATACATACATACATACATACATACATACATACATACATACATACATACACACACTATACCCATAAATAAATATTATTATGAAGAAAGACAATAAAAGTACACATATTTGGTATCGCCGCATCCGGAATGACCTGACCTATAAAACTGTCCCACTAGTTAACCCCTTTAGTAAACACAGTAAAAAATAAAAAACGAAGCAAAAAACAATCAGTCTTTATCATCACACCGCCAAACAAAAAGGGGAATAAAACGTGATCAAAGACGAATGTAAATAAAAATTGTACAGCTGAAAACGTCATCTTGTCCCGCAAAAAACAAGCCACCATTCAGCTCCATCAGCCGAAAAATAAAGTTATTATAGTTCTGAGTAAATTGATGCAAAAAAATTTCTCTTTTTATATAAAATAGATTGTGTAAAAGCACCAAAGCATAAAAAACTATATAAATGTAGTATCACTGTAAACATACTGACCCGAAGAATAAAGCTGCCTGATCAATTTTACCACAGGCGGAACGGCATAAACCCACCCCCCCACCCCCCCAAAAAAAAACTATTCCTGAATTGATGGTTTTACTTTATTCTGCCTCCCAAAAATCGGAATAGAAAGTGATCAAAAAATGTCAGGTGCCTGAAAATGGTACCAAAAAAAAGTCAACTTGTCTCGCATAAAACAAGCCCTCACATGACTCGGTCTGCTGAAATATGGAAAAATTATAGTTCTCAAAATAAAAAAAGCATTTTTTAGTGTGTGACAGCAGCCAAACATAAAAACCCGATATAAATCTGGTATCGCTGTAATCGCACTGACCCGGAGAATAAAGTCATCTAATCACTTAAACCACACAAGGAACGGTGTAAAAAATAAATAAAACCATTTCACCTGCTGCTGATTTGTTCATTCTGCTTCCCAGAGATCGCAGTAAGGCACATTTATCCTGGGCTCTGCGCTGAACGCCTACAACTGGGTTTCCGTGTAAATCTTTGAAATATGTGATTCAGACAGAACCCCCAGCGGAAGATTCCCTGTAATGAGGCAGATGGAGGCACCATGGACGCCATCTGGCCTGCGATCCCACGGTGTCTACTTTTTATTAGGAGTTCATAAAAGTGCCGTCGGTCACAGTTTTGTGAACCTCTGAAAAAAAAAGGACACTGCTAAACAGAGGCCAGACGGAATCCAGAATAACTCTGCTGCCTCATTATAGTGAATGGATCCCTCTGAGGTTTTATCTGAATTGCGTCACTCGGAGATTTAAATGGAAATCCCGATATCAGTGCTCAGCATCGGACACAGGATAAATGGGAACATTTTACATTACATTTTGAATCATAACAAAGCTTTGACTCTGTCCACAAAAAAAAGCAAATCTTCACTCAGGTCCGTCATCTGTTAACGGAAATATAGGGGGCTTCCACGTTACTTAGTAGCACAAAGGCTCTGGAAAAGCGAAATGGCCCTTGCCCCCCAAAAGAAATTCAGCAAATTCTATGCTCTCAAATACAAATCCCCACCTCCCTTCTGAGCCTCAGTGTGCCTAAACCGCAGTTAGCATCCACATGTTTGGCATTTCTGTAGCGATGAGAGTCGGCCTAGTTTACGGGTGCATGTCTCCAGAAGCACGAGTTGGGCACAACGTATTGGTCACTACAACGGCAGTTTGCAATTTTCACTCCGCAGCATCCACTGCTACTTGTTTCTGGAAAACACCCATGGAGTTAAAAAGTTAAATCCTCACCACACCTGTAGATAAATTCCTAAAGGGGTATAATTTCCAAAATAGGGTCACTTGAGGGGGGATTCTGCTCTTCTAGCACTTAGGGTCTATGTATATGGAGTCTGCAAACTATTCTAGGAAAATCTGCGCTCCAGGAGGCAAATAGCACTCCGTCCCTCCCGCGTCTCACCGTGTGGCTAAGCAGTAGTGTACAGCCACATATGGGGTATTTCTACATTCAGCAAAAATTGTGTGATACATTTTGATCCCATTTTTAACCAATTCCCAGTGGGAAATTTAAAATCTGGGGCTCAAACAAAACTTTGGTGGTAAAGATGTAATTATTCTTTCTTCACCGCCCATTGGTGTAAAATTCTATGAGGCACATGTGGTGTCAACAATGCTCACTGCGTCCCTAGATGAATTCATTGAGAGGTGTAGTTTGTAAAATGGAGTCTCTTATGGGGGATTCTGCTGTTCTGGCACCTTAGGGGCTTTGCCAGTGTGACATGGCACCATCAAACCAGCCCAGCAAAATCTGAACTCCAATATCAGGGCTGTGGAGTCGGAGTCGATGTCCATTTTGGTGGAATCGGTATAAAATGGACTGACTCTGACTCTTAAAATATATAATACATTGGGTACAGTAGTTCAATGCAGTTTGTGGGGAATATTTTTTCATAAGAATTTGGGAAAGTTATGAAATGTCCTATAAATGTCTGTCCTATTCCTGATCTAAGGATCTAGACTTTTAGCTGAGATAAATCTGTGCTACAGTAAATATATCACTTAAACATGAGCCATGTAAGAGGGAGGCGGAGTCGCTGTCATGGAAATTGAGGAGGCGGAGGTTTGGCTTACCGACTCCACAGCCCTGTCCAATATGGCGCTTCTTCCCTTCCGAGCTTTGCACTGTGCCTCAAAGTAGTTTTTCAACCACATATGGGGTATCTTAGGAAAAATTGCATGACAAATTTTGGGGTACATTTTCTCCAGCTATCCTTGTGAAAATTAAATTATTGGGGGCTAAAACAACATTTTTGTGGGAATATATATATATTTTTTTCATTTTTACAGATCCATATTGTAAAATTCTGTGAAACACTTGTGGGTTCAAGGTGCTCACCACACATATAAATAAATTTCTTGAGGGGTATAGTTTCCAAAATGGGGTCACTTGGTCACTTGTGCCTAAACAGTGGAAACCCCTCACATCAGGGGCTTTCCAAATGCGATATGACACCCGCAGACCATTCCATCAAAGTCTGCGCTCCAAAATGTCACTCCTTCCTTTCTGAGCCCTGCCGTGCGCACAAACAATAGTTTTCCTCCACATATGGGGTATCTGTGTGCTCAAGAGAAATTGCAAAACAAATTTTGGGGTCCATTTTCTCCTGTTACCCCTTTGAAAATAAAAAATTTGGGGCTAAAAAACAGTTTTGTGGGAAAAATCAGTTTTTTTTTTTTATTTTCCTGGCTCCACATTTTAAACTTCTGTGAAGCACTTGGGGGTTCAAAGTACTCACCATACATCTAGGTAAGTTCCTTGAGGGGTCTAATTTCCAAAATACTGTCACTTGTCGGGATTTTCCACTGTTTAGGCACATCAGGGGCGACATGGTTGACATGGCGTCCGCTAATTATTCAAGCAAATTTTACATTCAAAAAGTCAAATGGCTCTTATTCCCTTCCGAGCCCTGCCGTGCACCCAAACAGTGGTTTTCCGCCACATATGGGGTATAGGCTTATTCAGGAGAAATTGCACAACAAACTGCATGGTGAAATTTCTCCTGTTACCGTTATGAAAATGCAAAATTTGGGGCTGAAAAATATTTTTTTGTGGGAAAAATGTGAAAATGTTATTTTTACGGCTCAATGTTATAAACTTCTGTGAACTACCTGGGGGATTCAAGGAGCTCACCACACATCTAGATAAGTTCCCAGAGGGGTCTAGTTTCCAAAATGGTGCCACTTGTGGGGGGGTTTCCACTGTTTAGGCACATCATGGTCTCCTCAAACGCGACATGGCATCCGCTAATTATTCAAGCAAATTTTACATTCAAAAAGTAAAATGGCGCTCCTTCCCTTCAGAGCCATGCCATGCTCTCAAACAGTGGTTTTCGCCCGTATATGGGATATCGGCATGCTCAGGAGCAATTGCACAACACATTTTGGGGTAAATTTTTACCTGTTACCCTTGCAAAAATAAGAAAAATTTGGGTCTAAAGTTAAATTTATATGAAAAAAGTTAAATGTTCGTTTCCTTCCACATTCCAAAAATTCCTATGAAGCCCCTGAAGGGTTAATAGACTTCTTGAATGTGGTTTTGAGCACCTTGAGGGATGCAGTTTTTAGAATGGTGTCGCTTTTCAGTATTTTCTGTCATATAGGCCCCTCGAAGTCACTTAATTTACAAAACTATTTTATTTTTTTTTTGTTGGAAAAATTAGAAATTGCTGGTCAACTTTTAACCCTTATAGTTTCCTAACAGAAAAAAAATTTGGTTCCAAAATTGTACTGATGTAAAGTAGACATGTGGGAAATGTTATGCATTATTTTGTGTGACATATCTCTGTGATTTAAGGGCATGAAAATTAAAAGTTTGAAAATTGAGAAATTTTCGCCAAATTTCGGATTTTTTTCACAAATGCCAGTCATATCAAATAAATTTTACCACTATTATGAAGTACAATATGTCACGAAAAACATTCTCAGAATCAGTGGGATCCGTTGAAGCGTTCCAGAGTTATTACCTCAAAAAGTGACAGTGGTCAGAATTGTAAAAATTGGCCTGATCATTATTGTGCAAACAGCCTTCGGGGGTAAAGGGGTTAAAATCTGACCTTGACATTACAATATTGCAAAATGATCTGAAGGAGGTGTCAGAATGGGCAAACATTTGACAAATGGGATTTAATGTAGATAAATGTAGAGTAATGCACCTAGGACGGAGTAATCCTATTGCTGCATATACATTAAATGGGAGTATACTCGGGATTACAGAACAGGAGAAGGACTTGGGTATTCTGGTTACAAGTAAGCTGAACAGCAGTACTCAATGTCAAGCAGCAGCCACAAAAGCAAACTAGATTTTAGGATGTATAAAAAGAGAGATAAAATCCAGCGATCCCAAAATTTTGTTACCCCTTTATAAATCACTTGTGAGGCCACATCTGGAATATGGGATCCAGTTTTGGGCTCCACATTTTAATAAGGATATTCAGAAGTTAGTCAATCTAGTTTCTTGCCTTGGAACTGTTACAAAAGATGTAAGGTCTCTCATATGATGAGAGGTTTGAAAAGTTGAGCTTGTTTAGCTTACAATAAAGGCGCCTCAGAGGAGATTTTATTTACATGTATAAATATATGTATGGTCGGTACAAAGGACTTGTACATGACTTATTCCTTCAAACGACCATACTTTGGACCAGGGGCCACTCATTAGGGGTGGAAGAAAGGCGATTCCAGCAGCTAAACAGGAAAGGGTTCTTTACAGTCAGAGCAGTCAGACTGTGGAATGTCCTACCACAAGAGGCAGTGATGGCAGACGCTATAAAAGCTTTTAAAAAAGGGCTGGATGATTTCCTCAGTACACATAGCATTGTGGGTTATCGTTAAATTAGTGACAAGATGTACAATTGGTGGAGAAAGGTTTAACTTGATAGACCTAGGTCTTTTTTCAAACTATGTAAAAAGTGCCAGAATAGCAGGATCCCCCTCAAGTGACCCCATTTTGGAAATTATACCCCTTTGAGAATTTATCTACAGGTGCAGTGACTATTTCTCTAATAACTCCCCACGACAGCACACAGGAGGATGTAACCCCACTCTAATAGGGACAGGAAATACGAAGAGGTTTAAATAGCCCCTCCCACATCTCCCTCCAGTGTTATTTCCTGTCCCTATCAGGGATGAAGAGGTCATCCCCGGTGTGCTGGGCCAGCGACAGGCACTGGAGGAAAGCTACTAGCCGGGCAGTGGAGGATCGAGTGGTCTTTACCTCTCCTCCTCAGGGCGCTGCTACCTTCTCCTCCGGATTTGGGACCCCCTCCTGCAGTCCGCGCTCTCGGGCAAGGTCTGCAGGATCTTCTGACTGGAGGCCTCTCTGAGCTCTCCAGTCCATCTCCTCCTCCTCCTTTCCCCCGCTGGATGCGCGGGCGATGCCGGCTCCAGGATGTGGAGCGCACTCCGCTGCCCCGGAAGTGGCATCGGACGCTGGGCTGTGGACGATGATGTCACTTCCGTTAGTTTGCGTTCCACTGTGGACCGCATCAAAAAGCTATGGGGGAAAAAGAGCGGAATGCTGCCGGTGATCAAAAATCTTCACCTGGACACCGGGGGAGGAGCCCTCTAAACAGAGGGAGGCGCTGGTCCGGTCGCCCATAAAAGGAGCCCTGGAGAGGAAGACATCTACAGGTAGGACAAAACCATGTCTGTTGAAGCTTCTCGCTCTGCATCTGAAGAGCCCAGCGCCGGTCCAGTCCCAGTAAGTATGACACTGGTAGTCCATCTCCCAGATGCAGGAAATAGTGATTATAGCTCCCCTCTCCTTTTCCCCTCTCTTTTAGGGGGACAAGGAACCTGCATCTGGAGAAAAAGTTAAACCGTCACGCAGATGTCCCATCTGTACAAAAGCCGGATTTTGGTAAGAACTTACCTGTAAAATCCTTTTCAAGGAAGGAAGGGAGACACAGATTCTCTACTTCGTGGGTAGGCGGAGCCCCATAGGATAGTCACCTCAGATTGGAAAAAGACGACCGGCCCCTTCAGTATATAGGCTCCTCCTACTCCCATGTTCATCAGTCCGTACACAAGCTAAGGAAGAGCAGACCAACCAGCAGAACAACATATCCCCTTCTGAAATTTCAGAAATGAGAGAAAACAGGTTATGTAATAGAAACACACAGTCTTAGGCATACCCCATTGGACCTGACAACTGTGTAGAGCTGGCGAAACTGGAAGGAGAGCCGTAGAGCGCTAAACCCAGTCCAGAAGATCGACATCAGGAAGGAGACGCGCTGCATCTAGAAACACAAAAAAACACTTCTGCCCTGGGAGGGTGCTGTGTCTCCCTTCCTTCCTTCGCTGAAAAGGATTTTACAGGTCAGTTCTTACCAAAATCCGGCTTTCAGCAGCAGAAGGGAAGGAAGGGAGACACAGATTCTCTACTTCGTGGGACGTCCTAAAGCAGTACCTACTTAAGGGTGGGAAATAGAGGCAGAAGCTTCCATAGCCCAAAACTTAGGCAAGAGCGCAAACCGCGCTAAATAACGGAAAACTAAGTAAAGGGATAACTTAAATTACCGCCGCCTGCAGGACCCTGCGTCCCAGGGCCGCATCGGCTGAAGCACTTACGTCCACCTTATAAAACTTAGTAAAGGTGTGAACGGAGCGCCAGGTGGCCGCCCGGCAGAGCTGCGCTGCCGAGGCCCCCTGACGAAAAGCCCACGATGAGCCAATGGCTCTCGTGGAATGAGCTTTAACTTTAACCGGACAAGGCTCGCCCTTGAGCCGGTACGCTTCCAGGATAGCTGAACGGATCCACCGAGCTATCGTGTCTTTGGAGCACGTTGACCACGCCGATGACCTGCCGGAATTATAAAAAGAGAGTCCGACTTCCGAAAACCTTGGGTGATCGTAAGATAGAACTTCAATGCCCGCACTAAGTCCAACGAGTGCAAGGCCCGCTCCCTTGGATTCTTAGGTCCTGGACAAAGAGAAGGCAACACAATGTCCTGATTAATGTGGAATTGTGACACTAACTTAGGCAAAAAATCTTCCCGAGTACGAAGCACCACGCGATCCGGAAAAAATTCCAGAAAAGGAGGTGAGCAAGAAAGTGCTGCCAATTCCGATACCCTTCTCAAAGAGGTGACTGCCACCAAGAAGGCCACCTTCCAAGAAAGTAGTGAAAGTTTAGCAGAATCCATAGGCTCAGAAGGCCTATGCTGAAGGGCTTCCAGGACTAGATTAAGCCGCCATGGAGCCACAACTGCCCTCCGTGGCGGAAACTGACGTGCGACTCCGCGAAAAAAAGAGCGCACATCCCTACGAGAGGCAATAGCCTTCCTAAAAAGTGCGGAAAGAGCAGATACCTGTCCCCGCACCGTACTAACTGCCAAACCCCTGGCCAGACTAGATTGCAGAAAGACCAAGAAGTTGGGGATGGAAAAAACCCTCGGGTTTCTTGAGGATCCAGAACACCATGAATAGAAAGACTCCCAAGTTCTGTGATAAATCCTGGACGTACCGCAAGGTAGCAATGACCTCGGGCGAAAAACCGCGACGGGTCAAGATCTCGGTCTCAAGAGCCACGCTGTCAAACGAAGGGACCTCAGGTCCGGATGACGAATGGGCCCCTGAGTGAGCAAGTCCGGGCGAAGGGGCAGTGGAAACGGAGGTGCCACCTCAAGAGACACCAGTGTCGAATACCATGTCCTCCGCGGCCAGTCTGGTGCTATCAGAATTATTGATACCCTTTCGAGTTTGATCCGTCGGATCACCAGAGGTAGTAAGGATATCGGCGGAAACGCATAGATCAGCTTGAACTGACCCCACGGGGCCACTAGAGCATCCACCGCCTCCGGGTCCCTGTACCTGGACATGAACGTCGGAACCCTGGCGTTCAGCCTGGATGCCATCAAGTCCACCTGAGGAGTCCCCCAACGGGAACACAGAAGAGAAAACACTTCTGGATGGAGACTCCATTCCCCAGGGTCCACTTGCTCGCGACTGAGGAAGTCCGTCGAGATATTCAACACCCCTGGAATGTGAATTGCTGAGATTGCTGGAACTTTGGACTCGGCCCAGACCAGGATCCGAGAGACCTCCGACATGAGACTGGAACTCCTCGTCCCGCCTTGGTGGTTGATGTACGCAACAGCCGTAGCGTTGTCCGACTGGATCCGGACCGGTAGACCGCTCAATAAGACCGCCCAATGTTGGAGGTAGAGAAATATTGCTCTCAACTCCAAAATGTTGATCGGGAGAGACGACTCCTTTGGCGACCAGACTCCCTGAATCCAGAGGTTGTTCCAAACTCCCCCCCAGCCTGTCCGGCTGGCATCGGTTGTCACCACCGACCATCTCGGAGGAAGGAAGGATTTCCCCACGGATAGAGTCTCCGGACGTAACCACCATCCAAGAGATTCTCGCACCCTGCGGGAGATAATGACCGAGTGATCCAGAGAAGTTAGCGATCGATCCCAATGGGTCAGAATTAGGCTCTGGAGATCCCGGGAATGAAATTGTGCAAATGGTACTGCTTCCATAGTTGCCACCATTTGACCCAGAAGGCGCATGCATTCCCGAAGGGACATTGACAGCGCCGACCTCACAGCCTGGACCAGAAGACGAAGGTTCGTCTGTTTGACAGGAGGCAGGGACACAACTGCCCGAACAGTATCGAACTGCATCCCCAGGAAAAGAATGGACTGTGCTGGCTCCAATGACGATTTCTTCCAATTGATCAGCCACCCGAAGTCCATCAGGTACTGAAGGGAGAGATCGCGAGCCGCTATTGCCTCCTCCGCTGTGGGTGACACTATGAACAGGTCGTCCAGGTAGGGGAGGATCGTAACCCCCTGTCTTCGAAGAAGCGCCATGAGAGGAGCCAGAATTTTTGAAAAACCCTGGGAGCTGAGGCCAACCCGAAAGGCAGGGCCACAAACTGGTAATGGGTTTGACCTATAGCGAAACGCAAGAAACGCTGGTGAGCCCTGCCGATAGGGATATGCAAATAGGCGTCGCGAATGTCTATGGACACCAAGAAATCGTACTGCGACAGGGTCGCTATCACCGATCGGAGAGACTCCATGCGGAACTTCCGTGTCCGGACGTAAATATTCAAATCCCTGAGATCCAGCACCGGACGAAACTTGTCCTCCTTTTTGGGGACCACAAAAAGGTTGGAATAAAAACCCTTTCCCTGGTCTTCCGGAGGAACCTGAACCACCACACCCTGCTGTAGGAGAGAGTCGCCTCCTGAAACAGTGTGGCAGCCAGTCTTGGCACGGACGGAATGCCCGTCAGACGAAACCTGTCTGGAGGCAGCGAATGAAACTCTATGAAATAGCCTGCCGACATAACCCGTGTCACCCAGGCGTCTGCTATGTGGGATGCCCAGATCGACCCGAATTGTAGCAGACGACCTCCCACCCGAGAGCCCTCGGGGGGATCCCTGGCGTCAGTCAGCCTTAGCGGACTTTTTATCAACCTCCCGTCTGTCCTGACGGGACCGTTGCTTCCAAGGAGTGCAAGATTTCTGGGCGGATCTGCCGGAGGATGAGGGACGACCCAATCTCCAAGAAGGCTGACTGAATCGTCCCCTGGCCCGAAAGGACCGAAGACCTCTGCTGGGCCCTGTCCTGCCGGCTGTGGATGCCACTGCCTTTTTCCCAGGCAGAGTAACATCCTTAGCTTTAGCTTTGGCAATTAGTTCCGAAAGATCTGAACCAAAGAGCTGACCGCCCTTATATGCCAGACTAAGCAATCCCTGTTTGGATACTGCATCCCCGGTCCACTGTTTAAGCCACAGAGCTCTTCTAATCGTGACTGCCGAAGCCTGAGCCCTGGACAGAATTGAAGCAGTGTCCAGTACTGCATCTCTGCCATAACACATAGCTTCTTCCATTCGCTGAAAAAGCTTTTCCACTTCTGAACACGAAGTCCCATCCTGCCACGCCGCACGCAGCTGATCCAACCACCGCAGAGAAGCCTCACCGGCCCACATGGCCCCCAAGGCCGCTCGGAAACCATGACCCGCGGCTTCATAGATGGATTTCGCCGCTGACTCCGATCTTCTGTCCAAAGGATCCTGAAGATTGGCTCTCCCTTTAACAGGAAGCAGGGAAGACTTGGTCAGCTGAGACAGATATATCCACCTCAGGAGAGGGAACCCAATTAGTAACCATCTCCTTGGCACAGGGATATAGGGTATCAAAAAAACGCGTTCCTCGAAGCGTTTATCCGGACACTGACGCTCCTTCTCCACCGCTTCGTTAAGTTCCTCATGCGCAGGTAATGTAGAACGAACACGGCGCGTCTTCTGATACAGACGGCCCGACCTAGACGGTCTTGTCGGCTCTTCAGACAGTGTCCTTAATAAGCCCATCTACGCGACCAGAAAGAGAAACAGAGCGATCCTGTTGATCCTCCTCTTCGGACTCAGAAATTTCATCAACCGAATCTGTTGGTGAATCCGAAGCCTCTGATGCGCTCTGCGAGGGAGACAACGCCACCATAGTCTTGCGGCGCTTTTTACCTCGTGGCATTGGGTGTGATCTAGCTGACACCCACTGTCCCAGGAGACTAGAGAGACTATCAATGGAGCGAGTGAGCGCCTCCACCTTAACATCACTGAGCGTTGAACTTAATGTAGTAGAAGGCCTGAGTGTATCAGAGGCGTGCGACTGAACCTGAAACGGATCAGGAGACCGATCATCACTCCCAGGCCCCTGATCCGACATGCCACCCACACCAGATGCCAGGATGTACAACAAGGATGGCAAAAAAGTGTGAAAGCTGCACAGCCTGTTTTCAAAACTCACTTTTTTTTTTTTAATATTTTTATTTATTTATTTATTTATTTATTTATTTATATATGCGACAGGCTCTGAAGGGTTAAAGCTCACCCTTAGAAAAGAGCTACCCCAGAAATGCCGAGCAAAAAATCAATAGGGGGAAACTCCCTTAAACACCATGTGTTTCCCCTAAAGTTCCACTTTTTCAGAAGGGGTTAACATCACAGCAACTATAATACTACACAGCCTAAAAGGTCAGTGAAGTAAATAGCTTTAGGAGAGAAAGCGGCAGTGCTCCTGAGGACTCCTAATAGGTAGCCTGGAGAGACAGCACTGACAAAGAACCCCTGCCAGAGGCAGAGGGGACTCACCGGTACTGCGGCGACCGCTCCTCCTAAGTGTGTGGACGGACGGGGAGCAGAGAGCAGGAGGCGCCGCTGGACGCCGGAGGGAGAAGCAGGGACCGCCAGTACACGCTCAACCAAGCGCTTCCTGCCTAAGTAATGACGGCAGGAAGCCAGGAGACGCTAAGCCACGCCCCGCTAGGCCACGCCCCCCGCCTTACCAGTCAAGGCAGCGTCTGAAATAGACAAGAAACACACAGGCAGTACACTTGCCGTAGCCGTCAAAGATGCTCTTTAGACCAAAGAGCACTTACCCGGCTGAACGCCACAGGGATCCTCAGGGATGTGTGGCGCCATGGCCCTTTGCTCCCCCCTATGGCGGAGCACGCAGGGACCCTCTCTGATGTGTGGTGTGCGCCTCCGCCAGGGAGCGCCCTGTATCCCCCGGGGCCGGCAGGCATAAGTGGGAACCTCCTCAAGGGGTACACAGAGCTGCCAGGGGAGGGTCAGGGGTCTCAGCAGCGCCGAGACCCCCAGAGACCTCTAGACCACGGGGGGTCCAGGACTCACTGGATATAAAATAACAACTCTTCTGAGGAGCTGCCGAAGCAGCGACTATCCTCTGAGACCTCAGATAAAAAGACTGATGAACATGGGAGTAGGAGGAGCCTATATACTGGAGGGGCCGGTCGTCTTTTTCCAATCTGAGGTGACTATCCTATGGGGCTCCGCCTACCCACGAAGTAGAGAATCTGTGTCTCCCTTCCTTCCCTTCTGCTGCTGAAAAAACTATCGTCCTTCCATAGAAAGCCCCTATGCAAGGACTGTACGGAGAAGATTATCAGGCAGGAACAATCTTCCTTAGTGGAGGAGATAAAGGGGATTGTACGTCAGGAGATCAAATCCTCCTTAGCATCGGTCACTCTCCCTACACCCTCACCTAGTCAGGGTCCTACATCTACTCCCTCAGCAGCCAAAAAGAGGAAAATTAGCCCGCCAGAGGGAGGGGAGGAAGACTCTCAAGATGAGATATATATCTCGGAAGATCTTCCAGAGGAAGGTGAACTAATTCCAACCCCTGATAACTCCCAACGAGAGAGAGATTACTTTCCATCAGATAGCTTGGAGGAACTCCTCATGGCAGTAAGGAGAACTATGGAGGTCGAGGAAGAAAAAGTGCACCCAAACAGTACAGGATCAGATGTTTGGGGGGGCTACGTTCCAGGAAAAAAATGGTGTTCCCTATACACCAGAGTATTAGGGATTTAGTCTTAGAGGAGTGGGAATCTCCAGAAAAGAGATTAAATACCCCTACGGAGTTAAGGGATAGATTTTCTGTAGACAATGAGACTGCAGAATGCTGGTCTGAAGTCTCAAGAGTGGATATCCAAATTGCACGTGTAACAAAGAAAACCACACTGCCCTTTGAAAATTCCTCTCAATTAAAAGACCCCTTGGAACGCAAAATGGAGGGACTACTCAGAAAATCCTGGGAGACCTCGACAAAACACTATTAAGCACCAACGCAGTCTCTACGGGCGTAGCTCGATCAATGGCTCGTTGGCTAGATCAACTGGAGGAACACCTAGTTCAGGCTCCCCCAGAGAAGACATTTTGGCATCCCTACCGCTTCTACAGAAAGCTACAGGGTTTTTAGCAGACGCCTCTGCAGAATTCGTGAGAGTGGCGGCAAGAGCATCTGGGCTATCAAACTCTGTAAGAAGGGCCCTATGGTTGAAATCCTGGAACGGCGACGTGGCATCAAAAATGAAGTTGTGTTCCATCCCCTTTAAGGGGAAATACATGTTTGGGCCAGCTCCGAGTTCGGAGTAAAAATAAATTTCTCCTCCTATCCTCCAGAAAGGATAAGGTTAACACCACTCTCCTCTCAGAGTCGTCAGGCCACCCTGATATCCGGTCTTACAGACCTATTGTCCTCAGGGGTGATATCCCTGGTTCCTACAAGAGAGATAGGCACAGGACATTATTCCAGACTCCTCCTAATAAAAAAACCAAATGTCTCACACCGAGTTATAATCAATCTAAGGCCACTGAATCAGTATATCCACTACCAATGATTCAAGATGAAATCCATCAGGTCGACGGTCCCCCTGATAGGACAGGACCATGTCATGGCCACAATCGACCTCTAGGATGCATATTACCACATCCCTATACATCCACTTCACAGGAGGTTCCTAAGATTCGCAGTGGGATCAAATGGTCCACTATCAATTCAATGTTCTCCCATTTGGAATTTCATCAGCCCCACAAATAGTTACAAAAGTCATGGCAGAAGTCATGTCTTATATCATGGGTCAGAACATTTCAATAGTACCATACCTCGACGACGTGTTATTAATCGGGCCCTCAGTACCAGTACTCTGAGAACATCTACAGTTGACCACTCAGATCCTATCGTCTCTGGGCTGGTTAGTGAACCAGAAAAAATCAGATATGGTTCCCTCCATGACAAAAACATTTCTAGGAGTACTATTGGATTCCCACAGCCAGACGTCATTCCTGCCCAAACAAAAACAGGTCATGATAAAAGCAAAAATCAATGTCCTAAGGAGCAGAAGATCAGTATCATTAAGAGATGCCATGTCGGTCCTCAGGTCTATGACATCCTGTATTCAGATGGTGGCCTGGGCTCAGGCGCATACCCGAACATTACAGACCCACATCCTTACGAATTGGGACGGATCCCCACGGTCTCTGAACAGGAGAATCCCTATACCACCACGAGTAAGGACCTCTCTATTCTAGTGGCTGAACGGAAAAAATCTGAACAGAGGAGTACCGTGGATCCAGAATCCGCTGGTAACCATAAAGGTGGATGCCAGCGAAAAGGGATGGGGAGCCATGGTCTCCCAAGAGCTATTCCAGGGTATATGGACCAAAGAGGTGAGCCAACGCTCATCAAATTTCAGAGAACTAAAAGCCGTAGAGGAATTCCTCAGAGCAGCGGAGCCTCTGGTCCAGAAATCTCACATTCAGATATTTTCAGACAATATCACCACGGTAGCCCACCTTCATCATCAAGGGGGTACAAGATACGAAAGCTTAATAGCAATCTCAGCAAGAATATTCTCCTGGGCCGAAGAACATCTTCTATCCTTGTCTGCTCTTCATATCAAAGGTTCAGTCAATATCCAGGCCGACTTCTTAAGCAGAACAAAGATTCATCCAGGAGAGTGGAGCCTAAACCCAGACGTCTTCCAGATGTTAATCGAGAGATCGGGCTATCCAGAGGTAGATCTCTTTTCCGGACACCAGAACGCGAAAGTACCTCAATATTTCTCCCTGGATCCAAACGGCTCTTGCCTGGGCCTGGATGTATTCGCTTACAAATGGGAATTCAAACTAGCGTATGCCTTTCCCCCACTATCTATCCTTTCAAAAACCTTACAGAAGATAGGGACCAGAGTAATCCTAGTGGCCCCTCGCTGGCCAAAAAGAATTTGGTTCGGAACGTTAACCAGTCTGAGTGTGGAGAGCCCTCTAAACCTTCCTCCCATCAAGGATTTCCTTCTCCAGGGACCGATTCACCATCCGGATCCCGAGAGACTACACCTAACTGCCTGGCTTCTGAACTCCTGATATTAAAAACAAGAGGCCTCTTAGAGAAAGTCATCAGAAGAGCAGGAAACCTATAACGAAAACCATTTACCATAAGATCTGGAAAACCTTCTTAAGGTGGTGTGCACCCACTCGCCCAGACCCTCATAGGGCTGATGTGGCTCAGATTCTAGACATTTTGCAAGAAGGTCTGGACTAGTACTCTTAAAGTCCAGATAGCGGCGTTAAGTTCATACTTCGATCAAAGACTAGCGGAACATCAGTGGGTGAGAAGATTTATGACAGCAGCCACCCGCATCCACCCTAGAGTAAAAGACCTGGTTCCCAGCTGGGACCTTAACATTGTTCTGAAAGGGTTAACCCTTCCACCCTTTGAGCCCTTATCAACCATAAGACTGGACAGGCTGACCTGGAAGACGGCTTTCCTGGTGGCAATAACTACAGCCAGAAGAGTGTGTGAACTACAGACCCTTTCGGTCAATGAACCCTACCTGAGAATCCTGAAAGATCGTCTAATTTTCCAAATTGACCCTTCATTTCTACCTAAGGTAGTCTCAAATTTCCACAGATCTCAGAAGATAATCCTTCCATCTTTTTGTGACAACCCAAAAGACAAAAAAGAGATGGAATTCCACACTCTGGACGTTCGGAGAATAGTACTGCACTATCTTCAGGAAACAGAAGAAGGAAGGAAAGACAAGAACCTTTTTGTCCAAACAGAGGAAAGAAAGCTGCAAAATCCACAATAGCCAACTGGATTAAGAGGGTGATTACGGAGGCTTACCAGATCCAGGATCTACCTCCTCCAGCAAAGCTCAAGGCCCATTCTACAAGGGCGATATCTGTCTCCTGGGCTGAAAAAGCCAGCGCATCCATCGAACAGATTTGCAGAGCTGCCACATGGTCCTCAATTCATACTTTCTCCAAACACTACAGACTAGACCTAATGTCTGTTGGAAATTTAGCCTTCGGAAGGAAGGCCCTTCAGGCTATTGTCCCTCCCTAGTATATCTTTGGTATACCTCCTGTGTGCTGTCATGGGGGGTTATTAGAGAAAATAGAATTAGACTTACCGGTAATTTGGTTTCTAATAACCCACCACAACAGCACGGGTAATTCCCTTCCCCTCGTTTGTTTCTACGACAGTTGATCAGTAGAAATAAAAATTTATTTGAAGCATCTATACTCTTGTGGTCCTTTGTAATAACACTGGAGGGAGGATGTGGGAGGGGCTATTTAAACCTCTTCGTATTTCATGTCCCTATTCGGGTGGGGTTACATCCTCCTGTGTGCTGTCGTGGTGGGTTATTAGAAACCGAATTACCGGTAAGTCTAATTCTATTTTTTACTTCAGAGATGTTTTCCAAAAACAAGCAGCAGTCAATGTTGCTGAGTGAAAATTGCAAATCTGCCATTGTAGCGCTTGTACATTGTGCCCAGCTCATGCTTCTTGAGACATGCACGCATAAATTAGGCTGGCTCTCATCGCTACAGAAATGCCAAACGTGAATGCTAACTGTGGTTTAGGTATACTGTGGGGCTCAGAAGGGAGGAGGGAACTTGGATTTGGTAGTGCAGAATTTGCTGAATTTCTTTTGGAGGGCGAGGAGCCATAGCACTTTTCCAGAGCCTCTGTACTACCAGAATCGTGGAAGCCCCCTATATTTCCATTGACAGGTGACGGACCTGAGTGGGGGCTTTTTTGTGGATTGAGTTGAAGCTTTTATTGGGAACATTTTACATAATGTTTGAGATCACATTTATCCTGCACTCTACTCTGAGCACTTATATCAAGGTTTCCATTTAAATTCTCCTAATGACGTGTTTCAGATGAAACCCCTGAGGGATCCATTCACTATAATGAAGCAGCAATGTTACTCTCTACGCAGTTTGGCCTCTATCCAGTGTTGTCCTTCTTTTCAGAAGTATACAAAACGGTGGCGGACTGCGCTTTTATGCACGCCTAAAAAGATGGACACTGCCGGATCACAGACGAGACTGCATCCACAGTGCCTCCGTCTTCCTCCGGGGGTTCCGTTTGAATCACGTATTTCAGAGATTTACACGGACACCCTGGTATAAGCGCTCAGCGTACAGCGCAGGATAAATGTGAGCCGAGCCTTACTGCATTCTTTGTGAGGCAGAATGAATAAATCATCCGCAGGTGAAGAATTGGTTTTATTTATTTTTTACGCCGTTCCTCGAGCAGTATAAGTGAATAGATGACTTTATTCTTTAAGTTGGTGCGATACCAACGATACCAGATTTATATAGTTTTTTATGTTTGGCGGCTGTCAGACACTAAAAGGTGCTTTTTTTTTTTTTTGCAAACCAAAGTTTTTGCACCACCATATTTTGAGAGCTATAAATTTCTATTTTTCTGCCAACTGAGTCATATGAGGGATGGGATAATGTTTTTATTGATCCCATTTTCGGTCACAACTTTTTTTTTTTTTTTGATTGCTTTCTTTTCTGCTTTTTTGGGAGGTAGAATGAACAGAAACCAGCAATTCAGGAATTGTTTTTTTTTTTTATGCTGTTTACTGTGTGGTAAAAGTGATAAGGCAGCTTTATTCTTTGGGTCAGTAAGATTACAGCAATACTACATTTATATAATTTTTTTATGTTTTTGCGCTTTTACACTATAAAAACTTTTTAATAGAAAAACATTTTTTTGCATCGCTTTATTCTGAAAGCTCTAACTTTTTTCAATCAAGAAAAAATGTAGTAGGAAAGACGACTCTGAATAAAATCTTCAAGCTTTATTTCATTTTCAAAAGGTTAAAATTTTCACATGTTGATGATGAAAACACACTGACTCGTTTCTGGCATCCAATGCGCCCTTAGTCATAGAGTATAGTGATAAATGGATAGAGATGAGGCTTTTAAAGGAAAAGAATCCCACATGTGAGACAACTTTTCAATTATATAGATCACATGATGCAGAAAAAAGCTATATTCTTCAGATATTATATCTAATAAATAACATGCGTACAATGGAAGAAAAAATAACATCAATGGAAAAAAACTGGTGGTTTAAAATCAAATTGGTGGTTTAAAATGTTAACCTTTTGATAATGAAATAAAGCTTGAAGATTTTATTGAGAGTTGCCTTTCCTTCTATGTTTTTTCTTGATTGGAATTCTCTTTGGGTCAGCAGGACAGGATCTGGCACTAATCATGATAGAAACAGGCTGGCAGTGATATAGTACGGTCAGCACTTTTTTCATTTTTCTGCTGATGGAGCTGTATGGCGGCTTGTTTTTTTTGCGGGAGAAGATTACATTTTCAGCGATACCATTTTTATTTACGTTTAAATTTTTGATAGTATTTTATTACACTTTTTGTTCAGCGGTATTCTGAAAAAGCATAATTTTTTTGTCACTTTTTTTTACGATGTTCACTGAAGGGGTTAACTAGTGGGACAGTTTTATAGGTCGGGTTGTTATGGACATGGCGATAAATATTTGTACTTTTATCTGTTTTTGTTTTTACATAAATACATGAATGTATTGGATCAATATTTTGTAGGGTTTTTTTTCTCTATTTTGATTTATTTTTATTATATTTTTGCAATCTTTAAAAACTTTTTTTTTCTTTACATTGTTCCAGGATGGGACATCAACTTTTTCTGCCCTGATTGCTGATCTAATACTTAGCAATGCTTTTGCATTGCACTGCATTAGCTCAGTGTATCACACACAGGGAGGAGGTGTGTCGCTCCTGCTCTGAGCAGGAGTTTACAGACCACCGTACCTGGGTGACCCCCGCAACCATTTTTCGGCCCGGGGTCACCATGGAGACCATCAGCACAACGCGATTGCAAATCTTTTATGCCGATAGAATCAGAGAGGTAGCTCCCTCCCGCTGCGATGTCGATTGGTGTCGCTGTCCCTATGGACAGCGACATCAAAGGGGTTAAAGCCCGCGAACAACGTTGGCACCGATCGTGGACGTTGCTCCAGGGTGTCAGCTTTCCTATAGCACTGATACTCGCTTATCATCGTGCCGGGTCTCGGAGTGAGCTCGCGCGATTGTCACATGTACGGTGGTTTGTGGGAATGCACCTCTCGCAGCACCTTACATGTACAACGAATGTCGTGAAGGGGTTAAGCATGAGGTAAACCCACGTCTGTTAATCTTTTTTTTTTTTTTTTTTTTTTTTTTTTTTTTTTAAGATTATGCAATTTTCGTTTAAAAAAAAAAAAAATGCTGAATTGGAACATATTTACTTAAAGAATATTTTTATTTTATTTTTTTAAAACTGTTTCTTTTGGTTGCTTTAGTCCCTTTAGGGCAGGGTTCCCCAACTCCAGTCCTCAAGGCCCACCAACAGGTCATGTTTTCAGGATTTCCTTAGTATTACACAGGTGATAATTGCATCACCTGCACAGGCAATAATTCCATCACCTGTGCAATACTAAGGAAATCCTGAAAACATGACCTGTTGGTGGGCCTTGAGGGCTGGAGTTGGGGAACCCTGCTTTAGGGGATTTGAACCTGTAGTCCCTTGATTGCATATGTAGTTTATTGTAGAATTGCCAAATAGTTGTGAAAAGATGGTAGAAACCGGGAGTCTTCAGTAGGCCCCTGACTGCCATACCAATTGACACCCTATGGTTGCATCCTTAGAGAGCGGTCACAATTGATAGGGATTCCCGCTACACCGCTTTCAACCTTTTAGGGTAGGTGCCCTCGCTCAGGAAATAGCAGTGTATTTTTGCTGAGTCCAAACCGCTATGTTTAATCACACCGTTAAATCGGCATGTGTTCATTGAACCATGCTGATTTAATGCATCCAATACATTCTACTGTGGAAATTTCTGTTGCGGGGACTAGTTTCTCCACTACAGAAATTAACATGCTGCAACTTGTAAACCCGTACCGTAGGTGAGTTTACGCAGCGTCACATAGAAGCACAGTGGGCATCTCAGTGACGCTGCGCAGGTGAGCGGAGTCCAAAATGCTGCTATTCCTGATCTTGGGCACATAGCCTAAAATGCCGTTGTCATGGGAGAGTAAACTGTTGTGTGTAGCCCCAGCTCCAATCAGCACTTTAGGATGTCTCTACTCTAATGTTGACAAGGGGTTAAATTTTGAATTCCATCACTAAATTCTGTATTTACAGACCATTTCTGGACTTCTGAAGCTTTTTCTACTGGAACCTCATCTGAGAGACCAGCACGACACCATAGGAAATCGTTAGATGATTGTGCGACAATGCTGTTTCATTCGTCATGTTGCCCTAGCCAAAATAGCACTTTACATCATGTAGTCGCTTTTCTGAAAGCTGCCGCCCCAGCTGTGCCTTATCTGGCTGTCACTTTACTGGTGGGGCCATCCTTACTGTTTGAGGAGCACTGAATTATGTGACAAGTGCCCGAGAGAGTAGCCTTATTGTCCAAAGTTCTCCAGCTTGTAAAGCAAGCAATTCAAGTAAGAGATTTTAATTTTAAGGCCACTGTGGCCCCACTATTAGTATTTGGTCAGTATTCGGTCAGTATTTTTTTCTCAGGAGTAGGAGCCAAAACCAGGTGAGGAACAATCAGAGAAAAGGTATAATAGAAACAAGTCACCAATTCTGCATTTATCACCCACTCCTGGTTTTGGCATCTGAGAAAAAATACTGACCGAATACTGAGCAAATACTGGTAGTGGGGCCATGACCTAAAAAAAATTCCCCATCTGGATAACCCAGTATAGAAATGAGGATCTTCTAGCGATGTTTAGCTTCATATTTTCATTGCATGTTTCAATATTGCCTTTTTAATCGTAGACTTGTAATTAACACCTTCAGAGTCAATATGCAGGACCAGAAAAGACCCTGCAGAGCAAACTGTCATTCAAAGTAAAAACAAAAAGAGATGATTATTAGCTTACCACTGCCACATAAAGTTCCGGCATTTGGGGGCTGTGAATGGATAGGCTCCTGGGTGAGGAAATGTATCGGATATAGTAGCACAATCCAGCATCCACAAGTGGACGGTAGTGCTAAAACCTAGCGGGTTCGAAATGCATAGACCAGGTGTTTCTTACTGTGGATTTATTTTGCTCCTTTAAATGTTTTAGTAAATGTGAATATTTACTATATTGGTGAGGACCCAGCGGTCATGGTGCACATTGGCACAAATGACAAAGTTAGAGGTAGGTGGAAGGTCCTTAAAGATGATTTCTGGGAATTAGGCTGCAAGCTTAAAGGAAGGACCTCCAAGGTGGTATTCTCTGAAATACTACCTGTACCACGTGCCACGCCAGAGAAGCAACGGGAGATTAGGGAAATAAATAAGTGGCTCAGGAATTGGTGTAGGAAGGAGGGGTTTGGGTTCCTGGAGAACTAAGCCAACTTCTCAGTTGGCTACAGGTTCTACGCTAGGGACCGGCTGCACCTCAATGGGGAGGGTGCAGCTGTGCTGGGGGAGAAAATGGCTAGAAGGTTGGCGATACTCGGTCCATACCCGAGCACCCGATGCAAACTCAAGTAGCGAGCGATTGTGCTCAACACTGGTCGCCATGTTGTTATATTTTTTTTCCCTTATTTTTTAAAAAAAAACAATCCTAACCCTAGCACAACCCTAACCCTAGAGTTAATTTTTTAACCCGTTCCTCGTGCAGCATTAGTGATTAGACTACTTTATTCTTCGGGTCTGTAGGATTACAGAGATACCAGATTCATATTGGGTTTTTATGATTGACAGCTGTCACACACTAAAAGACGCTTTTTTTTTGCAAAGGCTACTTTTTGCATCGCCATATTTTGAGAGCTATAATTTTTCCGTATTTCGGCCGACAGTCATGTGGCGGCTTGTTTTTTGCAGGACAAGTTGATTTTTTTATTAGTACCATTTGTGGGCACGTGACATTTTTTGATCGCTTTCCATTCCGATTTTAGAGAGGGAGAATAAACAAAAATCAACAATTCCGGAATTATTATTATTTTTTTCCTATACCATTTTGCGTGTGGTAAAATTGATAAGGCAGCGTTATTCTTCGGGTCAGTATGATTACAGCAGTACTACATTTACATGGGCGTGGGGAGCAGTGAATATTCATTTTCTTAAGCAGTGGGGACAGTGTAGGCTGCAGCAGGCGGCTGCTGCCTCCTGTGCCCCTCTCCTCCGCCGCAACTGCTCCCCCCAGCACAGTGTATATATATATATATATATATATATATATATATATATATATATATATATATATATATATATATATATATATATATATATATATATATATATATATATATATATATATATATATATACATACCACCCCCCACCCCCCCCCCCCAGCAACATTCGGACTATAAGACGCACCCCCCCATTTTCCTCAAAAATTTTGGAGGAAAAAAGTGTGTCTTATAGTCCGAAAAATGCGTTAATCATAACAGACGCGGATTCTTTATTGTAAGAGCAGTGAGACTATGGAACTCTCTGCCGCATGATGTTGTAATGAGTGATTCACTACTAAAATTTAAGAAGGGCATGGATGCCTTTCTTGAAAAGCATAATAGTACAGGTTATATATACTAGATTCCTTGATAGGGCGTTGATCCAGGGAACTAGTCTGATTGTCGTATGGAGTCAGGAAGGATTTTTTTCCCCAATGTGGAGCTTAGTGTTTGCCACATGGGTTTTTTTTTTTGCCTTCCTCTGGATCAACATGTTAGGCTATGGGTTGAACTAGATGGACTTAGTCTTCCTTCAACCTTAAAAACTATGTTACTATGTTATGTTACTCATCTGTCTGCTTCTCATCTCCTCACAGCTGATTTATGACCTTTAATGTTCAGCTGGACCTGTGGTCATAAGTCAGCACAGAGGAGCTCAGAAAAGATAGATAAAAAAGTTACAAACTGTCCTGCCAATTGAGCTCATTGATAGATTCTTAGCTCATTTTGCAGGCCATAGGAGATAAATTGATTGAAATTAGCAAAACTCTATTGCAAAAATTCTGTAACCCAATATACATGCATTTAAATGAAAAATAAATAAAAAAAAAGTCCCCATAAGCTTCTGTCCTTTTTTGATACCTTACTTTTTATCTTCTTACTTCCCCAGAGGCTGATTGTATGTCTGGAAGAATCTCTGTACATACACAATATAAGAGACATGAAAGTTCTACACACTATCCGAGAAACACCCCCAAACCCTGCAGGTATCCAAAATGTGTTAGTTAGCTTTGTTAACAAATGTCAAACTACGTCCAAATTACATTGTCCTTTCTAATAAATGTTGTTTTTTTTCATCTTTCGAGCTGGAGGATACATTTTTGTGATTTTTATATTAGATATCAAGCTTATAGGTGATAGTGTACTGTATGTAAAGCGCTGCAGAATATGTTGGCGCTATATAAAAAGAAGAAGAATTATTATTATAGAAGACATTTGCCTTGATAAACAATTCTTATTATTATTCCAATATCTATTGATTAACATTAGCTCTGTTCATGGGAAAACCCCTCTAAAACGCACCTGTCAGCAGGATTGTGCTTAGTAAACTACAAACACTACATACACTGTCAGGTGGGTGACGTTACACTGAGTAATATGATACCTGGGTTGATGAAATCAATACAGCGATTCTTTTATAATCTTTCTTTTCAGTTCTACCATAATGATATTGCTGCACCCAAATTATTTTTCCTGAAGTAAAAGGGCGCCTGTGCGTGCGCAGGAGCATCTCTCGGCAACCAAAAGATGTTACTGCGCATGCGGCGACGGCGGCCATATTGGGGGATGTAAATTTTCACTTTTGAACAGAAATTACACAGGCAATATTTATAACAATAGGCAGGTAACTGAAAGC
Organism: Phyllobates terribilis; assembly: GCF_046119375.1. Taxonomy (NCBI): domain Eukaryota; kingdom Metazoa; phylum Chordata; class Amphibia; order Anura; family Dendrobatidae; genus Phyllobates; species Phyllobates terribilis. Next base: position 279,286,641 of record NW_027362769.1, on the reverse strand, counting down.
ACAGTGACCTGTCAGAGGCCAGAGATAGGCATACGTAATGAGAGCACCAGCTACAGCCCCTCCCTAAAGTCCCGCCCCAGAGCACGAGCATATCATAATGGCAGACATGAAATTAAAGACCATAAAAGAACCACTGGACGGATTTCATCGACAAAAGTATCATTTTATTCAGTGTAACAGCGCCTACCTGTCAGTGTATGTAGTTTACTAAGCACAATCCTGGCTAACATGTAACCCCAGAGTAAAAAAAAACCTTTTAATCAGAAAAATCGCTTTAAAAAGCGGACAAACATACACATTAGTGTGAAACCACATCAAAGGTACTGGACTCTATTAGTCAAATTCCATAGAGCCCTAATTGGCAAAAAGAAGGGGATATCTCACACAGCTAGTATATCATATATCATAATCCAGTAATCACCCCCTTAATATAGATAGAAAGGATTATATAGAATCATATAACGAGTCTTTCAGTACCTCACAAGGATAAGTGCAACCCAGTGAACACAGTGATTGTAGTGCATAATTAAAACAAACAAATAGTTTTTATTTTTTAATAAAATAATTAGTGCATAATTAAAACTCTTACATAGACCTCTACACTAAATATACCAGTGACCAGGCCCTAAATTACCACCTATATGCTGATTCCTGCCTATCTGCGGAGGTTGGCACCCTAATTAAAGTCGGCGATTTTGGCGCCCCCGCTCCACTTCGGATCTCCCTAAATATCCTTGCTTGCCCTAGAATATAATCCTAATTGCACCACAATCCGATGCAATCTAAGGCATATAATATAAAGGACAGCAAGAAGAAAGTGAGAGTAATATAAATAGAGGACTTACCTTGCCCATAAGGAGATGGTCCAGGATGTATAACGAAGGTTTCAGCCTTTGGTCAGTGTCCCAGTGTCTCCAATGGAAGACTTATTGTGACCAAAGATGAAAAAAGGTCCCAGATAAATAATAGAAGTCTAAAGCCTCAAAGTCGTGTCCTCATGTCTCAGGTCTATGATCAGTGTCCCATTATATAAACCTATAAAGATGACACTTAGAAAAGTGAAATCAATCCCAAATTTAATAAAGTACCAACAAGCAAAGAATTTCCTAATATGTATACCTTAGCTGATAATAATAAATCATCATAACATTTCATTAAAGGCAAACAAATTCAAAAAAACTGGGGAATCAGTTTTGTGAAAAAGTAATGAATTTTATTGCAATATAATATAAATATACAGAACAAGAAAAGATCATATAAAATAGGGTAAGAAGTACTGCAGCAGCACTATGGGAAGGATAATGGAATATCCGCCATAGCGACAAAGGGGGAGAGACACTGGGTCCCAGCCAAATAGATGAAGCATCCTAATAATTATACTGGACCATGGAATGCACTGATAGGTATGTTGCTAGCAATTAAGTATATATCTTCGATCATCATAGAATAAGTGCAACCTTGTCCTACTTGTATCCTAGTCAAACACTTAGAAGAATGGAGGATAGAAATTACCTTGTGACATAATGTCAGGTGAAGCAAGGTATGCTTGGGACCCGTGTGATGGCCTCAACACGTTTCCCTAAAGTCCGGTTCCTCAGGAGGCTGATACAAAAGGAATGTACAGGGTATAGATATATAATATATAAATGCATACTGATGATCAGTCCATTTTGATAATCAGAGCTAGGGTAGGTAACTCAAACCTTCCACTAATCCTGTTTAAATACATCCCCCACCCCCCCCAGAAAGTCCCAATAATCAATACCAGGTGTGTAGCCTATACAGATAGGATCCATGTTCCATATGTTTGCGCTCCATAGTCCCCATTGCTGGTCTAAACCAGCACTCTCAGTTGTAGCAAGTCGGTGTGCGCTCTACATCGTGGAACACATAGCTTCCGGTTTCCGCCAACGTCACTTACGATGCTCGGCAATATGATGTATGTGCATTCCAGCCCTTGGAACGCAAGGCTCAAGGCGTCACATCCGGTGCTCCCCGGAAAGGCACCTGCATTCCACTTGTTTGGAACGCATAGTGCTAACAGCTACGCAGCTGCGCAAAGGATGATGCGCCCCACAGTCAGATAGCAGAAGGGGGCAAAGCCCCGCCAAAAGGCCGCAACATATGTATGCATAGATGCACAATCAGCAGACAGGCCAGCAGATATAGACACTTTACCTATCACTTATGGAAGATATAGAAAAGTCACTCTATAGATCACAATACTCAAGGTAGAGGCCAAAAAAGGATACAAATTTGATAAAGAATTTTTATCATTTATAAACCCCCTAAACAATATGGCTTGATAGCCCTGAAAAATGAAATTAGCTTAAATTGGGGGTTTATTTTATCCATATAAAAATATGATGTACATAAAGGTAAACCTGATGGGCCGGGAAGGAGAATATACTTTTCAGCAGCAGAAAGGAAGGAAGGGAGACACAGATCCATTACTAGTGGGTAGGCGGAGCCCCTCAGGATAGTTCACCTCAGATTTATAAAAAGTGACGAACGGCCCCTCCAGCCTAGGCTCCTCCTACTCCCATGTTCCTCAGTTTTAAATTTGAGGTCGCAGAGGATAGTCGCTGCCTTTGCAGCTCCTCAGAAGATTTTATTATTTTTATCCGGAGACCTGGACCCCCTGTGGTCTAGAGGTCTCAGGGGGTCTCAGCGCTGCTGGGACCCCTGACCCTCCCCTGGCGGATCTGCGTACCCCCTAAGGAGGTCCCCGCAGAACCCTGCTGGCCCTGGGGGATACAGGGCGCTCCCTGGCGGAGACGCACACCGCTTCTGTGGGGTCCCTGCACGCTCCGCCGTGGGGGGGAGCAAGGGCCATGGCGCCACACATCCCTGGGGGTCCCTGTGTCGCTCAGCTAGGTAAGTGCTCTTATGGAGTGCTTTCAGCGGCTGCTGCGGCAGCCGCTGTCACTGTATATGTGTTTTTGTGGTGACTGCTGTTTTTTTCTGCTTGCAGGGATTTCTCCTCTGCATGCAGCGCTTGATCCTCAGCGGGCAGGGGAGCGGGGACGGAGGATTCGCTCGCTCTTTTCATATTCGGCGGGGGGCGTGGCTTAGCGTCTCTCTGCTGCCTGTTTGTGACAGGAAGTGGGAAAGCGCGCACTGGAGAGGCCCCTGCCCCTTCTTCTTCCGGCCAGCGTCCATCCTCGTGCTGCGGCTCCTACTCCCTGCTCCCCGCTCTCATCACACCGAGAAGAGCAGTTTCTACGCCAGCTGGTGAGTCTCTCCTGCCTTTTAGGCAGAAAGTTCCTTCCACAGCGCAGAGCACTTTCCTTATGTCTTAGATGACAGGGTGTGCTATTTACGGCGCTGCTTCTTCCCATGCTGATATGGCTCTGACACACACCTCACAAAAAGGGTAGTGTGGATCAGTAGCGTTAACCCTTTCTGAACGGGGTCTGGCCCATCAGGTTGTTAACCCTCTCTGGAGGTGCACCCTTCTGGGATCAGAGGGTTCTTCTCTCTAGTGTGTCAGGTTAACTTTTACTCCGCAGGCCGCTGGGGTAGCTTTTCTCCTTCTAGGAGGAGCTTTAACCCTTCAGTGCCGGGTGATTTTTTGTGCAAGAACAGGCTGTGATAGTGGAATTCACACATCCTTGGTTACTGCACCCATTGTAAGGTTATTACCGCCTTATCCGCGACGCTCGCAACTGTGTGGGGGCATGTCGGATCAGGGACCAGGGGGCGCGGACCTCTCTCCCGGTCCGCTTCAGGATCGGTCACGCGTATCTGATACGCCGGGGTCTTCAACGGCGTCAGGTTCGACGCTAGTTGGGGGTCTCAGTGATGTTAAGGTGGAGGCGCTCACTCGCTCCATTGACAGTCTGTCTGACTTCCTGGGTCATTGGGTCTCTGCTAAGTCCCAACCGACGTCTAGAAGCAAGAAGCGTCACAGGCTTGTGGCGGCGCCGTCTCCTCCGCGCAGTGCGTCGGAGGCTTCAGAATCGCCGACAGACTCTTCTGGTGAGATCTCCGATTCTAATGAAGAGAATCGACGGGGTCGCTCTGCTTCGCTTTCAGGCCGCGTGGACGCTTTTGTTGAAGCTATGCGGGAAGCGTTACAACTGTCTGAAGAGGTGACGGAGCGCCCTGGCAAATCGGGCCGGCTGTATCAGGAGTCGTGTCGGGCTCGCTCGACGCTGCCGATGCACGAGGAACTTAACAAGGCGGTGGAGAAAGAACGCCTGTGTCCGGATAAACGTTTCCAAGGGGCGCGGTTGTTTGATGCCCTGTATCCCTGTTCCACGGAAACGATCACTAATTGGGTCCCCTCTCCTGAAGTGGATGTGCCATTGTCTCAGCTGAGCAAATCCTCTTTGCTTCCTATTAAAGGAAAGGCGAGTCTCCAGGACCTGCTGGACAGAAGGACGGAGTCAGCGGCAAAGTCCATCTACGAGGCCGCGGGTCACGGATTCCGAGTGGCCTTGGGGGCCATGTGGGCTGGTGAGGCTTCACTGCGGTGGTTGGATCAGCTGCGGACGGCATGGCAAGATGGAACTCCGCTGTCTGAAGTGGAAAGGCTCTTCCAGCTCTTGGAAGAAGCGGCCCGATATGGCAGGGACGCAGTGCTGGATACTACTGCGGTGATGTCCAGGGCTCAATCCTCGGCCGTCTCTGTCAGGAGAGCACTGTGGCTTAAACAGTGGACCGGTGACGCAGTATCCAAACAGGGTTTGCTGAGTCTGGCGTACAAGGGAGGTCAGCTGTTTGGTTCGGACCTCGCGGAGCTGATTGCTAAAGCCAAGGCCAAAGATACAGCCTTGCCGCTGCGAAAGGCAGCGGTTACTACGTCCGGCAGGTCAAGTGCCGGTAGTGGTCGTTGGTCCTTTCGGCCCCGGGGTAGGTTCAGTCAGCCTTCTTGGAGATCGGATCGTCCCTCGCCTTCCGGAAAGAAGTCCTCCCAGAAATCCCGTACTCCCTGGAAACAACATTTCCGTCAGGACAAGCGGGAGGTTGACAAAAAGCCCGCTAAGGCGGACTGACGCCAGGAACCCTCTCGAGGGCTCTCGGGTGGGAGGTCGTCTTCTACAATTCGGGTCTATTTGGGCGTCACACGTATCGGACGCCTGGGTGACGCGGGTTATGTCGGAAGGTTATTTCATAGAGTTTCATTCTCGACCCCCGGACAGGTTTCGTCAGTCGCTCATCCCGTCCGAGCCCAAGCTAGCTGCCGCTCTGCTGCAGGAGGTCGACTCTCTTCTGCAACAGGGTGTGGTGATTCCGGTTCCGCCGGAGGACCAGGGAAGGGGGTTTTACTCCAACCTTTTTGTGGTTCCCAAAAAGGAGGACAAGTTTCGCCCTATTCTGGACCTCAAAGATTTGAATTTGCATGTCCGGACCCGAAAATTCCGTATGGAGTCTCTTCGCTCCATCGTGGCGGTCCTGTTGCAGCACGATTTTTTGGTGTCGATCGACATCCGCGACGCCTATTTACATGTCCCTATCAGCAGGGCTCACCAGCGCTTCCTGCGGTTCGCCATAGGTCAGGCCCATTACCAGTATGTGGCCCTACCATTCGGGTTGGCCTCGGCGCCCAGGGTTTTTACAAAGATTCTGGCGCCCCTCATGGCGCTCCTTCGAAAGCAAGGAGTTACGATTCTCCCCTACCTGGACGACCTGTTGATTGTGTCATCCACAGCGGAGGAGGCGGTAGCGGCTCGCGATCTCTCCCTTCAGCACCTGGAGGACTTCGGGTGGCTGGTCAATTGGAAGAAGTCGTCTTTGGAGCCGTCGCAGTCAATCCTGTTCTTGGGGATGCATTTCGACACGGTCCGAGCGGTGGTGTCCCTGCCTCCGGACAAACAAGCGAACCTTCGACACCATGTACAGGTTATGAGGTCGGCGATGGCAATGCCCCTTCGGAAGTGTATGCGCCTTTTGGGTCTGATGGTGGCAGCAATGGAAGCGGTACCTTTTGCACAATTTCATTCCCGGGGTCTCCAAAATCTTATTCTGACCCGTTGGGACCGATCGCCAGCTTCGCTAGATCGCTGTGTCGATATCTCCCGCAGGGTGCGAGAGTCTCTTGGATGGTGGTTACGTCCGGAGGCTTTATCCCTGGGGAAATCCTTCCTCCTCCCACGGTGGTCGGTCATTACCACCGATGCCAGCCTGACTGGCTGGGGGGGGTTTGGAACGATCTTTGGGTTCAGGGGGTCTGGTCGTCAGAGGAGTCGTCTCTGCCGATCAACATCCTGGAGTTGAGGGCGATTTTTCTCTGCCTCCGACATTGGACGATCCCCTTGAGCGGTCTGCTGGTCCGGATTCAAACGGACAATGCGACAGCGGTCGCGTATATCAACCATCAGGGCGGGACAAGGAGTTCCAGACTCATGATGGAGGTCTCTTGGATCCTGGTATGGGCTGAGTCCAGGGTCCCAGCCATTTCCGCGATTCACATCCCAGGAGTGCTGAATATCACGGCGGACTTCCTCAGTCGCGAGCAGGTGGATCCTGGAGAATGGAGTCTTCATCTGGAAGTTTTTACACTGCTGTGCTCCCGTTGGGGGATTCCCCAGGTGGACTTGATGGCATCCAGGCTGAACGCCAGGATTCCGACGTTTATGTCCAGGTACAGGGACCCGGAGGCTGTGGCGGTAGATGCTCTGGTGGCCCCGTGGGACCAGTTCGAGCTGATCTACGTGTTTCCGCCGGTATCCTTGCTTCCTCTGGTCATCCGGCGGATCAAACTCGAACAGATTCCGGCAATTTTGGTGGCTCCGGATTGGCCGCGGAGGGCGTGGTGTTCAACGCTGGTATCTCTTCGGGCGGCGCCTCCGTTTCCACTGCCTCTTCGCCCTGACCTGTTATCCCAAGGGCCCATTCGTCATCAGGACCTGAAGTCGCTTCGTTTGACGGCGTGGCACTTGAGACCGAGATCTCGACCCGTCGTGGATTTTCGGCCGAGGTCATTGCCACCTTACGGGCGGCCAGAGTTCCAGCTACGACCAGGATTTATCACAGATCTTGGGAGGCCTTCTATTCATGGTGTTCTGGATCGTCAAGGAACCCGAGGGTTTTTTCCATTCCCAACTTCTTGGCTTTTCTGCAATGTGGTTTGACCAAGGGTCTGGCGGTTGGTACCTTGCGGGGTCAGGTATCTGCACTATCTGTGCTTTTTCGGAAGGCTATTGCCTCGCGCAGGGATGTGCACTCGTTTTTTCGCGGGCTTGCACGTCAGTTTCCGCCTCGGAGGGCGTTTGTGGCTCCTTGGCGGCTCAATCTAGTCTTGGAGGCTCTTCAGCATGGACCGTTTGAGCCTATGGATTCAACTACGCTTTACTTACTTTCTTGGAAGGTGGCCTTCCTGGTGGCGGTCACCTCCTTGAGAAGGGTTTCTGAGTTGGCGGCACTGTCTTGCTCGCCCCCTTTTCTGGAGTTCCACCCCTATCGAGTGGTGCTTCGTACCCGTGGCGATTTTTTTTGCCTAAAGTGGTGTCGCGTTTCCACGTCAATCAGGACATCGTGTTGCCCTCCCTCTGTCCGAATCTGAAAAGTCCAAAGGAGCGAGCCTTGCACTCGTTGGATTTGGTGCGGGCTTTGAAGTTCTATCTGTCAATCACGCAAGGGTTTCGGAAGTCGGACTCTCTTTTTGAGATTCCTGCTGGTCGTCGGCGTGGTCAGCGGGCCTCCAAGGACACTATAGCTCGGTGGATACGTTCGGCTATCCTGGAAGCGTACCGGCTCAGGGGCGAGCCTTGTCCGGTTAAGGTTCGAGCTCATTCCACGAGAGCTGTTGGTTCGTCTTGGGCTTTTCATCAGGGGGCCTCGGCAGCGCAGCTCTGCCGGGCGGCTACCTGGCGCTCCGTTCACACTTTTACTAAATTTTATAAAGTGGACGTGAGTGCTTCCGCCGATGCGGCCTTGGGACGCAGGGTCCTGCAGGCGGCGGTGGTTTAGGTTATCTCTTTATCTAGTTTCGGCGCTTGTTGTGCGCTTGACTAAGTTGTTGGTGTATTGGCGATTCTGCCACTGTTTCCCACCGTTGAGTTCTGGACTGCTTTTTTGACGTCCCACTAGTAATGGATCTGTGTCTCCCTTCCTTCCCTTCTGCTGCTGAAAGACGGATTTTGGTAAGACCTTACCTGTAAAATCCTTTTCAGCGAAGGAAGGAAGGGAGACACAGCACCCTCCCAGGGCAGAAGTGCATTATTGTTTTTCCAGATGCGGCGTGACTCCTCTCTGATGGCGGTCTTCGGGACTGGGGTCGGCGCGCTAGGGCTCTGTTCCAGCATTGCCAGCTCATCGCAGTTGTCAGGTCCAGTGAGTAGTGCCTGGGACTGTGTGTTCTTTCTGTTATATGCATAACCTGTTCTCTCGCATTTCTGATTTTTCAGAAGGGGTTGTGTTGTTCCGCTGGTGTTATCTGCTCTTCCTTAGCTTGTGTACGAACTGAGGAACATGGGAGTAGGAGGAGCCTAAGCTGGAGGGGCCGGTCGTCACTTTTTATAAATCTGAGGTGAACTATCCTGAGGGGCTCCGCCTACCCACTAGTAATGGATCTGTGTCTCCCTTCCTTCCTTCGCTGAAAAGGATTTTACAGGTAAGGTCTTACCAAAATCCGTCTGATGTAAAGATAAATCAAGATGTGGGTGTCCCAAGCATAGGACAACCCAGAAATCATGGTAGGTCAGCAATCAATTTATGGTCCAAAACTGGGCCTGAGTGATGTACCAGAAAATCCCTCAGAATAAGACGACAAACCATTAAGGAGAACCTATAAGAAAGGGGCATATGACAGCTGTTCATTAATGCCTTTCAGTGTGATACTATTCAGTCTAAATATCCATTCGCATTCCTTCTGGAGTACTCGTTTGTCATGATCTCCCTTTCTAGCATTATGTCTTACTTTTTCCAAAATGAAACCTCTTTTATATTGCCATAATGAACCCCATTCATGTGTCTCGCCAGTGGTGTATCTCTCTCATGGCGTATGTCCCCTAGGTGTTCTCCCACTCTACGTCTAAATTCTCTACATGTCTTCCCAACGTAATCAAGCGGACAAGAGCAGGTGGCCTTGTAGATGACACTATCCGTTTTACAATTACAGAAGTCCCTTATAAAGAACCTCTTACCAGTCGAAGCACTAACAAACGACTTTCCTGGGCTCATCCGTTCACACATCATTGCTTCGAAAAAACCCACAGACCTTTCTGTCAAGCCAAAATCCCCATCCCAGATTGTTTTTGATAAAAGCTATGGACCAGTCGATCCTTCAAGGATCGTCCCTTTCTAAATGTCACACTCGGCGATGTTGAAATAGCACCCTTTAAATCCGGGTCATATACCAAAATATCCCAATTTCTCCTGTGAATTGCAAAGACCTGTTCATTTTTATTTTCAAAGGTTCCTAATAATCTAGATATATCACTTCCCGCTCTCAGATGACCCTCAAGAAGGGAGTCTCTCTTACATTTCATTGCGTGATCACACGCTTGATTCAAGATGTGTGTTGGATAGCCCCTCTCCTTAAATCTATATTTTAAATCAGAAGATTGCCTACGATAGGCACCTATATCAGAACAATTTTTCCTAACCTGAAGGAATTGGCCCTTTGGTATCCCTCTTCTCAATGCCATAGGGTGGTGGCTATCCCACCGTAGGAAACTGTTAGTCGCTGTTGGTTTACGGTCTGTGATCGTTTGTAGACGTCCTCGTTCATCTTTGATAATCATCAGATCCAGAAAAGATAATCATGTGTGATTAGATTCTGAAGTAAATTTTAGTCCCACTTCGTTAATAGAATTTGTAAGATTAATTAATGTGAAATCAGCTGATGACCCTGTCCACAAAATAAGAATATCATCTATGTATCTGACCCACAACGTGATCTTGTTTTGCCACCGCATTTCTTCCCCAAAGATCTGGGTTTCCTCCCACCAGCCCAGGAAGATATTAGCATACGAGGGGGCACAAGGGCTCCCCATCGCAGTACCGCTGTGCTGGTGGAAGTATTCACCATTAAAGAGGAAGTAGTTGTGGATCAGTACATAATCAAGAAGATTCAGCAGAAAATTGTGTTTTTCACACTCCATTACTCTGGATCTGAGATTAATAGCTTGTAGGCCCGCCCCATGTGGTATGTTGCTATACAATTCTTCCACATCTATTGACGTTAGGATGGTATCTGCAAAAATATGGATCCCCTCAAGTTTTTTAAGAAGATCAGTTGTATCTCTAATGTATGATAGTAGCATTGTTACATAGGGGCGTAAAATACGATCAAGATAAATACCACTGTTTTGTGTCAAGCTATCAACACCTGAGACTATTGGGCGTCCTTTGAGTGGACTGAGGCCTTTATGTATCTTGGGTAAGGTGTAAAAAGTGGGAGTAACCGGAAAAGTTGGACATAGAAAATTATATTCATTCTTGGACACAAGATGTTCATTCAAAGCCTGGTCCAGAATTGCCAACAGTGGTTTCTTATATTCAGTTAGGAGATCCCCAAGGAGAGTCTCATATGTATCCTTGTCCATAAGTATTCTATAACACATCGTAAGATATTGTTCGTGGTCCATTATGACAATATTCCCACCCTTATCCGAGGTCTTAAAAATCAGATGTTTATTTTCCTCTAAGGACCTAAGGGCAGATTCCACCAGATTGATAAATATATCCACACTAGAGTAGTCACCAGATGGTGGCTTCTTTTCACTCTTATTTTTCAAGTTTGTGAAAGGTCCTGTACCTCTATCCCTCATGCTTTCTCTTTCCAGATCTACCAGGATATTTCGATTTTCAAAGTCGTCTTCAGATAGGCCAAGAGCTTTGCATTCTTCCCTATTGTGGGACTTAAAAAATGTTTTCCATTTCAATTTCCGCCCAAAGAGATTAACATCTTTCACCCATTGAAAGCAATTGAAACGGTTTGTAGGTACATATGAGAGACCTTTACTCAACACATTGATTTCATTAGTGCTGAGTACATGCTTAGACACATTAATAATCTGCTTCCTATTCAATGAAACTTGCTCCTTAGGGGGTAGTCCCTGAGAGTGCTCTGTCTAAAAAAGAGGAGGATGAGGACAGATATCCATTTGATGGTGAAGGTGACTTGTTGACATACTCTACACCCACATAGCTTTTGTTCCTCTGGAAATTGCTCTGTCCAAAACCTCCTCCCCTCTTGTTTCGCCATCTTTGTCTGCCTGATCTCCCACTGCCCCTTAAGGGGGTATAGTCACTTCTCTCTGATCTTTCAGTATCAGATGATTAAAGATCAGATGAGGATACTATATTGGGTTTATCCAATCCAAAAGAATAAGCCTGATTCTTCTTAAATTCCTTTAGATCTCGCAGGAATTGATAATGTTTTCTTTCTTTTAATATTGATTGAAATTTTTCAACCGGCGTCTGTAATATATTTTCACGTCTGTTATATTCAGGATCGGCTTTATTCTTAAGGATATTCTCTATTTTGATATTCAATGTTTTACTAAACTCCTCAAAATGCTTCTTCTCCTCCTCCAACAAGATCTGTATAAACCGTATAGAGGAATCTATGGATTCCTTCTGCCAGGCAGACACCAATTTGGGATTTATCACCCTAGGTGATGGCTGCATATTGATATTTAGCCCCCTTGGTACTATTTTGTTTTTTATATAATTCTCCAATGTTTTTACCTCCTACCAGGATCTAATATGTCCTTTATAAGTCGAGTACAGCTCATTAAATTGTGATTTCAATGACAGTAAATTAGGCACACTCATGTTTTGTTCAATAAGAGAGAAGGCCTGATTAGCATCCTCGAGCCATGACTCAGTATTAATAGGACCATTAAGGAAATCCTGCTGACAGGTGTGCTTTAAGGATTGTTGTATTAAAAAAGTATGTGTGAAGCCTAGAAATTTGCTGAAACTATTATTCTCACACTTCCTTTTGTATATTTTAAGGCCTCTGCGCGCTGTCAATTAATGGGGACAATTGTTACTTGGCATATCCAGGGAGTGCCACCATTGGAGAAGTCCAAGTCTTTGACACTGTTAACTTGGTGAGTGATGGGTATGTAAGTATGTCTTAAACTTTCACCTCTTCCCACATTCAGGTGGCATTGTACATCAGTGAATTGTCACAAGTGGGCATGCAGTACTGTACATTGGATGGACAGGACTCAGGCGCTGCAGGCACCAGCTGTGATTTATAGCCGTCATTCCCCTGCAATATATTGTTAAAATGTGCACATTAAAAACTAATTAAACCACTGTTTTATGTAGTTAAATTAAAATGTTTCCACTGTTTATACTTTACAGAGAGCAGCTAATATGATCCCTGCACATAATAGCCCTCTTGCAGCTTTGGCTTTTGATGCAAGTGGCACAAAGCTGGCAACAGCTTCAGAAAAGGTAATGGCTTTCTATTTTTACTCAAACTATGATACATTTTGTAATGAATATGGAGGGATCCCATTGACTTACAATTGGTCTGGCAGGGTTCCTTGCTGTTTACTGGATTGCACCGAGCTGAATGTTCCACTGTAGCAAAGAGCTAGCGTGAAATACCTGTACAAAAAGTATGGCAAGGATCAGCTCTGTTGGTTTCCATTTGGTCATGTTTCTGTTGTACGGATGTTGTTTGCCTGTAAAAGGAAGCATAATTAGCCATTTATAAGTTAAAACAGAGCTGTTTTATGATATCATATTGTCATTGTCTTTTGATGAATTCTGTATGTTAACATGGGCTAACCGTTCAGTCTTCTGTGAATCTGATAGACCTATGTAAAAATGTTTTGCTTACATGCCATTAATGTAGAAATAAAGTAAGTTTGTCATTCATGTATGGCTTGTCTGAGAGTGGCGACAGCTGAAACCTTCACTTGTGATGACAGAGGAGTGCTGCGGGCAGTCATTTAGAAAATGGAAAGGACCATGGGAAATCCCATTGCTTCCATTGTTATTGTTTAGTAGTTTTTTGTTTTTTTTTTGCTTTGTGGCAGCAGCTTATTTGTGTGAACCTGCTAACTGCTATTTCTGTAGGAAGAGCTACGTAAATGCAGCTGTCTCAATAAAGCTCTGTTCACATGACATTTGAGAAGGTTAAACCCCATGATTTTCTTAGAAATGTCCAGCAAAAGGCTTCAATAGATGTCACTACATAGACATACATTGGTAAAAGCCCTCTATCGCCTCCCATATCAAAAAAATGTATACTGCATATTTTTTGTAGATGGTGTGTATAGAAAAGCAATGTAAAAAATATGCAATAATGGCAAATACAAAAACAGAGACCCGCATAATGTAGAGAAAATGGGATAGGTATCCGGTGACCAATGCCGAATCCTAACCACCCAAAAAAAAAAAGCCTACTCAAAACTATTTAATTGAAAAAAGGAAAAAGAGTAGCATGGCATACATCAAATTTTATTAAGAAGTGATATTTAAAATTACAATATCGTATAAATACATAATACACAAATGTGACATGAGAACAAAGTAGGTCGGGTGATAGGACATCCTGCCTCGTCAGAATAGGCTTCAGTATATGCCATGGGAGTAACGGGAGGTTATATCCATCTATAGAATAGCCAAACAGCTTATACCAAGGTATAGGAGTAAATATATTCAAGTGAAGAAAGCGGCAACCTTCAAGAGACTTACTACATTGATATAGTGCCCATGAACCAAGGCAGGGTGTCACACACAGCTGTGAAAGTGAAAAGAACGCGCCCCAACGCACGTTTCGCCTGTAACCAGGAAGGCTTTCTCAAGAGGCGCTGTTTAGTGACTCATAAGGACCTTCTTAAATACAACCCTAGATGGTCACCTGACAGGTAATGTGACCATACAATGTCAGGTCCTATTGTGCCTGCAAAGACCTTCTTAAACACGCCCCTGAATGATCACCTGACCGGTCATGTGACCGTACAATGTCAGGTCCTATTGTGCCAGAATATTTGATGGCGCATGCGTAATGAGCACTGCCACATGAGTCCCAGCCCTCGGCGCGTGTCCTGGAGCAGGCGTGACTGCACACCAAAGACACGCAGAGGGCATATAGACAGGCGGGCACGTGCGTGCCGAGGACGCGCACCACCGCACAGGCGCACAGCAGCGAGGCATATAACAGGGGCTTAGTATAAACAAAATAAAAGAAGGTGCTGGTATCCCTGTTATAGCAAATATAAAAGTATGTATCTCCCAAAATGTAATAGTGCTGGGGTGAGACAGCAGTAGGGTATATATCTATGCAATAAAAAATCCACAGAAAAACCATTACTCATATTATGAAAATACATACATAATAAACCTCAAATAAAGAGGAGTTTGTATAGACAAATGCACGAAAATTCCCACCCCATCAATCAATAATGCAGCAGATGGGTAGATCTGAACAAAGTCCAAATATGAAGCTATACAGGACAAGTCCGAGGGTCCGCAGGAATGATCAGACCCAATAGCCAAATGGGATACAAAGGAAGGTCCAGATGAAAAATCACTTTATAAAACAGAAAAGGATAACGTTAAAAACAATGAAAAGAATAAAATCAAGTCAGACTATAAACAGCCCAGTCCAGAGTGGAAAAGGACAAAAAAAAATCAAAGATAACCGGAGAGCACATATTTTCAAAGGAGAGATGAAAAACCCAAACTTTAATTCACACCCCGCGGAGCCATGGTGTCCAGAATTGAAATCGATCTAGCCTCCCTCTGTGCCAGGAGTTGCCTGGCATTACCCCCCCGGGAGCCAAGATTAACTACACTGCTCAAAAAAATAAAGGGAACACTTAAATAACACATCCTAGATCTGAATGAATGAAATATTCTCATTGAATACTTTGTTCTGTACAAAGTTGAATGTGCTGACAACAAAATCACATTACAAATCATCAATGGAAATCAAATTTATTAACCAATGGAGGCCTGGGTTTGGAGTCTCCCCCAAAATTAAAGTGGAAAAACACACTACATGCTGATCCTCCACCTTTGATGTAATGTCCTTAAAACAAGTCAAAATTAGGCTCAGTATTGTGTGTGGCCTCCACGTGCCTGTATGACCTCCCTACAACGCCTGGGCATTCTCCTGATGAGGTTGCGGATGGTCTCCTGTGGGATCTCCTCCGAGACCTGGACTAAAGCATCCGCCAACTCCTTCACAGTCTGTGGCGCAACGTGACTTTGGTGGATGAAGTGAGACATGATGTCCCAGATGTGCTCAATCGGATTCAGGTCTGGGGAACGAGCGGGCCAGTCCATAGCTTCAATGCCTTCATCTTGCAGGAACTGGTGACACACTCCAGCCACATGGAGTCTGGCATTGTCCTGCATTAGGAGGAACCTGGGGCCAACCGCACCAGCATATGGTCTCACAAGGGGTCTGAGGATCTCATCTCGGTATCTAAGGGCTACCTCTGGCGAGCACATGGAGGGCTGTGGGGCCCTCCAAAGAAATGCCACCCCACACCATTACTGACCCACTGCCAAACCGGTCATGCTGAAGGATGTTGCAGGCAGCAGATTGCTCTCCACGGCGTCTCCAGACTCTGTCACGTCTGTCACATGTGCTCAGTGTGAACCTGCTTTCATCTGTGAAGAGCACAGGGCGCCAGTGGCGACTTTGCCAATCCAGGTGTTCTGCGGCAAATGCAAGCGTCCTGCACGGTGTTGGGCTGTGAGCACAACCCCCATCTGTGGACGTCGGGCCCTCAAACCACCCTCATGGAGTCGACTTCTAACCGTTTGTGCAGACACATGCACATTTGTGGCCTGCTGGATGTCATTTTGCAGGGCTCTGGCAGTACTCCTCCTATTCCTCCTTGCACAAAGGAGGAGGTAACGGTCCTGCTGCTGGGTTGTTGCCCTCCTTTGGCTCCGTCCACATCTCCTGGTATCTGCTCCATGTTCTGGACACTATGCTGACAGACACAGCTACCCTTCTTGCCACAGCTCGCACTGATGTGCCATCCTGGATGAACTGCACTACCTGAGCAACTTCTGTGGGTTGTACTGTAAACACCGCCTCACGCTACTGTACCTCTAGGGGTGAGAGCAATGGCAAAATTAAAAAGTGACCAAAACAACAGCCAAAAAGGATGAGAACAGAGAAATGGTCTGTGGTCACCACCTGCAGAACCACTCCTTTGTAGGGGGTATCTTGCTAATTGCCTATCATTTCTACCAGTTGTCTGTTCCATTTGCACATCAGCAGGAGGAATTGATTCACAATAAGTGCTGCTTCATAATTGGACAGGTAGATTTCACAGAAGTGTTATTGACTTGGAGTTACATTGTGTTGTTTAAGTGTTCCCTTTATTTTTTGAGCAGTGTACATCAATAGCACGTATCTTCAAGCTTTTAGGATCGCATTTATGAACTGCTTTAAAATGTCGTCGCATCGCCCCCCACTCATGATTATAAGTGGAGATAAAGTGTATTAAGTCCAGTGCACGTGTAGGTTGCCGGTGAGCGGGGTATAAAAGACGGTTACGAGGAGTGTTTCAGGCCCTCCCATAGCCATGGCCGATGCATGTATTACTATAGCCTCACTGTTTAAAACGTTCAGCCAGATCTGTGGCCTGTTTCTTAAATTTGAGATCGGTGGAACATACCCGCCTCATCCTGAGAAGCTGTCTAACCGGGATGGCCCAAATCGTCGAGGAGTTATGTGCCGAAGCGGCATGGAGCAATGAATTCACAGCAGTCTGCTTCCTATAGATGTCGATCTGGAGGACGGAGAGCGAGTCCACCTCCTGAGCAATGTCCAGGAACTCGATATTCGTAGGATAAGTGTGTGCCAAATTAATGCCCCATGAGTTGGTATTAAGCCGCTCCATGAAATTATCGAGCTCCGCCACCGTCCCCTCCAAAAGAAAAGTATATAGTCTATATACCTGAGCCAGGACACGACATGGTCAGCGCCCTGCTTGCCCTCTTCGCCAAAAAGGTCCCTCTCCCAGGCACCCAGGAAGAGGTTGACGTATGAGGTCGAGCAGACCGCCCCCATAGCCGTACCCCGCCGTTAATGGTAGACCGTATTTCTAAATAAAAAATAATTGTGGCAGAGGACGAAGTGGAGGAGCTCAAGGAGAAATTTCCGCGATGGGCCATCCAGGTTGGAGGTCCCCAGGAAGAGGCGGACTGCAGACAGACCCAGATCATGGCTGATACATGTATAGAGGCTCTCAACATCGGCCGTGACCATGAGAGTGCCCTCTTCCACAAGAACGTCGTCAACCCGAGTAAGGACATCCGTCCTGTCTTTGATGTATGACTGAAGAATTTCCACTAGTGGCCTAAGGTGGCTATCAATGTACTCACATATCGGGCCACACAGGCCACCTAGACCAGACACGATCGGACGTCCAGGTGGGCTCATGGCGTCCTTGTGGACCTTAGGCAATAAATAAAAAGTTGCTGTTTTTGGAAAGCGCACTGTAAGCGCCTCCACCGTCTTCTTTATGATTATCTCATGCTCACAAGCATTGGCCAGAACCCCCTGCAGAGCAGCAGAGGAGGAGGTAGTAGGGTTGGAAGATAACCTAGAGTAAGTGGAGGTATCTCTGAGCTGACGCTAGGCCTCCTTTTCATACATACTGCAGGGCCATAATACGATGTTCCCTCCCTTGTCCGCTGGTTTAATAACTTCTCTCAAGGACTGCAGCTGATGAATAGCCATTCGCTGGGCAGATGTAAGGTTATTATACCTTCTCCGACTAGGGAGACACTTCAGATCTTCTGACACGGGACAAGGGAGGGAACCTCGTAGATTTTGGGTTTCTTGTTTGTGGTAACCCACCTGCAGAAAGCGGTTCCTGCTACAATAGGAGATCCTCCAAATTTTGAACCGCCTCCCTCTCCGCTGGCGTTGGGGGATCCGACTCCCCACCCGACCTGGAATGCCATTTTTTAAGAATAAGTTTCCGAGCAAAAAGGTGGAGGTGCTTGAGGGCAGTAAAATAGTCATATGATTTGGAAGGGACAAAAGAAAGGCCCATACTAAGGACCTCCACCTGAGTCTCGGTTAGTATGTGATCAGATAAATTAATGACACGGAGAACATCCCTGGGGCCACGCATCTGAGGTTGGGTGTTATGTTTCTTCCCACTATAAGATCTCGTCTGAATACGGGATGGTTTTAGTGCCATTGATCCAGAGGAGGGAACCAAATTTCCCACAGGAGTCCGTTCTTCAGTAGACGAAGCAGATATTACAGAGGTGGATCTTGAACGAGAATGTGAGAGATTCCTAAACCTTGGTCGGGACCTCACTATGGGAGCTCTCAATCTATATACCCGCATGGACTGTTTGTCCTGAATATCACGTTGAAATTTCTTTATTTTGGTAGCGTGAATCTCGTTTACCCATTTTTGACATTCCGTGTCGATCTCGTCATTCAGACGTTTCAAATCTTCATTAGATAGCTTTTTTTGAATTTGAATCTGGAGCAGATCAATCTCTGTCTCCATTTCTTTTAATGATGTCTCATTGAATTCTTTTAAAAGTTTCAAAAATCCCAGAGAACAAGTATCTTTTAATGTCTCCCATCTATTTTTAAAAGATTAATTTTCAATCGAAAATTAAGGGAAAATTTGGTTTCGCAAACCTCTGGGAATCAAGGCTTGATGAATATATTAGGAATGCGTGACTACACCATGTTCTAGTCCTCTGTTTCAACAACGTCTTAAATTTCATAATGCTCTCCTGTACATCTCAATCATGACCCGGCCCATCAATACCCATGTCATTCGATAATTCATTAAGTTGCACGAGCCATGTATTGTCTCGTGCCTGGAAGTCCATCTTGGCTCTAAAGAGAACTGTGGAAACACAGAAAATAATTAATACAAAAACAGAGACCCGCATAATGTAGAGAAAATGGGATAGTTATTCGGTGATCAATGCCGAATTCTAACCACCAAAAAAGCCTACTCAAAACTATATAATTGAAAAAAGGAGAAAGAGAGTATCATGCATTCATCAAATTTTATTGAGAAGTGATATTTAAAATTACAATATCATATAAATACATAATACACAAATGTGACATGTGAACAAAGTAGGTCAGGTGATATTGTGGAGGTTTCACCAATTTAAGATACACCAGGTAACTGCTCTCCTCCAAATTAAAGATGTCCGAGCGCATGCAGAGAAGCTGATTAACCAAATCTGCTAATCTGGTTGAAAAACTTCACTCAGAGACTGAATCACGCAAATGGCATACTTTATTACGTAGACATGGAGTTAAATAGTATTCTCCTTCTAGGTGGGATTAGTAAAATTCCTTGCTTTTTCTGATAACTCTGCACACTGCAATTTGTTCATCCATGTATCTCTTGGCCTTAGTAACGCCTTAGGAATTCCGATGGGAGGGGGTGAGTTTGTCTCTCAGCGCCATATTTGCCAACTCGACATGAATCTGTTATCAGCCATGCACATGCGTACGTCATTCCCAGGAAATCATTTCTACAATAAGAATAGAAACTGTTAGTTATATATTCATTAACTATTAACATAATCCATATGCATATACACATTTGCATACATACATACACATAGATTATTCCATCATCCCTATATTAATTCATACTGATTAGGTAATCTATTAAAAGAAACTAATTGATTTTCTATAATAATATATATTTTACCTTGACAATATGACATCCTGCCTCGTCAGAATTGGCCTCAGTATATACCATGGGAGTAACGGGAGGTGATATCCATCTATAGAATAGCCAAACGCCTTATACCACGGTATAGGAGTAAATATATTCAAGTGAAGAAAGAAGCGGCAACCTTCAAGAGACTTACCACAAGGACCTTCTTAAATACACCCCTAGATGGTCACCTGACAGGTCATGTGACCATACAATTTCAGGTCCTATTGTGCCAGCAAAGACCATCTAGGAGTGTATTTAAGAAGGTCCTTGTGAGTCACTAAACAGCGCTTCTTGAGAAAGCCTTCCTGGTTACAGGCGAAACGTGCTTTGGGGCGCGTTCTTTTCACTTTCACAGCTGTGTGTGACACCCTGCCTCGGTTCATGGGCACTATATCAATGTGGTAAGTCTCTTGAAGGTTGCTGCTTCTTTCTTCACTTGAATATATTTACTCCTATACCTTGGTATAAGGCGTTTGGCTATTCTATAGATTGATATCATCTCCCGTTACTCTTATGGTATATTCTGAGGCCTATTCTGACGAGGCAGGATGTTATATCACTCGACCTACTTTGTTATCATGTCACATTTGTGTATTATGTATTTATATGATATTGTCATTTTAAATATCACTTCTTAATAAAATTTGAGGTATGCCATGCTACTCTTTCTCCTTTTCAATAATGACAGCAGGAATTACTAAACCCTTACAATGTATGTGTAATGAAGTCATGTACATTATATGATTTTTGACTGGCATGTTTCTTTCAAACTTCTAAATCTGTTTTTGTTGTGGACCCACTTTTTATAATTGTAGGATTTCTGCCACAAATGATCACTAGATCCTCCTTATTACATACTAACCCCATACCACCATTCTGAGAGGTTGTCAGTTCATTACCTTTCTGGTCAACGGTTTGTAGTGTGAATTTAGTTTTCTTTAAAGTTGTCTTAAAGTAAAATGTCATAATATCTTTGTCAGAAGATTTAGTTTGTTACGACAGGAAAGCATCATTGTCCTGCAGATCATTTTTGACCCCCTTAGTGCTGTGTAGCCATCTTCTACTTGTATGCATTCTCTGAAATGATACTTTCCTCTACAGGGCACAGTGATCCGTGTTTTTTCCATTCCAGAAGGTCAGAAGTTGTTTGAGCTAAGGCGGGGAATGAAACGGTGAATAGAATAATATTATTTTAATATTCTAAATAGTTGCAAGAACATTATTTTATATATTTGCTGAAAATGGTAGGGTGCACATGGCGTCTTTTTCAGATTCTGTCTGGAGCTCATCTGAAAAAGTGCTCAGTAAACTATAAGAATAATAGAGCATATGCACACTAGTGTCAAGAAGCCACCACTATTTATTTTTTATGTATAATGTTGAAAAAAGGTACCAGCTGCAAAGCTGTCACAAAAATGACAAAATAGATAACAAAGAAGGCATTTCAAACACCGCAAGCATTTTCTTGAAGTGTCTTCTACTTCAACAACTATAATACACACAGTGCACATTATCCTAAGGCCTCAAGTCGATGGCCATTTTTGTGGTATTTGTTTCATGGATATAGCACATACCCATTATAGTCCTCATTCTTTTGGCCACTTCTCATGTGCCGTTAATGTGTCATCTGAGTGCTGTCTGTTTTTTGCTGATTAATGGATAGGAGAAGCATGAAAAATTGTATTCATTTTTTTGCATTTAAGAAAACGAAAAGTGAATTCCTCACCGATGTTCAAAATGGACAAACAGACCAAAAATGGATGAAAATCAGATCTAGTGCTCTGTTGAAAATAGTTTGGGCTTTTATTTTTGTGCATGAGAAAAGACAAATAGATGTCTGAATGAGACCCAAGTAAAAAGATTTACACACTTGATATGGAATTTTTGGAAGCCTGGATGCAGAGTATTTGGGCCCCACATGTTACAAGGTTCCCCACTTTCCTGAACCAGAGCCATTGAGTGAAAGCTACCTCTCCCATCTCCTTTTGTTTCACTGCTCTTCAGATGTGTTTCTATTGTTTGTTTATTATAGGAAAAATTGCACATGCTTGAATCACAATGAATGTAATTCTTCTAAATTATATTCTATGTGTGGTGATGACTTTTTTCTTGGCCCAACCGAATACTTGTAGGAAAACTAGCACAGAAGCCATTCAGAGCACTTCAAATTTGATTACATCAACTTTGTTTTTATTCACAATGTTCTACCGTTTACAACCATATACCACTTTTTCAAGAATTTCTCCCTTCTTGAAGTAGAACGTATTAATACGTGCTGTGTCTGATGGGAGTGCATGGAGCTGGCTCAGGAGCGGAGTCTGCACCATAAATGGTCATTGTGGACTGTCTTTACATCCAGTACCTGGCTATAGCTTCCAAATTTGTTTTGGTTTTGCTTTTTTTTTTCTTTTAAAGCAGTGTTTACCTGTCAGGGATCGCCACAGCGACGACACCGGGGAGATCACGCAATATCTCGCCGTTGCCGTCACGCTGTCAGTATTTCGTCCAGAATACACAATCCAAACTACTCGCTACGTGGGTATCGGCAAGCGACCAGTGAGCGTATGGCGTCACACCTTTGGTTTTCCAAAGCATGGAATCCGTGTTTAAGCCCTTCGTTCGGTCACTGTGACCTTCACGATAGCCCGATTATTAATATTATTCGCTGCCACCACCGGCCGAGTTTGAAATATAATAAAGGCCTGGCCGGACGCCTGTGTTTTGGTAGCGTATATGACTTCAGGGAAGGGAACGATTACAGGACAAAAGAAACAGAACTATTAAACTTTATATTTAATCCAAAAGGGAGGCAGTGTTTAAGAAAAATATATACAGGGATGTTACACAGGAGACATTAAAATACATGAGCAGTTACACAAATAAAACGGTAAAAAAAGAGAAACTTAGACGATAAAGACCGCTGCGACGATTCAATATAGGTGGAGGGGAGACACTCCGTTTAAACGGTTATCGAACAGGGTCCTCCGCTATGATAGACATATACTCCCGGGCAAAGAACACGGCTTCAGTCTCAACAAACTATTTTATGCTGAAGGGAGAGACCACCCCTGTGATGTTATCACAGGGGGGTCTCTCCCTTCAGCATAAAATAGCTTGGCTCCACCCTTCAGATTTGTATTAAAAACCTGTTTTTTTGGGATAACTCATCGCATGTTCCCAGAAGCCCAAAAGTGATATCATATTTTCTATTATGATTTTACCTTCATTTAGAGACTACACATCGCATAGTTGCAGTCTGCTTTCCTGGTGTTTTTGTGCTACAGCTCTATGTAGAGTTTTTTTAGCGCCAGAAAAAAATTCCTACCATCTCTAGCTGGTTCTACCCCTAAAAATATGGGTCCCATTATCATCGAAATTATGAAACTTCAGTTATTCCATATTTCATATCGGAATCGAAGTGTCTGGAGATTTCTTTTTGAAGCTCAGGAAGCAAGCTCCAACAGATGCACGCAAATTATTGCAATCCTGCCACTAATTACCACCTGCGTCTTTCCCGCCCCCTGGTGGTGGGCGGGAGTGAAGTATCGCCACGTGGCTGCCTTGGTTCCTGCAGGCCTCTCTGCGGTAGCTGTCAGGGGTGCGGTCTGGCCGTGTGTGCATGCAGGCAGGAGGTTGTGGCCATGATGCCTGCCTGGACTCATGATTTAGCTCAGTCTGTAGCCGAACTAACCAGGGTGACCTGGATACTCGTTACAGTTGTGAAACGATTGTTGGTGATTACTCCCGCCCCATGAGCTCTCATCTCAGCTGTGAGTGAGTCAGATCCTTCTGCCACCCCGTACAAATATGGCCGGTCACGAAAGTGGTCCAGGCGGCTGCGGGGTAGTTCCTTATCTTGGTCACCTTCACAGGGGAGGTGCCCATATTCCTTTTCCTAGGTGATTTGTTCCACTCAGCACTCAGAATCCAGTTCAGAATACGTCCTGGATCCATATCAGTTGGGAAATGGTGGGTGGTTTGGTGTTGGCAATGGACGACTGTCAGGGAGTGACCGCAGCGTCACCCTCTTCCTTTATTAAAACCTGTTTCTTTAGAAGGGGTAAGCGCATGGCTAGATCTTTTTGTAACCATGTGGAGTTTAGAGATGTTACACAAAACATGGGAACACCCAGACAAGCGCTTTCAGAAGCATAGCCGTATGGAGGTCTTATACCCCTTCCCAGCAGAGCTGGTGGCTGCTTGGTCTACTCCACTGGTGGTGGATACTCCAGTGTCTCGCTTATCTAAAGTGACCACTCTACCTTTTGCCGAGATTGCGTCACTTAAGGATCCCACGGACAGACGTAAAGAGTCTGTGGCGAGGTCCGCTTTTGAGGCATCAGGTTTTGGCCTTTGATCAGCTTTTTCTGCCACTTAGGTTTCCAAGGCGGTAACAGCATGGGCTAGGCATTTGCGATGAAGTTTGTTGCCCGATTCCAAAGATCTGGGATTAGCCGAGGTCGCCGATCAGATTGCGCAGGCAGGTAAAGTATCTCTGTGCAGCATCCTTAGATGTGGCGGAGTGCTCTGCCCAGGTGGCAAGTGATTGCGTCGCAATTCGACGTATGGAGGTCAGACTTGGACTCAAAGAAATCTTTGAAGGGATTACCATTCCAAGGAGAAATTCAAGCTTGATGTTTCATCTGTTCCTCCACTTATCACTTGGCCTCCTGATGAATCGGATGAATCGTCAAGGGGACACACGTTGAGGCATACTGGTGAAACGATAAATAACCATGATCTATCCTATTTTGAATTAATCAGAGGAACTGTTGCATTGCTACCTTTACTTTGGGTTGTTTATACCTGTTTCCTGTTTCTGCTCGCTGTGGCTACAGTATATCAGTGGACCCACACCATGGTGCTTTTGCATAAGATAGGTGGAGGTAAGGTTATTTAGGGACAGCCACCATTGAGCGGGGCACCATTTATCCTTTAATTTTTTTAGGGTCCCAACCTCCGCTGTAAGGTAGCAATTATCAAAGAGTATCATGGTAGGGACAGAGACTGTGGGGCCTCCTAGGCTTTATCCTGATCACACTATAGGGTCCATGGTCCTCCTCTAACTAGTTTTTAATAGTCTGTTTTTTCTTGTGTTGGACAATGGTTTTAATGCATATCGAATAAATATTCGGTTTCAAGGGTTCTTTATATTTTTACTTTTGATGACCCTTACATATTCTATTTTTCTATTAGGGAGAGACTTCTCCCAATCAATAAGCTATAGCTCAGAGCTGTCCGTCTGGCTCTTTTACATTGGCAGCACTTAGTCCAGGGGTTGCCGATTAGAGTTCAATAAGACATTGCTACTGCTGTGGCCTATATCAACCAACGGGGAAGGGGGATGGAGGTACACGAAACCCATTAGCCATGGCGGAGGTCTCAGGTATTCTGGAGTGGGCAGAGGACAAAGTTTCTCTTTATCTGCAATTCATATACCAGGGGTACAATTGGGAAGCAGACTTTTTAAGTCGCCATAAGCTACCCGCAGGAGAGTGGGCTCTTCATCTAGAGGTGTTCAGGCAGATTTGTCAGCCGTGGGTTACGATGGATGTAGATCTATTGGCACCCAGACTAAATCTCAAGGTGACAAAATTTGTGACCAGGACCCCCAGGCGTTCGCAGTCGACGCCCTGGTAATCCCTTGGTCCCAGTTCACGCCACCCTATCTTTTTCCACCTTTACCACTTCTACCCAGACTTCTCAAGAAGATCAGGGCAGAAGGTGTTCCAGTCATTCTCATTGCTCCAGAATGACCTCGGAGGGCCTGGTATTCGGATGTGATCAATCTCAAGGTGGATGTCCCATAAGTTCTTTCAGCCAAATTAACAGGCGTTCAAATTGACAGCATGGCTGTTGAAGCCGCGATTTTGAGGACAACATGTCTGTCTGAATCACACATCCAGATTATGATTAGAGCTCGGAAGCCATCCTCATTGCGAGTCTACCATCACACTTGGAGGGCTTATTTTTGTTGGTGATTCTACCAGTAGTGATGAGTGAGCACTAAAATGCTCGGGTACTCGTTGTTCGGGTCGAGCAAATTGGACCGAGTAACGAGCCCAACGTAAGTCTATGAGAAACTCGAGTATTTTTCTGGCGGCTCCCCCTAGCGGTCTGCAGAGGGCCTAAAAATTACCCAAATCGATGGGAACCGTGCTTAAATGATATGGGAACTGCATGAGGAAGACCCCTGGAAACATTTATGACTCCCAGGTCACTGCTGTCAACAACGTTGTTAGCTTTATTACGCCACTTTTACAGACTCGCAATAAAACTTACAAAAACTAAACCAAAATGGATTTTCCTGGGAAGTATGTTAAGGAACATCCTTTCCAGAGTAATGACTTGTATATAAGGCAAAATAAATATACAAAAACAAAAATGCTCCTCCACACCTTGGGCTATGTTCACACACAGCATTTTTGATGCGTTTTTGCACTTCTTCAGTGCTTTCAACCAAGACAAATGCATTCACCAGGAGATGTCATGTTAACATTTTACAACTTTATCTAGCCATGTGGTGTGTGACACGTCATCAGCAGACACATCCTGTTTCATTTATGATGGAGGAACTCTGAAAGTCACAAAACCTATTTTTATAGGGCCATCAGGCTGCCCTTACTATTCTTAAAGACCCATCAGCCGGCTATGCTTTGTTGTTCCCATTATTAGGAAGTGTGTCTCCCATATTGTTTGCCTATGCAGTGAAGCAACGGTTGCCAAAAATTTGGAGGAACTCCAATTCCCCTTGCAAGAGAAGTAGAGGTCGTAGGGCCTCCTGCAAAGAATGCTCTCATTATTAGGAAGTGTGTCTCCCATACTATTTGCCTATTCAATGAAGCAACGGCTGCCAAAAATTTTGGAGGAACTCCAATGTCCCTTGCAAGGGACGTAGAGGTCGGAGGGCTTCCAGCAAAAAATTCTCCCATCATTGGGAAGTGTGTCTCCCATACTGTTTGCCTATGCAGTGAAGCAATGGCTGCCAAAAATTTGGAGGAACTCCAATGTCCCTTGCAAGAGACGTAGATATGTTGATATGGTACATATGATGTTGTTATGGTGGTGGAGGATGAGGATGCAGAGAAGGAGGAGGACAAGAGCAAATAGACAAAATCAGGAAGCTTATACCCATGTCTGGGTGTGAAGACAGAGGTGCATGGGAATAGAGTTAGACCTGACAAAAAAAAGACACTGTATTTGAGTTTGTTACGCTGCTATCATTTGTAGGTGTTGAGAAGTCTGGCCCAATCCAGCCCTTGTTCATTTTTATCAGCATTTTCAGTTGACAGGCGGCTGTGCCTATTGGATATAATTCCACCCTGCTAGCGGCAGGGCAGGCCAGGACCTCCAAGGCGTAGAGAGCCAGTTCATGCTACGTGTCTAGCTTGCTTACCCAATAATTATAAGGCACAGAGGAATCACTTAGGACGTTGGTACGGTCAGCAAGGTACTCCTTCACCATCTTCCAAAACGTTTCTCTCCTGGAGAGCGTACCCCGCGCATCAGGGCTTGTGCGATGGGAGGGTCTGAGAAAGCTGTCCCAGAACTTTGACAGTGTTCCTCTGTTTCTGCTGGATTGCATTTGTGTCTCTCTTGCCTGTACTCCTTGGTTGTCCAACGAACTGTGACCTCTGCCGCCAGTGTTTTTCAGATGGGAATTTTTTAAATAATTCTGCAACAAGGGCCTTCTCGTACTGCACCATTTTATTAGGCCTGTCCGGCGCAGGAATAAGAGACAGAAAGTTCTCCTTGTAGCGTGGGTCTAGAAGTGTCACCAACCAATAATGACTGTCACCCAAAATTTGGACAACGCGAGGGTCACAGGAAAGGCAGCGTAACCTCAGCCATGTGTGCCAGACCGCAAAGTGGCAAGACTTCCGTGTCCTCACCAAGAGGACTACTGACCATGCTCTCATCCTCCTCCTCCCTGTCCTCAGGCCACATGACAGTTGTGCAGGTAGTACCATTTATAGCGCAGGAAACTAGCTCCTGTTCTTCCTCCTCCTCTTCCTCATTGTCACCCAATCCATGTTGGGATGAGATGAGGCTGGGCTGTGTGTAATCACCCTGTATGGTTCCTTGCTCCATCTCATCATGCTCATTGTGAGCAGAGAGCGTTTCAGAAGACAAAGAAGCAGGATGGTGACGCTAATTATGGCATCATCGCCGCTCACCATCTTGGTGGAGTCCTCAAAGTTTTGGAGGATGGTACATGTGTCTGACATCCATGTGTGGAGTCTGACCTGAATACTGACGGCCTTGTTGATGCTGGTCGTCAACAACTGGCCCTCTTCTGCTCACAAATCCTTCCCAACATCTGCAATGTAGAGTTCCGATGCGTGGGGACATCGCAGATCAATCGGTGAGCTGGAAGCTGCAAACGCTGCTGAAGCACGGCGATGGCGACGGAAGCTGTAGCTGACTTTCTAAAATGGGCACACAGGCGGCCTACTTTGACAAGCAGATACGACAGATCCTTGTAGGTTTGGATAAACCGCTGAACCATGAGGGTAAGCGCATGGGCCAGGCATGGTACGTGTGTGAGCTCGCCTCGCTTCAAAGCCGCCACCAGGTTCCAGCCATTGTCACACACGACCATGCCTGGCTGTAGGTTCAGCGGTGTTAGACACAGATGTGCCTGCTGTTTCAGAGCTCTCCACAACTCTTCAGCGTTGTGCGTTTTGTCACCTAAGTATATTAGCTTCAGCGCAGCCTGTTGCCGCTTGGCCGAGGCAGTACTGCAGTGCTTCCAGCTTGGGACTGATGTGGTCATTTTGGAGATGGAGGCTGAAGAGGAGGAGGAGGTGCAGGAGCTGTAGAATGTGGGGGCAACCCTGATTGACCCAGGGCCCGCAATCCTCGGCGTCTGGAGGATGTGTTCTGTCCCATGGTCCGAGTGGGTCCCGGCTTCCACTATATTAACCCAGTTTGCCGTCAGTGAGAAGTACCGTCCCTGCCCACAAGCATTTGTCCACGTGTCCGTGGTTAGGTGGACTTTCCCAGTAACTGCTTTGTTGGGGGGTATGTCTAATGTTATGGGACACGTGCTCGTGTAATTCGGGGACAGCACACGGGGAGAAATAGTGGTGGCTGGGGACCGAGTACCGAGGGACAGCTGCCACCATCAGGCTGCGGAAAGCTTCTGTCTCCACGAGCCTAAAAGGCAACATTTCGAGTGCAAGCATTTGCGAAATGTGTGAATTTAGTAGTGTGGCCTGTGGGGCGTTGGCTGCGTATTTGGGCTTGCGTTCCAAGGACTGGGGTAGGGACAACTGAATGCTGCGCTGGGACAAGGACGTAAACATGCTTGCTGATGGTGCTAGTTGAGAGTGTGCAACGACAGGTGCAGGGTGGGAGGCATCTTGGCACGCGCCATGGACAGGGGATTGGCGTGCACACACAACAGCGGAACAAGCAGTGATGTGACCTGCAGACTCTGTTGATGGACACTGTTGTTCGGCCCACTGAGTCGGGTGCTTTGCTGCCATGTGCCTGATCATGCTGGTGGTGGTCAGGCTGCTAGTTTTGCTGGCCTGGCAGGTGGCGCAAATGGCCTTTTTGGGGTTATCTGCAGAGTCTTTAAAAAATAACCAGACTCGGGGAGACCTAACAGTTGTACTGGCAACTTCTGTCCTGTTGACTTTACGAGGAACGATTGCCTGCCTTGTGTCTGCGGCCACCACGCTGCTTCTTCCTACCTGTTGTACTACTATGCCTTCCTCCCCCTGTGTGCTGCTGTCATCGCTCTATATGTCCCCCTGCCAGGTTGGGTCAGTTACCATATCATCCACCACCTCGTCTTCCTCTTCTGCACCCTGGTCCTCCTTCTGACTTTCTGGCAATTGTTTCTCATCATCATCATCCTCATCATCCACCTCTTGCGACACTAATTGCACTTTCCCACCATCGCCTTCGTGTGACCGTGACTGCTCCAATATTTGGGCATCGCTGCACGCGTTCTCCTCTTGACTCTCTTGAAGCTGGCCAGGCGAGAGGCCTGAATCTACAAATGGAAAAGTGAACAGCTCTTCTGAGTGTCCAAGTGTGGGATCAGTTGTCTCCGGGCACTCGGCATAGTGGGAAGGAGGAAGGAGGATCAGGCTGAGGAATATGCGGTCCAGACTCACGGCAACTGAGACTTGACCGTGTGGAAGACAGGGTGGTGGTGGTTAAGTGACTGGAAGCATTATCTGCTATCCAACCAATAACCTTTTGACACTGCTCTGTGTTCAATAGTGGTGTTCTGCAGTCGCCTATTAATTGGGACTGGAAAGTCGAGCGACAAGGTGTGGGTGTTTGTTGTGGCACAATTTCAGCTTGGCCACGTCCTTGACCTCTGCATGCACCATCACGTCCACTTCTCCGTCTCTTGCCACGCACCTTAACCATTTTTAATGGAGGACAATATTTTCCACTTTCACGAGAAATGGCTGATTTTGGAGCGCAGTTATATGTGATATGTCCGATAGAGAACCACAATTTTAAATAGCAGGCCTGTAATTTGCTAATACTATTCTTCACAGACACCTAGTGTGAATAGCTTGACGGACACACTGCAACAGAATGGAAATGGAAGAAATGTCTGATTTTGGAACACTCTTATAGGTGTTATGTCTGACAGAGAACCACGGTTTTAAATAGTAGGCCTGTAATTTACTGATATTATTCTACACAGAGACCTAGTGTGAATAGCTTCACCGACACACTGCAACGGAATGAAAAATGAGGCCAATATTTTCCACATTCAGTTCAAATGTCTGGATTTTTAAGGCTGAAATATGCAACAGATCTGGCTTTATTATGCAGTGAGACAAAGCAAATGGAGCAGAAAAATGGTGTACGCTGGATTGCTTTTTAAGCAAATAAGCAGGATTAAGATAAAAAAAATTTGCCTTTCTATGTCTAGAAATATCTGTAATTATTACAGCAGCAGCAGATAGGACATTCAATGGACCCTATTGTGCTGTATCATACACTGCAGTCTGCCGCATACACTGTCTGCCTGCCTAGCACTGATTATATGCAGCTGGATTAGTCTTCAGAAGGACTGTTAGTTCAGATAATATATATGTTGTGGAATACCTAAACTAACAGGACGTTCAATGGACTCTCTTGTGCTGTATCATGCACTGCCATCTGCCACATACACTGCCTAACTCCTGCTATCACCACTGAATATATGGATTAGTCCTCAGAATGACTGTTAGTTCAGATGGATATATATATATATATCTATGTTGTGGAATACCTATACTAACTATACACAAGCAAATCTCTCTCTGACGAAGCAGCACCTTTCCCTACTCTGCCTGATTCCGGGGTAGACTGTGATGAGCATGGCTGTGCCCGGTCTTATATACACATGATGATGCTGTGCGGCCAGCCAATCACTTGTAATGCCCACAACCAACATGGTTACGGCATTACAGTGCATGGCAGGCAATCCCTGCGTCTTCATTGGCTCTCTAAAGAGCGCCAAACATGCAGGGAGGGGACCCGCGTTCCCGCCCGAGCAACCCGGAAATACTCGCCGAGCTCCTCGAGCACAGTGATGCTTGGGCTAGTACCGAGCAGTGGGGAGCTCCTTCGCTCATCACCATCTACCAGTACTTTGCCTACAGCTTTTTCCTTGCCAATGCTGCTCTCCTTTTTATAATCCGGATTGGGAGCAGGACTGGCGCTTAACTCTCTCAGGGGTCAGGTGTCCTTCCTGGTTATTTGGCTTCAGAGGGATTTAGCATCTATACCCCAAGTTAACACTTTTCTCCAGGGGGTGGCACATGTCAAACTCCTCTGGACCCTTGGGATCTGAATCTTGTTTTGGAGGCTCTTTAGTCTCCACCTTTTGAGCTGATCAGCGAGAGCTCTATGTTCTTTATTTCTTATAAGCTTTCTTTCCTTATAGCCATCACTTCTATTAGGAGAGTCTCGGAGCTTGCAGCTCTGTATTGTTGAGCCCCTTACCTTTTTATTCATCAGGATAAAGCAGTGTTGAGGCCAGTACTGTCTTTTCCCCCAAAGGTAATTTTGAGTTTTCACCTTAATGAAGGTATTGTTTTACCTTCCTTTTGTCCAGCACCATATCAACCTATTGAGAAGGCTCTGCACAGGTTGGTCATTGTTAGAGCCGTAAGATATTATTTATCGGCCACTGCCTTTTAGGTGTTCTGATTCCTTGTTTGTTATACCGGAGGGCCCACGTAAGGGTCCAGCTGCTTCTAAAGTGACCATTGACCGCTGGATCAAGACTGCTATTATCCAGGCCTACAGGGCTA
The DNA here is from genome assembly GCF_046119375.1 of Phyllobates terribilis. Classification (NCBI taxonomy): domain Eukaryota; kingdom Metazoa; phylum Chordata; class Amphibia; order Anura; family Dendrobatidae; genus Phyllobates; species Phyllobates terribilis. The sequence goes on along the minus strand of NW_027362769.1, from coordinate 279,254,753 downwards.
AGTCCAGGGTGGCGCCATTTAAGGATTAGGGCGCACTCTACTCATGCAGTGGAGGCTTCCTGGGTGGTTCATCATCAAGTATCTGTTTTGCACCTCTGTAAAGCAGCTACTTGGGCATCAGTGCATACATTTTCTAAGTTTTAAAGGGTGCACTATTTTGCCTCGGCAGATGCAATCCTTGGTAGGAAGATACTGCAGGCGGCAGTAGCTCAAACATCCGCTTAAGTTACGGTGGAAAACCAAGTGGTAACTGTAGGAGATTTAATACTATCCCACCCTAGGGACAGATTTAGGATATCCCATGTTTCTGTGTCCCCCAAGAAGACGAACAAGAAAAAATAGATTTTTAATTACCAAAAAATCTGCTTCTCGTAGTCTTCATTGAGGGACACAGCCCCTCCCCTGGTTGGGCATACAGTTATGTTTCTTCTTGCCTTAATTCTTTTCTGCTCTCCTCCTACTGCTTTTTCAGAAAACTGAAGAAGCCTGTCTCTAGCAGGCAGGGTATAGTCTGCTGGGAAAGAACCATTTTTTTTTTTAATCAGATCATTTTTTGGGATGAGACAATTTTTTTAAATGCAATAATAGTGTCAGTCTCCTGGTGGCAGCAGACACTCCCATGGTTCTGTGTCCCCCAATGAAAACTACCAGAACCAGATTTTACGGTAAGTAAAAAAAAAAAATCTATTTTTTGAAAAAACGGCAGCAAGGAGTCCAATAAGTGATACATGCTGTAATCGGGGTCTCTTACCCTACTTCATGCTGCTCTCAGATGGTGTAGCAAAATCCTGGTTACTGATTGGCCTTAACAGAAAAAAAATTATTCTTCGAAACAAACAAAATCAGACATAAACCACTAATTTACGTAAATAGCAGTTCAGAAAAGAGGAATGATCTTCTCACAATCACTTGAGTCACAAGGCTTCTGAAGGTGACCTAGCACCTATGGATTCAACTTTTTTCCAGCACATCCCACAAATGTTTGATTGAATTGAGATCTGAGGAATATGGTGCACAACCCATTCCTGTCTCACATGGAAAAGTAATTCCCTAATTAAAAATATAAACTTTATTAATATTGATTAAAAGCTAAAACAAATGTTAACAATACCCCAAAACTCAAAGGAAGGGGCAGGGCCAGCGTCAGCACACTGCGCACCTGGGCAAGTGCCGGGACCCTGGACCATCAGAGGGGCCCACTCGCTGTCGGGACCCAGGACGCTTCCCAGGCATCTGTGCAGGACCGCCGACACTGCTTGATTTCCAGCATATATATATGTTTGTGTTTTTAAAAATGTGTTCAAATGTGTACGTATCTGTGCATATGTTTGTGTACGTGTCTGCGTATTGTATGTGTGCATATCTGTGTACCGTGCGTGTGCATGCCTGCACACTGTGTGCATGTGCGCGCGCACATCTGCGTACTGTGTGTGTGCGCGCGTTTGCATATGTGAAGGATGAGGGGGCAGGCTGGGCCCTATGTTGTAAACCTATGTTTCTCCGCCATATCGGTGCATCATGAATGGTGGTATGTGTTAAAGGGGCCCACGGAGACTCTCGCCCGGGGGCCAATGAAAACCTGAAGCCGGCCCTGGAAAGGGGACAGTGACTCATTATCCCGGCACCATAGCCGAATCCAAATCTCCATTGGTATGGAGTAAGGTGAGCAGAGTAGACTTTAGGATTTATTTAGGGTTGCAGTTGAGGGACAGCATTATCTTTGCTCCTCTCCCACCCCCTACTACCACCCTACTGTCTACTCTGGTCACCTACACCATACCAATGGAGATTTGGTTGCCGTTATTGTGCTGGGTATAATGAGTCTTTGTCCCCTACCCCTTCCTTTGAATTTGTGTTTTAGGGTATTGTTAGCATTTTGTTTTAGTTTTTAATCAATATTAATAAAGTTTATATTTTTAATTAGGAGATTATTTTTCTATGTGAGATAATTTTTGAAATCCTTCAGATACAATTTTTCTAGTTAACCCAACCCATTCCTGTACAACCATTTGGGGGAGGGGTGGGGGGGGGAATGCATGAATATATAAATATGTACATAATGAAGATAATAGAATGATCACACTGTGATTTATTTTGTTTTATCTAATCTATGGCTTTAGTTGTGTGACAATATTTTCACTGGCGTTCAGCATGGATGGCACATTTCTTTCTGCCTCAAGTAACACAGAAACCGTGCATATTTTCAAGTTGGAGACCGTTAAAGAAAAGTATGTAAATGCTTGTTTCTAATTTTTTATTTTTATTTATATGTATAAAAATATTTCAACCCACCACAATATTGACAAGGTTTTAGGGGGAATTTAGCAGTGTGAAATTCACTAATAGATGTAAGCCTGTTATTGACTGTTACACAACTTTAGGTTGTTGGTGCAGCACACTCTGATTTCTACACCAGCTATAGATTTCTGCATGCAACAATGTCCTCTATTCTCTGGTGTAAATGATAGGGAATCTAGCCCTGCCATCTTTTAATAAAAATGTCTGACAACTGTAAAAATGTCAAAGGTTGCAATGTTCATGCACAACTTTGTGTTGTGCAACAATGTGTGACTTTTATGCACCAGGAAACTGGCTAAATGACTTTGATCAAATCCCTCCTTGTTGAATCTTCACAGCATGCATTCGACATGTTTCATTGAGGCTGAAGTGTAAATCTGTATGCAGTGAATGCCCCCAATGGTAAAAAAAAAAAATATATGAATAAAAAGTACAATTACTAATCTTGAAACAAAAGATATTTATTTTAGAAGAGAGCCCACCAAATATAACATATATAGTATGTGGTACCCCATATACAAACAATAAAACAATATGATCTGATTTCCTCCAAATTGACATGAATAAAGTAAGGTTAGAAATCAAAGAAAATAATCTGTAAGAGACAAATAAGTATTTAGGTCATTCAAGCTAAACACCAACTATCCCTCCCTACATGAGACATATATTCAATGTCTACATTACACAAGTGATGTTTTTCCAATTTTTAACTGAATTTTTATTGAGTTTTCAAAATAAAGTTACAGAATAAGAAAAGAAAACTTAGGATAGTAGCATACAATACGTAACCGTATAACTTGACAATATCCCGTCAATATAGGATGGACTAAACACTGAAGAATCCACATCTAAATCAAATTTGGAGAAGTACATTGACAAGCCAATGACACAGAAGAGGGAATAGAGAATATTTCTTACTCTGCACAGATTACATGAACTACTTTTCATAACCATGACTATGAACAAGCTCTTTGAACCCAGTATGTGTCCCAGAGAGTCCAGGCTATTTAAATTGCTCAGCTGTCTTATTTAATAAGACTGTAAGGAGCTCCATGCTTCGTACATCTTGTATATGCCTGTTGTGAAGACCCGGGGTCCTCCGTGGGCGTAACGCTACTCAGACAACACAGAGTGAGGGTAAAACAGCGTGGCAATAGTTTATTGAACCACAAAGCAGAAAATAAACACATAGAACAGTCCCATCAAATGCCCAAGATGGTAGAACATTACACAGTCTCACCCTTCCGCTCCGCCCGCCTGGGATAGAACAGCCGCAACTTTGGAGACTTCCAGGGCTGACTACCTCAGCCAGTGGCCCCCCACTTCTGGTGGGCCCCCACAGAGAGGAGGTAGCGGCAAGCTTAGGAAGCTAGCAGTCCATCGAGGTACAAGACCAGGAGACCCGAGGGTCCAAATCTGGCCTGTCCGAGAGTTTCCATGGGGCTAGGCGACCGGTGGGTCCATCCTGGCAACTCCAAATTTCTCCATGGGTTCTAGGCGACCAGTGAGTCCCTCCTAGCAACCCCAAAACATATACATGGAGCCAGGTGTCTTCTTCGTCCTCTCCTGGACTCCCCAAAATTTATCCATGTCTCTCTGATGGTTAATGGAGCACATCTGAACCTTTCCAGTCAGGGCCTGTACCCTTAGGCTAGAATAATATAGAATTCAAATCTGTGTCTTTTTGGTAATGCCATGCAATCCATCTGCTGTCCTGGAGGATGTCTCTCATTCTCCTTCCAAAGTCTGTCTGAATCTCTTTCCAAAGAGAGTAGTCTGTGTTAATCAACTAAAGAAGAACAGAGATTAAAGAGTCAACATAAAAATAAAGGAATGCTGCTCTTGCCATCAGAAAGTATGTCTGGCATAATTAAGATTTTACTCTGTATCGTCACACCTGTGTAATTCAATATTTCATGGGGGTTGTACTAACTGCCATTTACATGCCATTAGAACTCTAGCAGCAGTGGTCATATGTAATAAAAGCTGGTGAGATTTACAACCGATCTGAAATGGTGGGTTATTGACCAGGGAAAATTTGGGATCCAGGCGTATCAGAAGACCCATGACGACATGTTTTTCCTTTCTTAATGTTAATTACTTTGAACCTTTTGCACACTCAAGAAATGTCAAATAGCGTTTTATTTTAGCTTCTTCGAAACGTGATGTAATAGTATGTTGCGAGTTAGATGTCCGTTTATGAAGAGACTGAGGAGCTGATCCCATATTGTAGCAGACAGAAGTCGGCTCTATTACACAGCCAGCATCTTCCTGTAACAGCAGCAAGTGTTTAACCATTTAGATGCCACTTTCAATCAGTAATTGCGGCATTTAACCGGTTCCCGACCGCCCACTGTAGATAAACGTCCGCGCTGCCTGGGCTCTGTGCAGCGCCGACGTTTAAAAACGGTGGGTGGTCTCGCAGTGCTCAGGACCCCCAGGGTCCTGCAAGCACTGCGATTCCGGTGCAGAGCGTTAGCTCTGACAGGGTACATAATCGGGACCTGATTAGATCAGGTCCCAGTGATGTTAACCCTTTGCTGTCTTCTATATGCTGCGATCTATAGTGATCGCGGCATATAGGAGACAGCAGGAAGAGAGGGGGTCGTCTTACTTACCTCCGAAGACCTCCGTTTCGTTTGAGGACCTGGGGTTGCTATGGCAGCTGGAGGTCACATGACCGCCTCCAGCTCTGCCATATATGGTGTCCTTCCTGTCTGGCTTCAGCCTGTATGTAGCTGATGCCAGACAGGAAACTGACTGAAACAGTCAGTGAAGATCTCATGTAATGTAATATATGTCTATTACATTACATGAGATCAGTGATCAGAAAAATAAAAATTAATGTCCCATACAGGGACTAAGTAAAAATGTAAAAAAAAAGTTTTTAAACTATTAAAAAAAAAAATCACAAAATAAATAAAAATAAATAAAATATTAAACCAATAAATCCGTATATTACTACAAAACCAAAAAAAGTACACATATTTGGTATCGCCGCGTCCGAAACAACCCGAGCTATAAAACTGTCACACTAATTAACTTTCTGTGCACACCGTAATAAAAATAAATAAAAAACGGAGCAAAAAAATATGCTTTTTCATCATATCGCCAAACAAAAAGTGGAAAAAAATGCGATCAAAAAGCAGAATAGAAATAAAAATGGTACCACTGAAAACTTCATCTTGTTCCGCAAAAAAAAGCCGCCATACAGCTCCATCAGCCGAAAAATAAAAAAGTTATAGCGCTCCGAATAAAGCAATGCAAAAAAAATATTTTTTTTCTATAAAATTGTTGTGTAAAAGCGCCAAAACATAAAAAAAATACAGTAAGTGTAGTATCGCTGTAAACGTACTGACCCGAAGAATAACGCTGCCTGATCACTTTTACCACACGCAGAACGGCATAAAAAAAACCTCAAAAAACAATTCCTGAAGTGTTTGTTTTTGTTAACTTTACCTCCCAAAAAACGGAATAGAAAGCGATCAAAAAATGTCACGTACCCAAAAATGGTTCCAATAAAAAATGTCAACTCGTCCCGCAAAAAACAAGCCGTCACATGACTCTATCGGCCGAAATATGGAAAAATTATAGCTCTCAAAATATGGTGATGCAAAAACTAGATTTTGCAAAAAAAGCGTATTTTAGTGTGTTACAGCTGTCAGTCATAAAAACCCGATATAAATCTGGTATCTCTGTAATCGCACCGACCCGAAGAATAAAGTAATCTAATCAGTTATATCACACTAGGAACGGCATAAAAAATAAATAAAACAAATATTATTCACCTGCTACTGATTTGTTTATTATGTCTCCCAAAGATCCCAGTAAGGCTCTGCTCACATTTATCCTGTGCTCTGCGCTGAGCGCTTACACCAGGGTTTCCGTGTAAATCTCTGAAATACGTGATTCAGCCAGAACCCATGATGGAAGATTCCCTGTAATGAGGCAGATATAGGCCACTGTGGACGCCGTCTAGCCTGGGATCCCACGGTGTCATTTGTTTTAGGCGTGCATAAAAGTGCGGTTGGCCACAGTTTTGTGCACTTCTGAAAAAAAGGACACCACTAAACAGAGGCCAGACGGAGTCCAGAGTAACTCTGCTGCCTCATTATAGTGAATGGATCCTGCAGGGGTTTCATCTGAATTACATCACTTGGAAATTTAGATGGAAACCCCGATGTAAGTGCTCAGCCTAGAGCGCCGGATAAATGTTACGTAAAATGTTCCCAATAAAAGCTTCAACTCAGTCCTCAAAAAAAGCAAGTCCCCACTCAGGTCCATCATCTGTTAAAAATATAAGGGACTTCCAAGTTACTGGTAGCAGAAAGGCTCTGGAAAAGCAAAATGGTCCTTGCCCCCCAAAAGAAATTCAGAAAATTTTGTGCTCCCAAATCCAAATGCCTATTCTACAATAATTTGTTCTCCAATTGTCAAATAGCACTCCTTCCCCCTCAAATCTCACCGTATGGCTGAGCGGTACGATACAGCCACATATGGGGTATTAACACTTTTAGAATTAATTGTGTGACACATTTCGGCACCATTTTTACCCATTGCCCTGTGTGAAAATGTAAAATCTGAGGGTAAAACATTTTTTTGTGGTAAAAATATAATTGCTTTTTTTCACTGCCCAATGGTATAAATTTAAAAATTAAAAAATGCTCACTACTTCCCTAGATGAATTCCTTGAGAGGTGTAGTTTACAAAATGCGGTCACTTGTGGGGGTTTCTGCTGTTTTGGCATGTCAGCGACTCTTCAAATGTGACATGGTGTCTGCTGCCTATCCCAGCCAACATAGCGCTTCTTTCTCTTCCGAACCCTGCCGTACACCAAAGCAGTGGTTTTCCCCCACATATGGGGTATCGGCGTACTCAGGAGAAATTGTACAACAAATTTCATGGTGCAATTTCTCCTGTTACCCTTATGATAATGCAAAATTAGGGAATGAAAAACATTTTTTGAGGGAAAAATGTGAAAATTTTATTTTTACGGCTCAATATTATAAACTTCTGTGAAGCAGCTGGGGGTGCAAGGTGCTCACCACACATCTAGATAAGTTCCCTAAGGGGTCTAGTTTCCAAAATGGTGGCACTTGTGGGGGGTTACCACTGTTTAGGCACATTAGGGGCTCCCCAAATGTGACATGGTGTCCGCTAATTATTGAAACAAATTTTACATTCAAAAAGTCAAATGGCGCTCCTTCCCTTTCAAACCCTGCCATGTGCCCAAACAGTAATTTGCCTCCACATATGGGGTATCGGCGTGTTCAGGAGAAATTGCACAACAAATTTCATGGTGCAATTTATCCTGTTACCCTTATGATAATACAAAATTAGGGAATGAAAAACATTTTTTGAGGGAAAAATGTGAAAATTTTATTTTTACGGCTCAATATTATAAACTTCTGTGAAGCAGCTAGGGGTGCAAGGTGCTCACCACACATCTAGATACAGTTATATGAAAAAGTTTGGGCGCCCCTATTAATCTTGAGCTTAATGTTTTCTTAAAATTGGTGTTTTTGCAACAGCTATTTCAGTTTGATATATGTAATAACTGTTGGACACAGTAATGTTTCTGCCTTGAAATGAGGTTTATTGTACTAACAGAAAATGTGCAATCTGCATTCAAACAAAATTTGACTGGTGCATAAGTTTGGGCACCCCACCAGAAAAGTGACATTAATATTTAGTAGATCCTCCTTTTGCAAAAATAACAGCATCTAGTCGCTTCCTGTAGCTTTTAATGAGTTCCTGGATCCTGGATGAAGGTATTTTTGACCATTCCTCTTTACAAAACAATTCCAGTTCAGTTAAGTTTGATGGTCGCTGAGCATGGACAGCCCTCTTCAAATGATCCCACAGATGTTCAATGATATTCAGGTCTGGGGTCTGGGATGGCCATTCCAGAACATTGTAATTGTTCCTCTGCATGAATGCCTGAGTAGATTTGGAGCGGTGTTTTGGATCATTGTCTTGCTGAAAGATCCATCCCCTGCGTAACTTCAACTTTATCACTGATTCTTGAACATTATTGTCAAGAATCTGCTGATACTGAGTGGAATCCATGCGTCCCTCAACTTTAACAAGATTCCCAGTGCCGGCATTGGCCACACAGCCCCAAAGCATGATGGAACCTCCACCAAATTTTACTGTGGGTAGCAAGTGTTTTTCTTGGAATGCTGTGTTTTTTTGCTGCCATGCATAACGCCTTTTTGTATGACCAAACAACTCAATCTTGGTTTCATCAGTCCACATGACCTTCTTCCAAAAATAAATTGGCTTCTCCAAATGTGCTTTTGCATACCTCAGCCGACTCTGTTTGTGGCGTGCTTGCAGAAACGGCTTCTTTCGCATCACTCTCCCATACAGCTTCTCCTTGTGCAAAGTGCGTTGTATAGTTGACCGATGCACAGTGACACCATCTGCAGCAAGTTGATGCTGCAGCTCTCTGGAGGTGGTCTGAGGATTGTCCTTGACTGATCTCACCATTCTTCTTCTCTGCCTTTCTGATGTTTTTCTTGGCCTGCCCCTTCTGGCCTTAACAAGAACTGTCCCTGTGTTCTTCCATTTCCTTACTATGTTCCTCACAGTGGAAACTGACAGGTTAAATCTCTGAGACAGCTTTTTGTATCCTTCCCCTGAACAACTATGTTGAATAATCTTTGTTTTCAGATCATTTGACAGTTGTTTTGAGGAGCCCATGATGCCACTCTTCAGAGGAGATTCAAACAGGAGATCAACTTGCAAGTGGCCACTTTAAGTAGCTTTTCTCATGATTGCATACACCTGGCTATGAAGTTCAAAGCTCAATGAGGTTACAAAACCAAAAAAAGTGCTTTAGTAAGTCAGTAAAAGTAGGTAGGAGTATTTAAAACAAGAAAATGATAAGGGTGCCCATACTTATGCACCTGTCAAATTTTGTTTGAATGCAGATAGCACATTTTCTGTTAGTACAATAAACCTCATTTCAAGGCAGAAACATTACTGTGTCCAACAGTTATTACATATATCAAACTGAAATAGCTGTTGCAAAAACACCAATTTTTATAAAACATTAAGCTTAAGATTAATAGGGGTGCCCAAACTTTCATATAACTGTAAGTTCCCTAAGGGGTCTAGTTTCCAAAATGGTGGCACTTGTGGGGGGTTTCCACTGTTTAGGCACATTAGGGGCTCCCCAAATGTGACATGGCGTCCGCTAATTATTCAAACAAATTTTACATTCAAAAAGTCAAATGGCGCTCCTTCCCTTTCAAACCCTGCCATGTGCCCAAACAGTAATTTGCCTCCACATATGGGGTATCAGCGTGTTCAGGAGAAATTGCATAACAAATTTCATGGTGCAATTTATCCTATTACCCTTATGATAATGCAAAATTAAGGGATGAAAAACGGTTTTGTGGGAAAAATGAAAATTTTATTTTTACAGCTCAATATTATAAACTTTTGTGAAGCACCTTGGGGTTCAAGGTGCTCACCACACATCTAGATAAGTTCCCTAAGGGGTCTAGTTTCCAAAATGGTGTCACTTGTGGGGGGTTTCCACTGTTTAGGCACATCAGGAGCTCTCCAAACGCAACATAGCGTCTGCTAATTATTCAGACAAATTTTACATTCAAAAAGTCTAATGGCGCTTCTTCCCTTCCGAACCCTGCCGTGCGCCCAAACAGTGGTTTTCCCTCACATATGGGGTATCAGCACGCTCAAGAGAAATTGCACAAAAAAATTTGGGGTCCATTTTTTCATGTTACCCCTGTGAAAATAAAAAAAATTGGGTCTAAAGTAACATTTTTGTGAAAAAAGTTAAATGTTAATTTTTTTCTTCCACATTCCAAAGATTCCTGTGAAGCACCTGAAGGGTTAATAAAGTTCTTGAATGTGGTTTTGAGCACCTTGAGGGGTGCAGTTTTTAGAATGGTGTCACTTTTGGGTATTTTCTGTCATAAAGACCCCTCAAAGTGACTTCAAATATGATGTGGTCCCTAAAAAAATGTTTTTGTAAATTTTGTTGGAAAAATGAGAAATCGCTGGTCAACTTTTAACCCTTATAGCTCCCTAACAAAAAAAAATTTTGGTTCCAAAATTGTGCTGATGTAAAGTAGACATGTGGGAAATGTTATGTATTAACTATTTTGTGTGACATATCTCTCTGATTTAAGGGCATGAAAATTCAAAGTTTGAAAATTGCAAAATTTTCAAAATTTTCCGATTTTTTCACAAATAAACACAAGTTATATCGAAGAAATTTTACCACCATCATGAAGTACAATATGTCACGAAAAAACAATCTCAGAATCAGGGGAATACGTTGAAGCGTTCCAGAGTAATTACCTCAAAGTGACAGTGGTCAGAATTGAAAAAATTGGCCCGGTCACGAAGGCAAAAACAGGCTCTGGCGCGAAGTGGTTAAATAGCATGATTGCTGGTGTTTTGAATCGCAGGGTGCAGATGGGTTGTCAATGCAGCCAAGACCTGCTGAAGACCCCCATTTGCTGCTGTTTTAGTCCTGCTGTGAAGCCTAGCCTCTGGTTTGCCTTCATAGGAGATTGTCATTTTAATATAATGCTATACATAAGTATTTCAGTACATTAAAATAATTGGTCTCAAGTTCAAATTCCATAGATAAGTTAAGAAGAAAGTTAAAAAATATATTTTTTTTTTCCAGAATACAAATATGGACAAAAAAAATTCCTTTTAACCACTTTAATAGACATGATGTTTTTAAACTTATTAAAAAAAAAAGCACACATACCAGACCGCTGCTTTTTTTCATACTGTTGTTACTCATCTCCGTGCCTATGTGGTAATGGCAGTATATACTCTACAGCAATTTGTCTTTTCTTATGGTTACAGAGCAGTATACACAGGTACATCTCCTTTAAAAATGAATTTTATTCTTACATCAAGTATATTTTTCTGCTGTATAGGCCTGCGGAAGAACCAACCACCTGGACGGGTTACTTTGGAAAAGTTATAATGGCTTCCACCAGTTATTTGCCTTCTCAAGTAACTGAAATGTTCAACCAAGGCAGAGCTTTTGCAACTGTCCGCTTGCCTTTCTGTGGTCACAGGAACATCTGTTCATTGGCAATGTAATTTTACTTCTCATTTTGCTTGTGGGCTTTAAACTATTAATAGAACCGTTTGTTCTTTTTTGATACATGTTTGGTTTGTGCTTATATTGCAGTGTAAAGCAACGTATATGTCTATACAAATTTGGCATTACTACATTGTGCACTTAATTTATTTTTTAGAATAATTTTGTCTGGCATGGAAATGTATAAAACTTTGCTTATCACTTTATTAGAGATTTATCTTCATTCCTGTAAAAATAATTGCATGCAAGTGGCTTCCATGCTTTTCCACAATTTATTTGCGTTCAGCTGCATTGATATCAGAACATACACATTTGGAGTACTGATGATGGCAGTGAAAGGGTAGTCACCGGTCTCCTCTGATTGTTGTGAAGGTAAATAGACTGGGAAAAGCAGTATCCCTAGATGTATCCATCTTCCTATGGCACATGATATGGGAGAACCAAATTATTAGATCTTTTTGGGAAGAAATACTAGAATTTGAAATTCTAAATATTAATACTGCCATAGAACCTTTTTTTTTTTTTGTGTTTTCAGCTAGGAAATGTGGCCCCAGCGCTCTCGTATATGTCTGAGAGTCTTTATTCCTAGCTAGGAAAACGATAGCTATGCGATGGGTAGATAGATGACCTCCAAATCGTTCCACGTGGATAGAAATGGTACACTTGGTGCTTTCATATGAACACTTCACATATAAGAATAGGAAATGCCCAGGCAAGTTTGGAAAGGTGTGGGGGAACAGGAAATAGATCTCTGCGAAGGAGAAGGAACTCCTCAAGCACTTATGGCTAACAAGACCTGGTTGAAATAGTGGGTTAAGGTTATAACAATAATAAGGTTTAATATACGTTAAACTCTGAAACTAGATCCTGAGTCAAGTAAGTCTTGTTCATCTTTGTTTATTTGTATGATTTATATTTCACTCTGAGTGGCGTAATTGTATAAATCTTGAGACATTTGATGCATGAAGCCTGATTCATCTTCATTATGTTTTTGTTACATATAGAAATTCAGAATTGATTGTTCTGATTTAAAATGGCATTAAATGTATGCTTGGTGTGTTAAAAAGAGTTTAAAAAAAGTAAATAGTTTGCACAGTTTCACATTTTTCCTGCTGGACAAAGTTATAAAAAAATGAAGGCTTAGTTACTCTTTAAGCAATTACCTCTTATGTAAATAAACCCATAATATGCCATAGATACATGTCACAAATGTATATCTGTGAGATCCACATGCAGTCTGATGGCCTCACGTTTTTTATTCCCTTCTCTAGCCCATTCAAAACTCCCAGAGAAAGCTCAAAAGGTTTTTTCACTTTACAAAAAGTACCGGCCGAATGATTGTAACATTTCAAATGACAGACAGAAGTCACCTGAGGTCAAGTGACCACTCTTTGCCTCTGCTCCGGACTCTGTGTATTGGTTATTCTGGTGACATCACGACTACAGAGTACTTCATAGTCTCTGCTGATGTGGACAGCACAAGCCGCCGAGTTCGGTGATTGGCAGTTGCGTTGATGTGTGCTGTTGTCGTGACGTCACCTTTGCAGTCAATACACTGGCACAAAGGAGGGCCAATGCTGGACATTGGGGAGTACTGTGGTGGTTGCTTTAAATGTTTGCTATCATTTGAGACCACTATTTTGAAGGTGGAAAACCTCTTTTAAAACTGTAAACAAAAGTTGAAGGGGCTCGTCCCTTAACTTACGCCCCTTCGTTGTAGTGATCATTGGGGAATTAGCAACAGAGCCCTAATATATGTGATGCATATAAATAAGTTTATAAATGTGCTTTATTGTGTTCTATTGTGTTTTGATTCTAATGCTTAAAAATTTATATTTAGAATTCAAAAGATCCCCCGACTTCTAGTTGCTGCTGCGGATGGTTACCTGTACATCTACAACCTTGACCCACAAGAGGGCGGAGAGTGCACACTAATGAAACAACACAAGTGAGAGAGCAATTCTGTCTGCATATAATTCTATTCATCAGTGAACTGAATGTCACATTAAAAAGACAGACCTATCAATTTCAACCTTTTTCCATGAAATATACATTTTTTTTTATTGCTAGCTTATAAGCATCCAACCCTTTTCAAAATGCTGACTGAATATCTGTCATAACTACCTCTTGTGGTAGGGCATTCCTCAATCTGCGTATTCTACATGTAAAGAACTTTTTCCTATTTAGATATCTAAATTGCGTTTCCTCCACTCTTAATGGAAGCCCATGGTTCTTTGGAGGGTCCTTGGAAGAAATAAATTATGTGCCACTGCTTTGTATTGTCCACACGTCTTTTTTTTCTTAGCTAATCAAGCTTAAAGAAGTTGTCCACTACTTTTTATAATGCCCCCAATGTATTTAAACTGTGCAGATAAGTGTTTTTGTAATTACTTTTCCGTTGCCTTTATTGCCTGTGAGCTGCGCTATCGCTGGCCACTCACAGGCATCATGTGACACGGCTGCAGCCGGTTCTGGCTTCCACTGATGTCACGTCAAGTGAGGCGTGATTCAGTGATGCACTCCCCGGTGATTGATGGCCTGTTGGCGGGGTTTCCCCCCACGTCACAGCCCAGCATCCACTGCGTACTTTCCTTCTCCTCCATTCATCCTGACTTGACGTGATATCAGCGGAAGCCAGAGCCGGCTGCAGCCCGGGGTCACGTGATGCCTGTGAGCGGCCAGCGATAGTGCCGCTCACAGGCAATAAAGGCAACGAAAAGTAATTACAAAAACACTTATCTGCACAGTTTAAATACATTGGGGGCATTATAAAAAGTGGTGGACAACATCTTTAATTTCTTCTAACTTCTCATTGTAAGATCTTCCATCCCATTTAGTAATTGCCCACCTGTGAACCCTCTCCAGCTTTAAAAATATCCTTTTTAGAATGTGGAGCCCAAAACTGAATCCCATAATCAAGATGTGGGGTAATAGTACATTGCAAAAATGGGTTTTATCTCTTTTAATGCACCTTAACTCCTTTAACCCCACGCCTGTTTTCATCTTCATGACCAGGGCAAATTTTACAATTCTGACCACTGTCACTTTATGAGGTAATAACTCTGAAAAGCTTTAACGGATCCCACTGATTCTGAGACTGTTTTTTTTGTGACATTGTACTTCATGAAAGTGGTAAAATTTGTTCTATATGACTTGTGTTTATTTGTGAAAATATCGGAAATTTGGCAAAAATTTAGCAATTTTCAAACTTTTAAGTTTTATGCTCTTAAATGAGAGAGTTATGTCACAAAATAGTTAATGACATTTACCACATGTCTACACTACATCTGCATCATTTGTGAAATATCATTTTTTTGTTAGGAAGTTAGTAGGGTAATTTTTATATTATAATACCACTGTTCGAGGAAAAAACGTGGCTAACATGTAACCTCAGAGTAAAAAAAACACTTTTAATCAGAAAAATCTCTTTAAAAAGCGGACAAACACACACATTAATGTGAAACCACATCAAAGGTACTGGACACTATTAGTCAAATTCCATAGAGCCCTAATTGGCAAAAAGAAGGGGATATCTCACAGCTAGTATATCATAATCAAGTAATCGCCCCCTTTATATAGATAGAAAGGATTATATAGAATCATCTAGCGAGTCTTTCAGTACCTCACAAGGATAAGTGCAACCCAGTGAACAAAGTGATTGTAGTGCATAATTAAAACAAACAAATAGGATCACTCTTACATAGACCTCTACACTAAATATACCACTGACCAGGCCCTAAATTACCACCTATATGCTGATTCCTGCCTATCTGCGGAGGTTGGCACCCTAATTAAAGTTGGCAATTTTGGCGCCACCGCTCCAAGTCGGCTCTCCCTATATATCCTGGCTCGCCCTAGAATATAATCCTAATTGCACCACCTAATTGTCCTTTATATTATATGCCTTAGATTGCATCGGATTGTGGTGCAATTAGGGAAGAATGCAAAGCTCTTGGTCTATCTGAGGACGACTTTGAAAATCTAAATATCCTGGTACATCTGGAAAGAGAAAGCATGAGGGATAGAGGTACAGGACCTTTCACAAACTTGAAAAATAAGAGTAAAAAGATGCCACCATCTGGTGACTTCTCTAGTGTGGATATATTTATCAATCTGGTGGAAAGGGACTTACGTAAGATTTCTAGTGTTTGGGGGTACAGGATCTAATTTGACAGCTGAGG
The DNA here is from genome assembly GCF_046119375.1 of Phyllobates terribilis. Classification (NCBI taxonomy): domain Eukaryota; kingdom Metazoa; phylum Chordata; class Amphibia; order Anura; family Dendrobatidae; genus Phyllobates; species Phyllobates terribilis. Next base: position 279,239,174 of record NW_027362769.1, on the reverse strand, counting down.
AGGAATCCCTTAGGTCCTTAGAGGAAAATAAACATCTGATTTTTAAGACCTCGGATAAGGGCGGGAATATTGTCATAATGGACCACGAACAATATCTTACGATGTGTTATGTATCCTTGTCCATAAGTATTCTATATGAGAATCTCCCTGGGGGTCCCCTAACTGAATATAAGAAACCACTTTTGGCAATTCTGGACCAGGCTTTGAATGAACATCTTGTGTCCAAGAATGAATATGATTTTCTATGTCCAACTTTTCCGGTTACTCTGTCCACTCAAAGGACGCCCAATAGTCTCAGGTGTTGATAGCTTGACACAAAACAGTGGTATTTATCTTGATCGTATTTTACGCCCCTATGAAACAATGCTACTATCATACATTAGAGATACAACTGATCTTCTTAAAAAACTTGAGGGGATCCATATTGATGCAGATACCATCCTAGCGTCAAGAGATGTAGAAGTATTATATAGCAACATACCACATGGGGTGGGCCTACAAGCTATTAAATACTATCTCAGATCCAGAGCAGTGGAGGAGTGTGAAAAACACAATAATTTTCTGCTTAACCTTCTTGATTATGTACTGACCCACAACTGCTTCCTCTTTAATGGTGAATACTTCCACCAGCTCATGGGTACTGCGATGGAGAGCCCTTGTGCCCCCTCGTATGCTAATATCTTCCTGGGTTGGTGGGAGGAAACCCATATCTTTGGGGAAGAGATGTGGTGGCAAGAAAAGATCACGTTGTGGGTCAGATACATAGATGATATTTTTATTTTGTGGACAGGGTCATCAGCTTATTTCACAGAATTTGTAAGATTATCTTTTCTGAATCTGATGATTATCAAAGATGAACGAGGACGTCTACAAACGATCACACACCGTAAGCCAACAGCGACTAACAGTTTCCTATGGTGGGACAGCCACCACCCTATGGCATTGAGAAGAGGGATACCAAGGGGCCAATTCCTTCAGGTTAGGAGAAATTGTTCTGATATAGGCGACTATCGTAGGCAATCCTCTGATTTGAAATATAGATTTAAGGAGAGGGGCTATCCAACACATCTTGAATCAAGCGTGTGATCACACGATGAAATTTAAGAGAGACTCCCTTCTTGAGGGTCATCCGAGAGCGGGGAATGATATATCTAGATTAATAGGAACCTTTGATAATAAAAATGAACAGGTCTTTGCGATTCTCAGGAGACACTGGGATATTTTGGTATCCGACCCGGATTTAAAGGGTGCTATTTCCACATCGCCGAGTGTGACATTTAGAAAGGGATGATCCTTGAAGGATCGACTGGTCCATAGCTTTTATCAAAAACAATCTGGGATGGGGATTTTGGCTTGACAGAAAGGTCTGTGGGTTTTTTCAATGCAATCATTGCAAGATGTTTGAACGGATGAGCCCAGGAAAGTCGTTTGTTAGTGCTTCGACTGGTAAGAGGTTCTTTATAAGGGACTTCTGTAATTGTAAAACGGATAGTGTCATCTACAAGGCCACCTGCTCTTGTCCGCTTGATTATGTTGGGAAGACATGTAGAGAATTTAGACGTAGAGTGGGAGAACACCTAGGGGACATACGCCATGAGAGAGGTACACCACTGGTGACACACATGAATGGGGTTCATTATGGCAATGTAAAAGCGGTTTCATTTAACATTTTGGAAAAAGTAAGACATAATGCTAGAAAGGGAGATCATGACAAACGAGTACTCCAGAAGGAATGCGAATGGATATTTAGACTGAATAGTATCACACTGAAAGGCATTAATGAACAGCTGTCATATGCCCCTTTCTTATAGGTTCTCCTTAATGGTTTGTTGTCTTGTTCTGAGGGATTTTCTGGTACATCACTCAGGCCCAGTTTTGGACCATAAATTGATTGCTGACCTGTCATGATTTATGGGTTGTCCTATGCTTGGGACACCCACATCTTGATTTATCTTTACATCATGTATATTCTCCTTCCCGGTCCATCAGGTTTACCTTTATGTACATCATATTTTTATATGGATAAAATAAACCCCCAATTTAAGCTAATTTCATTTTTCCGTGCTATCAAGCCATATTGTTTAGGGGGTTTATAAATTATAAAAAATCTTTATCAAATTTGTATCCTTTTTGGGTCTCTTCCTTGAGTATTGTGATCTATAGAGTGACATTTCTGAAAGTCAAAGGAAGAGGAGGGCACCATCGAAAGTACAAAGTATTGCTCAACTCGTCAGATACTCAGAACAAGACTAATAACACATCACAAGCAAGAGGAGGTATGTATAGAAAGTCAGGGAGCACTAAATATATACCAACATGATTTTATTATACATCAAGACCGGACAAACATGCAGAGTTAAAAACATTTAAAAAGCACAACGCTTAGATACAACAATGAACCTCATCGAAGTATATTAGTGGTCAAGACCTCAAAAAATGTCACCAGTAAGCACATTTACATATTCATATAAATCCATATGTATAAACCCCTCTCCTATCAGAAACACCGATAGTTAGTGCAAGCAATACTTAAAGAAATAAATAAATATGTTTCTTTGATAGAAAATGCTATCGGTACTATTCATAGAGAAATGCACAATTTACCAAGAGAGGATGGGAGGGAGATGATTATCCCTGTACCAGCATTATAAGATCCTTAGATAAGACCTGTAAGCTAGAGGTGACCGTGTACCCATGTACACCCAGGAGGCTAAGAAGACCGCAACTCTTGGGTTGCACTAACGAACGGTGTTTCAGATAGGAGAGGGGTTTATATATATGGATTTATATGAATATGTAAATGTGCTTATTGGAGACATTTTTTGAGGTCTTGACCACTAATATACTTCGATGAGGTTCATTGTTGTATCTAAGCGTTGTGCTTTTTTAATGTTTTTAACTCTGCATGTTTGTCCGGTCTTGATGTATAATAAAATCATGTTGGTATATATTTAGTGCTCCCTGTCTTTCTATACATACCTCCTCTTGCTTGTGATGTGTTATTGGAGTGACATTTCTAAATCTTCCATAAGTGATAGGTAAAGTGTCTATATCTGCTGGCCTGTCTGCTGATTGTTCATCTATGCATACATATGTTGCGGCCTTTTGGCGGGGCTTTGCCCCCTTCTGATGTCTTTGACTATGGGGCGCATCAACCTTTGCGCGGCTGCGTAGCTGTGAGCACTATACGTTCCAAATAAGTGGAACGCAGGTGCCTTTCCCGGGAGCGCCGGATGTGATGCCTTGAGCCCTGCGTTCCAAGGGCTGGAATGCACATAAGTACAGACCAAAAGTTTGGACACACCTCATTTAAAGATTTTTCTGTATTTTCATGACTATGAAAATTGTACATTCACACTGAAGGCATCAAAACTATGAATTAACACATGTGGAATTATATACTTAACAAATAAGTGTGAAACAACTGAAAATATGTCTTATATTCTAGGTTTTTCAAAGTAGCCACCTTTTGCTTTGATGACTGCTTTGCACACTCTTGGCATTCTCTTGATGAGCTTCAAAAGGTAGTCACCGGAAATGGTTTTCACTTCACAGGTGTGCCCTGTCAGGTTTAATAAGTGGGATTTCTGGCCTTATAAATTGGGTTGGGACCATCAGTTGGGTTTGTGCAGAAGTCTGGTGGATACACAGCTGATAGTCCTACTGAATAGACTGTTAGAATTTGTATTCTTTTGAGGCACCGTGCAAAGTTCAGAAGGGAAGAAGCACCACATTGGTGTTCAGAACCCCCCCCCACACACACACACAAGAGACCCCATTTTACAAACTACACCCCTCAATGAATTCATCTAGGGGTGTATTGATCATATTGACACCATGTGTGTCACAGAATTTTATACCATTGGGCAGTGAAGAAAAGATTATTGTATTTTTTACCACTAAAATTTTTTTTTAGCCCCAGATTTTACATTTTCACACTGGGAAATGGTTAAAAATTACACCAGAAATTGTCCCACAATTTCTGCTGTTAAAATACCCCATATGTGACTGTACAGTACTTCTTAACCACACAACGAACGAGACTTGGGAGGCATGGAGCACAATTTTCTTCTTAGATTTTCCTAGAATAGTTTGTGGACTCCATATACAGAGCCCCTAGGTGCTAAAATATTAGAATCCCCCCTCAAGTGACCCCATTTTGTAATTTATATACAGATGCGACGATTTGGACTCCATGGGTGTTTTCCAGAAGCAATCTGCAAGGAGTTTCCATGGGTTTCCTCCCACACTCCAAAGACATACTGATAGGGAATTTAGATTGTGAGCCCCAATGGGGACAGCCATGATAATGTATGTAAAGCGCTGCAGAATGTTGGCGCTACATAAAAATATAGATTATTATTGCTACAGGAATGCCAAAACTGTGGATGCTAAATGTGGTTAAGGCATACTGGGGCTCAGAAGGGAGGGGGCATTTGGATTTGGGAATTCAGAATTTGCTGAATTTATTTTTGGTGATGAGGAGCCATAGCGCTTTTCCAGAATCTTTGTACTACCAGTACCTTGGAAGGCCATTAACATGGACCTGAGCGGGTGCTTTTTTGTGGATTGATTTGAAGCTTTTATTGGGAACATTTTAAATGACATTTTGGATCACATTTATCCGGCGCTCCATGCTGAGCACTTAAATCATCTAAATCTCTGAATGATATGATTCATATGAAACTCCCAATGCATCAATTCTCTAATGGGGTAGCAGAATTACTCTGGACTCCATCTGGCCTCTGTCTAGTGGTGTCCTTATTTTCAGAAATGCACAAAACTTTTTTCCGACGGCACTTTTATGCACACCTAAAAAGATGGACACCAACGGATCATAGGCCAGAGAATCTTCCGCCGGGGGTTCTGTCTGAATCACGTATTTCAGAGATTTACAGTGAAACCCCGATGTAAGCATTCAGCGTAGATTCTTTAAATATCAGATTTATATAGTTTTTTCTTTTTGGCTGCTGTCACACACTAAAAGATGGTTTTTTTTTGCAAACCAAAGTTTTTGCATCGCCATATTTGAGAGCTATAATTTTCCTATTTATCTGCCTACAGAGTTACGCAACGGCTTGTTTTTTGCGGGATGAGTTGGTTTTTATGGGTAGCATTTTCGGTCACAACTTTTTTTGATTGCTTTCTATTCTGTTTTTTGGGAGGCAGAATGAACAAAGTCCAGCAATTCAGGAATTTGCTTTTGGTGGTGCATTCAAATGCACCTCTCCCTTCTGAGCCCCAGTGTGCCTAAACCACACTTAGCGTTCACATGTTTGTCATTTCTATAGCTATGAGAGCCCGCTTATTTACGGATGCATGTATGCAGCTACATTAACTGGGCATAATGTACTGGCACTACAATGGCCGATTTACAATTTTCACTCAGCAACATCGACTGCTGCTCGTTTCTGGAAAACACCCATGCAGTCCAAATCGACACTACACCTGTAGATAAATTCCCAAAGGGGTATAATTTCCAAAATAGGGTCACTTGAGGTGTTTTTTTTGCTCTTCTAGCACTTAGCTCTGTATATGGAGTCCGCAAACTATTCTAGGAAAATTTGTGCTCCAAGAGGCACATAGCGCTCTGTCTCACCGAGTCTCGCCGTGTGGCTAAGCAGTACTGTACATCCACATATGGGATATTGCCACGTTCAGCAGAAATTGCGTGACAAGTTTTGGTGCTTTTTTTTTTTTTTTCCCATTTCCCTGTGTGAAAATGTAAAATCTGGGGGAAAAAAATCTTGTGATAAAAAGTATTTATTTTTTCTTCACTGCCCAATGGTATAAAATTCTGTGACCCATCTGTTTTGTCAATATGATCACTGCACCCCTAGATGAATTCACTGAGAGGTGTAGTTTGTAAAATGAGGTCATTTAAGGGTTTTTTTGTTGTTGTTCTGGCACTTCAGGGGTTCTTCTGGTGGGTCATGGCACCTGCAAACCATAACAGTAAAATCTGCACTATAACATGGCGCTCCTTATCTTCTGAGGTTTGCTCTGTGCCTGAAAAGTATTTTCCGATTACATATAGGGCACACATATTAAACTCTGGCCCGCAGGGTGATTAGATTTGACCCGCGACACCAGAACTATCACCCCTATGTGGGCCCATCATGCTCTATGGAGGACTATGTGGGGGCCATTATTCTGTACAGAGCACTATGTGGGGCCATTTTTCTGTATGGAGCACTATGTGGGGCCCATTATTCTGTATGGAGCACTATGTGGGGCCCACTATACAGTATGGGGGACTGTGTGGTGCACATTATTCTGTATGGAGCACTATGTGGGGCCATTATTCTGTATGGAGCACTATGTGGGGCCATTATTCTGTATGGAGCACTATGTGGGGCCATTATTCTGTATGGAGCACTATGTGGGGCCCACTATACAGTATGGAGGACTGTGTGGGGCCCACTATACAGTATGGAGGACTGTGTGGTGCACATTATACTGTATGGAGGACTATATCGGGCCATTATTCTGTATGGAGCACTATGTGGGGCCATTATTCTGTATGGAGCACTATGTGGGGCCATTATTCTGTATGGAGCACTATGTGGGGCCATTATTCTGTATGGAGCACTATGTGGGGCCATTATTCTGTATGGAGCACTATGTGGGGCCATTATTCTGTATGGAGCACTATGTGGGGCCATTATTCTGTATGGAGCACTATGTGGGGCCATTATTCTGTATGGATCACTGTGTGGGGCCATTATTCTGTATGGATCACTGTGTGGGGCCCATTATACTGTATGGATCACTGTGTGGGGCCCATTATACTGTATGGAGGACTGTGCGGGGCCCATTATACTGTATGGAGGACTGTGCGGGGCCCATTATACTGTATGGAGGACTGTGCGGGGCCCATTATACTGTATAATATAACGGCTTCAATGAGGAGAACAGTGGCGCTGGTAGATAGTCAAATAGTCCTGCTGCAAATTGGGACACTAGCCACTAAGTGCCAATAAAATATCCAGTATAGATATTAAACAAGAAATAAAATTAAGGTAATTTGCGCTGGACTAAGAATGAGTTATAAAGGCATGGGTAATGGTTAAAAATAGAAATAATTTATTAAGGTTAAAATAACATGCAATAAAAAATAAAAGTAGGGGGAGGAGGGTGTTGAGGATGGTCCTGTTTCCAGGGACTGAGTCCTGCTTTGGATCGGGTAGATGTTAGTAGCTAGGTCACTTGGATGCCTGTTTGGAATGCTGAAGAGTTTAGATTGGGGTAGTGGTCATCCCTTGAATAAAAGAGAAGAAGGTAAAAATAGAGTTTTAGTTGTATTCAAGTTAATTAGATCTGGGACTCAGTGTTTATACCTGGACCGGGTCTAAATTCCGGATGTAGTGTAGCGGTCCCGTAGGGTGTTGTGAACCCCCTAAGGAGGATGCTGAAAAGAGAAATAAGAGGATGAGGTCTAGGTGATCTAGGTGATTAGACCCAGTAGTTATAAATGTCAGTATCTGATTGTCAGGACGGTGTCCATGAACCACCTAGAAGCGTGTAGGAGGTCAGTAAAAGTAGTAAGAGTTAGGCGAGATGGTTGTGACACCTTGGTAACCTAGATAGAGAAGGCAGATAAATTGTAGATTTGGTAATATCTAATCTAATATAATCTAATCCTGTGGATATAAAAAACTTGACAGGTTACCTACTGTACAGTAAGTAGATGTTGGGGCTAACATTGATGCATATGTGTTAAGTAAACAGATCTGGTCCCGGTTTCTGTCTGAATCGTGTATTTCAGAGATTTACACAGAAACACCGGTGTAAGCGCTCAGCGTAGAGCGCAGGATAAATGTGAGCCGAGTGTTACTGAGATCTTTGGGAGGCAGAATGAACAAAACAACAGCAGGTGAAGAGTTTTGTTTTATTTATTTATTTTTTACGCTGTTCCTCGTGCGGTCGGTGCGATTACAGCGATACCAGATTTATATTGGGTTTTTATGCTTGGCACATACTAAAAGACGCTTTTTATTGCAAAAACAAGTTTTTGCATCCCCATATTTAGACAGCTATAATTTTTCCAAATTTCAGCTGACAGTGTCATGTGAGAGCTCGTTTTTTTGCAGGACCAGTTGACGGTCACATGACATTTTTTGATGGGTTTCTATTTCGATTTTTGGGAGACAGAATGAGCAAAAAACAGCAATTCAGGAATTGTTTTTTATTCAGTTTTTTTTTTTTTATGTTCCGCGTGTGGTAAAATTGAATAAGACAGCTTTATTCTTCGGGTCAGTAGGATTTGCAGCAATACCATATTTAGATGTTTTTTTTTTTAGTTTTGTTGCTTTTACACAATAAAAACTTATATAGAAAAAAAATAATTATTTTTGCATCACTTTATTCTGAGAGCTATAACTCTTATTTTCTGCTCACGGAGCTTTATGGCTGCTTGTTTTTTGCATGACATTATGACTTTTTCAGCTGTACCATTTTTATTTACATTAGTCTTTGATCGCATTTTTAGTGCACTTTTTGTCCGGCGGTATGATGGAAAAGAATAGTTTGGGTTTTTTTTATACGGTGTTCACTGAAGGGGATAACTAGTGGGACAGTTTTATAGGTTCCGGTGATACCAAAATGTGTACTTCTCTTTTTTAATTTTTTTTACATAAATGTATGTATTAGATTAATATTTTATTTTTTATATTCTTTGGGGATTTTTTTTTATTTACAATTTAATAACTTTTTTTTTTTTTACATTTCTTTAAACTGACTGATCGCTGATCTGATACTCTGCAATGCTTCTGTACTGCAGGTCATAAGAGCAGCGTCTGACAGCCAGGCAGGAGAGTCTGCTCCTGCACTGAGCAGGAGCTCACAGGACTCTTTCCCTGAAGGAACCCGCGGCCATCTTGCAGCCCGGGGTCACCATAGAGACCATCAGAACATCATTGTGCCGATGGAAGCTGACGAGGAGCTCACGCCCTCTGCGATGCTCCGCGATGTCGCTGTCACTTATGACAGCGGCATCAGAGAGGTTAAACGCCTGCGATCCGTGCTAGCAATGATTCTGTGCATTGCTGAAGGGTGTCAGCTCTCATATAGAGCTGAAACCTGCACTTGATCACGACGGGTCTCAGTGAGCCCATGCAATAGTCACGCAGTGTATATACAGCGGTTTGCGAGAACGCAGCTCCCTCAGCGCCGTATATGTATATTGCATGTCTGGAGGGGGTTAAAGGCATAAAAATTCAAAGTTTGAAAATTGCAACAACAAAAAAAAAAATTGTGAAATTTCCAATATGCTCATAAATAAATGCAAATCTTATCGACCAAAATGTCCACTAACATGAAGTACAACGTGTCAGGAAAAAAACATCTCAAGCACTGGGATATGTTGAAGCGTTCCAGAGTTATTACTTTATACAGGGACACTGGTCAGAATTGAAAAAATTGGCCCATCAGGAAGGTGAAAACAGGCTTGGGGGTGACTGGGTTAAAGGAGTTGTTCCCTTTAAGAAAACGTTTACTTCTAAACTCAGTTATGTGTAAAATAACTGAGTTTTACTTGCACATTTTGGGTTCAGTGCAGCTTTGCCCAAGTTCTCTGTTAATTAGCTGCAGTGGTGGCGTCGCGTCGAGAATGCTGCCTCCAGTCATTTAGCTTAACGGCTCCGGTGATGTAGAGAGCTCAAGCTGCTGAGTTCAGTGATTGGCTGCTGTGCAGTCACGTGACATCACTGGAACAAATCAACAGAGACCAATGGAGGATCAGTGTCGGACCTAGGAAGCGTAAGTAAAACTCGGTTTGTTGTCTCTCACACAACTGAACCTAAAGGCAAAATTAATACCAGTCATTAAACAAAAAATCCCCGCACTGCACAGACAAAAAAAAAAATCTAGATAGGAGCACTCGAACTTGTATAATAGAATAAAACACCAAAGACAATATAGAATATGTAAAATAATATTAGGTTGTAATAAAAAGGAAAAACATTTTTTTATCTAAATTGTGTCCTAGAGCATTTCATTTTTTATGGTCTCATGGACTTCAGGGAGATTTCTTCAAGAATCAGACTAAAGTAATGTCTCAAGTTGCACATGTGAATTGCAGAATTGACTTTAATGAATCACTGTTCAATCAGAGTGCTGCGGGATGCACAGCATTTACATGTGAACATTGTTTGTCTTTATGGTACCTCATAACAGCATGGGAGGGGGTGGGGAAATCAAGCAAGATAAGGGAACCAAACAGTTCAATATTGTCCTGAGAAAGACGGAAAAATTCATACATGTGAAAAATTCGGAAAACGTGCTATTGTCTTGTAGGTTTGTTATATTTTTGCAATGTTACTATTTTTTTTTCTCTTAATAGGTTAGATGGAAGCATGGAACCTGCAAATGAAATATTAGAGTCTGCATCACATGATAGGCCATTTGTTTCAAAAAACTATAGTGCCGCAGCCACAAAAGATACCTACTCAACATCACCAACAAGTCATGGTAAGACAACATTTAAAGCGTGCATATGATTTATTCTCTTTAACTATGTGCGGAACGCTCATAGACTTAAAACATCTGGGCGGTGGGTGTTCTCTGCATTGATGTTCTAAAATGTGACAGCATAGAATAGCAGCTACATAGTATGATGTGGAAGAGGGGAGAGAGCTGCCAGACCCAGACCCATTTACAGGGGAAAATAAATAAATAAAAAGTAGTTAACTTAAAAAATAAAAAACGTTGTTAATCTTAATTGTTGCTAGTCCTGCCCCATCAAAAAAATAAAATTAAAAAATGTGTCCGATATATAATTGTTACAGAAAGGAGAACAAACTTTAAAATTTATTTAAGTGGTCATAAAAATGTGAAAATCAGGTATTTCCTTTATTTTCCCACCAGTATTTCCTGATAATTGGCAAAAAAAAAAAAGTATAAAAATTAAGGTCTGTGTATGATGAAAATTGATATAAAAATCATTTGATTATTAAAGCGATAGAAAAAACGTACATGAATTTTGAATTTTTTTTTAAACTCTTCTGTATGTTAGTTTTCCTTTATTGGTCAGGTTTACTATATATACAGTGGCATGTGAACAGTTGAGCAATTAATTCCACAACGCTTTACAGACATTATGGGCACTGTCCTTATTGGGGCTCACAATCTAAATTCCCTATCAGTTTGTCTTTGGATTGTGGGAGGAAACCAGAGAACTCGGAGGAAACCCACGTAAACACGGGGGGAACATACAAATTCCTTGCAGATGTTGTCCTTGGTGGGATTTCAACCCAGGACCCCAGAGCTGCAAGACTACAGTGCTAACCACTGAACCACCGTGCTAAAGATGAAATGATCTCTGCAAGGCCTAACATCAAACATGACACATTTCGATTGTATTTTAGGCAACAAAAATTATACATATATTTATTATATTAGTCAGTTTTTGCTTTTTAAAACTTGCAAAAATGGGCCTCTCTCTCCTGCAGCCTCACCATAAAATTCAGCTTCAGAAGTATGCAAAAGAACATCTAAACAAGCCTGATGCATTTTGGAAACAAGTCCTGTGGACCTAGGAGGTTGAAATAAAATTCTTTGGCCACAATGATCAAAGGTATGTGTGGAGAAAAAAGGGCACAGAATTTAAGGAAAAGAACATCTCGCCAACCAGTAGACATGGGGGTGGATCAATCATGCTTTGGGGTTGTGTTGCAGCCAATGGCACGGGGAAAATTTTACGGGTAGAGGGAAGAATGGATTCAATGAAATTTCAACAAATTCTTGATGCAAACACAACACCATCTATAAAAAAAAAATCAGAAGTTGAAAAGATGATGGCTTCTACAAATATCCGGATAATGGTTCTAAACAAACGTCAAAAATCCACAAAAGACTACCTCAAAAGGCGCAAGATGAAGGTTTTACAATAACCCTCACAGTCCCCTGATCTGAACGTCATTGAAAATCTATGGCTAGACCTCAAAATAGCAGTGCATGCAAGACGACCCAGGAATCTCACAGAACTGGAAGGATTTTCCAAGGAAGAATGGATGAAAATCCATCAAACAAGAATTGAAAGACTCTTTGCTGGCTATAAAAAGCATTTACAAGCTGTGATACTTTCAAAAGGGGGTGCTACTAGGTACTAACCATGCAGGGTGCCAAAACATTTGCATCGGGCCATTTTCTTTTTTGGAATTTTTAAAATGTAAAAAAAAATTTGTCTAAAATACAAAGGAAATGTGTCATCTTTAATGTTAGCCCTTTTTGAGATCATTTCATCTTCAACTTGTTTAACTTTTCATATACTGTCCTCACAATAGATAGCCTGGTGTGCAGTGAGACATGTAGCTAAACCCCCTGTCTTATTTAAGAAAAAGAGGCTGTGCAGAGTATGACAGGAAAGGGTGAAACAGGGGTATTTCAGTAACATATAACCATACAGTGCATAGATATAGATATTCTACAATACAGTATAACATGAGGTATTAATACGAGGTAGTGATTACCTATCTACTACATTAACATACTTCTAACATCACTGCATTGTAACATATAGACCGTGGCTTCCCAAATATGCTTGGGAGCAAGCTGCTTTGCAAGTAGCACAAGAAAGAAATGAGTGGAGTGGCCTTTCCAGGAGAATGCAGGAAATGGCTGCTTGTTCCCTCAGTGTCAACAAGACCAAGATACATTGTGATAATCCCAGAATACATTGCAAATTTAAAGTAAATGAAAATCACCAGCAGATGGTGTTGTTGCTAAACAATAAGCAGTATCAACCGAGTTCAATACACACAAAGTATGGCTGCTGCAGATGTATTAAACATAACTAAATATTTCAGACAGCAGATTCCTGTGTTAGGACAGGACATTTCACAATAACAGTAATTTTGACTGGGGTGCCCAAACTTTTACATGCCACTGTATAGGTATAGTGGGGAAAATAAGTATTTGATACACTGCTGATTTTTCAAGTTTTCCCACCAACAAAAAATGGAGAGGTCTGTAATTTTCTTAGGTACACTTAAACTGTGAGAGACAGAATTTAATAAAAAACAGAAAATCACATTGTATGATTTTTAAGTAATTACATTGCATTTTATTGCATGCAATTAGTATGATTGCCTACTAACCAGCAAGAATTCTTGCTCTGAAAGACCTGTTAGTTCTTAATTAAGAAGCCCTCCTACTCATTACCTTTATTAATTTAACCTGTTTGAACTCGTTACCTGTATAACTGAATGTGTGGACAGGAGTCTTTCAATCTCACTCCAAACTCTCCACAATGGCCAACACCAAGGAGCTGTCTAAGGACACCAGGGACAGAATTGTAGACCTGCACAAGGCTGTAATGAGCTACAGGACAATAGGCAAGATGCTTGGTGAGAAGGTAACAACTGTTGGCACAAGTATTAGAAAATGAAAGAAGCACAAGATGACTGTCAATCTTCCTCGGTTTGTGGCTCCATGCAAAGTTTCGCCTCATGGGGTAAGGATGATTCTGAGAAAGGTCAGGAATCAGCCCAGAGCCACAAAGGAGGACCTGGTCAATGACCTGAAGAGAGCTGGGACCAGTCTCAAACATTACTGTTAGTAACACACTATGCCGTCAAGGATTTAAATCCTTCAGGGCAAGCAAGGTCCCCCTAGTCACACCAGCCCATGTCCAGGCCGGTTTGAAGTTCACCAATGACTATCTGGATGATCCAGAGTAGGCATGGGAGAAGATCATGTGGTCAGACAAGACCAAAATAGAACTTTTTGGTATCGACTCCATTCACAGTGTTTGGAGGAGGAAGAAGGATGAGTACAACCCCCAGAACACTGTCCCAACCTTGAAGCATGGTGGGGGAAACATCATACTTTGGGGTTGCTTTTCTGCAAAGGGGAAAGGACGACTGCACCGTATTGAAGGGAGGATGGATGAGGTCAAGTATCTCGAGATTTGGGGCAAAAATCACCTTCCCTCAGTAAGAGCATTGAAGATCGGTCGTGGCTGGGTCTCCCAGCATGACAATGACCCAAAACATACAGCCAGGACAACTAAGGAGTGGTTCCATAAGAAGCATTTTAAGGTCCTAGAGTGGTCTAGCCAGTATCCAGACCTGAACCCAATAGAAAATCTTTGGAGAGAGCTGAAACTCAATGTTGCCCAGCGACAGCCCCGACACCTGAAAGATCTGGATAAGATCTGTATGGAGGAGTGGGCCAAAATCCCTGCTGCAGTGTGTGCAAACTTGGTCAAGAACTACAGGAAACATCTGACCTCTAATTGCACACAAAGGTTTCTGTACCAAATATTAAGCTGTTTTTCTATTGTATCAAATACTTACTTTTGGCAATAAAATGCAAATTATGTAAAAATCATACAATGTGATTTTCTGGTTTTTTTTTTGAAGATTCTGCCTCACACCATTGAAGTGTACCTACGATAAAAATTACAGACCTCTATTCTTTGTAGGTGGGAAAATTTGCAAAATCGGCAGTGTATCAAATACTGTATTTTTCAAACTATAAGACGCACCGGACTATATGACGCACCACAAATTTTGGGGTAAAATATAAGACATTTTTTTTTTATAAGATGGAGGTCCAACTTATAGTTAGAATAGGTTGGACCTGGGGTCACAGGAGCCTGGGTCCCTCAGGAAGCCGGCGGCGGCAGAAGCAATGCTGCGGACCCTGGATGGGAGAAAGGGGTGCCTCAGCAGCGGGGAGTTGCATTGGTGGTGGAGCGGGATCACAGGAAGCAGGGTCCCTCTCCCTCAGGAACCCAGCGGCAGCGAGATTCTGCGGGGCTGGTGTCGGCGATCAGGCAGAGCGTAGTGCATTGCTTTTCCGGTGGCTGCGGTAATCTTCCTGAAGCCGTGATTTACGGGGAAATAGCCGCCTGAGCCTTTCAACATCTCACTGCTTCTGCTGCTGTCGCCGGGTTCCTGACGGAGGGACCCTGCTTCCTGCGATCCCGCCCCACCACCACTGCAACTCCCTGGTAAGCTACGTTCGAACCATAAGATGCACCCCACTTTTTCCTCCCAAATTTTGGTGGGAAAAAGTGCATCTTATGGTTTGAAAGATACAGTATTTACTTTCCCCACTGTATGTCAAACCTCTCGGGTGCATTCAGAAATCACTGAAGGATGTTGAGCTCTAAGTTTATGCAAGAATCGACACAACAGCATGTTTGCTTAGCTTTTTACATAGAAAAATAAATACACTTTTAGATCATTATAATTTTTTATAAACCTTTTACTCCTTTATTTTTCTCATGGTTTTAGTTACGACCGCTCTTTAACCACTTTTTAACATATCAAAATGCACGTGCTTCACATGAAGCATATTGGATTATGGAGCCGGTTCATATAGTTTTCCACAGGCTGGTGCCTGAACAGTGGGGACTCAGGTCCTACTATGCCCTTATCTGTTTTTACTTATGCTGGCGCACTGTGAGGTGAACTACAAGAGTTGGGTACACCTTGCTGTGGTAGGATGGCTTTTACTTTTTTTTTTTTAATCAAAACATTGTTAACTAAGTATTTTGTGTTTATTTACATGTATTATTACTATTTACTTACTACAGAGTATTTGCGCTTTTTGTTTATATCTCAGGTTCTGCTTCTTAAATGGCCACAGTGTGAATACACACCTATGCATTGCACTTTTACCAACATGTGCTCTGGCTCAAACTGTTTTTCCCTTCACCCTGAGAGAGGATCCACCCATCGATGACAGGAAACCATCTGAAATAAAAGGGCGGAACCTTTCCCCTGCTTCAGTTGGTTTCCTATCCTTGATGGGAATCCTCATGAAGTAATCGGCGGTTGTCATGCTAAGGAACTTACCCAGGCCTGTCCCGGCGCTGGAAGAGCGGGCTCTTCAGGTGCTGGTAGCGCCGTCCGCAGGTTCCCCGGGGACCTGTTCCACCTGCAGGCAGTGCAGAGGTCCTGGGCTTCCGTACACCGCCGCGCCGCCCTCCCCCTGCCGCCCATGTGACCGGAAGTGACTGCGGACTTGTGCCTCTGACGTTGTGGCGCGGGGCACGCTGGGTAGGGCGTGCCTCGGTGACTTCGGGGGCGGCGCCCTGTGTAATGCCAGCCGGCATGGAAAAACGCTGGCGGCAGCTGCGGAAACGGCGGGGAGGGGGCAAATCACCGGAAGGAGACCGCAGGAATCTGGAAGTGCATGACCCCGCCCATCTCCCTATATAAAAAGGAGCACCTGGGGTCAGAACGCTGCTCAAAGTCTTGGCATAATGTCTGACATGGAGCAGCATGTTGCCGCAGTCGCTGCCACCTTCATCACCACCTCAGTCTGGTCTAGAGGGTCCAGCGGAAGGAGCAGCAGTCGTCCTAGTCAGAAGGGTAAAACTTCTCAGGACTCCACGGTCTCCAGGAGGGATGCGTCGCGTATCCTGAAACAGTCTTCAATTCCGGTATCCGCAGTGGCGGGGTGAGTGATCTTCGTGAATGTCACTAAATATATTTGCTAATGGGACTCCTATTGTGTTTTTAAATCACTTGGAGTAATCCAGGAAAGTTACCACCAAGAAGCGGAACAGGTAATGTGCGATATGCAAATGCCCGCTAGCGATAGACTGGCAGAAGGAGCTCTGCTTGGACTGCATTCAGAGAACTATTTGTGAGGGTACCCTGGATTTTGCAGCTAGCCTCAGACCTGTCATCAGATCAGAGGTAGAGGGTTCCCTTAAAACAATTTTGAGGAAAAGACTAAAAATCATATGTTATCCTTCTTCTGACCGACTCCTCTGTGTTATCGGATGGACAGTGTCGTAGTGGGGCCTCACCCTCTTCAGACAGTGATAGAGGGGGGAGATCATGCTTCCCTATAGAAGACACAGATAGATTGGTAAAAGCTGTCAGAACCACTATGGGGTTAAAGGAAGATAAATCCGTTAAGTCCCTAGAAGACATTATGTTTGCAGGGTTGGAAGAAAAGAAAAAACGCACCTTTCCGGTGAACTCTAAGGTCCAGGCACTTATCAATAGAGAATGGAGGAAGCCTGAGAAAGTAGGAGCCTTGCCTTCATCCTCAAAAAGGAAGTATCCCTTTGACCTAAAGGACTCTGAAAACTGGGATAAGGTGTCAAAAATTGACGCTGCTGTGTCTAGATCATCAAAAAGATCGGCACTCCCTCTTGAAGACTCAGGGGTACTTAGAGACCCCTTAGACAAGAAAACCTTCTTAAAGCATACTTGGGGATCTGCAGCAGGAGGTCTAAAACCAGCCATTGCAGGAACATTACCGCTCGTTCCCTTATGATATGGTAACAGCAGTTGGAAGATCAGCTGAAAGATAAAAAGACCTCAAGGGAAAAAATTCTAGCCAACCTCCCCCTATTGCATGGTGCAGCTGCCTTCCTAGCAGATACCTCTGCTGACTCCGTAAAACTGGCAGCTAGGTCGGCTGGTCTATCAAACGCGGCAAGACGATAACTGTGGCTCAAGGGATGCCCTGGGGACTTACAATCAAAGTCTAGATTGTGTTCTATCCCCTGTGACGGCCAATTTCTCTTTGGCAAAAAATTGGACTATGTCCTTGAGAAAGCAAGCGACAAAAAAAAGGAAGGTTCCCTGGGTTTTTGGCGGACGCCAGGAAGACCTATTTTCGGAGGGGTAAATTTAGTAGAGGTCGCCCCCCCTGGGAGAAAAAAGAAAGTGGGATTTCAAGAACAAGAAAGAGTCCGGATATGTGTTCGGAGGTCCCTCCGCCGCCTCCAAAATACCTCCACAATGACGTCAGGCCACAAGTTGGAGGGAGACTGCCTCATTTTGTTCAGGCCTAGGAAAACATTTCCTCCAGTCCCCGGGTCCTCAACATAGTGACGGATGGACTAAGGTTCCTGTTCCTTCTGCAACCACGCCGCTCGTTTGTGATAACCCCGTAAGAAAATCCCCAGACGAACAGTTGGCCCTAGATTCAGAGATCTTGAGCCTGTTGAACAAACGAGTGCTATGCAAAGTTCCGGTCAGTCAAAAAGAAAGGGGATTTTATTCCCCTCTCTTTCTAATAAAAAAAAAACGGACGGTTAATTCAGAACTATTGTAAAAGGCCTCAACTGATTTTTAGACAACCATACATTCAAAATGAAATCGATAAATTCAACAATAAAGCTTCTTTTTGACAATTGCTTTATGGCGGTGATAGATCTCAAAGACGCTTATTATCACGTCCCAATTCATCCAGATCAACAAAAGTATCTAAGGGTTGCTCTTTGCATCCAAGGAAGTTGCAGACACTTCCAGTTCCAAGCTCTTCCCTTCAGGTTATCTATTGCTCCAAGGGTGTTCACCAAGCTGATAGCCGAGGTGACAGCCTTTCTTCGCATTCAAAATACAGTCATAATACCATATCTGGATGACTTCCTTATAGTGGGGAATTCAGAGAGCCACTGTATTTCACAACTGAAACAAGTCATGGCTGTCTTGCAGAACTTAGGCTGGATGGTCAGTACCCAAAAATCAAGACTAGAACCCGCAAGGGTCCAGGCCTTTCTGGGGTTTACTCTAACTCCGAGTGTCAGACTGGTCTTCTACCCGACAGCAAAATAGACTAAGTCACAAATTTGGTCTCCGCAGCCATACACACCCCAGACATGTCCTTAAGGAAGGCTATGTCCCTGCTAAGTACTCTAACATCATGCATTCCGGCTGTCAAGTGGGCCCAATTTCACACAACAAACCTTCAGTGGGAAATCTTGTCAGCACAAAAATTGTTAAAAGGGTATTTAGAAGGAAAGGTACATCTCTCCTTGCGAACCAGGAACGCCCTCTTGTGGTGGACAGACAAGTCAAATTTATCTTTAGGTGTCCAGTGGGACACACCAGTACAAAACATCATCACGACCGATGCAAGCATCTTAGGGTGGGGCGCACACCTAGAAAATCACATAATTCAAGGCTGTTGGTCAGTCCTAGAGAAAAAGGGGATCGTTAAATCTAAAAGAGCTATGGGCAGTGAGGAACGCTTTAGAAGGCTTCCTCCCTTTACTCCAGGGTCGTTATGTCGGACAACAGAACCACTGTGGCCTACATAAACCACCAGGGGGGAACAAGATCTCATTCTCTTCTGGAAGAAGTAGGCAGGCTTTTTCAAATAGCGGAGCAAAATCTTCTATCCCTTATGGCGCTACACATACGAGGCATAGAAAACACAAGAGATGACTTCCTAAGCCGCAACAAGTTGAGACCAGGGGAATGGGCCCTAAATCCCACAATATTCTGACAGATAGTACAGCTGTGGGGTCTACCAGAGATAGATTTGTTCGCCAACAAAAGCAACAAGGAAAGTGGAGAAGTTCTGCTCACTAGACCCAAGGGGAAACCCATTGGCAATAGATGCTCTCCAGATTCCTTTGAGTTTCAAGTTGGCCTATGCCTTCCCTACAATAGCTATGATACCTCTGGTAGTGAGGAAGATCAGAAAGGATCAAGCGAGAGTGATTCTCATAGCCCCCTTTTGGCCAAAGAGACCATGGTTCTCCCTTTTGAGGATGATGTCACGATCAGACCCATGGATCCTACCAGAGACCCCAGACCTTCTGGCTCAGGGACCAATATTCCACTCAAGTGAAGGGTTTCCACCTAGCAGCTTGGAGTTTGAGAGGGCAATATTGAGGGGCAAAGGTTTTTCATCAGGTCTAGTGTCTACTCTTTTAAGAAGTAGAAAGCCCATAGCCACCAAAATCTATGGTAGAACATGGAGAAAAAATTTAGATTTCCGTTAAGCCAAAAACCTCCAATTAATTCCATCCTGGAGTTTTTACAGAAGGGGTTTGAGTTAGGTCTGGCTACCAGTACACTTAAGGTCCAGGTTTCTGCCTTGGGTGCGCTTTATAATCATAACCTCGCAGCCAATAAATGGATTGCAAGGTTCATTAAATCTTGCGGTAGATCTAGGCCAGTCTCAATACCCAAAGTTCCCCCATGGAACCTAAGTTTAGTGCTTGACGCCCCAACTATGAAACCCTTAGAACCAGTTCAGGAGTTGTCTGCAAAATACATAACTCTCAAAACAATTATTTTGGTAGCTTCAACATCGGCCCATAGAGTAAGTGATTTGCAGACCCTATCCATAAATCCTCCATATACACAAATATTTGAGGATAGAATAGTATTGAGACCTGATCCAGGCTACCTTCCTAAGGTTGCGCTCAAGTTTCATAGATCTCAGGAAATTGTTCTGCCCTCCTTTTGTAACAACCCGAAGACCCCAGGGGGACAAAAGTTTCATAACCTTGACGTTAGAAGGGCTCTATTACAATACATAAAGGTAACTAGCCAGTGGAGACTTAGCCAATCCCTGTTTGTAGCCTTCCAGGGGAGTAGGAAGGGTTATGGGGTGACAAAAGCAACCATAGCCAGATGGATTAGGGAGGCCATTTTCTTAGCCTACTCTACTAGTAACACCCTGATCAAGGCTCACTCCACCAGAGCCGTGGCTACCTCCTGGACAGAGAAGGCAGAGGTATTGATAAATTAGATCTGTAAGGCCGCTACATGGTCATCACCATCTACCTTTTTCAAACATTACCTTTTGGATCTATCCTGCCTATCTGACTTAACCTTTGGCAGAAGGGTGCTGCAAGCACCTCCCTAAGGTGTTTCTTTCTCCAAAATTCTCTCAGGTGTGCTGTCATGGGTGAAGGGAAAACACCAAGGTTACTTACCGGTAGCCGGTTTTTCCAGAACCCATGACTGCACACGTATATGGTCCCCCTTCTTTCTCACCATATGGGTGTGCACGTTTGTTGGGTGTTATTTAATGTGGTGTTGGATTTTGTTTATGACTTTTTTTATGGAGGTCCTCTCAATGCTCTGTAACCAACTGAAGCAGGGTAGAGGTGCCGCCCTTTTATTTCAGATGGTTTCCTGTCCTCGATGGGCGAACTCTCTCTCTGGTGTGGTGTCATGGGTTCTGGAAAAACCGGCCATCGGTAAGTAACCTTGGTGTTTTAGTTATAGAATCTTGTCAGTAGTAACTGCCATCTCCTATCTCAGTAATGGGAAAGTCTGTCTTCACTGAATACAGATTTTACCGCAGAACTGAGAATTCTGATAATGACCAATTTTGGCAGAGAAAGGAGCAAATTTTTCTGATTAAGATATATTACAAAGCTTATTTTCATGTGTACTATTGAATTCTGAAAAAAATTAAAATTACAGTTACACTTTAACCCCTTCACGACATCCGCCGTACAGGTCCAGTGCCGTGGGAGGTGCTTTCCTGCAAATTGCTGTACATGTATGGTGGAATGATTGCATCGGCTCACTTGCAGAGCCAGTGCGATCATCAGTGGTTGTCAGCTATAAGTTATAGCTGACACCCTGCAGAAACGCCCACGATCGGTGCTAGCGGGTATTTAACCCCCTCCGAAGATGCGATCAATAGTTACAGCGACATAAATTGGCAGAGGGAGGGAGCACCATCTCTGCGCAGATGGGCATAACGTAAATATGATCGTGTTGTGCTGATAGTCACCGGGCTGAAAGATGGCCGCGGGTTCACCCAGGTATGGTGGCCTGTAAGTTCCTGCTCAGAGCAGTAGCTGAACAGCCTCCTGCCTGCGTGCGATGCACAGATCTAATGCCCTGCAATGCAAAAGCGATGGAGAGTATTAGATCAGCGATCAGGGCAGGGAAAGTTATTGCCCCATTCTGGGACAAGGTAAAAAAAATAAGATGTTTTTAAAAATTGTAAAAGTATTAAAAAAAAATATCATAAAATAAAGGACAAAAATCTGAAAATAATAATATACCAGTAAATGTATATATTTAACCCTTTAAGTACCGCCGATGCGCTTTTTAACGGCGATAGTTAAGGGTGCTTATTCCTCAGCGCCGCTGTTTAACGGCGCTGAGGAATAACAGTTTAGTGCCCCCAGCGTCGGAAAATCTCCGGGGTCTCGGCTACCGGGGGTAGCCGAGACCCTGGAGAACATGATCAGGGCTGTTTTTTCCAGTCCTCGATCACGTCACGCCCTTATTCAGTGAATAACGGCAATCACGAAAAGAGTGATTTCTCTCTCCTCTGACATGTAAAAATGAGGTCCCTAGAGCCCACCCGGTACCTCCACCGTCCCTCAGATCTCCGGATCTGTCCCTCGGCCCTCCGTCAGCTTTCTGCAAAAAAAAAAAAAAAATGGCGGGCGCATGCACAGTGCACCCACTGGTATGTGCTGATCAGTACCCGGCAACAATAGGGAATTTTCCCTATTGATCACTGTAATAGACCCTATGACAGTGATCAAAAGCAAAAAACAGTACATCAAATCCCCCTTTGTCACCCCATTAGTTAAATTAAAATTATAAAATAAAAAAATATACGCTGCTCAAAAAAATAAAGGGAACACTCAAATAACACATCCTAGATCTGAATGAATGAAATATTCTCATTGAATACTTTGTTCTGTACAAAGTTGAATGTGCTGACAACAAAATCACACAAAAATCATCAATGGAAATCAAATTTATTAACCAATGGAGGCCTGGATTTGGAGTCACCCCCAAAATCAAAGACCCTACAGGCTGATCCAACTTTGATGTAATGTCCTTAAAACAAGTCAAAATCAGGCTCAGCATTGTGTGGGGCCTCCATGTGCCTATACGACCTCCCTACAACACCTGAGCATGCTCCTGATGAGGTTGCAGATGGTCTTCTGTGGGATCACCTCCCAGACTTAGACTAAAGCGTCCTCCAACTCCTGGACAGTCTGTGGTGCAACGTGACGTTGGTGGATGGAGCGAGACATGATGTGCTCAATCGGATTCAGGTCTGGGGAACGGGCGGGCCAGTCCATAGCTTCAATGCCTTCATCTTGCCGGAACTGCTGACACTCCAGCCACATGAGGTCTGGCATTGTCCTGCATTAGGAGGAACCCAGGGCCAACCGCACCAGCATATGGTCTCACAAGGGGTCTGAGGATCTCATCTCGGTACCTAATGGCAGTCAGGCTACCTCTGGCGAGCACATGGAGGGCTGTGCGGCCCTCCAAAGAAATGCCACCCCACACCATTACTGACCCACTGCCAAACCGGTCATGCTGAAGGATGTTGCAGGCTGCAGATTGCTCTCCACGGCGTCTCCAGACTCTGTCACGTCTGTCACATCTGTCACATGTGCTCAGTGTGAACCTGCTTTCATCTGTGAAGAGCACAGGGCGCCAGTGGCGACTTTGCCAATCCTGGTGTTCTGTGGCAAATGCCAAGCGTCCTGCACGGTGTTGGGCTGTGAGCACAACCCCCATCTGTGGATGTTGGGCCCTCATACCACCCTCATGGAGTCGGTTTCTAACCATTTGTGCAGACACATGCATATTTGTGGCCTGCTGGAGGTCATTTTGCAGGGCTCTGGCAGTGCTCCTCCTTGCACGAAGGCGGAGGTAGAGGTCCTACTACTTGGTTGTTGCCCTCCTACGGCCCCCTCCACATCTCCTGGTGTACTGGCCTGTCTCCTGGTAGCGCCTCCAGCCTCTGGACACTACGCTGAGAGACACAGCAAACCTTCTTGCCACAGCTTGCATTGATGTGCCATCCTGGATGAGCTACACTACCTGAGCAACTTCTGTCGGTTGTAGAGTCCGTCTCATGCTACCACGAGTGTGAAAGCACAACCAACATTCAAAAGTGACCAAAACATCAGCCAGAAAGCATTGGTACTGAGATGTGGTCTGTGGTCCCCACCTGCAGAACCACTCCTTTATTGAGTGTGTCTTGATAATTAGTATGAGCAAGGAGGCGCTGGCAGGCTAGTCACTTTGCAGCAGCGAATTTAGGAGACACAAACCACTATGCGTCAATGAGTGAGGATAACAAAATATAAAGTGTTAATGCGCGCTGGGGTAGAGGTATACAGACTAGGGAGAAGTTAAAGTAAAAGTAGGTCTTTATTTAGGATATCAAGACATAAAATATGTAAAAAATAAATAGTAGAGCAATAGATAAAAAGCTGATAAAAGTAGGGGGTTTACATAGTTACATAGTTTATAAGGCTGAAAAAAGACAAGCGTCCATCCAGTTCAGCCTATTTCTTGTGCACTGCAGCTAATCCGCAGCGTTGATCCAGGGGAACGCAAAAAAAAAAACAAAAAAAAAAAACATGCGGTATAGGCCAATTGACATCATTGAGGAAAAAATTCACTTCCCGACACCAATCTGGATTAATTAACTATCACTAAGCATAAGATGTAATTTTATTGTTCTCAAGAAAGGCGTCCAGGCCTCTCTTGAACTCATTAAGTGAGTTGGACATCACCACTTCCTCTCCCAGAGAGTTCCAGAGTCTCACGGCTCTGACCGTAAAGAATCCCCTTCTATGCTGGTGCAGGAACCTCCTTTCCTCCAGACGCATAGTGTGCCCCCTCGTCTTTGTCACCATCCTTGGTATAAACAGGTCATGGGAGAGATCTCTGTACTGCCCCCTGATGTATTTATACATGTTTATGAGGTCTCCCCTAAGCCTTCTCTTTTCCAACGTAAATAGGCCTAATTTTGACAACCTCTCTGGGTATTCTAGTCCCTCCATTCCCTTTATTACCTTAGTCGCCCTCCTTTGTACCCTCTCTAGCTCCAATATGTCTTTCCTGAGCACCGGAGCCCAGAACTGTGCACAATATTCTAAGTGCGGCCTTACCAGCGCTTTATACAGAGGAAGAACAATGTTCTCATCATATGCCCCTATTCCTCTTCTGATGCATGCCATGACTCTATTTGCCTTCGCAGCTGCTGCCTGACACTGGGCACTCCAATTTAATTTGCTATTAACCAAGACGCCCAGGTCCTTCTCCATGTCAGATTTCCCCAACGTTTTCCCATTTAATATGTATGGGTGACTGCTGTTTTTCTTTCCCATGTGCATGACCTTACATTTATCGGCATTGAACCCCATTTGCCATTTTTTGGCCCAACTCCCCAATTTATCTAAATCCTCCTGTAGCTATGCCCTATCCTCATCTGTGTTAACTACTTTACAAAGTTTAGTATCATCTGCAAATATTGCTATTTTACTATGCAACCCTTCCACTAGATCATTAATAAATATATTAAATAATATAGGGCCCAAGACAGACCCTTGAGGCACCCCGCTAGTAACCCTGACACCCCCTGAGCTTACTCCATTGATAACCACCCTCTGCTTTCTATCACTCAGCCAGCTATTTACCCACTTGCACACATTATCCCCCAGACCAAGCATTCTCATTTTATATACCAACCTTTTGTGTGGCACGGTATCAAACGCTTTGGAGAAGTCAAGGTATACAACATCCACTGACTCTCCCCGGTCCAGCTGTGAGCTCACCTCCTCGTAGAAGGCAATCAGGTTTGTTTGGCAGGAGCGCTCTCTCATGAATCCATGTTGATATGGAGTTAGACAGTTATTATCATTAAGATATTCTACAATAGCATCTCTAAGAAATCCTTCAAACAATTTACCCACAACAGACGTTAAGCTGACTGGTCTATAGTTCCCAGGGTCACTTTTAGACCCCTTTTTGAATATTGGTACCACATTTGCTTGGCGCCAGTCTAGTGGGGCAGTCCCTGTCCATAAAGAGTGCTTGAATATAAGATACAGCGGTCTGTCTATCACATTACTTAATTCTTTTAGTACCCGGGGGTGTATGCCATCTGGGCCTGGTGACTTGTCTATTTTGATATTATTTAGGCGTTTCTGAACTTCCTCCTGGGTTAGGTGGGTGATATTTAGCGGAGGGTTTACTTTATCACTTTGCATTTCCTCCGATAAATTGTTTTCTTTTGTGAAAACAGTGGAGAAGAAGCTATTGAGTAGGTTTGCTTTACCCTCATCGCCCTCTATGATTTTACCCAGGTTATTTTTCCTTTGGCCAACTCAATCAGTTTTAATCCTTTTACTGTTTATATAGTTAAAGAACAGTTTGGGATTCGTTTTACTTTCTTTGGCAATTAGTCTCTCTGTCTCCTCTTTTGCTATTCTTATTTGTTTCTTACAGATTTTGTTTTTTTCCCTATAAGTTATTAGCGCTTCCTCGCTGCCTTCTTGTTTAAGTTTACCGAAAGCCCTTTTTTTGTTTTTCATTGCCCTCTTGACTTCCTTATTTAGCCACACTGGCTTCCTCCTATTCCTAGCCCTTTTATTCCCATAAGGTATGTACCTTCTACAGTGACTATGTAGGACTGTTTTGAAAATTTCCCATTTTCTATCCGTGCTCCTATTACTAAAGATACTATCCCAGTCTATAAGGTGAAGGGCATCTCTTAGCTGATCAAACTTTGCCCTCCTGAAGTTCAGTGTTTTTGTGACTCCCTTGCTGGGCACCCTACTGAAGCACATGTGGAATTGTATAATGTTGTGGTCACTATTTCCCAGGTGCCCCCCGACCTGCACCTCAGTTATTCTGTCTGGCCTGTTAGTTAATATTAAGTCTAAAAGGGCCGTCCCTCTAGTTGGTTCCTGCACAAGTTGTGACAAATAATTGTCTTTGATAATTGACAGAAACCTGTTTCCTTTCTGAGATCTACAGCTTTCGGTTTCCCAGTCTATATCGGGGTAGTTGAAGTCCCCCATAATAATCACCTCGTTATTTTTTGCTACTTCGTCTATTTGTCTCATTAATAGACTTTCCGTGGCTTCTGCTATATTTGGTGGTTTATAACAGACTCCTATGATAATTTTATATTTGTTTTTTGCCCCATGTATCTCCACCCATAGGGACTCGACCTCCTCATTTCCCTCCCATACATCCTCCCGTATTGTAGGCTTTAGACACGTCTTTACATATAGACAGACTCCACCCCCTTTCCGATTTCTTCGATCCCTTCTAAACAGACTGTAACCCTGTAAGTTAACTGCCCAGTCATAGCTTTCATCCAACCATGTCTCGGTTATTCCCACTATGTCATAGTTACCTGTAGATATTTCTGCTTCCAGTTCATCCATCTTGTTTGTCAGGCTCCTGGCATTTGCTAGCACGCAGTTTACACGATTTTGTTTTGTTCCAATCTCCTCCCTGTGGATTGTATTAGAAATTTTCTTACCTCCCTTCCAAGTATCTTGTCTTGGACCTTCTTTGTCGCACTTCATATCTTTCATTAGTATGTCCTCTGGTTGCATGTTCGTGTCCGGCGTTTTTCTTCCCATCCCCTCTTCTTCTAGTTTATTATAAGAAACACACACTGTGGTGTGTATGGCGGAGAAGTTTTCCTGAGGATACAATGTTCCTGGGTTCAGATAGATCCTCTATATGGTTCAGAGTTGGAGGACCTGTAGGGAGAAGGGGTGTGTGGTTACGATATTAGAAAGTATTCATTGAGAGGGGTTTCTGTTTGATATGAATACAATTTTTACCTGATCAGAGGAATCGAGGTTATTGAGTGTGTAGTCTCAGGAGGTCCTCAAGTTGGTACCTGTGGTATAGTATAGCCTGAGTATATCCTAACCACGCACCCCTTCTCCCTACAGGTCCTCCAACTCTGAACCCTATAGAGGATCTATCTGAATCCAGGAACATTGTATCCTCAGGAAAACTTCTCCGCCATACACACCACAGTGTGTGTTTGTTATAATAAACCCCCTACTTTTATCAGCTTTTTATCTATTGCTCTACTATTTATTTTTTACATATTTTATGTCTTGATATCCTAAATAAAGACCTACTTTTACTTTAACATTTAACTTCTCCCTAGTCTGTGTCTTGATAATTGCCAATAATTTCCATCTATTGTCTATTCCATTTGCACAACAGCATGTGAAATTGATTGTCAATCAGTGCTGCTTCCTAAGTGGACAGTTTGATTTCACAGAAGTTTGATTCACTTGGAGTTATATTCTGTGGTTTAAGTGTTCCATTTATTTTTTTGAGCAGTGTATATTGTTTTTCCATTCTTTGCAGTTAGGGTGGTGTTTGGGCTGGGGTTGGGGTTGTGTTGAGGTTGGGGGTTTTTCAACAGTAAAGAAAAAAAAATGACGACAGTATGACGACTTGTGTTGAGCGCAAGTGCTCGCTAATTGAGTTTGCATTGGGTGCTCTGGTATGCACCGAGTATCGCGGTTGCTCTAATGACATGCTAGAGTCCCCGCCTCATATTTCGTGGCTGTTATACAGTCAAAAAAAACTTGTGGGAATTGCCTGCAATATTCAGGCAATTCCTGTATGTTTTTTTTGGGTGTCACTCAAGCACCCGCGATATTCTGTGCATACCCAAAAACCCGATGCAAACTCAAGTAACGAGCACTTGCGCTCAACACTAATGAAAACATGTTCAATATGACAACCTAGTGTAATCAATTTCTGTGTCTTACCTCTGGGTTCAAAATTCTCAGTATACCCCTTGATAAAATCCTTGAAGGATGTAGTTTCCAAAATGGGGTCACATGAATGGGGGGGGGGATAGGGGGAGTTCCACTGTTTAGGCACATCAGGGGCTCTCCAAATGGGACATGGCGTCCGCTCTCGATTCCAGCCCATTTTGACTTCAGAAAGTCAAACGGTGCTCCTTCCCTTCTGAGCCCTGTCATGCGCCCAAACAGTGTTTTTTACCCACATATGGGGTATCAGCGTACTCAGGAGAAATTGCACAACAATTTTTGGGGTAAATTTTCTCCTCTTAGGGTATGTGCCCACGATGCGGATTTCATGCGTATTTGGTGCGGAAATTTCCGCTGCGTAAACGCATGATATACGCATGTTAAGCCTTCCCCCATGGTCCCCTATGTAATTCCGCAATTGTAATGTCCATGCTGCGGAATTTTCCGCAGCGTTTTTGATGTGCGGAAACTTCCGCAGCATGTCCATTATTTGTGTGTTTACGCATGCGGAATTGCCATCTTCAATGCAGTAGAAAACGCAAGGCAATTTCGCATTTGTGCAAAACGCGCGAATTACGCGCGAAAAATGCATGCCAAATTCCGCATGCGTTTTTCCGGGAAAAGGACATGCGGAAATGAATCGCAAATTTCCGCTTCATTTGCACATCGTGGGCACATACCCTTACCCTTGTGAAAATAAAAAAAATTGGGGCTAAAAGATCATTTTTGTGGAAAAATTTTTATTTTTTTATTTTCATGGCTCTCCATTCTAAACTTCTGTGAAGCATCTGTGGGTTCAAGGTGCTCACCACACATCTAGAGAAGTTCCTTGAGGGGTCTAGTTTTTAAAATGGGGTCACTTGTGGGCGGTTTCCACTGTTTAGGCACATCAGGGGCTCTTCAAACGCGACATGGCATCCGCTCTAGTTTCCAGTCAATTTTGCGTTCAAAAAGTCAAACTTTGCTCCTTTTGGAGGAAAGTGGGGGGTGCGTCTTATAGTACGAATACTATATACATGGCTGTGCGTGGTGGAGGGTGTTGGGGAGCGGCAGTGAGGGATCAGCGTGGCACAGGAGGCAGCAGCCGCCTGCTGCCGCCTACGCTATACCCGCTACTAAAGAAAATGAATATTCCTTGCTCCCCACGCCCATGGGCGTGGAGAGCAATGAATATTCATTTTTCTTAATAGCCGGCACACTGGAGCCGCAGTGCGGGTCCTGCTGCCGCTCTGTGGTCAGTGTACCTGCTATTAAAGCTCATGAATATTCCCTATAACCCACTCCCATGGGTTGTAATTAATATCCATGGTCTTTAATAGCAGGCACATGTGACCGCAGAGCGGCATCAGGAACAGAGCTGCGGTACAGTGCACCGGCTATTGAACAGACTGAATGGTCACTGCTCCCCACGCACAGAGTCCCGGCGTGGGGAGCAGTGACTAACTATTGCAGCACAGCATCTCACACTGTGGATTGTTTATTTTTTTGTTTGTAGGCAGCGTGATGGGGGCTCAAGGGGTGCCATGCATACCAGGGTGGGGGCTCAAGGGGTGCCATGCATACCAGGAAGGAGGGGCCATACATACCAGGATGGAGGATATTAACAGAATTGGGGGACATTACCCCAATACCAGTGTCAGCAGCAGACTCCCTCCCCTCATAACAGGGCATCATGACCACATTTTTTGCTTCAATTTTTTTTCCCTATTTTCCTCCTCTAAAACCTAGGTGCGTCTTATCGTCCGAAAAATACGGTAACTCTCTGGTATAAGGGCATAAGAATTAAAAGTTTGAAAATTGCGAAATGCTTCGATATTTTCACAAATAAATGCAAAAGATGCCGACTTAAATTTACCACTATCTTAAAGAACAATGTGTCACTAAAAAACACTGGGAAATCTTGAAGCATTCCAGAGTTATTACCTCATAAAGTGACACTGGTCAGAATTGGAAAATTTGGCTTGGACAGAAAGGTGAAAACAGGCTTTGGGGTTGAATGGGTTTACGAGGACCTGAAACCAAGTTTTTCATGTTGTAGTGGGCACACAATGTAATAGTAGCTGCATAGCGGAATAAAGGTGTTTTTTTTTTGCCTGTACATTGTGGAGATATTAGCAGTCAAATATTTGGCACCTGATCAGTTAACTTTTGTTCTACAGGAGGAAACAGCAGGTGAGTATGGGAAATCTCATTATTGTCAGGAGATGCAAGGTTTTAGAAAACATTTTACTTAGCCTCGACAGCCCCTATAATGTAAATCTGTTACCAAGTTTTTGTTACCCCATCTGAGAGCAGCATGATGTAGGGGCTGATACCCTGATTCCAGTGGTGTATCACTTAAATTTACTGGTTGCTTCAGTTTTGATTAAAATGTGTTTTATCTCCTATAGATGTAGCAGTGCTCTGAATGCTGAGCTGTGTATAACCCCACCCACACACGATTGGCAGTTTTCTGTGTATATTATGCAGAAGCAGAAAGCAGCCAATCAGTGATGGGGGTCTTTTTGGACTACCTGGCAGCAGGTTCACTAGTCTCTAATGATGATCTCCTGCTGATAAAATAGTGATTTCATAAAAACGACACTAAGCTGCCCAGTAAGTGATGCAACACTGCAATCTGGGTCTCTGTCTCTACATTTTGCTGCACTCAGATTGGTTCTCAGATTCTCTTTCACTGTATCTGTTGGTGGGTCTGAATATTTTGTTTTTGGACCTGACTAAAAAAAAAATACACGTATGCAATTAAAACTGAACACTTAAAAAAAGATTGTGTTTTTCATATTTTCACAGCCTTTTCTGATGAGCTTGGAGCTGTGGGAGGGACCAGCTTAGAAGATGAAACCCATGCTCTTCGATTAGATGAAGACAGTGAAAATCCACCCATGGTGTTGAGAACGGAGTGAATGACTTTTCAGCTGCTCCTCAACATAGACACAAAACTGCAAGAAGACATTTTGGAATCTCTTGTGTTTGCTGCTATGGACTAATTTGGGGATCAGGAAAGATTTGAAAACACTTAAAAGTTCAGCAGAGTACAAGTGGGTTATTTTTAACAGTGGGGAAAATTCTGATATTTTCACTTCACTTTCAGTGCAATTTTTAGCTTGTTTGGTTGCCAAAATAAGATATGATCCTTCGCTTAGCATGTTGTGCCAACCAAATTTAGAAAAAAAATAGAAACTGCTAAACTATTTTGACTTTTGCCTCTTTTTAATTAGTGTGTGTATGTGTGTGTGTGTATATATAGATAGATAATAGTTGTGTGTGGGGGTTGCTTAAAGTGAAAAGCAGAGGATTAATAAGCTGGGGATTATATGATAATTCACATCTTAGCTGCTGTTTTTGGTACTGCAAAATTTATACTTAAGTTTGGTAGTAATGGTAATTCCATATGCTTTAAAGCTTTGACATTTTGCTCATCCGTGTTTACTGAACCACTAATAAAGCAAATGCATATTTAAAGAGGGCGGACAAGAATATAAATGGCTTTCTTCTGAAAACAGTGTCACACCTGTCCACAGGTTGTGGTGGTGTAGCTCAACCACATCCACTTCAGTTGAGCCGAGTGGTAGTACTAGACACAACTCATTGGCAGGTGGTGTGCTGTTTTTGAAAGAAATGTTTTCTAACACAGTATATTAGTAAGTGGGTTGAGCTGCAATTCTAGGCACACCCCATACAAGGGAGTGGTTTCTGGAAAGGCAGACCCTTTATTTTAATCTTGGTAAATCCCTTTAATATTCAAAACTGCAATTTGCTTGCTCTTTGCAATCTGCTCAGTGTCTGTAGAGAGATAAAAAAAATGACTCTGCTCTACTAAATTAAAATCAATTCATTACTTTGTCACACAATACCAGAGACTTAAAGGGGTGCGCCGGTGAAAATAAAAAGTTCTCTCTCTCCACAGGGTAGGTACCAACTTAGTACGATACTAATGGTATCCTGAAATAGGGCTTGGGCAGCCCTTTCAGAATATGTAACTTTTATTGCTACATAAATGGTCAGACAGATAAAGGAATCAGTGCGGAAAAAGAATGAGGCGATAAAAAAACGCAACAACCCTCTACACACGGCAGACCCAATTCAGGACACAACAAGTATTCAATTATATATATAAAAAAATGTCCAAATATACAAAATGTAATCGCCATACAAAAGATACTGTTATCTATCCTCTCTATGGAATTTGCAGAGAGGGTAATCTATAGATACATAGTTTTATAGTACAGCATATATGCAAGATTACCCACACTGTCCTATATGTGCTGGATGTAAATACCCTATCATGTACTGAATAGAGCTAGGAGTGACTTGCTAGAGTCACCTTTGTATACGTACCAGGGATGTCAGGCTTCAGCACGGAACAGTCAGGGGGTAACCAAGGCGTAATAGGTCCGTCTGGGGTCGGCACGTGCGGAGCAGGCATGCCCCGACGCGCGTTTCGGTGTTTCCCTTAGTCAGGGGACGAAGGGAAACACCGAAACACGCGTCGGGGCATCCCTGCTCCCCACCATTTATGTATTAATTAATAAATTTTGATAAATACTATGGGCTCCTTTCTGGTTTGGTTTGTGAATTTATGGTGATGGAGCCTTATGATGTCCGTAATAGGGTAGTATTGAATACAGTAATCACTTAGGTCTATAATATTTGATATGATATATACTACCTGGTCATGATTAGTATGTATTATAACTTTTATTGCTGTAGCTTCTCCAGTTTTTTTGCTATAAGAACCAGAGAATTTGCTGGTCAGGCATATGTAAATCTAATATGAATATGCTCTGCTCCCCATTCACATAATCCCGCCCAGCCCTGTGCGCCAGTGTCTGTGATATTCATTTTGGATTTACTCCCCACACCCATAATCCTTCCCACCTCTCTGCAACCAACGTCAGTGATAGTAAAAATCCTCCCGTCCACAGCTAATCATCCACCACAGACATGTATACAGTCATCTTTCTGCTACTGTCCTGTACACCTGCAGATACTGCTGCTCTGACCCAGCACCTATGGAACAGCAGCGATCCTCTGCACAGTGCTGTCCCCTGTGTGTACACAATGGTAGCTTCCATGTCTCCCACCCCCATACACTGTGTGGCATCTACAGCCATAACTGATAGCCGAACTCCTGCAGTAACAGCGGAGGCCAGTGTCAGGTTCTTTAACACCTTTCTGATGTGAGCTGTAATAACATGTCCCTGTGCCCTGGGCTTTATGGACCAGGAACGTATTATTACATTATTATTATTAATTTATATAGCGCCATTGATTCCATGGCGCTGTACACATCTCACTGATAGCGCCCGCACAGAGGGCACTTAGTGCCAGGAGCGGTGCAGGCACCGCTCCCGATACTTTAATCTCCTAAATGCTGCGATCGCAGCATTTAGCAAGGAAACAGAGGGACAAAAGCCCCTCTGCTCTTGGATCGGAGACCCCACAACGTCATCGCAGGGTCCCGATCGTTGCCTGGTGACCCAATGTCATCATGACATCCGGGTCACAAGGCACTAGCAAGGTAGTTTGATCATGTGCAGTGCATGATCAAACTATCTTGTGTCTGCAGGGCTGACTGGTTATAAGGTATAATAGTGATCCTGTACTACTATACCTTATAACTGCGATCAGACTGCAGAAAGTGAAAGTCCCATAGCGGGACTAAGTAAAAAAAGTGAAAAAAAAAAAAAGTTATAAATATATTAAAAAAAAAAAATTATATTATCGGGATTGTACTCACTCAGGTACGATGAGAGGCAAAAAGGAGGCGTGTTCCTTTAATTGTCCACAGCGGTTTATTGACTTCATAAACCGTTAAAAGAAAAAAAAACACAGACAGCCTTTAGTGCAGGCAAAAGAAAACAGTCCTTTTAGCAAAGTCTCTGGTAAACTGGACATGTGATCACACAGGCTGGTAAGTATCCAGTACACAGCTCAGTCTGGAGACAACACACAGGAGGCCTTCTCCCTCCAAACATAGATCATGTGTCAAACAACAGCCTCCCTTATAAAGGCTGTTAACCACACCCAGAGATGAGGTATGTGTGTAGCTCGATCTGCCCAGCTCTTAACAGCTACCCGTAACCCGGTCCCAGGTGCACCAATTAGTCCTCTTAGTGCAAGTGTGCACTAGAGAAAATACTCCAGGTTACATCAGAGACCAGCCATCTCTGCTATACATACCTCCCATCGACTACGCGACCATTAGCCACCTTACAATATACACAATATATACAATATATATTGTAAGGTGGCTAGTGGTCACGTAGTCGAGGGGAGGTATGTATCACAGAGATGGCTGGTCTCTGATGTAACCTGGAGTATTTTCTCTAGTGCACGCTTGCACTAAGAGGACTAATTGGTGCACCTGGGCCCGGTTATATAGTACCCAGAAATAAATATTATTATGAAAAAAAAAAAAACCAATGAAAGTACACATACTTGGATACCGCTGCGTCCGGAACGACCTAACCTATAAAACTGTCCCACTAGTTAACACGGTAAAAAATAAAAAACGGTGTATTATTATACCTCTGAACGAAAAGTGGAATAAAACTTGATAAAAAGACGAATGTAAATAAAAATGGTACTGCTGAAAACTTAATCTTGTCCCTCAAAAAACAAGCCGCCATACAGCTCCCATCAGCCAAAAAATAAAGAAAGATGTAGCTCTCAGAATAAAGCGATGCAAAAAAATAATTTTTTCTATAAAATAGTGTTTATTGTGTAAAAACACCAAAACATAAAAAAACTATATACGGTAAATGTGTTATCACTGTAAATGTACTGACCAGAAGAATAAAGCTGCGTTATCAATTTTACCACCCGCCGAACGGCATAAAAAAAAAAAAAAAAACAATTCCTGAATTGTTGGTTTTTGTTTATTCTCCCTCCCAAAAGTCAGAATAAAAAGCGATCAAAAAATGTCACGTGCTTGAAAATTGTACCAATAAAAACGTCAACTTTTCCCGCAAAAAACAAGCCTTAACATGACTGTCGGCTGAAATATGGAAAAATTATAGCTCTCAAAATATGGCGATGCAAAAACTAGTCTTTGGAAAAAAAATAAAACTTTTTTAGTGTGTGACAGCTGGCAAACATAAAAACCCAATATAAATCTGGTATACCTGTAATCGCACCGACCCAAAGAATAAAGTCGTGTAATCACTTATACTGCATGAGGAACGGCGTACAAAATAAATAAAACCCAATTCTTCACCTGCTGCTGATTTGTTCATTTTGCCTCACAAAGATCGCAGTAAATCTCTGCTTACATTTATCCTGCGATGAGCGCTTACACCACCCCAGTGTAAATCTCTGAAATACGTGATTCAGACGGAACCCCCGGCGGAAGATTTCCTATAATGAGGCACATGGAGGCACCGTGGACGCCATCAGGCGTGTGATCTCACAGTGTCTGCCTTTTTCTTAGTCGAGCATAAAAGTGCCGTAGGCCACAGTTTTGTGAACCTCTGAAAAGAAAGACACCTCTAAACAAAGGCCAGACGGAGTCCAGGGAAAGGCGGGTTTCACCCACCCTGATATTTCCTGTACCGGAAAAAACAGTACCGGAGATGTCGCTGGAGTGAGTCATTCTCCCCAGCTCCTCTGCGTTAGCAGTTAGGTGGATTACAGCGGGGGACATCTTACAGGTGAGTATAAGGATTTTTTTTATTTTATTCTTATTTTTACACCAGGACACAGAGGGAGCAGAATACTACTCTCAACATTGTCCCTTGCTCGCGCTGATTGCAACGTTCAGCACTTGGGAACAGCGCTAATTGTACGCTGATTCCCAGGCGCCAGTACGTGTCACACTGATGACACACGGATGTAATCTGTGTGTCATCAGTGTGGGACGTTTTGTGGCCCGTTCAGTGCGAAAAAAAAAACGGACATGTCAACGTGTTTTTCCCACAGACACACGGTCCGTTGAAAGACTCTGACATGTGCACAGACCCATTCATATCGGACACACTGACTTGTGAAAGAGGCCTAACTCTGCTGCCTCATTATAGTGAATGGATCCCTCAGGGGTTACATCTGAATTACGTCACTCGGAGATTTAAATGGAAACCTCGATATCAGTGCTCAGCATAGAGCACAGGATAAATGGGAACATTTTACATAACATTTTGGATCACAATAAAAGCTTTGACTCAATCCACAAAAAAATCAAGTCCCAACTTAGGTCCGTCATCTGTTAACGGAAATATAGGGGGCTTCCACGTTACTAGTAGCACAAAGGCTCTGGAAAAGCTAAATTGCCCTTGCCCCCCAAAAGAAATTCAGCAAATTCTGTGCTCCCAAATATAAATACCCATCTCCCTTTTGAGCCCTACAGTGTGCCTAAACCACATTTAGCGTCCTCATGTTTGGCATTTCTGTAGCGATGAGAGCCCGCCTAATTTACAGATGCATGTCTCCAGAAGCACGAGCTGGGCATAATGTACTGGTCACTACAACGGCAGTTTGCAATTTTTACTCAGCAGCATCCACTGCTGCTTCTTTCTGGAAAGCACCCATGTAGTTAAAATCCTCACCACACCTGTAGATAAATTCCCAAAGGGGTATAATTTCCAAAATAGTGTCACTTGAGGGGGGATTCTGCCCTTCTAGCAGTTAGGAACTGTGTATATGGAGTCTGCATACTATTCTAGAAAAATCTGTGCTCCAGCAGGCAAATAGCGCACTGTCCCTCCCGGATCTCGCCGTGTGGCTAAGCAGTACTGCACAGCTAGATATGGGGTATTTCTACATTCAGCAAAAATGATGTGACAAATTTTGGTGCCATTTTTACCCATTTCCCAGTGTGAAAATGTAAAATCTGGGGCTAAAACAAAACTTTTGGTGGTAAAAATGTAATTATTCTTTCTTCACCGCCCATTGGTGTAAAATTCTGTGAGGCACATGTGGTGTCAACATGCTCACTGCATGCCAAGATGAATTCATTGAGAGGTGTAGTTTGTAAAATGGAGTCTCTTATGGGGGATTCTGCTGTTCTGGCACCTTATGGGGCTCTGTCAATGTGACATGGCACCATCAAACCAGCCCAGCAAAATGTGAACTCCAATATGGTGCTTCTTCCCTTCTGAGCTTTGCACTGTGCCTCAAAAGTAGTTTGTGAGGTATGCGTGCTTTTGGGTCCACTTTCTCCTGTTACACTTGTGAAAATATTTTTTTGGGCTAAAATATTTTTGTGGAAAAAATGTTATTTATTTTTCTTTATTTTCACAAGTCAATGTTCTAATTTTCTGTGAAGCATCTGGGGGTTCAAGTTCTCACTACACATCGAGATAAATTCATTAGGTGGTCTAGTTTCCCAAAAGGGGGCACTTGTTGGGCATTTCCACTGTTTAGGCACATCAGAGGCTCTGCAAACGCGACATGATGCCCGCAGACTATTCCATCAAAGTCTGCATTCCAAAACGTCACTCCATACCTTCTGAGCCCTGACGTGCTCCCAAACAGTAGTTTTCTCCCACATATGGGGTATCCGTGTACTCAGGAGAAATTGCTCAACAACTTTTGGGGTCCAATTTCTCCAGTTACCCTTGTGAAAAAAACAATTCGGGCTAAAAGATCATTTTTGTGGAAAAAAAAAATGTTTTGGTCTTTTTTCAAAGCTCTATGTTATAAACTTTTGTGAAACACTTTGGTTCAAAGTGCTTACCACACATCTAGATAAGTTCCTTAAGGGGTCTAGTTTCCAAAATGGCGTCACTTGTGGGGGGGGGGGGTTTCCACTCTTTAAGCACATAAGGGGCTCCCCAAACGCGACATGGCATCTGCTAATTATTCAAGCAAATTTTACATTCAAAAAGTCAAATGTTGCTTCTTCCCTTCCGAGCCCTGTCGTGCGCCCAAACAGTAATTTTCTCCCACAAATGGGGTATCCGTGTACTCAGGAGAGATTGCACAACAACTTTTGGGGTCCAATTTCTCCAGTTACCCTTGTGAAAATAAAAAAATTAGGGCTAAAAGATCATTTTTGTGGAAAAAAAAGTGGTGGTGTTTTTTTTTTTCACAGCTCTACGTTATAAACTTTTGTGAAACACTTGGGTTCAAAGTGCTTACCACACATCTATATAAGTTCCTTAAGGGGTCTAGTTTACAAAATGGGGTCACTTATGGGTGGGGGGGGGTTTCCACTCTTTAAGCACATAAGGGGCCCCCCAAACGGGACATGAAGAATAAAACTTTCATCTATTACCTCTTTTTAACCCTTGTGAAAATGAAAACTAAAACCTATTTTAGGGAAAGCATGTAATTTTTATATCTTCACAGCCTGATGGTATAAAATTCTGTGAAATGCCTGTGGTGTTAATGACGCGCCCCCTGGGCCATGTTCAGGGGATACCCGGAGCCGGATCTCGATGGGGGTAGTAGTCCTTGTGGCGGTGACCCGGTCCGTGCCCAGGGTGTCAAACTAAGTGGCAGTCTATGGCAGTAGATGTTAACTTGGATGTCGACTACGCCACCCGTTGAGTGCGGCTTTGACGCCGCCGCTGCAGAGCAGTCCGCTGAGGCCGGTGGTATATGTGCAGCAGTGATGGTATAACCCCCAACGGGAGGGGTATGGCCTCAGGGCAGCAGGTGTGGATGATGGGGGTTGTGATGATGCAGAAAGAAGACTCAGAGTCAGGAGATGCAGTTCAGGGTTTTTACTTACTGGTGTTCTTTTGGTCACTCTGGCCTTGAGTGACCACCCGAGCCGTGCTGCGTCCACCAGGTCCTGGACTCGGCTAACCCCCAGGCGATTCCGGAGCGTGGTCCTGAGCTCCCTTCTGACTCTCTCTCTGGCCATTCCCACCAGGGATCCACCTGTGTCCGGCTCCCTCGGGTCTCTTGTTGGTTGAACCTTCCCTGGCTTCCCTGACCCTATGCTCGGTGTGCCATTCTGGTGGATTTGGTGAGGGTCGTGGCAGATCCTGCCCACGACCTCCGGTTCCTGGCTAAGGTTTGTTTTGGCCTCTGCCAGCTTGGGATCCGGTACCCTTGTCCGCCAACCCTTCACCCTTTTGTCTTGATTCTGGGGTCTTGGGGTTCCCTTCTTGTCTTTCTCTCTGGGTCCTTCTTTTCTCCTCTCTCCCTCTGCAGGCTTGGCTCTGGAGCTGGGCCCAGCCGGAGCCACAGCTCCCTGTCAGCCCTCCTGGCTGAGCTCCTCTGCTCTGCTCCTCAGGCTAAAAAGACCCTGTCCTAAGATGGTGCCCACCTTATATACTCCCTCTATGTGTGAACCCAGGTGACCAGCACCCAATGGGCTCCTAGCTTTACCCAGACTACTCCCCCTATCTGCCCCTACACTACTGGGATGTTCCACCCCCCTCCCACTCCAGCCAGGGACAGACGCTGTCGTACCTGCACATATACTGGTGGGAGTACCGTTGTTCTGTCCCCCGGAAATGGGATGTATGTAGTGCATGCAGCCTACTAAGCTCAGTTCCACACTCCATCCTTACCCGGGAGTGGAATACCACACCTCTGGAGTGATGTGCAATACCCCTGTAGCAGCCGAATCCTCAGGGTGCTACATTCCCCCCTGGTAAATCACAGCACGTCCTCGGGCTGGAAAAGAATAAAATATCCACAAACATACAATTTTTTTTCAAAACATCATAAACATATAAAACACTATATATATATATCAGCAGCGTAATACTCTTCATATAAAACTTTTCATTATAAACATTCTTGTTCCTCCGGCCACGGTGCAACTTGTGACCGGGTAAAGTGCAACAGTCTCTTCTGGAAAAAACACAGTTCCTTATAAAACCAGTAGGGGGCGCCTTAGGAAGCGCAACTATATACAAGGGGAGGTGGCCGCTCTCAGTCCTCGGCCAGTGGGATTAGGGAAGAATGACCGCTCTCAGTCCTCGGCCAGTGGGATTAAGGGACATACGGGTAACAGTTTAAGTTGCTGGTCCCAACGGGGACTATAATGGTAACAGTTCCTGTACCCTAACGGGTAACTATTTTACAGTTCCATTTACCGTACTTTAGTAGCGGCGTCCTCCTGATGCTTCCTCCCTGTATTCTTCAGACCCGTCCGAGTCCTCTTGCTCCTCCTGACACCTCAGCTCTTTCTCTGTCAGTCGGTGTACATGAAGGGCATAGGGTCCTTTGGCACATTGGTGCCGGGTGAAGGTGACCTCATCACCCAGGTAAAGGTCACGACCTCTGTGTCCCTCCGGTAGGTGGGACTCGACATCTCTTCTGGTCACGAAGACGTCGCCGGGGGTGTGATGATCTCTGATGAAGCCCCAACCGTGCTGCAGTTGGAATTTGATTACAGTCCCGGTGGCACGGGGACCGTGGGCTGCACGGGCGTTCCTTCGGGTCCGGCTCTTTTGTTCTGCACTCTTTACTTGCAGCCGCTCCTCGCGGACCCGTCTCTCTCTCCGTTCTCGCTCAAAGACTTCCAACTGCTGGCGGCAGCACTCCGCACGCTCAGTTGCAGCCGCCCGGGTCTCTTGAGTGAACCCGATGAGGTCTCCTCCTGCGGGGTCCCACTCAAACTGCGCCTCCTCTAACGAGAGCGGGGTCATCTTGACGGGCGCCGGAACCGGGATTAGGGGCTCATCCAGGGGTCTTTCTTTCCGGAGTCGGGGATGGTGGTACTCCGGTGGCCACGCAAAGGGCTGCCCATCCGGGCAAGTGTGCTGGGCAAACAAGTCTTCACCCAGGTGCGGCACAGTGGAAGTTGAGGGCGCGGTGGTGGCAGCGGCGCCCGGGATCACTAGGCCTTGCGACCAGGCTTGGGGTACCCTGAAGGTAAAGGGCATCGTGAAGACGGCGGCGCCCGGGGGCACTCGGCCTTGCGACCAGGCCGGTGGCGTCTCCTGCTTGGCCGCGCTCAGGGTTGAGGCGCGTGACGTCACAGGGGGCGTGGTCGCGGCTCCTGCTTGGGGCCTAGTCTGGAGCGGTAGCGGTGCGGCAACGGGCACGATCAGTGGGACTTCGGGCTCTGCGACGGGGAGCGGGGGTAGGCTTACGGTGGCTGGGCTTGGGGTAGTGACGTCCCCTTTACTTGCCTCCGTCTCTTCAGCTCCCTCTGCGGCGTCGTCTCCGGCCTCCGTCCCTTCTGCATCCTCTTCAGGGGCAGGCGTGCTCCTCGTTGCGGGTGGTGTGCTCCGCTGGCGGGTTCCAGCCTGCTGGGCCATCTCCCTGCTCCATTCCATCAGCGTTTCTTGCTGCACCTGGGCCATCCTCCGTGCGAGGCCCTCCAGCGCGGTCTGTGCACGCTCCCGGTCTCGGGGGAGCTGTGCCAGGATCTCCACCAGGTCTTGTGGAGTGGTAGCTTGCAACAGGCTCCTGACCACAGGGTCGGTGCTGCCTGCCTCTCCCTCCATCTCCGGGTACGGCTCCTCCAGACTCCTCCAAGCTGCTCCCATCTTCTCTCTTTTGTTCTGTCTCCACCCCCATTGAGGGCGGTCCTCGGGCAACTTGGTGATTGTCAGTTCCAGGGGCAGACCCCCCACGCTGATGGACATCTCAATCATTGCAGTCTCTGCTGGTGGGGGCGGTCTTCGTTTTTGGCGCCATTCTTGGTCCTGGCCCACGATGGGAGGTCGTCTCTTACCACCCTCTGGCACGCCCATAATGGCGTCCGCTCTGCCAGGGCGGGAAATCTTCTCAGATGGCGGGAACCGCTTCCCAGTGGCGGGAAACACTGCAGATGGCGGGAAAAGACTGCAGATGACGGGCAAATGGCGGGAACCGATCCGAGATGGCGTCCGATGGCGGGGACCCTCCGGAACCGGCGGGAGACTTCTTTTTGAGGTAAATGCGAACTTTTCTTCAGGCACTCAGTACCCGATGGTTGCGGGCACGTGATCCTGCCGACTACGCCAAAGTTGACGCGCCCCCTGGGCCATGTTCAGGGGATACCCGGAGCCGGATCTCGATGGGGGTAGTAGTCCTTGTGGCGGTGACCCGGTCCGTGCCCAGGGTGTCAAACTAAGTGGCAGTCTATGGCAGTAGATGTTAACTTGGATGTCGACTACGCCACCCGTGAGTGCGGCTTTGACGCCGCCGCTGCAGAGCAGTCCGCTGAGGCCGGTGGTATATGTGCAGCAGTGATGGTATAACCCCCAACGGGAGGGGTATGGCCTCAGGGCAGCAGGTGTGGATGATGGGGGTTGTGATGATGCAGAAAGAAGACTCAGAGTCAGGAGATGCAGTTCAGGGTTTTTACTTACTGGTGTTCTTTTGGTCACTCTGGCCTTGAGTGACCACCCGAGCCGTGCTGCGTCCACCAGGTCCTGGACTCGGCTAACCCCCAGGCGATTCCGGAGCGTGGTCCTGAGCTCCCTTCTGACTCTCTCTCTCTGGCCGTTCCCACCAGGGATCCACCTGTGTCCGGCTCCCTCGGGTCTCTTGTTGGTTGAACCTTCCCTGGCTTCCCTGACCCTATGCTCGGTGTGCCATTCTGGTGGATTTGGTGAGGGTCGTGGCAGATCCTGCCCACGACCTCCGGTTCCTGGCTAAGGTTTGTTTTGGCCTCTGCCAGCTTGGGATCCGGTACCCTTGTCCGCCAACCCTTCACCCTTTTGTCTTGATTCTGGGGTCTTGGGGTTCCCTTCTTGTCTTTCTCTCTGGGTTCTTCTTTTCTCCTCTCTCCCTCTGCAGGCTTGGCTCTGGAGCTGGGCCCAGCCGGAGCCACAGCTCCCTGTCAGCCCTCCTGGCTGAGCTCCTCTGCTCTGCTCCTCAGGCTAAAAAGACCCTGTCCTAAGATGGTGCCCACCTTATATACTCCCTCTATGTGTGAACCCAGGTGACCAGCACCCAATGGGCTCCTAGCTTTACCCAGACTACTCCCCCTATCTGCCCCTACACTACTGGGATGTTCCACCCCCCTCCCACTCCAGCCAGGGACAGACGCTGTCGTACCTGCACATATACTGGTGGGAGTACCGTTGTTCTGTCCCCCGGAAATGGGATGTATGTAGTGCATGCAGCCTACTAAGCTCAGTTCCACACTCCATCCTTACCCGGGAGTGGAATACCACACCTCTGGAGTGAGGTGCAATACCCCTGTAGCAGCCGAATCCTCAGGGTGCTACATTAACATGCCCACTGCACCCCAAGATGAATTCATGGAGGTGTGCATTTATAAAATGGGATCATGGGTTTTTGGGGGACGTGTTGCTGTTAAGGCACCTAAAGGACTCTGCCAATGTGATATGACATCCACAAACAACTCCAGCAAAATCTGCACTCCAAAATGACGAGCCTTCCCTTTTGAGTCATGCTGTGTGCCTAAACAGTGGATTCTGGCCACATTTGGGCTACTGGCAGACTCAGGATAAATTGCATTACAAAATGTGCCGTTCTTTTTTCTTTGGTTACCCCCAGGGCTGTGGAGTCTGCATAAAATGGACCTACTCCCGACTCCTAAAATATATAATAAATTGGGTTCAGTAGTACAATGCAGGGTGTGCTGTAAATGGTTTCATAAGAATTTGGGAAACTTATGAAATGTTCTATAAATGTCTGTTCTATTCCTGATCTAAGCTTTTAGTTGAGATGATTCTGTGCTGCACTTTATGTACATGCTTAGTAGTAAGGCAGTGCTGTGGAGTTATTCTCAGGATTCAGGTAGTCAGGGAAATGTCTGTGTCGGAAGTTTGGCTTACCGACTCCACAGCCCTGGTTAACCCCCATGTGCAAATATAAAATTTGTGGCGAAAGCAACATTATTTGGAATTTTCAATTTCACAGCCCAATATTATACTATTCTGTGAAGCATCTGTTTGTTCAAGATGCTCAATACACCCATTGATTATTTTAAGGGTGAAGTTTCCAAAATGGTGTCACTTGTAAGGAGTTTCTGTTTTGACATCTAGATGGCTTTGCAAATGTGAAATGGCATCCACAATCTATTCCAGCCAAAATTGTGCTTCCAAATTGAAATTTAAATGCTTCTCATTCCCTTCTGAGCCCTGCCGTGTGCCCAAACAGTAGTTTCCGACCACATATGGGATATGGACATACAAAGGAGAAATTTCACAACAATGGCGTGGTGAGCTGCTTTATTTCTTTTTTTCTAGAGACAAGTTCATTGCCTCCTTTTTAAAATCCTGCCAATTACCGTATTTTTCTGACTATAAGACCCACTTTTTTCCACCAAAATTTTTGAGGAAATTGGAGGGTGCATCTTATAGTCCAAATGTACCTTGTTGCTGTGGCTGTGGACGAGAGGGGGGCTGCCGCGGTGGAGAAGCGGGGCACAGGAGGCAGGAGCCACCTGCTGCAGCCAACGCTGTGCCCAGTGCTAAAGAAAATGAATATTCATTCTCCTTAATAGCACGCACAGTGCTGCCGCCGGCTC
This sequence comes from Phyllobates terribilis, assembly GCF_046119375.1. NCBI lineage: Eukaryota > Metazoa > Chordata > Amphibia > Anura > Dendrobatidae > Phyllobates > Phyllobates terribilis. Next base: position 279,194,574 of record NW_027362769.1, on the reverse strand, counting down.
CTGCAGCTGCCCCACGATCACTTTTGCCGGCTACTAAAGAGCATGAATATTCACTACTCCCCACTCCTATGGGCGTTGGGAGTAGTGAATATTCATGCTCTTTGATAGCGGGCACACACGATCGCCCAGCCGCTTCAGGAGCCGTGAGATGTGTCTGACACTATTCAAGCTATTTAGGAGAATGAATAGTCACTACACACGCCCATAGTCCGGGCATGGAGAGCAGTGACTGTTCTGGCAGCTGATCTCTCTGTGTGGGGGCGCATGGCAGTGATGGTGAGATCAGCTGCTGACAGCAGAACAGAACTCAGCACTGGAGCAGAGGGAAGGAAGGTGAGTAGAATCGTTAATTCTTTTGTGTGCAGTGTGATCCAGATGGGGGTGCCATGCATACCAGGATGGGGATGAGGGGTGCCATGCATACCAGGATGGGGATGAGGGGTGCTATGCATACCAGGATGGGGATGAGAGGTGCCATGTATACCAGGATGGGGATCAGGGGTGCCATGCATACCAGGATGGGGGACCATGTATACAAGGATGGGGGGCTATGCATACCACAATGGGGATTAGGGGCCATGCATACCAGGATTAGGATGGGGGCCATATATACCTGGGTTGGGGACTATATATATCTGTATTGGGGGACAAATATATATATTACACTAGCTATTGAACCCGTTCTATGTCTGGGTGGCGAGCATTTTTATTTCTTTATTGGTATATGGTCTCCCATGCTGGTATGTGCTGCCCCCCTCCTGGAATTTGCACTGCCCCCATCCTGTCTCCACCATCCTATCCTGGTATGCATGGCACCCCTCACCCCCAATCCTGGTATGCGTGGTACTCCTCACCCTTATCCCGGTATGCGTGGCAACCCCCACCCTCAATTCCGTTATGCATGGCACCCCTCCCCCCCAATCCCGGTATGCATGGCACCCCTCATCCCCAATCCCGGTATGCATGACACCCCTCATCCTTATCCCGGTTTGCATGGTACCCCTTATCCTGGTATGTATGGTGTCCCACATTACTATCCTGGTATGTATGGTACCCCTCATCCCTATTCTGGCATGTATGGCACCCCTCACCCCCCAATCCTGGTATGCATGGTCCCCTCACCCCCCAATCCTGGTATGCATGGTCCCCTCACCCCCCAATCCTGGTATGCATAGCCCCCTCACCCCCCAATCGTGGTATGTGTGGCCCCCTCATCCCTTTCACGCTGTACACACATACAACAGGATAAACACTTATACTCACCTTTCTTCTCTGTGCTCCAGCCTCTGCTGTGTCCTGTTCTGCCAGGGAAGGAGTGCGGCGCCGGAGCACCGCACTGTCTGGCGCCATTTTGCTGAAGACACACTGCAAAGGTGTCTTCAGTAAAATGGCGCTGGATAGCGCTATGCGCATACGGCGATCCGACGCCTCACTCCTGCCCCGGGCTCTGGCGAAGAGAGGCGCCACTACAACGCTCCTCCCGGTCAGGTAAGTATCTAAGTATGGCGCCGGAGATCGCGGTATGCATTCAGTGTCTACGCATACCGTGATCTCCGGCGCCATACACTCCTCTTACCTGTAATGGCTGGACACACACACACACCTAGATGGGGAGGCATATATACCAGGATGGGGGATATTAGTATAGAATTGGGAGACATCACCCCTATGACCGTGTCAGCAGTAGACCCCCTCCCCCATAACAGTGCATTATGAATACATTTTTTGCCTCAATTTTTTCTTCAATTTTCTTCCTCTAAAACCTAGCTGCGTCTTATAGTATGGTGCGTCTTATGGTCCAAAAAATATGGTACCTTCCCTCGCTTTGGAGACAACAGCAATGTTAAATGCTCCGATTACGGAGTAGGAAATTAAGGACACAGTACATCATTTACCAAACATGAAGTCTCCAGCCCCTGATGGTCTATCTTATCTGTATTATATGACCTTCAGGATGTGCTCCTCCCTTTGCTAACACCCCTTTTTTAACTCCTTTTTAAATGGATCTCCAACCATTGATTCTATACTACATTTATACTATACTTTTAATTCCTCAATCAGGCACATACATATTAGACTGTAGAAACTATAGCTCAATAGCTCTTAATTTAGACATTAAAATATTTACTTAACTTCTTGCAGGCCTTCTGAATTGGTTACCCTTCCTAGCAATAATAGGGCAATTGATCTTATAGATTTCGTTAAAAAAAATCTGGGGAAGCTAATCTTCTAAGCCTAAATGCTGAAAAGGCATTTGATCACCTCAGCTGGCCATTTATGTTCAGAGCCCTTGGAGCGTTCAGTATGGGTGGTCGGTTTTTTTTAAAGGTCTTTACTCTAGTCCATCGGCTACAATCTGCCTACCTCATGGTTCTTCCAATCCAATTGTAATAAAAAAAATGGTACTAGGCAGGGCTGCCCACTCTCCGCCCTACTTTTTGTTCTCTGCATAGAACCCTTTGCTGCCTATGTCAAAGCAAACCCAGATATCAGGGGAATAATGGTTAGAGATAAGTAGTTTAAATTATCTTTTTATACCAATGACATTCTTTTGCACTAGAGAATACTGGGGAACAGAAAGCGCAAATATGGTCTTAACTGATAATCTCTGATCCATCCTTGTGTTTATGTGCTCACCTGATATTGTTGCGCATTTGCAACCATTTAATGGCAGAAATTAGCTGCTGCTGGACATGGGTCGCCAGACCGAAGAATTGCTGTTCCAGGTAATGTGTGTGTGTAACCTGCACTTCTGATGAAATTCCAGGAAATGATGTATTCTTGAGTGAGTTTTATTAAAGGTTACTAGTCAACGTGTTTCGACTTTATTTCCAACTTCTTCCTCAGGATATAACCTAATCGTTATGAGCCAATGGCACTACTGGACATCTTTTATTTTGAAGGGAAGTAAATATGATGCGTCTTTCATGTGCTACATTAGGTTTCCTTGTGTTTTACAGTCCTCAATGTTGCCCATATCTTGATGTACTCAATGCTGAGGCAGATACTTATCCATCATTAAATACCAACAAAGAGGGATCTGAATGACAAATTTATTCTGCAGCAGGACAACAACCCCAAACAAACAGCCAATGTTAAGATTTATCTTCAGCATAAAACCTAACTGGGACTCCTCGAAGTAATGATATGGCCACGACAGAGCCCTCATCTCAACATCACTGAGTGTGTGAAGAGACAGAAGGATTTACACAAATCTACATCCACGGAAGATCTGTGGTTCTCCGAGATGTTTGGAACAACCTCCTTCAAAAACTAGAAGTGTAGTTAGAATAATTCATGCTTTGCTGTTTTGAAGTAAACAGGTGGTAACTCCAAATGCGATTTGATTTAGATTTCTCTTGCCTATTCACTTTGCATTTTGTTTATTGATTAAAATAAACAATTACATTTTTTTAAAGCATTCTCACTTGGCAGCATTTTTTCCATACCTACATATATCTTTTGCACAAAACTAAATATTTCAAGAAAAAAAGCAGCAGCAGCACGGTAACAGCCAGAAAAGTGTGTTTAAAATCCCAGAACCATTGACAATCCTTTTGATAATAAACAAAATTGGTAATATTCCATAGTGCTGGAATGCTGCCAATTTTGTTTGTATATACAGTACAGACCAAAAGTTTGGACACACCTTCTCATTTAAAGATTTTTCTGTATTTTCATGACTATGAAAATTGTACATTCACACTGAAAGCATCAAAACTATGAATTAACACGTGGAATTATATACTTAACAAAAAAGTGTGAAACAACTGATAATATGTCTTATATTCTAGGTTCTTCAAAGTAGCCACCTTTTGCTTTGATGACTGCTTTGCACACTCTTGGCATTCTCTTGATGAGCTTCAAGAGGTAGTCACCAGAAATGGTTTTCACTTCACAGGTGTGCCCTGTCAGGTTTAATAAGTGGGATTTCTTGCCTTATAAATGGGGTTGGGACCATCAATTGTGTTGTGCAGAAGTCTGGTGGATACACAGCTGATAGTCCTACTGAATAGACTGTTAGAATTTGTATTATGGCAAGAAAAAAGCAGCTAGGTAAAGAAAAACGAGTGGCCATCATTACTTTAAGAAATGAAGGTCAGTCAGTGCGAAAAATTGGGAAAACTTTGAAAGTGTCCCCAAGTGCAGTTGCAAAAACCATCAAGCGCTACAAAGAAACTGGCTCACATGAGGACCGCCCCAGGAAAGGAAGATCAAGAGTCACCTCTGCTTCTGAGGATAAGTTTATCCGAGTCACCAGCCTCAGAAATCGCAGGTTAACAGCAGCTCAGATTAGAGACCAGGTCAATGCCACACAGAGTTCTAGAAGCAGACACATCTCTTCAACAACTGTTAAGAGGAGACTTTGTGCAGCAGGCCTTCATGGTAAAATAGCTGCTAGGAAACCACTGCTAAGGACAGGCAACAAGCAGAAGAGACTTGTTTGGGCTTAAGAACACAAGGAATGAACATTAGACAAGTGGAAATCTGTGCTTTGGTCTGATGAGTCCAAATTTGAGATCTTTGGTTCCAGCCACCGTGTCTTTGTGCGACGCAGAAAAGGTGAACGGATGGACTCTACATGCCTGGTTCCCACCGTGAAGCATGGAGGAGGAGGTGTGATGGTGTGGGGGTGCTTTGCTGGTGACACTGTTGGGGATTTATTCAAAATTGAAGGCATATTGAACCAGCATGGCTACCACAGCATCTTGCAGCGGCATGCTATTCCATCCGGTTTGCATTTAGTTGGACCATCATTTATTTTTCAACAGGACAATGACCCCAAACACACCTCCAGGCTGTGTAAGGGCTATTTGACCAAGAAGGAGAGTGATGGGGTGCTACGCCAGATGACCTGGCCTCCACAGTCACCAGACCTGAACCCAATCGAGATGGTTTGGTGTGAGCTGGACCGCAGAGTGAAGGCAAAAGGGCCAACAAGTGCTAAGCATCTTTGGGAACTCCTTCAAGATTGTTGGAAGACCATTTCCGGTGACTACCTCTTGAAGCTCATCAAGAGAATGCCAAGAGTGTGCAAAGCAATCATCAAAGCAAAAGGTGGCTACTTTGAAGAACCTAGAATATAAGACATATTTTCAGTTGTTTCACACTTTTTTGTTAAGTATATAATTCCACATGTGTTAATTCATAGTTTTGATGCCTTCAGTGTGAATGTACAATTTTCATAGTCATGAAAATACAGAAAAATCTTTAAATGAGAATGTGTGTCCAAACTTTTGGTCTGTACTGTATGTTGGCATGAATTATTTGAGAAAGAGACTGGAGTCAGCAGAAACGAGGCTTTCTCACTGATTTGACAGCTCAATGAAGCTCCATGTTTCCAAGCTGGGAGATACTACTGTCTGTGGGGACCCTGGCTGCTTAGAGATTTGAGGAGGAGGCTAGAAAGTACAGTAATGGAAGTAAATCATGACCGTTTTCTCTTCATTATAGCTGCTGAGAGTTGTGTATTCGTACACCGTGTCACTGAGATATGATTAGCCTCTAAGACCATACTAGAAAACACACTAATAGAGCAACCACGATGTCTCTATTAAATGAGGCATAAATGCATAATTAAAAATATTACATTTTATTATAGAATGTAATAAAAACAAAGTATATTAAAATTAAGCATAAGGTATAAATTGTAGCAAGCAGGTAAGTCATATCACGCTTCCCTAATTACATGCGTTTATATAGACTTAAGGTGCATAGTGCTGATATGTATTGAGAAAGTGCTAATAAACAAATGAAAGTGCAAGTCCCTTTGTTTACAAAAGCATGATCAATACCAATATACTGCTGCAACAAGTCATAGTGTTGGAAACAGGGAAGAGAGTTCAAAGCAAAATATGTCAATAAGAATCAAATAAAGTTCCCACTTACTGATGGTTAAAGCCTGCAGCTGACCGGGCCACCACCCCGACGACGCAGTTTCACCTTGGCTTTTTCAAAAGGGGCGTAACCTAATTTAGTCCTCTTGCCATTTAAATACCCTGGTGATAAGTATGATAGGCTCATTGGTGGTGATCAGCTGTGTATTAGCGCATGCGGCGTTTGCATCCCATCTCTAAGTAAAGTGACTTCCCGTCATCCGTGCTGACCCGCACTCTTGGAACGCGTGTGGTTATTACTGCACAGGACGGGAAATCCAGAAGAGAGCGAGTGGGGCATGCGCAAAGTCAGATCACCAAGTAAGGCGGCGGGGCGATACTTCCACGCTTCCAGTTCAGCTCTATTAGTGTGTTTTTTGAGAGTTGTGTACGTAGTAATAGTCAAATTAACCCTTTATCCTTCTTTATCTGGGTTGTATAATGTATAGGAATAACTTGCTTGATTAAAATATTAGTTCCTAGCTTGAGGGGAGGACGTTTTTTTTTTTTATAAGATTTGAATTTGGCTAATGTGTTATTCTTTGGGACACATTGATGAATTCACTATATTAGTACTTTGTCTTTTGTGAATTTGAGAAAAATAGGAAAATACGTTCTCCCATTACATTCTGTTGACCAACGACACTAAAAAAAAACTTCGAAACAGGCTAAGTCCGCCATACATCCTGCCAGATCTGGACAGTATGATCTGAACATTAAAACTCTAGCTGTCAGATGCTTTATAAAATCAGCTCCCCATCTCTCTACAGATGAGTGAATATATTCAAGTGTAATTGAAGTCTACATATATAGCATGTAATTTAGATGAATAAAGATACCATCTCATGATGAGTTTATAATTTTTTGTCCTGAGCCCTACATGCCACAGGCATTTTGTGAGTAAATAAGAATCCTTTTTCTCAACCTGAGGGGGAAATAGAGGAACCCAATTCCCGTTCCCAAGTTCTTTGATATCCTAATTTCCCTTCCTTACCTTCTCTACTCAGCTAGTTATATAGTAGGTAAATTACATGGTCAGGAGAGGTATTTTGCAAGAATACATTTTCAAAGGTAGTGGGTGCAGACTGGAAAGAGCAATCTTATCCTTGAGAAGTTAAAAAAGAATAATGAAGTTGTAAATATTCAAACCATAGTAATTTCTTGGACGGGCCTATAGAGCAGTGCACCTATGATGTGTGCCAGAGGGGGCACGCAGAGCCCTCGCAGTGGGCACGCGCGCCATCGCCACGGAACTAGTGCGCCTGGACCAGACCCGGCGGGTGAAGACTTTGAGGCCGCCGACGCCAGCCACTACTTCAGCTAGACGTGCGTTCTCAGACACACATCTAGCTGAAGTGTATTGCAGCGCATGAACTTGCCAGGCCAGTGCGCCGCAATACACACTGCTGGCCAATCAGAGGCCAGCAGCTGACATCAGCATACACGCGACTGGGCACATGGCAGTGACGTCATGCGCCGCCGTCGCTAAGACGCTGAAATCAGCTGTTGGCTACAGGAGAGGACGCCGCGCGGGAGAGGAGGGAAGGTGAGTAGGAGTGTTTATTCTGTTTTTTTTTTTCTTATATGCGATGAACAGCGATACCAGCAGGATTTGGGGTGGGGGGCATATATACATGAATTGGGGGCAGGGCCGCATATATACATGGATTGGAGGGAGGGCAGCATATATACATGGATTTGGGGGAGGGCAGCATATATACAAGAATTGGTGGAGGGCAGCATATATAAATGGATTGGGGGAGGGCAGCATATATACAAGAATTGGGGCAGGGCAACTTACATGGATTGGGGGGGAGCATATATACATGGATTGAGGGAGGGCAGCATATATATATGGATTGGGGGAAGGCAGCATATATACAAGGATGGGAGCATATACCAAGATGGGGATGAGCACATTCTTTATCTCTGCAGTCTCACACCCCTGCTCCTTTCTGTGGCTGCTATCTGTATCAGTTGTTTTCTCTAAACTAAAACCTCAGTAGTCAGGTTAAATTGCGGTGTTGGCACTTGGCGATATATAAGTGGGTTTTGGATTGCAGTTTGGGCACTCGGTCTCTAAAAGGTTCGCCATCACTGCTATAGAGTATTAAATGAAGGTAACTTACTTCCATTTAGTACATGATGTATATGGATATCGTCCTAGACCAAGATTTTCCTCCTGTTCCTAGCTGTCACCGGTGTGACAGATGTGACAGTCGCCCTGCAGTTGGTTGCAGGAGATCTCTGGCATTACAGATACCTTCTTAGAAGCTGTCTAGGACCCAGTGGCCACCTCCCTCCTGCTCTAATTAACATGCTGGCCTGGGTGTTTAAATACTTTCAATCAGCTTTAGGGTGGCACCGGTGATATTCACATGTTTCCTTGTGAAGGCTTGGAGCAAGTGCAGTTCTTCCTCTCTGGTGCTAAGAGGATGTATATGCGCTATCTCTCTGAAGTCGGCTCAAGCTAAGTTACTTTTCCCTGTTTCTGTCTACCTTGTTGTCTTTAGTTGTTGGAGGGTAATGACTAGCGCTCAACCTTCCTTCCCTAGCCAGGGCCTAGCTCTAGGGAAATACAGGGTTTTAGGTTCCTGTGCGGCGATTGGTGAGGAACCAATATAGGGACAATAGGGGAGACAGGGTGATATCAGATCAGCCTAAGAGGTCTCCGCTCTCCCCTATCCCTTCGTGTTGCACTTAGTCTTTCTCACACCTTATGTGACACTAGCCCTGTTAGTAGGAGAAGAGGAAAACAAGTTAACATGCAATGCATAAACCTGCATTACCACCTGTACAGTCATCATATATAATTGTGAAAAGTGGCGCTTGAACAGCAAAGAAGAGGAAGATTAACATTCACATCTAAAATAATCAGTTTTGCAAACTGAAGGACAAAAACCCACAGACTACAATGTCAGGAAAGTTCAGCCTGGGGGGAAGGAGAGACAGTATCTCTATCCCTTCTTCTTCTGAACTTTCCTCTGAATTTACATCATGGTTCCCTGTGTGGTTGTGGTGGGTTATCCCTTTTTGAATCTTCAGGTATGTCCGTAAGTCCTGGCCAGTCTATTTTTGTGGTGGTAAGTGGAGGGATCCATAAGGCGGAGGTTAATGTTGGAAAGTCATTAGAGCAACGAAGAATATGGATGGATCTAGAGTGACTGACTTGAAGGCGGAACGGAAATCCCCAGGAATAAAAAATGTTCTTTTGTCTCAGAGCTTCCAATAGAGGTCTCAATGCTCCAGCATATGTTGAACAGGAGTATCCTGGCATAGAATGGAATCCATTTTGCAAGCCTTGACAAGAATGTCCTCTTTTAGCTTGTATCCATGGACCCTGCATATAACATCTCGTGGTTTATTAATGTCAGTTGGTTTGGGGCCCAGGGATCTGTGAGCTCTGTACAGCTCCAGTGTGATCTCGGGTAGATTAGAATTGAATAAGTTACGTAGGGTCTCATTTAGTGCTTGATGTTCTACGATTTCAGGTAGTGCCCTGATCCTAATATTGTTCCGGCGACCCCTGTTTTTGATATCATCCATCAAGTCTGTAGAATATTCCAATTGATATGTATGAGAAGAAATACTTTTTTTCTGTACATTCAATTGATGTGTAAAGGAAGCCATTTGTGTTTCTGTAGATGACACCCTCTCAGTTATCTGTTGTAACTCTCCCCTTATGGAAGCTGTCTCTGCCTTATAGGAAGATTTCAGCCTGCAGATATAATTCTCCATATACTCCCTGGTTCAGGGGCGGACACAGACTGTAGTGGGCCCCTGTGCAAGAATTTTTTTGAGGCCCCCCCCTCTGCCCTTTATAGGGGGCATGAAGGCCCCCCCCCCCCCGTGCATCTCTCATCCCCCCGTGCATCTCTGATTCCCCCCCGTGCATCTCTGATTCCCCCCCACTCCTAGTTAATTAATTGTATTTAAAAAAAATAAAACATGTTATACTTACCCCCAGGGATGGCTCCAGGTTTTTGTGGGCCCTGGGCGACAGAGTTTCAGTGGGCCCCTTTAACACATACCATGATTCATGATGCACAGATACCACAGAGAAATATATATATATATATATATATATATATATATATATATATAGTACAAGGCCAAGGATTTCACTTACTACATGACATGAGCGATATCTATTGTAAATTCTACAATAGCTCAGAAACCGGCGAATCCTCACAGCGCACAGTGCAGACCGGACAGTATAGTCTTTCATACAGTATTATGGGCACCATATAATGCTCCATACAGGATACTGACCCCCTTATAATGCTCCATACAGGATACTGGTCCCCATATAAAGCTCCATACAGGATACTGGCCCCCATATAACGCCCCATACAGAATACTGACCCCCATAACATGCTCCATACAGAATACTGACCCCCATATAACGCTCCATACAGAATAGTGGCCCCCGTATAATGCTCCATACAGAATACTGGCCCCCATATAACGCTCCATACAGAATACTGGCCCCATATAACGCTCCATACAGAATACTGACCCCCATATAACGCTCCATGCAGAATACTGACCCCCATATAACGCTCCATACAGAATATTGGCTCCCATATAATGCTCCATGCAGGCTGTTCCCCCCTTATAATGCCCCATTACACGAGCGATATCTATTGTAAATTCTACAATAGCTCAGAAACCGGCGAATCCTCACAGTGCACAGTGCAGACCGGACAGTATAGTCCTCTATACAGTATTTTGGGCACCATATAATGCTCCATACAGGATACTGACCCCCTTATAATGCTCCATACAGGATACTGGTCCCCATATAATGCTCCATACAGGATACTGGTCCCCATATAATGCTCCATACAGGATACTGGTCCCCATATAACACTGCATACAGAATACTGGCCCCCATATAACGCTCCATACAGAATACTGTCCCCCATATAACGCTCCATACAGAATACTGACCCCCATATAACGCTCCATGCTGGCTGTTCCCCCCGTAAAATGCCCCATGCAGGATGACACCCCCCTTTTAATGCCCTATGCAGGATGTCACCTCTACCCCCCATAAAATGCCCCATGCAGGATGTCACCCCCCCCATATAATGCCCCTTGCAGGATGTCACTTCCCCCCTTTTCAATGCCCCATGCAGTATGTCAGACCACCCCCTCCCTTATAATGCCCCATGCAGGAGGTCACACACCCCCCTCCTTATAATGCCCTATGCAGTATGTCACACACACACCCTCCTTATAATGCCCCATGCAGGATGTCAATTCCCCCCTCCCCCTCTTATAATGCTCCATGCAGGATGTCACTTCCCCCTTCCCCTCTTATAATGCCCCATGCAGGATGTCAATTCCCCCCTCCCCCTCTTATAATGCCCCATGCAGGTTGTCACCCCCCCCATATGACGCGCCCCTGGGCCTGTGTCGCGCAGCGTTGCGCACGCGGGAGCTTACCCGGAGCCGGATCTGTTGAGGGTTGTAGTCTCGTGGCGGTGATCCGGTCCATGCCCAGGGAGTCAGACTAAGTGGCGCTGTATCAGCGGTAGATGATGGACGACTACGCCACCCGTTGAATGCAGCTATGGAGCTGCCGCTGCAGGGCAGACCGCTGAGGCCGGTGGAAGGATGGTGCAGCGTGGATGGTATAACCCCCAACGGGAGGGGTATGGCCTCAGGGCAGCCGACGTGGATGATGGGGGTAGCAGGAATCACTCAGAGACGGTACGGTGTAGTTCAGGGTCTTTACTGGTGACAACGATAGACCCTCCCGGAGTACTGGCTAGCGATTGGGGCCTGGTCAGTCCTTGAGCAGATGGGATCTCCCCTGGCCAGGCGGAGTTGTAGGCCTCCCAAACTAACGATACTCTTCTGGCTACCTTGATAGAGGCGGGTATAAGTAGCCCACGTCCCTGAGTGTACCGTGTGGTGCTCACCCGTATGGCCGGTGACTCGGGGCCTTCTAGTAGCTTCCGCTCCACGACGGCGGTGCTGGTCCCATGCGTGTGACCGTGCCTTCGGGTTTCTTGGCCAGAGGACCTGAAATCCCCTGCCTGACGGATTCTGCTGCTGGGTAGGAGTTAGTCCCCACAGCCTCGGACTCCGGGTCCGGTGATAACTTCTCAGTCAGGGCGAGCTCTGCAGCTGCCAGCCCCTGACTCCTTGTAACACTGCTCCCACAGAGCTCCTGTTGTTCTTCCCATAGCTGCCTCTCTTCTCTGTCTCTACTTCTGGCATGGCCCAGGAGCTGGGCCCAGCCGGAGCCACAGCTCCCTGTCAGCCCTCCTGGCTGATCTCTCCCTCTGAACTCTCTAACCCTGCCTCAGCCCCAGGTTTATATAGGGGAAGTCCTTCCCCTCCCAGGACTGGGCAGGAGGTGTGGCATGCATAGGATTCCTGACCAAGAGACCTCCCACCTGCTCTCAGACATAACATTGCTTGTTACTGTGGAAACCAGACCCCTGGGGTGCCACATTCCCCCCTAGTGAAATTTAGTACTCCGGGACTAAACATATTTTTAGAAAAACATAACAAGGTATAAACAATAATAATACAATAAGAAAAACACATAAAGATGGTTACGGCGTGTCCGCAACCGGGTGCAGTCTTTGAAGAAAAGCAAGGTGTCCATTTCACCAAAACAGGGAGACGTAACCAGGTAGGGGTCTGTCCTCCCCGAGTCCTTAACAGTCTTTTAGTCCATCCTGGGTTACGCTCCACTAACTGTACAAAGGATTCCCGGTAAATCCACCAAGGACTCCTATAAATTACTAGAAACACATAATTATTTACAGGATATGGCCGCTCTCAGTCCTCGGCCAGTGGGGATAAGGATTGGCTGCTCACAGTCCTCAGCCTGGTAAGGGATAGGGGATGGCTGCTCACAGTCCTCAGCCTGGTAAGGGATAGGGACACACGGGGAACAATTCACTAATCCCAACGGGGACCATATTTTAATTAGCAGCAGTCCTTGTACCCTTACGGGTAACTATTTACAGCTCTTTATTCACGCTACTTCCCTTCAGTAGCTATGTCCTCTTTGTGCTCCCTCCTGAGGGTAGTCCTCAGACCCGTCCGGGTCCTCTTGGCTTTCCTCGTATTGGTAGTACTGCAGCTCCTCCTCGGTTAGCTGGGTTAGTATCTCTGCGACAGTCCTCCTCCCAGGTGGCCAGTACTTTACCTCCCTTTGGGCTGCCCCGGTTAATTGGGCCACCAGGATGCTCACTTTTTGCTCCTCTGTGAGGGGGTACACCTGGAAGAGGCTATCCAGCTTTTCTCTAAAGTCATGCAGGGTATGTGACTCCCCTGAGTACTGGGGTAGCCAGGCTGCCCCCGGGATATAGGGCATGGTGAAAGGCATGACCGCAACAGCGGTGGCGCTGGCGGGGGTTGAAGCGGTGAAGCTCTCCTCCGTATCCGACATCCTTCTCCCCCCTAGTGGACCGTGGCCTACCTTGCGATGATCCTCTTCCGTAGGCCGCGGCTCCGCAGTGGATCGTCAGGGTTGAGGACCTTCCGTCGCGCTCCTGTGACGTCGGCGTCTGCTGGGCTCCTTCCAGGACCTTACGCAACGTCCGGACGTGAGGCGGGGCTTCAGTTCTCGCGCGCTTTCGGAGTCCACGCCCCTCTTCTTCCCGCGCGGCGTCCTCAAGATGGCGTCCAATGGTGGGAAAACTCCACGTGTGGCGGGAAGAAGGCTGAAGATGGCGCCGGATGGCGGGAAAACTCCACCGATGGCTGGCGGGAAGGAAGCGGAAGATGGCGCCGGATGGCGGGAATCTTCACCACAGGTAAGTTTGAACAGTCTTTTTCAGGCACGCAGTACCCGGTGGTTGCGGGCACGAGATCCTGCCGACTACGCCAAAAGTTGACGCGCCCCTGGGCCTGTGTCGCGCAGCGTTGCGCACGCGGGAGCTTACCCGGAGCCGGATCTGTTGAGGGTTGTAGTCTCGTGGCGGTGATCCGGTCCGTGCCCAGGGAGTCAGACTAAGTGGCGCTGTATCAGCGGTAGATGATGGACGACTACGCCACCCGTTGAATGCAGCTATGGAGCTGCCGCTGCAGGGCAGACCGCTGAGGCCGGTGGAAGGATGGTGCAGCGTGGATGGTATAACCCCCAACGGGAGGGGTATGGCCTCAGGGCAGCCGACGTGGATGATGGGGGTAGCAGGAATCACTCAGAGACGGTACGGTGTAGTTCAGGGTCTTTACTGGTGACAACGATAGACCCTCCCGGAGTACTGGCTAGCGATTGGGGCCTGGTCAGTCCTTGAGCAGATGGGATCTCCCCTGGCCAGGCGGAGTTGTAGGCCTCCCAAACTAACGATACTCTTCTGGCTACCTTGATAGAGGCGGGTATAAGTAGCCCACGTCCCTGAGTGTACCGTGTGGTGCTCACCCGTATGGCCGGTGACTCGGGGCCTTCTAGTAGCTTCCGCTCCACGACGGCGGTGCTGGTCCCATGCGTGTGACCGTGCCTTCGGGTTTCTTGGCCAGAGGACCTGAAATCCCCTGCCTGACGGATTCTGCTGCTGGGTAGGAGTTAGTCCCCACAGCCTCGGACTCCGGGTCCGGTAAGATATCTTCTCTGTCAGGGCGAGCTCTGCAGCTGCCAGCCCCTGACTCCTTGTAACACTGCTCCCACAGAGCTCCTGTTGTTCTTCCCATAGCTGCCTCTCTTCTCTGTCTCTACTTCTGGCATGGCCCAGGAGCTGGGCCCAGCCGGAGCCACAGCTCCCTGTCAGCCCTCCTGGCTGATCTCTCCCTCTGAACTCTCTAACCCTGCCTCAGCCCCAGGTTTATATAGGGGAAGTCCTTCCCCTCCCAGGACTGGGCAGGAGGTGTGGCATGCATAGGATTCCTGACCAAGAGACCTCCCACCTGCTCTCAGACATAACATTGCTTGTTACTGTGGAAACCAGACCCCTGGGGTGCCACACATATAATACCCCATGCAGTATGTCACTTCCCCCCTTCCCCTCTTATAATGCCCCATGCAGTATGTCACACACACCGCATGGGGCATTATATGGGGTATGTCACCCCCCCCCATATAATGCCCCATGCAGGACGTCACACCCACTCTCCCCCCACCATATAATGCCCCATGCGGTATGTCACCCCCCCCATATAATGCCCCATGCAGTATGTCACACACACCCCATATCATGCCCCATGCGGTATGTCACCCCCCCATATAATGCCCCATGCAGGACGTCACACCCACTCTCCCCCCACCATATAATGCCCCATGCCCCCATACATTAAAAAAAAAAATCAAATACTCACCTCACTTCTTACCTGATGCTGATCCGGACTCCACAGCGTCGCCCGCGTCTTTCCGCTGTGACAGCTCAGGAGAGATCGCGCGCGCTGTAAACATATCACCGCGCCCTCTGACCTGAGACATCACAGTCAGAGGACGCAGAAGACGCTGCGGAGGCACGGGGAGGGGTAAGTATTGTGCCGGCGCCGTCACATGACCGGAGATGTCCCTGCGCTCAGCATGGGGCCGGGGGCCCATGCTGAGCGCAGGGACATCTCCGGTCATGTGACGGCGGGGGGTCCTGCGGGGGGGCCCCATGAGGAGACGTACAAGACGGGGGCCCCAACGGGGCTCCGAGGGGGCCCCGACAGCCCGGGCCCGATGCTGGAGTCAGGGCAGTCATGCCCTGATGGAGGCCCTGCTGGAGGCTGGAGGGGCCCCATCTCCCTCGGGGCCCCCGTTCAATGAACCGGCTGCACGGGCGGTAGGTCCGCCCCTGCCCTGGTTGGGATTGCCCTTATGGGTATTCTCATCTTTTCCAATATTCTTTCCTGTTGTAGTGATGATTCATGTGGTTCCCCTTCTGAGCCTCTGGGAGAGGAAAGGTATGAGTCACAAAGAGATCCCCAATTATCAGGAGTCAAAGAAGGAACAAACTACTTTACATGTTGGTGACAGGCATGAGGAGACAGGTACTTGATCTACGAGAACGGGGGCCTGGAGGCTCTCCTGGTCCTGAGCAGTGTGCATTTTGTGAGCATGTAGACACCCATGCTGTGTGGGTTATGTATTCTCTGGGGCTCGAGTCACTGTATCAGAGGTCTCAGACTCCACATATGGGTGAAACACCCTCTCTGTGGGCGATGAGGAAGGTGGTAAGACCCCGCGGTTACTCACCTCAGACAGTGCTAGATCACAGAGTCGCATTTCTGCAGGCGCCGACAGCATCTTGGAAATTTCCGGTGCTGATAATGAAGAGGCCGTGTGTAGGAAGCGAGTAATGCTTGCTGGAGTGGACAAAGAAATGTAAGTGTGTACTAGCAGGGTGTTCTTCTTCGCCAACACTGGTGGTGTTCAGAGGCCTTAAGGAAGGGCCCGGAGGACCGAGGAGACTGTCCAAGGACGGGAGCTGTGGATCATGCATCTTCACTCCTCTACAGCCAGGCTACGCCCATCAAGATGAGTATAAATTTTTTTTATTTTTTTTTTATCACTTCCACCTCCCAAGCCTGTTTTCACCTTCATGACCAAGCCACATTTTACAATTCTGACCACTGTCACTTTATGAGGTAATAATTCTGGAATGCTTTTACGGATCCCACTGATTCCCAGATTGTTTTTTCATGACATATTGTACTTCATGATAGTGGTAAAATTAGTTTGATATGACTTGAGTTTATTTGTGGAAAAAAACGGAAATTTGGTGAAAATTGGGAAAATTTTGCAATTTTTAAACTTTTTTTATGCCCTTAAATTAAAGTTATGTCACACAAAATAGTTCATAAATAACATTTCTCATATGTCTACTTTACATCAGCACAATTTTTTAAACATAATTTTCTTTTAGTTAGGAAGTTATAAGGGTTAAAAGTTGACCAGCGATTTCTCATTTTTCCAACAAAATTTACAAAACAATTTTTTAGGGACCACATAACAATTGAAGTGACTTTGAGGGGTCTTTATGACAGAAAATACCCAAAAGTGACACCGTTCTAAAAACTGTACCCCTCATGTTGCCCCAAACCGCATTCGATAAGTTTATTAGCCCTTCAGGTGCTTCACAGGAATTAATGGAATGTGGAAGGAAAAAACAAACATTTACATTTTTCTCACAAAAATGTTACTTTAGACCCAATTTTTTTTTTACTTTCGCAAGAATAACAGGAGAAAATGGACCCCAAAATTTGGGCAATTTCTCATGAGTACGCCAATACCCTGTGTCGCATTTGGAGAGCCCCTGATGTACCTAAACAGTGGAAACCCCCCCACAAGGGACACCATTTTGGAAACTAGACCCCTCAGGGAACTTATCTAGATGTGTGGTGAGTATCTTGGGCCCCCAGGTGCTTCACAGAAGTTTATACCATTGAGCCATGAAAATAAATAAAATCACAGTTTTCCCACAAAACAGTTTTAGACCCAATTTTTTTATTTTCACAAGGGTAACAGGAGAAAATGGACCCCAAAATTTGTTGTGCATTTTCTCCTGAGTACAGGAATGCCCCATATGTAGGTGAAAACTACTGTTTGGGCGCACAGCAGGTCTCAGACAGGAAGAAGTGAAGATTTGGAATGCAGACTTTGATGGAATGGTCTGCGAGTATCATGTCGTGTTTACAAAGCCACTGTTGTGCCTAAACAGTGGAAAACCTCCACAAGTGACCCAATTTTGGAAACTTGACCCCTCAAGGAATTTATCTAGATTTGAGGTGAGCACCTTGGACCCACAGGTGCTTCACAGAATTTTATAACGTTGATCTGTGAAAATGAAAAAACTATATTTTTCCCACAAAAACATTTTAGCCCCAATTTTTTTCATTTTCATGAGGATAGCAGGTGAAAATGAACCCCAAAATTTGTTGTGCAATTTCTACTGAGTACGTCGATACCCCATATGTGCTCGAAAACTACTTTTGGGGCACAGAACAAAGCTCAGAAAAGAAGGAGTGCCTTATTGGAGCCCCTGAGGTACCAGAACAGCAGAACCACCCATAAGAGACCCCATTTTATAAACTACACCTCTCAATGAATTCATCTAGAGGTGCAGTGATCATATTGACACCACAGGTGGGTCAAAGAATTTTATACCATAGGGCAGAGGAGAGAAAAAAATTAAATTTTTATCACCAAAATTTTGTTTTAACCCCAGATTTTACATTTTTACACTGGGAAATGGGTAAAAATGGCACCAAAATATGTCCCACAATTTCTGCTGGATGTAGAAATACCCCATATGTGGCTGTACAGTACTGCTTAGCCACACCGCGAGACTCGGGAGGGACGGAGCGGTATTTGCCTCCTGGAGTGCAGATGTTTCTAGAATAGTTTGCAGATTCCATATAGAGAGCCCCTAAGTTCTAGAAGAGCAGAACCCCCCTTCAAGTGACCCCATTTTGGAAATTATACCACTTTGGGAATTTATCTACAGGTCTAATGACGATTTTAACTCCAAGTGAAAATTGCAAACTGGTGTAGTGACCAGTAAGTTATGCGCAGCTCAAGCTTCTGGAGACATTCACCTGTAAATTAGGTGGGCTTTCATTGCTACAGAAATGGCAAATGTGGACGCTAACTGCGGTTTAGGCATACTGGGGCTCAGAAAGGAAGGGCAGCATTTGGATTAGGAACACAGAATTCGCTGGATTTTTTGGGGGGTGGAAGGGAGGGTGGGGAGGAGTCGTCATTTAGCTTTTCCAGAGCCTTTGGACTGCTAGTAACGCGGAAGCCCCCTATATTTTCAATAACAGATTACGGGCCAATTGCGGACGGGGGCTTTTTTTGTGGATTGAGTTGAAGCTTTTGTTTGGAGCATTTTACATAACATTTTGGATCACATTTATCCGCTGCTCTACTCTGAGCACTTACGTCAGGGTTTCCATGATTCAGATGAAACTCCCGAGGGATTTATTCACTATAATGAGGCAGCAGAGTTACTCTGGACTCCGTCTTGCCTCTGTTCAGCTGTTTTTTTCAGAGGTGCACAAAACTGTGGCCAACGGCACTTTTATGCACGCCTAAAAATACGGACACCGCCGGATGATAGGCCAGACGGCGTCCACAGTGTCTCCATCTGTCTCATTATAGGAAATATTCTGCCAGAGGTTCTGTCTGAATCACGTATTTCAAAGATTTATACGGAAACCCTGGTGTAAGCGCTCAGTGTAGAACGCAGGATAAATGTGTGCCGAGTAGTGATGAGCGAGTATGTTCTGTTAACCCTTTTGGCGAGTATGCTCGGGCCGAGCACCAAGTAGTTACAGCTGCTCGGTGTTATGTTTGAATCACTCCCATGTGCATGATTTGCGACTGTTTGACAACTTTAATACATGTGAGGAATGTGTAAGAAATATACATTTCTTACATGTACTAAAGCTGTCAAACAGTCGCAAATCATCACGGGAGTGATTCTAACATAACACCGAGCAGCTGTAACTACTCGGTGCTCGGCCCGAGCATACTTGCCGAAAGGGTTAACAGAACATACTCGCTCATCACTAGTGCCGAGCCTTACTGCGGTCTTTGGGAGGCAGAAGAAACAAATCAACAGCAGGTCAAGAATTGGTTTTATTTATTTTTAACGCCGTTCCTCTTGTGGTATAAGTGATTAGGCAACTTTATTCTTCGTGTTGGTGCGATTACAGCGATACCAGGTTTATATCGGGTTTTTTTGTTTGGCTGCTGTCACACACTAAAAGACTTTTTTTTTTTTTTTGGCAAAAACTAGTTTTTGCATCACTATATTTTGAGAGCTATAATTTTTCCACATTTCAGCTGACAGTCATGTGAGGGATTGTTTTTCGCGGGACGAGTCGACGTTTTTACCGGTACTATTTTCATGCACATAACATTTTTTGATAGCTTTCTATTCCCATTTTTGGGAGGGAGAATGAACAAAAACTAGCAATTCAGGAATTGTTTTTTTTTTTTTTTTTTTTTTTATGTCGTTCCGCGTGTCGCAAAATTGATAAGGTAGCTTTAGTCTTTGGGTCAGTACGATTAGAGCGATACCACATCTATATCTTTTTTTATGTTTTGGCGCTTTTACAGAATAAAAACAATTTTATAGAAAAAATTATTATTTTTGCATCGCTTTATTCTGAGAGCTACAATTTTTTTGTTTTTCCGCTTATGGAGCTGTATGGCATCTTTCTATTTGCGGAACAATATTACGTTTTCTGCCGTTCCATTTTTATTTACATTAGTCTTTGTGATCGCATTTTCTTCCACTTTTTATTCGGTGTGATGATGATAAAGCATCGTTTTTTTGCCCCGTGTTTTTTTTTTTTTTAATAGGGTATTCACTAAAGGGCCTAACGAGTGCAACAGTTTTATAGGACGAGTCGTTCTGGACGTGGCAATACCAAATATGTGTACATTTTATGTTTATTTTTACAAATGTTATTTTTCACTCTTTTTACTTTGTCCCGCTATGAGACTTTCACTTTTTGCGGGCAGAGCGTTTGCTAGCTCTGGTGACCCGGTTGTCGTCATGACTACATCAGGTCACTATAGCAACGATCGACCCCCCACGACAAAGTCGCTTCCTCCCTCTGCCTGCACTCTAAATGCTGCAAATCGATTTAGATGACAGCATTTAGAGGGTTAAAGTGCCGGGAGCTGTGTGGCACTGAGTGTTGGGTGTCAGAATCAGCTGACATGCGGCGGCGATCGCGCGCACACAGCCTCAGTGTGCGCAAAATCTGGGCGTATACATACGTTAGCAGGGGCAGACTGCTGTATAGAACGGTGGAAAAGGGAGCTGAAAGCTTCTTCCTGCAATGTTCAATCTTATAAAGTCTGAAAGGCCTGCTAGGATTTTTGGGTCACCTGACAGTCTCATGTGACTGGAAGTGATGAAGAAAGAAGAGGTGTGTATGTTCGTTCATGCTGCATATACAAAGCTGTGGGGAGCATCATGTCATTTATATAAGGAGGCTTTGGGGAACATCATACCATGTATAAGGGCGCTGTGGGGAGCATCAGGGCCGGCGTCAGCACCCGGCGTACCCGGGCAAGTGCCAGGGCCCTGGACTATCAGGGGGGCCCACTAATTATCGGGGCCCGGGCCCCTTCCCCGGCATCTGTGCAGGGCCGCCGGTGCTGTTCAAGCCCTGCTCTGCTTCATGCAGCAGCAGCAGTGTGCGGTCAGTGTGCTGCTGCTCCACCAATCAGGCCCAGTGCTGTCACTTTCAAGACATGGCCGCGCGCTGTGCGCAGTGCGGCTGTGTCTAGTAGTAATGACATGCAGGGGTGACACTGCGCCTTTAATTGTGCTTGTGTGTCGCACTTGCTGCATGTAGCAGAGCAGGGCTTGAACAGCACCGGGGGTCCAGCACATATGCCGTGAAGCGGCCCGGGCCCCGATAACGAGTGGGCCCCCCTGATGGTCCAGGGCCATGTGACACGCCTGAGGCCCTGCACTGCCACATGACTGAGGAGCTGGACGGGACACAGGCCAGGGGGCAGGTGAGCGAGCTTCCCCAATCCCCATATAAAAAATATTTCTTATGTGTGTGTGCATGTATGATGTGAATGTCTGTGTATGTCAGTGTGCATGACTGTGTATATATATTTATGTCTGTTTTATATGTGTTTTTAAGAATGTGTTCAAATATGTATGTGTATGTATCTGTGCCTGTCTGCGTATTGTGTGTATATCTGTGTACCATGTTCATGTGTGTATGTGTGTGCATGCCTGCATACCGTGTGCATGCACATTTCTGCGTATTGTGTGCGTGTCTGTGTATTGTGTGCGTGTCTGCGTAGTGTGTGCGTGTCTGCGTAGTGTGCGCGTGTCGGCGTATATTGTGTGTGCGTGTCTGCGTATATTGTGTGTGCGTGTCTGCGTATATTGTGTGTGCGTGTCTGAGTATTGTGCGTGTCTGAGTATTGTGTGTGTCTGCGTATTGTGCGTGTGTCTGTGTATTGTGTGTGTGTGCGTGTCTGCGTATTGTGTGTGTGTGCGTGTCGGCGTATTGTGTGTGTGCGTGCGTACTGTGTGTGTGTGCATGCATGTCTGCATACTGTGTGTGTGCATGCATGTCTGCGTACTGTGTGTGTGCATGCATGTCTGCATACTGTGTGTGTGAGTGCATGTCTGCGTACTGTGTGTGTGCGTGCATGTTTGCATATGTGAAGAATGAGGGGGCAGGCTGGGCCCTGTGTTGTATACCTATATTTCCCCGCCGTATCTGTGCATCATGAATCGTGGTATGTGCTAAAGGGGCCCACTGAGACTCTTTCGCCCGGGGCCCACAAAAACCTGGAGCCGGCCCTGGGGAGCATCATATCATATATAAAGGAGCTGTGATGGACATCATACCATGTAGGAGGGGCCTGTGGGGACTTCATTCGGTGTAAAGATGGGATATGGAGACGTCTTGCCATGTATAAGGGGCTGCTGGGACATGATACTGCGTATAACAGGTTATGGTACAATTACACTGTGTATGTGGGGTTGTGACTGACATTGTTCTGTATGTGGTGTGTATAGTGATGGCATACTGTGTGAGAACATTAATGGGCCTCAAAAGGAGTAGTATTCTGTATGGGTGCTGTGAGGCAGCGACGGGGATCGTATACAAGGGACGGTATATATCCCTCAGAATGTGTACAGAGACCTATTAAACCCATTGAAGTGCATTGCAGTCACAGACACACCTGCGGCTGCAATACAGGAATGAAGGTGAGCATTGACCTGGTCAGGCTATCTGGCTAAGGCAGATTAGTAAAACCCGGCAGGGCCTTCATTTCTTGGAGGAGGCTACAGGAAGGCAGTGGGGCGGCCTCCTCCCTCCAACCTGGGTTTTCCACTGGCTCTTGCCACAGGTCCATTAAAAACTCTGCATTAAGGATTAGTGTTGTTCAGTGTTGGGACCTGCTAGGAACATAACAGCAAAGCTTGGCGGGCCTGTGTGTAGCTGAACCTACGCCTGGGAAGGCTCTGCACCCATCAGGCTCTGAGCGGCCCGGTGAGGCCATTGCCCACGGCAACCGTTGCTATGGAGTTATGTTAATCCGGCTGCGAACCAGAGGACTTTCTGTTTTTACCCGTAAGTGCTGAATAAAAGCTGCTTATGTTGGACTTGCTTGGGTCACTGCCTCAGTTACTGCATGGTGTGGACACCGCTACCTTACAGCTTGGTGGAAAATGCGGGCATTGTGACTGAGGCATACCCCACCGGCAGCTGCAGGCCTGCCACCTTTCAGCCTCACCCCGTGGACAAAATGGAGGAGCTGTTAAAACAGTTGGTACTCACCCAGCAGCTGCAGTCTCAACGGCAACAGCAGGAGCGGGAACAGCAGCATAATCAGCAGCAGCAGCTACTGTCCCAACAGCAGCAAAAAACAAATGAACTGATGCTACAACAGATTCCTGCCCTGCGGGAAACAGCCACAATGCCTATCCCGGAACGTCGAGAGGCCCGGGACAAGGGTCGCTCAGCGTTGAGGAAGGTGGGATCGGAGGACGACGAGAAAGCCTTCCTGACCATCTATGAAGGCACGGCAGAGTGGGAAAACCTACCAGCCAGCCAGTGGGCAGAAGTGGTGACTCCTTTTTTGGTCGGCGATGCCCAGAAGGCCTTCTTTGACCTCAGTCGGGAGGATGCCCAGGACTACCAGAAGCTCAAAGGTGAGATCCTTGCCCGGCTGGGGGTCAATACGTACGTGAGGGCTCAGTGCGTAATTTCATGGGCCTTTGTGGAGACCCGACCCGCCCAGTCTCAGGCTTATGACCTTTTGCAGCTGGTAAAGAGGTGGCTTCCAGCCTGAGTCTTTGACTCAAGCCCAGATGGTGGAGAGGGTGGTGGTCGACCGGCTGGTGAGGACTCTGCCGGCTGCTATCCAATGTTGGGTGGGGCAAGGGTACCCAGGCACCCTCGACCAGGTGGTCAGCCTGATTGAGCGCTACTCAGCCACTCAGGACTCTGCCCCCTCGCGGCTGTCACGCCGATCCCTGCCAACCCAGGAACCGGGAAAGGGGTCATGTCCCTCTGCTGAGGACAGTCAGCACCGTACCCAGGCTGAAGGGGTACGCCGAAGTGAGAGTGGCAGGAGACCAGTTCCCTCCCAAAACGGTCATAAGAACTAAAAGTACCCCCACCGTTAGGTACTGGCGGTGTCAGGGGCCGGGACATGTGGTTGCTAACTGCTCCCTGACTACGGAGCCCATGGACTGCGGGTATAACCGCCGGGTCTCAATGTACGCCCAGACCGTCTGCACTGCGAGTGCCGACCCCTCGGACAGTGAACCCCAACTGTGCCAGGTACTGGTTAATGGGTACCCCACGGAGGCCCTCCTAGACTCGGGGAGCCTATTGACTTTAGTACATGGGTCGCTGGTAGCAGGAGACCACCCCAGTGGACGGACAGTCGGGGTTGTTTGTATCCATGGGGACCTCCGAGAGTACCCAACCGTGGAGGTAGTTTTGTCCACGTGACATAAAAGATGTGGTCGGGGTGGTAAAAACTCTTCCCTATGGAACTGTGTTGGGAAGAGACTTGCCCCTGTTCTGAACTCTGTGGAAAAACAAAATCCACTCCCCCCCGGTAAAATTTGTTACAGGCGCTTTACCCGACGAACCCGAGTCAGGGGTACCTGCCGTAGGGGCGTCCAACCTAGGGACAGAGTGTGACCCCGATAGGTCTCCACTAGAGGTGCTGGCAGGAGAGGTCGAGGAGACCCCATCGATCCCCGAGCTGGAAGTATCTCGGGACACATTTGGGGCAGCCCAGCTACAGGATCCCACCCTGACTCGGGCGCGGGAAAGGGTGTTAGAGGTAAATGGCGTAGCTCAACAGCCCGGTGCAGATACTGTATTTATACGCATGGTAGTCAGTGAGTTGATCTATAGGGTAGACAAAATCAGGGACGAGGTCGTGGAACAGTTAGTGGTACCTCAGTCGTATCGTCGGGCGGTTCTGGGGATGGCACACACACTTAGGGGTGGGTGGACACTTAGGGGTTAAAAAGACACGAGCGTATCTTGCAACATTTCTTTTGGCCGGGGATTTACGCGGAGGTCCAAAAGTACTGCGAATCATGCCCCGAATGTCAATTGACCACACCCACCGCAAGTTTCCATAGCCCGTTGGTATCTCTGCCAGTGATAGAGGTACCTTTTCAACGGATAGCAATGGACTTGGTAGGGCCCATTGTAAAATCCGCTTGTGGCCACCAACATATACTTGTAGTCGTCGACTATGCTACCCGGTACCCGGAGGCTGTACCGCTACACCTCGGTGAAACTGATTGCATGGGAGCTGTTTGCCATGTTCTGTCGCCTTGGGCTACCTAAGGAGAACCTGACGGATCAAGGAACCCCTCTTATGTCCAAGGTGACGAGGGAACTGTGCAAACTTCTAAAATTAAAACAATTGCGCACCTCGGTGTACCACCCTCAAACCGACAGGCTAGTAGAACAGTTCAATAAAACCCTCAAGTCCATGTTAAAAAAGGTGGTTTCTAAGGACGGAAGGGATTGGGACATGTTGCTACTCTATTTGATGTTTTCCGAGGTACCCCAGGCTTCCACAGGGTTCTCTCCCTTTGAGTTATTGTACGGCAGACACCTTAGGGGTCTGTTGGACGTAGCCAAAGAGACATGGGAACAAGAGCCGACTCCACATAGGAGTATAATTGAACACGTGGCTAGTATGCAAGACCGGATCGCAGCGGTCATGTCCATCGTGAAAGAACATCTGTTAGATGCCCAGGCAGCACAGAAGCGTACATATAACAAAAGAGCCACAGTCAGGTCTTTTAACAAGGGTGATCGGGTGTTAGTACTGGTACCCACAGCCGAGAGTAAGCTCATGGCCAAGTGACAAGGGCCATATGAGGTTCGAGAAAAGGTGGGGGAGGTAAATTACCGGGTGTATCAGCCCGGAAGGAGGAAACCGGAGCAGCTTTATCATGTAAACCTGCTAAAACCTTGGAAAGATCTAGTGTGTTTATTTACAGATGTCACTTCGGGCATGCCACCAGAGAGTTCTCTACCTTCAGCCAGGAATGTGTCCGGGGGGGAGGTCAGGATAAGCGATGCTCTCACTAAACAGCAGCGATGGGAGGCTCGCTCGCTGGTGTAGCAGAATACCGACGTGTTCTCAGAGCTACCAGGTAGGACTACGGTTCTCCAACATGACATTGTCACTGAACCTGAGGTAAGGGTATGAATGAGACCGTACCGGGTACCCGAAGCCCGGAGGCAAGCCATCACAGCTGAGGTAAAACTAATGCTCCAGTTAGGCGTCATTGAGGAATCATGGAGTGAGTGGGCTAGTCCCATTGTACTGATTCCGAAACCAGACGGATCGTTACGCTTCTGTAACGATTTCCGGAAATTAAATGAAGTGTCAAAATTTGACCTATATCCATATTATCCATATATATATTCCCAGGGTGGATGAGCTGATTGAGAGACTGGGGCAGGCCCAGTACTTTACCACGCTCGATCTCACCAAGGGTTACTGGCAGGTACCTCTCACGGAATGGGCGAAGGAAAAGACCGCCTTCATAACTCCGGAGGGTCTATATCACTATGTGGTCTTACCTTTTGGGTTACATGGGGCCCCGGCTACATTCCAGAGGTTGATGGACATAGTGCTCAAGCCTCATCAGGAGTACGCGTCCGCGTATCTAGATGATATTATCATCATTTTTAGCACCCATTGGCATACGCACCTATTCCAGGTACAAGCGGTGCTGGATTCTCTCAGAGCCGCGGGGTTAACGGCAAACCCCAAAAAATGTGCGATAGGGCTAGAGGAAGCCAGATATTTGGGGTATGTGATTGGCAGAGGAGTTATCAAGCCCCAAATCAATAAAGTTGAGGCCATAAAAAACTGGCCTAACCAGTCAAGTGTAAAGCAGGTGAGGGCGTTCCTTGGCATCCTTGGGTATTACCGCCGGTTTATACCTAATTTTGCTGGGAGAACAGCGGTCCTGACCGATCTCTTGAAAGGAAAAAAATATAAAAATTGCTGCGGCATTCTCTTTAATTTTTCACAGTTAAGAGGACTGGGAATGTCCCTATACATCTCCACATCACTGGCCAGGGATCACATGACTTATATGCACGCCGGCGCTGTGGGACCACTTGAAACAGCTGTTCAATCCGCTTTATCAGTGTAATTGTGAGAGTGTCTTAGGTGTCTATGACTGTTTGTATGTTTAATAAAGCATTACCAACTATTTGCCTTTCTGTCTTCATGTTGTGGACACCTCTGGCTTGGCTGCAAGACGTCTGTCACATCCAAACTAAAAATCAATTATAAGATGTGTTCCTCATTTTATATAACAAGTTGCATGGAAAAAATAAATGTAAATTCAAATATATGTTATGTAGATGTTTGATATTTATATTAAATTGAATGTACAGTGGTGTGAAAAAGTGTTTGCCCCCTTCCTGATTTCCTATTCTTTTGCATGTTTGTCACACTTGAATTAAATGTTTCAGATCACAAAACAAATTTAAATATTAGACAAAACTAATTAAAAAATGCAATTTTTAAATAGAGGTCTTTATTATTTAGGTAAAAAATAAATCAAAATCTATAGGGCCCTGTGTGAAAAAGTGATAACTCCCCCCCCCTTAAAACATAAATTAACTGTGTTTTAATCACATCTTTGGGAGTTTCATTCAATTTCCCTAGCCACACACAGGCCTGATTACTGCCACACATGTTCTCAATCAAGAAATCACTTAAATAGGACCTGCCTTACAATGTGAAGTAGACCAAAAGATCCTTAATAGCTAGTCATCATACTGAGATCCAAAGAAATTGAGGAACTAATGAGAAACAAAGTAATTGAGATCTATCAGTCTGGAAAAGGTTATAAAGCCATTTCTATAGCTTTGGGACTCCAGCGAACCACAATGAGAGCCATTATCCACAAATGGCGAAAAGCATGGAACAGTGGTGAACCTTCCCAGAAGTGGCTGGCCGACCAAAATTACAAAAGACCCCGCAACAACATTCAAAAGAACTGCAAGCCTCACTTGCCTCAGTTAAGGTCAGTGTTCATGACTCCACCATAAGAAGGAGACTGGGCAAAAATGGCATGCATGTCAGAGTTTCAAGACCAAAACCACTGCTGAGCAAAAAGAACATAAAGGCTTGTCTCCATTTTGCCAGAAAACATCTTAATGATCGCCAAGACTTTTGGGAGAATACTCTGTGGACTGACGAGATAAAAATTGAACCTTTTGAAAGGTGTATGTCCCATCACATCTAGAAGTAGCACAGCATTTCAGAAAAGGAACATCATACCAACAGTAAGATATGGTGGCGGCAGTGTGATGGTCTGGGGCTGTTTTGCTGCTCCAGGACCTGGAAGCCTAGCTGTGGTAAATGGAACCATGAATTCTCCTGTTTACCAAAAAATCCTGAAGGAGAATGTCCGGCCATCTGTTTGTGACCTCAAGCTAAAGCACACTTGTGTTATGCAGCAGGACAATGATCCAAAACAATCCAACAAGTCCACCTCAGAATGGCTTAAGAAAAACAAAATTAAGATTTTGGAGTGGCCTAGTCAAAGTCCTGATCTTAATCCGATTGAGAAGCTGTGGCATGACCTTAAAAAGGCGGTTCATGCTCGGATGCATATTTTATAAAAAAAATGTTTTAATGTTTATATATACAGACACATTCACATTCAGGAAACTTGTACAGTGGGTGTTACGCACATGGTTGTGTAACCACGGTGCGGGGAGAGCCTGGAGGGGCGTAAGTAAGCAAAACACCTGGTTCTTCACTAGAGCCTTGATGGTGGGGTTAGACTTGAGCCCAGGTGGACGCCAGGGATTGGATCACAAATGGACAGGATGAGTTCAGGAACACAAGACAGCCTCAGGTACGGGATCAAAGGTGCACATTCAGACTGGACTGGTGAGGGTAGCGGTATAGGTGTCGACAAGACGGATCAGGCTCAGGACTTGGTAGAGGCAGAATGAGCTCAGGAACAGGATATAGCACTGCAGACAGAAAGCAGTTCAGACAGGGCAAGCAGGATCGGGTGCAGGCAGAACAGACAGACCCAGGTTCAGACTGGGCAGTCAGGATGAACAGGGTCAGATTCAGACAGAGCAGGTGGGATGAACCAAGTCAGGTTCAGACAGGGCACAGGTACAGGGACCTTACAACTTGTTATCAGAAAACAGACTAAGTACAGAAGTTGCTAAGGCACTTCATAGTATGGGAAGGTACCTTAAATATCAGACCTGTCTAAGCTATTGGCTAAGGACGTTTTCAGAAGCGCGCGTGCTGGCCCTTTAAGACGCAGGGAGCACGCGCCCTAATACCACTCCCAGGAGACCTATATGCCGTGTGCAGGTCCTGGGATGAAACTGCGGAAGCGCGGATGGATAAGTGAACACGCCGGCGTCCCTGCAGGGAGGGGGAAGGGGATTCGTGCAGGGGCGCTGACACTGTTCTAACAGTACCACCCCTTATGCCCCCTTACGCCCCCTCTTGTTCAAGTCTGCTAGGAATTTCTGTAGAAGAAGTTGAGCATGAATATTTTCTTTAGGCTCCCATGGCCTTTCTTCAGGTCCAAATCCCTTCCAAACGACAGAGATTGGAGGCTAAGATATGCTTTACCTCAAAGACATCCTAGGAACTGATAGGGGCAGGTGTAGCACTAGGATTCTTGAAGAAGGGACTCAGGATGACTGGTTTCAGGAGGGACACGTGGAAGAAATTGGCGCATGCAAAGAGGGTGGCAGCGTCAACCTCTAAGACACAGCATTAATTTGTTTGATGACTTCTAAGGGGCCAATGAAGCAAAGACCCAACTTGTAGGATGGAATCTTAAGACGTATGTACTTAGAAGATAGCCACACCTCATCCTCTGGATGACAACAAGATTGATCTAAGCATCACTTGTCTGCATGCCTCTTCATACTCTTAGATGATTTCTCTAATGTGGCCTTGGTGTCCTCCCATATCTTCGAGAAATCCTTTGAGAAAGCATCAGCTGCTGGTAGGCCAAAAGCGGCCGACACTGGGAGAGGGATTCCTAACTGTAGACCAAACACAATAAAGAATGGAGAACTTGTCCAAGACTAAATTACGTGCTTGTTATAGGAGAACTCTACCCATGGTAAGACCTTGACCCAATCGTCATGATGTGCCGCAGGAAGTTGGCCGGATTCTGGTTAATTCTGTCTACCTGTCCATTGGATTAAGGGTGGTATGCAGACGAGAAATCCAGCACTACGTTCAGAAGCTTGCACAAAGCTTGCCAGAATCTATATGTGAACTGAACACCTGTCGGACACAATGTGATGAGGAAACCGAAGAAGACGGAAGATGTGCTGGATGAATTTCTCCGGAGCAGACATAAGGCCTGGCAATGGGGTTAAATGTGCCATTTTTGAGAAGTAATCCACCACTATCCAGATGACTGAACAGCCCGAGGACACAGGAAAGTTTGTAAAAAAGTCCATGGAGATATGCTGTCAAGGCACCGAGGGCACAGGTAGGGGTAGGAGTCATCCGGACTGGAGTTGCCTAGGGGTTTTGTTGTGGGCATAGGAAGGACAGGTGGAATTTAACTCCATGATCTCCTTATTCATGGTAGGCCACCAATAGTGAACTGCAACTTCTTTCTCTGTCCAGCATGACCGGCCACCTAAGAGGAGTGCCGCCATAGCAGAACTCTCCTCTCATCCGATTGTAACACCAAGATCTTTCCTGGAGAAATTTAGGAAAAGTCTACCGGAGCTACAGTAACCATCTTGGATAGCTCGATGATGAGATGGGGTTCCTACTTTTGGTCTGTGGGCAGGAAGGAGTATGAAAGTGCATCAGCCTTGGTGTTCTTATCAGCTGGCTGAAAATGCAGAACAAAGTCAAAACGAGCAAAAAATATTGACCACCTAGCCAGGCGGGGGTTCAGCTTTGTGTGTACTGCAAATAGGCCAGGTTCTTATGGTCTGTATTAATGACGACCGGATGGAGTGCTCCCTCAAGAAGGTTCTGACACTCCTCTAGGGCCATATTTATTGCCAACAACTCTCGGTCGCCAATCAAGTAGTTGCGCTCTGGGACAGAGAAAGCCTTGGAGAAGACACCGCAGGTCACCTTAATGCCAGAGGAAGACTTTTCGGTTAGAACTGCTCCGGCCCCAGAAGATGAAGCGTCTACCTCCAGAAAGAATTGTTTGTTCACCTCTGGTCAATGTAATACTGGAGCAAAGGAAAACGCCTGTTTCAGGGAGACAAGCATTCTCAGCCTCTGGAGTCCATACCTTTTGGATATGCACATTTACGGATCATAGCGGAGATGATAGCAGTCCGGAACAAGAAATGCGGAATGAATTGTCGGTAGTAATTGGCGAAACCTACGAATTGCTGGATAGCTTTAATGCCGGCAGCGCGGCCACTTGAGGGTGGAAGACACTTTCTCCAGATCCATTTTCAGGCCTCATTTTTCAAATTTAGCATACAGGCCAGTGTCTGAGATGAGATAATATAAGAAAGGCAAAGAAGATTGTTCAAGCATGCATTTTTCAAATTTAGCAAATTTAGCATGCAGACAATTCTCTCTAAGTCACTGCATGACTTGGCAAATGTTCCGCCTAAGAGAGGGCAGATCTGGGGAGAAGACCAATATATTGTCCAGATAAACCATGACACAAGCATAGAGGAAGTCTCAGGAAATGTCATTCACAAATTCTTGGAAGACAGCTGGGGCATTGCTGAGCCCAAATGCCATAATTCTGTACTCATAATGACTGTACCGGGTGCTCAAAGCACTCTTCCATTCATCTCCTCGATGTATCCGGATTAGATTGTATGCTCCTCTCAGATCCAGTTTGGTAAAAATCCTGGCACCTCTGAGGCGATCGAACAACTCCGGGATCAACAGCAACAGATATTTGTTCTTGACTGTGATCTGATTGAGACCCCTAAATTCTATGCAAGGCCAGAGAGTCCTATCCTTCTTGACAAAGAAAATGCCGGCTTCTGCTGGTGAAGAAGACTTCTGAGTGAATCCCCTTGCCAGATTGTCCTTAACATACTCGGACATAGCTAGGGTCTCCACCTGGGACAAGGGGTAAATACAGCCTTGAGAAGGTGAGGATCTAGCTTTCTGTATGAAGTTCCATGCTTCACCGGAATCCAGGTATGTCGTCTCAACGAATCATGAACCACCACAAGTCACAGAGACGGTCAGGATCAACGGCGGAGGGGAGTTGCTCTCGCCCAAGGTAGCCTCTCCTACTGGCCTAGGCTTGGGAGTTTCCCGGCTTCTTGGGACAGAAGCAAATGAGTTGTCCGGTATCTCCACAGTAGAAGCACAGCTGGAACGGGCGTGACGGTAAGTAGAGTTTAATTTAGAACATTAAAGAATTGTGTGTTTATTTCAATTAAAGGACTTTATTCTGGGTGTTTCTGTTTTTTTTTAACTTTCCCTATGAGGTTAGTAATGGGGGTGTCTTATAGACGCCTCTCCATTACTAACCTGGGCTTGATGTCAGCAGGCATTATTAGCTGATATCAACCCCAGCCCTATTACCCCACTGCCACCGCTACAGGGCAGTGGGAAGAGCGAGGCTAAGTGCCAGAATTGGTGCATCCTATGGATGCACCATTTCTGGGGCGGCTGACAGCTGGTGTTTCTAGCCTGGGAGGGGGCCAATATTCATGGCACCCTTTCTGGGCTATTAATATCAGCCCCCAGCTGTCTGCCTAGCCTTTGCTAGCTATTAAAATAGGGTGGATCCCACGTCATTTTTTTGGGGGGTCCCCCATTTTAATAGCTAGTAAAGGCTAGGTATTCAGCTGGGGGCTGATATTAGTAGCCTGGGAAGCTCCGTGGGTATTACCCCCTTCCCAGGCTTCAAACATCTGCCCCAGCCATCTGCTTAACCTCCGCTAGAGACTAAAATTACGGGGAGCCCCACGCCAATTTTTTTTTTAATAAATCCTAAATTTTAACATTAAATGACAAGTACAGTAATCAACACTATCACTGTACTTATTATATATGTGACTGACATGTTTCTATCTATCTAATCTATGTGTGATGCTCTATTCTTTCTGTTCTAAATTGTCGGGTACCGATGCTGAATTGCCTGCCGGCTTTTTTAAAGAGATGGTGCATGAAAACACTATTATTTTTTTTTTAATAAATCCTTTAACACTAAATGACAAGTACAGTAACCAACACTGTCACTGTACTTCTTATATATGTGACTGACATGTTTCTATCTATCTAATCTATGTGTGATGCTCTATTCTTTCTGTTCTAAATTGTCGGGTACCGATGCTGAATTGCCTGCCGGCTTTTTTAAAGAGATGGTGCATGAAAACACTATTATTTTTTTTTTTAATAAATCCTTTAACACTAAATGACAAGTACAGTAACCAACACTGTCACTGTACTTCTTATATATGTGACTGACATGTTTCTATCTATCTAATCTATGTGTGATTCTTTCTATTCTAAATTGTCGGGTACCGGTGTATGCGGCTGCTGAATTGCCGGCCGGCTTTTTTAAAGAGAGTGTCTTCTGAGCAGTTTGTCAGCTTTTGGACACCTTTGAAGGTGTTTTCTATGTGTTTCTATGTGTTTTTGTTTGCCTGCCATTGGTTTTAACGGTGTTCGATGGAGTTCTAAGGTGTTCGACGAACAGTTCCACGAACATCCCGGTGTTCGACGAACCGAACCCGAACACTACGGGGGTGGCTCAACACTAGTAAACAGTCCGTAGATAAGATAGGATAGCTGTTATGATCTGCAACATGTACTAAGGAAAGATAGGGGAAAGCTGTCCCTACAGTAAGACTAAGCTGAATCCCTACGATGTAGCAGGCTGCCTGTTCCTAGTGAACAGACCCGCCTTAGTCCTCGGCTAGTCTGAACGAAGACCTATAGAATTAAGGGAGGGGTCCCTAAAAGAACTAAGGACTGGGACAAAAATGGGACACCTCCTAAACCGAAGTTGTTGTAGAACACAAAAGACAAACTGACAAAAATGTACTAGAAGTCCCAGAGGACCAAGCGAACTGACAGATAGGCACCTGGCTAGAAAGACAGTCAAACAACACTGAAGTCCAGCACAGCCAGAAGGGTGGAGCTGGAATATAAAGGCAGATGGTCACGTGACCGCAAAACGCAAGATAGAAAAAACTAACAGGAGGGTTCTAACAGTACCCCCTCTTTTATGAGGATCCTCCGGATCCTCCAGGCCCAGGCCTATCCGGAAATCTCCTGTGGAAAGCTTTAACAAGCCTAGAAGCAGAGACATCATCCGTCCTTACCCAGAAGTTGTCTTCGGGACCGAAACCCTTCCAGGAGACATACTGTAATCTCCCTCTATGCCATCTAGAATTCAAGACACGCGAAATTTCAAATTCGCCGTCTTCCACCACAGGAGGAACTGTGACAGTGGCGTCCCTATCAGATACGTCAGCCTTTTTCAACAAGAAAACATGAAACACAGGATTAATCTTCCAGGAAGTAGGGACATCCAACCTAACAGCAGACGGGTTAACAGCCTGAAGCACTTTAAATGGACCCACAAACTTAGGACCCAGTTTTTTAGAGGGAATCCTCAACCGCAGGTTCTTCGAGGACAACCAAACCATGTCACCCAGAGTAAACAATACCTCTTTACGTTTCCTGTCAAAATACTTCTTGGACTTCTTGTTAGCCTCTTGAAGGTTGCAACGTACATTAGTCCAAACTCTCTTCAAATCACCGGAAAAATTCTCCTCCTCCGGCACCGCCGACCCTAATTTGGAGAACGAACCAAAAGACGGATGTCTCCCATTACAACCAAAAATAGGAGAACACCCAGCAGAGGAGGATGTATGATTGTTAAGAGCAAGTTCTGCGAGAGGCAGAAACTCAGACCACACCTCTTGATTGTCTGCCACAAAACAACGCAAAAACTGTTCAACATCCTGGTTCTTTCTTTCAGTCTGTCCATTAGACTCAGGATGATAACCAGACAAAAATGACAAATGGACTCCCAACCTGTCACAAAAAGCACGCCAAAAGCGAGCCACAAACTGAGGTCCTCTATCAGAAACAATATCTGTGGGAACGCCATTGAGTTTGACAATCTCCTTAACAAACGCCTTAGCGAGTGTCTTGGCGCAGGGCAACTTAATGAATGGAACCAAGTGACACATCTTACTAAAATGGTCCACGACCACCCAGATGACAGTAAATCCCTCGGACACAGGAAGATCAGTAATAAAATCCATTGTGAGATGCGTCCAAGGCACACTAGGAACTTCCAGAGGGCAAAACAACCCCGCAGCAGGAGTATGTGAAGCCTTTGACCTAGCACACACAGTACACTGACGCACCCACTTGATGACTTCCTTCTGCCATCCAGGCCACCAAAAACTGTGACTGATAATTCTCTTAGTTTCCAAAATTCCTGGATGACCTGCCAACCGAGACTCATGACACTCCACAAACAAATCTCTCCTAAAGGCTCTAGGCACGAACAACCTCCCATGGGGAGTGTTAGATGGAGCATCATCTTGAGCTTTCAGAATCCCATTCTCCAAAACGGAGTCCAAAGCCGCCACCACAACTCCTTTCTGTAAAATGCTCTCCTCCTCCACGGCACCGACCGTAGGAGATAAGCTGCGAGATAAAGCATCGGCTTTAACATTCTTAGTACCAGGGATATAGGTAACAGAAAAATGAAACCGAGAGAAAAAAGTGCCCACCTAGCTTGACGGGCATTCAAGCGCTTGGCAGCATCCAGATAGATCAAATTCTTATGATCTGTAAAAACCTGAATAGGAAATCTAGCGCCTTCCAAAAAATGACGCCAATGTTCAAACGCAAGTTTAATAGCCAGCAACTCCCGATTTCCAACATCATAATTCAGTTCAGTTTCTGAAAATTTCCTCGAAAAGAAAGCACAAGGATGTACTCCACCATTGTTCTCCTGAGACAAAACTGCTCCGACCCCCACCGATGAAGCATCGACCTCGACCTAAAAAGGCTTGGTCTCATCAGGCTGCATAAGGATAGGGGCAGAACTAAACCTCTCTTTGAGATACTCAAACGCTTCAATGGCCTCAGTAGTCCACTGGGCCGTATTCGCACCTTTCCAGGTGAGATCGGTTAGAGGTTTAACAATTACAGAAAAATTCTTAATGAATTTCCTGTAATAATTGGCAAAACCCCAAAATCTCTGTATAGATTTCAAACCAATAGGCCTAGGCCATTCCTGCACAGCCTGAACCTTCACAGGGTCCATCTCAAAGCCCTCGCTGGAGACAATGTAGCCCAAAAAACTAATTTTCTGCACGGCGAACTCACATTTCTCCTGCTTAGCAAAGAGTGAATTATCACTCAATAACTGCAAAACTTCACGTACACTCTGCCAATGGGACTCCAGATCTGGCGAATAAATCAAAATGTCATCCAAATACACAACCGCATTCTTACCAATCAAAGGTCTCAGGATGTCATTAATAAGGTTCTGAAAAACTGCAGGTGCATTGGTAAGACCAAAAGGCATCACCAGATTCTCAAAATGACCTACCGGAGTGTTAAAAGCAGTTTTCCATTCATCACCCTCCTTCACTCGTAACAAATTGTATGCCCCCCGGAGATCAATTTTAGAGAACCACTTGGCTCCCACTAACTGGTTAAACAAGTCAGGAATTAACGGCAATGGGTAGGAATTGCGTACGGTAATCTTATTAATTTCACGAAAATCCAGACATAGACGTAAACCCCCGTCCTTATTTTTAACGAAGAAGAATCCAACTGCCACATGCGACTTAGAAGGTCTAATGTGACCAGCAGCCAGGCTAGTCTCTATGTACTCGTCCAAAGCCTTTCTTTCAGGGATAGTCAGATTAAACAAGCGACTTTTGGGAAGAGTAGCACCCGGAACAAACTCAATGGAACAATCATAATCATAATGAGGAGGTAAAACTTGCGACTCCTCCTCCGAAAAAAACTCCAAAAATCTTGAATAGGTACCGGTAATTCCCCTTTTTCCACAGCCGCAATGCAACCATTACAACATTTATCAAAGCACTTCGGACTCCAAGACTTAATCACTTTAGTAGACCAGTCCAATAAAGGATTGTGCAGTTTTAACCAAGGCAATCCTAGAACAACTGGAGAGGGCAAATTATCCAAAACACCCAAGTCCAACATTTCTTGGTGAACTCCATTAATAGTGAGGGGAAATGCAGCAGTCTTGTGAGTAATACATTTCAAAGGAGTGTTATCAATTGCAACCACAGAAATAGGTGATGACAAAGGTTTGGATTTCAATTTAAGGTTTTCCAAAACCCTTTATCAATCACATTAAGTGTTGAACCACAATCCACAAATACCTGAAATTCAATCAAATCTCCCTGCCAAGTAGTACTTCCAGAAAGAAATACTCCTGCAGAGCTTAAACAAGCTATACGGGCGTAACTGACCTTTTTTTTTTCTTTACTTAAACGACGCTCACAATACTTAATCAAATGGTCAGCTTTACCACAATAAAGACACAAACCCTCGGTGAATCTCCGGTCTCTTTCCTGAGAGGGTGTGACATCGCCCCAACCTCCATTGGTTCTCCGCTGTCAGAGCAGATTTTTCTGGGAACTAGGACCTGACGTTACAGGAGTTTTTACATCATTCACCTTGGACCTCAGTCTCCTGTCCACACGAACAGCTAACTGCATAGCATCCTGCAGAATCTCAGGTGCAGGGAATGCAATTATCAAATCCTTAACCCTTTCACTCAGACCAGCAAGAAATAAACATCTCAGCGCAGAATCATTCCATTTAACTTCTGAGGCCCATCTCCTGAAGTGTGTGCAATAAATTTCAACATCATCTGACCCCTGATTCAAACATCTAAGTTCTGATTCAGCAGATGAGATTCGATCAGGATCGTCATATAATAGCCCCATAGCAGAAAAAATTTCTTCAACAGACCTTAAATGTGGCACCCCAGGGGTCTGGTTTTCCACAGTAACAGCAATGTTATGTCTGAGAGCAGGTGGGAGGTCTCTTGGTCAGGGATCCTATGCATGCCACACCTCCTGCCCAGTCCTGGGAGGGGAAGAACTTCCCCTATATAAACCTAGGGCTGAGGCAGGGTGAGTGTGTAGAGAAGAAGCAGAGAAAAGAAGCAAATATAGGAAGAAACAACAGGAGCTCTGTGGGAGCAGTGTTACAAGGAGTCAGGGGCTGGCAGCTGCAGAGCTCGCCCTGACTGAGAAGTTATCACCGGACCCGGAGTCCGAGGCTGTGGGGACTAACTCCTATCCAGCAGCAGAAACCGACCGGCAGGGGATTGCAGGTCCTCTGGCCCAGAAACCCGAAGGCCCCGAGTCACCGGCCATACGGGTGAGCACCACACGGTACACTCAGGGACGTGGGCTACTTATACCCGCCTCTAGCAAGGTAGCCAGAAGAGTATCGTTAGTTTGGGAGGCCTACAACTCCGCCTGGCCAGGAGAGATCCCATCTGCTCAAGGACTGACCAGGCCCCAATCGCTAGCCAGTACTCCGGGAGGGTCTATCTTTGTCACCAGTAAAGACCCTGAACTACACAGTACCGTCTCCGAGTGGTTCCTGCTACCCCCATCATCCACGTCGGCTGCCCTGAGGCCATACCCCTCCCGTTGGGGGTTATACTATCACGCTGCACAATCCTACCACCGGCCTCAGCGGTCTGCCCTGCAGCAGCAGCTCCCTGGCTGCACTCAACGGGTGGCGTAGTCGTCCAACATCTACCGCTAAAACAGCGCCACTTAGTCTGACTCCCTGGGCACGGACCGGATCACCGCCACGAGACTACAACCCTCAACAGATCCGGCTCCGGGTAAGCTCCCGCGTGCGCAACGCAGCGCGACACAGGCCCAGGGGCGCGTCAACTTTTGGCGTAGTCGGCAGGATCTCGTGCCCGCAACCACCGGGTACTGCGTGCCTGAAAAAGACTGTGAAAACTTACCCGTGGTGAAGATTCCCGCCATCCGGCGCCATCTTCCGCTTTCTTCCCGCCATCGGTGGAGTTTTCCCGCCATCCGGCGCCATCTTCGGCCTTCTTCCCGCCATCCGTGGAGTTTTCCCGCCATTGGACGCCATCTTGAGGACGCCGCGCGGGAAGAAGAGGGGCGTGGACTCCGAAAACGTGTGAGAACTGAAGCCCCGCCTCACGTCCGGACGTTGCGTAAGGTCCTGGAAGGAGCCCAGCAGACGCCGACGTCACAGGAGCGCGACGGAAGGTCCTCAACCCTGACGATCCACTGCGGAGCCGCGGCCTACGGAAGAGGATCATCGCAAGGTAGGCCACGGTCCACTAGGGGGGAGAAGGATGTCGGATACGGAGGAGAGCTTCACCGCTCCAACCCCCGCCAGCGCCACCGCTGTTGCGGTCATGCCTTTCACCATGCCCTATATCCCGGGGGCAGCCTGGCTACCCCAGTACTCAGGGGAGTCACATACCCTGCAGGACTTTAGAGAAAAACTGGATAGCCTCTTCCAGGTGTACCCCCTCACAGAAGAGCAAAAAGTAAGCATCCTGGTGGCCCAATTAACCGGGGCAGCCCAAAGGGAGGTAAAGTCCTGGCCACCTGGGGGGAGGACTGTCGCAGGGATACTAACCCGGCTGAGGGACACCTTTGATACCCGCACCTCAGCCGAGATCAAGCTTAGATTCTACGGGTGCAAACAGCGGGCACATGAGAGTATAAGGGACTATGCCCTGAACCTACAAGAGGCCCTGAGAGCCATTAAGCAGACCGACCCTGACGGCGTGGGAGACGAGGACAGGCTGTTAACTGAACAATTTATAGAGGGTTTATATTGCAATGCCCACCGAACCCAGTTGCGGGCAATGGCCTTACAGGACCCTCATCTGGGATTTGCACAATTCAAGGACAGAGCCATCCGGGTGCTCCGAGAACCGGCACCAGGTGGCGTTGTGACCCACAGACGCCCCACTACCACTTACCACCAGGAGGCGGCGCCCTTGTCGGCAGGGCCTGTGGGAGCTGATGCGCAGGCTTTGAACAATGACTCGGCTCCAGACCTGCACCATCAGGTCCAAGAGCTAGCTAAAAGCGTTGCTGCGCTAACCCGAACTGTGCAGTCTTTACAGGTTTCCACTCCAGGGAAGATCCAGCTGGCATCCGGACCGGAGGACATCCCGTGGCGTCGACCAAGGAGGACCCCACCGGCCAGAGGAAGACCCAGCGACCGATACAACGAGGACGGACGACCCATCTGCCGCCGCTGTAATCAACCCGGACATATGGCAAGGTACTGTCCTTTAAACTGGCACAACCTAGGGTAGAGGGCCAACCCCTAGGAAAAAGATCATCAGGCCCATCAAACTGGCGCGACAAATATGTGGGAGGATGTCCAGTCTTGCCTGTGGTACTGGATGGCATTCCTATGAGTGCCCTACTGGACACCGGGTCACAGGTCACCACCATCCCGTACGTGCTCTTCAAGCAGTACTGGAATGACTCGGATATTACCCGCTACCCTGACGACGACTTGAGTATCATCGCCAGCAATGGTCAGCCCGTGCCACAGATCGGATTTAAAGAGGTGACCATTAAAATTGGTAGAGTTGAACTGGCAGCACAGGGACTGATCATTGTAGACATTGACAAACACGAGAGTCACCCAAAGATAACTCTAGGAACTAATGTAATTGAAAATTGTCTTGCAGAGGTGATTTTCCTTTTACAGCAGGTTGCCAAGAACGCCAGCTCCGGCGAGCAGCGAGTGCTCCAAAAAGAGATCCGGGCACTGATGCGACGGCAACAGGTGGAAGTCTCCGGCGGTGAGATTGGTAGCGTGAGAATGTGTGACCCTTTCCCTATTGCCATGCCCCCAAAAAGTGAAATGATGATTTGGTGCCGCGCAGCTATTGGTCTGAGAGGTAGAGATTACCAGGCAATGGTAGAACCAGTTTACTCAGACAGTAGGCCCACCATCTTGACAGCACGGGGGGTGGTTAATGTACGCCATGGGAGGGTGCCCGTTCGCATAATCAATATCGGGAAGAGGGAAGTGTACCTGCCCCGGTATGCCACGCTAGCCAAATTATATACCATTAACCAAAATGCTATACAATCTGTGGAACCCTTGCCTCCATCTCACCCGGAGGAAGGTAACGGCTCTAAGAAAACAATGGAGGACTGGTGTCAGCAACTACATTTGGGTACTGACTCCACTCCCTCACATCAGAAACAGGGAGTCTATCGGGTGGTTCAAGAGTACGAGAGAGTGTTTAGTAAACACCCGTTAGACTTCGGGCGAGTCAAGGGGGTAGAACACCACATCCCCACGGGAGACCATCCTCCCATAAAAGAGAGGTATCGACCCGTACCCCCTGCACACTACCAACACGCCAAAGGGATGCTTAGAGACATGAAGGAGGCTGGGGTGATCAGGGATAGTTGTAGCCCCTGGGCAGCTCCACTAGTCTTAGTCAAAAAGAAAGACAACACCATGAGGATGTGTGTAGATTACCGGAAAATCAACCGTATCACACACAAGGATGCGTACCCCTTACCAAGGATAGAGGAGTCTTTGGCTGCTTTAAGATCTGCTAACTTCTTCTCTACCTTGGATCTCACTAGTGGGTACTGGCAGGTTCCTGTAGCAGAGGCGGACCGGGAGAAGACCGCATTCACCACCCCGATGGGACTTAGCGAGTTTACCTGCATGCCGTTCGGACTCTGCAACGCACCAGGAACCTTCCAACGATTAATGGAGTGCTGTCTGGGCCACAGAAACTTCGAGACGGTCCTGTTGTACCTGGACGATGTCATCGTATATTCTAAGACTTATGAGGACCACCTGAAACACCTGGCGGAAGTGTTCGAAGCTCTGGCAAGCTACGGCCTAAAGGTGAAACCCTCCAAGTGTCACCTCCTGAAACCAAAGGTGCAGTACCTGGGACACGTGGTGAGCGCTGACGGAGTGGCTCCCGACCCTGATAAGATCACCGCAATTAAGGAATGGCCAAGTCCCTCCAGTGTAAAGGAAGTGCGGCAGTTCCTCGGGTTGGTAGGCTACTACCGCAGGTTCATCCCCGGTTTCACCAAAAAGGCAGCTCCTATGCAGGACCTCCTGATAGGCCAGTCCCGGAAGGCCAAGAACCAGAAGCCGCCCTTCAGATGGGAGAAGTTGGAAGAGGAGTCCTTCCGCCAGCTGAAGATGGCCCTCACGGGGGATGAAATCCTGGCGTACCCGGATTACAGCCAGCCCTTTATCCTCTACACCGACGCAAGTAACATCGGGCTAGGAGCCGTGCTGTCCCAGATCCAGCAGGGGAAAGAACGAGTAATCGCTTACGCCAGCCGAAAACTGCAACCCACCGAGAGAAACCCTGAGAATTACAGCTCATTTAAGTTAGAGTTCCTGGCAGTGGTGTGGGCAGTCACCGAACGCTTTAAGCACTACCTCGCTTCTTCCCGGTTCGTCGTGTACACGGATAACAACCCGTTGACACACCTGGACACATCAAGACTCGGTGCCCTAGAGCAGAGATGGATGGCCCGTCTGTCCAACTACGAGTTCACAATCAAATACCGGGCAGGACGCTCCAATACCAACGCGGACGCCCTGTCCAGGATGCCAAACCTACCGGACGTAGGAGAAGATCCAGAGGGACTGGAAGAAGTCGAACTCCCTGCGTTCCACCGGCATGGGACTATCCAGTATTCCCACCGGGTAAGGAGTAAGCAAGCCACTACGTTTAACCCCTTGCCTCACTACAACTGGGAGGAAACGCAAGACAGTGACCCTGCCGTCCGACTGGTGAAGGAGATGCTGACTCGGCCAGAGGCTCGCCTTGACCCAGACGCTCCGGAGGAAGCCAAGCAACTGTGGGCTGAGAAGAGTCGACTGTTCCTTTATAAGGGGAAGTTGTGCCGCAGAATGGTTAACTCCCGGACGCATGAACTAATCTGGCAAGTAGTGGTGCCACGAAGAGACGCAGCCATGGTGATGGAGGCATACCACGACGGGGCTGGACACTTCGGATGGAAGAAGCTGGAGTTCCTGCTGCGCGAGCGGTTCCACTGGGTAGGCATGAGGGGAACCATCGAGAGGTGGTGCAGAGACTGTGGCCCGTGCAACCTAAGAAGGAAGGACCGTGCCAGCCAGAAGACTCCCCTGCAGTCCATCGTCACCCGGCAGCCGTTGGAACTGGTAGCCTTGGATCATGTAAAACTGACCCCAAGCAGAAGTGGCTACGTCTACGCACTAACCATCGTGGATCACTACTCCCGGTTCTTGGTTGTCGTCCCCGTCAAGGACTTAACAGCTCGAACAGCAGCGAGAGCCTTCCAGCAGCATTTCTGCCGTCCACACGGGTACCCGGACCAAGTGTTGACAGACCAGGGACCTACCTTTGAAGCGGAGGTCTTCCAAGAATTCTGCACTCTGTATGGCTGCCGGAAGATAAGGACGACACCCTATCATCCGCAAACTAATGGACTTTGTGAGAAAATGAACCAGGTGGTAATGGATCTTCTGAAAACGTTGCCCCTGGAAGAACGCAGTCTGTGGCCTGAGAAGCTGCCCGATCTGGTGGACCTATACAACCACATCCCGGTAGGTTCCACCAACTGTACCCCGGCTTACCTAATGAGGGCGAGACCTGGTAAGTTACCTGTTGACCTGGAAATGGGAGTCCTGACACCTGAGGACACTTCACCAGAAGCAGACTGGGACACAGAGAGGCAGCAGCAGTACCGGAGAGTACAGGAGAGCGTGGAGCGAAGTCTCTGTCAGGCTAGGGAAAGACAAGAGAAAACTTACAACCAGTATGCTCCCGCTGTTCCCCTGGTACCCGGAGAGCAGGTCTTGAAGAGAAAAAGACGGCTCCACAAGTTGGACGACCAGTGGGAGAAGGACCCGTACACCGTACTGCCCTCAAGCCACGACAACCCAAAGGTCTGTACCATCAGTAAAGACGGAGGGGAAACCACAACCATTGTATCCCGGGATCACCTGAAGAAGTGTTCCGAACAGCTACGGAACCCTGAAGAGGAACAAGAAGACCCTCGACCCGTAGAGGAAAGGGAAGACATGGTTAATACTGTGCTCGGAGACTTCCCTCGGTCTTGGACTCAAGTCAATGGTGCAGTTGTGGTACCCGTACTCACCTTCCTCCAACCAGCATCCCAAGCACCTACGGAGCAACAGGTAGAGCTGGAAGAACAGCCGGTCCAGGAGACAGAAGACCCCACACCAGCAGACCAGGAGGATCAACCCTCTGCTTGCAGTGAGCCTGCCATATCCCTAGTGAGCCAAAGGGCCCGTAGACCGCTGCCCAGTTTACCCTTAACAGCTCCTACACCCTGTAGTTCAGGGCCAGACAGTCAGCTCCGTAGGTCCACTAGGGCCACTAGGGGCCAGTTACCCGCACGTTGGAGGATTTGAAGTGTATAAATTGTTTTATTTGTGGTTACCTGTTTATTGTTGCTTGTGTATAATTATGTGTTTCTAGTTATTTTTAGGAGTCCTTGGTGGATTTACCGGGAATCCTTTGTACATAGTTGGAGCGTAACCCAGGACGGACTAAAGACTGTTAAGGACTCGGGGCAGGACAGACCCCTACCTGGCTACGTCTCCCTGTTTTGGTGAAATGGACACCTTGCTTTCTTCAAAGACTGCACCCGGTTACGGACATGCCGTGACCACCTTTATGTGTTTCTTTATTGTTA
The DNA here is from genome assembly GCF_046119375.1 of Phyllobates terribilis. Classification (NCBI taxonomy): domain Eukaryota; kingdom Metazoa; phylum Chordata; class Amphibia; order Anura; family Dendrobatidae; genus Phyllobates; species Phyllobates terribilis. Next base: position 279,150,028 of record NW_027362769.1, on the reverse strand, counting down.
TTGTTATATCTTGTTATGTTTTTCTAAAATATGTTTAGTCCCGGAGTACTAAATTTCACTAGGGGGGAATGTGGCACCCCAGGGGTCTGGTTTTCCACAGTAACAGCAATGTTATGTCTGAGAGCTGGTGGGAGGTCTCTTGGTCAGGGATCCTATGCATGCCACACCTCCTGCCCAGTCCTGGGAGGGGAAGAACTTCCCCTATATAAACCTAGGGCTGAGGCAGGGTGAGTGTGTAGAGAAGAAGCAGAGAAAAGAAGCAAATATAGGAAGAAACAACAGGAGCTCTGTGGGAGCAGTGTTACAAGGAGTCAGGGGCTGGCAGCTGCAGAGCTCGCCCTGACTGAGAAGTTATCACCGGACCCGGAGTCCGAGGCTGTGGGGACTAACTCCTATCCAGCAGCAGAAACCGACCGGCAGGGGATTGCAGGTCCTCTGGCCCAGAAACCCGAAGGCCCCGAGTCACCGGCCATACGGGTGAGCACCACACGGTACACTCAGGGACGTGGGCTACTTATACCCGCCTCTAGCAAGGTAGCCAGAAGAGTATCGTTAGTTTGGGAGGCCTACAACTCCGCCTGGCCAGGGGAGATCCCATCTGCTCAAGGACTGACCAGGCCCCAATCGCTAGCCAGTACTCCGGGAGGGTCTATCTTTGTCACCAGTAAAGACCCTGAACTACACAGTACCGTCTCCGAGTGGTTCCTGCTACCCCCATCATCCACGTCGGCTGCCCTGAGGCCATACCCCTCCCGTTGGGGGTTATACTATCACGCTGCACAATCCTACCACCGGCCTCAGCGGTCTGCCCTGCAGCAGCAGCTCCCTGGCTGCACTCAACGGGTGGCGTAGTCGTCCAACATCTACCGCTAAAACAGCGCCACTTAGTCTGACTCCCTGGGCACGGACCAGATCACCGCCACGAGACTACAACCCTCAACAGATCCGGCTCCGGGTAAGCTCCCGCGTGCGCAACGCAGCGCGACACAGGCCCAGGGGCGCGTCATAAACATGGATCATTAGGTTGGAGACAAAAGGCCCACCCCTGTGGTTCTTTGCGCAAAAGTGACATAATAAAACCAATGTGCTGTGATTCATTCCCAGAGGATCTTGGTCTCAAATGAAAATATAACAAACAAGCATTTTTAAAGGAAAAAAAATCTTGCTGTTTACCATAAAAAACATCAGGCAGTCCTACCTTGGGTTCGACAAAATGCACTCCAGAACAGCTACTCACGTGTTGCTGGAGCTTGGCCACCTCGAGAGACAATCACTGCAAGCGTTGAGCCAAATCCTGGACGGAAACCATACTGATCCCCGAATTTCTTTCCTTTTATTTTTTTGCTTGACTTGCTGTTATGATCTGCAACATGTACTAAGGAAAGATAGGGGAAAGCTGTCCCTACAGTAAGACTAAGCTGAATCCCTACGATGTAGCGGGCTGCCTGTTCCTAGTGAACAGACCTGCCTTAGTCCTCGGCTAGTCTGAACGAAGACCTATAGAATTAAGGGAGGGGTCCCTAAAAGAACTAAGGACTGGGACAAAAATGGGACACCTCCTAAACAGAAGTTGTTGTAGAACACAAAAGACAAACTGACAAAAATGTACTAGAGGTCCCAGAGGACCAAGCGAACTGACAGAGATAGGCACCCAAGCACCTGGCTAGAAAGACAGTCAAACAACACTGAAGTCCAGCACAGCCAGAAGTGCGGAGCTGGAATATAAAGGCAGATGGTCACGTGACCGCAAAACACAAGATAGAAAAAACTAACAGGAGGGTTCTAACAATAGGATCTTTTCTTGTTGATCTCTCTGATGGATCCTCTCATGGAATAGGTCCGAGACTGGAGGGGTATGTGAGTCAGTGGGTTCCATGTCCTTAGCAAACTGTTACGCACATGGTTGTGGAACCACTGTACCATGGTCCGGGAAGAGCCTCGAGGGGTGTAACTAAGCAAACACCTGGTTCTTCACTAGAGCCCCTGATGGTGTGGTTAGACTTGAGCCCAGGTAGACGTCAGGTGCTACTCTAGTACAGACCCTAAAGCCACGGCAGCTGAGCTCCAAAGGGGCAGGGTAGCAGGACTGGCCAGGAACTGGATCACAGGGGGATGTGCGGCTGGTAGACAGCACAGGTATTGGATCAGGAATGGACAGGATGAGTCCCGTACCTGAGGACAGCCTCAGGTGCGGGATCACAGGTCACATTCAGACTGAACCCGGTGAGGGTAGCAGTATAGGTGTGGACAAGATGGATCAGGCTCAGGACTTGGTAGAAAAATCACTGACTGAGGTGGACTCAAAATTTAATTAAAAATTCTAATTCTTTATTCACAATAACTTTAAAACCCAATGTTTTTCCACTGTGCTTGTTTGCAGTCTGCCCTATATGACTTATATAATTAATTATTAAAGTCATATTCTGGACACTAATTTAAAAAAAAACAACCGCCCAGTGCCTGTAAACATCAGGCACCTAAATACTACTCTCATTGTGGCTATATCCCTGATTATTGACAAGAATCAACTTCTGAGTGGGTATCCAATACTCCCACAGCCAAAGCAGGTAAGTATTATTGCACTTTGTCCTATATAAAGTTTTCAGAAGTGAATCACTGTTATAAAGTCAAGGACATGTACATATAAGTCCAAAAATTACAATCCACCCATAGGGGATGTTTCCAACACATCATTATCTGTGCCACACTGTTATCATGTCAAATGGCAATTGGTATCTGTTATAAAATTACTGCCTTTAATTCCTTCTCAATCACAGCTTGCTCAATGGCAGCTCTTCACAGAGACAGGACCCAGCTCTTATTGTGTAATGACAAGACCTAGTATACTGTCTGTCATTGAGCTGTTCCTCTTATGTATGCTGCCCCTTCTTACAATTCAGGGTCTCACAGCAGTATACTGATGCGTATGTCCCTATATACACATACACCCCTAAAGCACATATAGACGCCTGTACGCGTTTCTCCCATATCATAATCTTTATGGGCACATCAGGAGGCTAAAGCGATATATTTTGTGCTTATACATACACAGGAGCCTCTGTTCCTGGCTAGAATGAGAGCTGCATGTGGCGGCATAGATGCCAAACCATTATAGGTAATACTCCACCCCCCTGCGCTGACGCGATCCTGCACGGGCCACTCACGTGCCCCATACCTTAGAGCCAATCAGGAGTTGCTACATCACACGCACAGATCAAGATGATGATGTATGGCACGGACGGTATGATGGTAGGGAATGGATGAAAATAGGTTGACCACATAACATGTGATGAACGTGTAACTGGCTTCCCAATTAAACTTCAAAAAAACGCAGAGCGTATGTGCTGGCTTTGAGATAACCTGGTATAATAGTGGTTAATGGTTGTAAAAATTACACAAGTCTGCGACTAAAAAGCTGTTTGATTATTTTCATATAATTTCCATGTATTTTGGTGTTTTGATAACGAAAAAAATATTGAATAAAATATTAAACGTCCGGACTATAAACCTATAGGTTCTTCTGCAAACTCTGGTGTGAATCATTGGCAAGCAGCTTATTTTCTTTCCCCATTAACATCAATAGGAACTGTGTGATTGGCTGGTGGCAGTCAGGTGGTTAGTGACATAATGAAAGGTCTTTATGCTTTCAAGAAACTTGCATTGGAATTTCATTCATCAACCGTGTTTCCCCAAATTAGTGATATGGCTTTGCGGAAGTGTATTAATTCGCCTGACCATTTCTGTTTCATTTGTGGTGAATGTACAGTGTTGAATCAACAGCTGAATATTACAGACTTTGTGAAAAAAGTATACTTCACAAACTTCGGACTAAAACTTGCAGATCAAGATAAAGTTTGGGCACCTCATATAGTGTGCAAACGGTGTGTTGAGGACCTCCGAAATTGGTTCAAGGGTAAGAAAAAAAAGCTTTCTGTTATGGGATTCCTGTCGTATGGAGAGAGCAAAAGAACCGTAGTGACGACTGTTACTTTTGTTCATGCAATGTGAAAGGATATAATTCCAAATGGAAGCATTCCATTTCATACCCCAATCTTCACTCAGCAATTCGTCCCATCCCCCATGGCACAGATATACCAGTACCCAAGGCCCCTGCTACCTTGGAAGAGATACCTAGCTCCGATGAAGGTGGAATCATACCTGAACCAGATGACAAATCAAGTTCTGACTTTGAAGATGATACAAGACCTACATTTTTTTCCCAGGAGGAGATGAAGTATTTAGTAAGACACTTGAATCTTCCGAAAGATGCTGCTGAATTACTCTCATCAAGGCTCAAAAGCAGGAATTTATTGTTACCAGGAGTGTCTTTTTCATGATTCAGACATCGTGAAAAGGAGTTTGTTCCTTACTTTGCCCAGGAAGACAAGTTGGTTTATTGCATCGATGTTTGATGGGTCAATTCAAAATCCAATATGATTCAGCGCAATGGCGTCTTTTTATAGATTTTTCAAAAAGAAGTCTCAAAGCAGTTTTACTCCACAATGGCTGTTTTTTACGCTTTCATCCCTGTAGATCATTCTGGACACTTGAAGGAAACCTACGAGAACTTGGAATTGGTTATTCGTAAACTTAAATATGAAGACCACGGTTGGCAAGTGTGTGGGGATTTGAAGGTCTTGTGCATGCCACTCGGGCAACAAGCTGGGTATACCAAATACCCTTGTTTTCTGTGTCTGTGGGACAGTCGAGACCGACAAAATCACTGGACCAAGAAGAGTTGGCAGCCGAGGGTGCTCACAGTCGGTAAAAAAAATGTCCTCCTAGAAACTTTGGTACCTCTCTATAAAGTTCTTCTACCACCTCTCCTCTCCTCCTAAAATTGGGCTTGATGAAGCAATTCGTAAAATCACTTCCAAGAGATGGGGAATGCTTTAAATACTTGGTCACCAAGTTTCCAAGCCTCTCGGAGGCAAAATTGGAGGAATGTGTGTTTATTGGACCAGACATTAGAAGGCTTATAGCTGATAAAGAGTTTGTCATTGCCATAAAGGATCCTCAAAAAGAAGGGTGGATTGCATTTAAAGAGATCGTAGAGAAGTTTTTAGGCAATAAAAAAGATCCTGACTGCAAAAAGATCGTCAGGCGAAGGTTGCCTGATGAGTTTGAAAGTGCATTTCCTCCATTCCCACCTTCACTACTTTCCTGAAAATTTGGGAGCTGTGAGTGAAGAGCAAGGTGAATGAATCCACCAGGACATTAAAGAGATGGAAAGAAGATACCATGGAAAATGTAGCATTACAATGATGGCAGACTAGTGTTGGATGCTTCAGAGAGACATTCCAGATGCCACTCACAAGCGTAAATGTACCAAGAGGAGCCTCACAGGGAAAAAAATAGATTTTAGTGAGTGTTAGTGAGCTCATTTCAGTTCAAAAATGATTTTCATGAAAAATTTGTAATAAAAAATTAATTTTATAAGTCTATTTACATTTATTTCGTGGTATTGCCTTATTTAACATAGTTACCTAAATTGTCAGTAAACGTGATGTCCTATGACAAACTGGAGGTCATTTCCGCATTCAGCTCTCCAAAAAAACAAAGATTATGTGGAATAACCAAATCAGCCCTTGAAATTTTATTTTTTGCAGACCTGTGTTATCAATCCACTCACTGAGACCTTCATTTAGCGATCTGATCCCCAAAATTATGAAGCAAAGGGATCGGGGGGAACGTGTTTTCATGGGTTTTTGGCAAACCATGAAATATAGGCATTATAGGATGATCTGTAATAGTATTTTTTTTTATTTTTAGAATCAATAATGCCTAGAGATACACCCTCATCCAAAACCCTTTACAATGTATTTTTGAAGAAAATAGTGGGGTCAGAATTTAATCTGATGTAGGTACTAGTGTCATCCAAAATGGAGAGGGCCTATTTGACATGTAAAGCAGCAACTAGTACTACCACATATCCTGCTTTGTCGGATTGACGGATGATTAAATTGGGCCTAGAGCGAACTCCTGAATGGCTGCAAAATGGTCCCTGGAAAGTTTTTTGTGAGTATTTGACCTAATTTGACCTAATCGTTTGAGCATGAAGATTTTTCAAATCTTGTTCTACCAGAGTTTGGAAACTGTCTAAGACAGAGGTTCTGGATTCTAAGGGATTGTATGAGGCAGGGGCGTACATAGGAATCATGGGGCCCCATAGCAGAAGTTCTAATTCTGTCCCCCCCCCCAAAAAAAATGTAAATAATTGTCGCGGTCACAGAAGAGCAGATCTCACAACTTTCCATCCTTTACATAGTAGTTTTCCTCCTGCTGAAGTCCTAGATTCCTCTTCATTGCCCTATAAAGTGTGAGGGCAACAAAAGTACCCCCCTCCCCCCAAACACAGTATGATGCCCCCATGGTGAATTCCTCCACATTACCCTCCACATGCACAGTATAATGACCCTACTGTACCTCACCTCAACTCCCAGGGCAATGTATGCTGACCCCAACACAGTATGATCCCCCAACTGTGACCCTCACTGTCACGGCTGTGTCGCCACGAAGATCGTCACGATTACACAGCCTGACTTCTCGCAGCTGACTTTTTGGTGCTTTGTGTTTTCGGCAGTGAGGGAGTTAATTCTCTCTCTCTCTGTGCTAGACGAGGTCCAGCCTCGCCCAGCTGCAATCAATGCTGCTGTAGTGAGTCTCCTTCAAATGCCTGCTGGTCTGTTTGGGAAGTGTCGGTGAAAGCATTTCATACAGACTTACAGAGCGGATCGTGGTATTTGGAGTTTCTGAGATAAGTGTATTTGGAGTGTATTTTCCCTTCCTCGCTTTATCATTTATCTCCTTTCCCATTCGTGTTCCCTCTGTTGTAGTTGTGTAGTTTTTGTATGCAAGGTGGTTTTGGTTTTTCCCTTGTACTGTCTCGTTCGTCTAAGTACTGTGTGTGGGCATATTATTACTTGTCCTCTTTTGTTGTGATCGGGGTCCTTCTCAGGACTAGATTACTTAGGTGCAGGGATCCTCAGGAGGTAGGGGTTACGCTGGCGGCCTGGACCTCTGTACCTTTAACAGTACCTCCAGGTTGAGGGTTTAGTCAGGGCCCCAGCTTAGGGTCAGCTTAGGCCCCCTACCTCCAGTATACAGAGACAGCGTGACATTTTCACCGACCCACTTAGTTTTTCTCCAGCTACCATGGATCCAGTAGCCGGTCTAGCTCGGCAGTTGCAGAGTTTGTCCATGGAGCTGGCGGACGTTAGGTCCAAGGTTTTGCATCCTCTGGAGCAAGCCGGACCAGAACCTAAAGTAGCTCTCCCTGACAGGTTCACTGGGGGGCGGGACAAGTTTTTTGTTTTCCGGGAGGCATGCAAATTGTACTTTCGGCTGCGGCCTCGGTCATCGGGGAGTGAAGAACAAAGGGTGGGAATTGTCATCTCGCTCCTACAAGGGGACCCACAATCTTGGGCGTTCTCTCTTCCCCCGGGCTCCCCGGCTCTCCAGTCAGTGGATAGGTTTTTCGCTGCTCTGGGACTCGTATATGATGACCCAGATCGGATCTCCCTTGCTGAGTCTAAGTTACGTAGGATCCAGCAGGGAGATCGTCCGGCGGAGGAATTCTGTTCGGAGTTCCGTAGGTGGGCCACGGACACCCAGTGGAATGACCCGGCTCTTAGGAGCCAGTTTTGTCAAGGTTTATCCGACAAATTACAGGATGTGTTGGCACAGTATGACTCTCCCGCGTCACTGGAAGCCGCTATGGCCCTGGCTATTCGCGTTGACAGACGGCTTCGGGAGAGGTGCGGGATAACTCGACCCCCTGTGATGACTCCACCTCCTACAAGGTCCCCTCATATGGTGGTTCCCCTGGTCAGTCCAGAGGAGCCTATGCAATTAGGAGGGACATCATTTCGGGGGAGGGGACCGGTGGTGCGCCATAAGACAGGAAGGTGTTTCTTCTGCGGGAGAAAGGGACATTTTATTGGGGGGTGTCCATCCCGTCCCTTGCAGAGTGAAAAGTCGTCGGAAAACTGTTGATCCCAGGTTGTGTGGTGGACGGCAATCTGGGAGTAGGTATTTCGTCCCTAGGTTCGTCTCAGTTTCTCGTACCGGCGGAGGTGGTGGTGGGTACGAGAACTGAGAGGATATCTGTTCTTCTGGATAGTGGGGCCGGGGCTAATCTGGTTGATGCTCGGTTTGCCCGGGTTCAAGGTATGCGATTGAGTGAGTTGGCTAAACCCATCCCCATATTCTCGATCGATGCCAGGCCTCTCGGTCAGGGAAGTTTTTTGCAAGCTGTGCATGACGTAAAACTTCAAGTGGGGGCGATACATAAAGAACTGTTGTCTTGCTACGTGTTGGAGGGTCTTCCCACTCCTATAGTGTTGGGCCTTCCTTGGTTAACTAAGCATAACCCGGTTATTAATTGGCAAACCAGAGAGATAAGCCAATGGAGTAAATTCTGTAATAAAAGCTGCATGAACACGGTCATCGGTGCGGTTACTCCTTGGGTCTTACCTCCATTTCTGGCGGACTTTGAGGATGTATTCTCGGAGAAAGGGTGTCAGGAACTACCTCCTCATCGCGAGTATGACTGTTCTGTAAAACTGCTCCCTGAGGCCAAGTTACCTAAAGCTAGGTTGTATAACCTTTCTGGTCCTGAGAGGCAGGCCATGAAGGATTATATTTCAGAAAGTCTGGCTAAGGGGCATATTAGACCTTCATCTTCACCGGTGGCTGCGGGGTTCTTCTTTGTTAAGAAGAAAGATGGAGGCCTACGCCCTTGCCTGGATTTCCGTGAACTTAATCGGATTACGGTCCGAGATCCGTATCCACTCCCACTTATTCCCGATCTCTTTAATCAGATCGTGGGCGCCAAATGGTTCTCTAAGTTGGATCTCAGGGGGGCGTACAATCTGATTAGGATGAAGGAGGGGGATGAGTGGAAGACGGCGTTTAACACTCCGGAGGGGCATTATGAGAACCTTGTCATGCCATTCGGTCTGACTAATGCCCCGGCGGTGTTCCAACACTTTGTTAATGACATTTTTCGCCGCCTGGTGGGATAGTTTGTTGTCATATATCTGGATGATATCTTAATTTACTCGCCGGATCTGGTGTCTCATCAGGAGCACGTTAGGCAGGTGTTACAGATCTTGCGGGATAATAAACTGTATGCCAAATGGGAAAAGTGTGTGTTCGCTGTACAGGAACTCCAGTTTTTAGGCTTCCTGGTTTCAGCGTCCGGTTTTCGTATGGACCCTGGGAAAGTGCGGGCAGTTCTTGAGTGGGATCGGCCAGAGAATCTTAAGGCACTACAACGTTTCCTGGGGTTTGCTAATTATTACCGGAAGTTCATTCGTAATTTCTCGTCCATGGTTAAGCCTCTCACAGACATGACTAAAAAGGGGACGGATTTTTGTAGGTGGTCTGACAAGGCTTGTCAAGCATTCTCCTGCTTGAAAAAATGTTTTGCCTCGGCACCCATACTCATTCAACCTGATGCGTCACAGCCATTCATTGTAGAGGTAGACGCTTCCGAGGTAGGGGTGGGAGCAGTATTGTCACAAGGTTCGTCCCCTGGTAAGTGGCATCCGTGCGCCTTTTTCTCTAAAAAATTGTCGTCCGCTGAGAGGAATTACGATGTCGGCAATAGGGAACTCTTAGCCATTAAGTTAGCTTTTGAGGAGTGGCGCCATTTTTTGGAGGGGGCAGTCCATCCGGTCACCGTCATCACCGATCACAAGAACCTGCTATATCTGGAGTCCGCGAAACGTCTGAATCCCAGACAAGCTAGGTGGTCATTGTTTTTTACCAGGTTTAATTTTGTCGTTACATATCGTCCTGGGTCAAAAAATGTAAAGGCGGATGCCTTATCTCGTAGTTTCCCTGGGGCCGGGAATACGGACGACCCGATTCCTATCCTTCAGGAGGGGGTGGTGGTTTCGGCAGTTTGCTCTGAGCTGGAGGAGGAGGTATTGGAGGCTTAGGGGGACGCCCCTGTTGGACCTCCGGGGAGACTGTTTGTTCCAGATCAGTTGCGACAAAAGGTGATCGAGGCACACCATAACTCAGTTTTGGCAGGACACCCGGGGAGTAAAGCAACTGTGGATCTCCTCTCGCGTCGGTTTTGGTGGCCTAACTTACATAAGGAGGTGGTAACTTTTGTCGCGTCCTGTGGGGTTTGTGCGCGCTCTAAGACCTCACATACCCGTCCGTCTGGGGCCCTCTTACCTTTGAAGATCCCGGAGCGTCCTTGGACTCATCTGTCTATGGACTTTATTACGGACCTCCCTCCGTCTTCGGGTAAAACGGTCATACTCGTTGTAGTGGACAGGTTCAGCAAGATGGCACATTTTATCGCTCTTCCGGCTCTCCCTAATGCTAAAACTCTTGCGCAGGTGTTCATTGGGGAGATTGTGAGGCTTCATGGGGTACCCTCCGATGTGGTGTCTGATCGGGGGTCTCAGTTTGTGTCCAAGTTCTGGAAGGCGTTTTGTGCACGGCGGGGGATGCATTTGTCATTCTCATCGGCTTTTCACCCTCAGACCAATGGTCAGACGGAACGTATGAACCAGAGCTTGGAGACATATCTCCGGTGTTTTGTGTCAGAGAACCAGGAGGACTGGGCTTCTTTCTTACCTCTGGCAGAGTTTGCTCTCAATAATAGGCGGAGCGAGTCCACTGGTAAGTCCCCGTTTTTTGGGGCATATGGTTTTCACCCCCAGTTTTGTACTTTCAGTAGGGGGGGCTCTTCGGGGGTTCCTGAGGAGGAACGATTTTCCTCATCACTCGCTTCAGTATGGAGAGGGGTGCTGAAGAATCTGAATACTATGGGGAACCGATACAAACGTATGGCTGATAGGAGGAGAGTGTCTGGTCCGGACCTAAGTGTGAACGATCGGGTATGGTTGTCTACCAGGAATATTAAACTTAAGGTTCCCTCCTGGAAACTGGGTCCCAGGTTCATCGGGCCGTGCAGAATCAGTTCTATTATTAATCCGGTGGCATTCCGTCTTGACCTCCCCCCTACGTTTAAAATTCACAACGTGTTCCACAGATCGTTGCTTAAGAGGTATGTGGCGCCGGTGGTACCGTCACCTTTACCTCCCCCTCCAGTGGTGGTCAATGGTAACTTGGAGTTCCAGGTATCAAGGGTCATCGATTCACGTTTTAATCGTCGGTCCCTTCAGTACCTGGTTCATTGGAAAGGGTATGGTCCTGAGGAGAGGATGTGGGTTCCTGCGTCGGATATTAACGCAGACCGATTAGTTCGGGCCTTCCACACGACTCACCCGGATAAACCTGGCCCTGAGGGTCCGGAGGCCCCTCGTAGAAGGGGGGGTACTGTCACGGCTGTGTCGCCACGAAGATCGTCACGATTACACAGCCTGACTTCTCGCAGCTGAGTTTTTGGTGCTTTGTGTTTTCGGCAGTGAGGGAGTTAATTCTCTCTCTCTCTGTGCTAGACGAGGTCCAGCCTCGCCCAGCTGCAATCAATGCTGCTGTAGTGAGTCTCCTTCAAATGCCTGCTGGTCTGTTTGGGAAGTGTCGGTGAAAGCATTTCATACAGACTTACAGAGCGGATCGTGGTATTTGGAGTTTCTGAGATAAGTGTATTTGGAGTGTATTTTCCCTTCCTCGCTTTATCATTTATCTCCTTTCCCGTTCGTGTTCCCTCTGTTGTAGTTGTGTAGTTTTTGTATGCAAGGTGGTTTTGGTTTTTCCCTTGTACTGTCTCGTTCGTCTAAGTACTGTGTGTGGGCATATTATTACTTGTCCTCTTTTGTTGTGATCGGGGTCCTTCTCAGGACTAGATTACTTAGGTGCAGGGATCCTCAGGAGGTAGGGGTTACGCTGGCGGCCTGGACCTCTGTACCTTTAACAGTACCTCCAGGTTGAGGGTTTAGTCAGGGCCCCAGCTTAGGGTCAGCTTAGGCCCCCTACCTCCAGTATACAGAGACAGCGTGACACTCACAGAGCCATCCATGCAGTATAATGGGCCTATATACAGTATAATGGCCCCCACAAAAATCTTCACACTACCCACAGTATAAGGCACTCGCCATGGTCCTCCACACAGTATAAGGCACTCACCATGGTCCTCCACACAGTATAAGGCACCCGCCATGGTCCTCCACACAGTATAAGGCACCCGCCATGGTCCTCCACACAGTATAAGGCACCTGTGACGCCTCGCCCTCCCTGAGCGGTGGGGTTACTCGGAGCCGGGTCAATGTAGATGTTGCGGGGATGCAGTCGTGGCCTGGACCCGTTCCGTGCCCAGGGCTGTCACATCAAAAATAATGGGCTTCTTAGGATGAGTGGTTGTTCGACTACGCCACCTGTGGTCTCTGGTGAAGGCCACCAGCGCTGCAACAGTCCACTGAGGCTGGTGCTAGGGGCAGCTAGGATGGGACGGATCCCCACAGTTAGAGCAGGCCTCAGGGCAGTGTGCAGAGGAATGGTGGGTGCAGTGCCGCGCAGGAATAAACAAGCGGAGGCGGTGAAAGTCATCCGGGTCTTTACTCACTTTAGATGAACTTTCAGCCGCAAAGCTTCTCTCTGCTACACACGGCGTACTGCGGCCACCGGGAAGGGGGTTCAACACTTCCCAGGTAGATCAGGAGCACCTGTCGAGACCCCGCTGGTGTGTGTTCCTCTCCTTGGTAAGTTCTCCCACTAAGTCTCCTCCTGACTGTGTGTGGAATGAACGTGGTGTAAGGCCGGGTCCTACTGGATAAACGCAGTTTAAGAGATACAGGTGGCGACTCCGCTCCATCCGTATCCCCCTGGGATCCACTAAGCCTCCGGGCTTTTCTGACTGAGACTTGAAGTGACAAAGTCAGATATCGGGGGGGGGGGGGGGGTGGTTACCCCTCTTGCAGCAGGAATCCCTCTGACTAGGCCAGAGTGAAGAATACAGGTGGCGACTCCGCTCCGTCCATATCCCCCTGGGATTCTTTTGCCTGTGGAGCCTATCTCGTCTGCTCCCCTCCTAGGCCTTCTTAGAACAGGACCTTGACCGGGTAGAGACGGTAGACCCGCTCCTCATCTCAAGGCCAGAGTACGAGGACCGCGAACCTTCAGCCAGCTACAGACTCTTGCTGGATCCTGACAGAAGACCCTCAATCAAAGACCTTGAACTTAAGATGGCCGTGGATTATATATCAATCAATAAGTGCTTCCTAAAAGTTTGTCCTCCACCCTCACCCACTAAATGGTTCCCCCTATGTGACGGGAGCTAGTTACCCCATCCGCAGATGTCCAATCTTCTTCTGCAGGCCCCTGATATGGAAAGGCTTTTCTTACACTGGGATATATAAAATATGACTACCGCACTGTGTCTCCAAGATGAACTAAACTTTTATTCTCACAAGCAGGTTTTGTAGAGAATCACACAAGCTATTTTTAGCACCCATTGTCCTCACCAGATAATACCCACAGTAGGCTCCCAGACAGCAGTTAGGCAACAACCCATTAATCAGCACATTGTCTGTTTGCCCCTGCTAAGTGAGCACAGGAAGGTGGGGGCCAGGAGTGCTTCGGTCACATCACAGAATGTCCAACAGTATGCGATCCACAATATTCACCCCACTTTATAACTTTATGTCCCATTAGCTGCATAGCCGCTATGACAACCCCCATGTGGCAAAATCTTGGAGTACGGGGTTGATCCGTCACACCCTATCTTTGGTTCCCCCATCTCCTCTATCCCGGACCGGGGCAGCACCCTGGTGCATTTAGGCCCCCTACAGGACAGGAGTGGTGTAGTGTTGACTGGTGAAGTGGGGTCCTGAGTGATGCTCCATCCTTACCTGGAAGAGGAGATACCACACCTCAAGCAGAGGTGCAGTACCCCTGTGGCGACTGAACCCTCAGGGGCGCCACACACCCGCCATGGTCCTCCACACAGTATAACGCACCCGCCATGGTCCTCCACACAGTATTAGACACTGGCCATGGTCCTCCACAGTGTTGATAAGTATAGCTGGCATACGGGCGAGCACAGGAGTAGATGACACAGGGGGGGCACAATGATAAGTATAGATGGCATACCAGTGTGGACAGGCATAGCTGGCACACATGTCACATGTATGCAGCAGCAGTGGGCTTTGTTTGCCTCGGTCCCTGACACAATGAATGAGCCCAGCCCCACACGCAGTGGTCACGGACATGTGCAGGCTGCCAGGGGCCGCACAGCCGCCGTCTGCTCAGCGTGGGCCAGACAGGTGCAGCCTTACAGAGGGGCAGGGAGCCCCAGCTCGGGGACACGCCGGCCTGCTCATCCTGTACACAACCCGGGCACAGGGCTCCGGCTCCCAGCGCAGGTGCAGCCCCGTGTGCTGGAGAGAGGTCACAGCTCAGTCCGCTCCTGCACACAACCCCCAACACACACACACGTACCGGAGGGCGACCTGCACCGAGCTTTCATCCTGCGTGGCCGACATGACGTGCTGTGGGGACGGTACGGCTGTGTCTGGTACTAATGACGCAGCAGGGGCGACACACAAGTGACGCGCCCCTGGGCCTGTGTCGCGCTGCGTTGCGCACGCGGGAGCTTACCCGGAGCCGGATCTCTTGAGGGTTGTAGTCTCGTGGCGGTGATCCGGTCCGTGCCCAGGGAGTCAGACTAAGTGGCGCTGTATCAGCGGTAGATGTTGGACGACTACGCCACCCGTTGAGTACAGCTAAGGAGCTGCTGCTGCAGGGCAGACCGCTGAGGCCGGTGGTAGGATTGTGCAGCGTGATAGCATAACCCCCAACGGGAGGGGTATGGCCTCAGGGCAGCCGACGTGGACGATGGGGGTAGCAGGAACCACTCGGAGACGGTACGGTGTAGTTCAGGGTCTTTACTGGTGACAAAGATAGACCCTCCCGGAGTACTGGCTAGCGATTGGGGCCTGGTCAGTCCTTGAGCAGATGGGATCTCCCCTGCCCAGGCGTAGTTGTAGGCCTCCCAAACTGACTGTACTCTTCTGGCTACCTTGCTAGAGGCGGGTATAAGTAGCCCACGTCCCTGAGTGTACCGTGTGGTGCTCACCCGTATGGCCGGTGACTCGGAGCCTTCTAGTAGCTTCCGCTCCACGACGGCGGTGCTGGTCCCACGCGTGTGACCGTGCCTTCGGGTTTCTGGGCCAGAGGACCTGCAATCCCCTGCCGGTCGGTTTCTGCTGCTGGATAAGAGTTAGTCCCCACAGCCTCGGACTCCGGGTCCGGTGAGAAATCTTCTCAGTCAGGGCGAGCTCTGCAGCTGCCAGCCCCTGACTCCTTGTTGCACTGCTCCTACAGAGCTTCTGTAGTTTCTTCCTATGCTGCTTCTCTTCTCTACTTCTTCTCTACTCCCTAACCCTGCCTCAGCCCTAGGTTTATATAGGGGAAGTTCTTCCCCTCCCAGGACTGGGCAGGAGGTGTGGCATGCATAGGATCCCTGACCAAGAGACCTCCCACCTGCTCTCAGACGTAATATCTCTATCACTGTGGCAACCAGAACCCTGGGGTGTCACATTCCCCCCTAGTGAAATTTAGTACTCCGGGACTAAACATTTTTTTGGAAAAACATAACAAGGTATAACAATAATGATACAATAAGAAAAACACATAAAGGTAGTCACGGCATGTCCGTAACCGGGTGCAGTCTTTGAAGAAAAGCAAGGTGTCCATTTCACCAAAACAGGGAGACGTAACCAGGTAGGGGTCTGTCCTGCCCCGAGTCCTTAACAGTCTTTAGTCCGTCCTGGGTTACGCTCCAACTATGTACACAGGATTCCCGGTAAATCCACCAAAGACTCCTATAAACAACTAGAAACACATAATTATACACAAGCAACAAGAAAAACAGGTAACCACAAATAAAACAATTTATACACTTCAAATCCTCCAACGTGCGGGTAACTGGCCTCTAGTGGCCCTAGTGGACCTACGGAGCTGACTGTCTAGCCCTGAACTACAGGGTGTAGGAGCTGTCAAGGGTAAACTGGGCAGCTGTCTACCGGCTCCTTGGCTCACTAGGGGTACGGCAGGCTCACTATAAGCAGAGGGTTGATCCTCCTGTTCTGCTTGTGTGGAGTCTTCTGCCTCCTGGACCGGCTGCTCTTCCAGCTCTACCTGTCGCTCCGTAGGTGCTTGGGATGCTGGTTGGAGGAAGGTGAGTACGGGTACCACAACTGCGCCATTGACTTGAGTCCAAGACTGAGGGAAGTCTCCGAGCACAATACTAACCATGTCTTCCCTTTCCTCTACGGGTCGAGGGTCTTCTTGTTCCTCTTCAAGGTTCCGTAGCTGTTCGGGACACTTCTTCAGGTGATCCCGGGATACAATGGTCGTGGTTTCCCCTCCGTCTTTACTGATGGTACAGACCTTTGGGTTGTCGTGGCTTGAGGGCAGTACGGTGTACGGGTCCTTCTCCCACTGGTCGTCCAACTTGTGGAGCCGTCTTTTTCTCTTCAAGACCTGCTCTCCGGGTACCAGGGGAACAGCGGGAGCATACTGGTTGTAAGTTTTCTCTTGTCTTTCCCTAGCCTGACAGAGACTTCGCTCCACACTCTCCTGTACTCTCCGGTACTGCTGCTGCCTCTCTGTGTCCCAGTCTGCTTCTGGTGAAGTGTCCTCGGGTGTCAGGACTCCCATTTCCAGGTCAACAGGTAACTTACCAGGTCTCGCCCTCATTAGGTAAGCCGGGGTACAGTTGGTGGAACCTACCGGGATGTGGTTGTATAGGTCCACCAGATCGGGCAGCTTCTCAGGCCACAGACTGCGTTCTTCCAGGGGCAACGTTTTCAGAAGATCCATTACCACCTGGTTCATTTTCTCACAAAGTCCATTAGTTTGCGGATGATAGGGTGTTGTCCTTATCTTCCGGCAGCCATACAGAGTGCAGAATTCTTGGAAGACCTCCGCTTCAAAGGCAGGTCCCTGGTCTGTCAACACTTGGTCCAGGTACCCGTGTGGACGGCAGAAATGCTGCTGGAAGGCTCTAGCTGCTGTTCGAGCTGTTAAGTCCTTGACGGGGACGACAACCAAGAACCGGGAGTAGTGATCCACGATGGTTAGTGCGTAGACGTAGCCACTTCTGCTTGGGGTCAGTTTTACATGATCCAAGGCTACCAGTTCCAAGGGCTGCCGGGTGACGATGGACTGCAGGGGAGTCTTCTGGCTGGCACGGTCCTTCCTTCTTAGGTTGCACGGGCCACAGTCTCTGCACCACCTCTCGATGGTTCCCCTCATGCCTACCCAGTGGAACCGCTCGCGCAGCAGGAACTCCAGCTTCTTCCATCCGAAGTGTCCAGCCCCGACGTGGTATGCCTCCATCACCATGGCTGCGTCTCTTCGTGGCACCACTACTTGCCAGATTAGTTCATGCGTCCGGGAATTAACCATTCTGCGGCACAACTTCCCCTTGTAAAGGAACAGTCGACTCTTCTCAGCCCATAGTTGCTTGGCTTCCTCCGGAGCGTCTGGGTCAAGGCGAGCCTCTGGCCGAGTCAGCATCTCCTTCACCAGTCGGACGGCAGGGTCACTGTCTTGCGTTTCCTCCCAGTTGTAGTGAGGCAAGGGGTTAAACGTAGCGGCTTGCTTACTCTTTACCCGATGGGAATACTGGATAGTCCCATGACGGTGGAACGCGGGGAGTTCAACTTCTTCCAGTCCCTCTGGATCTTCTCCTACGTCCGGTAGGTTTGGCATCCTGGACAGGGCGTCCGCGTTGGTATTGGAGCGTCCTGCCCGGTATTTGATTGTGAACTCGTAGTTGGACAGACGGGCCATCCATCTCTGCTCTAGGGCACCGAGTCTTGCCGTGTCCAGGTGTGTCAACGGGTTGTTATCCGTGTACACGATGAACCGGGAAGAATCGAGGTAGTGCTTAAAGCGTTCGGTGACTGCCCACACCACTGCCAGGAACTCTAGCTTAAATGAGCTGTAATTCTCAGGGTTTCTCTCGGTGGGTCGCAGTTTTCGGCTGGCGTAAGCGATTACTCGTTCTTTCCCCTGCTGGATCTGGGACAGCACGGCTCCTAGCCTGATGTTACTTGCGTCGGTGTAGAGGATAAAGGGCTGGCTGTAATCAGGGTACGCCAGGATTTCATCCCCCGTGAGGGCCATCTTCAGCTGGCGGAAGGACTCTTCTTCTAACTTCTCCCATCTGAAGGGTGGCTTCTGGTTCTTGGCCTTCCAGGACTGGCCTATCAGGAGGTCCTGCATAGGAGCTGCCTTTTTGGTGAAACCGGGGATGAATCTGCGGTAATAGCCTACCAACCCGAGGAACTGCCGCACTTCTTTTACACTGGAGGGACTTGGCCATTCCTTAATTGCGGTGATTTTATCAGGGTCGGGAGCCACTCCGTCAGCACTCACCACGTGTCCCAGGTACTGCACCTTTGGTTTCAGGAGGTGACACTTGGAGGGTTTCACCTTTAGGCCGTAGCTTGCCAGAGCTTCGAACACTTCCGCCAGGTGTTTCAGGTGGTCCTCATACGTCTTGGAATATACGATGACATCATCCAGGTACAACAAGACCGTCTCGAAGTTTCTGTGGCCCAGACAGCACTCCATTAATCGTTGGAAGGTTCCTGGTGCGTTGCAGAGTCCAAACGGCATGCAGGTAAACTCGCTAAGTCCCATCGGGGTGGTGAATGCGGTCTTCTCCCGGTCCGCCTCTGCTACAGGAACCTGCCAGTACCCACTAGTGAGATCCAAGGTAGAGAAGAAGTTAGCAGATCTTAAAGCAGCCAAAGACTCCTCTATCCTTGGTAAGGGGTACGCATCCTTGTGTGTGATACGGTTGATTTTCCGGTAATCTACACACATCCTCATGGTGTTGTCTTTCTTTTTGACTAAGACTAGTGGAGCTGCCCAGGGGCTACAGCTATCCCTGATCACCCCAGCCTCCTTCATGTCTCTAAGCATCCCCTTGGCGTGTTGGTAGTGTGCAGGGGGTACGGGTTGATACCTCTCTTTTATGGGAGGATGGTCTCCCGTGGGGATGTGGTGTTCTACCCCCTTGACTCGCCCAAAGTCTAACGGGTGTTTACTAAACACTCTCTCGTACTCTTGAACCACCCGATAGACTCCCTGTTTCTGGTGTGAGGGAGTGGAGTCAGTACCCAAATGTAGTTGCTGACACCAGTCCTCCATCGTTTTCTTAGAGCCGTTACCTTCCTCCGGGGAAGATGGAGGCAAGGGTTCTACGGACTGTATGGAATCTTGATTGATGGTATACAATTTGGCTAGCGTGGCATACCGGGGCAGGTACACTTCCCTCTTCCCGATATTTATTATGCGAACGGGCACCCTCCCATGGCGTACATTGACCACCCCCCGTGCTGTCAAAATGGTGGGCCTACTGTCTGAGTAAACTGGTTCTACCATTGCCTGGTAATCTCTACCTCTCAGACCAATAGCTGCCCGGCACCAAATCATCATTTCACTTTTTGGGGGCATGGCAATAGGGAAAGGGTCACACATTCGCACGCTACCAATCTCACCACCGGAGAGTTCTAGCTGTTGCCGTCGCATCAGTGCCCGGATCTCTTTCTGGAGCACTCGCTGCTGGCCGGAGCTGGCGTGCTTGGCAACCTGCTGTAAAAGGAAAATCACCTCTGCAAGACAATTTTCAATTACATTAGTTCCTAGAGTTATCTTTGGGTGACTCTCGTGTTTGTCAATGTCTACAATGATCAGTCCCTGTGCTGCCAATTCGACTCTACCGATTTTAATGGTCACCTCTTTAAATCCAATCTGTGGCACGGGCTGACCATTGCTGGCGATGATACTCAAGTCGTCGTCAGGGTAGCGGGTGATATCCGAGTCATTCCAGTACTGCTTGAAGAGCACGTACGGGATGGTGGTGACCTGTGACCCGGTGTCCAGCAGGGCACTCATAGGAATGCCATCCAGTACCACGGGTAAGACTGGACGTCCTCCCACATATTTGTCGCGCCAGTTCGATGGGCCTGGTGATCTTTTTCCTGGGGGTTGGCCCTCTACCCCAGGTTGTGCCAGTTTAAAGGACAGTACCTTGCCATATGTCCGGGTTGATTGCAGCGGCAGCAGATGGGTCGTCCGTCCTCGTTGTATCGGTCGCTGGGTCTTCCTCTGGCCAGTGGGGTCCTCCTTGGTCGACGCCACGGGATGTCCTCCGGTCCGGATGCCAGCTGGATCTTCCCTGGAGTGGAAACCTGTAAAGACTGCACAGTTCGGGTTAGCGCAGCAACGCTTTTAGCTAGCTCTTGGACCTGATGGTGCAGGTCTGGAGCCGGGTCATTGTTCAAAGCCTGCGCATCAGCTCCCACAGGCCCTGCCGACAAGGGCGCCGCCTCCTGGTGGTAAGTGGTAGTGGGGCGTCTGTGGGTCACAACGCCACCTGGTGCCGGTTCTCGAAGCACCCGGATGGCTCTGTCCTTGAACTGTGCAAATCCCAGATGAGGGTCCTGTAAGGCCATTGCCCGCAACTGGGTTCGGTGGGCATTGCAATATAAACCCTCTATAAATTGTTCAGTCAACAGCCTGTCCTCGTCTCCCACGCCGTCAGGGTCGGTCTGCTTAATGGCTCTCAGGGCCTCTTGTAGGTTTAGGGCATAGTCCCTTATACTCTCATGTGCCCGCTGTTTGCACCCGTAGAATCTAAGCTTGATCTCGGCTGAGGTGCGGGTATCAAAGGTGTCCCTCAGCCGGGTTAGTATCCCTGCGACAGTCCTCCCCCCAGGTGGCCAGGACTTTACCTCCCTTTGGGCTGCCCCGGTTAATTGGGCCACCAGGATGCTCACTTTTTGCTCCTCTGTGAGGGGGTACACCTGGAAGAGGCTATCCAGCTTTTCTCTAAAGTCATGCAGGGTATGTGACTCCCCCGAGTACTGGGGTAGCCAGGCTGCCCCCGGGATATAGGGCATGGTGAAAGGCATGACCGCCACAGCGGTGGCGCTGGCGGGGGTTGAAGCGGTGAAGCTCTCCTCCGTATCCGACATCCTTCTCCCCCCTAGTGGACCGTGGCCTACCTTGCGATGATCCTCTTCCGTAGGCCGCCGCTCCGCAGTGGATCGTCAGGGTTGAGGACCTTCCGTCGCGCTCCTGTGACGTCGGCGTCTGCTGAGCTCCTTCCAGGACCTTACGCAACGTCCGGACGTGAAGCGGGGCTTCAGTTCTCGCGCGCTTTCGGAGTCCACGCCCCTCTTCTTCCCGCGCGGCGTCCTCAAGATGGCGTCCAATGGCGGGAAAACTCCACGTGTGGCGGGAAGAAGGCTGAAGATGGCGCCGGATGGCGGGAAAACTCCACCGATGGCGGGAAGGAAGCGGGAGATGGCGCCGGATGGCGGGAATCTTCACCACAGGTAAGTTTGAACAGTCTTTTTCAGGCACGCAGTACCCGGTGGTTGCGGGCACGAAATCCTGCCGACTACGCCAAAAGTTGACGCGCCCCTGGGCCTGTGTCGCGCTGCGTTGCGCACGCGGGAGCTTACCCGGAGCCGGATCTCTTGAGGGTTGTAGTCTCGTGGCGGTGATCCGGTCCGTGCCCAGGGAGTCAGACTAAGTGGCGCTGTATCAGCGGTAGATGTTGGACGACTACGCCACCCGTTGAGTACAGCTAAGGAGCTGCTGCTGCAGGGCAGACCGCTGAGGCCGGTGGTAGGATTGTGCAGCGTGATAGCATAACCCCCAACGGGAGGGGTATGGCCTCAGGGCAGCCGACGTAGACGATGGGGGTAGCAGGAACCACTCGGAGACGGTACGGTGTAGTTCAGGGTCTTTACTGGTGACAAAGATAGACCCTCCCGGAGTACTGGCTAGCGATTGGGGCCTGGTCAGTCCTTGAGCAGATGGGATCTCCCCTGCCCAGGCGGAGTTGTAGGCCTCCCAAACTGACTGTACTCTTCTGGCTACCTTGCTAGAGGCGGGTATAAGTAGCCCACGTCCCTGAGTGTACCGTGTGGTGCTCACCCGTATGGCCGGTGACTCGGGGCCTTCTAGTAGCTTCCGCTCCACGACGGCGGTGCTGGTCCCATGCGTGTGACCGTGCCTTCGGGTTTCTGGGCCAGAGGACCTGCAATCCCCTGCCGGTCGGTTTCTGCTGCTGGATAGGAGTTAGTCCCCACAGCCTCGGACTCCGGGTCCGGTGAGAAATCTTCTCAGTCAGGGCGAGCTCTGCAGCTGCCAGCCCCTGACTCCTTGTTGCACTGCTCCTACAGAGCTCCTGTAGTTTCTTCCTATGCTGCTTCTCTTCTCTACTTCTTCTCTACTCCCTAACCCTGCCTCAGCCCTAGGTTTATATAGGGGAAGTTCTTCCCCTCCCAGGACTGGGCAGGAGGTGTGGCATGCATAGGATCCCTGACCAAGAGACCTCCCACCTGCTCTCAGACGTAATATCTCTATCACTGTGGCAACCAGACCCCTGGGGTGTCACACAAGCACAATTAAAGGTGCAGTGTCGCCCCTGCCGTCTCATTATCACTACTACCAGCCGCACAGCGTACTGCGCACGGCTATGTCTGAAGTGCCGGCAGCGGCAATCAAACTGCAGCGCTGGCGGAGCGGTGATGCAGGAGGGCTGCGGGCCTGATACAGGGGTGATGGGGACCGATGCGGTGGGTACATGGTGCAGGCGACTGCTATGGTGCCCTCCCGGCTCACAGACCCCATAGCAGTCGGGTGGCCTGCCGCTATTGGCGTTACATCATTGCCTTGCATCCTATCTGTATTAAGACTTTCTGCTTGCAATTGCTGTAAGGAAAATAATTTTGTTCCTGAAAATATAGGTTAGAAAATTCATTATAATTACAAGCTATATCCATAACATCACTATTATCAGCTTTAAAACGAGACTACTGCCATTGAGTTGATCTGCTATGACTAAGGGCGTTTCACATGCCATAAAGGCATCAGTTTGTTTTTAACCTTTTGTCTTTGTTTTAATGGATTGAAATAAGTTAAATTTTTTATATGCTCATTGTACGGTAGTGTTGCTCCTTTTCACGATACCTGCTGTGCCGCACCAGCGGGAGACAAGGCACCTGTGCGACTGCACCTCCTGATGTTTCGTATGTGTGCGGGGTAAGCTCTGTTTCTCATGCTCTGTAAACTGCAACCACACTTTAACAGGTGACAAATTGGCCTGTATAAATTAGTGGTGGCAGCTAGTAGTTACTTTTGTTATTGCAGAGCTGGCATTGACCTTACCGGGGGTATATTATGTATAAATATATATGTATATGTAAAGGGAGTGCGTATAAAATATACATTTTTATTAAATTCTGGTTAAAAACATTCTTACAAATAACCAGGACAGGCAAAATAGCGGCAAGCTAAAACCCTGGGGTTGGGAAAACACATGCAACATGCAAGTATAGAAGGTATTATATTATGACTGACAGGTGGAATCTTGACATGTATACAATCTGTCCTATGTCACACATGTGTCAATGAAAGTATGTCAGAAAAAACACCATTGAATAGTTCAATAAAAAGAAACCTTATCCATGTGGCAGGTGTAGTCCCCCCAGGGAATGCACAAACAGAAAGTGCAGAGCCCTACGTACACACGTTTCGCGTGTTAAACACATGTTTTCTCAAGGGTAAGTAGAGGAATACCATCTATAGGACCATTATACAATGTGATTTGGTCACATGGTCCTACCTCACCAACGAGAGCGGGTGGGCGGCACATGTGTAAGGGGGAAGACCGGGGTGTAAGTGCTTTCAGAGCAAGGGATCCAGAACTGCCGGGGCCGTACCTCCTGTTGCAGGGGGGAGACAGACTGCGAGCACAGGAGTCATGTGACTGGGAAGTTGGGGGTGTGTCCAGAGACAGAGCTGGGAAGTCAGGTGACCGGGGGACTCCTGGTGTGACTAGAGAGAGGGAGAGACAAGGACGTTTTGCACGGGAAAGCGGAGCTGAGTCCTGCGCAGGAGAACAGTGTGAGAGGGTCCAGGCTCCTGGCTCGAGTACTGGGAGCAGGAGTCGGGTGCAGTGGACCGGAGGAGTCAAGCCCGACTATAGAGATAAGGGACGCAGGGTCCGTGGAGCCGAGGCACGTGAGGTGCCGTGTTATGGACTAGGGGCTCAGCGGGTAAAACCGGAGACCGCCCGCTGCCGCCAGAAGACAGAGCATTGTTTGGGCGGGGAAGCCTGAAGAAATCATCACCTGCATCCGCTGGTGACTGCCTTGTGAGGAGCCAGAGTCAGCTAAGTGTACAAACTGACATTTACAACCGGTTTGGCTTTGCTACACATCTTGTCAGACTGTGAACTGTTAGTTATAGACTTTCACCTGCTATTTCCCTTGTTTCCCGCCCCCCCCCCATATTTTCCTTGTTGCTCCCTGCGTGGAGATTGACCTTGTTCTTATAACCCCCCCCTGTTTATTAACCCCGTATTGGCTGCTCTGTGTTTGTGTCACTGCATCTAAAGTACCCGTGTTTCATTTGGCGTAGTCGGCAGGATGCAGTCGTTAGACACAGACACTGCAGAGCAGCCCATCCTGGGAGCCAATGGGGGCCATGCTCAGCAATCTCCCAAAGTTCACCGGGGACAATATGATGCTGCGGGACTGTATTGAGAGAGTTAGGAGTATGTTACGAATGCATCCGATGACCCCAGCTATGCAAGCCGAAATAGCTTTACTGGCCCTGGACGGCGATGCCCGACAATCCGTGATGTACCGCCCTCCCCATGGCCGGGATACTGTAGAAAAAGTGGTGCGGATACTGGAGGAGATGCATGGGGATCCCACCAATGTAGGAGAGCTGAGGATACGGATGTTTCACCAAGTACAGCAGGAGGGGGAGACTGTGACGCAGTATGTTAATGCCTTACAGAGGGTGCATGCCTATATCACTAGAAAAGACGACATGGGGAATTTGGGAATGGACCCCCCCTGACGTGATCTTGAGGGAGCAGTTTGTGGCAGGCCTCAGGGATGTGCAGCTGAAGCAGGCCTTGCGGGAGCGCCTGCGCGCCAACCCACGTATGACTTTTCTAGAACTGGGGGCGGAGGCACGTGTGAGAGAGCAGGAGATGGGGGTGACGGCCCTGGCAGGGATGGTCCGGAGTAACGAGGTACCCACCCCGCCTGCAGCTGAACCGGAATGGGCTCGAGAGATGCGGAAGGAGATACAGGAGATGCGGGATGAATGGTCCAGTCTCAAGAAGACCCCTGCCCCGACACCAGAGATACCCAGATCGATTGCCCCAGTTATGGAAAGAATTGAATTCAGGACCCCCTGCAGGAGAGTTTCGTAGAGAAGTGAGCAGCCCTACACAGACATAAACACGACCTGCTGGAAGTGTGGAGGTGCAGGACATTACGCCAGGGGCTGTGCTAGCCGAGGGCGGCCCCTGTCGTGGCAGCCGTTAAACTAGCAGGCTCCGTGTTTGGGGCACACAACCCGGAGCCTGAGGAAGGGGAAAGAAGAAGAGGAAGGGGAAAGAAGAAAAGGAAGTCCCAAGGACCTGGTTTCCACCAGCCCAACTGTCTGGGCCGAAATAAGCGGTCGGGCTGTTCACTGCCTGATTGACACGGGATCCCCGGTGACTACGATGACAGAAGCCTACTTCCTACAGCGATTTCCAGAGATAGCGCAGCCTGAATGGGGACCAGTAATTAGACTCACGGCAGCTAATTACCCATCCCAGTCGCAGGGGTGGTGTGGATGAAGATCCGAGTACAGTACAGACCAAAAGTTTGGACACACCTTCTCATTTAAAGATTTTTCTGTATATTCATGACTTTGAAAATTGTACATTCACACTGAAGGCATCAAAACTATGAATTAACACATGTGGAATTATATACTTAACAAAAAAGTGTGAAACAACTGAAAATATGTCTTATATTCTAGGTTCTTCAAAGTAGCCACCTTTTTCTTTGATGACTGCTTTGCACACTCTTTGCATTCTCTTGATGAGCTTCAAGAGGTAGTCACCGGAAATGGTTTTCACTTCACAGTGTGCCCTGTCAGGTTTAATAAGTGGGATTTCTTGCCTTATAAATGGGGTTGGGACCATCAGTTGTGTTGTGCAGAAGTCTGGTGTGTACACAGCTGATAGTCCTCCTGAAAAGACTGTTAGAATTTGTATTATGGCAAGAAAAAAGCAGCTAAGTAAAGAAAAACGAGTGGCTATCATTACTTTAAGAAATGAAGGTCAGTCAATGCGAAAAATTGGGAAAACTTTGAAAGTGTCCCCAAGTGCAGTTGCAAAAACCATAAATCGCTATAAAGAAACTGGCTCACTTGAGGACCGCCCCAGGAAAAGAGGACCAAGAGTCACCTCTGCTTCTGAGGATAAGCTTATCCGAGTCACCAGCCTCAGAAATCACAGGTTAACAGCAGCTCAGATTAGAGACCAGGTCAATGTCACACAGAGTTCTAGCAGTAGACACATCTCTTCAACAACTGTTAAGAGGAGACTTTGTGCAGCAGGCCTTCATGGTAAAATAGCTGCTAGGAAACCACTGCTATGGACAGGCAACAAGCAGAAGAGACTTGTTTGGGCTAAAGAACACAAGGAATGGACATTAGACCAGTGGAAATCTGTGCTTTGGTCTGATGAGTCCAAATTTGAGATCTTTGGTTTCAACCACCATGTCTTTGTGCGACGCAGAAAAGGTGAACGGATGGACTCTACATGCCTGGTTTCCACCGTGAAGCATGGAGGAGCAGGTGTGATGGTGTGGGGGTGCTTTGCTGGTGACACTGTTGGGGATTTATTCAAAATTGAAGGCATACTGAACCAGCATGGCTACCACAGCATCTTGCAGTGGCATGCTATTCCATCCGGTTTGCATTTAGTTGGACCATCATTTATTTTTCAACAGGACAATGACCCCAAACACACCTCCAGGCTGTGTAAGGGCTATTTGACCAAGAATGAGAGTGATGGGGTGCTACGCCAAATGACCTGGCCTCCACAGTCACCAGACCTGAACCCAATTGAGATGGTTTGGGGTGAGCTGGACCTCAGAGTGAAGGCAAAAGGGCCAACAAGTGCTAAGCATCTCTGGGAACTCCTTCAAGATTGTTGAAAGACCATTTCCGGTGACTACCTCTTGAAGCTCATCAAGAGAATGGCAAGAGTGTGCAAAGCAGTCATCAAAGCAAAAGGTGGCTACTTTGAAGAATCTAGATTATAAGACATATTTTCAGTTGTTTCACATTTTTTTGTTAACTATATAATTCCACATGTGTTAGTTCATAGTTTTGCTGCCTTCAGTGTGAATGTACAATTTTCATAGTCATGAAAATACAGAAAAATCTTTAAATGAGAAGGTGTGTCCAAACTTTTGGTCTGTGCTGTATGTGGAAAAGATGTGGGGAAAAAAGGAGTCGTCTTAGTCGCAGGGGGAACTGGAAGTTGACCCCCGGTGACCCTCGGAATGAATGTGCTGAAAGAGATTGGGCAAATCCTGATTAGTGAGCTGAAGGAGATTCCTCTAGACCAGTGGGACCCACGAACCCCCCAAAGGAGAGTCTTTCAACAACTAATCCGAGCTGCCCAGGCTCAGGAGACGTCGAGTGAAGGGAAGGTCCTGGGAAAAATAATAGTGCCAGCAGCTACGGCGCTCACCTTACAGACTGGAGAAACTGTGCTCACGTTACCCGCACGGGCCTGCACACCTCTTGAGGGAGTCGAAGTTCAGATAGAACCAACATCAATGGACAAAGTACCTCCCAGACTCTTGGTGGCTCGGACACTGACCACCGTCCAGGGTGGCAATGTTATAGTGCGGTGTGTTAATCTGGGCGAAGATGATCTCACACTCCCTCCCAGGGCGGAAATAGCCCAGATTCTGGGAATACCAGAGAAGTTGGTGCGACCTGATGTGGTACAGCTGTCCGCTGTACGAGGAGACCCCTGGACTCTGGCGGTCACCGTGCCGCCGGAACCCCACCGGGCTAGTGCGAAGGGGGGACGAAGAATCCTAGAACGAATGCGGGCTGAATTGACGGGACTTACACCTCGACAGGTGCAGCAGGTTGAGGAGGTACTGGAGCGGTACCAGGATGTCTTTGCTCGCCATGAGGATGATTTTGGTTGCACCAAAGCCATTACCCATGAGATTCCCA
This sequence comes from Phyllobates terribilis, assembly GCF_046119375.1. NCBI lineage: Eukaryota > Metazoa > Chordata > Amphibia > Anura > Dendrobatidae > Phyllobates > Phyllobates terribilis. Next base: position 279,122,014 of record NW_027362769.1, on the reverse strand, counting down.
CGGGGAGCGCTGCCCCAGTGCGGGAGAGATACTTGCAGATACCTCCCCAGATGTATAAAGAGGTTAAGGAGATGCTAGCCCATATGTTACAGAATGGTGTGATACGGGAGAGTCAGAGTCCGTGGGCAGCCCCCATTATCCTGGTCCGGAAGAAAGATGGGACCCTGCGGTTCTGTGTGGACTATAGACGACTGAATGCCTGTACAGTACGGGACTCTTACCCACTACCTCGAATCAAAGAGTCTCTGTCGGCCTTAGGGAAGGCAAGATACTTCTCCTCCTTAGATCTGGCCAGTGGGTACTGGCAGGTGCCAGTGGCCGAACATGACCGTGCGAAGACGGCGATCATATAACCCATGGGACTGTTCGAGTTCAATTGGATGCCTTTCGGCCCGACTAATGCCCCCGGGACGTTCCAGTGTCTGATGGAGAGGTGCCTGGGCTATTTGAACTTCGAGGCAACACTGATTTACCTTGACGACATAATTGTCTATGCCGCCACCTTCGAGGAACACCTCCAGCGACTGGAGCAAGTACTGAGTCACCTACAGAGTCATGGCTTAAAGGTGAAGCCCCAGAAGTGCCATCTGTTCCGCAAACAGATTGAATATCTCGGTCATACTGTACCCGGTGAAGGAGTCAGGCCCACCCGGGAGAAGGTGGCCGCCGTACAGGAGTGGCCTACCCCAAAGACAGTGAAGGACGTTCGGGCCTTCCTGGGACTTGCCGGGTACTACCGAAGATTTGTGAAGAACTTCACCCGCATAGTCAACCCATTGCTGGAGCTACTTAAGGGAGTGCCGGCGGGCTCCAAGAATGAGGCGATTCGGTGGGGAAGCAGCCAGGAAGAGGCTTTCCGTGCCCTAAAAATGGCCCTGACCGAGGCCCCAATACTGGCCTATGCAGATTTCTCCCAACCATTCATACTCCACACTGATGGCCTACACGGTCTAGGAGCCATGTTATGTCAAGCACAGGATGGGAAAGAGCGCGTGATTGCATATGCCAGTCGCTCCCTTCACGACTCCGAGAGGAACCCAGATAATTATAGCTCTTTCAAATTAGAGTTGCTGGCTCTGGTTTGGGCAATGACTGAGAAGTTTGCAGAGTATTTGTCCGGGTCTGAAGTACTGGTGAGAACAGATAACAACCCGCTGGCCCACCTGGAGAATGCGAAATTGGGAGCCCTGGAGCAGCGATGGGTGGCCCGCATGGCCAGATACCGGTATAAGATCGCCTACCGGCCTAAGGCAGAGAATACTCACGCCGACGCCCTCTCCAGAGTGACATATGACTGGCCTGATCATGACCGTGATGAAGATTTGGAGGCGGATGAGACCCCTAGCTTCCGAAGTTTCGTGAGACCGCTGACCGCGGCGCAGGGACAGATTGGAGAGACTTCGGAAGAACAAGTGCTAGGGCGATCAAGAGATGACTGGATCCGACTTCAACAGACTGACAGAGAAGTTGCTCAATTACGTCAATGGGTGGCTTTGCGGCAAGTCCCTAGTCGAGAAGAGAGAAGTACCCTGTCCCCGGGAGCACTGAAAATGCTGGGACAATGGGAGAGACTGTGTTTGTGAGACGGGCTGCTATACCGACGGGTGCAGCTACTGCGAGAGTTTGGCACCACCTGGCAAGTGGTGATCCCAGAGAAGTTGGTCGGTGTAGTGGCCAAGGAGGCTCATGAACGAGGGGCTCATTTCGGACCAGAGAAGACATTTCAGTGGTTGCAGAGGCTGGTGTATCATCCCCGACTGCAAGTAACAATAGAAGATACTTGTCGAAGATGTCGGAGCTGTGAGCTGGTTAAGCCCCCGGAGCAGTGGGTCCACATACAAACCATTGTGACTTCTGCCCCTTTGGAGGTGCTGATGATCGACCATTTGGCCGTTGGACCGGCGCATCTCAGGTATGAACATTGCCTGGTAATGACAGACCAGTTCACAAAGTTTGCGGTAGTGACCCCGACTAGGGACCAGACCGCCGAGTCAGCTGTGCAGGCCATCTGCCGAGACTTCATTGGGGTGTACGGCTGCCCAAAGAGGATCCATTCCGATCAAGGAGCCTGCTTCCAAGGCCGGGTGATGGAAGAGCTGCACCGGTTGTACAAGATTGAGAAGTCACGGACTACTCCTTACCGCCCTCAAGGAAGCCTGTGAACGCTTTAATCGGACACTGATCCAAATGCTCCACATGTTGGAGGAAGATCGGAAGGTAAGATGGCCTGAGTTTGTGGTCGAGCTGGTTAGAGCTGGACCCCGAGGAGGACTACCCACGGATGGGAATGTCTTCCTGGGTCCGGGAACATCAGCATCGACTCCAGACACTCCGACGATTGGTACAACAAAAGTTTCAGGAACTCAAACATCATGAGTCATTGCCTCTTCGAGGGACAGCTCTAAGGCCCGGGGAGCGGGTGTTGGTTCGGGACAGGCGGCCCCGGGGCAAATTGAGTAAGCGGTGGGAATAGACCCTGCACTGAGTGAAGCGCAGGATTGGCGCTGAAGGACCTGTGTATGAAGCTCAACCCGAGGGGACTGAAGGAGCCCCTACCAGAGTGGTTCATCGTAGTATGCTGCGGCCCTGTCTGTCTAAAGATGACAAGGATGAAGAAGAATCACATGCTTCTAGAGAAGGTCCTGTCACAGTTGCCCCAAGCCACGATGTGGACGAAGAAGAATTGTTGATTCTACCTCCGAGCCCCAGCACTCGATTACCTGCAGTCCCCAGTGCAGGCGGCTGTAATGAACACGCCCGGGCTGAGTGGCATGTGTGTGTATATGTAGCGATTCCACTGGACCGTGCCGGAGAGTGAATGCCTGGAGGGGCGTAACTAAGTATCCACCCGATCCGACCAGGGTCGCACGACGGCATACGACGCCAGTGCACCAAGGAGGAACCGAGCAGAGGGACCAGGTGCTACTCCAGGACAGACCCCGGACACGGCTGTTGACCCACACAGGGGAATACAGGAACAGGCAGGTTAGGCTGGCACACAGACTGCTGGGTATAGGCAGACACGGCTGGTATGCAGACTGGCGGATGCTGGTAAGCACGACTGGTATGCAGGCAGGGAGGTACTGGCAGGTACGACAGGTTGGAGCACCGAGTGGATAGGACCCAGTACAGACTGGGACTCAGGAACAGAACCGCAGATGCGGTGGACAAACACAGCAGAGTGAGGCCGCCGGAGCAGCGAGCAAAGGGTCAGAGCAGACCGAGACTGCCGGAGCAGCGAGCAAAGGGTCAGAGCAGAGCAAGACTGCCGGAGCAGCGAGCAAAGGGTCAGAGCAGAGCGAGACTGCTGGAGCAGTGAGCAAAGGGTCAGAGCAGAGCGAGACTGCCAGAGCAGCGAGCAAAGGGTCAGAGCAGAGCGAGACTGCCGGAGCAGCGAGCAAAGGGTCAGAACAGAGCGAGACTGCCGGAGCAGCGAGCAAAGTGTCTGTGCAGAGCGAGACTGCCGGAGCAGCGAGCAAAGGGACAGAGCAGAGCGAGACTGCCGGAGCAGCAAGCAAGGACCAGAGCAGAGCGGAAACTGCAGGAGCGGTGAGCAAGGCAGAACAGAGCGGAAACCGGAGGAGCGGTGAGCAAGGCAGAGCGGGCAAGAACCGCCAGAGCGGTGAGCAAGGCAGAGCAGAGGGGACAGGGCTCTGTTCACACGGAACAGACTGGAAGGGAAAGGCAGAACCAGGTACACACAAGATACTTGCAATGAAGTAGCGAGTGGACTCTAAACTCACAAACGGGAGTACAGGGACAACGAGTAGGAGTTAGGTACGGGATCAGATTCTGCAGGAAAAGGGAAGGTACGGACATAGACAAAAACAGGTAACAGGCTAGGAGAGTATTCAGACAAGAACAGACACAGCAGCAAGATACAGGAGCGGGTCTAGGTATGCGGCCCCTAGAAGGCGGAACGAACAGGCTAGGAGCGAGTTCAGACAGGAACAGGCAAGAAGATAGTTCAGACAGGACACAGTTCAGACACAGGAACTGATACCGCAAGGCAGGAAACATAGACAGGACCTGGCACATCAGTGACAAGAAGCCAACTGACAGAACACAATGCTCAGGCCAGGATTCCAGGAAAGAGCTGGGTTAAATACCAGGTGACAGACAGCAATAGGCTGAGGACGCACAAGGGGTGTGCCCGCAGCAGCTACAAGAAGCAGGAATTGATCGGGCGCCGCCCTTAAGCAGAAGAAACAGAGGCAAGCAGACAGCATGGAGGAAAGCCAGAGTGATAGTCTGGACTGGAAATCAAGTGCGCGCTCTTGCACAGTGGGAGATGGACCACTATGCAAGGACGCCGCCAGGTATGTTACAGCGGCGAGGGAACAACATCGGTTGAAGCCACCTGGCAGGCGGAGATTGGGAATCCGAGTGACCCTGCACCCCCCATCGGTCAAACTGAGTTACGCCAGTGAGAACAGACAACAGCAGGAGTGCCTCCTCAACGTTACGAACAAGATCAATTTATATGGCACCGTATCGTCCAGGAAGTCCAAGAGTGTGAACGTTTGATGAAGGAACTATCGCCCGTGGAATGGCGAGTTAAAGGAGAGCGGGAGTGTAAGGGGGAAGACTGGGGTGTAAGTGCTTTCAGAACAAGGGATCCAGAACTGCCGGGGCCGTACCTCCTGTTGCAGGGGGGAGACAGACTGCGAGCACAGGAGTCATGTGACTGGGAAGTTGGGAGTGTGTCCAGAGACAGAGCTGGGAAGTCAGGTGACCGGGGGACTCCTGGTGTGACTAGAGAGAGGAAGAGATGAGGACGTTTTGCGCGGGAAAGCGGAGCTGAGTCCTGCGCAGGAGAACAGTGTGAGAGGGTCCAGGCTCCTGGCTCGAGTACTGGGAGCAGGAGTCGGGTGCAGTGGACCGGAGGAGTCAAGCCCGACTATAGAGATAAGCAACGCAGGGTCCGTGGAGCCGAGGCACGTGAGGTGCCGTGTTATGGACTAGGGGCTCAGCGGGTAAAACCGGAGACCGCCCGCTGCCGCCAGAAGACGGAGCATTGTTTTGGTGGGGAAGCCTGAAGAAATCATCACCTGCATCCGCTGGCGACTGCCTTGTGAGTAGCCAGAGTCAGCTAAGTGTACAAACTGACGTTTACAACCGGTTCGGCTCTGCTACATCTTGTCAGACTGTGAACTGTTAGTTATAGACTTTCACCTGCTATTTCCCTTGTCCCCCCCCCCCCATGTTTTCCTTGTTGCTCCCTGCGTGGAGATTGACCTTGTTCTTATAAACCCCCCTGTTTATTAACCCCGTATTGGCTGCTCTGTGTTTCTGTGTCACTGCATCTAAAGTACCCGTGTTTCACATGCACAGATCACTTCACTCACAGAACGCCCGCCCCCAGCTGTCAAGCTGAATCCCAGCATACCAGGAGGCACAAAGACTCCCTGCATGCCCAGACCAGCATACGATTAATAAAGTTATCCTCTTACATTTTCACAGTTCATATTTCATATAAAGTGCCAAGTGGCTAAATTTGAAAAATGGCGACCGCAGTGTCACGACTGTAATGCACATGCCCAGTGACGTCACCACATGGGCCGATTGTTAGCGCTCCAGTCACATGATGGAATTCAAGGTGGATTATGGGAGACATGCGCAGTATGCAATAGAGGACGCCGAGAGCAGCATGATTAACATAGAATGTGTATTATATATGATTGTTGATAGGTGAGTCGTACCCCCATATTACGGATTTACATCTGACACTTGATTATCAATTTAGTCACTTGGCACTTTATATGAAATATGAACTGTGAAAATGTGAGAGGATAACTTTATTAATCTTAACATTATTTGTATACAATAAGATGAAATTAATAAGGATGTACTTTGCACTTATTTATTGTGAAAAAAAATCATTATGTATTAATGAATTGTAATTATGGTAATCACAAGCTGCACCTATATATGTTTCACTATATGCACTTGAACTCTGCTTGAGAAAGGTTCTATGAACCAAAACGTCGCCATTTGGGCTCAATAAAGTCCATTTTTTCTAAGATCTGAACTTATTTGGAGTGCTGCCTTCTTATATTTTTTCTGTATATATATATATATATATATATATATGACGCGCCCCTGGACCTGTGTCGCGCTGCGTTGCGCACGCGGGAGCTTACCCGGAGCCGGATCTGTTTAGGGTTGTAGTCTCGTGGCGGTGACCCGGTCCGTGCCCAGGGAGTCAAACTGGACGGCAGTCTGTTAGCGGTAGAAAATGGTTGATGACTACGCCACCCGTTGAATGCAGCCAGGGGGCTGCTGCTGCAGGGCAGACCGCTGAGGCCGGTGGAAGGATGGTGCAGCGGGATAGTATAACCCCCAACGGGAGGGGTATGGCCTCAGGGCAGCCGACGTGGATGATGGGGGTAGCAGGAACCACTCAGAGACGGTATGGTAGCGTTCAGGGTCTTTACTGGTAACAACGATAGACCCTCCCGGAGTACTTGCTAGCGAACGGGGCCTGGTCAGTCCTTGAGCAGATGGGATCTCCCCTGGCCAGGCGTAGTTGTAGGCCTCCCAAGCTGACTGTACTCTTCTGGCTACCTTGCTAGAAGCTGATGTAAGTAGCCCACGTCCCTGAGTGTACCGTGTGGTGCTCACCCGTATGGCCGGTGACTCGGGGCCTTCTAATGGCTTCCGCTCCACGATGGCGGTGCTGGTCCCACGCGTGTGACCGGGCCTTCGGGCTTCTGGGCCAGGGGACCTGAAATCCCCTGCCTGACGGATTCTGCTGCTGGGTAGAAGTTAGTCCCCACAGCCTCGGACTCCGGGTCCGGTAAAGAATCTTCTTAGTCAGGGCGAGCTCTTTAGCTGCCAGCCCCTGACTCCTTGTGACTCTGCTGCTTCCTATGCTGCTCTTGTCTCTACTCTTCCTGGACTCACTAACCCTGCCTCAGCCCCGGGTTTATACAGGGGAAGTTCTTCCCCTCCCAAGGCTGGGCAGGAGGTGTGGCATGCACAGGATCCCTGACCAAAGGACCTCCCACCTGCTCTCAGACGTAATATCTCTATCACTGTGACAACCAGACCCCTGGGGTGTCACACTCCCCCCTAGTGAAATTTAGTACTCCGGGACTAAACACTTTTTAGAAAAATATAACAAGGTATATCAAAGAACAATAAAATACAATAAGGAAACACAATAAGATGGTCACGGATGTCCGCAACCGGGTGCAGTCTTTGAAGAAAAGCAAAGGTGTCCATTTCACCAACACAGGGAGACGTAACCAGGTAGGGGTCTGTCCTACCCCGAGTCCTTAACAGTCTCTAGTCCATCCTGGGTTACGCTCCAACTATATACAAAGGATTCCCGGTAAATCCACCGAAGACTCCTAAAAACAACTAGAAACACAAAATTACACACAAGCAACAATAAACAGGTAAACATTGTAAAACAACTTAAACATTTAGATCCTCCAACGTGCGGGTAACTGGCCTCTAGTGGCCCTAGTGGACCTACGGAGCTGACTGTCTGGCCCTGAACTACAGGGTGTAGGAGCTGTCAAGGGTAAACTGGGCAGCTGTCTACCGGCTCTTTGTCTCACTAGGGGTACGGCAGGCTCACTATAAGCAGAGGGTGGATTCTCCTGTTCCGCTTGGGTGGAGTCTTCTGCCTCCTGGACCGGCTGCTCTTCCAGCTCTACCCGTTGCTCCGTAGGTTCTTGGGATGATGGTTGGAGGAAGGTGAGTACGGGTACCACAACTGCACCATTGACTTGAGTCCAAGACCGAGGGAAGTCCCCGAGCACGGTACTAACCATATCTCCCCTTTCTTCCACGGGTCGATGGTCTTCCTGTTCCTCCTCAGGGTTCCTCAGTTGTTCGGGGCACTTCTTCAGGTGGTCCCGGGATACAATGGCTGTGGTTTCCCCTCCGTCTTTACTGATGGTACAGACCTTCGGGTTCTCGTGGCTTGAGGGCAGTACGGTGTACGGGTCCTTCTCCCACTGGTCGTCCAACTTGTGGAGCCGTCTCTTCCTCTTCAAGACCTGCTCTCCGGGTACCAGGGGAACAGCGGGAGCATACTGGTTGTAAGTCTTCTCTTGTCTTTCCCTAGCCTGACAGAGACTTCGCTCCACGCTCTCCTGTACTTTCCGGTACTGCTGCTGCCTCTCTGTGTCCCAGTCTGTTTCTGGTGAAGTGTCCTCGGGCGTCAGGACTCCCATTTCCAGGTCAACAGGTAACTTACCAGGTCTTGCCCTCATTAGGTAAGCCGGGGTACAGTTGGTGGAACCTACCGGGATGTGGTTGTATAGGTCCACCAGATCGGGCAACTTCTCAGGCCACAGACTGCGTTCTTCCAGGGGCAACGTTTTTAGAAGATCCATTACCACCTGGTTCATTTTCTCACAAAGTCCATTAGTTTGCGGATGGTAGGGTGTCGTCCTTATCTTCCGGCAGCCATACAGATTGCAGAATTCCTGGAAGACCTCCGCTTCAAAGGCAGGTCCCTGGTCCGTCAGCACTTGGTCCGGGTACCCGTGTGGACGGCAAAAGTGCTGCTGGAAGGCTCTAGCTGCTGTTCGAGCCGTTAAGTCCTTGACGGGGACGACAACCAGAAACCGGGAGTAATGATCCACGATGGTTAACGCGTAGACGTAGCCACTTCTGCTGGGGGTCAGTTTTACATGATCCAAGGCTACCAGTTCCAACGGTTGCCGGGTGACGATGGACTGCAGGGGAGTCTTCTGGCTGGCCCGGTCCTTCCTTCTCAGATTGCACGGGCCACAGTCTCTGCACCATTTCTCGATGGTTCCCCTCATGCCTACCCAGTGGAACCGCTCGCGCAGCAGGAACTCCAGCTTTTTCCACCCGAAGTGTCCAGCTCCGTCGTGGTATGCCTCCATCACCATGGCTGCGTCTCTTCGTGGCACCACTACTTGCCAGAGTAGTTCATGCGTCCTGGAGTTAACCATTCTGCGGCACAACTTCCCCTTGTAAAGGAACAGTCGACTCTTCTCTGCCCATAGTTGTTTGGCTTCCTCTGGAGCGTCTGATTCCAGGCTAGCCTCCGGGCGAGTCAGCATCTCCTTCACCAGTCGGACGGCAGGGTCGCTGTCTTGCGTTTCCGCCCAGTTGTAGTGAGGTAAGGGGTTCAACGTAGCAGCCTGCTTACTCCTTACCCGGTGGGAATACTGGATAGTCCCATGACGGTGGAACGCAGGGAGTTCAACTTCTTCCAGTCCCTCCGGATCTTCTCCTCCGTCCGGCAGGTTGGGCATCCTGGACAGGGCGTCCGCGTTGGTATTGGAGCGCCCTGCCCGGTATTTAATTGTGAACTCGTAGTTGGACAGACGGGCCATCCACCTCTGCTCCAGGGCACCGAGTCTTGCCGTGTCCAGGTGTGTCAGCGGGTTGTTATCCGTGTATACGGTGAACCGGGAAGAAGCGAGGTAATGCCTAAAGCGCTCGGTGACTGCCCATACCACGGCCAGGAACTCTAGCTTAAATGAGCTGTAATTTTCGGGGTTCCTTTCGGTGGGTCGCAGTTTTCGGCTGGCATAGGAGATTACTCGTTCTCTCCCCTGCTGAATCTGGGACAGTACGGCTCCTAGCCCGATGTTACTGGCGTCGGTGTAGAGGATGAAGGGCTGGCTATAGTCCGGGTACGCCAAGATTTCATCCCCCGTGAGGGCCATCTTCAGCTGGCGGAAGGACTCTTCTTCTAGCTTTTCCCATTTGAAGGGCGGCTTCTGGTTCTTGGCCTTCCGGGACTGGCCTATCAGGAGGTCCTGCATAGGTGCTGCCTTTTTGGTGAAACCGGGAATAAACCTTCGGTAGTAGCCTACCAACCCTAGGAACTGCCGCACTTCTTTTACGCTGGAGGGGCTTGGCCATCCCTTAATTGCGGTGATCTTATCGGGGTCGGGAGCCACTCCGTCAGCGCTCACCACGTGTCCCAGGTATTGCACCTTTGGTTTCAGGAGGTGACACTTGGAGGGTTTCACCTTTAGGCCGTAACTCGCCAGAGCTTCGAACACCTCCGCCAGGTGTTTCAGGTGGTCCTCATAAGTTTTGGAGTATACGATGACATCGTCCAGGTACAACAGGACCGTCTCGAAGTTTCTGTGGCCCAGACAGCACTCCATTAATCGTTGGAAGGTTCCTGGGGCGTTGCAGAGTCCGAACGGCATGCAGGTGAACTCGCTAAGTCCCATCGGGGTGGTGAATGCGGTCTTCTCCCGGTCCGCCTCTGCTACAGGAACCTGCCAGTACCCGCTAGTGAGATCCAAGGTAGAGAAGAAGTTAGCAGATCTTAAAGCAGCCAATGACTCCTCTATCCTTGGTAAGGGGTACGCATCCTTGTGTGTGATACGGTTGATTTTCCGGTAATCTACACACATCCTCATGGTGTTGTCTTTCTTTTTGACTAAAACTAGTGGGGCTGCCCAGGGGCTACAGCTATCCCGGATTACCCCAGCCTCCTTCATGTCTCTAAGCATCCCCTTGGCGTGTTGGTAATGTGCAGGGGGTACGGGTCGATACCTCTCTTTTATGGGAGGATGATCTCCCGTGGGGATGCGGTGTTCTACCCCCTTGACTCGCCCGAAGTCTAACGGGTGTTTACTAAACACTCTCTCATACTCTTGAACCACCCGATAGACTCCTTGTTTCTGGTGTGAGGGAGTGGAGTCAGTACCCAGATGTAGTTGCTGACACCAGTCCTCCATGTCTTTCTTAGAGCCGTTACCTTCCTCCGGGTGAGATGGAGGCAAGAGTTCCACAGATTGTATAGAATTTTGATTAGTGGTATATAATTTGGCTAGCGTGGCATACCGGGGCAGGTACACTTCCCTCTCCCCGATATTTATTATGCGAACGGGCACCCTCCCATGGCGTACATTGACCACCCCCCGTGCTGTCAAAATGGTGGGCCTACTGTCTGAGTAAACTGGTTCTACCATTGCCTGGTAATCTCTACCTCTCAGACCAATAGCTGCCCGGCACCAAATCATCATTTCACTTTTTGGGGGCATGGCAATAGGAAAAGGGTCACACATTCTTACGCTACCAATCTCACCGCCGGAGAGTTCCACTTGTTGCCGTTGCATCAGTGCCCGGATCTCTTTCTGGAGCACCCGCTGCTCGCCGGAGCTGGCATTCTTGGCAACCTGCTGTAAAAGGAAAATCACCTCTGCAAGACAATTTTCAATTACATTAGTTCCTAGAGTTATTTTTGGGTGACTCTCATGTTTGTCAATATCTACAATGATCAGTCCCTGTGCGGCCAGTTCGACTCTACCAATTTTGATGGTCACCTCTTTAAATCCGATCTGTGGCACGGGCTGACCATTGCTGGCGATGATACTCAAGTCGTCGTCAGGGTAGCGGGTAATATCCGAGTCATTCCAGTACTGCTTGAAGAGCACGTACGGGATGGTGGTGACCTGTGACCCGGTGTCCAGTAGGGCACTCATGGGAATGCCATCCAGTACCACAGGCAAGACTGGACGTCCTCCCACATATCTGTCGCGCCAGTTCGATGGGCCTGGTGATCTTTTTCCTGGGGGTTGGCCCTCTACCCCAGGTTGTGCCCGTTTAAAGAACAGTACCTTTCCATATGTCCGGGTTGATTGCAGCGGCGGCAGATGGGTCGTCCGTCCTCGCTGTATCGGTCACTGGATCTTCCTCTGGCCGGTGGGGTCCTCCTTGGTCGACGCCACGGGATGTCCTCCGGTCCGGATGCCAGCTGGATCTTCCCTGGAGTGGAAACCTGTAAAGACTGCACAGTTCGGGTTAGCGCAGCAACGCTTTTAGCTAGCTCTTGGACCTGATGGTGTAGGTCTGGAGCCGGGTCATTGTCCAAAGCCTGCGCATCAGCTCCCACAGGCCCTGCTGACAAGGGCGCCGCCTCCTGGTAGTAAGTGGTAGTGGGGCGTCTGTGGGTCACAACGCCACCTGGTGCCGGTTCTCGGAGCACCCGGATGGCTCTGTCCTTGAACTGTGCAAATTCTAGATGAGGGTCCTGTAAGGCCATTGCCCGCAACTGGGTGCGGTGGGCATTGCAATATAAACCCTCTATAAATTGTTCGGTCAACAGCCTGTCCTCGTTTCCCACTCCATTAGGGTCGGTCTGCTTTATGGCCCTCAGGGCCTCTTGTAGGTTTAGTGCATAGTCCCTTATACTCTCATGCGCTCGCTGCTTGCACCCGTAGAATCTAAGCTTAATCTCGGCTGAGGTGCGGGTATCAAAGGTGTCCTTCAGCCGGGTTAGTATCCCTGCGACAGTCTTCCTCCCAGGTGGCCAGGATTTTACTTCCCTTTTGGCTGCCCGGTTAGTTGGGCCACCAGGATGCTCACTTTTTGCTCTTCTGTGAGGGGGTACACCTGGAAGAGGCTATACAGCTTTTCTCTAAAGTCATGCAGGGTATGTGACTCCCCTGAGTACTGGGGTAGCCAAGCTGCTCCCGGGATATAGGGCATGGTGAAGGGCATAACTGCAGCAGCGGTAGCGCTGGCGGGGGTTGAGGCAGTGAAGCTCTCCTCCGTATCCGACATCTTCCTCCCCCCCTAGTGGACCGTGGCCTACCTTGCGATGATCCTCTTCCGTAGGCCGCGGCTCCGCAGTGGATCGTCAGGGTTGAGGACCTTCCGTCGCGCTCCTGTGACGTCGGCGTCTGCTGGGCTCCTTCCAGGACCTTACGCAACGTCCGGACGTGAGGCGGGGCTTCAGTTCTCGCGCGCTTTCGGAGTCCACGCCCCTCTTCTTCCCGCGCGGCGTCCTCAAGATGGCGTCCAATGGCGGGAAAAACTCCACGGATGGCGGGAAGAAGGCTGAAGATGGCGCCGGATGGCGGGAAACTTCACCGATGGCGGGAAGAAGGCTGAAGATGGCGCCGGATGGCGGGAATCTTCACCGATGGCGGGAATCTTCACCACTGGTAAGTTTGAACAGTCTTTGCTTTTCAGGCACGCAGTACCCGGTGGTTGCGGGCACGAAATCCTGCCGACTACGCCAAAGTTGACGCGCCCCCTGGGACATATTCCTTTTTGAGGGGAATACCCGGCACCGGATCAGATGGGGGGTTGTAGTCTCCGAGCGGCTGAGACCCGGTCCCGTGCCCAGGGCGTCAAGCTATGTGTTATGTGACAGTTCTTACTGATGTTATAAGAGTTCTTTTGTGTCGACTACGCCACCCGTTGTGATGCGGTCACTGTGGCCGCCGCTGCTGCAGGGTCCGCTGAGGCTGATGGTGGGTGCGCAGCTTGGTGAGATAACCCCCAACGGGAGGGGTATAGCCTCAGAGGGGACAGGCGCAGAGGATGGGGGTTGTGGTGGTGCGGTGCAGCCGGCAATGAAGACAGACTCGGGTTGTGCAGTTAAGGGAGTTTACTTACTGCGGATGTTTCGGTCACTCCAGCTGTTAGTGACCACCCGAGCCGTGCTGCGTCCACCAGGTCCTGGATCCGGCCAACCCCCAAACAAGTCCGGAGCGTGGCCCTGAGCTCTCCCTCTGTCCTTTCTTCAGCCGTCCCCACCAGTGATCCACCTAGGTCCAGCTCCCTCGGGCCTTCTGTTGGGCAACCCTTGGCCTTAGGTTCCCTGACCCTCCATGTGGTATGCCTTCAGGGTGGATGTAGTGGGTGGCCGTGGCAGATGCTGCCCACAGCCTCCGGTCTCTGGCTAGGGATGTTTTTGCCCCCACCAGCTTGGGTTCCGGTACCCTTGTGCTGACTCCTCACCCGGTGCTCTAATTTGGGTTCTTGGGTCCCTTCAGTCTTCCCCCTCTGGGTCTTTCTCTTTCTTTCTCCTCTCTCTCTCTCCAGGGCTGCTGTTTCCTTCTCTCTCCTCTCCAACTGACTTGTTCTCAGCGTCTGACCCTGATCTAAGTTGGTGCCCTCCTTATATATCCCTCTATGTGTGAGCTCAGGTGACCAGCACCCAATGAGATCCTATCACTACCCAGACTGCTCCCCCTATCTGCCCCTACACTACATGGGATGTACCACCCCCCTCCCACTCCAGCCAGGAACAGGCTCGGTTGTACCTGCACATTTCTAAGTGGGAGTACCGTCGGCCTGCTCCTCTGGAATGGGATGTATGTAGTGCATGCAGTCTATCTGAGCTCAGTTCCACACTCCTTCCTTACCCGGGAGTGGAATATCACACCTCTGGGTTGAGGTGCAATACCCCTGTAGCAGCCGAATCCTCAGGGTGCTACATATATATAGTACAGACCAAAAGTTTGGACACATGACTATGAAAATTGTACATTCACACTGAAGGCATCAAAACTATGAATTAACACATGTGGAATTATATACATAACAAAAAAGTGTGAAACAACTGAAAATATGTCTTATATTCTAGGTTCTTCAAAGTAGCCAACTTTTGCTTTGATGACTGCTTTACACACTCTTGGCATTCTCTTGATGAGCTTCAAGAGGTAGTCACCGGAAATGGTCTTCCAACAATCTTGAAGGAGTTCCCAGAGATGCTTAGCACTTGTTGGCCCTTTTGCCTTCACTCTGTGGTCCAGCTCACCCTAAACCATCTCGATTGGGTTCAGGTCTGGTGACTGTGGAGGCCAGGTCATCTGGTGTATCACCCCATCACTCTCCCTCTTGGTCAAATAACCCTTACACAGCCTGGAGGTGTGTTTGGGGTCATTGCCCTGTTAAAAAATAAATGATGGTCCAACTAAACGCAAAATGGATGGAATAGCATGCCGCTGCAAGATGCTGTGGTAGCCATGCTGGTTCAGTATGCCTTCCTGAGACCTTTGATTGGTAAGAATGTGGTTGTGTATTTGGATGACATTTTGATTTATTCACCAGATCTAGAGTCCCATTGGCAGAGTGTACGTGAAGTTTTGCAGTTATTGAGTGATAATTCACTCTTTGCTAAGCTGGAGAAATGTGAGTTCGCTGTGCAGAAAATTAGTTTTTTGGGCTACATTGTCTTCAGCGAGGGCTTTGAGATGGACCCTGTGAAGATTCAGCCTGTGCAGGAATGGCCTAGGCCTATTGGTTTGAAATCTATACAGAGATTTTTGGGTTTTGCCAATTATTACAGGAACGTCATTAAGAATTTTTCTATAATTGTTAAGCCTCTGACCGATCTCACCAGGAAAGGTGCGAATATGGTCCAGTGGACTACTGAGGCCATTGAAGCGTTTGAGTATTTCAAAGAGAGGTTCAGTTCTGCCCCTATCCTTATGCAGCCTGATGAGACCAAGCCTTTTTTGGTTGAGGTCGATGCTTCATCGGTGGGGGTCGGAGCAGTTTTGTCTCAGGAGAACAAGGATGGAGTACATCCTTGTGCCTTCTTTTCGAAAAAATTTTCGGAAACCGAACTGAATTATGATGTTGGAATTCAGGAGTTGCTGGCTATTAAACTCGCATTTGAATATTGGTGTCATTTTTTGGAAGGCAAAAGAATGAGGGATCGCTCACTGTTGTAGTGGGTGCTCAGAAGGAATCGGAATATACTATAAGAAATAAACTTTGGCATTCCAGTATGTATAATATGCAGAAATTTTTTTTATTTACATGTGCCCCTTGTTTCACAAAACAGGGCATAAGCCCTTGAAATTAACCAACGTTTCGACCTTTGGATTGGTCTTTTTCAAGGTCATCACTAAATATAAACAAACAAATAATTAATTAATGCAAATATACATTTATACAAAAATAAATTTAGTTTTGTAACATGATATGTCATCGGGTACTATGAAACAAGAGAAAGGTTAAATAGCAACATATGATGGTGTCTACATATGATGGTGCACCAAAGCTTTGATGTATCTATATAAGTGAAGGAGTGGTATTGAAGAGGAAAGCCGAATATATAGAGGAAACCATATGCGGACCAAATTGGACAAATTTAAGACTTGTACACCATGAGGAGCCAAAAAATCTTCTAATGCACTAAATTGACAAAATTCAACAGGATTCATATTACCAGTTTGGAAATGCTGCTTAAAGCAGAATTGGAGTTAAAGGGAACTCGTTGCTTCCTATACAATAAAGAATAAGGATTATACTACCAAACAACATATATAATCGGCGCAAACACATACAAACATGTGGTCCCATTAGCTCACTGCAGATCTCATACCTGTGCCTGGGGTGGAAATGGACCGGGTTACACATGGTGTGGGAAGACATGTGGAACTGCCTCCTTATATATCGTGCCACGCAGTGTTATTGGTGGTTCCAGTGGAGGCGCGCTCTATGCTAGTGGAGCGCACCATGCTATTGCCTAAAGGACCTGCAGGTCCTGCAAATCACATGTGCCGCAACTTCCGGTCACATGACAAGTGACTTCCGGAAGCGGTGGAACGCATATGCTGTGCATGGCGTCCGATGCTATACAGAGCTGTGATAAGGATAAGTGAGGAGGTATCCTGGGTTATTGATAAGGTGTGCAGGTGTGCATAGTGTGGTCCGGAGAGTCAAAAAACAGCTACTGAAATTGGAAGGAGGGAGTGATAATCCACTAGTGATCAATAGTAATGGGGTCCATTTATGGTGGAGAAGTGAAATTCCGCTAGTGATCAAGCATCCTGAGGTGCAGTGAGATGAAATGATGTTAATGCTAGCTGGTGACCTAAAACGGGAGAACAGAGACAAGAGGAGACGGATGAGAGATGCATCAAATAAACATAATGAATATACACTGTGTTCCAAATTATTATGCAAATAATATTTTCTCAGATTTTCCCAAATTACCTATATGAATTGCAGTCATTGTAATTTTCCAGTCAAATAACTATTAGAGTACAATTGAAAGGTTTTTGTACAAACTGCCTATGATAACAGTATATTTTTTAAAAAATAAAAAACTTAAACTGCACTCAAAATGCATGTTCCAAATTATTATGCACAGCAGAGTTTTCAACCTTTTCATTTTAATAAAGAACAAAAAATGGTCATTTTTGAAATTATAAGCATTAGCAGGTTATTACAAACTGAAATCAAACAGTTTTCAACTCAAAACTTTATTCTAGGTGATGTTACATTTGCACATAGGACCGCTTGTTCGAAAGGAACTTCTGAACTCTCTCGTCCATTGAATTTGTCAGGTTTTGGATGATTTCTGCTTCAATTGTTTTCCATGAGGACAGAATACCCTCCCAGAGCTGTTGCTTAGATGTGAACTGCCTCCCGCCATCATAGACACTCCTTTTGATGATGCTCCAGAGGTTCTCAATGGGGTTGAGGTCAGGGGAGCATGGGTGCCACACCATAAGTTTGTCCCCTTTTATGCCCATAGCAGCCAGAGATGCAGATGTGTTATGTGCAGCATGAGACGGGGCATTATCATGCATGAAAATGACCTTGCTGCGGAATGCACGGTTCTTCTTCTTGAACCATGGAAGGAAGTGCTATTTGAGAAACTCAACATACATTATGGAGTTCATCTTTACCCCTTCAGGGATCCTAAAAGGGCTGACAATCTCTCTCCCCATGATTCCAGCCCAAAACATTACTCCACCTCCTCATTGTTAGCGCCGTAGCGGTGTTTGCATGGGGTGTCCATCAACCAGCCATCCTCCACTCCATCCATCTGGACCATCGAAATCATTTCATGCATGATAATGCCCCGTCTCATGCTGCACATAACACATCTGCATCTCAGGCTGCTATGGGCATAAAAAGGGACAAACTTATGGTGTGGCACCCATGCTCCCCTGACCTCAACCCCATTGAGAACCTCTGGAACATCATCAAAAGGAGTGTATAGGTAATTTGGGAAAATCTGAGAAAATATTATTTGCATAATAATTTGGAACACAGTGTAATGAATATAAATCCACAAATAAAACTCCAATATAGATAATGTACTGATGGAAAAGACAATGATAAAGACACATTGGTTATAAAACATATGTAAATCATAATATTCAAAACAGAATTTCAGACCTTTGGAATGTAAAGTCTGAAGGGTGTGGATCCAAAAGGATTCACGTTCCTTCAGCGTTTTTATGCGATTGCCGCCTCTGCGGGCAAGTGGTACATGATCTATCACTTGATATCTCAATTGAGAAATGGTGTGGGATCTGTCTATGAAATGAGCAGGTATGGTGCGTTTGCATCTGATGGTTGATTTGTGTTGAGA
The DNA here is from genome assembly GCF_046119375.1 of Phyllobates terribilis. NCBI lineage: Eukaryota > Metazoa > Chordata > Amphibia > Anura > Dendrobatidae > Phyllobates > Phyllobates terribilis. Next base: position 279,103,926 of record NW_027362769.1, on the reverse strand, counting down.
GATGCGGTCTCGGATATGCTGGGTGGTTTCCCCAACATACCCGAGACAGCACAGACATTTAATAAGATATATCACATGTGTGTATTGGCATGTAAAGTATGCCTGAATTGGGTTTCTTTTACTAGAGAGGGGATGTGTGAATGAGTCGCCTTTCACGATATTGTGGTCTGAGTTTCTGCCTCTCGCAGAATTTGCTCTTAACAATCATACATCCTCCTCTGCTGGGTGTTCTCCTTTTTTTTGTTGTACTGGGAGACATCTGTCTTTTGGTTCGTTCTCCCAATTGGGGTCGGCGGTGCCGGAGAGGAGAATTTTTCCAGTGATTTGGAGAGAGTTTGGACTAATGTATGTTGCAACCTTCAAGAGGCTAACAAGAAGTCCAAGAAGTATTTTGACAGGAAATGTAAGGAGGTTTTGTTTACTCTGGGTGACATGGTTTGGTTGTCCTCAAAGAACCTGCAGTTGAGGATTCCCTCTAAAAAACTGGGTCCTAAGTTTGTGGGTCCATTTAAAGTGCTTCAGGTTGTTAACCCGTCTGCTGTTAGGTTGGATGTCCCTACTTCCTGGAAGATTAATCCTGTGTTTCATGTTTCCTTGTTGAAAAAGGCTGATGTATCAGATAGGGATGCCACTGTCACAGTTCCTCCTGTGGTGGAAGACGGCGAATATGAAATTTCTTGTATCTTGAATTCTAGATGGCATAGAGGGAGATTACAGTATCTTGTCTCCTGGAAGGGTTTCGGTCCCGAAGACAACTCCTGGGTAAGGACGGATGATGTCTCTGCTCCTAGGCTTGTTAAAGCTTTCCACAAGAGGTTTCCGGATAGGCCTGGGCCTGGAGGATCCGGAGGATCCTCATAAAAGAGGGGGTACTGTTAGAACCCTCCTGTTTGTTTTTTTTCATCTTGTGTTTTGCGGTCACGTGACCATCTGCCTTTATATTCCAGCTCCGCCCTTCTGGCTGTGCTGGACTTCAGTGTTTGACTGTTTCTCTAGCCAGGTGCTTCTGTGCCTTTCTCTGTCAGTTCGTTTGGTCCTTCTGGGATCTCTAATACCTTTTTGTCTGTTTGTCTTTTTGTGTTCTGCAACAACTTCTCTGTTTAGGAGGTGTCCCATTTTTGTTCCAGTCCTTAGTTCTTTTTGGGACCCCTCCCCTTATGCTATAGGTCTTCGTTCAGACTAACCGAGGACTAAGGCGGGTCTGTTAGCTAGGAACAGGCAGCCCGCTTCATCGTAGGGATTCAGCTTAGTTTTACTGTAGGGACAGTTTTCCCTTATCTTTCCTTAGTACTTGTTGCAGATCATAACAGCCAGTACATGTCCAGGCCCTTTGAAGTTCGCAAATGACCATCTGAATGATCCAAAGCAGGCATGAGAGAAGGTCAAGTGGTCAGATAAGCCCAAAATAAAACTTTTTGGTCTCAATGCCACTCGAAATGTTTGGAGGAACACCGTGAATCATGGTGGGTGAAACATCATACTTTGGGGGTGCTTTTCTTCAAAGGGGACAGGATGACTGCACCATATTGAAGGGAGGATGGATGGGGTCATGTATCGTGAAATTTTAGCATTGATGGGTTGTGGCTGGGTCTTCCAGCATGACAATGACCCGAAACACATGGCAACTGAGCAGTGCCTCCATAAAAAGCATTTCAAGGTCCTGGAGTGGCTTAGCCAGTCTCCAGACCTGAATCCAATAGAAAATCTTTAGAGGGAGCCGAAACTCGGTGTTGCCCAGCAACAGCCCCGAAACTTGAATCCTGAATGAACCTGATGAAGGGGAGGCCAGTCAAGGTGTAGGAGACATTGCTGCAGAGGTCACACCTGTGGATACAAGCCACATCCGCAACCAGGGCAGCGTAGACCCCCACCTACAAATGGCCTTATGGCAACTCGATGCAGACGATCGTAAGGATTGACTGAAACTGATTCTGCAATTTCAAGAGCGAGCTGAGCGACAGGCCCAGGCTGACTGAGAGGCTACTGAGTGACAAGCTCAGAGAGCGCACGAGCTGAAGATGACCCAAATCCAGGTGCAGAGATTTTCCTCACTGAGAGTGAGTTCAGACATGCCAACAGCTTTAAACCCTGTCCTGAGCATTTTCCTGTGATGGAAAGGCACGGGAACTTGGACATATTTCTGCAGGGATTTAAAAAAGGCCTGCAGACAGTACCAGCTGCCTGATGACCAGGAGGCCCAATATTTAACCCCAGGTCTATGAGGCAAAGCTCTGGAATTGTGTTCGCCTCTCTCGCCTTGAGATCAAGATGGATACTATGAGGCCATAATAATAATGAAGTTTAATGAATAATGAAGTATCAGCTGACTCCTGAGGTGTACTAAAAAAAAGTTCCGGACCCTCAAACTTGGACCTCATGACAGCTACAGTGATCTGGTGGACAAGCTCAGAACCAACCTCGAGCAGTGGGTCCAGGTACGATCGGTTACCACCTTTTTAGAAACTGAAGGACCTGATGGTGAAGGACCAGTTTCTTAATCTTTGCCCTGCAGTGGTGCGACAGTTCGTGATCGACCAGGAGCCAAAGGAGGCCGCATAGATTGCAGACATCTATGAGGCCAACTATACACCTGAGGTGCAGAAGTCAGCCGCTACCAGCTGGAAAGGGGGTAAGCCGAAGACCACCACCAATGCCCCTGCCAGCCAATCTTCAGGAGGTCCCGCCCCATCTTCCAGCACCCGGTCTGCACCTGACTCCTGCCGGTGCTATACCTCAGACAGAATTGGCCACATCAGCCTCTCCTGCCCAGAGAGGCAGAAGAGGAGCTCCACACCTGAGGCCCAGGGGTCTACTGCAGCTGTTCTTTATGTGGGGGTGGCGGTTCGGAGGGCCCTTGAAAATTTGCAACTGATTTCTATGAGCAACACAGGCACTATGGGGCTCACGGACACCGACGCAGAATGAACCCTTATCCGTCCTGAGTTTGTGTTGCCTAACAAACAGGCAATCCCTACATGTGTCACAGCTGTCTAATAGATGTGACACATGCAGCCGCGGAGACACTAACAACTGTGAAAAATACATTCACCAGTAAATGTCTTTTTAACATTTTACTACCTTATCTGCCCATGTGGTGTGTGAGACATGATCAGACACATCCTGTTTCACTTATGAAGCAGGGACTCTGAAAGTCACAAAGCCTATTTTTATAGGGCCATCAGACGGCCCTTGCTATTATTAAAGGGCCAGCAGTCGGCCCTCACAATTGTTAGAGGGCCATCAGCTGACTATGCTTTGTTGTTCCCATTATTAAGGAGCGGGTTCCCTATACTGTTATTGTGTATGCAGTGACTGCAAGGGCTGCCCAAAATTTGAAAAAACTCCAATACACCTTTGAAGAGACATAGAGGAGAGCCTTAGTTTAAAAAATGTTCCCATTATAAAGGAGCGGGTCACTTATGCTGTTATTGCGGATGCAGAAACTGCAAGGTCTGCCCAAAATTTGGAAAAATCCCAATATATCTTTGAAGAGACATAGAGGAGGGCCTCAGTAAAAAAAAAAAAATGTTCCCATTATTAAGGAGCGGGTCTCCTATACTATTATTGCGTATATAGTGACTGCAAGCCTGTCAAAAATTTGGACACACTCCAATACCCCTTTGAAAAGACATAGAGGAGGGCCTCAGTAAAAAAAATGTTCCCAATATAAAGGAGTGGGTCTCCTATAGTGGTAATGCCCATGCAGTGACGGCAAGGGCTGCCCAAAAATTGGACGCACTCTAATACCACTTTGAAGAGACGTAGAAGAGGTAAAATTGTTACCATTGTTAAGGAGTGAGTCTCCTATACTGGTAAAGTCCATGCACTAAGTGCATGGGCCGAAAAGCATTTACCCCTGGGGGTATACATGAACATACTGTGTAACATACAGAATGTTAGAGGCAGGCCTCTAAAAAAAAAATTTCCTACGCACACCATAAACACCCCTAAAAAAATTGTGGGTGTTGCATCACAGTCACCTTGGTGATATGGTGGCAGAGGATGAGGCAAAGGAGGATGGCAACAGAAAATGGACAAAATCAGGAAGCGTATACCCATGTCTGGGTGTAAAGAGGTGCATGGAAATAGACCCCCCCCAAAAAAAAGACACTGGATTTGAGTTTATGTTGCGCTGCTATCTTTTGGTGGTGTTGAGAAGTCTGGCCCAATCCAGCCCTTGTTCATTTTTAGAAGAGTCAGCCTGTCAGCATTTTCAGTTGACAGGCGGATCTGCCTATCAGTTATAATGTATGTAGAGAGGAAAAATGCAGGCAGAAAAGTTGTGCACACACAAGGTCACAAGGTTTAAATAATTAAGCACATTTTATTTGACATAATGAGAAGCAAGCAGAAAAACTACACACAATGGAAATGTTAAAAACATTAAAAACCGGACAACAAGGTCAAATGACTGGGTAAAATAGCCCAGTATCTATTACAGTAGGTACAAATATAAATACAATGGTTAAAGGTATGCTGTAGACTGTAGTTACTATAATCAGTCACAAAAGATATAAAACGACGTGTATAAAACAGTATAACAAGTACCAAGCAATGAGTACTATAGCATGTTAGTCACCATAGGTCAAAGATAGTATAACAAATATAATAAAGTGCATAGCAAACCATAACCTGATATATATTCAAAAAAATTCAAGGTGTCATAGTAGATCTGAATGTATTGCCTGTTGGAGGAGAACCCAGCGTGTATCGCTGCTACAAGCTGCTTCGTCAAAGTTTTGGAGGATGGCACAGATGTACGGAGGCTGATCTGAATAATGATGGGCGTGTTGACGCTGGTGCTCTACAACTGTCCTCTGCTGCTCACAAATCCTTCCCAACACCTGCAACGTTGAGTTCCAACGTGTGGCGACATCGCACACCAGTCGGTGAGCGGGAAGCTGCAAATGCTGCTGGAGCATGGAGATGGCGGAGGAAGCTGTAGGTGACTTTCAAAAATGGGCACACAAGCAGCGTACTTTGACAAGCAGCTCAGGCAGATACGGGTAGGTTTTGAGAAACTGCTGAACCACTAGGTTGAGCACATGGGCCAGGCATGGTATGTATGTGACGCGCCCCTGGGCCTGCTGTGTCGCGCAGCGTCTCGCGCACGGGGGCTTACCCGGAACCGGATCAGATGAGGGTTGTAGTCTCCGAGTGGCGGGGACCCGGTCCGTGCCCAGGGAGTCAACTCAGTGTGTGGCAGTCTTGATAGATGTTATTTGAGTGTCGACTACGCCACCCGTTGATTTGCAGCTATGGAGCTGCCGCTGCAGGGCAGACCGCTGAGGCCGGTGTAGAATTGTGCAGCGTGATAGTATAACCCCCAACGGGAGGGGTATGGTCTCAGGGCAGCCGACGTGGAAGATGAGGGTAGCAGGAACCACTCAGAGACGGTGCGGTGTAATTCAGGGTCTTTACTGGTAACAACGATAGACCCTCCTGGAGTACTTGCTAGCGAACGGGGCCTGGTCAGTCCTTGAGCAGATGGGATCTCCCCTGGCCAGGCGGAGTTGTAGGCCTCCCAAACTGACTGTACTCTTCTGGCTACCTTGCTAGAAGCGGATATAAGTAGCCCACGTCCCTGAGTGTACCGTGTGGTGCTCACCCGTATGGCCGGTGACTCGGGGCCTTCTAATGGCTTCCGCTCCACGATGGCGGCGCTGGTCCCACGCGTGTGACCGTGCCTTCGGGTTTCTGGGCTTGAGGACCTGAAATCCCCTGCCGGTCGGCTTCTGCTGCTGGGTAAGAGTTAGTCCCCACAGCCTCGGACGCCGGGTCCGGTAAGAAAGCTTCTCAGTCAGGGCGAGCTCTGCAGCTGCCAGCCCCTGACTTCTAGTAGTATTGCTCCCACTGAGCTTCTGCTGTTTCTTCCTGTGACTGTTTCTTGTCTCTACTCTCCTTGACTGACTGACCCTGCTTCAGCCCCGGGTTTATATAGGGGAAGTTCTTCCCCTCCCAAGACTGGGCAGGAGGTGTGGCATGCACAAGATCCCTGACCAAAGGACCTCCCACCTGCTCTCAGACATAACATTACATTACTGTGGGAAACCAGACCCCTGGGGTGCCACATTCCCCCCTAGTGAAATTTAGTACTCCGAGACTAAACATATTTTAGAAAAACATAACAAGATATAACAACAATAATAGTACAATAAGAAGAAACACATAAAGGTGGTCACGGCATGTCCGTAACCGGGTGTAGTCTTTGAAGAAAAGCAAGGTGTCCATTTCACCAAAACAGGGAGACGTAACCAGGTAGGGGTTTGTCCTGCCCCGAGTCCTTAACAGTCTTTAGTCCGTCCTGGGTTACGCTCCAACTATGTACAAAGGATTCCCGGTAAATCCACCAAGGACTCCTACAAATAACTAGAAACACAAAATTATACACAAGCAACAATACACAGGTAAACATAAATAAAACAATTTATACACTTCAAATCCTCCAACGTGCGGGTAACTGGCCTCTAGTGGCCCTAGTGGACCTACGGAGCTGACTGTCTAGCCCTGAACTACAGGGTGTAGGAGCTGTCAAGGGTAAACTGGGCAGCTGTCTACCGGCTCTTTGGCTCACTAGGGATATGGCAGGCTCACTGCAAGCAGAGGGTTGATCCTCCTGGTCTGCGGGTGTGGGGTCTTCTGCCTCCTGGACCGGCTGTTCTTCCAGCTCTACCTGTTGCTCCGTAGGTGCTTGGGATGCTGGTTGGAGGAAGGTGAGTACGGGTACCACAACTGCACCATTGACTTGAGTCCAAGACCGAGGGAAGTCCCCGAGCACAGTACTAACCATATCTTCCCTTTCCTCTACGGGTCGATGGTCTTCTTGTTCCTCTTCAGGGTTCCTCAGTTGTTCGGGACACTTCTTCAGGTAGTCCCGGGATACAATGGCTGTAGTTTCCCCTCCGTCTTTACTGATGGTACAAACCTTCGGGTTCTCGTGGCTTGAGGGCAGTACGGTGTACGGGTCCTTCTCCCACTGGTCGTCCAACTTGTGGAGCCGTCTCTTCCTCTTCAAGACCTGCTCTCCGGGTACCAGGGGAACAGCGGGAGCATACTGGTTGTAAGTTTTCTCTTGTCTTTCCCTAGCCTGACAGAGACTTCGCTCCATGCTCTCCTGTACTCTCCGGTACTGCTGCTGCCTCTCTGTGTCCCAGTATGCTTCTGGTGAAGTGTCCTCGGGTGTCAGGACTCCCATTTCCAGGTCAACAGGTAACTTACCAGGTCTTGCCCTCATTAGGTAAGCCGGGGTACAGTTGGTGGAACCTACCGGGATGTGGTTGTATAGGTCCACCAGATCGGGCAGCTTCTCAGGCCACAGACTGCGTTCTTCCAGGGGCAACGTTTTCAGAAGATCCATTACCACCTGGTTCATTTTCTCACAAAGTCCATTAGTTTGCGGATGATAGGGTGTCGTCCTTATCTTCCGGCAGCCATACAGAGTGCAGAATTCTTGGAAGACCTCCGCTTCAAAGGCAGGTCCCTGGTCTGTCAACACTTGGTCCGGGTACCCGTGTGGACGGCAGAAATGCTGCTGGAAGGCTCTCGCTGCTGTTCAAGCTGTTAAGTCCTTGACGGGGACGACAACCAAGAACCGGGAGTAGTGATCCACGATGGTTAGTGCGTAGACGTAGCCACTTCTGCTTGGGGTCAGTTTTACATGATCCAAGGCTACCAGTTCCAACGGCTGCCGGGTAACGATGGACTGCAGGGGAGTCTTCTGGCTGGCACGATCCTTCCTTCTTAGGTTGCACGGGCCACAGTCTCTGCACCACTTCTCAATGGTTCCCCTCAAGCCTACCCAGTGGAATCGCTCGCGCAGCAGGAACTCCAGCTTCTTCCACCCGAAGTGTCCAGCTCCGTCGTGGTATGCCTCCATCACCATGGCTGCGTCTCTTCGTGGCACCACTACTTGCCAGAGTAGTTCATGCGTCCGGGAGTTAACCATTCTGCGGCACAACTTCCCCTTGTAAAGGAACAGTCGACTCCTCTCTGCCCATAGTTGTTTGGCTTCCTCCGGAGCGTCTGGTTCAAGGCAAGCCTCCGGGCGAGTCAGCATCTCCTTCACCAGTCGGACGGCAGGGTCGCTGTCTTGCGTTTCCGCCCAGTTGTAGTGAGGTAAGGGGTTCAACGTAGCAGCCTGCTTACTCCTTACCCGGTGGGAGTACTGGATAGTCCCATGACGGTGGAACGCAGGGAGTTCAACTTCTTCCAGTCCCTCCGGATCTTCTCCTTCGTCCGGCAGGTTGGGCATCCTGGACAGGGCGTCCGCGTTGGTATTGGAGCGTCCGGCCCGGTATTTGATTGTGAACTCGTAGTTGGACAGACGGGCCATCCACCTCTGCTCCAGGGCACCGAGTCTTGCCGTGTCCAGGTGTGTCAACGGGTTGTTATCCGTGTACACGGTGAACCGGGAAGAAGCGAGGTAATGCTTAAAGCGCTCGGTGACTGCCCATACTACGGCCAGGAACTCTAGCTTAAATGAGCTGTAATTCTCGGAATTCCTTTCGGTGGGTCGCAGCTTTCGGCTGGCGTAGGCGATTACTCGTTCCTTCCCCTGCTGGATCTGGGACAGTACGGCTCCTAGCCCGATGTTACTGGCGTCGGTGTAGAGGATAAAGGGCTGGCTATAATCCGGGTACGCCAGGATTTCGTCCCCCGTGAGGGCCATCTTCAGCTGGCGGAAGGACTCTTCTTCCAGCTCCTCCCATTTGAAGGGCGGCTTCTGGTTCTTGGCCTTCCGGGACTGGCCTATCAGGAGGTCCTGCATAGGTGCTGCCTTTTTGGTGAAACCGGGAATAAACCTTCGGTAGTAGCCTACCAACCCGAGGAACTGCCGCACTTCTTTTACGCTGGAGGGGCTTGGCCATTCCTTAATTGCGGTGATCTTATCAGGGTCGGGAGCCACTCCGTCAGCGCTCACCACGTGTCCCAGGTACTGCACCTTTGGTTTCAGGAGGTGACACTTGGAGGGTTTCACCTTTAGGCCATAACTCGCCAGAGCTTCGAACACTTCCGCCAGGTGTTTCAGGTGGTCCTCATACGTCTTGGAATATACGATGACATCGTCCAGGTACAACAGGACCGTCTCGAAGTTTCTGTGGCCCAGACAACACTCCATTAGTCGTTGGAAGGTTCCTGGTGCGTTGCAGAGTCCGAACGGCATGCAGGTGAACTCGCTAAGTCCCATCGGGGTGGTGAATGCGGTCTTCTCCCGGTCCGCCTCTGCTACAGGAACCTGCCAGTACCCGCTAGTGAGATCCAAGGTAGAGAAGAAGTTAGCAGATCTTAAAGCAGCCAATGACTCCTCTATCCTTGGTAAGGGGTACGCATCCTTGTGTGTGATACGGTTGATTTTCCGGTAATCTACACACATCCTCATGGTGTTGTCTTTTTTTCTGACTAAGACTAGTGGAGCTGCCCAGGGGCTACAGCTATCCCTGATCACCCCAGCCTCCTTCATGTCTCTAAGCATCCTCTTGGCGTGTTGGTAGTGTGCAGGGGGTACGGGTCGATACCTCTCTTTTATGGGAGGATGGTCTCCCGTGGGGATGTGGTGTTCTACCCCCTTGACTCGCCCGAAGTCTAACGGGTGTTTACTAAACACTCTCTCGTACTCTTGAACCACCCGATAGACTCCCTGTTTCTGATGTGAGGGAGTGGAGTCAGTACCCAAATGTAGTTGCTGACACCAGTCCTCCTTTGTTTTCTTAGAGCCGTTACCTTCCTCCGGGTGAGATGGAGGCAAGGGTTCCACAGATTGTATAGCATTTTGGTTAATGGTATATAATTTGGCTAGCGTGGCATACCGGGGCAGGTACACTTCCCTCTTCCCGATATTGATTATGCGAACGGGCACCCTCCCATGGCGTACATTAACCACCCCCCGTGCTGTCAAGATGGTGGGCCTACTGTCTGAGTAAACTGGTTCTACCATTGCCTGGTAATCTCTACCTCTCAGACCAATAGCTGCCCGGCACCAAATCATCATTTCACTTTTTGGGGGCATGGCAATAGGAAAAGGGTCACACATTCTTACGCTACCAATCTCACCGCCGGAGAGTTCCACCTGTTGCCGTCGCATCAGTGCCCGGATCTCTTTCTGGAGCACCCGCTGCTCGCCGGAGCTGGCGTTCTTGGCAACCTGCTGTAAAAGGAAAATCACCTCTGCAAGACAATTTTCAATTACATTAGTTCCTAGAGTTATTTTTGGGTGACTCTCATGTTTGTCAATATCTACAATGATCAGTCCCTGTGCTGCCAGTTCGACTCTACCGATTTTGATGGTCACCTCTTTAAATCCGATCTGTGGCACGGGCTGGCCATTGCTGGCGATGATACTCAAGTCGTCGTCAGGGTAGCGGGTAATATCCGAGTCATTCCAGTACTGCTTGAAGAGCACGTACGGGATGGTGGTGACCTGTGACCCGGTGTCCAGTAGGGCACTCATGGGAATGCCATCCAGTACCACAGGCAAGACTGGACGTCCTCCCACATATCTGTCGCGCCAGTTCGATGGGCCTGGTGATCTTTTTCCTGGGGGTTGGCCCTCTACCCCAGGTTGTGCCCGTTTAAAGAACAGTACCTTGCCATATGTCCGGGTTGATTGCAGCGGCGGCAGATGGGTCGTCCGTCTTCGCTGTATCGGTCACTGGGTCTTCCTCTGGCCGATGGGGTCCTCCTTGGTCGACGCCACGGGATGTCCTCCGGTCCGGATGCCAGCTGGATCTTCCCTGGGGTGGAAACCTGTAAAGACTGCACAGTTCGGGTTAGCGCAGCAACGCTCTTAGCTAGCTCTTGGACCTGATGGTGTAGGTCTGGAGCCGGGTCATTGTCCAAAGCCTGCGCATCAGCTCCCACAGGCCCTGCCGACAAGGGCGCCGCCTCCTGGTGGTAAGTGATAGCTGGGCGCCTGTGGGTCACAACGCCACCCGGTGCCGGTTCTCGGAGCACCCGGATGGCTCTGTCCTTGAACTGTGCAAAGCCCAGATGGGGATCCTGTAAGGCCATCGCCCGCAACTGGGTTCGGTGGGCATTACAATATAGTCCCTCTATAAATTGTTCGGTCAACAGCCTGTCCTCGTTTCCCACTCCATCAGGGTCGGTCTGCTTAATGGCCCTCAGGGCCTCTTGTAGGTTTAGTGCATAGTCCCTTATACTCTCATGCGCTCGCTGCTTGCACCCGTAGAATCTAAGCTTAATCTCGGCTGAGGTGCGGGTATCAAAGGTATCCTTCAGCCGGGTTAGTATCCCTGCGACAGTCTTCCTCCCAGGTGGCCAGGATTTTACTTCCCTTTTGGCTGCCCCGGTTAGTTGGGCCACCAGGATGCTCACTTTTTGCTCTTCTGTGAGGGGGTACACCTGGAAGAGGCTATCCAGCTTTTCTCTAAAGTCATGCAGGGTATGTGACTCCCCTGAGTACTGGGGTAGCCAAGCTGCTCCCGGGATATAGGGCATGGTGAAGGGCATAACTGCAGCAGCGGTGGCGCTGGCGGGGGTTGAGGCAATGAAGCTCTCCTCCGCATCCGACATCTTCCTCCCCCCTAGTGGACCGTGGCCTACCTTGCGATGATCCTGTTCCGTAGGCCGCGGCTCCGCAGTAGATCGTCAGGGTTGAGGACCTTCCGTCGCGCTCCGGTGACGTCGGCGTCTGCTGGGCTCCTTCCAGGACCTTACGCAACATCCGGACGTGAGGCGGGGCTTCAGTTCTCGCGCGCTTTCGGAGTCCACGCCCCTCTTCTTCCCGCGCGGCGTCCTCAAGATGGCGTCCAACGGCGGGAAAACTCCACGGATGGTAAGTTTTAAAAGTCTCTTTTTCAGGCACGCAGTACCCGGTGGTTGCGGGCACGAAATCCTGCCGACTACGCCAAAAATTGACGCGCCCCTGGGCCTGCTGTGTCGCGCAGCGTCTCGCGCACGGGGGCTTACCCGGAACCGGATCAGATGAGGGTTGTAGTCTCCGAGTGGCGGGGACCCGGTCCGTGCCCAGGGAGTCAACTCAGTGTGTGGCAGTCTTGATAGATGTTATTTGAGTGTCGACTACGCCACCCGTTGATTTGCAGCTATGGAGCTGCCGCTGCAGGGCAGACCGCTGAGGCCGGTGTAGAATTGTGCAGCGTGATAGTATAACCCCCAACGGGAGGGGTATGGCCTCAGGGCAGCCGACGTGGAAGATGAGGGTAGCAGGAACCACTCAGAGACGGTGCGGTGTAATTCAGGGTCTTTACTGGTAACAACGATAGACCCTCCTGGAGTACTTGCTAGCGAACGGGGCCTGGTCAGTCCTTGAGCAGATGGGATCTCCCCTGGCCAGGCGGAGTTGTAGGCCTCCCAAACTGACTGTACTCTTCTGGCTACCTTGCTAGAAGCGGATATAAGTAGCCCACGTCCCTGAGTGTACCGTGTGGTGCTCACCCGTATGGCCGGTGACTCGGGGCCTTCTAATGGCTTCCGCTCCACGATGGCGGCGCTGGTCCCACGCGTGTGACCGTGCCTTCGGGTTTCTGGGCTTGAGGACCTGAAATCCCCTGCCGGTCGGCTTCTGCTGCTGGGTAAGAGTTAGTCCCCACAGCCTCGGACGCCGGGTCCGGTAAGAAAGCTTCTCAGTCAGGGCGAGCTCTGCAGATGCCAGCCCCTGACTTCTAGTAGTATTGCTCCCACTGAGCTTCTGCTGTTTCTTCCTGTGACTGTTTCTTGTCTCTACTCTCCTTGACTGACTGACCCTGCTTCAGCCCCGGGTTTATATAGGGGAAGTTCTTCCCCTCCCAAGACTGGGCAGGAGGTGTGGCATGCACAGGATCCCTGACCAAAGGACCTCCCACCTGCTCTCAGACATAACATTACATTACTGTGGGAAACCAGACCCCTGGGGTGCCACATATGTGAGGTTGCCTAGCTTCAGAGCCACCACCAGATTACGGTCATTGTCACACACGACCATGCCTGGCTGTAGATTCAGTGGTAACAGCCACATATCTGACTGCCCTGTTACAGCTGTCAACAACTTTTCAGAGGTGTGCAGTTTGTGCCCTAAGCATATCAGTTTCAGCAGTGTCTGTTCCCACTTGGCTGAGGCAGTGCTGCAGTGCTTCCAGCTTTCGACTGATGTGGTCATTTCGGAGATGGAGGCGGAGGAGGAGGTGCAGGGGCTGTAGAATGTGGCCGCAACCCTGATTGACCCAGGGCCCGCAATCCTCGGCGTCGGGAGGACGTGTTCTGTCCCAGGGTCCGACTGGGTCCCGCCTTCCACTACATTAACCCAGTGTGCCGTCAGCGAGATGTACCGTCCCTGGCCATAAGCACTTGTCCACGTGTCCATGGTTAGGTGGACCTTCCCAGTAACTGTGTTGTTGAGGGCACGGCTAATGTTCTGGGACACGTGCTGCCCCTGCTGATGCTGGCATGGCAGAGGGTGCAAATGGACTTTTTGGGGTTATCTGGACAGTCTTTAAAAAAAGAGCCAGACTCTGGAAGACCTAACAGTTGGACTGGCAATTTCCCTCATGTTGGTGTTCCGGGGAACAGTTGCCTGCTTTGTGTCTGTGGCCACTCCACTGCTTGTTCCTGCTTTTTATGGTGCTACACTTCCCTCCCCCTGTGTGCTGCTGTCCTCACTATGCATGTCACCTTGCCAGGTTGGGTCAGTGACTTCATCGTCCACCACCTGGTCTTCCACGTATGCAACCTGGTCCTCCTGACTTGGTGGCAATTGTGTCTCATCATCATCATCAACACCCACCTCTTGCGACAGTAATTGCACTTTCCCACCGTCTCTTTCATGTGACCGTGGCTACTCAAATATTTGGGTATCGCTACATGCGATCTCCTCCTGCCCCGCTTGAAGCGGGCTGGGCGACAGGTCCGAATCTATATATGGGAAAGTGAACAGCTCTTCGAAGTGTCCAAATGTGGATTCAGTTGTCTCTGGCACTTGGCATGGTGGGAGGAAGGAGGATCAGGATGAGGAATATATGGGCCAGACTCACAGGTACTGAGACTTGACCGTGTGGAAGACAGGGTGGTGGTGTTGGCAAACTGACTGGAAGCATTATCTGCTATCCAACCAACAACCTTTTCACACTACCCTGGCTTCAAGAGTGGTGTTCCGTGCCCTCCTAGTAATTGGGACAGAAGGTAGTTCAACATGATGTGGGTGTTTGTTGTGCTCCTTCAGGAGACACAGTTTCATTTTCCTCACGGCCTCGGCCTCTGCGTACACCATCACCATCATGTCCACTTCCCCATCCCTTGCCACGTGCCATTTTTACCATTTTAAATGGAGTGTAATATTTGACCCACTCCACAAAATGTCTGTATTATTACTGCAGTAATATGGGATCATTTTTGATGACGACGGTTTTAGGAAGTGGCCTTATAGATGTGGTATTGGTCAGCGACCAAGTGTGAATAGGTTCAACAAAACATAACTGGCTGACTTTAAATAGATGGTAATATTTGGCCCACTCCAAAAAATGTCATAATTATTACCGCAATAATATGGGTTCACGTGTGATGACCACGGTTTTAGGAAGTGGCCTTATAGATGTGGTATTAGTCAGCGACCAAGTGTGAATAGGTTCAACAAAACACACCTGGCTGACTTTAAATGGAGAGTAATAATTGGCATGCTCCATAAAATGTCTGTATTATTACTGCAGTAATATGGGATCAAGTCTGATGATGCAAAAGTTTATCTGCTTCCACAATACCACAATGCGAATAAAATAAAAAATATCAGTCTGTATTCTGCTAACAAGCAAATGGAGCAGTAAAATGGTATACTGTATTTCTTTTTAAGCAAATAATCAGGAATAAGAGCAAAAAAAAAAAATAGCCCTAATATGTAGGACTATGGATATCTGTAACAGCAGCAGCAGCAGACAGAACCTACAAAGGACCCTATTGTGCTGTATACTCTGTCCACAAACCCTGCCTGCCTAACTTCTGCTATCACCAGTAATATATGCAGCTGGATTAGTCCTCACAAGGACTGTTAGTTCAGATGGATATATATCTTTCTGTGGCATACATACCGTATGTTTCGGACTATTAGACGTACCGGACCATAAGACGCACTCCACATTTTGGGGTGGAATATAGGGAAAAAATATTTTTTATAAGATGGGTGTCCATCTTAGTCTGAATAAGTATCTTACCTGCGAGGGTCACAGGAGGCAGGGTCCTTCAGGAAGTCAGTGCTCCAGCAGCGGGGAGTTGCAGAGGTGGTGGTGCAGGATCGCAGGGCCCTCCCTCGGAAACCTGGTGGCTGCAGCAGAAGAGGTGAGATGGCTGAGGCCCGGTGTCTGGCTGAGAACCGGTGCCTGGGGCCGGTGTCTGGCTGGGGGACGGTGAGCGGCGTGGCAGAGCGGCGTGCGTGGCTTTCCAGTGTGCGCGGCCATCTTCCTGAAGCTGTGATCTACAGGAAAACGCCCACCCGAGCTACCAGTCTGCGCATGCGCCAGTTCGAGTGGCCATGTTCCTGTAGATCACAGCTTCAGAAGATGGCCGCGCACACTGGAAATCCATGCACGCCGCTCTGCCACCCCGCTCACCGGCCCCCAGCCAGACACCGTCCCGCAGCTTCTCACCTCTTCTGCCACCACTGCGGGTTCCTGAAGAAGGGAGGGAACAAAGGGCCCTGCGATCCCGCTCCACCACCACTGCAACTATCAAGTAAGCTCTACGTTCGGACCATAAGACGCACCCCCCATTTTCCTCCCAAATTTGGGGGAAAAAAAGTGCGTCTTATGGTCCGAAAAATATGGTATATCTAACTATTAAACCGTCAATACTGTCCATTACTCAGCAGCACCTCTCCCTACTCTGCCTGTCTGAAGGGTAGACTGTGACAAGCATAGGGTCACCAGGTCGTATATAGACCCGATGACGCTATGCGACCAGCCAATCACTGTAATGCCACATCCAACATACCTAGAATATTATATGTTATTTATCATGCTATCTGAAAAAATATGTACTTTTCATGGAATGTATTCAAAACTGATTCCTTGTGTTGTAGAGTAAAATATAGAGGTAATATAAACTATTATCATAATGTCCCAGAGTATAATGTTATACTGTATCACAGAAATTAACACATTTAAATCTTTTGTAGCAATGCTTGGGAAATTCTAATATATGTTCAGCTGTAGAGGTTTCCCACCTGGGATTTAATTGATTTGTTTGGCAATCAGGAAATTGGTGTGTGCACATGTTCCTCTAGCCAGGAGTTTCAGACTCGTCACTGAGTGACCTCTTGGAGAATCCCATCTCTAAACCCCAGAAGGAGAGGGTACTGTGGGAGGTTACGCTGTAAGATAGGCCGTAACATGGGCTTGGGAGACTCTCTGTAAATCAGCCTGCTAGGCCACTTCTAAAAGGGGGAGGTGTCATAGAGAAAGAAAGAAAATCCTTTCAGACATCTCCAGACCATGGAGAAAGAGCTTCCAATTTAACCTGTTACCTTCACATGACCCCCTATGTAGATGACACCTTCCTTTGAAAACAGATAATTAAGGAAAATCCTAATGGCTAGCGGGTGTGAGGCCAATCTAGCTTCAATGCAGAGCAGGGCAGATTTATGAATGGTAGATAAGAAAAAGGAGAAAACGTAAAATCTTTGTCTGCCTTATAGAAATTATGAAGTGAGGTTTTTTTTAAGTGTGTCGATCTAATAGATAGGAAAGTCATATTTTCAAAAACGAGATGAAATGGCGACTTTCCGGAAATGTGATAAAATAGCGAACGCAAAGCATGATTTCACGTTGCTGGACAATGACCGGCGTGCTGCCAACTCTATATCGGCCAGATAGATGACTATCTATTCCATGTCTCCTATCTATGAACAGATAAAATCAAGATTAAAAATATGACGACGGTCTCCCGTCGGTGGCCTTCAGGAGCGGAGATATCGTAAAAGTTGAGAATCTTATAATTTCTTAAGATTAAGACGCATCCTATAGTTCTCTGAAGTCCAGCCTTGTTATGAGTCACCAGAGGGGAGGTATGTGAGTGTCTTTTAATTAACACAACTTGTTCAATGCCAGGAAGATACATTGCTTTGTAGGCTTGACCCATGTTTTTCTTAAGAGTTCTTCCCTCCATAAATCTGTGCCATTTCCATGACCAGATTTAGTAAGTTTCTTTTATTATTACTTTTTATTTTATGTAATTGTATATGCTATATTGTTTTGTCCCATTTGTAAAATCCTTTGTATATGTTTTAAAAACACTGCCTATCTTTCTGGATTAAATATAAAATTTATTAGCTCTGTTTCTCTTGCTCTGTAAACCACACCCCAGAAGCTATATGCTACCTGTAACGGGTGTCAAATTGGCCTGTATAAACGATTGGTGGGGGCAGCTAGTAGTTACTTTCATTATTGCGGAGCTGTAAGTGATCATACCAGGGGTATGTTTGTACAGTAGTGTTCAAAATAATAGCAATGTGTTCAAAAACATGAGTTATTTCCATGCATTGGGAACATTGCATATTCTAATTCAAAACATGAAGCAAAATGTATATAATTTTTAACTACTTTACATAAAATAACAGAAAATGAACACTGGCTGTTCTAAAAAAAATAGCAGTGTCTGCATTTGTCTTTACAAACTCACAATATGCACTTGAGGATTTAGCATTCCTGTGAATCACTAACCTAATATTTAATTGTATACCAACAGTTTTTTAGAACTGCTTCATATCTATGTTGCATAGAGTGAACCAAATTCTGGCACCTGTCAACTGTTATTGCAGCCCAGGATGCTTTGACTACATCCCACAATTGTTTGGCATCTGTTTGCTTTGCCTCAGAAATGGCATTTTTGATGTCACCCCACAAGTGTTCTATCCGATTAAGGTCCGGGATTGGCTGGCCACTCCATAGCCTCAATTTTGTTGGACTGGAACTAAGATTTTGCTAGTTTACTGGTGTGTTTAGGATCGTTGTCTTGTTGAACCACCCATTTCAAGGGCATATCTTCTTCAACGTTAGGCAACATGACCTCTTCAAGTATTTTCATATATGCAAACTGGTCCATGATCCATGGTATGCGGTAAATACAGTTATATGAAAAAGTTTGGGCACCCCTACTAATTGTAAGCTTAATGTTTTCTTAAAATTGGTGTTTTTGCAACAGCTATTTCAGTTTGATATATGTAATAACTGTTGGACACAGTAATGTTTCTGCCTTGAAATTAGGTTTATTGTACTAACAGAAAATGTGCAATCTGCATTCAAACAAAATTTGACAGGTGCATAAGTATGGGCACCCTTATAATTTTCTTGTTTTAAATACTCCTACCTACTTTTTACTGACTTACTAAAGCACTTTTTTGGGTTTTGTAACCTCATTGAGCTTTGAACTTCATAGCCAGGTGTATGCAATCATGAGAAAAGCTACTTAAAGTGGCCACTTGCAAGTTGTTCTCCTGTTTGAATCTCCTCTGAAGAGTGGCATCATGGGCTCCTCAAAACAACTGTCAAATGATCTGAAAACAAAGATTATTCAACATAGTTGTTCAGGGGAAGGATACAAAAAGCTGTCTCAGAGATTTAACATGTCAGTTTCCACTGTGAGGAACATAGTAAGGAAATGGAAGAACACAGGGACAGTTCTTGTTAAGGCCAGAAGTGGCAGGCCAAGAAAAACATCAGAAAGGCAGAGAAAAAGAATGGTGAGATCAGTCAAGGACAATCCTCAGACCACCTCCAGAGAGCTGCAGCATCAACTTGCTGCAGATGGTGTCACTGTGCATTGGTCAACTATACAACGCACTTTACACAAGGAGAAGCTGTATGGGAGAGTGATGCGAAAGAAGCCGTTTCTGCAAGCACGCCACAAACAGAGTTGGCTGAGGTATGCAAAAGCACATTTGGAGAAGCCAATTTCTTTTTGGAAGAAGGTCCTGTGGACTGATGAAACCAAGATTGAGTTGTTTGGTCATACAAAAAGGCGTTATGCATGGCGGCAAAAAAACACAGCATTCCAAGAAAAGCACTTGCTACCCACAGTAAAATTTGGTGGAGGTTCCATCATGCTTTGGGGCTGTGTGGCCAATGCCGGAACCGGGAATCTTGTTAAAGTTGAGGGACGCATGGATTCCACTCAGTATCAGCAGATTCTTGACAATAATGTTCAAGAATCAGTGATAAAGTTGAAGTTACGCTGGGGATGGATCTTTCAGCAAGACAATGATCCAAAACACCGCTCCAAATCTACTCAGGCATTCATGCAGAGGAACAATTACAATGTTCTGGAATGGCCATCCCAGTCCCCAGACCTGAATATCATTGAACATCTGTGGGATCATTTGAAAAGGGCTGTCCATGCTCGGCGACCATCAAACTTAACTGAACTGGAATTGTTTTGTAAAGAGGAATGGTCAAAAATACCTTCATCCAGGATCCAGGAAATCATTAAAAGCTACAGGAAGCGACTAGAGGCTGTTATTTTTGCAAAAGGAGGATCTACTAAATATTAACGTCACTTTTCTGGTGAGGTGCCCATACTTATGCACCTGTCAAATTTTGTTTGAATGCAGATTGCACATTTTCTGTTAGTACAATAAACCTCATTTCAAGGCTGAAACATTACTGTGTCCAACAGTTATTACATATATCAAACTGAAATAGCTGTTGCAAAAACACCAATTTTAAGAAAACATTAAGCTTAAGATTAATAGGGGTGCCCAAACTTTTTCATATAACTGTAGGTCCACCGTAGTAAGAGAAACATGCCCACATCATGATGCTTGCACCACCATGCTTCACTGTCTTCAGAGTGTACTGGGGCTTGAATGCAGAGTTTGGGGGTCGTCTGACGAACTGTCTGCGGCCCTTGGTCCCAAAACGGACAATTTTACTTTCATCAGTCCACAAAATGTTTCTCCATTTCCCTTTAGGCAAGTACAGACCAAAATTTTGGACACACCTTCTCATTTAAAGATTTTTCTGTATTTTCGTGACTATGAAAATTGTACATTCACACTGAAGGCATCAAAACTATGAATTAACACATGTGGAATTATATAGCTAACAAAAAAGTGTGAAACAACTGAAAATATGTCTTATATTCTAGGTTCTTCAAAGTAGCCACCTTTTGCTTTGATGACTGCTTTGCACACTCTTTGCAATAAAATGCAATTTAATTATTTAAAAATCATACAATGCGATATTCTGGTTTTTATTTTTAGATTCTGTTTCTCACAGTTGAAGTGTACCTACGATAAAAATTACAGACCTCTCCATTCTTTGCACTTATTTTCCCCACTGTACATTGCACACAGCAGAGTATTTCTACCAGTACAATGTGTACAATATTGAAGTTGTCATATCTCATTGGACATTTTTTCACATAGGTATTGTTACGGATCCTCTGGAACATCTGTGCTGCGGTGCAAGGAGGGACCAGAGGAGTGTGACTAAGTATCTACTCGGCCTGACCAAGGTCGCACGGCGGCTCAGTCGACTCCGTAAACCAGGGAGGGACCGAGCAGAGGGACCAGGTGCCACTCTGGGACCGACCTTGTATGCAATGGGCAGAGACGCCAATGCTACAGGTATACACCACCAGAAAGACTATAGACTAGTTGGGAAGGGTAAAGAGAAAAAGGTGTGAATAAAAATTAACTTTTATTTCTTTATTAATAAATAATAATGTTAAAAATCATAGAATCCATATACATCCTTTGCAGATGTATATAGGATCATAGCTATAGAGATTGTTATCACAGCTGTGATCCCTTAGGTCTCAATTATTTGGTAGGATTTGGAAATAATATATGTTTAGATAGGATTCCTAACCATGTCCCTTTTAAATAACTGGTCAGGTTATTATACCTACATATTAATCATATATAGGGTCACCAAGAATTTAATCCTCATAGGATATATACGATCTCTCCCTATCTCAAATTAGATTATAGATAAGATCTTATACTGTAGGGTAAATGTCTATTTTCAAGTTAAAGTTTGCATAATGAAGCGAATCAGACGAAACAAGTCGTATTTAATATATATGCGGCTGGTATAGACCATATAAAGTAGATTTGTAGCAGTGTTTCTGTGCTGTTATAGTATCAGTGTTCACACTATAGATAGATCCGACACACAGAAGAATTCCAGTGTGTATACGGCTAAACTGGGAGACCGCTATCTGTATAAGCAGTGCTATGATGCATTGCAGCCAGCGCCGCTCAGATGACAGGCAAACTGCATCCAGTGTATGCGCGGCCAGCGTGAGCTATCGCGTATGTGTGTAACAGCTGAGTGGCTGCAGGCACGGTCTCCCTAAATCAAAAGCCGTACCGGTGTTGAACATCAGTCAACGTGCGCCGTACTGTTTGGCTAAGTGCCCACGATGCAGAAATTCTGCATATTTTTTACGCTTCTCCCTGGCAGGAAAAACGCATGCAGATTTTAAATGCAGTTTTCCCGCCAGGTAGAAGCGTTTGTGAAGCGTACTTTACTTGCATTTCTGCATGCGGGTTATCAAGCGCTTTTCCAAGCGGTTTTAGCATCACTTGGAAAAGTGCATGACAACTTGTTCACACTATATAAATCCATGCAAACGGCATGGATTTATAGTAGTGTGACCATGTTAGTTAAAAAAAAGAATAAGAATGGTGAAAAATAAAAAAAATAAAGTTTATACTCACCTTCCGTTGTCTTCCCGGTGTTTTGTCTGCTCCGTCCGGTGTCCTGCACTGCTTGCGGGGGTGTGAAGGACCTGCGGTGACGTCATTGAGCCATGTGATGGGTCACATGACTCAGTGACGTCATGGCTGGTCCTTCACATCAACGCGAACATTGCAAGACACCGGACGGAGCAGACAAAACACCGGGAAGACATCGGAAGGTGAGTATAAACTTTATTTTTTATTTTAAATTCTGTTTTTTACAGTTTCTATGGTACCAAGGTCTGGATGAGAGTCTTCTCTCCTCCAGACTTGGGTACCATCCGCACATTGAACCGTGTGATATCCGCATGTGCAAATGCAGTGATGCGGATGTCACGCGGTCCAATGCAAGTCAATGGCAGCGATTACGCTGCGTGTCCGCAAAATTAATGGACATGCTGCGGATTTTTGAGCGCAGCATAAACGCTGCGGAAAAATCCGCAACATGGGCATTGAAAGAGCAGCTTGTCATTGGGGACTATGGGGGGCGGATTACCAAGCGTTTCCCAAGCGTTTTTGCTGCAGAAATTCCGCAGCGTAAACGCTTGTAAAACGCTACGTGGGTACACAGCCTTATAGCAATGAGCATAGATTTGTGTTATATTCCTATCTCAGTATTGTTAGCTGGACCCCATCTAAAATCAACACCTAGCATTAGATCTGGACATGTGTCCCTGATGCGCGTTTCACCGCGATACCGGCTTTTTTTAATCGCAGGGTCGGCCACACTCTCAGGATATTTATACATCCTGTCATGACTGCCAATCCACACACAGATGATTCTCAAGTTTATATAGGGATTTGGAACTGCAACTGGATCACACAATATCATTGCAAGCACAAACAGATTGAGTTAGATGTTATACATATTAACTTGAATTTTCATAAAATTAATTCTTAATAAGATCTTTAAAGAAAACAATATGACAAACGTTCTTGAACCAATTGTGCATTATACTGTATATCAATATCATGGATTATCTATCAAATTAAACATATTTTGTAAAGAGTAGGACCTTAATTTCAATAATGATTCTGTGAATTTGATCTATATTAACCCCTTTACGTCATTTTCCGTTTTTGCGTTTTAGTTTTTTGCTTCCCTTCTTCCCAGAGCCATAACTTTTTTATTTTTCTGTCAATATGGCCATGTGAGGGCTTATTTTTTGCGGGACAAGTTGTAGTCTTGAACAACACCATTGGTTTTACCATAACGTGTACTGGAAAATGGGAAAAAATTCCAAGTGCAGTGATATTGCAAAAAAGTGCCATTCCACAGTTGTTGTTTTTTTTTCTTTTACCATGTTCACTAAATGCTAAATTTGACCTGCCATTATTATTCTCCAGGTCATTATGAGTTTGCAGATACCAAACATGTACTGTATAGGTTCTGTTTTATTTAAGTGGGGAAAAGAAAATCCAAAGTTTGTTAAAAAAAAGTCACCATTTTCCGAGACCCGTAGCATCTCCATTTTTTGGGATCTGGGGCTGGGTGAGGGCTTATTTTCTGTGCACCGAGCTGACGTTTTTATTGATGCCATTTTGGGGTAGATACAATATTTTGATCACCCGTAATTGCATTTAAAAAAAAAGTAATTCTGCCGTTTTAAATTATTTCTTGTTGCGCCGTTTACCGATCGGATGAATTCTTTTTTTATATTGATAGATCAGGCGATTCTGAACGCGGCGATACCAAATATGTGTATATTTGATTTTTTTATTGTTTTATTTTGAATGGGGCGAAAGGGGGGTGATGTAAACTTTTATATTTTTTATACTTTTAAAAACTTTTTTTTTAACTTTACACATGCTTCAACAGTCTAAATGGGAGACTAGAAGCTGTGATTGTCTGATCGCCTCTGCTACACACAGACGATGATCAGATCGCCTAGGTGTTGCAGAAATGCTCACTTGCTATGACCGCCGACCACTGGTCGACGCGCATAGCACCCTGGCAATAACAATCGCAGGGATCTCCTGCAGACCCCAGGTTGTCATGCCAACCCATCGGCGACATGTGTCACGGGCGCCGATGGGCCGGGTAAGTGACATGCTTCTGGTAAGAGCGAGTTAAATGCTGCTCAGAGATTGAAAGCGCCATTTAACTAGCTAATAGCCGCGGGTGGATCGCAATTCTACCCGTGGCTGTTAGGGGCACATGACAGCTGTACAGATCAGCTGTCATGTCCCCGGAAAGGTGCGGGCTCAGTGCTGGAGCCCGCAACAAAAGTAGAGACCTAATGTATCATAATAGTAAGGCACATGTTGGAAAGGGGTTAAATATACATTATTAGAAATGGTTGTAGTCACATTGCATATTATTTTCACCCAGAATATATATTCTATAAGATGATACCCCGAAATAACGTCATCCATCTATCATGGTGCGTACATCCTATTACGCTATGAATTAAGGACCTATAAATAAAATCAATATATCGCCTTGGTTGACTCTATATAGCCCATATTATCGAGTGGTATTCAAAGGGAATATGTTATAATACATCTCTTATAATTCACTAGATAACAAGGGACCCACAGCTGTATGAAAGCTGTATGTACTCTTATTATGTGATCCCAGAGAGAAGAGGAAAAAAGGGGGATTGTATATAGATTGATTGTTTGAGTTACAAAGGTCGTAACCACAAGCATGATTTCAAGATATACATATCCCATCCCCAAAAAGTACAGACCAAGTTGTTAAACTGTATTCTAGGCTATCTTACACCCATGGTAAGTAGCATATGTGTAGATAACATTCAATAATAGTGTAAGTGTAGCGCCCCGAGGGTTCGGTCGCTACAGAGGTATTGCATCTCAACCAGATGTGCGATATCTCACTTCCAGGTAAGGATGGATTGTGGATCAGGACCCCGACACCTGCATGCATTACACCACATTTCCGGGGGGCAGGGCGACCGATATGCTCCAAGTAGAGCACGACAGTCCCTGTCCCTGGCTGGAGTGGGGGGAGGGAACACCGAGGAAGGGGGGACCCTGTAGTGCATAGGAGGGAGAGGGCAGTTCCTGGGTGCATTGAGTAGGAGGTATAAAAGGTGGGAGCCATCTTAGGAACAGTGTTCAGTTGAGTTCAGACAGAGAAGAAGAGAGAGCAGGAGGTTGGGAGCAGAGGCTCTTCATGGGCTCTGCTCCGCAGGCAGGCCCGAGAGAGCGGCCGGAGCCTGGAGGAAGGAGAAGGAAGGAAGAGGAGCGGAGGAGGCTCCAGGAACAAGGAACGAAGGGACCCCAGGGGTGTGGACCGGCGAGTCGCCACCGCACGCCCGAATCTACCTGCGTAGGGGGGTCAGGCCAAAGGGGGAGACCGGTCCCCGAAACTAGTGGAGGAGGGGAACTACCCTCAGCTAGAAACCGGAGGCTGTGACATTTTATGTGGCGCAGCCCCTCGCTACACCCGCTAGGAAGGCACCACATAGGGTCAGGGAAACGGCACCAACGTTTACCGGAGAAGGCCCGAGGCATCTGGACAGAAACTAGGTCACTGGCGGGGTATGACAGGCCAGAGAAAGGACACACAAAGGGGGTCCTGTTAAACACTCCAAAGTTATCTGGGAGTAGGCCGAGCCACTCACCTGGTGAGCACAGTGCGACGTGGGACGTTATGACCAGCTGGAGTAACGTGGATAAAGAACTGTGAGTAAAGGCCCTGGACTGCATTACAGGACTCTCTGTCGTTACTGCTGCTCCCGCGCACCATCACCCCCAACATCCGCGCTCGCTGCCCTGAGGCTATACTCTTCCCGTGGGGAGTTATACTATCCTCTGCTGCACCCACAACACCAGCCTCAGCGGTCTGCCCTGTAGCGGCGGTTCACTCTGACCGCAATCCACGGGTGGCGTAGTCGGACATTTAATCACAAAACCCTATAAATAGACCGCCATTTTCGTTAACCACCCTGAGCCACGGAACCGGGTCCCCGACACGCAAGGACTACAACCCCCAGCATCCACAACGGGTCCGGTTCCGGGTATCCCCACACACACACGGCCCAGGGGGCGCGTCATATGCATGTTCATACCCATCTCCAAGGATACAAGTCATATTTGATCACTAGATCTCAAATGGTCATCTCATAGAAAGCAACCAAAATTAAATATGGATTAACAGTATTGAGCCAGAATATCCACTCACTCTCTTTCTTCAAGAGTACTGAGTCCAGATCTTCACCTCTAATATCCAATTTTAGTTGGCAGATTGCCCATCCCTTAAATTCCTTTCATCACAGTTCATGTTTGTTTTTAAAATGTCTCGCGATGGGGTAGGGATGAATGTTTTTTTCTGTTCCTGGCTGCTGTGTTCATCCTTGTCAAAATTGAATATGCTCCTAATATGCTCTCTTATACGAGTTTTCAGATCTCTCGTCTTGCCTACATATCTCAATCCACATGTACACTCTAGATAATTTACTGCTCTAGTAGAGTAGCAGTTCAAATGTTGGTAGACACGATATGTTTTTCCAAAAGCGTCTACAAAAGATTTTTTAGGAGTCAATATTTGACAAGCTTTGAACGTTTTGCATTGATAAAATCGAGGGTCTCTCATCATTAATGTTATATCAGTACGTCTAAAATGACTAGATGAGCGAGCAATAAAATGCTCGGGTTCTCGAAGCTCGGGCCGAGCTCGCCGTGATACTCGGGTGCTTGACCCGAGCAACGAGCCCAATGTTAGTCTATGGGAGACCCGAGCATTTTTGCGGCGGCACCCCCGGCAGTCTTTTAAAAGCCCAACAAATGCCCAAAACGATAGTGACAGTGCTCAAATGACATGGGGACAGCATGGGGATCGCCCCAGGAAGCATTTATGACCCCCAGGTCACTGCTGTCAACAATGTGGTCAGAGGTATTAAGCCACTTTTAATGGCTCACAATAAAACGTTCAAAAACGAAACTGAAACTGCTTTCCTGTGAAATATGTTAAGGGAGTTCCTTTCCAGGGTAAAGACTTGTGTATAAGGTAAAATAAATAACCCCCCCAAAAAATACTCCTCCACACCTTGGGCTATGTTCAGAAGCAGCATTTTTTTATGCGTTTTTGCACTTTTGAATTGCTTTCAACCGTGACAAATGCATTCACCGGGAAATGTAATTTTAACATTTTACAACCTTATCTGGACATGTGCTGTGTGACTCATGCATACAGTGCTGAAAAGACATGGGAACACTATGAGGAAGACCCCTGGAAGCATATCTGACACCCAGGTCACTGCCTAAAAGTGTGCCCATCAGAAGTCATCCTTGCCGCATCAGAAGATGCAGACTTGCAACTATCCCCGTGCAAGTCCTTGTCCCAGGGCAGTGTTCAATTGTACCTCCCCCATTCCTTGCAATGCAAGCGCAAATATGCAGCCAACCAAAGGCAGGCTGCAATACTATACTGCTAGCTTGCACTTGAAATGGGGCCTCTTAGTTTGGAGGAGGCCAAAGCTGGCCACTACCTCATGACTGCTTCGGCAGCGAGGTATCCATACTCAGTCCCCAGCCGCCCGGCGGCCGGGTGTCCACGCTCGGTCCCCAGCCGCCAGGGGGGCAGCCAGGTGTCCATAAAAGGTCCCCAGCTGCCCCTATTTCTCCTGTCAACTTCCCCCCACACACTTTTCTTAGCACGGCCTGCTTTAGGGCAGCATTGGACGAGCCCACCAGAGAACCAGACTCCTCCGGTGGGCCCTGGCTTCTCCATCAGGGGAGTTGAGAGTGCCAAGGTGAGGAGCATGATGATGATGATAGAAGTTAGCATTTGCTTTGCTTTCTTGGAATGCAAGCGTAAGTGTGCAGCCTGCCACCCACCCAGCCCCCAGGCTGCAATACCATACTGCTAGCTTGCACTTGAAATGGGGCCTTTCAGTTTGGAGGAGGACGAAGCTGGCCACAACCTCATGGCTGCTTAGGCAGCGAGGTATCCATACTCAGTCCCCAGCCGCCCCTATTTGTCCCGGTGTGCCTTATACATAAGATTAAGCACGCATACCAAAACATTACCTGTGCCCTCCCCAGGGAAGGACAGCCTATTCCGCTGTAGTGTGTGCATGCCAAACCCCTGTTCATGGTACATGCGAAGATGCCTCCCACCCTGCACCTGTCGTTGCAGACTTGCAACTATCCCCGTTCAAGTCCTTGTCCCAGGGCAGTGTTCAATTGTACCTCTCCCATTCCTTGCAATGCAAGTGCAAGTATGCAGCCTGCCACCCACCCACCCCCAGGCTGCAATACCATACTGCTTGCTTGCACTTGAAATTGGGCCTTTTAGGCATGTGGAGGCAGAATCTGGCCACCACGTCATGGCTGCGTTGGCGGCCTGGTATCCATACTCAGTCCCCAGCCGCCCGGCGGCCGGGTGTCCACACTCGGTCCCCAGCCGACCCGCGGCCGGGTGTCCACACACGGTCCCCAGCCGCCTGGGGGCAGCGGGGTGTCCATAGCATTGGACGAGCCCACCAGAGAACCAGACTCCTCCGGTGGGCCCTGGCTTCTCCATCAGGGAAGTTGAGAGTGCCAAGGTGAGGAGCATGATGATGATGATAGAAGTTAGCATCTGCTTTGTTTTCTTGGAATGCAAGCGCATGTATGTAGTAGCGGCTAGGCCTGAGGTGGTCAGCGTTTTGGCGCATATCCTACCTCCTCCGAGGATTGCTGGATGTTTTCCTGCTACTATCCCACTTCTATGACTCCCGTTAAAACAAAGCTTCAAGTGATAAATGATGGATGAGGTGGTGGCAAAGGAGAAAGAGCAGGAGGAACAGGGACCATTCACATCAATATCAGGCCAGTCAACCACATATGTCTTGTAGGATATGTTTCTGTAACAAAAGGAGCGGTTCGGCTACACAGTTATAGGGCATACAGTGAGTGCAATGCCTACCAAAAATTTCGAGGCACTCCAATGCCCCTTGGAAATGACATGGAGGTCAGAGGGCCTTAACTAAACCGTTTTTTCCATTTATAGCAACTGGATCTCCTGTACACTGTTGGCTTAAGCAGTGAATGGAAGGCTTTCCAAAAATTATGCGGAACTGCAATGCCCCTTGAAACAGACGTGAATTACAGCATACTAAAAATCTTCTACCCATTATTGGGGAGTGGGTCTCCCTTAGTTTTCGCCTTTGCATTGAAAAGCAAAAGCTGACTAAAATTAGGAGGAAATGCAATGCCCGTTGGAAGAGTCGTGGAGGTTAGAGGTAATTAAAAACAACATTTCAATGCCCCTTGGAAGAGCTGTGGAGTTCAGAGTGGCTTAAGAAGATGCTTTTAATGCCCCTTTGAAGAGATGTGGAGGTCACAGTAGCTTAACAAGATGGTTTTAATGCCCCTCAGAAGAGACGTGGTGGTCCCAGTAGCTTAACAAGACGGTTTTAATGCCACTTGGAAAAGTGGTGGAGGTCACAGTAGCTTAACAAGATGCTTTTAATGCCCCTCAGAAGAGACGTGGAGGTCCCAGTAGCTTAACAAGACGGTTTTAATGCCACTTGGAAAAGTGGTGGAGGTCGCAGTAGCTTAACAAGACGCTTTTAATGCCCCTCAGAAGAGACGCGGAGGTCCCAGTAGCTTAACAAGACGGTTTTAATGCCCCTCTGAAAAGTGGTGGAGGTCACAGTAGCTTAACAAGACGCTTTTAATGCCCCTCAGAAGAGACGTGGAGGTCCCAGTAGCTTAACAAGACGGTTTTAATGCCCCTTGGAAAAGTGGTGGAGGTCACAGTAGCTTAAAAAAATGCTTTTAATGTCCCTCAGAAGAGACGTGGAGGTCCCAGTAGCTTAACAAGATGGTTTTAATGCCCCTTGGAAAAGTGGTGGAGGTCGCAGTAGCTTAACCAGATGGTTTTAATGCCCCTTACAAGAGCCATACAGTACAGCATCTTAAAAACATTATTCCCATTATTGGGGAGTGGGTGTCCCATAGTCTTTGCTAATGCCTTTCAAGCAAAAGCTGCCAAAAATTAGTACGAAGGAACTTTCAATGCCCCTTACAAGAGCCATGTAGTACAGCATATTACAAACATTATTCCCATTATTGGGGAGTGGGTCTCCCATAGTCTTTGCTTATGCGTTCCAAGCAAAAGCTGCCAAAAATTAGGATGGAGGAACTTGCAATGCCCCTTACAAGAGCCATGTAGTACAGCATATTACAAACATTATTCCCATTATTGGGGAGTGGATCTCCCATAGTCTTTGCTGATGCCTTCCAAGCAAAAGCTGCCAAAAATTAGGAGGAAATGCAATGCCCATTCGAAGAGTCGTGGAGGTTAGAGTTAATTAAAAACAACATTTCAATGCCTCTTGGAAGAGCTGTGGAGTTCAGAGTGGTTTAACAAGACGCTTTTAATGCCCCTCAGAAGAGACGTGGAGGTCCCAGTAGCTTAAAAAGACGGTTTTAAAGCCCCTTGGAAAAGTGGTGGAGGTCGCAGTAGCTTAACTAGATGGTTCTAATGCCCCTTACAAGAGCCATACAGTACAGCATCTTAAAAACATTATTCCCATTATTGGGGAGTGGGTCTCCCATAGTCTTTGCTAATGCCTTCCAAGCAAAAGCTGCCAAAAATTAGTACGGAGGAACTTTCAATGCCCCTTACAAGAGCCATGTAGTACAGCATATTACAAACATTATTCCCATTATTGGGGAGTGGGTCTCCCATAGTCTTTGCTGATGCCTTCCAAGCAAAAGCTGCCAAAAATTAGGAGGAAATGCAATGCCCATTCGAAGAGTCGTGGAGGTTAGAGTTAATTAAAAACAACATTTCCATGCCTCTTGGAAGAGCTGTGGAGTTCAGAATGGTTTAACAAGACACTTTTAATGCCCCTCAGAAGAGACGTGGAGGTCCCAGTAGCTTAAAAAGACGGTTTTAATGCCCCTTGGAAAAGTGGTGGAGGTCGCAGTAGCTTAACTAGATGGTTTTAATGCCCCTTACAAGAGCCATACAGTACAGCATCTTAAAAACATTATTCCCATTATTGGGGAGTGGGTCTCCCATAGTCTTTGCTAATGTCTTCCAAGCAAAAGCTGCCAAAAATTAGTACGGAGGAACTTTCAATGCCCCTTACAAGAGCCATGTAGTACAGCATATTACAAACATTATTCCCATTATTGGGGAGTGGGTCTCCCATAGTCTTTGCTTATGCCTTCCAAGCAAAAGCTGCCAAAAATTAGGATGGAGGAACTTGCAATGCCCCTTACAAGAGCCATGTAGTACAGCATATTACAAACATTATTCCCATTATTGGGGAGTGGGTCTCCCATAGTCTTTGCTGATGCCTTCCAAGCAAAAGCTGCCAAAAATTAGGAGGAAATGCAATGCTCGTTCGAAGAGTCGTGGAGGTTAGAGTTAATTAAAAACAACATTTCAATGCCTCTTGGAAGAGCTGTGGAGTTCAGAGTGGTTTAACAAGACGCTTTTAATGACCCTCAGAAGAGACGTGGAGGTCCCAGTAGCTTAAAAAGACGGTTTTAATGCCCCTTGGAAAAGTGGTGGAGGTCACAGTAGCTTAACAAGACGCTTTTAATGCCCCTCAGAAGAGACGTGGAGGTCCCAGTAGCTTAACAAGACGGTTTTAATGCCCCTTGGAAAAGGGGTGGAGGTCACAGTAGCTTAACAAGACGCTTTTAATGCCCCTTACAAGAGCCATACAGTACAGCATCTTAAAAACATTATTCCCATTATTGGGGAGTGGGTCTCCCATAGTCTTTGCTTATGCCTTCCAAGCAAAAGCTGCCAAAAATTGGGACGGAGGAACTTGCAATGCCCCTTACAAGAGCCATGCAGTACAGCATATTACAAACACTATTACCATTATTGGGGAGTGGGTCTCCTATAGTCTTTGCTTATGCCATCCAAGCAAAAGCTGCCAAAAATTAGGAGGAAATGCAATGCCCGTTCGAAGAGTCGTGAAGGTTAGAGTTAATTAAAAACAACATTTCAATGCCCCTTGGAAGAGCTGTGGAGTTCAGAGTGGTTTAACAAGACGCTTTTAATACCCCTCAGAAGAGACGTGGAGGTCCCAGTAGCTTAGCAAGACGGTTTTAATGCCCCTTGGAAGAATGGTGGAGGTCGCAGTAGCTTAACAAGACGGTTTTAATGCCCCTGGGGAAAGTGGTGGAGGTCACAATAGCTTAACAAGACGGTTTTAATGCACCCCTTGGAAGAGACGTGGACTTTGCAGTAGCTTAACAAGACGGTTTTAATGCCCCTTGGAAGAGACATGGAGGTTGCAGTAGCTTAACATGACGGTTTTAATGCCCCTTCGAAGAGACGTGGAGGTCGCAGCAGCTTAACAAGATGGTTTTAATGCCCCTGGGGAAAGTGGTGGAGGTCGCAGTAGCTTAACAAGACGGTTTTATTGCTCCTTGGAAGAGACGTGGAGGTTGCAGTATGTAACATACCTGGTGGCGTTCTAGCATAGTGCTCCATCCCCCACTATGCAAGATCGCAAACTTGATCACCAGTCCAGTCTGCTAGCCTGGCTTCCCTCCATGCCGTCTGCTTGCCTCTGTTCTGGCTGCTTAAGGGCAGCGCCCGATCACTTCCTGCTTCTTATAGCTGCTGTGGGCGCACCCCTAATGCGTTCTCAGCCTATTTATGTCTGTCACTGGGTATTTAAACCAGCTTCACCTGGAAGCTAGTGCCTGAGCATCTCGTTCCTTCAGAGGGCTTCTTGCCCCTGATGTGCCAGGTCCTGTCTGAACTATCTCCTAGCCTGTTGTCTGTCCGCCTTCCTGAGGCTGTATTTCCAGGCCAGTCTAAACATGCTCCTTGCCTGTTCGTTCCCCCTTCTAGGGGCTGCTTACCTAGACCTGTTATCTGTGTTTTCTTGCCTGTCTGTCCGCTTTCCTGGAGGCTGTATTTCCAGGCCAGTCTGAACACGCTCCTAGCCTGTTCGTCCCGCCATTCTGGGGGCCGCATACCCAGACTCGCTCCTGTTTCTCGCTGCAGTGTCGGTTCCTGTCCGAACACTCTGTTCCTGTCTGAACACTCTCCTAGCCTTTTACCTGTTTTGTCTCTATGTCGATCCCTTCCCTTTTCCTGCATTGTCTGAACCTGCACCTAACTCCTACTCGCTGTCACTGTACTCCCGTTTGTGAGTTTAGAGTCCACTCGCTACTTCATTGCAAGTAATTTGTGTGTATCTGGTTCTGCCTTTCCCTTCCAGTCTGTTCCGTGTGAACAGAGCCCTGTCCTCTTTGCTCTGCCTCTGCTCACGGCACCGGCGATTCTTGCCTGCTCTGCCTTGCTCACCGCTCTGGCGGTTCTTGCCTGCTCTGCCTTTCTCACCGCTCCGGCGGTTCTTGCCTGCTCTGCCTTGCTCACCGCTCCGGCGGTTCTTGCCTGCTCTGCCTTGCTCACCGCTCCGGCGGTTCTCGCCTCCTCTGCCTTGCTCACCGCTCCGGCGGTTCTTGCCTGCTCTGCCTTGCTCACCACTCCAGCGGTCTCGCCCCGCTCTGCTCTTGCTCACCGCTCCGGCGGCCTCGCTCTGCTCTGTTTGTCTACCACATCCGCGGTTCTGTTCCTGAGTCCCAATCTGTATTGGACCTTATCCCGTCTGTGCTCCAACCTGCTTGTGCCTTCCTGTCTGCACTCTAGCCTTGCTTGCCTGTACCCCTTGCTTGCATACCCGCCTGCCTGCATACCCTCCTGCCTGCATACCAGTCGTGCCTTCCTGTGCCCCCAGTCGGTGTGCCAGCCGAGCCTGCCTGTTCCTGTATTCCCCGGTGTGGGTCAACAGCCGTGTCCAGGGTCTGACCTGGATTAGCACCTGGTCCCTCTGCTCAGTTCCTCCCTGGTGCACTTGCGTCGTATGCCGTCGTGCGACCTTGTATCGGGCAGATACTTAGTTACGCCCCTCCAGGCACTCTCTGGTTCATGGTCCAGTGGGATCACTAAACACGTACACGCCAGTCAGTCCGGGCGTGTGCATAACAGTATGCTCAGGCCATGGTTCCCGTTGAGCCCCACGGCCTTTCGCCCTCAGATACCTTTTTGAATCCGGGTCCGGCAAATACGGGCATCATGAAAAAATTGTTTTTTCCTCTAGCCGAGGTCCAGGCGAGTTACGCATCCGTCCAGATGGAGCTTTCTGCACCCGTTCCCGCGGATCCGCCACGGTAATATGGGGATCCAAAACAAAGCCGTGCGTTTGTATGGCAATGCATGCTGCAGTTCCAGTTCTATGCTCCCGCTTTTCCTACCGATCGGATTAAAGTGGGATTTATGATGTCCTAACTAGCGGGTGGTGCCTTGAAATGGATCACCCCCCTATGGGAAGCACAGGATCCCATCGTCCTTGACCTGCAGGCCTTACTGGTGGCCTTTCTAATGGTCTTCGATGACCCTAATCCTGGGGCCTCTGCTGAAGCTTCCCTTCCAAGTGTCCCAGAGCAGCCCTGATGGGTGATGTGTGTGGGTAGCTCACCAGTTCTCCTGCCTGAAGAGACTGCTGCCAACTAGAGATGAGCGGTGTTCGACTAGAACTGTTCGCCAATCTCAAATTCGAGCTGTTTTGGGCGGTGTTCGAGTTGTTCGACGAACCCGAACGATTTGCAAAAAATTCGGCTGTTCGAGGTTATGTTCGATAACTGTTCGTGCACCAAAAGCTTGTCCTGCATGTCTGGCGCTATTTAGAGCACCAATCATGCAGGGATTGTCTGCCACTCACTGTAATGCCACAGCCATGGTGGTTGTGGCATTACAGTGATTGCCCAAATCGATGGGAACAGTGCCAACAGTGAAACATGAAAAGCCGGCAATTCAGCAGCGGCATACACCGGTACCCGACAATTTAGAACCGAAAGAATAGAGCTTCACACATAGATTAGATAGATAGAAACATGTCAGTCACATATATATGAAGTACAGTGACAGTGTTGCTTACTGTAGTTGTCATTTAGTGTAAAGGATTTATCAAAAAAATAATAGTGTTTTCATGCACCATCTCTTTAAAAAAACCGGCCGGCAATTCAGCATCTGTACCCGACAATTTATAACAGAAAGAATAGAGAATCATACATAGATTAGATAGATAGAAACATGTCAGTCACATATATATGAAATACAGTGACAGTGTTGCTTACTGTACTTGTCATTTAGTGTAAAGGATTTATTAAAAAAAATAATAGTGTTTTCATGCACTGTCTCTTTAAAAAAGCCGGCCGACAATTCAGCAGCGGTACCCGACAATTTGGAATAGAAAGAATAGAGAATCACACATAGATTAGATAGATAGAAACATGTCAGTCACATACAGTCATATGAAAAAGTTTGGGCACCCCTATTAATCTTAAGCTTAATGTTTTAAAAAATTGGTGTTTTTGCAGCAGCTATTTCAGTTTGATATATGTAATAACTGTTGGACACAGTAATGTTTCTGCCTTGAAATGAGGTTTATTGTACTAACAGAAAATGTGCAATATGCATTCAAACAAAATTTGACAGGTGCATAAGTATGGGCGCCTCACCAGAAAAGTGACATTAATATTTAGTAGATCCTCCTTTTGCAAAAATAACAGCCTCTAGTCGCTTCCTGTAGCTTTTAATGAGTTCCTGGATCCTGGATGAAGGTATTTTTGACCATTCCTCTTTACGAAACAATTCCAGTTCAGTTAAGTTTGATGGTCGCCGAGCATGGACAGCCCTCTTCAAATGATCCCACAGATGTTCAATGATATTCAGGTCTGGGGACTGGGATGGCCATTCCAGAACATTGTAATTGTTCCTCTGCATGAATGCCTGAGTAGATTTGGAGCGGTGTTTTGGATCATTGTCTTGCTGAAAGATCCATCCCCTGCGTAAATTCAACTTTATCACTGATTATTGAACATTATTGCCAAGAATCTGCTGATACTGAGTGGAATCCATTCGTCCCTCAACTTTAACAAGATTCCCAGTGCCGGCATTGGCCACACAGCCCCAAAGCATGATGGAACCTCCACCAAATTTTACTGTGGGTAGCAAGTGTTTTTCTTGGAATGCTGTGTTTTTTTGCCGCCATGCATAACGCCTTTTTGTATGACCAAACAACTCAATCTTGGTTTCATCAGTCCACAGGACCTTCTTCCAAAATGAAATTGGCTTCTCCAAATGTGCTTTTGCATACCTCAGCCAACTCTGTTTGTGGCGTGCTTGCAGAAACGGCTTCTTTCGCATCACTCTCCCATACAGCTTCTCCTTGTGCAAAGTGCGTTGTATAGTTGACCGATGCACAGTGACACCATCTGCAGCAAGTTGATGCTGCAGCTCTCCGGAGGTGGTCTGAGGATTGTCCTTGACTGATCTCACCATTCTTCTTCTCTGCCTTTCTGATGTTTTTCTTGGCCTGCCACTTCTGGCCTTAACAAGAACTGTCCCTGTGTTCTTCCATTTCCTTACTATGTTCCTCACAGTGGAAACTGACAGGTTAAATCGCTGAGACAGCTTTTTGTATCCTTCCCCTGAACAACTATGTTTAATAATCTTTGTTTACAGATCATTTGACAGTTGTTTTGAGGAGCCCATGATGCCACTCTTCAGAGGAGATTCAAACAGGAGAACAACTTGCAAGAGGCCACTTTAAGTAGCTTTTCTCATGATTGCATACACCTGGCTATGAAGTTCAAAGCTCAATGAGGTTACAAAACCAAAAAAAGCGCTTTAGTAAGTCAGTAAAAAGTAGGTAGGAGTATTTAAAACAAGAAAATGATAAGGGTGCCCATACTTATGCACCTGTCAAATTTTGTTTGAATGCAGATTGCACATTTTCCGTTAGTACAATAAACCTCATTTCAAGGCAGAAACATTACTGTGTCCAACAGTTATTACATATATCAAACTGAAATAGCTGTTGCAAAAACACCAATTTTTATAAAACATTAAGCTTAAGATTAATAGGGGTGCCCAAACTTTTTCATATGACTGTATATATGAAGTACAGTGACAGTGTTGGTTACTGTACTTGTCATTTAGTGTAAAGGATTTATTAAAAAAAATATTAGTGTTTTCATGCACTGTCTCTTTAAAAAAGCCGGCCGGCATTTCAGCATCTGTACCCGACAATTTAGAATAGAAGGAATAGAGCATCACACATAGATTAGATAGATAGAAACATGTCAGTCACATATATATGAAGTACAGTGACAGTGTTGGTTACTGTACTTGTCATTTAGTGTTAAAATAAAGGATTTATTTAAAAAAAAAATTGGCGTGGGGTTCCCCGTAATTTTAGTCTCTAGCGGAGGTTAAGCAGATGGCTGGGGCAGATGTTTGAAGCCTGGGAAGGGGGTAATACCCATGGAGCTTCCCAGGCTACTAATATCAGCCCCCAGCGGAATACCTAGCCTTTACTAGCTATTAAAATGGGGGACCCCCCCCAAAAAATGACGTGGGGTCCCCCCTATTTTAATAGCTAGCAAAGGCTAGGCAGACAGCTGGGGGCTGATATTAATAGCCCAGGAAGGGTGCCATGAATATTGGCCCCCTCCCAGGCTAGAAACACCAGCCGCCAGCCGCCCCAGAAATGGCGCATCCATAGGATGCGCCAATTCTGGCACTTAGCCTCGCTCTTCCCACTGCCCTGTAGCGGTGGCAGTGGGGTAATAGGGCTGGGGTTGATGTCAGCTTATAATGCCAGCTGACATCAAGCCCAGGTTAGTAATGGAGAGGCGTCTATAAGACACCCCCATTACTAACCCCATAGTCAAAGTTAAAAGAAAACACAAACACCCAGAATAAAGTCCTTTAATTGAAATAAAGACACAATCCTTTATTGTTCTAAATTAAACCATACTTACCACCACGCCCATTCCAGCTGAAGCCAACGATCTCCTGCAATAAAAGTAAAATAATAAAGCAACCTCATCCTTACCTTTCCATGGTTCCCAGGACAGCTTCAGCTCTGCTACATTGAGATGACAGGCTGGACCGCAGCAGAACGCTGCCATCCAGCCTGTCATCCCGCAGACACTGAGAAGCGCAGGCATGCTTGCGCTCCTCAGTGTCTCGCTGTGACGGCATAAAGATGAGCCGACAATGAACTCGGCTCACCTCATGCACGTCACTGACAGCGTGGGAGAATTCTCCTGCACTCAGCGCTTCAGCGTGAGAATTTTCCCACGCTGTCAGTGACGTGCATGAGGTGAGCCGAGTTCATTGGACATGAATGAGCTCACCTCATGCACGTCACTGACAGCGTGGGAAAATTCTCACGCTGAAGCGCTGAGTGCAGGAGAATTTTCCCACGCTGTCAGTGACGTGCATGAGGTGAGCTCATTCATGTCCATTGAACTCAGCTGACCTCATGTACGTCACTGACAGCGTGGGAGAATTCTCACGCTGAAGCGCTGAGTGCAGGAGAATTCTTCCACGCTGTCAGTGACGTACATGAGGTGAGCTGAGTTCATTGGACATGACCTCGGCTCATCTTTATGCCGTCACAGCGAGACACTGAGGAGCGCAAGCATGCCTGTGCTTCTCAGTGTCTGCGGGATGATAGGCTGGATGGCAGCGTTCTGCTGCTGTCCAGCCTGTCATCTCGATGTAGCAGAGCTGAAGCTGTCTGGGAACCATGGAAAGGTAAGGATGAGGTTGGTTTATTATTTTTCTTTTATTGCAGGAGATCGTTGGCTTCAGCTGGAATGGGCGTGACGGTAAGTATGGTTTAATTTAGAACAATAAAGAATTGTGTGTTTATTTCAATTAAAGGACTTTTTTCTGGGTGTTGTGTTTTTTTTAAATACTTTACTAGAAATTCATAGTGGTCATGTCTAATATTGGCGTGACCCCATGAATTTCAGGCTTAGGGCCAGCTGATAATGCCAAGCTGGCCCTAACCCCTTTATTACCCAGTGAGCCACCGCACCAGGGCCCTGGATGAGTTGGGTACAGCGCCAGAAGATGGCGCTTCTATGAACGCGCCATTTTCCGGGGTGGCTGCGGACTGCAATTTGCAGCTGGGGTGACCCAGAAAGCTTGGGTCTCCCTGCGCTGCAGATTCCAGCCCCCAGCTGCCTAGTTGTACCTGGCTGGACACAAAAATAGGGCGAAGCCCCACGTATTTTTTTTTTTAATTATTTCATGAAATTCATGAAATAATTAAGAAAAAAAGGGCTTCCCTATATTGTTGTGTCCGGCCAGGTACAAATAGGCAGCTGGTGGTTGGGGGCAGCCCGTTCCTGCCTGCTGTACCTGGCTGGACACAAATATAGTGCGAAGCCCCACGTCAATTTTTTTTTAAATTATTTCATGAAACTAGATGGTGGCCCGATTCTAACGCATCGGGTATTCTAGAATATGTATGCGGCAGACCCGGCGCAATCAGCAGAGCTGTGTTTAAATTTTCGCCAAAATCGCTGACTGGTCGTGGCCAGCAACCGCGACCAATCAGCAAAGCGGTGTTGAAATTTGGCGACTATATCACTGATTGGTCACGGCCGGCGGTCGTGACTAATCAGCAGAGCGGGGTTTAAATTTTGCGCCAATAATGCTGATAGGTTGTGGTCGCGACCAATCAGCAAAGCGGTATTTAAATTTGGCGCCAATAATGGTGATTGGTCACGACCTCGACCATTCAGCAGAGCGGTGTTTAAATTTGGCGGCAACAATGTTGATTAGTCGCGGCCGGCGGTCGCGACTAATCAGCAGAGCGGGGTTTAAATTTTGCGCCAAAAATGCTGATAGGTTGTGGTCGCGACCAATCAGCAAAGCGGTGTTTAAATTTGGCGCCAATAATGGTGATTGGTCACGACCTCGACCATTCAGCAGAGCGGTGTTTAAATTTGGCGGCAACAATGTTGATTAGTCGCGGCCGGCGGTCGCGACTAATCAGCAGAGCGGGGTTTAAATTTTGCGCCAATAATGCTGATAGGTTGTGGTCGCGACCAATCAGCAAAGCGGTGTTTAAATTTGGCGCCAATAATGGTGATTGGTCACGACCTCGACCATTCAGCAGAGCGGTGTTTAAATTTGGCGGCAACAATGTTGATTAGTCGCGGCCGGCGGTCACGACCAATCAGCAGAGCGGGGTTTAAATTTGGCGCCAATAATGCTGATTGGTCGCAATCGCCGGCCGCGACCAATCAGCAGAGCGGTGTTTAAATTTGGCGTCAAAATCGCTGATTGGTCGCGGAAGGCAACTGTGACCAATCAGCAGAGCGGGGTTTAAATTTGGCGCCAATACTGCTGATTGGTTGCGGCCGGCAACCGTGACCAATCAGCCGAGCAGGGTTTAAATTTGGCGCCAATACTACTGATTGGTCGCGGACGGCGACCGCGATCAATCAGCAGAGCGGTGTTTAAATTTGGCGCCAATAATGCTGATTAGTCGCGGCCGGCATCCGCGACCAATTAGCAGAGCGGGGTTTAAATTTGGCGCCAATCTCGCTGATTGGTCGCGGCTGGAGTCCGCGACCAATCAGCAGAGCGTTGTTTAAATTTGGCGCCAATCTCACTGATTGGACGCGTCTGGCGTCCGCGACCAATCAGCAGAGCGTTGTTTAAATTTGGCGCCAAGCTCGCTGATTGGTCGCGGCCGCTATTTAAATGTGGCGCCGAAATCGGTGATTGGTCGCGGGCAGCGTCCGCGACCAATCAGCAGAGCGGTGTTTAACTTTAGCGCCAAGATCACTGATTGGTCGCGTGCGGAGAGCGCGACCAATCAGCTAATCGTATTGGTGAGGACCGGGGAGCGCCGCTGCCTGGTCGGATACTTCCGTTGCGAGAAGCCGGGAGATGAGCGACTCCTCGCAGCAGATGTATCCCGACCCGCAGCTCCGCTCCCCGGTCCTCCCTTGACACCCTAGCCGCTGATGTCCCCACAGTATCCGCATGGTGTTACAAAGATCCGGACATTTGTGTTAAAAATCGCTGATTGGTCGCTGGCGCTGCCCGCGACCAATCACCGATTTGGGCGCCAAATTTAAATATCGGCCGCAACCAATCACCAATCTTGGCTCCACATTTAAACACCGCTGTGCTGATTGGTCGCCGACACTGGGCGCGACCAATCACCGATTTTGGCGCCACATTTAAATAGCGTCCGCGACCAATCAGTACAGCGGTGTTTAAATGTGGAGCCAAGATGGGTGATTGGTCGCGGAGGATATTTAAATTTGGCGCCCAAATCGGTGATTGGTCGCGGCTGATATTTAAATTTGGCGCCCAAATCGGTGATTGGTCGCGGGAAGCACCAGCGACCAATCAGCGATTTTTAACACAAATGTCCGGACCTTTGTAACACCATGCAGATACTGTGGGGACATCAGCGGCTAGGGTGTGAAAGGAGGACCGGGGAGTGGCGCTGCGGGTCGGGATACTTCTGCTGCGAGCGCCCGCTCATGTCCCGGGTTCTCGCAGCGGAAGTATCCGCACAGGCAGCCGCTGACATCCATGCGGCTAGGGTGTGAAGGGAGGACCGGGGAGCGGCGCTGACATCCAATTGGTCGCGGCCGCTATTTAAATGTGCGGCACAAATCGGTGATTGGTCGCCGTCTTGACCGCGACCAATCACTGATCTTGCCGCCAAAGTTAAACACTACTGTGCTGATTGGTGGCGGACGCTGCCCGCGACCAATCACAGATTTGTGCGCCAAATTTAAATATCGGCCGCGACCAATCACCGATCTTGGATCCACATTTAAACAACGCTGTGCTGATTGGTCGCGGCCGATATTTAAATGTGGCGCCCAAATCGGTGATTGGTCGCGGTCTTGGCGCGCGACCAATCACTGATCTTGCCGCCAAAGTTAAACACTACCGTGCTGATTGGTCGCGGACGCTGCCCGCGACCAATCACCGATTTGTGCGCCAAATTTAAATATGAGCCTCATGCACGTCACTGACAGCGTGGGAAAATTCTCCTGCACTCAGCGCTTCAGCGTGAGAATTCTCCCACGCTGTCAGTGACGTACATGAGGTGAGCTGAGTTCATTGGACATGAGCTCACCTCATGCACGTCACTGACAGCGTGGGAAAATTCACACGCTGAAGCGCTGAGTGCAGGAGAATTTTCCCACGCTGTCAGTGACGTACATGAGGTGAGCTGAGTTCATTGTCGGCTCATCTTTATGCCGTCACAGAGAGACACTGAGGAGCGCAAGCATGCCTGCGCTTCTCAGTGTCTGCGGGATGACAGGCTGGATGGCAGCGTTCTGCTGCGGTCCAGCCTGTCATCTCGATGTAGCAGAGCTGGAGCTGTCCTGGGAACCATTGAAAGGTAAGGATGATGTTGCTTTATTATTTTTCTTTTATTGCAGGAGATCGTTGGCTTCAGCTGGAATGGGCGTGATGGTAAGTATAGTTTAATTTAGAACAATAAAGAATTGTGTGTTTATTTCAATTAAAGGACTTTATTCTGGGTGTTTGTGTTTTTTTTTGTAACTTTGACTATGGGGTTAGTAATGGGGGTGTCTTATAGACGCCTCTCCATTACTAACCTGGGCTTGATGTCAGCTGGCATTATAAGCTGACATCAACCCCAGCCCTATTACCCCACTGCCACCGCTACAGGGCAGTGGGAAGAGCGAGGCTAAGTGCCAGAATTGGCGCATCCTATGGATGCGCCATTTCTGGGGCGGCTGACGGCTGGTGTTTCTAGCCTGGGAGGGGGCCAATATTCATGGCACCCTTCCTGGGCTATTAATATCAGCCCCCAGCTGTCTGCCTAGCCTTTGCTAGCTATTAAAATAGGGGGGACCCCACGTCATTTTTTTGGGGGGGTCCCCCATTTTAATAGCTAGTAAAGGCTAGGTATTCAGCTGGGGGCTGATATTAGTAGCCTGGGAAGCTCCGTGGATATTACACCCTTCCCAGGCTTCAAACATCTGCCCCAGCTGTCTGCTTAACCTCTGCTAGAGCCTAAAATTAAGGGGAACCCCACGCCAATTTTTTTTTTAATAAATCCTTTATTTTAACACTAAATGACAAGTATAGTAATCAACACTGTCACTGTACTTCATATATATGTGACTGACATGTTTCTATCTATCTAATCTATGTGTGATGCTCTATCTTTCTGTTCTAAATTGTCGGGTACAGATGCTGAATTGCTGGCCGGCTTTTTTAAAGAGACAGTGCATGAAAACACTATTATTTTTTTAAATAAATCCTTTACACTAAATGACAAGTACAGTAACCAGCACTATCACTGTACTTATTATATATGTGATTGGCATGTTTATATCTATCTATGTGTGATGTTCTATTCTTTCTGTTCTAAATTGTCGGGTACAGATGCTGAATTGCCGGCCGGCTTTTTTAAAGAGACAGTGCATGAAAACACTATTATTTTTTTAAATAAATCCTTTACACTAAATGACAAGTACAGTAACCAACACTATCACTGTACTTATTATATATGTGATTGGCATGTTTATATCTATCTATGTGTGATGCTCTATTCTTTCTGTTATAAATTGTCGGGTACAGATGCTGAATTGCCGGCCGGCTTTTTTAAAGAGATGGTGCATGAAAACACTATTATTTTTTTAAATAAATCCTTTACACTAAATGACAAGTACAGTAAGCAACACTGTCACTGTGCTTCTTATATGTGACTGACATGTTTCTATCTATCTAATCTATGTGTGAAGCTCTATTCCTTCT
The DNA here is from genome assembly GCF_046119375.1 of Phyllobates terribilis. Classification (NCBI taxonomy): domain Eukaryota; kingdom Metazoa; phylum Chordata; class Amphibia; order Anura; family Dendrobatidae; genus Phyllobates; species Phyllobates terribilis. The sequence goes on along the minus strand of NW_027362769.1, from coordinate 279,060,679 downwards.
TGTCTAAATTGTCGGGTACCGGTGTATGCCGCTGCTGAATTGCCGGCCGGCTTTTTTAAAGAGAGCGTCTTCTGAGCAGTTTGTCAGCTTTTGGACACCTTTGAAGGTGTTTTCTATGTGTTTCTATGTGTTTTTGTTTGCCTGCCATTGGTTTTAACGGTGTTCGACGGTGTTCGACGAACAGTTCGACGAACAGTTCCTCGAACATCCCGGTGTTCGACGAACCGAACCGAACCCGAACACTACGGGGGTGGCTCAACACTACTGCCAACCCAGAAACCGGACTGAAGATGGTCCCAAAGCAGGGACTCTCCATCTTTAATGAATCTGGTGATACGTCCATCGAGACGGAAGATACTCCCAAGTCTCTGCACTCCTCTGACCAGGCGGAGGACCTCCAGTTGCCTCCTGAATCCACCGGGATACCACCTGATGGCAAATGGAGAGAGACTTTCCTACACCCGGTACCCGATACTTCGCCCGCTCCGTCCAGTGAGCTTGACAATGGGTACTTCAAAGCAGTGGTTACCCCCGAGTCCCCGCACCCCTCCAACCTGGCGGAGGACCCCCTGTTGTCTCCTGAATCCTCCGGGGTACCACATGATGGCAAATGGAGAGAGACTTTCCTACACCCAGTACCCGATACTTCGCCCGCTCCATCCAGTGAGATTGACAATGGGTACTTCAAAGCAGTGGTTACCCCCGAGTCTCTGCACTCCTCCAACCAGGCGGAGGACCTTCAGTTCTCTCCTGAACCCTCCGGGATGCTACCTTATAGCAAATGGACAAAGACTTTCTTACACTCTGTACCTGGTGCTTCGCCCACTTCATCCAGTGAGCTGGACCAAGTGCTGTCCGAAGCAATGGTTACCCCTGAGTCTCTGCACCCCTCCAACCAGCCGGAGGACCTCCAGTTGTCTCCTGAATTCACCGGGGTGCTATTTGATAATAAATGGAGAGAGACTTTTCTGTGTGCTGTTCCCGGTGCTTCACCCATTTCATCTGTTGCTAAGGATGGCTTGATGGGAGGAAGCATCCTAGTTACCAGGATAATGAGACCAGGTTCGTTTCCTATGGTGGACAGAAGAGGTAGTCCTCTTGAAGAGAAGGATTGGCCTCCAAATTCTCTGCGGAACACCCTTGCAGGCTTGAAGAAGAGGGGGCGTAAAGGGGGGGGTACTGTAACATACCTGGTGGCGCTCTTGCATAGTGCTCCATCCCCCATTATGCAAGATCGCAAACTTGATCACCAGTCCAGTCTGCTAGCCTGGCTTCCCTTCATGCTGTCTGCTTGCCAATGTTCTGGCTGCTTAAGTGCTGTGGGCGCACCCCTAATGCGTCCTCATCGTATTGCTGTCTGTCACTGGATATTTAAACCAGATTCACCTGGAAGCTAGTGCCTGAGCATCTCGTTCCTTCAGAAGGCTTCTTGCCCCTGATGTGCCAGGTCCTGTCTGAACTATCTCCTAGCCTGTTGTCTGTCTGCCTTCCTGAGGCTGTATTTCCAGGCCAGTCTGAACATGCTCCTTGCCTGTTCATTCCGCCTTCTAGGGGCTGCATACCTAGACCTGTTATCTGTGTTTTCTTGCCTGTCTGTCCGCCTTCCTGGAGGCTGTATTTCCAGGCCAGTCTGAACACGCTCCTAGCCTGTTCGTCCCGCCATTCTGGGTGCCGCATACCCAGACTCGCTCCTGTTTCTCTCTGCAGTGTCGGTTCCTGTCTGAACACTCAGTTCATGTCTGAACACTCTCCTAGCCTTTTACCTGCTTTGTCTCTATGTCCATCCCTTCCCTTTTCCTGCATTGTCTGAACCTGCACCTAACTCCTACTCACTGTCACTGTACTCCCATTTATGAGTTTATAGTCCACTTGCTACTTCATTGCAAGTACCTTGTGTGTATCTGGTTCTGTCTTTCCCTTCCAGTCTGTTCCGTGTGAACAGAGCCCTGTCCCCTCTGCTCTGCCTTTGCTCACCGCTCCGGCGGTTCTTGCTTGCTCTGCCTTGCTCACCGCTCCGGCGGTTCTTGCCTGCTCTGCCTTGCTCACCGCTCCGGCGGTTCTTGCCTGCTCTGCCTTGCTCACCGCTCCGGCGGTTCTTACCTGCTCTGCCTTGCTCACCGCTCCGACGGTTCTTGCCTGCTCTGCCTTGCTCACCGCTCCGGTGGTTCTTGCCTGCTCTGCCTTGTTCACTCCTCCGGCGGTCCTTGCCTGCTCTGCCTTACTCACCGCTCCGGCGGTTCTTGCCTGCTCTGCCTTGCTCACCGATCCTGCGGTTTCCGCTCTGCTCTGCCTTGCTCACCGCTCCTGCGGTTTCTGCTCTGCTCTGCCTTGCTCAACGCTCCTGCGGTATCTGCTCTGCTCTGCCTTGCTCAGCGCTCCTGCGGTTTTCGCTCTGCTCTGCCTTGCTCACCACTCCTGCGGTTTCCGCTCTGCTCTGCCTTGCTCATCGCTCCTGCGGTTTCCGCTCTGCCTTGCTCACCGCTCCTGCGGTTTCCGCTCTGCTCTGCCTTTGCTCACCGCTCCGGCGGTCTCGCCCCGCTTTGCTCTTGCTCACCGCTCCGGCGGCCTTGCCCCGCTCTGCTCTTGCTCACCGCTCCAGGTGGCCTCATCCTGGTCTACTCTTGCTCACTGCTCCATGCGGTTACGCCCCGCTCTGCTCTTGCTCACCGCTCCGGCGTCCTCGCTCTACTCTGTTTGTCTACCGCATCCGCGGTTCTGTTCCTGAGTCCCAATCTGTATTGGACCTTATCCCGTCTGTGCTCCAACCTGCTTGTGCCTTCCTGTCTGCATTCTAGCCTTGCTTGCCTGTACCCCCTGCCTGCATACCCGCCTGCCTGCATATCCGCCTGCCTACATACCAGTCGTGCCTGCCTGTGCCCCCAGTCGGTGTGCCAGCCGAGCCTGCCTGTTCCTGTATTCCCCGGTGTGGGTCAACAGCCGTGTCCGGGGTCTGACCTGGAGTAGCACCTGGTCCCTCTGCTCGGTTCCTCCCTGGTGCACTGGCGTTTTATGCCGTCGTGCGACCTTGGTCAGATCGGGCAGATACTTAGTTACTGCCCCTCCAGGCACTCTCCGGTTCATGGTCCAGTGGGATCACTAAACACGCACACGCCAGTCAGTCCGGGAGTGTGCACAACACAGTAGTTTAACAAGACGATTTTAATGCCCCTTGGAAGAATGGTGGAGGTCGTAGTAGCTTAACAAGACGGTTTGAATGCCCCATGGAAGAGACGTGGAGGTCCCAGTAGCCTAACAAGACGGTTTTAATGCCCCTCGAGAGAGAGAGAGACTTTGAGGTCACAGTAGCTTAACAAGACGGTTTTAATGCCCCTTGGAAAAGAGGTGGAGGTCACATTAGCTTAACAAGACGCTTTTAATGCCCCTCAGAAGAGACGTGGAGGTCCCAGTAGCTTAACAAGACGGTTTTAATGCACCTCGGAAAAGTGGTGGAGGTCGCAGTAGCTTAACAAGATGCTTTTAATGCCCCTCAGAAGAGACATACAGTACAGCATCTTAAAAACATTATTCCCATTATTGGGGAGTGGGTCTCCCATAGTCTTTGCTTATGCCTTCCAAGCAAAAGCTGCCAAAAATTAGGACGGAGGAACTTGCAATGCCCCTTGCAAGAGCCATGCAGTACAGCATATTACAAACATTATTCCCATTATTGGGGAGTGGGTCTCCCATAGTCTTTGCTTATGCCTTCCAAGCAAAAGCTGCCAATAATTAGGACGGAGGAACATGCAATGCCCCTTACAAGAGCCATGCAGTAGAGCATATTACAAACATTATTCCCATTATTGGGGAGTGGGTCTCCCATAGTCTTTGCTTATGCCTTCCAAGCAAAAGCTACCAAAAATTAGAAGGAAATGCAATGCCCGTTCGAAGAGTCGTGGAGGTTATAGTTAATTAAAAACAACATTTCAATGCCCCAAGGAAGAGCTGTGGAGTTCAGAGTGGTTTAACAAGACGCTTTTAATGCCCCTCAGAAGAGACGTGGAGGTCTCAGTAGCTTAACAAGACGGTTTTAATGCCCCTTGGAAAAGTGGTGGAGGTCGCAGTAGCTTAACAAAACGGTTTTAATGCCCCTTGGAAGAATGGTGGAGGTCGCAGTAGCTTAACAAGACGGTTTTAATGGCCCTGGGGAAAGTGGTGGAGGTCACAATAGCTTAACAAGACGATTTTAATGCACCCCTTGGAAGAGACGTGGAGTTTGTAGTAGCTTAACAAGATGGTTTTAATGCCCCTTGGAAGAGACATGGAGGTTGCAGTAGCTTAACAAGATGGTTTTAATGCCCCTTGGAAGAGACGTGGAGGTCGCAGCAGCTTAATATGATGGTTTTAATGCCTCTGGGGAAAATAGTGGAGGTCGCAGTAGCTTAACAAGACGGTTTTAATGCTCCTTGGAACAGACGTGGAGGTTGCAGTATGTAACATACCTGGTGGCGCTCTTGCATAGTGCTCCATCCCCCACTATGCAAGATCGCAAACTTGATCACCAGTCCAGTCTGCTAGCCTGGCTTCCCTCCATGCTGTCTGCTTGCCTCTGTTCTGGCTGCTTAAGGGCGGCACCCGATCACTTCCTGCTTCTTATAGCTGCTGTGGGCGCACCCCTAATGCGTCCTCAGCCTATTTCTGTCTGTCACTGGGTATTTAAACCAGCTTCACCTGGAAGCTAGTGCCTGAGCATCTCGTTCCTTCAGAGGGCTTCTTGCCCCTGATGTGCCAGGTCCTGTCTGAACTATCTCCTAGCCTGTTGTCTGTCCGCCTTCCTGAGGCTGTATTTCCAGGCCAGTCTGAACACGCTCCTTGCCTGTTCGTTCCGCCTTCTAGGGGCTGCATACCTAGACCTGTTATCTGTGTTTTCTTGCCTGTCTGTCCACCTTCCTGGAGGCTGTATTTCCAGGCCAGTCTGAACACGCTCCTAGCCTGTTCGTCCCGCCATTCTGGGGGCCGCATACCCAGACTCGCTCCTGTTTCTCGCTGCAGTGTCGGTTCCTGTCCGAACACTCAGTTCCTGTCTGAACACTCTCCTAGCCTTTTACCTGTTTTGTCTCTATGTCCATCCCTTCCCTTTTCCTGCATTGTCTGAACCTGCACCTAACTCCTACTCACTGTCACTGTACTCCCATTTGTGAGTTTAGAGTCCACTCGCTAATTCATTGCAAGTACCTTGTGTGTATCTGGTTCTGCCTTTCCCTTCCAGTCTGTTCCGTGTGAACAGAGCCCTGTCCCATCTGCTCTGCCTTTGCTCACGGCACCGGTGGTTCTTCCTGCTCTGCCTTGTTCACCGCTCTGGCGGTTCTTGCCTGCTCTGCCTTGCTCACCGCTCTGGCAGTTCTTGCCTGCTCTGCCTTGCTCACCACTCCGGCGGTTCTTGCCTGCTTTGCCTTGCTCACCGCTCTGGCGGTTCTTGCCTGCTCTGCCTTGTTCACCGCTCCGGCGGTTCTCGCCTGCTCTGCCTTGCTCACCGCTCCGGCGGTTCTTGCCTGCTCTGCCTTGCTCACCGCTCCGGCCGTTCTCGCCTGCTCTGCCTTGCTCACCGCTCCGGCGGTTCTCGCCTGCTCTGCCTTGCTCACCGCTCCGGCGGTTCTCGCCTGCTCTGCCTTACTCACCGCTCCGGCGGTTCTCGCCTGCTCTGCCTTGCTCACCGCTCCGGCTGTTCTCGTCTGCTCTGCCTTGCACACCGCTCTGGCGGTTCTCGCCTGCTCTGCCTTGCTCACCGCTCCGGCGGTTCTTGCCTGCTCTGCCTTGCTCACCGCTCCGGCGGTTCTTGCCTGCTCTGCCTTGCTCACCGCTCCGGCGGTTCTTGCCTGCTCTGCCTTGCTCACCGCTCCGGCGGTTCTTACCTGCTCTGCCTTGCTCACCGCTCCGGCGGTTCTTACCTGCTCTGCCTTGCTCACCGCTCCGACGGTTCTTGCCTGCTCTGCCTTGCTCACCGCTCCGGCAGTTCTTGCCTGCTCTGCCTTGCTCACCGCTCCGGCGGTTCTTGCCTGCTCTGCCTTGCTCACCGCACCGGCGGTCCTTGCCTGCTCTGCCTTGCTCACCGCTCCGGCGGTTTTTGCCTGCTCTGCCTTGCTCACCGCTCCTGCGGTTTCCGCTCTGCTCTGCCTTGCTCACCGCTCCTGCGGTTTCCGCTCTGCTCTGCTGTGCTCACCTCTCCTGCGGTTTCCGCTCTGCTCTGCCTTGCTCACCGCTCCTGTGGTTTTCGCTCTGCTCTGCCTTGCTCACCACTCCTGCGGTTTCCGCTCTGCTCTGCCTTGCTCACCGCTCCTGCGATTTCCGCTCTGCTCTGCCTTGCCCACCGCTCCGGCGGTTCTTGCCTGCTCTGCCTTGCTCACCGCTCCTGCGGTTTCCGCTCTGCTCTGCCTTGCTCACCGCTCCTGCGGTTTCCGCTCTGCTCTGCTGTGCTCACCGCTCCTGCGGTTTCCGCTCTGCTCTGCCTTGCTCACCGCTCCTGCGGTTTTCGCTCAGTTCTGCCTTGCTCACCACTCCTGCGGTTTCCGCTCTGCTCTGCCTTGCTCACCGCTCCTGCGGTTTCCACTCTGCTCTGCCTTTGCTCACCGCTCCGGTGGTCTCGCCCCGCTTTGCTCTTGCTCACCGCTCCGGCGGTCTTGCCCCGCTCTGCTCTTGCTCACCGCTCCTGGTGGCCTCGTCCTGCTCTACTCTTGCTCACCACTTCAGGCGGTCTCGCCCCGCTCTGCTCTTTCTCACCGCTTCGGCGTCCTCGCTCTACTCTGTTTGTCTACCGCATCCGCGGTTCTGTTCCTGAGTCCCAATCTGTATTGGACCTTATCCTGTCTGTGCTCCAACCTGCTTGTGCCTTCCTGTCTGCACTCTAGCCTTGCTTGCCTGTACCCCCTGCCTGCATACCCGCCTGCCTGCATACCCGCCTGCCTGCATACCAGTCGTGCCTGCGTGTGCCCCCAGTCGGTGTGCCAGCCGAGCCTGCCTGTTCCTGTATTTCCCGGTGTGGGTCAACAGCCGTGTCCGGGGTCTGACCTGGAGTAGCACCTGGTCCCTCTGCTCGGTTCCTCCCTGGTGCACTGGCGTCGTATATGCCGTCGTGCGACCTTGGTCAGATCGGGCAGATACTTAGTTACTGCCCCTCCAGGCACTCTCCGGTTCATGGTGCAGTGGGATCACTAAACACGCACACGCCAGTCAGTCCGGGCGTGTGCATAACACAGTAGCTTAACAAGACGATTTTAATGCCCCTTGGAAGAATGGTGGAGGTCGTAGTAGCTTAACAAGACGGTTTGAATGCCCCTTGGAAGAGACGTGGAGGTCCCAGTAGCCTAACAAGACGGTTTTAATGCCCCTCGAGAGAGAGAGAGAGTTTGAGGTCACAGTAGCTTAACAAGACAGTTTTAATGCCCCTTGGAAAAGTGGTGGAGGTCACAGTAGCTTAACAAGACGCTTTTCATGCCCCTCAGAAGAGACGTGGAGATCCCAGTAGCTTAAGAAGACGGTTTTAATGCACCTCAGAAAAGTGGTGGAGGTCGCAGTAGCTTAACAAGATGCTTTTAATGCCCCTCAGAAGAGACGTGGAGGTCCCAGTAGCTTAACAAGACGGTTTTAATGCCCCTTGGAAAAGTGGTGGAGGTCACAGTAGCTTAACAAGACGCTTTTAATGCCCCTCAGAAGAGACGTGGAGGTCCCAGTAGCTTAACAAGACGGTTTTAATGCCCCTTGGAAAAGTGGTGGAGGTCGCCTTAGCTTAACAAGACAGTTTTAATGCCCCTTACAAAAGCCATACAGTACAGCATCTTAAAAACATTATTCCCATTATTGGGGAGTGGGTCTCCCATAGTCTTTGCTTATGCCTTCCAAGCAAAAGCTGCCAAAAATTAGGACGGAGGAACTTGCAATGCCCCTTACAAGAGCCATGCAGTACAGCATATTACAAATATTATTCCCATTATTGGGGAGTGGGTCTCCCATAGTCTTTGCTTATGCCTTCCAAGCAAAAGCTGCCAATACTTAGGACGGAGGAACTTGCAATGCCCCTTACAAGAGCCATGCAGTACAGCATATTACAAACATTATTCCCATTATTGGGGAGTGGGTCTCCTTTAGTCTTTGCTTATGCCTTCCAAGCAAAAGCTGCCAAAAATTAGGAGGAAATGCAATGCCCGTTCAAAGAGTCGTGGAGGTTATAGTTAATTAAAAACAACATTTCAATGCCCCTTGGAAGAGCTGTGGAGTTCAGAGTGGTTTAACAAGACGCTTTTAATGCCCCTCAGAAGAGACGTGGAGGTCCCAGAAGCTTAACAAGACGGTTTTAATGCCCCTTGGAAAAGTGGTGGAGGTCGCAGTAGCTTAACACAACGGTTTTAATGCCCCTTGGAAGAATGGTGGAGGTCGCAGTAGCTTAACAAGACGGTTTTAATGCCCCTGGGGAAAGTGGTGGAGGTCACAATAGCTTAACAAGACGGTTTTAATGCACCCCTTGGAAGAGACCTGGAGTTTGCAGTAGCTTAACAAGACGGTTTTAATGCCCCTTGGAAGAGACATGGAGGTTGCAGTAGCTTAACAAGATAGTTTTAATGCCCCTTGGAAGAGACGTGGAGGTCCCAGCAGCTTAACAAGACGGTTTTAATGCCCTTGGGGAAAGTGGTGGAGGTCGCAGTAGCTTAACAAGACGGTTTTAATGCTCCTTGGAAGAGACGTGGAGGTTGCAGTAAGTAACATACCTGGTGGCGCTCTTGCATAGTGCTCCATCCCCCACTATGCAAGATCGCAAACTTGATCACCAGTCCAGTCTGCTAGCCTGGCTTCCCTCCATGCTGTCTGCTTGCCTCTGTTCTGGCTGCTTAAGGGCGGCACCCGATCACTTCCTGCTTCTTATAGCTGCTGTGGGCGCACCCCTAATGCGTCCTCAGCCTATTTCTGTCTGTCACTGGGTATTTAAATCAGCTTCACCTGGAAGCTAGTGCCTGAGCATCTCGTTCCTTCAGAGGGCTTCTTGCCCCTGATGTGCCAGGTCCTGTCTGAATTATCTCCTAGCCTGTTGTCTGTCCGCCTTCCTGAGGCTATATTTCCAGGCCAGTCTGAACACGCTCCTTGCCTGTTCGTCCCGCCATTCTGGGGGCCGCATACCCAGACTCGCTCCTGTTTCTCGCTGCAGTGTCGGTTCCTGTCCAAACACTCAGTTCCTGTCTGAACACTCTCCTAGCCTTTTACCTGTTTTGTCTCTATGTCCATCCCTTCCCTTTTCCTGCATTGTCTGAACCTGCACCTAACTCCTACTCGCTGTCACTGTACTCCCGTTTGTGAGTTTAGAGTCCACTCGCTACTTCATTGCAAGTACCTTGTGTGTATCTGGTTCTGCCTTTCCCTTCCAGTGTATTCCGTGTGAACAGAGCCCTGTCCCCTCTGCTCTGCCTTTGCTCACGGCACCGGCGGTTCTTCCTGCTCTGCCTTGCTCACCGCTCTGGCGGTTCTTGCCTGCTCTGCCTTGCTCACCGCTCTGGCGGTTCTTGCCTGCTCTGTCTTGCTCACCTCTCTGACGGTTCTTGCCTGCTCTGCCTTGCTCACCACTCCGGCGGTTCTCGCCTGCTCTGCCTTGCTCACCGCTCTGGCGGTTCTCGCCTGCTCTGCCTTGCTCACCGCTCTGGCGGTTCTTGCCTGCTCTGCCTTGCTCACCGCTGCGGCGGTTCTTGCCTGCTCTGCCTTGCTCACCGCTCCGGCAGTTCTTGCCTGCTCTGCCTTGCTCACCGCTCCGGCGGTTCTTGCCTGCTCTGCCTTGCTCACCACTTCTGTGTTTTCCGCTCTACTCTGCCTTGCTCACCGCTCCTGCGGCTTCTGCTCTGCTCTGCCTTTGCTCACCGCTCCGGCGGTCTCGCCCCGCTTTGCTCTTGCTCACCGCTCCGGCGGTCTCGCCCCGCTCTGCTCTTGCTCACCGCTCTAGGCGGCCTCGTCCTGCTCTACTCTTGCTCACCACTCCAGGCGGTCTCGCCCCGCTCTGCTCTTGCTCACCGCTCCGGCGGCCTCGCTCTGCTCTGTTTGTCTACCGCATCCGCGGTTCTGTTCCTGAGTCCCAATCTGTATTGGACCTTATCCCGCCTGTGCTCCAACCTGCTTGTGCCTTCCTGTCTGCACTCTAGCCTTGCTTGCCTGTACCCCCTGCCTGCATACCCGCCTGCCAGCATACCCGCCTGCCTGCATACCAGTCGTGCCTGCCTGTGCCCTCAGTCGGTGTGCCAGCCAAGCCTGCCTGTTCCTGTATTCCCCGGTGTGGGTCAACAGCCGTGTCCAGGGTCTGACCTGGATTAGCACCTGGTCCCTCTGCTCGGTTCCTCCCTGGTGCACTGGCGTCGTATGCCATCGTGCGACCTTGGTCGGATCGGGCAGATACTTAGTTACGACCCTCCAGGCACTCTCCGGTTCATGGTCCAGTGGGATCACTAAACACGTACACGTCAGTCAGTCCGGGCTTGTGCATAACAGTATGCTCAGGCCATGGTTCCCGTTGAGCCCCATGTCCTTCCGCCCTCAGAGACCTTTTTGAATCCGGGTCCGGCAAATACAGGCATCATGAAAAAATTTTTTTCCTCTAGCCGAGGTCCAGGCGAGTTATGCGTCCGTCCAGATGGAGCTTTCTTCACCCGTTCCCGTGGATCCGCCACGGTACTATGGGGATCCAAATCAAAGCCGTGTGTTTGTATGGCAATGCATGCTGCAGTACCAGTTCTATGCTCCCGCTTTTCCTACCAATCGGATTAAAGTGGGATTTATGATGTCCCACCTAGCGGGTGGTGCCTTGAAATGGATCACACCCCTATGGGAACCACAGTATCCCATCGTCCTTGACCTGCAAGCCTTCCTGGTGGCCTTTCTAATGGTCTTCAATGACCCTAATCCTGGGGCCTCTGCTGAAGCTTCCCTTCCAAGTGTCCCGGAGCAGCCCCGATGGGTGATGTGTGTGGGTAGCTCACCAGTTCTCCTGCCTGAAGAGACTGCTGCCCACCCAGAAACCGGGCTGAAGATGGTCCCAAAGCAGGGACTCTCCATCTTTAATGAATCTGGTGATATGTCCATCGAGACGGAGGATACTCCCAAGTCTCTGCACTCCTCTGACCAGGCGGAGGACCTCCAGTTGCCTCCTGAATCCTCCGGGATACCACCTGATGGAAAATGGAGAGAGACTTTCCTACACCCGGTACCCGATGATTCGCCCGCTCCGTCCAGTGAGCTTGACAATGGGTACTTCAAAGCAGTGGTTACCCCCGAGTCCCCGCACCCCTCCAACCTGGCGGAGGACCCCCTGTTGTCTCCTGAATCCTCCGGGGTACCACATGATGGCAAATGGAGAGAGACTTTCCTACACCCAGTACCCGATACTTCGGCCGCTCCGTCGAGTGAGCTTGACAATGGGTACTTCAAAGCAGTGGTTACCCCCGAGTCTCTGCACTCCTCCAACCAGGCGGAGGACCTTCAATTCTCTCCTGAACCCTCCGGGATGCTACCTTATAGAAAATGGACAAAGACTTTCTTACACTCTGTACCTGGTGCTTCGCCCACTTCATCCAGTGAGCTGGACCAAGTGCTGTCTGAAGCAATGGTTACCCCTGAGTCTCTGAACCCCTCCAACCAGCCGGAGGACCTCCAGTTGTCTCCTGAATTCACCGGGGTGCTATCTGATAATAAATGGAGAGAGACTTTTCTGTGTGCTGTTCCCGGTGCTTCACCCATTTCATCTGTTGCTAAGGATGGCTTGATGGGAGGAAGCATCCTAGTTACCAGGATAATGAGACCAGGTTCATTTCCTCTGGTGGACAGAAGAGGTAGTCCTCTTGAAGAGAAGGATTGGCCTCCAAATTCTCTGCAGAACACCCTTGCAGGCTTGAAGAAGAGGGGGCGTAAAGGGGGGGGGGTACTGTAACATACCTGGTGGCGTTCTTGCATAGTGCTCCATCCCCCACTATGCAAGATCGCAAACTTGATCACCAGTCCAGTCTGCTAGCCTGGCTTCCCTCCATGCTGTCTGCTTGCCTCTGTTCTGGCTGCTTAAGGGCGGCGCCCGATCACTTCCTGCTTCTTATAGCTGCTGTGGGCGCACCCCTAATGCGTTCTCAGCCTATTTATGTCTGTCACTGGGTATTTAAACCAGTTTCACCTGGAAGCTAGTGCCTAAACATCTCGTTCCTTCAGAGGGCTTCTTGCCCCTGATGTGCCAGGTCCTGTCTGAACTATCTCCTAGCCTGTTGTCTGTCCGCCTTCCTAAGGCTGTATTTCCAGGCCAGTCTGAACACGCTCCTTGCCTGTTTGTTCCGCCTTCTAGGGGCTGCATACCTAGACCTGTTATCTGTGTTTTCTTGCCTGTCTGTCCGCCTTCCTGGAGGCTGTATTTCCAGGCCAGTCTGAACACGCTCCTAGCCTGTTCGTCCCGCCATTCTGGGGGCCGCATACCCAGACTCGCTCCTGTTTCTCGCTGCAGTGTCGGTTCCTGTCCGAACACTCAGTTCCTGTCTGAACACTCTCCTAGCCTTTTACCTGTTTTGTCTCTATGTACATCCCTTCCCTTTTCCTGCATTGTCTGAACCTGCACCTAACTCCTACTCGCTGTCACTGTACTCCCGTTTGTGAGTTTAGAGTCCACTCGCTACTTCATTGCAAGTACCTTGTGTGTATCTGGTTCTGCCTTTCCCTTCCAGACTGTTCCGTGTGAACAGAGCCCTGTCCCCTCTACTCTGCCTTTGCTCACCGCTCCGGCGGTTCTTGACTGCTCTGCCTTGCTCACCGCTTCGGCGGTTCTTGCCTTCTCTGCCTTGCTCACCGCTCCGGCGGTTCTTGCCTGCTCTGCCTTGCTCACCGCTCCGGCGGTTCTTGCCTGCTCTGCCTTGCTCACCGCTCCGGCGGTTCTTGCCTGCTCTGCCTTGCTCACCGCTCCGGCGGTTCTTGCCTGCTCTGCCTTGCTCACCGCTCCTGCGGTTTCCACTCTGCTCTGCCTTGCTCACCGCTCCTGCAGTTTCCGCTCTGCTCTGCCTTGCTTGAAAGAGACGTGGAGGTCCCAGTAGCTTAACAAGATGGTTTTAACGCGCCTCGAGAGAGACGTTGAGGTCACAGTAGCTTAACAAGACGGTTTTAATGCCCCTTGGAAAAGTGGTTGAGGTCACAGTAGCTTAACAAGACGCTTTTAATGCCCCTCAGAAGAGACGTGGAGGTCCCAGTAGCTTAACAAGACGGTTTTAATGCCCCTTGGAAAAGTGGTGGAGGTCGCCTTAGCTTAGCAAGACTATTTTAATGCCCCTTACAAGAGCCATACAGTACAGCATCTTAAAAACATTATTCCCATTATTGGGGAGTGGGTCTCCCATAGTCTTTGCTTATGCCTTCCAAGCAAAAGCTGCCAAAAATTAGGACGGAGGAACTTGCAATGCCCCTTACAAGAGCCATGCAGTACAGCATATTACAAACATTATTCCCATTATTGGGGAGTGGGTCTCCCATAGTCTTTGCTTATGCCTTCCAAGCAAAATCTGCCAAAAATTAGGACGGAGGAGCTTGCAATACCCCTTACAAGAGCCATGCAGTACAGCATATTACAAACATTATTCCCATTATTGGGGAGTGGGTCTCCCATAGTCTTTGCTTATGCCTTCCAAGCAAAAGCTGCCAAAAATTAGGAGGAAATGCAATGCCTGTTCGAAGAGTCGTGGAGGTTAGAGTTAATTAAAACAACATTTCAATGCCCCTTGGAAGAGCTGTGGAGTTCAGAGTGGTTTAACAAGACGCTTTTAATGCCCCTCAGAAGAGACGTGGAGGTCCCAGTAGCTTAACAAGACGGTTTTAATGCCCCTTGGAAAAGTGGTTGAGGTCACAGTAGCTTAACAAGACGCTTTTCATGCCCCTCAGAAGAGACGTGGAGGTCCCAGTAGCTTAACAAGACGGTTTGAATGCCCCTTGGAAAAGTGGTGGATGTCGCAGTAGCTTGACAAGACGGTTTTAATGCCCCTTGGAAGAATGGTGGAGGTCGCAGTAGCTTAACAAGACGGTTTTAATGCCCCTGGGGAAAGTGGTGGAGGTCGCAGTAGCTTAACAAGATGGTTTTAATGCCCCTTGGAGGAGACGTGGAGTTTGCAGTAGCTTAACAAGACGGTTTTAATGCCCCTTGGAAGAATGGTGGAGGTCGTAGTAGCTTAACAAGACGGTTTGAATGCCCCTTGGAAGAGACGTGGAGGTCACAGTAGCTTAACAAGACGGTTTTAATGCCCCTCGAAAGAGACGTGGAGGCCACAGTAGCTTAACAAGACGGTTTTAATGCCCCTCGGAAAAGTGGTGGAAGTCACAGTAGCTTAACAAGACGCTTTTAATGCCCCTCAGAAGAGACGTGAAGGCCCCAGTAGCTTTACAAGACGGTTTTCATGCCCCTTGGTAAAGTGGTGGAGGACAAAGTAGCTTAACAAGACTCTTTTAATGCCCCTCAGAAGAGACGTGGAGGTCCCAGTAGCTTAACAAGACGGTTTTAATGCCCCTTGGAAAAGTGGTGGAGGTCACAGTAGCTTAACAAGACGCTTTTAATGCCCCTTACAAGAGCCATACAGTACAGCATCTTAAAAATATTATTCCCATTATTGGGGAGTGGGTCTCCCACAGTCTTTGCTTATGCCTTCCAAGCAAAAGCTGACAAAAATAAGGACCGAGGAACTTTCAATAATTGCAACACGGACTACGGTCACCCTGGTGGTATAGTGGTGGTGGAGGCTGAGGATAAGAAGAAGAACATAAAACAGCCGAAATGAGGAAGCGTATACCCATGTGTGGGTGTGAAGCGGTGCATGTGAATCCACCTCCCAAAATAGCACAGTGGATTTGACTTTATGTTACTCTTCTTTCATTTGGTGGTGATGAGAAGTCTGGCCCAATCCAGCCCTTGTTCATTTTGATAAGGGTCAGCTTGTCAGCATTGTAAGTTGACAGGCGAGTGCACTAATCAGTTATAATTCCCCCAGCGGCACTAAAAACACGCTCCGATAACATGCTAGCGGCAGGGCAGGCCAGGACCTCCAAGGCGTACAGAGCGAGTTCATTCCAAGTGTCCAGCTTGGATACCCAATAATTAAAAGGCACAGAGGAATCACGGAGGACGCTGGTACGGTCGGCAAGGTACTCCCTCACCATCTTTTGAAACTTTCCACTCCTTGTGAGAGTACCCCGTGCCTCAGGGTCTGTCCGAAGGGAGCGTCTGAGAAAACTGTCCCAGAATGTTGACAGTGTTCCCCTATCTCTGCTGGATTGGAGTTGTGTCTCTCTCGCATGTACGCCTTGGTTGGGTAACGAACTGTGACCTCTACCACTAGCGTGTTCAGATGGGAATTTTTTTAACAGTTCAGCAGCAAGGGCCTTCTGGTACTGCCCCATTTTTGTAGACCTCTCCACCTCAGGAATAAGAGACTGAAAGTTCTCCTTGTAGCGGTGGTCTAAAAGTGTCACCAACCAGTAATGACTGTCACCCAACATTTTGACAACGCGAGGGTCACGGTTAAGGCAGCGTAACATAAAGTCAGCCATGTGTGCCAGACTGGTAAAGGGTAAGACTTCCGTGCCCTCACCAAGATGACGACTGACCATGCTCTCCTCCTCCTCCTCCCCCCTGTCCTCAGGCCACCCACGCTGAACCGACGGTATGACAGTTGTAAAGGTACTACCGTCTACAGCGTGTGATACAAGCTCCTGTTCTTCCTCCTCCTCCTCCTCCTCTCCCTCATTGTCCTCCAATGCACGTTGGAATGAGATGAGGCTGGGCTGTGTATAATCAACCGCTACGGCTTCTTGATCCATCTCATCATACTCTGGCTGCAATGCCTCCTCTTTAATTCTCTGCAGAGAGCGTTGCAAAAGACAGACAAGTGGAATGCTGATACTAATGATGGCGTCATTGCCACTCACCATCTTGGTGGACTCCTCAAAGTTTGTCAAGATGGTACATATGTCAGACATCCAGGTCCACTCCTGATGTCTTATGTGTGGAGTCTGACCTGAATATTCACGGCCTTGTTGCAGCTGGTACTCCACAACTGCTCTCTTCTGCTCACAAATCCTTTGCAACATGTGGAGGGTAGAGTTCCAACGTGTGGGGACATCACACACCAGTCGGTGTGACGGAAGCTGCAAACGCTGCTGCAACACAGCAAGGACGGCAGAAGCTGTAGCCGACTTGCGGAAATGAGCTGACAGGCGGCGTCCTTTGACGAGCAGATCTGGCAACTCGAGGTACAATTTAAGAAACCGCTGAACCATGAGGTTAAGCTCATGAGCCAGGCATGGTACGTGTGTGATCTCGCCTCGCCTCAGAGCCGCCACCAGGTTACGGCCATTGTCACACACAACCATGCCTGGATGTAGGTTCAGCAGTGTTAGCCACAGATCTGCCTGCTCTTTCACAGCTGTCCACAACTCACAAGCACTGTGAGGTTTCTCACCTAAGCTTATGAGTTTCAGCACAGCCTGTTGCCGCTTGGCAGAGGCACTACTGCAGTGCTTCCAGCTTGTAACTGATGTGGTGATATCTGAGATGGAGGCTGAACATGAGGAGGAGGAGGAGGATGATGCACAGGAGCTGTACACTGTGGGGGCTACTCTGACTGACATAGGGCCCGCAATCCTCGGTGTGGGGAGGATGTGTTCCGTCCCAAGGTCCGACTGGGTCCCGGCTTCCACTATGTTTACCCAGTGTGCCGTCAGGCAGATGTACCGTCCCTGGCCACAAGCACTTGTCCACGTGTCCGTTGTCAGGTGGACTCTCCCAGTAACTGCGTTGTTGAGGGCACGGCAGATGTTTTGGGACACGTGCTTGTGTAGTGCGGGGATGGCACACCGGGCAAAATAGTGTCGGCTGGGGACCGAGTACCGAGGGACGGCCACTGCCATAAGGTTGCGGAAGGATTCCGTCTCCACCAGTCTAAAAGGCAGCATTTACAATGCAAGCAGTCGTGAAATGTGTGAATTTAGGACTGTGGCCTGTGGGGCATTGGCTGCGAATTTCCACTTTCGTTCAAAGGTCTGGGACATGGACAATTGAACGCTGCGGTGGGACGTGGATGTTGATGCTGTTTCTTGAGAAACTGCCATAACAAGTGAAGACTGAGAGGAGGGGGCATCTTTGAATGCAGTATGGACAGCGGATTGCCTTGCACACACAAGAGGGGGATCTATTGCACGCACAACAGCGGAAGAAGCAGTGGTGACACCCGCTGACACTGGTCATGGACCCTGGGGTTCGCCCCACAAAGTCGGGTGCTTTGCTGCCATGTGCCTAATCATGCTGGTGGTGGTCAGGCTGGTAGTTTTGTCACCCCTGCTGATGCTGGCATGGCAAGTGGTACAAATGGCCTTTTTGGGGTTATCAACAGAGTCTTTAAAAAAATTCCAGACTCCGGAAGACCTACAGGTTGTACTGGCAACGTCCCTCGTGTTGGTGTTACGGGGAACTGTTGCCTGCCTTCTGTGTGCGGCCACCACACTGCTTCTTCCTGCCTGTTTGGGTACTCTGCCTCCCTCACCGTGTGTGCTGCTGGCCTTGCTCTGCGTGTCCTCCTACCACGTTGGGTCAGTTACTAGATCATCCACCACCTCCTCCTCTTCCACTTGCGCACCACGATCCTCCTCCTCACTTCCTGGCAATTGTGTCTTGTCATCATCCACCTCTTGTGACAAATTGCCAGCGTCGACTTCCTGTGGCCGTGGCTGTTCAAATATTTGGGCATCGCTACATGGGATCTCCTCTTCCACCACTTCAAGCGGAGCAGGCGAGGGGCATAAATCTGGAAATGGACCAGTGAACAGCTCTTCAGAGTGTCCAAGTGTGGGATCAGTTGTTGTCTGACGACACTCGGCATGGTGGGAGGAAGGAGCATCATGGTGAGGAGGAGTATGCAGTCGAGACTCACGGCTACTAAGAGTGGACCGTGTGGAAGACAGACCGGAGGTGGTGGTGCCCAGGTAACTGGAAGTATTACTGCTATCCAATTAATAACCTGTTCACACTGATCAGTTCGCAATACTGGTGTTGTTCTGTGCTTCCCTAGTAATTTGAGTAATTTGGTCAAGAAGTGGGAGCGAGAAGATGTGGCTGTTGGTTGTGGCACATTTTCACCTTGGCCACGGCCCCATCCTCTGCACGCACCATCAATAGAACGTCCAGTTCCACGTCCCTTGCCACGCGCCTTGCCCATTGTAAAGGAAGTAAAATAGCTTACACTCGCACTATCAATGGAAAAAGGGTAATAAAAAGTAGATTAGAACCGTGGAAGAGGAAAACCACAGTTCTATTTCTCTGGCCTGCACCCGACTCTTTTAAACAATCTGAACAATCAGGGAGAAACTATTACTGTTTTTCTTTACGGAAAAAATACCAAAAGCTGAATAATAGAGATTTTTTTTACCATGGAATGGCAATACCACAGTTATTGTTTACTGGGGTATACCAGACAATTTTAAATAGATATATTTGCGGCTGAACAGTGAGCGACACACTCAAACTGTTTTTTTTTAGGTAAAAATGGCCCAAAAGTGGATAATACAGAGGTTTGAGCCGTGGAACTGCAAAACCACACTTCTATTTCTCGGGCCTACACCAGACTATTTTCAAGAGATATATTTGTGTCTGAACAATCAGGAGACACTATTAGTATTTTTTTACGGCAAAAAATGCCAAAAGCAGGATAATAGAGATTTGACCCGTGGAACAGCAAAACCACAGTTATAATTTATTGGTGTAAACCAGACGTTTTAAAATATATATATTTGTGGCTGAACAGTGAGCGACACACTCAAACTGTTTTTTTTTTTTAGATACAAATGGCCCAAAAGTGGATAATACAGATATTTGACCCGTGGAACTGCAAAACCACACTTCTATTTCTTGGGCCTACACCAGACTATTTTCAACAGATGTATTTGTGTCTGAACAATCAGAAGACATTATTACTGTTTTTCTTTACGGCAAAAAATGCCAAAAGCAGGATAATACAGAGATTCGACCCGTGGAACTGCAAAACCACACTTCTATTTCTCGGGCCTACACCAGACTATTTTCAACAGATATATTTGTGTCTGAACAATCAGGAGACACTACTGTTTTTCTTTACGGCAAAAAATGCCCAAAGCAGGATAATACAGAGATTTGACCCGTGGAACTGCAAAACCACACTTCTATTTCTCGGGCCTACACCAGACTATTTTCAACAGATATATTTGTGTCTGAACAATCAGGAGACACTATTACTGTTTTTCTTTATGGCAAAAAATGCCAAAAGCAGGATAATACAGAGATTTGACCCGTGGAACAGTAAAACCACACTTCGATTTCTCAGGCCTACACCAGACTATTTTCAACAGATATATTTGTGTCTGAACAATCAGGAGACACTACTGTTTTTCTTTACGGCAAAAAATGCCAAAAGCAGGATAATACAGAGATTTGACCCGTGGAACTGCAAAACCACACTTCTATTTCTCGGGCCTACACCAGACTATTTTCAACAGATATATTTGTGTCTGAACAATCAGGAGACATTATTAGTTTTTTTTTACGGCAAAAAATGTCAAAAGCAGGATAATACAGAGATTTGACCCGTGGAACTGCAAAACCACACTTCTATTTCTCGGGCCTACACCAGACTATTTTCAACAGATATATTTGTGTCTGGACAATCAGGAGACACTATTACTGTTTTTCTTTACAGCAAAAAATGCCAAAAGCAGGATAATACAGAGATTTGACCCATGGAACTGCAAAACCACACTTCTATTTCTCGGCCTACACCAGACTATTTTCAACAGATATATTTGTGTCTGAACAATCAGGAGACACTACTGTTTTTCGTTACGGCAAAAAATGCCAAAAGTAGGATAATACAGAGATTTGACCTGTGGAACTGCAAAACCACACTTCTATTTCTCGGGCCTACACCAGACTATTTTCAACAGATATATTTGTGTCTGAACAATCAGGAGACACTATTAGTTTTTTTTTACGGCAAAAAATGTCAAAAGCAGGATAATACAGAGATTTGACCCGTGGAACTGCAAAACCACACTTCTATTTCTCGGGCCTACACCAGACTATTTTCAACAGATATATTTGTGTCTGGACAATCAGGAGACACTATTACTGTTTTTCTTTACGGCAAAAAATGCCAAAAGCAGGATAATACAGAGATTTGACCCATGGAACTGCAAAACCACACTTCTATTTCTCGGCCTACACCAGACTATTTTCAACAGATATATTTGTGTCTGAGCAATCAGGAGACACTACTGTTTTTCGTTACGGCAAAAAATGCCAAAAGCAGGATATTACAGAGATTTGACCTGTGGAACTGCAAAACCACACTTCTATTTCTCGGGCCTACACCAGACTATTTTCAACAGATATATTTGTGTCTGAACAATCAGGAGACACTATTAGTTTTTTTTTACGGCAAAAAATGTCAAAAGCAGGATAATACGGAGATTTGACACGTGGAACTCCAAAACCACACTTATATTTCTCGGGCCTACAGCAGACTATGTTCAACAGATATATTTGTGTCTGAACAATCAGGAGCCACTGTTAGTTTCTTTTACGGCAAAAAATGCCAAAAGTAGGATAATGCAGAGATTTGACCCGTGGAACTACAAAACCACACTTCTATTTCTCGGGCCTACACCAGACTATTTTCAACAGCTATATTTCTGTCTGAACAATCAGGAGACAGTACTGTTTTTCTTTACGGCAAAAAATGCCAAAAGCAGGAAAATAGAGAATTTTTACCGTGGAACAGCAAAACCACAGTTATAATTTACTGGTGTATACCAGACTTTTTAAATATATATATTTGCGGCTGAACAATGAGCGACACACTCAAACTGTTTTTTTTTAGATAGAAATGGCCCAAAAGTGGATAATACAGATATTTGACCCGTGGAACTGGAAAACCACACTTCTATTTCTTGGGCCTACACCAGACTATTTTCAACAGATATATTTGAGTCTGAACAATCAGGAGACACTACTGTTTTTCTTTACGGCAAAAAATGCCCAAAGCAGGATAATACAGAGATTTGACCCGTGGAACTGCAAAACCACATTTCTATTTCTCGGGCCTACACCAGACTATTTTCAACAGATATATTTGTGTCTGAACAATCAGGAGACACTATTACTGTTTTTCTTTATGGCAAAAAATGCCAAAAGCAGGATAATACAGAGATTTGCCAGTGGAACTTTAAAACCACACTTCTATTTCTCAGGCCTACACCAGACTATTTTCAACAGATATATTTGTGTCTGAACAATCAGGAGACACTACTGTTTTTCGTTACGGGAAAAAATGCCAAAAGCAGGATAATACAGAGATTTGACCTGTGGAACTGCAAAACCACACTTCTATTTCTCGGGCCTACACCAGACTATTTTCAACAGATATATTTGTGTCTGAACAATCAGGAGACACTATTAGTTTTTTTTTACGGCAAAAAATGTCAAAAGCAGGATAATACAGAGATTTGACCCGTGGAACTGCAAAACCACACTTCTATTTCTCGGGCCTACACCAGACTATTTTCAACAGATATATTTGTGTCTGGACAATCAGTAGACACTATTAATGTTTTTCTTTACGGCAAAAAATGCCAAAAGCAGGATAATACAGAGATTTGACCCGTGGAACTGCAAAACCACACTTCTATTTCTCGGGCCTACACCAGACTATTTTCAACAGATATATTTGTGTCTGAACAATCAGGAGACACTACTGTTTTTCGTTACGGCAAAAAATGCCAAAAGCAGGATAATACAGAGATTTGACCTGTGGAATAGTGTTGAGCCACCCCCGTAGTGTTCGAGTTCGGTTCGGTTCGTCGAACACCCGTGTGTTCGCCGAACTGTTCGTCGAACTGTTCGTCGAACACCTTCGAACCCGTTAAAACCAATGGCAGGCAAACAAAAACACATAGAAACACATAGAAAACACCTTCAAAGGTGTCCAAAAGCTGACAAACTGCTCAGAAGACACAACTAACACATGGAAAAGTGACAAGTACATATAGTCATGCGAAAAGAAAAGAGGTGGAGGAGTAAAAGGAGGGGGAGACACAGATATAGGCATGTCATGCCCTTCTAAAATCCAAAAAGTGAGAAGCCGAGACGGCCAGTCCGCTCCTGCCCGTGCCACCTCCGTGTCGCCGGGTTTGTGCCAGAGCCGCGGTGAACCCTGACGGCCAGCCCCCCTCTCCCAATACTGGTGCCTGTCCGCTGGTGGGTCGAGAGAGCCCCCCTGTGGTGGAGGCAGCTCTAAGCTTTTTAATTTAAATTGTCCCTCTAATTTGAATGAATACACTTTAAATCCATTTACAAGGATCTATTGGAGGGCAAGTCTCATGCCAGCAGCCGCGTAATTCCAGCTCCAGTAGCGTCCACTAAAGCTGCTGCAGTTAAAAAGCTTTTATAAGGATCGAGCTCGGCTGTCCACCGCAAGGCATCCTAGTGCCAGTCCCAGCCCCTATGCCTTGGGGTGCCTCCTGATGCTCTTCACTAAGTATCCCGTGGTCCCGAAGCATTTCCTTTGAAAAAATTAAGTGTCCAAACTACAGGTGGTGTAGCTTGCTTAACAGCCGGGATAATCCGCTGACTAGCAGACACTGCTACTAGGCACAAAGTATTTCCTGGGCTAGATGCAGTTAAAAATTTGTAAGTAGATACTCTCGTTGGATGCTGAGAAAGCATTCCATAGAGTCTCCTGGCACGCCATATATGATTCTCTTAAAAAGCTTGGGGTAGGGGTCTAGGGGACCCTTTTATAGCCAAAATCACGGCCCTGTATCACAATACGTCACCTAGGCTGAAGATAAATGGAACTGTAGCACCGAGGGCTCGGTTGCTACAGACGTATTGCACCTCACCCAGAGGTGTGATATCTCACTCTCAGATAAGGATGGAGTGTGGATCAGGACCCGACACCTGCATGCATTACACCACATTGCCATGGGGCAGGGCGACCAATATGCCCCTGAGATGGGCACGACAGTCCCTGTCCCTGGCTGGAGTGGGGGGAGGGAACACTGAGGAAGGGGAACCCTGCAGTGCAGGAGCAGGGAGGAAGCAGTTCCTGGGTGCATTGAGAAGGGAGTATAAAAGGTGGGCACCATCTTAGTTCAGTGCAGAGAAGTCTGAGCAGAAGTGGCAGGGAGCAGGGGCTCTGCATGAGCTCTGCTCCGGAGGCGGGCCTAGTAACAGAGGCCCAGGCCTGCAAGAGGGAGAAGGAAGGAAGAGGAGCGGAGAAGGCTCCAGGAACGAGGAATGAAGGGATCCCAGGGGTGCGGACGGGCGAGTCGCCACCGCACGCCCGAATCCACCTGCGTGGAGGGGTCAGGCCAAAGGGGGAGACCGGTCCCCGAACTAGTGGAGGCAGGAAACGACCCTCAGCTAGAAACCGGAGGCTCTGACATTTTATGTGGCGCAGCCCCTTGCTCCACCCGCTAGGAAGGCACCACATAGGGTCAGGGAAACTGGCGCCAAGTTTACCAAGAGGAGGCCCGAGGCAGCCGGACAGAAGTGTTGGTAAGAAAGGCCAGACAAAGGACACACAAAGGGGGTCCTGTGAAGCGCTCCAAAGTTATCTGGGAGTTGTCTGAGCCCCTCACCTGGTGAGCACAGTACGACGTGGGCAGCCGTTACCTGCAGACGTGGTCTGGATAATAAGAACTGTGAGTAAAGGCCCTGAACTGCATCACTGACTCCGTGTCGTTACTGCTGCTGCCCTGCACCATCACCCCCATCCTCCGCATACACTGCCCTGAGGCTATACTCCTCCCGTGGGGAGTTATGCTACGCTCTGCTGCACCCACAACACCAGCCTTAGCGGTCTGCCCTGTAGCGGCGGTTCACTCTGACCGCAATCCACGGGTGGCGTAGTCGGACATTTAAACATCAAAACCACATAAATAGTTCCGCCACTGGTTTGACCGCCCTGAGCCACGGAACCGGATCGCCGCCATGAAGACTACAACCACCAGCATCCACCAAAAAGGGTCCGGCTCCGGGTGTCCCAAGGCCCAGGGGGTGCGTCAGAACATTTTCATCACCTTTCACAATCACCAATGGGACAAGGCAGGGATGTCCTCTGTCCCCTCTATTATACATCCTAGTGACGGAGCACCTGCTCTCATCAATTCGCCATAACCCCAATATTAGGTGGATTGAGGTGGAAGGCACCGAGTACAAGTGCTCTCTATTTGCTGATGATGTCCTAGTATATATCACTCAATCACATATATCCATCCCTGCTGTTATGGCTGAAATAGATCACTTTGTTACATGGTAAAATTTTAAAATCAATGCAGCGAAGTCTGAGGCCCTCGATGTCTCCCTCCCTAAATCCATATAGGATTCCATCCAGTCCAACTTTCCCTTTGCCTGGCCCTCACAGGGTATCAAATACTTAGGAATTCCTATTCATAGAGACCTCTCCCATCTATGTTATCTTAATTTTGGGCCCTTTATTGAACAATTCCATACAGACCACGGTTGGCAAGTTGGAACTGTGAGATTCACTACGTGCACCACTGGTATTTTGTGGAAAAGCACATGTAAGATTCTGCAACAGTCTCTGCTGATACTCCTGCATGCGTGCATCCCTTTCTATGGCAGGAATAATTTCTGCAAATTTACTTTTGTACCGGGGATCTAACAGTGTGGCAACCCAGTAGTCAGGATTATTTCTAATTCTCACAATTCGAGGGTCATGTTGCAGGTAGTGCAGCAAGAAGGCACTCATGTGTGTTGCGCATCCAGGAGCACCAAGTCCCTGTTGTGTTGGTGGCGAGGTAACAATCATGCTTCCTTCCTCTGTCCTCTCCCCCCAACCTCGCACAACAGAAATGTGATCAAGGTCTCCCTCATCTGATGAGTCTTCCATCAGTTCGTCCTCCACTTCTTCCTGGGCTCCTGCACCTTCCTCACTAGTTTGGCTGCTACCATGCGCCCTGGTAAAATCATCTCCCCCACCCTCACATGCCTGCCGCCCTGGTGCTGCCGACCGTCTGGACCTTGCAGATGTTAGCCCTTCCGCATACAACTCCTCCTCCTCTACTTCCTCCACCTCCTCTTGTGCCACCACCTGACTCCGAATTCTGTTTAACATGTGCTCCAGCATGTAAATCACCGGAATAGTCATGCTGATAATGGCATCGTCAGCACTAAACATCTTCGTCGCCATTTCAAAACTGTGCAGAAGGGTGCATAGGTCCCTGATCTGAGACCACTCCTCCAGCGTGATTTGCCCCACCTCTGAATCTCGTTGGCCCAGGCTATACGTCAGAACGTATTGCACCAGGGCTTGTCGGTGCTGCCACAGTCGCTGCAACATGTGCAGAGTTGAATTCCACCGGGTAGGCACATCGCATTTTAGCCGGTGAAGTGGCAGACCCAACGACTTCTGTAGAGATGTAAGTCGCTGAGCTGCGGGATGCGAACGGCGGAAGTGAGCACACAGCGACCGTGCCCTCTGCAGAAGGCCATCTAGTCTGGGATAGTGGGCTAAAAATTGCTGGACAACCAGGTTCAACACGTGAGCCATACAAGGCACGTGTGTGACATTGCCCCGGCGAAGGGCCGCACCCAGGTTTGCAGCATTGTCGCACACGGCCTTCCCTGGTTTCAGGTCCAGTGGAGACAACCATTCATGAAATTGGTTCTCCAGAGCTGACCACAACTCCTCAGCTGTGTGACTCACATTTCCCAGACATTTCAATGTAAAAACCGCCTGATGACGTTGAGCCCTACTGCCAGCATAGTAAGGAGGTGTGCAGGATCCCTTCTGCGCAGTTAGAAAGCTTGTGGCATGACCAGACAGGCTTTGGGTGCAGGTGGAAGACCGAGAGGAGGTTGAGGAGGCAGAAGCAGTGGAGGAAAAATGACATAAAGAGGATTGACGCACAACTCGTGGGGACGGCAAGACTTGGACAGCAGCCCCTTGTCCTGCTGTCACCATAGTTACCCAGTGCCCAGTCAGCGACATGTAACGCCCCTGTCCATGCCTACTCGTCCAAGTGTCTGTGGTGAAATGCACCCTGTCACACACAGAGTTTCTCAAAGAAGCGGTGATGTTGTGTGCGACATGCTGGTGGAGCGCAGGCACACCTTTCTTTGAGAAGTAGTGCCGACTGGGCATCTGGTACTGGGGCACTGCGACGGACATAAGGTCTCGAAAATCCTCTGTGTCCACCAGGCGGAAAGGCAGCATTTCTGTAGCCAAGAGCTTGCAGATGGTGAAATTCAACCTCTTAGCTTTCTCATGGCTAGGAGGAAATGGTCTTTTATTTGTCCACATCTGAGGGACCGAGGGCTGGCTATTGTGCTTAGACGGGGTTGATAAGGGTGTCCCCGGCAAACTGCCGGTCTGTGAGGAAGATGCAGGCGGACATGTTAGGTTGCCTTGATCCAAAGGTGGTGCTATCGATGTCGGACAGCGCTCAAGACCAGCTGGTGTTACCACCTCCAAAGAAAATGATGACCTGCCAATCACGCTGGCTGTTGCGGGTAAAGAGGTGGCAGGTCTGCGCCCCAAAACAGGTGTGACTGCTGTCCCCCCAGTCACAGAGGATGAAGAGGCCGCGGATGCACAAGATATGGCAGACGGTGGTTGGCCCGGCCGGCTAGACCGCATTGTAGCACACTGAGCTTCCCACTGCAACTTATGCTTCATGTCCATGTGCCGGTTCATGCATGAAGTACTCAAACTATGTATTTTTTGGCCTCTACTTAGCTTTTGCTGACAAATGTTACAGATAACACGAGTTGGGTCATCTTTATCGATCTGAAAAAATGCCCAGGCTATGCAAGGCTTAGCACCCATGCGACCTGAAGAGCCACCACGACTTGTGGTGAGAGGCAGAGTTGTGTTTGAGGATGCAGTTGTTGACGTGCTTCCAGTACTACGTCTCTGTCCAGGAAGGCGCAACCTGACCTCGTCGTCACTAGCATCTTCCTCCACCTCCTCTGCTGACCTCATCTCTTGGCTGACTGTGGGTTGACAGTAAGTGGGATCTCCGACCTCATCATCATCACACTGTGCGTTATCACACCCGTCGTCCTCAGAGCCAACCTGTTCCTGCCCTGACAAAAAACTAAAGTTGTCGCTCCAATCAGGTATTTGAGTCTTATCATCGTCTTCCTCATTGTCTCCACCAACAGGAGTTACAGTTTGGGAATGAGGGTCTACATTATGGTCAGAACCTTCTGCGTCTGGTCCTGGATCCGACTCATAAAGATTCTGGGCATCAGTGCAGATCATTTCCTCGTCTGGATTCACAGAAGCGCTGGAGTCGACCTCTGATTCCCAGGCTATAGTATGAGTAAACAGCTCTGCAGACTCAACCATCTGTTCTACCTCATACTCAGACGGGCAGCTGGAGATTTGGGAGCTGTGAGGAAGCAAGTGCGATTTGGGTGACACCTTTGAGGACTGGAGTATTTGTGATGTTGAAGTTGATGTGGAGGAGAGCCCACTTAAAGGAGCACTTGATATCCGTTGAAGCACCTGCTGTTTTTGTGCCTCATCTGGAATTTGTAGCGATTGGCGTGGCCGTAAGAAAGGGATCTTATCACATTGTCCGCTAAAAGAAGTAGACATTTTAGTTTGGCTGGAAGATGGTCTTTCTTCTGCACCTACCCCACGGACACAACCTTTTTTCCCCTTCCCAACACGCCTATTCCCCTTTCCACCAGCAGCAGGCCTTTTTCCACTCATTTTGGTGGTTAACTAATTCACAACTCTGGAGTTGTTTGCACAAAAAAACAATGGATGGTAACCGAGCAGAGCTGAGTGGCCAAACTGTGGTATTAGGCCAAAACTATTGGCTGGGTTAGATGCAGAAAAAAATTATTTTTAATTTGCAACCTGATGGAGGTCAGTATAGATGGACTAATAGACCAAGTCCCACACACCGCTAGAAGCCCAAATATTTTTTCAGAGCTAGATGCAGAAAATTTTTTTATTCAATTTGCAACCTGATGGAGGTCAGTATAGATGGACTAATAGACCAAGTCCCACACACTGCTAGAAGCCCAAATATTTTTTCAGAGCTAGATGCAGAAAAAAATTATTTTTAATTTGCAACCTGATGGAGGTCAATATAGATGGACTAATAGACCAAGTCCCACACACCGCTAGAAGCCCAAATATTTTTTCAGAGCTAGATGCAGAAAAAAATTATTTTTAATTTGCAACCTGATGGAGGTCAGTATAGATGGACTAATAGACCAAGTCCCACACACCGCTAGAAGCCCAAATATTTTTTCAGAGCTAGATGCAGAAAAAAATTATATTCAATTTGCAACCTGCTGGAGGTCAGTATAGAAGGACTAATAGAACAAGTCCCACACACTGCTAGAAGCCCAAATATTTTTTCAGAGCTAAATGAAGAAAAAAATTATTTTTAATTTGCAACCTGATGGAGGTCAGTATAGATGGACTAATAGACCAAGTCCCACACACTGCTAGAAGCCCAAATATTTTTTCAGAGCTAGATGCAGAAAAAAATTATTTTTAATTTGCAACCTGATGGAGGTCAGTATAGATGGACTAATAGACCAAGTCCCACACACTGCTAGAAGCCCAAATATTTTTTCAGAGCTAGATGCAGAAAAAAATTATTTTTAATTTGCAACCTGATGGAGGTCAGTATAGATGGACTAATAGACCAAGTCCCACACACCGCTAGAAGCCCAAATATTTTTTCAGAGCTAGATGCAGAAAAAAATTATATTCAATTTGCAACCTGCTGGACGTCAGTATAGAAGGACTAATAGAACAAGTCCCACACACTGCTAGAAGCCCAAATATTTTTTCAGAGCTAAATGAAGAAAAAAATTATTTTTAATTTGCAACCTGATGGAGGTCAGTATAGATGGACTAATAGACCAAGTCCCACACACTGCTAGAAGCCCAAATATTTTTTCAGAGCTAGATGCAGAAAAAAATTATTTTTAATTTGCAACCTGATGGAGGTCAGTATAGATGGACTAATAGACCAAGTCCCACACACTGCTAGAAGCCCAAATATTTTTTCAGAGCTAGATGCAGAAAATTTTTTTATTCAATTTGCAACCTGATGGAGGTCAGTATAGATGGACTAATAGACCAAGTCCCACACACTGCTAGAAGCCCAAATATTTTTTCAGAGCTAGATGCAGAAAAAAATTATTTTTAATTTGCAACCTGATGGAGGTCAGTATAGATGGACTAATAGACCAAGTCCCACACACTGCTAGAAGCCCAAATATTTTTTCAGAGCTAGATGCAGAAAAAAATTATTTTTAATTTGCAACCTGATGGAGGTCAGTATAGATGGACTAATAGAACAAGTCCCACACGCTGCTAGAAGCCCAAATATTTTTTCAGAGATAAATGAAGAAAAAAATTATTTTTAATTTGCAACCTGATGGAGGTCAGTATAGATGGACTAATAGACCAAGTCCCACACACCGCTAGAAGCCCAAATATTTTTTCAGAGCTAGATGCAGAAAAAAATTATTTTTAATTTGCAACCTGATGGAGGTCAGTATAGATGGACTAATAGACCAAGTCCCACACACCGCTAGAAGCCCAAATATTTTTTCAGAGCTAGATGCAGAAAAAAATTATATTCAATTTGCAACCTGCTGGAGGTCAGTATAGAAGGACTAATAGAACAAGTCCCACACACTGCTAGAAGCCCAAATATTTTTTCAGAGCTAAATGAAGAAAAAAATTATTTTTAATTTGCAACCTGATGGAGGTCAGTATAGATGGACTAATAGACCAAGTCCCACACACTGCTAGAAGCCCAAATATTTTTTCAGAGCTAGATGCAGAAAAAAATTATATTCAGTTTGCAACCTGATGGAGGTCAGTATAGATGGACTAATAGAATGATGCTATGCCCAAAAGATTTTACTTCACTAGGTGCAGTAAAAAAATTGGTATTCTATACACAGGTGGTATATCTTGCAACACAGATAGGCTACTCCACTGACTAACACACTCTGCAATAGGCCAAAAAGGATTAGCTTTGCTAGATTCAGCCAAATGCTGTGAAAAAAACTTGCACAGCACTGGCACAGACCTGCCTGGCAAAAACTGATAGGAACTGATGTAACCTAGTCCTGAAAAGGACTCCAATTACAATTAGTCTTTACTCCCACAATCTATCTATTTAAGAGCACAGACCTGCCTGATAAAAGTCGTAGGAAATGCTGTAACCTAGTCCTTAAAAGGACTGCAATCACAACTATTCCCTACTCCCAAGCTATCTGTATATTTGTGCGAAAATTGGCTTGAAATTAACAAGGTATAGCGCACACAGCAACAGCGGTGCCGTCTAACACGCAGCTGCAGCAGTGAGAAAATGGTGGCGACGGGGAAAATGGCTTGGTCTTATAGGGCAAGGACATGTGACATACACTGCCAATAACACATGCCCTTGCTTGTGTGAAAAAAAGCACTTCGCTCCGTGTGTGCGCTGCTGATAGGCTGACAGATTGCACCTCCCCACTGCAAATGCGGGAAAGAGAAAAAAAAATGGAGATCTTCATTGTTCCTGCAGAGATCCATCCCCTGCCCCTCCCCCCGCCCCGCTGTACACTCAAACTGCGTATTAACATTAATTTTCATCATTACTGAGAAAAAATCCAGTTATGATTTTGGTGCACGAACAGTTATCGAACATAACCTCGAACAGCCGAATTTTTCTCAAATTGTTCGTGTTCGCCGACCGGCTCGAACACCGCCCAAAACAGCTCGAATTTGAGATTGGCGAACAGTTTGAGTAGAACAACGCTCATCTCTACCGTGGAACTGCAAAACCACACTTCTATTTCTCGGGCCTACACCAGACTATTTTCAACAGATATATTTGTGTCTGAACAATCAGGAGCCACTATTAGTTTCTTTTACGGCAAAAAATGCCAAAAGTAGGATAATGCAGAGATTTGACCCGTGGAATTACAAAACCACACTTCTATTTCTCGGGCCTACACCAGACTATTTTCAACACATATATTTCTGTCTGAACAATCAGGAGACAGTACTGTTTTTCTTTACGGCAAAAAATGCTAAAAGCAGGATAATAGAGAATTTTTACCGTGGAACAGCAAAACCACAGTTATAATTTACTGGTGTATACCAGACTTTTTTAAATATATATATTTGCGGCTGAACAGTGAGCGACACACTCAAACTGTTTTTTTTTAGATAGAAATGGCCCAAAAGTGGATAATACAGATATTTGACCAGTGGAACTGCAAAACCACACTTCTATTTCTTGGGCCTATACCAGACTATTTTCAACAGATATATTTGAGTCTGAACAATCAGGAGACACTACTGTTTTTCTTTACGGCAAAAAATGCCAAAAGCAGCATACTACAGAGATTTGACCCGCGGAACTGCAAAACCACACTTCTATTTCTCGGGCCTACACCAGACTATTTTCAACAGATATATTTGTGTCTGAACAATCAGGAGACACTATTACTGTTTTTCTTTCTGGCAAAAAATGCCAAAAGCAGGATAATACACAGATTTGACCCGTGGAACTGTAAAACCACACTTTTATTTCTCAGGCCTACACCAGACTATTTTCAACAGATATATTTGTGTCTGAACAATCAGGAGACACTATTACTGTTTTTCTTTACGGCAAAAAATGCCAAAAGCAGGATAATACAGAGATTTGACCCGTGGAACTGCAAAACCACACTTCTATTTCTCGGGCCTACACCAGACTATTTTCAACAGATATATTTGTGTCTGAACAATCAGGAGACACTACTGTTTTTCGTTACGGCAAAAAATGCCAAAAGCAGCATACTACAGAGATTTGACCCGCGGAACTGAAAAACCACACTTCTATTTCTCGGGCCTACACCAGACTATTTTCAACAGATATATTTGTGTCTGAACAATCAGGAGACACTATTACTGTTTTTCTTTATGGCAAAAAATGCCAAAAGAAGGATAATACACAGATTTGACCCGTGGAACTGTAAAACCACACTTCTATTTCTCAGGCCTACACCAGACTATTTTCAACAGATATATTTGTGTCTGAACAATCAGGAGACACTATTACTGTTTTTCTTTACGGCAAAAAATGCCAAAAGCAGGAAAATACAGAGATTTGACCCGTGGAACTGCAAAACCACACTTCTATTTCTCGGGCCTACACCAGACTATTTTCAACAGATATATTTGTGTCTGAACAATCAGGAGACACTACTGTTTTTCGTTACGGCAAAAAATGCCAAAAGCAGGATAATACAGAGATTTGACCTGTGGAACTGCAAAACCACACTTCTATTTCTCGGGCCTACACCAGACTGTTTTCAACAGATATATTTGTGTCTGGACAATCAGGAGACACTATTACTGTTTTTGATTACGGCAAAAAATGCCAAAAGCAGGATAATACAGAGATTTGACCCGTGGAACTGCAAAACCACACATCTATTTCTCGGGCCTACACCAGACTATTTTCAACAGATATATTTGTGTCTGAACAATCAGGAGACACTATTAGTTTCTTTTACGGCAAAAATGCCAAAAATAGGATAATGCAGAGATTTGACCCGTGGAACTACAAAACCACACTTCTATTTCTCGGGCCTACACCAGACTATTTTCAACAGATATATTTCTGTCTGAACAATCAGGAGACAGTACTGTTTTTCTTTACCGCAAAAAATGCCAAAAGCAGGATAATACAGAGATTTGACCTGTGGAACTGTAAAACCACACTTCTATTTCTCAGACTTACACCAGACTATTTTCAACAGATATATTTGTGTCTGGACAATCAGGAGACACTATTAGTTTCTTTTACGGCAAAAATGCCAAAAGTAGGATAATGCAGAGATTTGACCCGTGGAACTACAAAACCACACTTCTATTTCTTGGGCCTACACCAGACTATTTTCAACAGATATATTTCTGTCTGAACAATCAGGAGACAGTACTGTTTTTCTTTACGGCAAAAAATGCCAAAAGCAGGATAATAGAGAATTTTTACAGTGGAACAGCAAAACCACAGTTATAATTTACTGGTGTATACAAGACTTTTTTAAATATATATATTTGTGGCTGAACAGTGAGCGACACACTCAAACTGTTTTTTTTTAGATAGAAATGGCCCAAAAGTGGATAATACAGAGATTTGACCGTGGAACTGCAAAACCACACTTCTATTTCTTGGGCCTACACCAGACTATTTTCAACAGATATATTTGAGTCTGAACAATCAGGAGACACTGCTGTTTTTCTTTACGGCAAAAAATGCCAAAAGCAGGATAATGCAGAGATTTGACCCGTGAAACTGCAAAACCACACTTCTATTTCTCGGGCCTACACCAGACTATTTTCAACAGATATATTTCTGTCTGAACAATCAGGAGACACTATTACTGTTTTTCTTTATGGCAAAAAATGCCAAAAGCAGGATAATACAGAGATTTGACCCGTGGAACTGTAAAACCACACTTCTATTTCTCAGGCCTACACCAGACTATTTTCAACAGATATATTTGTGTCTGAACAATCAGGAGACACTACTGTTTTTCTTTACGGCAAAAAATGCCAAAAGCAGGATAATACAGAGATTTGACCCGTGGAACTGCAAAACCACACTTCTATTTCTCGGGCCTACACCAGACTATTTTCAACAGATATATTTGTGTCTGAACAATCATGAGACACTATTAGTTTTTTTTTACGACAAAAAATGCCAAAAGCAGGATAATACAGAGATTTGACCCGTGGAACTGCAAAACCACACTTCTATTTCTCGGGCCTACACCAGATTATTTTCAACAGATATATTTGTGTCTGGACAATCAGGAGACACTATTACTGTTTTTCTTTATGGCAAAAAATGCCAAAAGCAGTATAATACAGAGATTTGACCCGTGGAACTGCAAAACCACACTTCTATTTCTCGGGCCTACACCAGACTATTTTCAACAGATATATTTGTATCTGAACAATCAGGAGACACTACTGTTTTTCTTTACGGTAAAAAATTCCAAAAGCAGGATAATACAGAGATTTGACCCGTGGAACTGCAAAACCACACTTCTATTTCTCGGGCCTACACCAGACTATTTTCAACAGATATATTTGTGTCTGAACAATCAGGAGACACTATTACTGTTTTTCTTTATGGCAAAAAATGCCAAAAGCAGGATAATACAGAGATTTGACCCGTGGAACTGTAAAACCACACTTCTATTTCTCAGGCCTACACCAGACTATTTTCAACAGATATATTTGTGTCTGAACAATCAGGAGCCACTATTAGTTTCTTTTACTGCAAAAAATGCCAAAAGTAGGATAATGCAGAGATTTGACCCGTGGAACTACAAAACCACACTTCTGTTTCTCGGGCCTACACTAGACTATTTTCAACAGATATATTTCTGTCTGAACAATCAGGAGACAGTACTGTTATTCTTTACCGCAAAAAATGCCAAAAGCAGGATAATAGAGAATTTTTACTGTGGAACAGCAAAACCACAGTTATAATTTACTGGTGTATACCAGACTTTTTTAAATATATATATTTGCGGCTGAACAGTGAGCGACACACTCAAACTGTTTTTTTTAGATAGAAATGGCCCAAAAGTGGATAATACAGATATTTGACCCGTGGAACGGCAAAACCACACTTCTATTTCTTGGGCCTACACCAGACTATTTTCAACAGATATATTTGAGTCTGAACAATCAGGAGACACTACTGTTTTTCTTTACGGCAAAAAATGCCAAAAGCAGGATAATACAGAGATTTGACCCGTGGAACTGCAAAACCACACTTCTATTTCTCGGGCCTACACCAGACTATTTTCAACAGATATATTTGTGTCTGAACAATCAGGAGACACTATTACTGTTTTTCTTTATAGCAAAAAATGCCAAAAGCAGGATAATACAGAGATTTGACCCGTGGAACTGTAAAACCGCACTTCTATTTCTCAGGACTACACCAGACTATTTTCAACAGATATATTTGTGTCTGAACAATCAGGAGACACTACTGTTTTTCTTTACGGCAAAAAATGCCAATAGCAGAATAATACAGAGATTTGACCCGTGGAACTGCAAAACCACACTTCTATTTCTCGGGCCTACACCAGACTATTTTCAACAGATATAATTGTGTCTGAACAATCAGGAGACACTATTAGTTTTTTTTACGGCAAAAAATGTCAAAAGCAGGATAATACAGAGATTTGACCCGTGGCACTGCAAAACCACACTTTTATTTCTCGGGCCTACACCAGACTATTTTCAACAGATATATTTGTGTCTGGACAATCAGGAGACACTATTACTGTTTTTCTTTACGACAAAAAATGCCAAAAGCAGGATAATACAGAGATTTGACCCGTGGAACTGCAAAACCACACTTCTATTTCTCGGGCCTACACCAGACTGTTTTCAACAGATATATTTGTGTCTGAACAATCAGGAGACACTACTGTTTTTCGTTACGGCAAAAAATGCCAAAAGCAGGGTAATACAGAGATTTGACCTGTGGAACTGCAAAACCACACTTCTATTTCTCGGGCCTACACCAGACTGTTTTCAACAGATATATTTGTGTCTGAACAATCAGGAGACACTATTAGTATCTTTTACGGCAAAAAATGCCAAAAGTAGGATAATGCAGAGATTTGACCCTTGGAACTACAAAACCACACTTCTATTTCTCGGGCCTACACCAGACTATTTTCAACAGATATATTTCTGTCTGAACAATCTGGAGACAGTACTGTTTTTCTTTACGGCAAAACATGCCAAAAGCAGGATAATAGAGAATTTTTACCGTGGAACAGCAAAACCACAGTTATAATTTACTGGTGTATACCAGACTTTTTTAAATATATATATTTGCGGCTGAACAGTGAGCGACACACTCAAACTTTTTTTTTTTAGATAGAAATGGCCCAAAAGTGGATAATACAGATATTTGACCCGTGGAACGGCAAAACCACACTTCTATTTCTTGGGCCTACACCAGACTATTTTCAACAGATATATTTGAGTCTGAACAATCAGGAGACACTACTGTTTTTCTTTACGGCAAAAAATGCCAAAAGCAGGATAATACAGAGATTTGACCCGTGGAACTGGAAAACCACACTTCTATTTCTCGGGCCTACACCAGACTATTTTCAACAGATATATTTGTGTCTGAACAATCTGGAGACACTATTACTGTTTTTCTTTATAGAAAAAAATGCCAAAAGCAGGATAATACAGAGATTTGACCCGTGGAACTGTAAAACCGCACTTCTATTTCTCAGGCCTACACCAGACTATTTTCAACAGATATATTTGTGTCTGAACAATCAGGAGACACTACTGTTTTTCTTTACGGCAAAAAATGCCAAAAGCAGAATAATACAGAGATTTGACCCGTGGAACTGCAAAACCACACTTCTATTTCTCGGGCCTACACCAGACTATTTTCAACAGATATAATTGTGTCTGAACAATCAGGAGACACTATTAGTTTTTTTTACGGCAAAAAATGTCAAAAGCAGGATAATACAGGGATTTGACCCGTGGCACTGCAAAACCACACTTCTATTTCTCGGGCCTACACCAGACTATTTTCAACAGATATATTTGTGTCTGGACAATCAGGAGACACTATTACTGTTTTTCTTTACGACAAAAAATGCCAAAAGCAGGATAATACAGAGATTTGACCCGTGGAACTGCAAAACCACACTTCTATTTCTCGGGCCTACACCAGACTATTTTCAACAGATATATTTGTGTCTGAACAATGAGGAGACACTACTGTTTTTCGTTGCGGCAAAAAATGCCAAAAGCAGGATAATACAGAGATTTGACCTGTGGAACTGCAAAACCACACTTCTATTTCTCGGGCCTACACCAGACTGTTTTCAACAGATATATTTGTGTCTGAACAATCAGGAGACTCTATTAGTTTCTTTTACGGCAAAAAATGCCAAAAGTAGGATAATGCAGAGATTTGACCCGTGGAACTACAAAACCACACTTCTATTTCTCGGGCCTACACCAGACTATTTTCAACAGATATATTTCTGTCTGAACAATCAGGAGACAGTACTGTTTTTCTTTACGGCAAAAAATGCCAAAAGCAGGATAATAGAGAATTTTTACCGTGGAACAGCAAAACCACAGTTATAATTTACTGGTGTATACCAGACTTTTTTAAATATATATA
Organism: Phyllobates terribilis; assembly: GCF_046119375.1. NCBI lineage: Eukaryota > Metazoa > Chordata > Amphibia > Anura > Dendrobatidae > Phyllobates > Phyllobates terribilis. The sequence goes on along the minus strand of NW_027362769.1, from coordinate 279,023,437 downwards.
TTTGCGGCTGAACAGTGAGCGACACACTCAAACTTTTTTTTTTTAGATAGAAATGGCCCAAAAGTGGATAATACAGATATTTGACCCGTGGAACTGCAAAACCACACTTCTATTTCTTGGGCCTACATCAGACTATTTTCAACAGATATATTTGAGTCTGAACAATCAGGAGACACTGCTGTTTTTCTTTACGGCAAAAAATGCCAAAAGCAGGATAATACAGAGATTTGACCCGTGAAACTGCAAAACCACACTTCTATTTCTCGGGCCTACACCAGACTATTTTTAACAGATATATTTGTGTCTGAACAATCAGGAGACACTATTACTGTTTTTCTTTATAGCAAAAAATGCCAAAAGCAGGATAATACAGAGATTTGACCCGTGGAACTGTAAAACCACACTTCTATTTCTCAGGCCTACACCAGACTATTTTCAACAGATATATTTGTGTCTGAACAATCAGGAGACACTACTGTTTTTCTTTACGGCAAAAAATGCCAAAAGCAGGATAATACAGAGATTTGACCCGTGGAACTGCAAAACCACACTTCTATTTCTCGGGCCTACACCAGACTATTTTCAACAGATATATTTGTGTCTGAACAATCAGGAGACACTATTCGTTTTTTTTTACGGCAAGAAATGACAAAAGCAGGATAATACAGAGATTTGAAGCGTGGAACTGCAAAACCACACTTCTATTTCTCGGGCCTACACCAGACTATTTTCAACAGATATATTTGTGTCTGGACAATCAGGAGACACTATTAGTTTTTTTTTACGGCAAAAAATGTCAAAAGCAGGATAATACAGAGATTTGACCCGTGGAACTGCAAAACCACACTTCTATTTCTCGGGCCTACACCAGACTATTTTCAACAGATATATTTGTGTCTGAACAATCAGGAGACACTATTATTGTTTTTCTTTATGGCAAAAAATGCCAAAAGCAGGATAATACAGAGATTTAACCCTTGGAACTGTAAAACCACACTTCTATTTCTCAGGCCTACACCAGACTATTTTAAACAGATATATTTGCGTCTGAACAATCAGGAGACCCTACTGTTTTTCTTTACGGCAAAAAATGCCAAAAGCAGGATAATACAGAGATTTGACCCGTGGAACTGCAACCCCAAACTTCTATTCTCGGGCCTACACCAGACTATTTTCAACAGATATATTTGTGTCTGAACAATCAGGAGCCACTATTAGTTTCTTTTACGGCAAAAAATGTCAAAAGTAGGATAATGGAGAGATTTGACCCGTGGAACTACAAAGCCACACGTCTATTTCTCGGGCCTACACCAGACTATTTTCAACAGATATATTTCTGTCTGAACAATCAGGAGACAGTACTGTTTTTCTTTACGGCAAAAAATGCCAAAAGCAGGATAATAGAGAATTTTTACCGTGGAACAGCAAAACCACAGTTATAATTTACTGGTGTATACCAGACTTTTTTAAAAATATATATTTGCGGCTGAAAAGTGAGCAACACACTCAAACTGTTTTTTTTAGATAGAAATGGCCCAAAAGTGGATAACACAGATATTTGACCCGTGCAACTGCATATCCACACTTCTATTTCTTGGGCCTACACCAGAATATTTTCAACAGATATATTTGAGTCTGAACAATCAGGAGACACTACTGTTTTTCTTTACGGCAAAAAATGCCAAAAGCAGGATAATACAGAGATTTGACCTGTGGAACTGCAAAACCACACTTCTATTTCTCGGGCCTACACCAGACTACTTTTAACAGATATATTTGTGTCTGAACAATCAGGAGACACTATTACTGTTTTTCTTTATAGCAAAAAATGCCAAAAGCAGGATAATACAGAGATTTGACCCGTGGATCTGTAAAACCACACTTCTATTTCTCAGGCCTACACCAGACTATTTTCAACAGATATATTTGTGTCTGAACAATCAGGAGACACTACTGTTTTTCTTTACGGCAAAAAATGCCAAAAGCAGAATAATACAGAGATTTGACCCGTGGAACTGCAAAACCACACTTCTATTTCTCGGGCCTACACCAGACTATTTTCAACAGATATATTTGTGTCTGAACAATCAGGAGACACTATTAGTTTTTTTTTACGGCAAAAAATGTCAAAAACAGGATAATACAGAGATTTGACCCGTGGAACTGCAAACCACACTTCTATTTCTCGGGCCTACGCTAGACTATTTTAAACAGATATATTTGTGTCTGGACAATCAGGAGACACTATTACTGTTTTTCTTTGTGGCAAAAAATGCCAAAAGCAGGATAATACAAAGATTTGACCCGTGGAACTGCAAAACCACACTTCTATTTCTCGGGCCTACACCAGACTATTTTCAACAGATATATTTGTGTCTGAACAATCAGGAGACACTACTGTTTTTCGTTACGGCAAAAAATGCCAAAAACAGGATAATACAGAGATTTGACCTGTGGAACTGCAAAACCACACTTCTATTTCTCGGGCCTACACCAGACTATTTTCAACAGATATATTTGTGTCTGAACAATCAGGAGACACTATTAGTTTCTTTTACGGCAAAAAATGCCAAAAGTAGGATAATGCAGAGATTTGACTCGTGGAACTACAAAACCACACTTCTATTTCTCGGGCCTACACCAGACTATTTTCAACAGATATATTTCTGTCTGAACAATCAGGAGACAGTACTGTTTTTCTTTACGGCAAAAAATGCCAAAAGCAGGATAATAGAGAATTTTTACCGTGGAACAGCAAAACCACAGTTATAATTTACTGGTGTATACCAGACTTTTTTAAATATATATATTTGCGGCTGAACAGTGAGCGACACACTCAAACTGTTTTTTTTTAGATAGAAATGGCCCATAAGTGGATAACACAGATATTTGACCCGTGCAACTGCAAATCCACACTTCTATATTTTGGGCCTACACCAGACTATTTTCAACAGATATATTTGAGTCTGAACAATCAGGAGACACTACTGTTTTTCTTTACGGCAAAAAATGCCAAAAGCAGGATAATACAGAGATTTGACCCGTGGAACTGCAAAACCACACTTCTATTTCTCAGGCCTACACCAGACTATTTTCAACAGATATATTTGTGTCTGAACAATCAGGAGACACTATTACTGTTTTTCTTTATGGCAAAAAATGCCAAAAGCAGGATAATACAGAGATTTGACCCTTGGAACTGTAAAACCACACTTCTATTTCTCAGGCTTACACCAGACTATTTTAAACAGATATATTTGCGTCTGAACAATCAGGAGACTCTACTGTTTTTCTTTACGGCAAAAAATGCCAAAAGCAGGATAATACAGAGATTTGACCCGTGGAACTGCAAAACCACACTTCTATTTCTCGGGTCTACACCAGACTATTTTCAACAGATATATTTGTGTCTGAACAATCAGGAGACACTACTGTTTTTCTTTACGGCAAAAAATGCCAAAAGCAGAATAATACAGAGATTTGACCCGAGGAACTGCAAAACCACACTTCTATTTCTCGGACCTACACCAGACTATTTTCAACAGATATATTTGTGTCTGAACAATCAGGAGACACTTTTAGTTTTTTTTACGGCAAAAAATGTCAAAAGCAGGATAATACAGAGATTTGACCCGTGGCACTGCAAAACCACACTTCTATTTCTCGGGCCTACACCAGACTATTTTCAACAGATATATTTGTGTCTGGACAATCAGGATACACTATTACTGTTTTTCTTTACGGCAAAAAATGCCAAAAGCAGGATAATACAGAGATTTGACCCGTGGAACTGCAAAACCACACTTCTATTTCTCGGGCCTACACCAGACTATTTTCAACAGATATATTTGTGTCTGAACAATCAGGAGACACTACTGTTTTTCGTTACGGCAAAAAATACCAAAAGCAGGATAATACAGAGATTTGACCTGTGGTACTGCAAAACCACACTTCTATTTCTCGGGCCTACACCAGACTGTTTTTAACAGATATATTTGTGTCTGAACAATCAGGAGACAAAATTAGTTTCTTTTACGGCAAAAAATGCCAAAAGTAGGATAATGCAGAGATTTGACCCGTGGAACTACAAAACCACACTTCTATTTCTCGGGCCTACACCAGACTATTTTCAACAGATATATTTCTGTCTGAACAATCAGGATACAGTACTGTTTCTTTACGGCAAAAAATGCCAAAAGCAGGATAATAGAGAATTTTTACCGTGGAACAGCAAAACCACAATTATAATTTACTGGTGTATACCAGACTTTTTTTAAATATATATATTTGCGGCTGAACAGTGAGCGACACACTCAAACTGTTTTTTTTTAGATAGAAATGGCCCAAAAGTGGATAATACAGATATTTGACCCGTGGAACTGCAAAACCACACTTCTATTTCTTGGGCCTACACCAGACTATTTTCAACAGATATATTTGAGTCTGAACAATCAGGAGACACTGCTGTTTTTCTTTACGGCAAAAAATGCCAAAAGAAGGATAATACAGAGATTTGACCCGTGAAACTGCAAAACCACACTTCTATTTCTCGGGCCTACACCAGACTATTTTTAACAGATATATTTGTGTCTGAACAATCAGGAGACACTATTACTGTTTTTCTTTATGGCAAAAAATGCCAAAAGCAGGATAATACAGAGATTTGACCCGTGGAACTGTAAAACCACACTTCTATTTCTCAGGCCTACACCAGACTATTTTCAACAGATATATTTGTGTCTGAACAATCAGGAGACACTACTGTTTTTCTTTACGGCAAAAAATGCCAAAAGCAGGATAATACAGAGATTTGACCCGTGAAACTGCAAAACCACACTTCTATTTCTCGGGCCTACACCAGACTATTTTCAACAGATATATTTGTGTCTGAACAATCAGGAGACACTACTGTTTTTCGTTACGGCAAAAAATGCCAAAAGCAGGATAATACAGAGATTTGACCTGTGGAACTGCAAAACCACACTTCTATTTCTCGGGCCTACACCAGTCTATTTTCAACAGATATATTTGTGTCTGAACAATCAGGAGACACTATTAGTTTTTTTTTACGGCAAAAAATGTCAAAAGCAGGATAATACAGAGATTTGACCCGTGAAACTGCAAAACCACACTTCTATTTCTCGGGCCTACACCAGACTATTTTCAACAGATATATTTGTGTCTGAACAATCAGGAGACACTATTACTGTTTTTCTTTATGGCAAAAATTGCCAAAAGCAGGATAATACAGAGATTTGACCCTTGGAACTGTAAAACCACACTTCTATTTCTCAGGCCTACACCAGACTATTTTCAACAGATATATTTGCGTCTGAACAATCAGGAGACCCTACTGTTTTTCTTTACGGCAAAAAATGCCAAAAGCAGGATAATACAGAGATTTGACCCGTGGAACTGCAAAACCACACTTCTATTTCTCGGGCCTACACCAGACTATTTTCAACAGATATATTTGTGTCTGAACAATCAGGAGACACTATTAGTTTTTTTTTACGGTTAAAAAATGTCAAAAGCAGGATAATACAGAGATTTGACCCGTGGAACTGCAAAACCACACTTCTATTTCTCGGGCCTACACCAGACTATTTTCAACAGATATATTTGTGTCTGAACAATCAGGAGCCACTATTAGTTTCTTTTACGGCAAAAAATGTCAAAAACAGGATAATGCAGAGATTTGACCCGTGGAACTACAAAGCCACACTTCTATTTCTCGGGCCTACACCAGACTATTTTCAACAGATATATTTCTGTCTGAACAATCAATAGACAGTACTGTTTTTCTTTACGGCAAAAAATGCCAAAAGCAGGATAATAGAGAATTTTTACCGTGGAACAGCAAAACCACAGTTACAATTTACTGGTGTATACCACACTTTTTAAATATATATTTGCGGCTGAACAGTGAGCGACACACTCAAACTGTTTTTTTTAGATAGAAATGGCCCAAAAGTGGATAACACAGATATTTGACCCATGCAACTGCAAATCCACACTTCTATTTCTTGGGCCTACACCAGACTATTTTCAACAGATATATTTGAGTCTGAACAATCAAGAGACACTACTGTTTTTCTTTACGGCAAAAAATGCCAAAAGCAGGATAATACAGAGATTTGACCCGTGGAACTGCAAAACCACACTTCTAATTCTCGGGCCTACACCAGACTATTTTCAACAGATATATTTGTGTCTGAACAATCAGGAGACACTATTACTGTTTTTCTTTATAGCAAAAAATGCCAAAAGCAGGATAATACAGAGATTTGACCCGTGGATCTGTAAAACCACACTTCTATTTCTCAGGCCTACACCAGACTATTTTCAACAGATATATTTGCGTCTGAACAATCAGGAGACCCTACTGTTTTTATTTACGGCAAAAAATGCCAAAAGCAGGATAATACAGAGATTTGACCCGTGGAACTGCAAAACCACACTTCTATTTCTCGGGCCTACACCAGACTATTTTCAACAGATATATTTGTGTCCGAACAATCAGGAGACACTATTAGTTTTTTTTTACAGTTAAAAAATGTCAAAAGCAGGATAATACAGAGATTTGACCCTTGGAACTGCAAAACCACACTTCTATTTCTCGGGCCTACACCAGACTATTTTCAACAGATATATTTGTGTCTGAACAATCAGGAGCCACTATTAGTTTCTTTTACGGCAAAAAATGTCAAAAGTAGGATAATGCAGAGATTTGACCCGTGGAACTACAAAGCCACACTTCTATTTCTCGGGCCTACACCAGACTATTTTCAACAGATATATTTCTGTCTGAACAATCAGGAGACAGTACTGTTTTTCTTTACGGCAAAAAATGCCAAAAGCAGGATAATAGAGAATTTTTACCGTGGAACAGCAAAACCACAGTTATAATTTACTGGTGTATACCAGACTTTTTAAATATATATATTTGCGGCTGAACAGTGAGCGACACACTCAAACTGTTTTTTTTTAGATAGAAATGGCCCAAAAGTGGATAACACAGATATTTGACCCGTGCAACTGCAAATCCACACTTCTATTTCTTGGGCCTACACCAGACTATTTTCAACAGATATATTTGAGTCTGAACAATCAGGAAACACTACTGTTTTTCTTTACGGCAAAAAATGCCAAAAGCAGGATAATACAGAGATTTGACCCGTGGAACTGCAAAACCACACTTCTAATTCTCGGGCCTACACCAGACTATTTTCAACAGATATATTTGTGTCTGAACAATCAGGAGACACTATTACTGTTTTTCTTTATAGCAAAAAATGCCAAAAGCAGGATAATACAGAGATTTGACCCGTGGATCTGTAAAACCACACTTCTATTTCTCAGGCCTACACCAGACTATTTTCAACAGATATATTTGTGTCTAAACAATCAGGAGCCACTATTAGTTTCTTTTACGGCAAAAAATGGCAAAAGTAGGATAATGCAGAGATTTGACCCGTGGAACTACAAAACCACACTTCTATTTCTCGGGCCTACAACAGACTATTTTCAATAGATATATTTCTGTCTGAACAATCAGGAGACACTACTGTTTTTCTTTACGGCAAAAAATGCCAAAAGCAGGATAATACAGAGATTTGACCCGTGGAACTGCAAAACCACACTTCTATTTCTCGGGCCTACACCAGACTATTTTCAACAGATATATTTGTGTCTGAACAATCAGGAGCCACTATTAGTTTCTTTTACGGCAAAAAATGCCAAAAGTAGGATAATGCAGAGATTTGACCCGTGAAACTACAAAACCACACTTCTATTTCTCGGGCCTACACGAGACTATTTTCAACAGATATATTTGTGTCTGAACAATCAGGAGACACTATTACTGTTTTTCTTTATGGCAAAAAATGCCAAAAGCAGGATAATACAGAGATTTGACCCGTGGAACTGTAAAACCACACTTCTATTTCTCAGGCCTACACCAGACTATTTTCAACAGATATATTTGTGTCTGAACAATCAGGAGACACTACTGTTTTTCTTTACGGCAAAAAATGCCAAAAGCAGGATAATACAGAGATTTGACCAGTGGCACTGCAAAACCACACTTCTATTTCTCGGGCCTACACCAGACTATTTTCAACAGATATATTTGTGTCTGAACAATCAGGAGCCACTATTAGTTTCTTTTACGGCAAAAAATGCCAAAAGTAGGATAATGCAGAGATTTGACCCGTGGAACTACAAAACCACACTTCTATTTCTCGGGCCTACACAAGACTATTTTCAACAGATATATTTCTGTCTGAACAATCAGGAGACACTACTGTTTTTCTTTACGGCAAAAAATGCCAAAAGCAGGATAATACAGAGGTTTGACCCGTGGAACTGCAAAACCACACTTCTATTTTTCGGGCCTACACCAGACTATTTTCAACAGATATATTTGTGTCTGAACAATCAGGAGACACTACTACTGTTTTTCTTTATGGCAAAAAATGCCAAAAGCAGGATAATACAGAGATTTGACCCGTGGAACTGTAAAACCACACTTCTATTTCTCAGGCCTACACCAGACTATTTTCAACAGATATATTTGTGTCTGAACAATCAGGAGACAGTACTGTTTTTCTTTACGGCAAAAAATGCCAAAAGCAGGATAATACAGAGATTTGACCCGTGGAACTGCAAAACCACACTTCTATTTCCCGGGCCTACACCAGACTATTTTCAACAGATATATTTGTGTCTGAACAATCAGGAGACACTATTAGTTTTTTTTTTACGGCAAAAAATGTCAAAAGCAGGATAATACAGGATTTGACCCGTGGAACTGTAAAACCACACTTCTATTTCTCGGGCCTACACCAGACTATTTTCAACAGATATATTTGTGTCTGAACTATCAGGAGACAGTACTGTTTTTCTTTATGGCAAAAAATGCCAAAAGCAGGATAATAGAGAATTTTTACCGTGGAACAGCAAAACCACAGTTATAATTTACTGGTGTATACCAGACTTTTTTAAATATATATATTTGCGGCTGAACAGTGAGCGACACACTCAAACTGTTTTTTTTTAGATAGAAATTGTTAGAACCTTGCTCTTAGGTTTTTTTTCCTTTGCTGGTCACATGACCTTGTTGGCCTATTTAATCCTGCTCCGCCCTTCTGGCTTTGCTGGACTTCATTGTATATCTACTTTCTAGCTAGCCTGTGCTCTGTGTCTTGCTCTGTTAGTTTGCTTGGTCTACTGACCTCTATGTTCTATATATTTTGTTTGTTCGTCTGTCTGCTACTATTTCTGTTAGGAGGTGTCCCATATTCCTCCCAGTCCTTAGTACTTGTAGGGATTCCTTCCCCACATCTATAGGTCTCCGTACAGACTAGCTTAGGACTTTAGCAGGTCTGATCGCAGGATCAGGTCCCCTGTTACATCGTAGGGATTAAGCTGAGTTCTATCGTAGGGACAGATCTCCTCTCTTTCCTTAGCTCTGGTAGCAGAACATAACAGTAAGTCCAGCCAGCAAGTTCTCTAAGGAAAGATTTTTCTGTTCCATCATGGTGTCGGTTCAGGATTTGGTTCATCGCCTGCAGGGACTCTCTCTGGAGGTGGCCGAGCTCCGTCAGCACGTGAGTAACTGTCCTGGAGCACATTTCTTGGAGCCTAAGGTATGTTTGCCGGATTTATTTTTTGGTGAACACTGAGAATTTTTTTCATTTAAAAATGCTTGCTTATTGTATTTTCGTTTGAGACCTAAGTCCTCTGGGGATGAATCCCAGCGCGTAGGGTTCATAATGTCACTTTTGCGCAAAGAGCCTCAGAAGTGGGCCTTTTCTTTGCAACCTAGTGATACATGCTTCAGATCAGTGGATAGTTTTTTTTCTGCTTTGGGACTATTATATGATGATCCTGACCGTGTCGCATCAGCTGAGACTGAGTTGAGACGTTTAAAACAGGGATCAGGTAATGTGGAAAAATATTGTACTCATTTCCGTCGTTGGTCTACTCAAACAGGGTGGAACGATTCTGCTCTGAAAAGTCTATTTCTTGCTGGGCTCAGTGAAAGGGTTAAAGACCTGCTAATTGCTTATCCTACACCTGAAGATTTGCAACAGGCTATGCAATTAGCTATACGGGTGGATAGAAGACTGCGTGCAAGGGTTAATGAGAGCAAATCCTCTGCTATGTCAGTTTCTGGTTATGAGAATGTGTGTACTAACAGTGGTGAACCGATGGAGATTGGATCGGTGGCACCTCGCTTTCAAGAAAAAGACCGTCGATTTTCTGAAGGCTTGTGTTTCTATTGCGGAAAATCTGGTCATTTGATTAAAGGCTGTGAGCTTCGTATGAAGAAAGAAAAAAAAAATGGTCAGTCACGCCCGTATTGCCTGTTTAAATTCCAAGGGTATATTTTTAGCTGCTTCCACGATTGCTCAGAAAGAATTAATGGAATTTCGGGTGTTTGTTGATTGCGGGTCTACTTTGAATGTAATTGATGGGGGATTCGTGGAAAGACTCAATTTAAAACCTGAACCTTTATCATCCCCCATTGCTGTGGTTTCTGTGGATGGTTCCCCTTTGAAGAATATTACTCTCAAGGTCAGTGAATTTCCTCTCACTATTAATGGTGTTCACCATGAGAAATTGGATTTGGTAGTGTTGAATAACTTGCCTTTTCCAGTAATATTGGGATTGCCCTGGTTAAAATTTCACAATCCTGTACTGGATTGGTCTACCAGTGAAATTAAATCCTGGAGCCATAAATGTTATGACAAGTGTTGTAACGGGCGTATTGCAGCTTTGGATAGGGGAGAATTGCCTGTTCCTATTCAGGATTTTTGGAGAGTTTTTTCTGAGAAGGATTCGCAGGTTTTGCCTCCCCATAGAGACTATGATTGTTCTATTGAATTTGTCCCTGGAGCGACTCTTCCTAAAAGTCGTTTATTTAACCTTACTATTCCTGAGAGGAAGGCTTTGGAGGAATACATACAGACAAGTTTGGCCGCCGGTCACATTAGGCCCTCTAAGTCTCCTGTGGCGGTTGGATTTTTTTTTGTAAAAAAAAAGGACGGCGGTTTACGTCCTTGTCTGGATTTTCGTGAGATTAACAAAATTACTGTACGCAATCCTTACCCACTGCCATTGATTCCTGATCTGTTTAACCAGTTAATGGGGGCCAAGTGGTTCTCTAAAATTGACCTTAAGGGGGCATACAATCTGTTGCGCATGAAGGAGGGTGACGAATGGAAGACTGCTTTTAACACTCCTGTGGGTCATTTTGAGAATCTGGTTATGCCTTTTGGTCTTACTAATGCTCCTGCATTTTTTCAGAATCTGATTAATGACATCCTTAGACCTTTGATCGGCAAAAATGTGGTTGTGTATTTGGATGACATTTTGATTTATTCGCCGGATCTGGAGTCTCATTGGCGGAGCGTGCGTGAGGTACTACAGTTATTAATGGACAATTCGCTTTTTGCTAAGCTGGAGAAATGTGAGTTCGCTGTACAGAGAATTAGTTTTTTGGGCTACATTATCTCCAGCAAAGGTTTTGAGATGGATCCGGTTAAGGTTCAGGCTGTGCAGGAATGGCCTAGGCCTATTGGTTTGAAATCGATACAGAGGTTTTTGGGTTTCGCCAATTACTACAGAAAATTCATAAAAAAAATTTCTAGCATTGTCAAACCTCTGACTGATCTCACCAGGAAAGGTGCTGATGCGGTTCAGTGGTCTTCTGAGGCCACTGAAGCTTTTGTGTATCTCAAGGAGAGGTTCACCTCTGCTCCCATCCTTATGCACAAGACTATGTGAACTGAGGTCTAAGATGGCAGACATACAAGAAACAGAGGCATGTTCACACTAGCAAAAAAGAAGCAAGACAAAAATATATCTCATACCCTACCATAATTATATATAAATGTAAAGCAAAATTGCATAATAAATATAGGGTACTTAGTGAACTATTTTTGATCAAAAAAAGTATACAAGCCGTCCCACCAGCGGCAAGGTGACCCTAAATTGGGACGGTACCTATACTGCCTATATTAAAAACCTTACTGTATATCAAAGTTGAAGTAATGCATATAAAAGGGTAGACAAATAGGACCGGGTCCCAACTCCAGACCACCCAGGCCCGTGGTAAGCTACATATATACCAATCAGCTCAACAAAGGGCATGCCACACCCTTAAATTGCACAGAATGCAAACAAGTCAAAAAAACAGACTATGTGAACTGAGGTCTAAGATGGCAGACATACAAGAAACAGAGGCATGTTCACACTAGCAAAAAAGAAGCAAGACAAAAATATATCTCATACCCTACCATAATTATATATAAATGTAAAGCAAAATTGCATAATAAATATAGGGTACTTAGTGAACTATTTTTGATCAAAAAAAGTATACAAGCCGTCCCACCAGCAGCAAGGTGACCCTAAATTGGGACGGTACCTATACTGCCTATATTAAAAACCTTACTGTATATCAAAGTTGAAGTAATGCATATAAAAGGGTAGACAAATAGGACCGGGTCCCAACTCCAGACCACCCAGGCCCGTGGTAAGCTACATATATACCAATCAGCTCAACAAAGGGCATGCCACACCCTTAAATTGCACAGAATGCAAACAAGTCAAAAAACCAGACTATGTGAGCTGAGGTCTAAGATGGCAGATACAAGAAACAGAGGCATGTTCACACTAGCAAAAAAGAAGCAAGACAAAAATATATCTCATACCCTACCATAATTATATATAAATGTAAAGCAAAATTGCATAATAAATATAGAGTACTTAGTGAACTATTTTTGATCAAAAAAAGTATACAAGCCGTCCCACCAGCGGCAAGGTGACCCTAAATTGGGACGGTACCTATACTGCCTATATTAAAAACCTTACTGTATATCAAAGTTGAAGTAATGCATATAAAAGGGTAGACAAATAGGACCGGGTCCCAACTCCAGACCACCCAGGCCCGTGGTAAGCTACATATATACCAATCAGCTCAACAAAGGGCATGCCACACCCTTAAATTGCACAGAATGCAAACAAGTCAAAAAACCAGACTATGTGAACTGAGGTCTAAGATGGCAGACATACAAGAAACAGAGGCATGTTCACACTAGCAAAAAAGAAGCAAGACAAAAATATATCTCATACCCTACCATAATTATATATAAATGTAAAGCAAAATTGCATAATAAATATAGGGTACTTAGTGAACTATTTTTGATCAAAAAAAGTATACAAGCCGTCCCACCAGCGGCAAGGTGACCCTAAATTGGGACGGTACCTATACTGCCTATATTAAAAACCTTACTGTATATCAAAGTTGAAGTAATGCATATAAAAGGGTAGACAAATAGGACCGGGTCCCAACTCCAGACCACCCAGGCCCGTGGTAAGCTACATATATACCAATCAGCTCAACAAAGGGCATGCCACACCCTTAAATTGCACAGAATGCAAACAAGTCAAAAAAACAGACTATGTGAACTGAGGTCTAAGATGGCAGACATACAAGAAACAGAGGCATGTTCACACTAGCAAAAAAGAAGCAAGACAAAAATATATCTCATACCCTACCATAATTATATATAAATGTAAAGCAAAATTGCATAATAAATATAGGGTACTTAGTGAACTATTTTTGATCAAAAAAAGTATACAAGCCGTCCCACCAGCGGCAAGGTGACCCTAAATTGGGATGGTACCTATACTGCCTATATTAAAAACCTTACTGTATATCAAAGTTGAAGTAATGCATATAAAAGGGTAGACAAATAGGACCGGGTCCCAACTCCAGACCACCCAGGCCCGTGGTAAGCTACATATATACCAATCAGCTCAACAAAGGGCATGCCACACCCTTAAATTGCACAGAATGCAAACAAGTCAAAAAACCAGACTATGTGAACTGAGGTCTAAGATGGCAGACATACAAGAAACAGAGGCATGTTCACACTAGCAAAAAAGAAGCAAGACAAAAATATATCTCATACCCTACCATAATTATATATAAATGTAAAGCAAAATTGCATAATAAATATAGGGTACTTAGTGAACTATTTTTGATCAAAAAAAGTATACAAGCCGTCCCACCAGCGGCAAGGTGACCCTAAATTGGGACGGTACCTATACTGCCTATATTAAAAACCTTACTGTATATCAAAGTTGAAGTAATGCATATAAAAGGGTAGACAAATAGGACCGGGTCCCAACTCCAGACCACCCAGGCCCGTGGTAAGCTACATATATACCAATCAGCTCAACAAAGGGCATGCCACACCCTTAAATTGCACAGAATGCAAACAAGTCAAAAAACCAGACTATGTGAACTGAGGTCTAAGATGGCAGACATACAAGAAACAGAGGCATGTTCACACTAGCAAAAAAGAAGCAAGACAAAAATATATCTCATATCCTACCATAATTATATATAAATGTAAAGCAAAATTGCATAATAAATATAGGGTACTTAGTGAACTATTTTTGATCAAAAAAAGTATACAAGCCGTCCCACCAGCGGCAAGGTGACCCTAAATTGGGACGGTACCTATACTGCCTATATTAAAAACCTTACTGTATATCAAAGTTGAAGTAATGCATATAAAAGGGTAGACAAATAGGACCGGGTCCCAACTCCAGACCACCCAGGCCCGTGGTAAGCTACATATATACCAATCAGCTCAACAAAGGGCATGCCACACCCTTAAATTGCACAGAATGCAAACAAGTCAAAAAACCAGACTATGTGAACTGAGGTCTAAGATGGCAGACATACAAGAAACAGAGGCATGTTCACACTAGCAAAAAAGAAGCAAGACAAAAATATATCTCATACCCTACCATAATTATATATAAATGTAAAGCAACATTGCATAATAAATATAGGGTACTTAGTGAACTATTTTTGATCAAAAAAAGTATACAAGCCGTCCCACCAGCGGCAAGGTGACCCTAAATTGGGACGGTACCTATACTGCCTATATTAAAAACCTTACTGTATATCAAAGTTGAAGTAATGCATATAAAAGGGTAGACAAATAGGACCGGGTCCCAACTCCAGACCACCCAGGCCCGTGGTAAGCTACATATATACCAATCAGCTCAACAAAGGGCATGCCACACCCTTAAATTGCACAGAATGCAAACAAGTCAAAAAACCAGACTATGTGAACTGAGGTCTAAGATGGCAGACATACAAGAAACAGAGGCATGTTCACACTAGCAAAAAAGAAGCAAGACAAAAATATATCTCATACCCTACCATAATTATATATAAATGTAAAGCAAAATTGCATAATAAATATAGGGTACTTAGTGAACTATTTTTGATAAAAAAAAGTATACAAGCCGTCCCACCATCGGCAAGGTGACCCTAAATTGGGACGGTACCTATACTGCCTATATTAAAAACCTTACTGTATATCAAAGTTGAAGTAATGCATATAAAAGGGTAGACAAATAGGACCGGGTCACAACTCCAGACCACCCAGGCCCGTGGTAAGCTACATATATACCAATCAGCTCAACAAAGGGCATGCCACACCCTTAAATTGCACAGAATGCAAACAAGTCAAAAAACCAGACTATGTGAACTGAGGTCTAAGATGGCAGACATACAAGAAACAGAGGCATGTTCACACTAGCAAAAAAGAAGCAAGACAAAAATATATCTCATACCCTACCATAATTATATATAAATGTAAAGCAAAATTGCATAATAAATATAGGGTACTTAGCTTACCACGGGCCTGGGTGGTCTGGAGTTGGGACCCGGTCCTATTTGTCTACCCTTTTATATGCATTACTTCAACTTTGATATACAGTAAGGTTTTTAATATAGGCAGTATAGGTACCGTCCCAATTTAGGGTCACCTTGCCGCTGGTGGGACGGCTTGTATACTTTTTTTGATCAAAAATAGTTCACTAAGTACCCTATATTTATTATGCAATTTTGCTTTACATTTATATATAATTATGGTAGGATATGAGATATATTTTTGTCTTGCTACTTTTTTGCTAGTGTGAACATGCCTCTGTTTCTTGTATGTCTGCCATCTTAGACCTCAGTTCACATAGTCTGGTTTTTTGACTTGTTTGCATTCTGTGCAATTTAAGGGTGTGGCATGCCCTTTGTTGAGCTGATTGGTATATATGTAGCTTACCACGGGCCTGGGTGGTCTGGAGTTGGGACCCGGTCCTATTTGTCTACCCTTTTATATGCATTACTTCAACTTTGATATACAGTAAGGTTTTTAATATAGGCAGTATAGGTACCGTCCCAATTTAGGGTCACCTTGCCGCTGGTGGGACGGCTTGTATACTTTTTTTTATCAAAAATAGTTCACTAAGTACCCTATATTTATTATGCAATTTTGCTTTACATTTATATATAATTATGGTAGGGTATGAGATATATTTTTGTCTTGCTTCTTTTTTGCTAGTGTGAACATGCCTCTGTTTCTTGTATGTCTGCCATCTTAGACCTCAGTTCACATAGTCTGGTTTTTTGACTTGTTTGCATTCTGTGCAATTTAAGGGTGTGGCATGCCCTTTGTTGAGCTGATTGGTATATATGTAGCTTACCACGGGCCTGGGTGGTCTGGAGTTGGGACCCGGTCCTATTTGTCTACCCTTTTATATGCATTACTTCAACTTTGATATACAGTAAGGTTTTTAATATAGGCAGTATAGGTACCGTCCCAATTTAGGGTCACCTTGCCGCTGGTGGGACGGCTTGTATACTTTTTTTGATCAAAAATAGTTCACTAAGTACCCTATATTTATTATGCAATTTTGCTTTACATTTATATATAATTATGGTAGGATATGAGATATATTTTTGTCTTGCTTCTTTTTTGCTAGTGTGAACATGCCTCTGTTTCTTGTATGTCTGCCATCTTAGACCTCAGTTCACATAGTCTGGTTTTTTGACTTGTTTGCATTCTGTGCAATTTAAGGGTGTGGCATGCCCTTTGTTGAGCTGATTGGTATATATGTAGCTTACCACGGGCCTGGGTGGTCTGGAGTTGGGACCCGGTCCTATTTGTCTACCCTTTTATATGCATTACTTCAACTTTGATATACAGTAAGGTTTTTAATATAGGCAGTATAGGTACCGTCCCAATTTAGGGTCACCTTGCCGCTGGTGGGACGGCTTGTATACTTTTTTTGATCAAAAATAGTTCACTAAGTACCCTATATTTATTATGCAATTTTGCTTTACATTTATATATAATTATGGTAGGGTATGAGATATATTTTTGTCTTGCTTCTTTTTTGCTAGTGTGAACATGCCTCTGTTTCTTGTATGTCTGCCATCTTAGACCTCAGTTCACATAGTCTGGTTTTTTGACTTGTTTGCATTCTGTGCAATTTAAGGGTGTGGCATGCCCTTTGTTGAGCTGATTGGTATATATGTAGCTTACCACGGGCCTGGGTGGTCTGGAGTTGGGACCCGGTCCTATTTGTCTACCCTTTTATATGCATTACTTCAACTTTGATATACAGTAAGGTTTTTAATATAGGCAGTATAGGTACCGTCCCAATTTAGGGTCACCTTGCCGATGGTGGGACGGCTTGTATACTTTTTTTTATCAAAAATAGTTCACTAAGTACCCTATATTTATTATGCAATTTTGCTTTACATTTATATATAATTATGGTAGGGTATGAGATATATTTTTGTCTTGCTTCTTTTTTGCTAGTGTGAACATGCCTCTGTTTCTTGTATGTCTGCCATCTTAGACCTCAGTTCACATAGTCTGGTTTTTTGACTTGTTTGCATTCTGTGCAATTTAAGGGTGTGGCATGCCCTTTGTTGAGCTGATTGGTATATATGTAGCTTACCACGGGCCTGGGTGGTCTGGAGTTGGGACCCGGTCCTATTTGTCTACCCTTTTATATGCATTACTTCAACTTTGATATACAGTAAGGTTTTTAATATAGGCAGTATAGGTACCGTCCCAATTTAGGGTCACCTTGCCGCTGGTGGGACGGCTTGTATACTTTTTTTGATCAAAAATAGTTCACTAAGTACCCTATATTTATTATGCAATTTTGCTTTACATTTATATATAATTATGGTAGGGTATGAGATATATTTTTGTCTTGCTTCTTTTTTGCTAGTGTGAACATGCCTCTGTTTCTTGTATGTCTGCCATCTTAGACCTCAGTTCACATAGTCTGGTTTTTTGACTTGTTTGCATTCTGTGCAATTTAAGGGTGTGGCATGCCCTTTGTTGAGCTGATTGGTATATATGTAGCTTACCACGGGCCTGGGTGGTCTGGAGTTGGGACCCGGTCCTATTTGTCTACCCTTTTATATGCATTACTTCAACTTTGATATACAGTAAGGTTTTTAATATAGGCAGTATAGGTACCGTCCCAATTTAGGGTCACCTTGCCGCTGGTGGGACGGCTTGTATACTTTTTTTGATCAAAAATAATTCACTAAGTACCCTATATTTATTATGCAATTTTGCTTTACATTTATATATAATTATGGTAGGGTATGAGATATATTTTTGTCTTGCTTCTTTTTTCCCATCCTTATGCAGCCTGATGTTACTAGGCCGTTTTTGGTTGAGGTTGATGCTTCCTCTGTGGGGGCGCAGTATTGTCTCAGGATAACGGAGATGGATTACATCCCTGTGCCTTTTTTTCAAAAAAATTTTCGGAGACTGAACTGAATTACGATATTGGTAATCGGGAATTATTGGCTATTAAACTCGCATTTGAACACTGGCGCCACTTCTTGGAAGGTGCGGAATTTCCCGTTCAGGTTCTTACGGATCAGAAAAATCTGATATATCTTGATGCTGCCAAGCGCCTGAATGCCCGTCAGGCTAGGTGGGCACTGTTTTTCTCGCGGTTTAATTTCTCCGTTACTTACATCCCTGGTACTAAGAATGTTAAGGCGGATGCCTTGTCTCGCAGTTTTTCTCCCATAGTCGGTGCTGAGAAAGAGGAGAACATTTTACAAGAAGGTGTTGTGATAGCTGCTTTGGACTCCGTTTTGGAAAATGAGATTCTTAAAGCACAGGAGAATGCCCCTTCTAACACTCCTCATGGGAGGTTGTTTGTGCCTGGGACCTTTAGGAGAGATTTGTTTGTTGAGTGTCACGAATCTCGGTTGGCAGGTCATCCCGGAATCTCTGAGACCAAGAGACTGGTGGGTCGCAGTTTTTGGTGGCCTGGATGGCAGAAGGAAGTCATTAAGTGGGTGCGTCAATGTGTGCTAGATCTAAGTCCTCACATACTCCTGCTGCGGGGTTGCTTTGTCCTTTGGAGGTTCCCAGTGCTCCTTGGACACATTTGGCTATGGACTTTATAACTGACCTTCCCCCCTCTGAGGGTTTTACTGTCATCTGGGTGGTCGTGGACCGTTTTAGCAAGATGTGTCACTTGGTTCCTTTCGTCAAACTGCCCTGCGCTAAAACTCTCGCTAAGGCCTTTGTCAAGGAAATTGTCAGACTTCATGGCGTTCCTACTGACATTGTTTCTGATAGGGGTCCTCAGTTCGTGGCTCGTTTTTGGCGTGCCTTTTGTGATAGGTTGGGAGTTCATTTGTCGTTCTCGTCCGGATATCATCCTGAATCTAATGGCCAGACAGAAAGGAAAAACCAGGATGTTGAGCAGTTCTTGCGTTGTTTTGTGGCAGACAATCAAGAGGGGTGGTCTGAGTTTCTGCCACTTGCTGAATTTGCTCTGAACAATCATACATCTTCTTCTGCTGGTTGTTCACCTTTTTTTTGTTGTTCTGGGAGACATCCGTCGTTTGGGTCGTTCTCCAAGTTGGGATCTGCCGTGCCTGAGGAGGAGAATTTTTCCGGTGATTTGGAGAGAGTTTGGACGGATGTGCGTGGTAATCTTCAGGAGGCCAACAGAAAATCTAAAGACTACTTTGATAGGAAACGACAGGAGGTTTTGTTCGCTGTTGGTGACATGGTTTGGTTGTCCTCTAGGAATCTGCGGTTGAGGATTCCTTCAAAGAAATTGGGTCCCAAGTTTGTAGGGCCCTTTAAGGTGCTTCAGGTTGTCAACCAATCTGCTGTTAGGTTGGAGGTTCCTACCTCCTGGAGAATTAATCCGGTATTTCATGTCTCTCTGTTGAAAAAAGCTGTTGTATCGGATTGTGACGCCTCTGCCTCTGTTCCTCCGGTGGTGGAGGACGGGGAATATGAAATTTCTCGCATCCTTAACTCTAGACGGTATAGAGGTAGTTTGCAGTATCTTGTGGCCTGGAAAGGTTTCGGTCCCGAGGATAACTCTTGGGTGAGGTCGGATGATGTTTCCGCGTCCAGACTTATCAGAGCGTTTCACAGGAGATTTCCTGATAAGCCTGGTCCTAGGGGATCCGGAGGATCCTCTTAGAAGGGGGGGTACTGTTAGAACCTTGCTCTTAGGTTTTTTTTACTTTGCTGGTCACATGACCTTGTTGGCCTATTTAATCCTGCTGCGCCCTTCTGGCTTTGCTGGACTTCATTGTATATCTACTTTCTAGCTAGCCTGTGCTCTGTGTCTTGCTCTGTTAGTTTGCTTGGTCTACTGACCTCTATGTTCTATATATTTTGTTTGTTCGTCTGTCTGCTACTATTTCTGTTAGGAGGTGTCCCATATTCCTCCCAGTCCTTAGTACTTGTAGGGATTCCTTCCCCACATCTATAGGTCTCCGTACAGACTAGCTTAGGACTTTAGCAGGTCTGATCGCAGGATCAGGTCCCCTGTTACATCGTAGGGATTAAGCTGAGTTCTATCGTAGGGACAGATCTCCTCTCTTTCCTTAGCTCTGGTAGCAGAACATAACAGAAATGGCCCAAAAGTGGATAATACAGATATTTGACCCGTGGAACTGCAAAACCACACTTCTATTTCTTGGGCCTACACCAGACTATTTTCAACAGATATATTTGAGTCTGAACAATCAGGAGACACTACTGTTTTTCTTTACGGTAAAAAATGCCAAAAGCAGGATAATACAGAGATTTGACCCGTGGAACTGCAAAACCACACTTCTATTTCTCGGGCCTACACCAGACTATTTTCAACAGATATATTTGTGTCTGAACAATCAGGAGACACTATTACTGTTTTTCTTTATGGCAAAAAATGCCAAAAGCAGGATAATACAGAGATTTGACCCGTGGAACTGTAAAACCACACTTCTATTTCTCAGGCCTACACGAGACTATTTTCAACAGATATATTTGTGTCTGAACAATCAGGAGACACTACTGTTTTTCTTTACGGCAAAAAATGCCAAAAGCAGGATAATACAGAGATTTGACCACTGGAACTGCAAAACCACACTTCTATTTCTCGGGCCTACACCAGACTATTTTCAACAGATATATTTCTGTCTGAACAATCAGGAGACACTACTGTTTTTCTTTATGGCAAAAAATGCCAAAAGCAGGATAATACAGAGATTTGACCCGTGGAACTGCAAAACCATACTTCTATTTCTCGGGCCTACACCAGACTATTTTCAACAGATATATTTGTGTCTGAACAATCAGGAGACACTATTACTCTTTTTCTTTATGGCAAAAAATGCCAAAAGCAGGATAATACAGAGATTTGACCCGTGGAACTGTAAAACCACACTTCTAATTCTCGGGCCTACACCAGACTATTTTCAACAGATATATTTGTGTCTGAACAATCAGGAGACACTATTATTATTTTTTTACGGCAAAAAATGTCAAAAGCAGGATAATACAGAGATTTGACCCGTGGAACTGCAAAACCACATTTCTATTTCTCGGGCCTACACCAGACTATTTTCAACAAATATATTTGTGTCTGAACAATCAGGAGCCACTATTAGTTTCTTTTACGGCAAAAAATGCCAAAAGTAGGATAATGCAGAGATTTGAGCCGTGGAACTACAAAACCACACTTCTATTTCTCGGGCCTACACCAGACTATTTTCAACAGATATATTTCTGTCTGAACAATCAGGAGACACTACTGTTTTTCTTTACGGCAAAAAATGCCAAAAGCAGGATAATACAGAGGTTTGACCCGTGGAACTGCAAAACCACACTTCTATTTCTCGGGCCTACACCAGACTATTTTCAACAGATATATTTGTGTCTGAACAATCAGGAGACACTATTACTGTTTTTCTTTATGGCAAAAAATGCCAGAAGCAGGATAATACAGAGATTTGACCCGTGAAACTGTAAAACCACACTTCTATTTCTCAGGCCTACACCAGACTATTTTCAACATATATATTTGTGTCTGAACAATCAGCAGACAGTACTGTTTTTCTTTACGGCAAAAAATGCCAAAAGCAGGATAATACAGAGATTTGACCCCTGGAACTGCAAAACCACACTTCTATTTCCCGGGCCTACACCAGACTATTTTCAACAGATATATTTGTGTCTGAACAATCAGGAGACACTATTATTTTTTTTTTTACGGCAAAAAATGTCAAAAGCAGGATAATACAGGATTTGACCCGTGGAACTGTAAAACCACACTTCTATTTCTCGGGCCTACACCAGACTATTTTCAACAGATATATTTGTGTCTGAACAATCAGGAGACACTATTAGTTTTTTTTTACGGCAAAAAATGTCAAAAGCAGGATAATACAGAGATTTGACCCCTGGAACTGCAAAACCACACTTCTATTTCTCGGGCCTACACCAGACTATTTTCAACAGATATATTTGTGTCTGGACAATCAGGAGACACTATTACTGTTTTTCTTTACGGCAAAAAATGCCAAAAGCAGGATAATACAGACATTTGACCCGTGGAACTGCAAAACCACACTTCTATTTCTCGGGCCTACACAAGACTATTTTCAACAGATATATTTGAGTCTGAACAATCAGGAGACACTACTGTTTTTCGTTACGGCAAAAAATGTCAAAAGCAGGATAGTACAGAGATTTGACCTGTGGAACTGCAAAACCACACTTCTATTTCTCGGGCCTACACCAGACTATTTTTAACAGATATATTTCTGTCTGAACAATCAGGAGACAGTACTGTTTTTCTTTATGGCAAAAAATGCCAAAAGCAGGATAATAGAGAATTTTTACAGTGGAACAGCAAAACCACAGTTATAATTTACTGGTGTATACAAGACTTTTTTAAATATATATATTTGCGGCTCAACAGTGCGCGACACACTCAAACTGTTTTTTTTTTAGATAGAAATGGCCCAAAAGTGGATAATACAGATATTTGACCCGTGGAACTGCAAAACCACACTTCTATTTCTCGGGATTACACCAGACTATTTTCAACAGATATATTTGTGTCTGAACAATCAGGAGACAGTATTAGTTTTTTTTTACGGCAAAAAATGTCAAAAGCAGGATAATACAGAGATTTGACCCGTGGAACTGCAAAACCACACTTCTATTTCTCGGGCCTACACCAGACTATTTTCAACAGATATATTTGTGTCTGAACAATCAGGAGCCACTATTAGTTTTTTTTACGGCAAAAAATGCCAAAAGCAGGATAATGCAGAGATTTGACCCGTGGAAGTACAAAACCACACTTCTATTTCTCGGGCCTACACCAGACTATTTTCAACAGATATATTTCTGTCTGAACAATCAGGAGACAGTACTGTTTTTCGTTACGGCAAAAAATGCCAAAAGCAGGATAATACAGAGATTTGACCTGTGGAACTGCAAAACCACACATTTATTTCTCGGGCCTACACCAGACTATTTTCAACAGATATATTTGTGTCTGAACAATCAGGAGACACTATTAGTTTTTTTTTACAGGAAAAAATGTCAAAAGCAGGATAATACAGAGATTTGACCCGTGGAACTGCAAAACCACACTTCTATTTCTCGGGCCTACACCAGACTATTTTCCACAGATATATTTGTGTCTGAACAATCAGGAGCCACTGTTAGTTTTTTTTAAGGCAAAAAATGCCTAAAGTAGGATAATGCAGAGATTTGACCCGTGGAACTACAAAACCACACTTCTATTTCTCGGGCCTACACCAGACTATTTTCAACAGATATATTTCTGTCTGAACAATCAGGAGACAGTACTGTTTTTCTTTACCGCAAAAAATGCCAAAAGCAGGATAATAGAGAATTTTTACCGTGGAACAGCAAAACCACAGTTATAATTTACTGGTGTATACCAGACTTTTTTAAATATATATATTTGCGGCTGAACAGTGAGCGACACACTCAAACTGTTTTTTTTTAGATAGAAATGGCCCAAAAGTGGATAATACAGATATTTGACCCGTGGAACTGCAAAATCACACTTCTATTTCTTGGGCCTACACCAGACTATTTTCAACAAATATATTTGTGTCTGAACAATCAGGAGCCACTATTAGTTTCTTTTACGGCAAAAAATGCCAAAAGTAGGATAATGCAGAGATTTGACCCGTGGAACTACAATACCACACTTCTATTTCTCGGGCCTACACCAGACTATTTTCAACAGATATATTTCTGTCTGAACAATCAGGAGACACTACTGTTTTTCTTTACGGCAAAAAATGCCAAAAGCAGGATAATACAGAGGTTTGACCCGTGGAACTGCAAAACCACACTTCTATTTCTCGGGCCTACACCAGACTATTTTCAACAGATATATTTGTGTCTGAACAATCAGGAGACACTATTACTGTTTTTCTTTATGGCAAAAAATGCCAAAAGCAGGATAATACAGAGATTTGACCCGTGGAACTGTAAAACCACACTTCTATTTCTCAGGCCTACACCAGACTATTTTCAACAGATATATTTGTGTCTGAACAATCAGGAGACAGTACTGTTTTTCTTTACGGCAAAAAATGCCAAAAGCAGGATAATACAGAGATTTGACCCGTGGAACTGCAAAACCACACTTCTATTTCCCGGGCCTACACCAGACTATTTTCAACAGATATATTTGTGTCTGAACAATCAGGAGACACTATTAGTTTTTTTTTTTACGGCAAAAAATGTCAAAAGCAGGATAATACAGGATTTGACCCGTGGAACTGTAAAACCACACTTCTATTTCTCGGGCCTACACCAGACTATTTTCAACAGATATATTTGTGTCTGAACAATCAGGAGACACTATTAGTTTTTTTTTTTACGGCAAAAAATGTCAAAAGCAGGATAATACAGGATTTGACCCGTGGAACTGTAAAACCACACTTCTATTTCTCGGGCCTACACCAGACTATTTTCAACAGATATATTTGTGTCTGGACAATCAGGAGACACTATTACTGTTTTTCTTTACGGCAAAAAATGCCAAAAGCAGGATAATACAGACATTTGACCCGTGGAACTGCAAAACCACACTTCTATTTCTCGGGCCTACACAAGACTATTTTCAACAGATATATTTGAGTCTGAACAATCAGGAGACACTACTGTTTTTCGTTACGGCAAAAAATGCCAAAAGCAGGATAATACAGAGATTTGACCTGTGAAACTGCAAAACCACACTTCTATTTCTCGGGCCTACACCAGACTATTTTCAACAGATATATTTGTGTCTGAACAATCAGGAGACACTATTAGTTTTTTTTTACGGCAAAAAATGTCAAAAGCAGGATAGTACAGAGATTTGACCTGTGGAACTGCAAAACCACACTTCTATTTCTCGGGCCTACACCAGACTATTTTCAACAGATATATTTCTGTCTGAACAATCAGGAGACAGTACTGTTTTTCTTTATGGCAAAAAATGCCAAAAGCAGGATAATAGAGAATTTTTACCGTGGAACAGCAAAATCACAGTTATAATTTACTGGTGTATACAAGACCTTTTTAAATATATATATTTGCGGCTGAACAGTGAGCGACACACTCAAACTGTTTTTTTTTAGCTAGAAATGGCCCAAAAGTGGATAATACAGATATTTGACCCGTGGAACTGCAAAACCACACTTCTATTTCTCGGGATTACACCAGACTATTTTCAACAGATATATTTGTGTCTGAACAATCAGGAGACACTATTAGTTTTTTTTTACGGCAAAAAATGTCAAAAGCAGGATAATACAGAGATTTGACCCGTGGAACTGCAAAACCACACTTCTATTTCTCGGGCCTACACCAGACTATTTTCAACAGATATATTTGTGTCTGAACAATCAGGAGCCACTATTAGTTTTTTTTACGGCAAAAAATGCCAAAAGTAGGATAATGCAGAGATTTGACCCGTGGAACTACAAAACCACACTTCTATTTCTCGGGCCTACACCAGACTATTTTCAACAGATATATTTCTGTCTGAACAATCAGGAGACAGTACTGTTTTTCGTTACGGCAAAAAATGCCAAAAGCAGGATAATACAGAGATTTGACCTGTGGAACTGCAAAACCACACTTTTATTTCTCGGGCCTACACCAGACTATTTTCAACAGATATATTTGTGTCTGAACAATCAGGAGACACTACTGTTTTTCTTCACAGCAAAAAATGCCAAAAGCAGGATAATACAGAGATTTGACCTGTGGAACGGCAAAACCACACTTCTATTTCTCGGGCCTACACCAGACTATTTTCAACAGATATATTTGTGTCTGAACAATCAGGAGACACTACTGATTTTCTTTACGGCAAAAAATGCCAAAAGCAGGATAATAGAGATTTTTTACCGTGGAACAGCAAAACCACAGTTATAATTTACTGGCGTATACCAGACTTTATTTAAATATATTTTTTAAATATATATATTTGTGGCTGAACAGTGAGCGACACACTGTTTTTTTTTTAGATACAAATGGCCCAAAAGTGGATAATACAGAGGTTTGAACCGTGGAACTGCAAAACCACACTTCTGTTTCTCTAGCCTACACCAGACTATTTTCAACAGATATATTTGTGTCCGAAAAATCAGAGACACACTTTACATTTTTTTTTTTTTTTGGGGGGGGGGGACACCAAAAGGTTAATAAGACAGGCATTTGTACAGTGTGAAGGAGGAAAAAAAAAAGAGGATTTAGATGAAAAAAAAAAGGATTTTTCCTGGCCCCCGAGACCTGGAGTTAAGTCCAGCAATTTCAGCAACAGGAGCACACAGGACTGTAATGCAGCGTTTGCTGGTATAACCACTGCATCTCCTATACAGCCTGCCTGCCTGCCTGATATCTGGGATGGATATTAGTCCTGAGAAGGACTGCTTGTTTGATCTGGCAGCCTTTACAGACCCTACACTAACTATTTTGCAGTATATATCTCTCCCTAAATCAGCAGCGCTGTCCCTACACTGTCTGATCCGGAGCGACTGTGTCAAAGATGGCGGCGCCCGGTTTTAAATACTCGAGGTGACGCTGTAAGGCCAGCCAATCACTGTAATGCCCACAAACAACATGGCTGCGGCATTACAGTGATTGTCTGGCAATCCCTGCATGTTCATTGGCTCTGTAAAGAGCGCCAAACATGCAGGGCGGAGACTCGAGCTCCGCCCCAAGTAACCAGGAAATGCTCGATGCTCGCCCAACATCCCGAGTAGCGTGATGCTCGGGCGAGTATCGAGGAGTGTCGAGCATGTTCGCTCAACACTAATACTTAACAAAAAAGTGTGAAACAACTGAAAATATGTCTTATATTCTAGGTTCTTCAAAGTAGCCACCTTTCGCTTTGATGACTGCTTTGCACACTCTTGGCATTCTTTTGATGAGCTTCAAGAGGTAGTCACCGAAAATGGTCTTCCAACAATCTTGAAGAAGTTCCCAGAGATGCTTAGCACTTGTTGGCCCTTTTGCCTTCACTCTGTGGTCCAGCTCACCCCAAAACATCTCCATTGGGTTCAGGTCTGGTGACTGTGGAGGCCAGGTCATCTTGCGTAGCACGCCATCACTCTCCTTTTTGGTCAAATAGCCCTTACACAGCCTGGAGGTGTGTTTGGGGTCATTGTCCTGTTGAAAAATAAATGATGGTCCAACTAAATGCAAACCGGATGGAATAGCATGCCGCTGCTAGATGCTGTGGTAGCCATGCTGGTTCAGTATGTCTTCAATTTTGAATAAATCCCCAACAGTGTCACCAGCAAAGCACCCCCACACCATCACACCTCCTCCTCCATGCTTCATGGTGGGAACCAGGCATGTAGAGTCCATCCGTTCACCTTTTCTGCGTCGCACAAAGACACGGTGGGTGGAACCAAAGATCTCAAATTTGGACTCCTCCGACCAAAGCACAGATTTCCACTGGTCTAATGTCCATTCCTTGAGTTTTTTAGCCCAAACAAGTCTCTTCTGCTTGTTGCCTGTCCTTAGCAGTGGTTTCCTAGCAGCTATTTTAGCATGAAGGCCTTCTGCTCAAAGTCTCCTCTTAACAGTTGTTGTAGAGATGTGTCTGCTGCTAGAACTCTGTGTGGCATTGACCTGGTCTCTAATCTGAGCTGCTGTTAACCTGCGATTTCTGAGGCTGGTGACTCTGATAAACTTATCCTCAGAAGCAGAGGTGACTCTTGGTCTTCCTTTCCTGGGGCGGTCCTCATGTGAGCCAGTTTCTTTGTAGCGCTTGATGGTTTTTGCAACTGCACTTGGGGACACTTTCAAAGTTTGTCCAATTTTTCGGACTGACTGACCTTAATTTCTTAAAGTAATGATGGCCACTCGTTTTTCTTTACTTAGAATTTGTATTATGGCAAGAAAAAAGCAGCTAACAGTCTATTCAGTAGGACTATCAGCTGTGTATCCGCCTGACTTCTGCACAACACAACTGATGGTCCCAACCCCATTTATAAGGCAACAAATCCCACTTATTAAACCTGACAGGGCACACCTGTGAAGTGAAAACCATTTCCGGTGACTACCTCTTGAAGCTCATCAAGAGAATGCCAAGAGCGTGCAAAGCAGTCATCAAAGCAAAAGGTGGCTACTTTGAAGAACCTAGAATATAAGACATATTTTCAGTTGTTTCACACTTTTTTGTTAAGTATATAATTCCAGATGTGTTAATTCATAGTTTTGATGCCTTCAGTGTGAATGTACTATTTTCAAAGTCATGAAAATACAGAAAAATCTTTAAATGAGAAGGTGTATCCAAACTTTTGCTCTGTGCTGTATATATATATATATATATATATATATATATATATATATATATATATATATATATATTTATTTATACACATATACAGTTGTGCTCAAAGGTTTACATACACCAGCAGAATTTTTCCTCTCTTGGTTTTGTTTCAGAGAATATGAATGATAACAAACAAAACCTTTTTCTCCACTCATGGTTATGGGTTAGGTGAAGCCATTTATTGTCAAACTACTGTGTTTTCTCCTTTTAAATCTTAATGACAACCAAAAACATCCAAATGACCCTGATCAGAAGTTCACATACCCTGGTGATTTTGGCCTGATAACATGCACAGAATTTGTCACAAATGGGTTTGAATGGCTACTAAAGGTAACATCCTTAACTGTGACCTGTTTGCTTATAATCAGTGTGTGTGCATAAAAGCTGAGTGAGTTTCTGGGATCCAGACAGACTCTTGCATCTTTCATCCAGCCACTGGAGTTTCTGGATTGTTAGTCATGGGGAAAGCAAAAAAATTGTCAACGGATCTATGGGAAAAGGTAGTTGAATTGTATAACACAGGAAAGGGATACAAAAAATATCCAAGGAATTGATAATGCCAGTGAGCAGCGTTCAAACTATGATTAACAAATAGAAAATCAGGGGCTCTGTAAAAACCAAACCACGGTCAGGTAGAACAACAAATATTTCAGCCACAACTGCCAGGAAAATTGTTCGGGATGCAAAGGAAAACCAACAAATAATATCAGCTGAAATTCAGGACTCTCTGAAAACTAGCGGTGTGGCTGTTTCAAGATGCACAATAAGGAGGCACTTGAAGAAAAATGGGCTGCATGGTCGAGTCGCCAGAAGAAAGCCATTACTGCACAAATGCCACAAAGTATCTCGCCTACAAAAACCAGGGGAGGAGTCCTGAGGAGATAATTTGCATATTCCCACTGCATTTTGGGGTAAGTGAAGAGTCTCCGCGAGCTCAAAGAACACTGGATTTTGGCTGTTGGAGCTGAAAAGAGGACATCGGTAAACCAGGGGAGGAGTCTGGAGGAGATAATTTGCATATTCCCACTGCATTTTGGGGTAAGTGAAGAGTCTCCGCGAGCTCAAAGAACATTGGATTTTGGCTGTTGGAGCTGAAAAGAGGACATCGGTAAACCACGGGAGGAGTCCTGAGGAGATAATTTGCATATTCCCACTGCATTTTGGGAACATTAACAGTAAGAACATGGAAGAGTCCAGGAGCCATTTGGTGAGCTGCATATCCTGCTACATGTTCACAGACTTGCCAGTGGAAAAGCCAAACTTCACATGCCAGAAATGCAAGCTTGTGTCCCTGTTGGAGGAAAAGTTGCGAAATCTAGAAGAGAGGTTAACTACCTTGAAAATCATTAAGGAAGGTGAAGAGTTCTTAGACAGAGCAGAATTATCTCTTCATGATTCAGAAAGAGAAGAAATTCGAACTGCACCTGACGAAACAGAGGAATGGAAGCATGTAACCCAGAGAAGCAGGAGGATAGAGAGGCAGTCAGCACCCATACTGCTCAGGAACCAGTACCAGGCTCTCACGCAGGAGAACCATGAAGAAATACAGCAAAATAAGACTTTGCCAGCAATGAATAACCTTGTAAGCCCTCAGAATCCTCCTGGATGGAGAAAGAAGAATGTTGTGAAGAAAAAACGGAGAGTAGTGGTCATGGGGGATTCCCTGTTAAGAGGAACAGAGGCCACTATCTTCAGACCAGACATAACCTCAAGAGAAATGTGCTGTCTTCCAGGAGCAAAAATTAAAGATGTGTCTGACAGGATATCAAGACTCTTCAGACCTACAGATCACTACCCATTCCTTCTAATACATGTAGGGACAAATGACACCACAAGAAAGGACCTGGAAACCATCTGCAGTGACTTTGAAGACTTAGGCAAGAAAGTGAAAGAATTGGGAGCGCAGGTGGTCTTCTCATCCATCCTCCCAGTGGATGGCCATGGAACAATGAGGTGGAATAAGATTCTACAGGTGAACAACTGGCTACGTCGATGGTGCCGTCAACAAGGATTTGGATTTCTGGATCACGGAATGAATTACCTATACGATGGACTACTTGCTAGAGATGGGGTGCACCTTACGAAGACTGGAAAACATGTATTTGGAAATCGCCTTGCTGCACTCATCAGGAGAGCTTTAAACTAGAACAATGTGGGAAGGGAAGCAAAAGGCCAGAAAAAGCCATACAGCTGACAAATACTATTGAGATCTCTGCTACTGGAAGTGGAAAGGAAGAACAAAGACAAAACAATTTAAATAATAAAAATATGGGAGGAAGAGAAACCAATCACAAACTAAAATGTTTTTATACAAATGCACAAAGCATGGGCAACAAACAAGGAGAATTGGAACTACTAATGCAGGAAAAGAAATATGATGTCATTGGAATCACTGAAACTTGGTGGGACAATACACATGATTGGAATAAAAGGCTAAAAGGATACAACTTATTTGCAAGAAACAGACTTGATAAACGAGGAGGAGGTGTCGCATTGTATGTTAGAAAAGCGTATATCTGCACAGAGATTGAAGCTTCAGAGACTGGGAGTTCTGTGGAAACTGTTTGGGTAAGAATACAAGGAAAGAACAACGGAAAGGACACCATTGTAGGCATTTACTACAGGCCACCTGGGCAAGCTGAAGATATGGATGAACTCTTTATGTATCAAATGACCAAGTTCTCAAAAAAATATGACGTAGTGGTCATGGGAGATTTCAACTATCCAGACATTTGTTGGGAATCTCTCTCAAGTAAAACTAACAGGTCAAGCAAATTCTTATCCTCTGTTGCTGACAACTTTATCTTCCAAAAGGTAGGTGAGAAAACAAGGGGATCTGCTACTTTGGATCTAATCCTTATAAACAAGGAGGAAATGGTTGAGGAGGTAAAAGTGGCTGGGACCCTAGGAGGCAGCGATCATGCTATTATAGAATTTTGGATAACTAGAGGAGGAAGACATGTGAAGACTCAAACTTCAAGGTTAGATTTTAGAAAGGCAGATTTTAAGAGACTCAGAAAGAGAATAGGAGGGATCCAATGGCTGGATGTCCTTAAGGACAAAAATGTCCAGGAAGGATGGGAAATTTTTAAAAATGAGATTCTCAAAGCACAATCGTTAACAATCCCGAAAAGTAGGAAGAATGGGAAGCATTTAAGGAAACCAGGATGGATGAACACAGAACTTAAACACATGCTAAAAAGAAAGAAAGAAATGTTTATTAAATGGAAAGAGGGAGGCATATCTAAAGAAGATTATAATGCAGTCTGCAGATCCTGTAGGGCACGTATCAGGTTAGCTAAAGCTGACAATGAATTAAGGCTTGCAAGAGATGTCAAAAGCAATAAAAAAGGATTTTGGGGGTATGTCAAAAGTAAAAGAAAAGTCAAAGATGCTATAGGATTTTTACAGGATGAAAATGGAGAAATGGTAAGAGAGGATGTTGAGAAGGCCGAACTTTTTAATTCCTATTTTGCATCTGTTTTCTCTCAGAAAGAAAATGTAACATCAACTGATCTTCACTGTCCTTTTAAAGGAATAGAGGAATCCAAGTTATCTGTAAACAGAAAGATTGTGAGGGAATATTTAGCTAACATAAATGAGTTCAAGTCTCCAGGTCCAGATGAATTACACCCCAGAGTACTGAAGGAGATCGTAGAAGAAATTTTAGAACCACTCTCCATAATCTTTGAAAATTCTTGGAGAACAGGAGAAGTCCCAGAAGAATGGAGAAGAGCAAATGTTGTTCCTATCTTCAAAAAGGGGAAGAAGGTGGACCCAGGGAACTATAGGTCGGTGAGTCTGACTTCTATACCAGGAAAGATCTTTGAACAAATTATTAAACAACATGTATGTAAGTACATGGATAAGAATGAAGTGATTAACCAGAGTCAGCATGGGTTTGTAACTAACAAGTCATGTCAGACTAACTTAATTTCCTTCTATGACAGAATCACTGACTGGGTGGATCAGGGAAATGCTGTAGATATAGTATATCTTGACTTCAGCAAAGCATTTGACAAAGTATCTCACACCATCCTTATTGAAAAAATGACCAAGTATGCAATGGACCAGGCAACTGTTAGGTGGATTCATAACTGGCTTAGTGATCGGACTCAAAGGGTGGTTGTAAATGGCTTCACATCCAGCTGGATGAATGTCTCAAGTGGGGTACCACAGGGCTCTGTCCTGGGACCTGTATTGTTCAACATCTTTATCAATGATTTAGATGAAGGAATTGAGGGTAAACTGATTAAATTTGCTGATGACACAAAGCTAGGAGGGATAGCTAATACTAGAGAAGAGAGAGAGAGGATTCAAAAAGACCTAAATAAACTGGAGCAGTGGGCAGCAACCAACAGAATGGTTTTTAACAGGGAAAAATGCAAAGTACTACATCTGGGCAATAAAAATGAAAAAAGCATATACAGAATGGGAGGAATAGAGCTAAGCAACAGTACATGTGAAAAAGACTTAGGTATACTAATAAATCATAGACTGAACATGAGTCAACAGTGTGATGCAGCAGCAAAAAAGGCAAATACAATTCTGGGATGTATTAACAGAAGCATACAGTCTAGATCACGTGAAGTCATTATCGGTCTTTACTCCTCTTTGGTCAGACCTCATCTGGAATACTGTGTACAGTTTTGGGCACCACATTTTAAAAAAGACATAGACAAACTGGAGCAAGTTCAGAGAAGAGCGACCAGAATGGTGACTGGTCTGCAAACCATGTCCTATGAGGAACGGTTGCAGGATTTGGGAATGTTTAGCTTGCAAAAAAGAAGACTGAGAGGAGACTTAATAGCTGTCTACAAATATGTCAAGGGCTGTCACATTGTAGAAGGATCATCTTTATTCTCATTTGCACAAGGAAAGACTAGAAGCAATGGGATGAAACTAAATGGGAGGAGACACAGATTAGATATTAGAAAATTTTTTTTGACAGTTAGGGTGATTAATGAGTGGAACAGGCTGCCACGAGAGGTGGTGAGTTCCCCTTCAATGGACGTCTTCAAACAGAGGCTGGACAGACATCTGTCTGAGATGATTTAGTGAATCCTGCGTTGAGCAGGGGGTTGGACCAGATGACCCAGGAGGTCCTTTCCAACTCTACTATTCTATGATTCTATGATTCTATGATACAATACGCCAAACAGCACAGAGACAAGCCTCAAAACTTCTGGAACAAGGTAATTTGGAGTGGTGAAACCAAAATTGAAATTTTTGGCCAGAACAATAAACTTTACATTTGGAGAGAGGTCAACAAGGCCTATGATGAAAGGAACACCATTCCTACAGTAAAGCACGAAAGTGGATCGTTGATGTTTTGGTGATGTGTGAGCTACAAAGGCACAGGAAACTTGGTAAAGGTTGAAGGAAAGATGAATGCAGCACGTTATCAGCAAATACTGGAGGCAAATTTGCAGTCATCAGCCCGGAAGCTGCGCATGGGACGAACTTGTATGTTCCAACATGACAACAATCCAAAACACAAGGCCAAGTCGACCTGTCATTGGCTACAGCAGAACAAAGTGAAGGTTCTGGAGTGGCCATCTTAGTCTCCTGACCTCGATATCATTGAGCCACTCTGGGGAGATCTCAAGTGCGCAGTTCATGCTAGACAGTCCAGGAATTTACAGGAACTGGAGTTTTTTTGCAAAGAAGAATCGACAGCTTTACAATCTGAGAAAATAAAAAACCTCATCCACAACTACCACAAAAGACTTCAAGTCATTGATGTTAGAGGGGCAATACACGGTATTAAGAACTGGGGTACGTGAACTTTTGATCAGGGTCATTTGGATGTTTTTGGTTGTCATTAAGATTTAAAAAGAGAAAACACAGTAGTTTGAAAATAAATGGCTTCATCCAACCAATAACCATGAGTGGAGAAAAAGTTATTTTGTTATCATTCATATTCTTTGAAACAAGGCCAAGAAAGGAAAAATTCTGTCAGGATATGTAAACTTTTGAGCACAACTGTATATATACTGTATGTCAAAGTTATATCTGCATATAACTTTGTACCTATATTTATTTAAGAATTGCAGATATACAAAATGGCTTTTTACATGCTGTACCACACCGCATCGGTCCTGGTCTAAAGGCTATATGCTATGTGACATGACCAGATGGAAAATGTATATGCTTCTGCTTACATGGACAATTAATATGTTTGTTCAGACTTTGCCAATAGATTTTATTGCTTCAAAACGAATAACAGGATAATAAAGATACTGACCAAATAGATTAATATCTTGAATCTTAAATGTAATGGATGTGATGGATGTGGGTAGCAGATATCAGCAGTAATTATGAAGATAATTGATATTGGTAACTTCCAGAAACATTGCTTATATATCCTGCTCAATAAATGTGATTTATACTTTTGGCACCAACTCAGGCAGTCATCTGCATTCTTCCACCATATATTCAATTTGGCAGCAGACAATTAAGAGAACCACACACCCATCGAGTGTGCCCCCAAATCAGTATCATGCAACTCAATTCACCATTTTTTATTTTCTTAATGTAATTAATTCTTAAATTTAAGATCACAAAAGCTTGCCGTTGTGTTTCAATACCCAAATAAATGGAACTTTATTTTTAACAATCACAAGTAGGTAATGTAAATAAAAGCTTATATTATGTAAGATAATTATAGTTTGGCACTTCTTGAAGTCTTCATCTGTAAACATCAGTCAGTTCCTCAGATCAGTTTTCTTGATAAACTCTTAAACATCTGATGAACAAAACAAGTATACTGTATTTATCTTGTTTCAATATTCCTTCAATATTTTTTCCAGCATATTTCCCACAATAAATTCCACATTTACTGCATTTAGGTAATGCATGATTAAATATTTAAAATGTGTGGTAAAAATGCAAATGCAAGTGGCCTGCTCCATTAAATATATACAAAATAAGTAGTTATGAATTCCTGTAGAAAAAGGCATGTTGGATACACTGCATGCTCACAGCAAACCAATTGGAGTTTTGGGGAGAGTTCATTGGATGATTTAGCACTAACCTTTCATCTAAAGATTTTCTTCAATCGGAATTTGTCCAGCAACTTTACAGTAAAAACAGATCAGTCCAATAACTAATGGTAGTAACTCCTATTCCATCATATAGAGAATTCTATTCCAAGACATTCTCTATATCACTGAAATTTGAGGTAAATGGCATCATTAGCTCCACTTTCCCCCTTATCTGAAATTTTATATTAAATATTCTTTTTACAAATAGTGTAAATATAAATATTTTACAAATTTTGGTCAGCTTTCTATTACAGCTAGAGATGATCGAACCTTTTCAAATTCACCTTTTTGGGCGAATCTTCTCCAAAAATTCAATTTGAATCAAATTTATTTGGGCGAAAGTCAAGAAAGTATATAGTCAGGAGGTCCAGCTCAAAGGAGTAAAAATCTTCAGCTTTATTGGTGCATTGTTAAAATAACTTCACATGCATCTGTAATTCATAAATTAGAACCTCAACGCGTTTCTGGTGCACGCTGTGCTAGACAAGGATAGAAATGCACTTAAAGGGAACCCGTCACCTCCCAAAATGCCATTAATTTAAAGATACTAGAACAGGATAAAAGCAGGTTTAAAAATTAGCTGTGATGCCGTACTGGCATCTTTATCAAGTGTAAAAAGCAGAACAGGTTGAACCTGTTTTTATCCTGTTTTGTTAAAGTCCATCTTGCGTATTTTCCCCTAGTCACAGGGCAGTGGCAGCTGGCTATCAAAACCTTTAGTTGTGTCTTCCTATATTAGAATTTTACCCTATTGTACCCTTCACAGTGACTGTTTCCATTAACTTAAAGATATGGGTTTACAAGCATTGAAAGCCTGGTTGCTAGGAGGAAATTTACTTTATTCCTCCTGGTAGCCTCCAGCTTACAGTCATGGATGGTGGCACTGAGGGGGCATGGTTACAGCTGGCGCTCACTATGTACTGAGCAATTCCGTGCCAGCTGTGCTTCCATGACAGTGCAGCGGCTGGGCAGCTTGATTGCTATTAACCCCATATCTGCAGGATAATATTATTATGGTTTTTTTTATATAGCGCAATCGTATTCCACAGTGCTTTACAGACATCATCAACACTGTCCCTGCTCGAGCTTACAATCTAAATTCCCTATCAGTTTGTCTTTGGAGTGTGGGAGGAAACCCACTCAAACACGGGGAGAGCATATAACCTATATAGATCAGAAATACAAGGTCTCAACACAATCATATCACAGGTCTCTGACACAGTGACCCAATTACAATCCTCCTCAGCCTCACTTACAACAGAAAAAAACAGCTCAAAGTCTGCTTATTGAACAACATACTAGACAAATTGATTCCCTGTTTGGTATAACCAAAGATCTGGAGAACCGCAACCGACGCAATAATATCTGGATACATGCTCTTCCAGAAGCTACATCTACAGCTGATTTAATACCCATTCTACATACAATATTTAATGCTCCCCTGGATGGACCACTTGATGAAAAGAGCGCATTGTGCCCTATGACCTCGCAACAATGATTTTGGCAAACCCATAGGTATTATCTGCCAGATACATTACTTCAGTATTAAAGAATAAATTATGAAGCAAGCCTGAGCTAAAGGCTACTTTGATTTTGATGGTGCTCAGTAATACTTCCTGACAGACCTGTCCAGAAAACCTATGGCAAAACACCGAGCTCTATGCACGGTCATGGAGGTCAGGGCAACTTTTCTCCTGCAAGATCCAAAAGGCTTACAGTGTCACGGGTGTGTCAGAAGTGACAGGCAGTCGCCCTGCAGTTGGTTGCAGGATATCTCTACGTTTGCCATTACAGACATCTTCTTAGAGGCTGTCTCTAGGACCCAGCGGCTACCTTCCTCTGGGTAATTAACTCCCTGATCTGGGTGTATAAATTCCTGCTGTGTAGCAGAGGGAGGTGCCGGCAATATTCATTTACTCCTTGTGAAGGCTTTAGCAAGTGCAGTACTGCTTCCTCTCTGGTGCTTGAGGTCATGTGCACATTTGTCTGGAGTCGTCTAAAGCTAAGCTATTTACCGTTTGTCCTCCCTTGTTGTCTTTAGTGTTCAGTGAGGATCGACTAGTGCTCATCTCATCCCTTCCCTAGCCTGAGTCTAATGCCAGGGAAAGACAGGGTGAGGTACGCGTGCGGCGATTGGTGGAGAAACAATATAGGGTCGATAGTTGAGACAGGGTGACACTAGACCAGACTAGGAGGTCTCCACTTCCCCCTTTTCCTAGAGTCTGGGCTCACTTTCCCTCTTCCCTCTGTGTTGAAAGTCTTTCCCACACCTTGTGTAACATACAGTCACTCCTCGAGGACTTGGGTATAACTGGGATTACCATCACTGACTGGCCGACGAATCCACTTACACCTCCTAACTCATAAGGAAACCAACATCGATTGCAGCAATGACAAAGAGAAAGATGCAGACCTCCTGATCACTTCTGACTGGTTGAACAGTAATAGATTGCTTTGCCATCTAACTATTGGTATCTTCAGTGTGCTCTGAAGTCCTTGAATTGCTCAATTAATGAAACTTATCTTTTTCTATCCTCTACCTGCCTTCTCACACCTTTAAAAAGCCCACCTCCCCCTTTCATCTCAGCCCTTTTTTTCTAAGTCCCAAGGACATTTTTACTAAACTCTCTGTATGTATTTTTGCACACTTTGGCAGCCATCTCCCAGTCCCCAACCATTTTCCCCTCCTTTATCTCTCTCACATTTCCTTTACAGTGGTTGCAATATATATATGGTTATTTGATCTATCCACTTGCGGGAACATGTCTATGGGTGCCTGTATGTATCAGATTATTCTCTAATGGTTCATCGGATTTATTGCAATAGCATATTTTAATGGCTCCAATAGATCATTGGTACCGCTTTACATTTGTATACCTATGGAAACCTCTTAATAGGTGGGTAGAAACAACTGTACTTGGGTGTGTGCATCTGTGCACCAGCTTAACATGCACAGTTAATAGCTGATAGATTCACGGAACCCTTCTTTACACATAATTATTATATGATGGGCTATTGGAACATGTATACCTACTGGATTTTTATCTAATAGGTTACTGGAACCTGTTTATATGTTTGAATATTGTCTGATGGGTTAGTGGAACCTATATACAGGTGCATCTCACTAAATTAGAATATCATCAAAAAGTAAATTTATTTCAGTTCTTCAATACAAAAAGTGAAACTCATACATTATATAGTCTTTACAAACAGAGTGATCTATTTCAAGTGTTTATTTCTGTTAATGTTGATGATTATGGCTTACAGCCAATGAAAACACAAAAGGCATTATCTCAGTAAATTTAAATAATTAACAAAAAACACCTGCAAAGGCTTCATAAGTGTTTAAAAAGGCCCCTTAGTCTGTTTCAGTAGGCTCCACAATCATGGGGAAGACTGCTGACTTGAAAGATGTCCAGAAGGCAGTCATTGACACACTCCACAAGGAGGGTAAGCCACAAAAGGTCATTGCTAAAGAAGCTGGCTCTTCACAGAGTGCTGTACCCAAGCATATTAATGGAAAATTAATGGAAAGTTGAGTGGAAGGAAAAAGTGTGGTAGAAAGAGGTGCACAAGCAACCAGGATAACCGCAGCCTTGAAAGGATTGTTAAGAAAAGGCCATACAAAAATTTGGGGGAGATTCACAAGGAGTGGACTGCTGCTGGAGTCATTGCTTCAAGAGCCACCACACACAGACGTATCCAGGACATGGGCTACAAGTGTCACATTCTTTGTGTCAAGCAACTCATGACCAATAGACAACGCCAGAAGCGTCTTACCTGGGCCAAGCAGAAAAAGACCTGGGCCAAAGTGTTGTTTTCAGATGAAAGTAAATTTTCCATTTTATTTGGAAATCAAGGTCCCAGAGTCTGGAGAAAGAGTGGAGAGGTCACAATCCAAGCTGCTTGAGGTCTAGTGTGACGTTTCCACAATCAGTGATGGTGTAGGTCCACTGTGATTTATCAAGACCAAAGTCAGCGCAGCACCAGACCCAAAAATGCAGACGAGCTGAAGGCTGCTATCAAAGCAACCTGGGCTTCCATAACACCTCAGCAGTGCCAAAGGCTGATGATCGCCTCCATGCCACGCCACATTGATGCAGTAATTGATGCAAAAAGAGCCCCGGCCAAATATTGAGTGCATTTACTGAACATACATTTCAGTAGGTCAACATTTCAGATTTTAACATCATTTTTCAAGCTGGTGTTATAAAGTATTCTAATTTACTGAGATAATGACTTTTGTGTTTTCATTGGCTGTAAGCCATAATCATCAACATTAACAGAAAATAAACACTAGAAATAGATCACTCTGTTTGTAATGACTCTATATAATATATGAGTTTCACTTTTTGTATTAGAGAGCTGAAATAAATTAACTTTTTGATGATATTCTAATTTAGTGAGATGCACCTGTATGTATATATATATATATATATATATATATATATATATATACAGTTGAAACCAAAAGTTTACATACACTATATAAAAACACACATATGCATGCTTTTCTCAATATCTGACATTAAATCAGAATAAACCTTTCCCGTTTTAGGTCAATTAGGATTACAATAATTTTTAATATTTGCCAAATGCCAGAAAAATGAGAGAGAGAAAATGTTTTAAGGCATATTTATTACTTACTGCAATGTCAAAGATGATGTCATGTGTTTGGAAGCTTCTGATAGCTTTCTTGGCAACATCTGAGTTAATTAGAGACACACCTGTGGATGCATTTTAATGCACACCTGAAACACACTGCTTCTTTGTGTAGCATCATGGGAAAGGCTAAAGAAATCAGCCAAGATATCAGGAAGAGAATTGTGGACTAGCACAAGTCTGGCTCATCCTTGGGTACAATTTCAAGATACTTGAAGGTGCCTAGTTCATCTGTACAAACAATTATACACAAGTACAAACAAGATGGGAATGTAAAGCCTTCATACAGCTCAGGAAGGAGAGGGGTTCTGTGTCCCAGAGATGAACACGCTTTGGTCCAACATGTGCATATCAACCCAAGGACAAAAGCAAAACATCTTGTGAAGATGATGGCGGAAGCTGGTAAGATTGTGTCAATGTCCAAAGTGAAACGAGTACTGAATCAACATGGGCTGAAAGGCCACTCTGCCAAGAAGAAGCCATTACTCCCAAAGAAACATAAAAAAGCCAGATTAATGTTTGGAAAAGCACACAGAAACATAGACCTTAATTTTTGGAGACACTTCCTATGGTTTGATGAAACTAAAATTGAACTTTTTGGGCATAATGACCATCGTTACATTTGGAGTAAAAAGGGAGAAGCTTGGAAGCTTAAGAACACCATCCCAACTGTGAAACACGGGGGTGGCATCATCATGTTGTGGGGTTGTTTTGCTGCAGGAGGGACTGGTGCACTTCACAAAATAGATGGCATCATGAGAAAGGAAGATTATATGGCAATACTGAAGCAACATCTCAAGACATCAGCCAGGAAGTTAAAGCTTGGGCGGAAATGGGTCTTCCAAATGGACAATGTCCAGAAGCATACTGCCAAAATGGTAACAAAGTGGCTTAAGGATAACAAAGTCAATGTTTTGGAGTGGCCATCACAAAGCCCTGATCTCAATCCTATTGAAAATTTATGGGCAAAGCTGAAGGTGCGAGCAAGGCGACCTACAAACCTGGATCAGTTACACCAGTTTTATCAGGAGGAATGGGCCCAAATAACCACCAACTATTGTGAGAAGCTTGTGGAAGGTTATCCCAAATGTTTGACCCAAGTCATTCAGTTTAAAGGCAATGTCACCAAATACTAAAGAAATGTATGTAAACTTTTGACTTTACAGTAAGTAATAAAAATGCCTTAAAACATCCTCTCTCTCTCATTATTCTCGAATTTGGCAAATTTGAAAAATTATGGTAATCCTAATTGACTTAAAAGGGGAAAGATTTATTCTGATTTCAAGTCAGATATGTAAACTTCTAGTTTCAACTGCATATATACAGTATATATATATATATATATATATATATATACCCTTTCTAATAGGTTATTGTAAACTGTGTGCATATATAAGCATTATCTGATACCTGTATATTGTTGGAACCTGTATATGTATAGAATTTCTATCTGGGAGGTTATTGGAACCTGTATACATACATGATTATTATCTAATAGGTTATTAGAACTGGTATGTGTATATGATTATTATCTAATAGGTTACTGAAACCATTCTATATACATGTTTATTATCTTACTAGCTGTACCTGGCCACGCGTTGCTGTGGCTCCGTGTGGTTAAATAAAAAATAAAGAAAAGTGAAAGTGCATGTTTCTAAAATATTTATAGATTATAATATATATATAATCTATATAAATAAAAATTTAAATATTATATATATATAATCTATTTAAATAAAAATGTAAATGTTCGTTTGTTCAAAATGTTACATTTCCAAAAGTTCTTGACCGATTGCTTTGAAATTTTGACACAGTCAGGCGTCACAATGGAGCCGGTCATGTCAGGGATTGCTAGTTATGCAATTCCCTAGTACCCTCTGTACATTCCCTCTGAATGTGACAGGAGGGGAGCGCAGAGATGAAGGCAGGCGGCGGCAGAGGAGGAGGGTGTGATCCACTTGACATGTCCCGGGCCGGTACCGGCCAGATCAAAGTGCCACTCCCACCGGTGGCGCAGTAGGATTTGCACTCGCTCACTATCCGCCCACAGCTGCGAGGCTTGGGCCCAGCGCAGCGCCCAGAGCGGAGGTCGCGGCCTGCGCCTCTCCATGCAGCCTCCCTCTCTCCTTCCCTCACTTGTTGTTGTTTAGTCGCAAATAAGACCCACCTGCCGCAGCAGCAGCTGTGCCAGAGAGCAGAGGCGGCCGCCTCTCAGGCAGTGGTGGTGATGAGCAGCAGCGTCTTTCGGCCGCAAACAGACGGTCTCGTCACTCCCCTTTCCCCCAAGACCCACGGGGGACACCAAAGGAGCAGAGCACAGGCAGCGGCTGGGGCGAATGAAGGGGAGAGAGAAGGGTTTATGAATGAGATGCAGCAATTAGAGAAAGCCTGCACCACCCCCTCATAGGCAGCTGGTGACTAGTGTTGAACGCATTTCTTCGGCATTTCAAATTCATGTTCGTGGTTCCGGCTTGTTCGTGCTAAAAAATCGGCTCCGCCCACGAACATCCCTGATTTGCCACGCTGTCATGCAGAACAGGATTCAGGGATGTTCGTGGGCGGAGCCGATTTATGGGCACGAACAAGCCGGAACCCCGAACACGAGCACAAATTTGAAATGCCGAACAAATTTGCTCAACACTACTGGTGACCCCACCTGATAATTCGGGCTGAATGCACTGTTTATGAACTTGGTGTGTTAGCTTGACACCAAGTTCTACAGAATAATAGGGCCCACATAGTCATCCATAAAGAATAATGGGCCCCACATGGTCCTCCATACAGAATAATGGCCCCACATAGTCCTCAATACAGTATAATGGGTCTCACATAGTCCTCCATTAAGAATAATGGCCCCACATAGTCCTCCATACAGAATAATGGGCCCACATAGGGGTGGTGGTTCTGGTGTCGCGAGCCAAATACAACCACCCTGCGGGCCAGATTTGGCCCATGGGCCAGAGTTTGACGTGTATGCTCTTGTGGGATTGAATGCAGATGAGAATGGTTGATTTCTGTTCTTGAAGATCTCAATTATGAATCAAATTTATACTCTGGCTAATTTTTATCTTACAAACAAGGATCAAGATCTGTGAAAGGTACCTGACACAACTGGAAGGTTTTATGGAAGGCCTCATGATTCAAGGAGGAAATATTGAATCTGATAATTTATAAATTACTGGACTCTTCTGTGAGTAAGTCCTCGATCCCACCCACTCATCTGACCACATTTTAAAACAAATTATTGAAACTACAAGCAGTAGACGTTTGAAGCATTCTGCATCCAAAAGACCAAGACTATACCTACTACTCATCAATCCACAACTCATAAAGTAGGATTGATTACATTCTGATCAGCTATCACGTGTTGAGTTGGAGTCCTTCTGCTTCTGTTGGCACCATAACCTGGTTTGACCATGCCCTTATTATTTTCACTTTTCAGCTACCAGAGGCCTCTCCCTGAGCATGGCAGTGGCACCTAAACCCGAATCTTATGCAAGATACTAACAGCGTGACTGCTATAAAACACACAATTCCTATTCAATGGGAACCTTAAAATGCGTGATTAGAGGTAGTCTCGTTAGAGAAGCTTCGAGTCTAAAGAAGGAAAAATCCTCTCAAACAAAAGAATTGTTGAAACAAAAAATGTTATGGAACAAACTCATAAACCAAATCCAACTTATACAACTCTCATTAGACAAAATAAATAGAGAGATGACTTGAAAAAACTTATGAATCTGCAGATAAATGTGTATGAAGAGTATTCATCCTCGAGCCTCCACTACATACAGTGAGTACGGAAAGTATTCAGACCCCTTTAAATTTTTCACTCTTTGTTTCATTGCAGCCATTTGGTAAATTATAAAATGTTCATTTTTTTTTCTCATTAATGTATACTCTGCACCCCATCTTGACTGAAAAAATAAAAAATGTAGATTTTTTTGCAAATTTATTAAAAAAGAAAAACTGGAATATTACATGGTCACAAGTATTCAGACCCTTTTGCTCAGACACTCATATTTAAGTCACATGCTGTCCATTTCCTTCTGATGCTCCTTGAGATGGTTCTACTCCTTCATTGGAGTCCAGCTGTGTTTAAACTGATAGGACTTGATTTGGAAAGGTACACACCAGTCTATATAAGACCTCACAGCTCACAGTGCATGTCA
Organism: Phyllobates terribilis; assembly: GCF_046119375.1. Taxonomy (NCBI): domain Eukaryota; kingdom Metazoa; phylum Chordata; class Amphibia; order Anura; family Dendrobatidae; genus Phyllobates; species Phyllobates terribilis. The sequence continues at coordinate 278,978,523 of NW_027362769.1, read as the reverse complement.
GACCAAATGAGAATCATGAGCTCAAAGGAACTGCCCAAGAAGCTCAGAGACAGAATTGTGGCAAGGCACAGATCTGGCCAATGTTACAAAAGAATTTCTGCATTACTCAAGGTTCCTAAGAGCACAGTGAAATCCATAATCCTTAAATGGAAGAAGTTTGAGACCACCAGAAGTCTTCCTAGACCTGGCCGTCCAGCCAAAATGAGCAATCGTGGGAGAAGAGCCTTGGTGAGAGAGGTAAAGAAGAATCCCTGTGGCTGAGCTCCAGAGATGCAGTAGGGAGATGGGAGAAAGTTCCACAAAGTCAACTATCACTGCAGCCCTCCACCAGTTGGGCCTTTGTGGCGGAGTGGCCCAACGGAAGCCTCTCCTCAGTGCAAGACATATGAAAGCCCGCATAGAGTTTGCTCAAAAACACATGAAGGACTCCCAGACTATGAGAAATAAGATTCTCTGGTCTGATGAAAAACACAGCAACAAAAAAAAATAAAGGAGTGGCTTCAGAACAACTCTGTGACCATTTTTCACTGGCCCAGCCAGAGCCCTGACCTAAACCCAATTGAGCATCTCTGGAGAGATCTGAAAATGGCTGTCCACCGACGTTCACCATCCAACCTGACGGAACTGGAGAGGATCTGCAAGGAAGAATGGCAGAGGATCCCCAAATCCAGGTGTGAAAAACTTGTTGCATCATTCCCAAGAAGACTCATGACTGTACTAGCTCAAAAGGGTGCTTCTACTCATTACTGAGCAAAGGGTCTGAATACTTATGACCACGTGATATTTCAGTTTTTATTTTTAATAAATTTGCGAAAATTTCTACATTTCTGTTTTTTTCAGTCAAGATGGGGTTCAGAGTGTATTTTAATGAGAAAAAATTATTTTTTTAGAATCTACCAAATGGCTGCAATGAAAAATTTAAAGGGGTCTGAATACTTTCCGTACCCACTGTATATCCCATTCATTCGTACCTCAGCTAATGTGGAGGTTAATGAATCCTGACAAACTGCTGAAGCATTTAATAATTATTACAAATCTCCGCACAACATTAAAGGCCAATATGCAGATATATCACCATCGTGTCTCCAGACAAAAATAGACCAATATATTGAAAAAACTGCTCTTCACTCTCTATCTGAGGATATACAGTACATAGTACCCTAGAACAGCCCTTTAATGATGAAGAAGCATTACAAGTTATTAAGATGTCCCCACCAAACAAGAGTCACCTACCTGATGGATACACTGCTAAATTTTACAAGTTATTAGCTTCAGAGTTGACCTTTTCATAACTAAAGTATTTAACTCTGTCACAACTTCAAATCCATTCCCTAGACAAACCTTGGAAGCCCATATCTCAGTCATACTGAAACCTAGAAAAGACTTAAACATGTGCTCAAGCTATCAACCAATCTCCCTGATTAACATAGATGATTAACATAGATGTGAAATTATTTTTCAAGATTATTGCCCCAAAATTGGCCCCATACATATCCCACACAGTGGTGTGTAAAAGGATTTGCCCCCCTTACTGATTTCTTATTCTTCAGCATGTTTGTCACACTTAAATGTTTCAGATCACAAAACAAATGTAAATATTATACAAAGATAACACAAGAAAAAAAAAAATTGCAGTTTTTAACCCTTCACCCCCGTGCCATTTTCCGTTTTTGCGCTTTTTTTTGCTCCCCTTCTTCCCAGAGCCATAACTTTTTTATTTTCAGTCAAAATGGCCATGTGAGGTCTTATTTTTTTAGGGACAAGTTGTACTTTTGAACGACACCATTGGTTTTACCATATTGTGTACTGGAAAACGGGAAAAAAATTCCAAGTGCGATGAAATTGCAAAAAAAGTGCAATTCCACATTTGTTGTTTTTTTTTTTTTTACCATGTTCACTAAATGCTAAAACTGACCTGCCATTGTGATTCCTTCCCCAGATGATTACAAGTTTGTAGATACCAAACATGTATAGGCTTTTTTTTATTTGCCGTATTTTTCAGACTATAAGACGCACCATTTCCTTCGTACTTTAAACAAAAAAAAACAAACATTTTCTTCTTTTACATTTTAAAAATTACAAAAAGGAAAATGGGTTGATGCAAAAGTTTGGGCACCGTGCATGGTTAGTACCTAGTAGCACCACCTTTTGCAAGTATCACAGCTTGTAAATGCTTTTTGTAGCCAGCAAAGAGTCTTTCAATTCTTGTTTGAGGGATTTTCGTCCATTCTTCCAGCTCCTTGAGATTCCTGGGTCATCTTGCATGCACTGCTAGTTTGAGGTTTAGCTACAGATATTCAATGATGTTCAGATCAGGGGACTGTGAGGACCATTGTAAAACCTTCAGCTTGAGCCTTTTGAGATAGTATAGATGAATTTATCTCTAAAAGGCCTAAAGTTAAAGATGACGCATTTCCTTTGTATTTTAGACAAAAAAATATATATATATTTTCATCTTTTACATTTTAAAAATTATCAGGCTTGTTTAGATGTTCTTTTGCATATTTCTGACGCTGAATTTTATGGTGAGGACGCAGGAGAGGTTTCTTCTGATGACTCTTCCATGAAGGCCATATTTCTGCAGGTGCCTCTGAACAGTAGAACAATGTACCACAAATACAGAGTCTCCTAAATGTCTCTTGCAGTCAAGCGGGGTTCTGATTTGTCTCTCTAGCAATCCTAAGGGCAGCTCTCACTGAAATTTTGCTTGGGAGAGAGGAGATCTCTGAAGCAGGGCATTAACCATGTCCTGATCACTATAAGAGGTGTCTCCAGAGCACCCTTTCATACACCATTAGGCTGTGTGCCCACGATGCGTTTTTTAAGCGTTTCCGCAGCGGCAAAAACGCTGCAGAAACGCTTAAAAAACGCATGGTAGAAGGCTTGCCCTGTTCCCCAATGATAATCCGCATGTGTTGTGCACATGCTGCGGAAATTTCCGCTGCGGATTATCATTGCGGAAAAAAATGCCGCACTACCAATTATTTTGCGGAAGTGCTGCATTTTCGCCGCCATTGACTTGCATTGAAACGCATGGATTCTGCATCACTGGATCTGTAGATGCACATTCCATGCGTTTCAATGTGCGGATGGTACCCGGGTCTGGAGGACAGGAGACTCTCCTCAGGACCCGGGTACCATAGAAAACTGTAAAAAAAATAATAAAAAAATATATATTATATTTACCTCCTGATGGCCCCCGCTGCGCTCGTCCTCCTGCCGGCAAGGGAGAACGGAGCGAAGCAAGACTGCGGGGGCCATCAGAAGGTAAGTATAGATTTATTTTTTTATTTTTAAACATTCTTTGGAGTCACACTATATAAATCCTGTGACCAAGTTGTCAAGCACTTTCCAAGTGATGCTAAAATCGCTTGGAAAGCGCTTGTCAACCCGCATGCGGAAATGCAAGTGAAGAACGCTTCACATCCGCATGTCCCTGGCAGGAAAAACGCATGTACAATCCGCATGTACAATCTGCATGTACAATCCGCATGCGTTTTTTCTGCCAGGGAGATGCAGAAACGCTCAGGAAAAAATCCAGAGCACTTCTGCATCGTGGGCACATAGCCTTATAAAGGTATAGACACTGCACACTGACATTTGTGCCTCATTGCCTGTCAGCCAATCACAGACTTTTCTTTATAATCACATCTGTGATTGGCTGACAGTGAATGCTATCCCTGTGTCTTCTGTGTCCTGGAGTCATAGCTTGGAGCAGGAAGCTTCAGCAGAAGATGACTGTGGCCCAGACTGACTGGATGGTAAGACATGCAGCCTCTCCTGTGGAAGTTCTGGAATAGTATTGTTTTAAAGAAATCAAAAATTCATATATGAACATTTTGGCAGCAGTGGTCACATATCCATAAGTTGTGTGCACAGCGGCTGCCAGTGACATGCACTAGTGCAGTTTGTCCCTGGCAAGGTCAAGCTGCAATCCCACATAGACCATAAGTCTGTATGAAGAATCGCTGAAGTCCCCCTGGTACACGGGTCATTATGGGGTCAGTTTCCTGTCTGTTGAACATGGGCGTCATACTGACCCAATGTACAGTACAATTGTTCAAATGAGCCTGTTACATCCCTTAAAATAAATTGCAGTCCTGATTCCCAGTGCAAGTGGTTGGTGTGATCCCTTATATGTGATTTGCGCTGCTGTTGTAAGCAGCACGTACCCAGTGTGTGGACCCATAGGACTACTATTCACCCCATGCACTGCTCTATGTGTGTGCTGCTTACAAGAGCAGCGTACTTCAGAGTGGTGTTTTGAGCAATTGGTGGGGGTCTCAGGGCCCAGGCGCCCACCAATCACAAGCTATTTGCAGTGCCCAGTGTATATTTAACAAACAATTTTTTATAATACTAAATAAAATGACTGGTACACTTTAAAGAACTATATTCATTTTAATGCCGAACTCTGCTGGCAGACAGCGATCACAGACGGCTCCTGCCAGTGATTCAGCGGCTTCTGCGGGGAGAACCCCCTGTCGATCATCATGACATTGGCAGTGATCTCCCATCAACAGAGCAGCCGGGAAAAAAAAAAAGATGCTCTGTTTATATGAAGCAGCAGAATCACAGACCGAAGCCGTCTGTGACCCCTCTATGCCAGAACTGGGTAGGACAGGCAGGAAGTTACCCACAATCTGCCTGTTAGCTCATAGACCCATAGTAAAAAAAAAACAAAAAAAAAAAACAGTTCTGGGTAATCTCTTAGAGTTTTGAAAATAAAACACATTTCTCCTAACTACAGTATTATTTCCTCCAATATGTAAAGTAGTGCGAGTCTGGACCACTTGATAAGTGATTGGCCACGATAAGCACATCCAAATATGATGTATCAGTGGAATGACTGCTTTGTGTTATATTCAGTTTTTAAATATCGAGCTTACATTTATTGTTTAGATTTTATAATTGTGTTCTAAACTAGTAATAAATATAAAAGTCTATATGTTTACATAACATTGTTGCATTATGAAGATGGGGGGCCCAGAAATATTTCTTGCACAGGGGTCATCTGCAGTCTTTGTCCGCCCCTGCACTGCACAGTACCACTTCTCCTGTCCTGTATATATACAATACACAGTACAACTTCTCCTGTCCTTTATATATACAATACACAGTACAACTTCTCCTGTCCTGTATATATATGTAGCACCCTGAGGATTCGGCTGCTACAGGAGTATTGCACCTCAACCCAGAGGTGTGATATTCCACTCCCGGGTAAGGAAGGAGTGTGGAACTGAGCTCAGATAGACTGCATGCACTACATACATCCCATTCCAGAGGAGCAGGCCGACGGCACTCCCACTTAGAAATGTGCAGGTGCGACCGAGCCTGTTCCTGGCTGGAGTGGGAGGGGGGAGGAACATCCCATGTAGTGTAGGGGCAGATAGGGGGAGCAGTCTGGGTAGTGGTAGGAGCTCATTGGGTGCTGGTCACCTGAGCTCACACATAGAGGGATATATAAGGAGGGCACCAACTTAGAATCAGGGTCAGACGCAGAGAGGAAGTCAGATGCAGAGGACAAGCCTGCAGCAAGAGAGAGAGAAAGAAACAACAGCCCTGGAGAGAGAGTGGAGTGCAGGAAGACCCAGAGGGGGACAAAGAAGGGACCCAAGAACCCAAATAAGAACACCGGGTGAGGAGTCAGCAGAAGGGTACCGGAACCCAAGCTGGTGGGGGTAAAGACATTCCCCAGCCAGAGACCGGAGACCGTGGGCAGTGTCTGTCACGGTCACCCACTACATTCACCCTGAAGGCAGACCACATGGAGGGTCAGGGAACCTGAGGCCAAAGGTTGCCCAACAGAAGGCCCGAGGGAGCCGGATTTAGGTGAATCACTGGTGGGGACGGCTGAAGGAAGGACAGAGGGAGAGCTCAGGGCCACGCTCTGGACTTGTTTGGGGGTTGGCCGGATCCAGGACCTGGTGGACGCAGCACGGCTCGGGAGGTCACTTGGAGCTAGAGTGACCAGGAACATCTGCAGTAAGTAAAGACCCTTAACTGCACTACCCGAGTCTGTCATCATTACCGGCTGCACCGCACCACCACAACCCCCATCCTCTGCGCCTGTCCCCTCTGAGGCTATACCCCTCCCGTTGGGGGTTATCCCACCAAGCTGCGCATCCACCATCAGCCTCAGCGGACCCTGCCGCAGCGGCGGCCACAGTGACCGCATCACAACGGGTGGCGTAGTCGACACAACGAACTTTAATAACATCAGTAAAGACTGCCACATAACACTGAGCTTGACGCCCTGGGCACGGGACCGGGTCACAGCCGCTCGGAGACTACAACCCCCCATCTGATCCGGTGCCGGGTATTCCCCTCAAAAAGGAATATGTCCCAGGGGGCGCGTCAACTTTGGCGTAGTCGGCAGGATTACGTGCCCGCAACACCCGGGTACTGCGTGCCTGAAGAAAAGTGCAAGTGTACCTCAGAAAGAAGACTCCTGCCGGTTCCGGAGGGTCCACGCCATCGGACTCCATCACCAGTCGTTTCCCGCCGATTGTCCGCCATTTCCAACTTGTTCCCGCCATCTGCAGAGTTTCCCGCCACTGGGCGACGCTTCCCGCCAAAACCGCAGATTTCCCGCCTTGGAAGAGCAGCGGACGCCATTATGGGCGTGCCAAAGGAGGGCAAGAGGCCACCTCCCATCGTGGGCCAGGACAGAAAATGGCGCCAAAAGTGGAAACCGCCCCCACCAACAGAGACTGTGATGCTGGAGGTGTCTGTCAGCGTGAAAGAACTCCCCCTGGAGCTGACAGTCACCGAGTTGCCCCGGGACCGCCCTCGAAGTGGGAGGAGACGAAAGAAAAGAGCAAAGATGGGTGTCGCTTGGAGCAGGGTAGAACGAGCGCACCCGGAGGCAAGAGGTCTAATGAGGAGTAGCGGAGAAGCTCACCCGGAGTCGAGGAGAGAAAGAGTGGACCCGGGAATGGAGCGGCAGCAGAGCAGCACCGGCCCGCTGGCCAGGAGCCTGCTGGAGGAAGAAGGAGGAGAGCAGAGCAGCACCGGCCCGCTGGCCAGGAGCCTGCCGGAAGCAGAGCAGAGCAGCACCGACCCGATGGTCAGGAGCCTGCTGGAGTCAACAACCCCGCTAGGCTTAGCGGAGATCCTGGCGCAGCTTCCCCGAGATCGGGAGTGCGCGCGGAGTGCCCTGGAGGGCCTCGCGGGAAGGATGGCCCGAGTGCAGAGGGAGATCCTGGCGGAGTGGGGCCGGGAGATGGCCCAGCAAGCTGGAACCCGTCCACTTAACCCGCTCCCTTGGAAGAAGACATCGACTGCCTCTGCAGATGACGCGGGAGGACCCAAGGCCGGAGACGGCGCAGAAGAGGGAGCGAGACGTATGGCAGCAGGTAAGGGGGATGCCTATACCCCATACCGGAAGACCGCTTACCTGCCCCAGCTCCCCGTCGCAGAGCCCGAAGGTCCCCCGGCCGTACCCGAGACCGCCATGACATCGCCACCGACTAGGCCCCGACCGGAAGCCGCCGTCGCGACCCCGATGACGTCACGCATCGTGACCCGGAGCGTGGCGCCGGAAGAGGAGCCTCCGGCCTGGTCACAGGGCCTAGCATTTCCGGGCGCCGCATCCAATGCAGAGCCATCTACCTCCGCGGAGCCTCCGGCCTGGTCGCAAGGCCGGGTAACCCAGGGCGCCGCCGTCCTAACGGTGCCCTTCACCTTCCAGGTGCCCCAGGCCTGGCCGCAAGGCCTGGGCAACCCGGGCGCCACCACCACCGCGCCCGCGCCCGTAATACCTAGGGTGCCACATCTGGGAGAGGACCCCTTCAGCCAGCTAACGTGGCCGGACGGTCGGCCTTTCATCTGGCCCGAAGGATTCTTGGAGCTAGAGCGGCAGCAAAAACTAGGGCCCTTGTGTGAGCCCCTAATCCCGGCTCCGAAGCCCGTGACTCGGGTCTCGCCTCCACTCGAGGAAGCCCAGTTCGTGTGGGACCCCACGGGAGAAGATTTGATGGGGTTCACCGGAGAGACTCGGGCAGCTGCAGCAGAGCGTACCGAGTGTTGCCGTCAACAGCTGGAAGAGTTCAAGAGAGAGCGGGAAGAGAGGCAGGCCAAAGAGCAATGGGCCCAGACCCGCAGCGCGGAGCAAAAGAGTCGGACCAGAAGGGACCCCCGTGCAGCAGATCGTCCCCGTACCATCGGGACGGTAATAAAGTTTAATGCGCAGCATGGGTGGGGCTTCATAAGGGACCGGAACACCATGGGTGACGTCTTCGTTACACGACGGGACGTCGAGTCCCACCTGCCAGAGGGTCACAAAGGCCGTGACCTCTACGTCGGTGATGAGGTAACGTTCACCCGGCACAAGTGTGCCAAGGGACCTTACGCCCTCCACGTGCATCGCTTGACGGAGGAGGAGTTGCGGTGCGAGGAGGAGGAGCAAGAGGACCCGGACGGGTCTGAAGAAACCACCAGCCGTAAGATAAGAGCAGGAGGCAGACGCCGTTGAGTGCGGCAGAGCAGGAGACTGTATATAGTTGCCTGTCGGGGCACAGTGAATCGGAACTGAAACTGAAACTGGAACTGTTGTTGCTGCTAAAATAGTCCCCGTTGGGACCAGCGAACTGTTACCTGTAACCCTTTCCATACCAGGCTGAGGACTGTGAGCAGCCATCCCTTTCCCTTTACCTGGCCGGGGACTGAGAACGGCCAAAATTTCCCTGTACATAGTTGCGCTTGCTAAAGCGCCCCCTACCGGTTTTTATAGGAAAAACCATTTTTCCAAAAGACTGTCGCACTCTACCTGGTCACGAGTTGCACGGTGACCAGAGGAACAGAAGAGAGAAAGAGACGACGAGAATGTTGTTTACCTGAAAAAGTTTATATATATATTTATATAGTATTTCGTATAATATTTAATATGTTTTACATGTTTATAAAATGTTGTATGTTTTGGTGTTTTTTGTCTTTGCAGCCCGAGGACGTGCTGTGATTTACCAGGGGGGAATGTAGCACCCTGAGGATTCGGCTGCTACAGGAGTATTGCACCTCAACCCAGAGGTGTGATATTCCACTCCCGGGTAAGGAAGGAGTGTGGAACTGAGCTCAGATAGACTGCATGCACTACATACATCCCATTCCAGAGGAGCAGGCCGACGGCACTCCCACTTAGAAATGTGCAGGTGCGACCGAGCCTGTTCCTGGCTGGAGTGGGAGGGGGGAGGAACATCCCATGTAGTGTAGGGGCAGATAGGGGGAGCAGTCTGGGTAGTGGTAGGAGCTCATTGGGTGCTGGTCACCTGAGCTCACACATAGAGGGATATATAAGGAGGGCACCAACTTAGAATCAGGGTCAGACGCAGAGAGGAAGTCAGATGCAGAGGACAAGCCTGCAGCAAGAGAGAGAGAAAGAAACAACAGCCCTGGAGAGAGAGTGGAGTGCAGGAAGACCCAGAGGGGGACAAAGAAGGGACCCAAGAACCCAAATAAGAACACCGGGTGAGGAGTCAGCAGAAGGGTACCGGAACCCAAGCTGGTGGGGGTAAAGACATTCCCCAGCCAGAGACCGGAGACCGTGGGCAGTGTCTGTCACGGTCACCCACTACATTCACCCTGAAGGCAGACCACATGGAGGGTCAGGGAACCTGAGGCCAAAGGTTGCCCAACAGAAGGCCCGAGGGAGCCGGATTTAGGTGAATCACTGGTGGGGACGGCTGAAGGAAGGACAGAGGGAGAGCTCAGGGCCACGCTCTGGACTTGTTTGGGGGTTGGCCGGATCCAGGACCTGGTGGACGCAGCACGGCTCGGGAGGTCACTTGGAGCTAGAGTGACCAGGAACATCTGCAGTAAGTAAAGACCCTTAACTGCACTACCCGAGTCTGTCATCATTACCGGCTGCACCGCACCACCACAACCCCCATCCTCTGCGCCTGTCCCCTCTGAGGCTATACCCCTCCCGTTGGGGGTTATCCCACCAAGCTGCGCATCCACCATCAGCCTCAGCGGACCCTGCCGCAGCGGCGGCCACAGTGACCGCATCACAACGGGTGGCGTAGTCGACACAACGAACTTTAATAACATCAGTAAAGACTGCCACATAACACTGAGCTTGACGCCCTGGGCACGGGACCGGGTCACAGCCGCTCGGAGACTACAACCCCCCATCTGATCCGGTGCCGGGTATTCCCCTCAAAAAGGAATATGTCCCAGGGGGCGCGTCATATACACTGCACAGTACCATTTCTCCTGTCCTGTATATATACAATACACAGTACAACTTCTCCTGTCCTGTATATATACAATACACAGTACAACATCTCCTGTCCTGTATATATACACAATACACAGTACAACTTCTCCTGTCCTGTATATATGCACTGCACAGTACCACTTCTCCTGTCCTGTATATATACAATACACAGTACTTCTCCTGTCCTGTATATATACAATGCACAGTACCACTTCTCCTGTCCTGTATATATACACTGCACAGTACCACTTCTCCTGTCCTGTATATATACACTGCACAATACCACTTCTCCTGTCCTGTATATATACAATGCACAGTACCACTTCTCCTGTCATGTATATATACACTGCACAGTACCACTTCTCCTGTCCTGTTGTCGGAGAGGCGTCAATATTGGTTTAGTATTTTCAATATTACTATAGCCAAATAAAAATAAATATTGGAAAACCTGTTTAAATGGATTATCCTAAGTGATCCCCTCTCCTCTGGATAGGGGATAACGGTCCAATCGAGGGAGATCTGACTATTGGGACCCCCATGATCCCGAGAATCGGAGCTCTGTAGAGCACCATGTAAATGGAGCTGTGGCCGATCATACGCACTGTGGTGCCATTCACATGCGGCTCTTCAAATAACTCCGTTTAGGAGAGTGAGGGGCACAACAAAGTAAAGCAAAATTCACTGATCGGGGGTAATGAGTGTTAGGGTACATGCACACGATCAGTAATTGCTGCGGATAGCACGCAGCGCACTTGCTGCAGCGGACATATGTTACAGCATAGTGGATGGGATTTGTAGAAATCCATGTCCACTATGCGTCTCCGTGCTCCTGCGGATCACCCTCAGACACGGACATGTGGCGCGTCTTTCCAGACCGCAGCATGTCAATTTCTCTTGCAGAGACGCTAGCCTCCGCAAGAAAAATTATATCAGTGCAATCAATAGGATGCGGTGAATCCGCATGGTTCAATGAACACATGTGGCTTCACCTGCGTGCAGCACTTTGGACGCAGCATAAAGTATCCTACATTCAAAGCGCTGCCAATACCGACTGTGTGCACATACCCTTATAGTATGTGGGCTGGTGGGGTTTGTGTGGCAGGGCTGTTTTTTTTACCCAAAAAGCGGTACAGAGTGCTACTTTGTTTGTTAATTGTATATGGAGGTAGCTTCTCCTAGTAAGCACCTGTTCACACCTATTTCTTGTATTGGAAGTGCCGTCAGTTTTTTCTGTTTGTATGTTTAAGCTTTGACAGAGCACTCCACCCCTATGCCGCAGGTGGTTTTAATTGCAGTAGGATCTGACTTTCCCACACATAAGCAGACGGATGTCCCTTAGAGAGGTATTCACATTGGTAGGGTCCTGACATTGAGAAACGTCTTACTGCAGCTGTCAGGTACACATGAATTGGCCAATTTATGGGCTAAGATTTCTCATTTATTTCTATTTTCTACAGCAGTAATGCTATTCATATTTCATACTTCATATTTAGATCCTTAGCGTTACAGAGTGCTACTTTATTTGTTAATTGTATATGGAGGTAGCTTCTCCTAGTAAGCACCTGTTCACACCTATTTCTTGTATTAGAAGTGCCCTCAGTTTTTTCTGTTTCTATGTTTTTTTTTACCCAGTCTGGCCCTGCTGATCACATGACCTGAAAGGTCTTTGAGCTTATTGTGTCGCAGGTCCTTTAGCTGCTCAGTGCATGCAGTCTCAATTCAGGTCCTGATCAGTAACTGCAAGATGTGGTAATGTATAGCGTGCGTGTGAATGTGCCTGTAGCAGAGCTGTGGGTATCTTATCTATAAGTGCATATGTAGCAGAGTTGTGTATGTCTGTATGGTCAGGTAACAGAGCTGTGTGGGTCTATATGTGCAAGTAGCAGAGCTGTTGTATGTACATGTGCTTATGTAGCTGGGCTGTGTGTGTATGTACACGGGCTTATGTAGCAGAGCTGTGTGTGTATAATACACACTGCAGAAAGACACTAACAATAGATTTATTACCTCCCTATTCTACTCTATTACATAAAAATTAGGGATAATAACCTCTCCACTTTAAACCACTGGGGAAGTTTTAATTAATATAAAAAATGGTTTTCCTGCTTTCTGCTGTCTAAACCTGGGGTGCGTGTTATGGTAAGATGCGTCTTATAGTCCGAAAAATAAAGTAGTTGATAACTGAGACTACTTCTCAATCTCATAGTCTTTAACACCCATCGCTGCCCCCCACACCGCTTTCTTTCTTTTTTTCTACTTATCTGTCTTTCTTTCTCCACTTTATTCTCCTTTTGCTTCCTTTTACCACTTTTTTCTTTTGAATGGTATCGTACAAATAGTACCGGAAAAGTTTGCGTTTCTGAATTAATATTTCAAGTTTCTACATTATCTAGTTGTGGGATAATTACTGTAAGATATCTTATAGGATCTCACTTATATTAGAAGCTATGGTTTTATGTTATTATACCTTATAAAATGTACCATACATAATTCAATTTTCTTTTTTATATTATGTATGCTGTTCAAAATATATAATAAATCAGTTTATAAAAAAAAAAATCCTTGAGCTCCTGCAGAGGAGGTGTCAATATATAGCCACTTTTTATTAAGAAAGAAGCGCAATACTAAGAAAATACAAGCAATGGAAATGTACATAGAGCAAAACAGCAGATGTCTGAACGAATCAATATATTGATAGTTCATTATAATGTGTGTGAAATTACAGATAAATCGGAGGCGCAATGACACCTCCTCTGCAGCAGTTTAAGTTTTAATGAATTTTCTTGCTTGAATTATGTCAACTACACTCTCCTTTGTTCCCTAATCTCTGGGACCTAAATATACATTGTGCTCACCGGAACGAAAAGCTACTTAAATGCATTTCTATCCTTGCCTAGCACATCATGAGTTAGGGTACTTTCACACTGTGTTCTGTGTCCCCATCGGGGCATACGTCCAAAATCGCCCGCAAAACGGGGTTCACATGTATGTGCCGACAGGGGCCATAGACTGCAGTGGTGACAGCAGAGCAAATGTGCGCTGTGCCGTGCACTTTTTTCAAGAGTGTACACCTACAGGAGGCGGACACTCAGATGTAGGCAACTGCGGATTTCGGACGCATACCCCACCGGGGACACAGAACGCAATGTGAAAGTACCCTAAGGGTGCAGAGCCCACCATTTCTAATTTAGGCACTACAGACAGATGTGAAAGTTATTTTAACAAAGAAAGCTGAAGATTTTTACTTTGTTGAGCTGGATATCCTGACTATTTACATGATTGTTATGGTCTCTGTCAGTGACATTTTCTCTGGGCTCTGAATAGAAACAAGCAGTTACGGTGAGCTGGCTTTTTCCTCTTTTTCCTGAATCTCAAGTAGCCTAATGTCCTTGCAAAAGTGTATAGAAAATTTTGTAGTTTGCCAATATTGTATGCAATCTGTTTTATCTTTAATATAGCCTTAAGGGTGAAGGGAGAGAGATTTTAATATAGGTAGAGTAGAATAGATACTGGATACACCATGTCATTAATCAACTACACTAGCACTACTGCAACCACCTGCCCTAACTCTCTCATTTCTCTATTGATTGCAACTCAATGTTCTTTTCTGATCCCATGTGAAATGAGCTGTGTGCTCTGACCTCTATCTCTACAGTGTAAAAACAAAAAATGGCACAGATTGGTTATCTCCCAACTTTTGTACTGGCTGTGATAGTCCCCCCTGATTGGCTGCACTAGACCATGTTATATGATAGGTGCAGGGCATTAAAGGGAAGCTCACCTGGCCACATCTGTCATCATTGCTCTAAGACTCTTCAGGATTGTGTGTGAAATGGTGCAGGGCATTTTTGGGGTGCTAATCCGCATGTAATTGACTCAGAGATTGTTCGACTTTGCGGGAACCTGTGAATTTCAGGAAATTCGATTCAAATTCAAATCTCCTCAGATCAGTTCGATCATCTCTAATTGCAGACATTTGCTTTTTTTTTTTATAACGTATATTACATTAAATACTGTAATGATATGAAAGCCTTAGCAGAAATGTTGCTTATAACTGGGAAAGGACAGTAACCACATTTCCCTGCGTCATATCCACAGGTGTGTATTTATGAAGACTGTAGAGGTAGTAGTTGCATCCAGGTGAAAGTGTCTATGGGGCCCCAAAGGTCTATATGCCACATAAGAAGACACCAGTATCATAAATGGCATAAGGTAGTGTAGTAATACAAGCTGTAGCTGGCCAGGCCCTGATACATATTTTTCCTGGGGCCTATGATCTTCCAGACACTCGACTTGAATAATCGTAAGTTAGGTACAGACTAACTCACACACAAGGATTGTTATTAAGGTTGGTTAGAGCTAAATGAGTTGCCTCATGTTAGCAACTCCTCCTTTTTTAAACTCATAAGAACAAGAGAAGTCTTAAAGAAATCTAATGTTGACTTGCTAATTTCCAATTTCTAGAATTATGTACTGCACCCATACTCTAAGCAATCAAAATTTTACAATAGAAAATCAAGAACAGTTCAATAAAGGGTTAATCAGAGAGCAAACAGGAGTAATTAGTACACCATAAATAAACTTGTGTAAGAAGTTTAAAAAAAAGAAGAAGCTAGGTCATAAACTTCATAGCAATGATTAAATGTTTGGTGGCAAGGAACTGTTGTATATCTCCGGATGAAAGCAAATGTTTTGAGATTTGCTAGCCAGGCTGTAGGCAAAATACGCAACGGCTGAACCAAGTGTAAGTCCAGTCATATATGATACGGTCATTGTGTTTCCTGTAGAATAAAAAAGAGACAGTTTGAATTATGTCAATACACTGAGCAAGCAAAATAAAGATACTAAATAACATATTAAAATGAAGAACACTGATATAGCCTACATAATTATATCTTAAGAAAAAATACAAAAAATTTACAAAAAATTCAGCTTGGTTTAAGCTGGTATACATGCAGCACATAAACACATGTTCACAATGGCCACAAATCAGAAAAAAACTGCAAGAAGCAAAATGAACATAAACCCTGCTGTAAATACATAAATAAAAACCAAAAGTGCATTTAAATAACATAGGGTTATTAGTAACATTGTTTTTGATCAAAAATATCATAACAGGCATCCCACCACGGCAAGACGACCCCATTCGGGATTCTGGAAATTACATTTAAATAGCTTCCCAAGGCTGGTGTCCACAGTTCGGGACCCTGTCCTTTTCCTGCCTTTATTCACACACTGAGGTCAACTTTGACATATGGTAAGGTTTTCAATATTAGACAGAGTAGGACCATCCCGGATGGGGTCGCCTTGGCGTGTTGGGATGGCTTTTATGCTATTTTTAATCAAAAACAGTGTTACTAAGAACCCTATGTTATTTAAATGCACTTTTGCTTTTTATTTATTTACAGCAGGGTTTATGTTCATTTAGCTTCTTGTAGGTTTTTTATAATTATATCTTAGCAGAATTTTATTATGAAAAATGGTTGAAGTGAATGAACAAAAGAGAAATCTAAATCGAATCAATATTTGGTGTGACCGCCCTTTGTCTTAAAAAATGCATTGATTCTTCAACGTACACTTGCACAGAGTTGTGGATTTTGTAGGATGATAGTCAGGTGAATGAGTAACCAATTATACTAAATAGGTGATAATTATCATCATTTTCATAAGTAGGTTGAAACACGGTTATTAACAGAAATAGTTGATTACAGAATTTAAAAAACTGTGTGAGCACCTGCCAAACTCTGTTATAAAGGTGAGTTTGTAGAAGTCAATTTCATGTCACAGATTATACATGATCATCTGAGTAGAGAAACAAGACACTAGGTTATATCTAGTTATACTGCATCAAAACAGTTGTTTTGAGCCAAAGATATGAAAGCAACCTGGGGTTTCAGGATGTGCTGTTCAAGCTGTTTTGAAGAAGCACCAAGAAATGGGCAACGTTAGGACCATAGATGCAGTGGTGCATGCAGTAGATGCATTATAGCAATTATTTCTTCCTATTTAAAAGACACTAGTGCTTTTTAAAATCCATCTATGACCTACAATGGCAAGAAGTCTGGAAACGGACATCCATTGATGTAGAGAGCTTGTACACCCAGACACCCCAGGATATAGGGATTGAAGGAATAAGAGTGTTAGGCCGGTACGCAGGAGCAGGGCTTTCTCGCGGCGTCTGGTCAGGCCCTTTCCTGCTGGTCAGTAATTGTCAGCATTTAGGTTCCATTCTAGGGATTCTAAGTGTGTTTTCTGCGTTTCTGCTCATGTGCCTCTAAGCTACGCCCACTTGTGGTCATGTGCCGCTAAGCCACGCCCTCCCACGGTCATGTGTCGCTAAGCCACGCCTCCTGCTGTCTGGTACAGCGTTGTTGGTTGTCCTGGGGGGCTGGGGCTGTCTCTAGTGTATTTAAGGGCTCCGTGGGCTCCGCCCCAGTGCCTAGTCTATCTCTTTCTAACCTGGGGTGAGGTCTCTGGCAGTAAATGCAGTGTGTGAGAGTCATTGTCAAGGGTTCCTGCTGAAAGCTCCCTAGTCATCCTAGCCATTAATTAGGGCTAGGGGAATGCTGTGAGCAGCACGTTCTACAGTGTCGGTTCACCGGTTGGAGTTCACGCCACGGAGGCGTCCTTGCTACCGATCCAGCATTCCAGGGTCCGCCATTGTATGTGTGGTCACACTGCCGCTTTGGCACCCATGTGTTGGGTGCTGCAGAGATCCTCCTCCTCTTTAGGAACTTAGGTTCCAGGTCTTTCCTGGCCTGCAGCTATCTGCAGCTCTATACGCCGCCATCTAGTGCTCAGGCGTTTCATGCTGCCAAATCCTTCCTGCTCTGCACAGCGGTGTATTGCAGTACAGAAGTTTATTAGTTTCGTTTCTGGAGTGTCGCTAACTCCCAGCATTGTACCTTGTTTAGTTACTACTTGTGTGTGCACTTAAAACACTAGTTCATTTCTTTCTCTGTGCTTAGCTGAACATTCCTCTGGACTCAGCTGCTGCAGCTCCTCTGCAGTCCGGTGGACCCCGACGTGTCCTTTGAGTTTTATTTTATTTTATTAAAGGACACGCCAGCATAACAAAGAGCTATATTGCAGTCCCAACAAAAAGATCCTGCTCTCATCTTGTTTATTTTTGATGCTTTAGACTTTATTTTGTCTCCTAATTCGTTCATGTTTGAACAGAAATGGTTCCACCAATGCTTTGGTACAGCCATAGGGGCGCCGGTGGCTTGCACATTTGCTAATTTATTTCTAGCATTTTTTTTTGAAGGAAAGTATATTATGAATATGTCCAACCCATACATCAAACACGTCCGTACTTACCTCCGTTATGTGGATGGCGTATTTGTTGTATGGGCAGGTGCTGAGGCTGAATTTAATAGTTTTGTAATATCTGAATGATGTTAATATAGAAAACATGAAGTTCACTCATTGTTGGGGGGGTGATAAAATCGATTTTCTTGATGTGAGTATTAACATTATTGATTGGAGATTGCAAATAAAAAACCTACAGCAACTAATGCAGTGTTACACTTCAACAATGCCCACCCTATGCACACTAAAAAAAAGCCTCCCTTATAGTCAACTAATGCAAGTAAGAAGAACTAACAATAAAGATAGCAAATTTCAAAAACAATCAAAAGAATTGCTAAATAATTTTTTGGAAAGAGGTTACCCCAACTCCCTTCTAAATGACGCAATAGGACAGGTAAATGTTAAAACACAAAATGAGTTGTTAGTCAAAAAAATATCAGATGACACGGATAGATTTTCCCTGACCTTTCAACACACCAATATGGATAATGCTGTTCATGCACTGTCAGAAGACACTGGCATTCATTAGAAAGTGACTCTGACCTTAATATTACAGCATCAGCAAAACCTCTGTTTTCATATAAAAGAGGAAACAATCTTGGAGATATGCTAGTGAGAAATGACATAATTCCAGAAAAAACAGACTGGTTACAAAAAAATATTCCAACAGGTAACCAACCATAACTGCGGCCACTGTCCCTTTTGCCAGCAGCACTTAACAGCTAAAACATTTCAACTAGGTTCTGTCACAAGGACAGTAAATGCATTTATTAGTTGTAAAACGACCCATGTAGTGTATGGCCTTTTTTGTCCGTGCCATTTCTTTTATATAAACAAAACAATCAGACCTATGTATGTAAGATTCCGGGAACACTGCCGATCATCACTGGGAAAGGAGAATCCCGTCTAATTAAACATATGCAAGAATCACATAATTCAGACCCCAATAAATTATTTTTTGCTGGTCTAATTAAGGTGGAATATCCTCGTTGCGGAGGTAATCATAACCTAATTCTTTTACAGAAAGAGGGTAGATTGATTTTGGATAGTAATTCCTTAGGTCCCCTTGGTTTAAATGACAAACTAGACATGTCAATTTTTATTTGATTGAATATGAGATCAAATACTGAGATTGTCATTCTATATACTAATGTATGTATTGCTTTTAATTATTGTTCACTTGTCAGCACTTTCATTAGCTTTGTTGCAGGTGTGGAGGTAGGTGCTGCTTACCTTGATATCCCATGAGTAGCCCGCCCCCTCACATGTGGACCCGTAGAAGCACAATCAAGCCGTAGTCCAGTAATGCTCACCCCCCCGCACTCCTCCTGCACCGCTGCTCCCGTATGTCTTTATCCAAATAAAGATTGCAGATCCCACATACCTATAGTGAGTGCTACCTTTCTTCTATTCATTTACAGCTCATACATGGATTCTAGGTATTAGCACCGCTGACCCTTGGCTGCTGATTCTGCAGTAAGGCTGCGTGCCCACGTTGCGGATTACAAGCGTTTTTGTAAAACGCTTGGTAATCCGCACCCCATGGTCCCCAATGAGAATCCGCAAGTTCTATGCCCATGCTGCGGATTTTTCCGCAGCGTTTATGCTGCGTTCAAAAATCCGTAGCATGTTCATTAATTTTGCGTTTCCGCAAGCGGAATTGCCTTATTCAATGCATGAAAAAACGCAAGGCAATTCCGCATGTCGAAAACGAGCGAAAAACGTGCGATAACTGCGCGATAAACGCTTGCGGAATTCCGCATGCATTTTTTCGGGAGAGGACTTGCAGAAATGAAGCAGAAATTTTCTGCTTCATTTCTGCATCGTGGGCACATAGCCTAAGCTTAGTGCCCACGATGCAGAAATTTTCCTGAGCATTTCTGCATCTCCTTGGCAGAAAAACCCATGCGGTTTTTACATGCGTTTTTGATGCGTATTTGCATGCGTTTTTCCAATGCATTGTATAGGCAAATACGCATGCAGAAACGCACAAGAATTGGTCATGTCCGTATTTTTTCTGCAAGTAAAATCTGCGCAGAAAAAATCCTGACCATGTGCACAGAACTAGTGTTGAGCCACCCCCGTAGTGTTCGGGTTCGGTTCGGTTCGTCGAACACCGGGATGTTCGAGGAACTGTTCGTCGAACTGTTCGTCGAACACCTTAGAACACCATTAAAACCAGTGGCAGGCAAACAAAAACACATAGAAACACATAGAAAACACCTTCAAAGGTGTCCAAAAGCTGACAAACTGCTCAGAAGACGCTTTCTTTAAAAAAGCCGGCCGGCAATTCAGCAGCGGCATACACCGGTACCCGACAATTTAGACAAGAAGGAATAGAGCATCACACATAGATTAGATAGATAGAAACATGTCAGTCACATATATATGAAGTACAGTGACAGTGTTGCTTACTGTACTTGTCATTTAGTGTAAAGGATTTATTAAAAAAAATAATAGTTTTCATGCACCGTCTCTTTAAAAAAGCCGGCCGGCAATTCAGCATCTGTACCCGACAATTTATAACAGACAGAATAGAGCTTCACACATAGATTAGATAGATAGAAACATGTCAGTCACATATATATGAAGTACAGTGACAATGTTGCTTACTGTACTTGTCATTTAGTGTAAAGGATTTATTAAAAAAAATAATAGTGTTTTCATGCACCGTCTCTTTAAAAAAGCCGGCCGGCAATTCAGCATCTGTACCCGACAATTTATAACAGACAGAATAGAGCTTCACACATAGATTAGATAGATAGAAACATGTCAGTCACATATATATGAAGTACAGTGATAGTGTTGGTTACTGTACTTGTCATTTAGTATTAAAATAAAGGATTTATTATTAAAAAAAATTGGCGTGGGGTTCCCCTTAATTTTAGGCTCTAGCGGAGGTTAAGCAGACAGCTGGGGCAGATGTTTGAAGCCTGGGAAGGGGGTAATACCCACGGAGCTTCCCAGGCTACTAATATGAGCCCCCAGCTGAATACATAGCCTTTACTAGCTATTAAAATGGGGGACCCCCCCCAAAAAAATGACGTGGGGTCCTCCCTAATTTAATAGCTAGCAAAGGCTAGGCAGACAGCTGGGGGCTGATATTAATAGCCCAGGAAGGGAGCCATGAATATTGGCCCCCTCCCAGGCTAGAAACACCAGCCGTCAGCCGCCCCAGAAATGGCGCATTCATAGGATGCGCCAATTCTGGCACTTAGCCTCGCTCTTCCACGCTGCCCTGTAGCGGTGGCAGGGGGTAATAGGGCTGGGGTTGATGTCAGCTTATAATGCCAGCTGACATCAAGCCCAGGTTAGTAATGGAGAGGCGTCTATAAGACACCCCCATTACTAACCCCATAGTCAAAGTTAAAAGAAAACACAAACACCCAGAATAAAGTCCTTTAATTGAAATAAAGACACAATCCTTTATTGTTCTAAATTAAACCATACTTACCATCACGCCCATTCCAGCTGAAGCCAATGATCTCCTGCAATAAAAGAAAAATAATAAAGCAACATCATCCTTACCTTTCCATGGTTCCCACGACAGCTTCAGCTCTGCTACATCGAGATGACAGGCTGGACCGCAGCAGAACGCTGCCATCCAGCCTGTCATCCCGCAGACACTGAGAAGCGCAGGCATGCTTGCGCTCTGCAGTGTCTGGCTGTGACGGCATAAAGATGAGACGAGTTCATGTCCAATGAACTCGGCGCACCTCATGCACGTCACTGACAGCGTGGGAAAATTCTCACGCTGAAGCGCTGAGTGCAGGAGAATTCTCCCACGCTGTCAGTGACGTGCATAAGGTGAGCTCATGTCCAATGAACTCAGCTCACCTCCTGCACGTCACTGACAGCGTGGGAGAATTCTCCTGCACTCAGCGCTTCAGCGTGAGAATTCTCCCACGCTGAAGCACTGAGTGCAGGAGAATTTTCCCACGCTGTCAGTGACGTGCATAAGGTGAGCTCATGTCCAATGAACTCAGCTCACCTCCTGCACGTCACTGACAGCGTGGGAGAATTCTCCTGCACTCAGCGCTTCAGTGTGAGAATTCTCCCACGCTGAAGCGCTGAGTGCAGGAGAATTTTCCCACGCTGTCAGTGACGTGCATGAGGTGAGCCGAGTTCATTGGACATGACCTCGGCTCATCTTTATGCCGTCACAGAGAGACAATGTGGAGCGCAAGCATGCCTGCGCTTCTCAGTGTCTGCGGGATGACAGGCTGGATGGCAGCTTTCTGCTGCGGTCCAGCCTGTCATCTCGATGTAGCAGAGCTGAAGCTGTCGTGGGAACCATGGAAAGGTAAGGATGAGGTTGCTTTATTATTTTATTTTTATTACAGGAGATCGTTGGCTTCAGCTGGAATGGGCGTGACGGTAAGTATGGTTTAATTTAGAACAATAAAGAATTGTGTCTTTATTTCAATTAAAGGACTTTATTCTGGGTGTTTGTGTTTTTTTTTAACTTTGACTATGGGGTTAGTAATGGGGGTGTCTTATAGACGCCTCTCCATTACTAACCTGGGCTTGATGTCAGCTGGCATTATAAGCTGACATCAACCCCAGCCCTATTACCCCCTGCCACCGCACCAGGGCAGTGTGGAAGAGCGAGGCTAAGTGCCAGAATTGGCGCATCCTATGAATGCGCCATTTCTGGGGCGGCTGACGGCTGGTGTTTCTAGCCTGGGAGGGGGCCAATATTCATGGCTCCCTTCCTGGGCTATTAATATCAGCCCCCAGCTGTCTGCCTAGCCTTTGCTAGCTATTAAATTAGGGGGGACCCCACGTCAATTTTTTTTGGGGGGTCCCCCATTTTAATAGCTAGTAAAGGCTATGTATTCAGCTGGGGGCTGATATTAGTAGCCTGGGAAGCTCCGTGGGTATTACCCCCTTCCCAGGCTTCAAACATCTGCCCCAGCTGTCTGCTTAACCTCCGCTAGAGCCTAAAATTAAGGGGAACCCCACGCCAATTTTTTTAATAATAAATCCTTTATTTTAATACTAAATGACAAGTACAGTAACCAACACTATCACTGTACTTCATATATATGTGACTGACATGTTTCTATGTATCTAATCTATGTGTGAAGCTCTATTCTGTCTGTTATAAATTGTCGGGTACCGCTGCTGAATTGGCGGCCGGCTTTCTTAAAGAGACGGTGCATGAAAACACTATTATTTTTTTTAATAAATCCTTTACACTAAATGACAAGTACAGTAACCAACACTGTCACTGTACTTCATATATATGTGACTGACATGTTTCTATCTATCTAATCTATGTGTGATTCTCTATTCCTTCTATTCTAAATTGTCGGGTACCGCTGCTGAATTGCCGGCCGGCTTTTTTAAAGAGACGGTGCATGAAAACACTATTATTTTTTTTGATAAATCCTTTACGCTAAATGACAAGTACAGTAAGCAGCACTTTCACTGTACTTCGTATATATGTGGCTGACATGTTTATATCTATCTAATCTATGTGTGAAGCTCTATTCTTTCGGTTCTAAATTGTCGGGTACCGGTGTATGCCGCTGCTGAATTGCCGGCTTTTCATGTTTCACTGTTGGCACTGTTCCCATCGATTTGGGCAATCACTGTAATGCCACAACCACCATGGCTGTGGCATTACAGTGAGTGGCAGACAATCCCTGCATGATTGGTGCTCTAAATAGCACCAGACATGCAGGACAGCTTTTGGTGCACGAACAGTTATCGAACATAACCTCGAACAGCCGAATTTTTTGCAAATCGTTCGGGTTCGTCGAACAACTCGAACACCGCCCAAAACAGCTCGAATTTGAGATTGGCGAACAGTTCTAGTCGAACACCGCTCATCTCTACACAGAACTTGCAGAATGTCATAGGAAGTCATGGGATAAGGAATGCAATGCGTTTCTGGAGCGTTTACGCGCTGCAAATACGCACCAAAAACGCATCGTGGGCACACAGCCTAAATCTCTCCTGAGGACGTCTGCCCTGGATAAACGAGTCCTTGTGCTGGCTTAACTCTTTCATAGACTTCCCTTTAATTATTTATTGTGCAATTTGAGTACTGCCTTTACATATAAAAGGAACCTGTCACATTGCATATGCAGTTCAATCTATGAACAGCATGGTATAGAGATGGAAAAGCTGAGCAGAATGATATATACGAAAATAGGATTGTTGGAAAAGATTCAGTATAACTTCTCTTTTATTCACTGAAATAAAAAATCAGAAATGATCTTTTGAAATATAATTAACGCCTCCTGGCGAAGAAGGGAAAAGAGCATCAAAGTGTGTGGTTAATCCAGATCTTGTCCCACCATGTCCACATGGACTAGCAAGAAGAGAGACAGCCAAAGGGGAAGGAGGAAAGACCCAACTCTGAACACAAGACAGGGGAGTAACAGCTGCCTATTATATTCCACTCCTTGAGAGGTGTCATTGTTACAAATTAGTTAATGCTTTTCACTTCATCTATCAGTGGTTTTAGTATTATAGCTGATTGATGTGTAATGATAAAATATTAGTATTAATTAGCATTAGTTAATATACATTACATAATAATTCAATGACAATTCGAGATCATACCTGCTAGTTCTCGTTGCTCTGGTACAACTAACCCCGATGCAAGAATCATAGGAACACTGCCAAAATATCCATTTGTGATGCCCATAAGCAGAGAAAAGATGCATGCCCAGGCAGGGTGACTGAAGGTAGGTTTTCCACTTGGATACACACACATAATAAAAAGTGGAATAAACACAACGCGCATGCTAGAACAAATCAGTAGGTTGATACCACGCCATTCATATGGCACTGCTGCCAATATCTGGTAAAATGAAAAAAAGGGAGACATGAGTCTACATTATTGTAACCCTATTATACCTATTTGCAAATTACGCATCAACACTGTGTACCATGCTTACTTATTTTCTAATACCAGTAAAAAGCAAGCATGAACTAATACATGAGACCTGCGAAAAATTTCATTAGTGCATAATTAAAAATTATTTGAATAAAATGGTAGTAGGTGTCAGGAATAACAAAGGGAAAAATGCTAAACAAACTAGTGCATAGAAAAACTGGAATAGATGCCTACTTAAGATTTCAGCATTCACGTCTGTTTGTTGAAGGTGAAAGAAACTTTCTGGTTAATTGGTGGACAATTGCCTCAATTTTTCTTTGACCTACGTTTTATACATCGACTTCATTCATAATTCATCATTCAGTCACAACATTTGTTTTCAGGCTGCTATAAAACCTCAACCAACACCTGTGCAACTCCTCTGAAATGTCAAGTCCTCTGTTTGTCAAAGCTGTTTGCTTTTGACTGTTATCAGCTTTTCCAAACTTTTCTCCAAGAAAATGAACACTCTACCATGCTTTACCTTTAGGCTGTGTGCCCACAATACGTTTGTTAAGCGTTTCCGCAGCGGCAATTCCGCTGCAGAAACGCTTAAAAAACGCATGGTAGAAGGTCTGCCATGTTCCCCAATGATAATCCGCATGTGCTGTGCACATGCTGCGGAAATTTCCGCTGTGGATTATCATTGCGGAAAAATCCGCAGCACTACCAATTATTTTGCGGAAGCGCTGCATTTTCGCCCCCATTCACTTGCATTGGACCGCATGGAATCCGCATCACTGCATCTGCAGATGCGCATTCCATGCGTTTCAATGTGCGAATGGTACCCAGGTTTGGAGAAGAGGAGACTCTCCACCGGACCCGGGTACCATAGTACCTGTTAAATAAAGAATAAAATAAAAAATATACCGTATTTTTCGAACTATAAGACGCACCTAGGTTTTAGAGGAGTAAAATAGAAAAAAAATGTAAGCAAAAAATGTGGTCAAGATGCACTGTTAAGGGGGAGCGGGTCTGCTGCTGACACTGGAAAAGGGGTAATATCCCCCAATTCTGATATCCCCCATCCTGGTAGATATGCCCCCCTTCCTATTATACGTGGCTTCCATCCCCATCCTGATATGCATGGCACCCCGCATCCTTATCCTGGTATGCATGGCACCCAGCATCCCTATCCTGGTATGCATGGCACCCCGCATCCCTATCCTGGTATGCATGGCACCCCGCATCCCTATCCTGGTATGCATGGCACCCCGCATCCCTATCCTGGTATGCATGGCACCCCGCATCCCTATCCTGGTATGCATGGCACCCCGCATCCCTATCCTGGTATGCATGGCACCCCTCATCCCTATCCTGGTATGCATGGCACCCCTCATCCCTATCCTGGTATGCATGGCACCCCTCATCCCTATCCTGGTATGCATGGCACCCCTCATTCTTATCCTGGTATGCATGGTCCCCCTAATCCCCATCAGGCTGCACATAAAAAAAAAAATAAACACTCCTATTCACCTTTCTTCTTTCTCCTCCAGCGATGCATCCTGTCTGCCCGCACTGACCTCTCCATGTGAGCCACGAATGACGTCACTGACATGCGCGGCTCACAAGGAGAGATCAACTGCCGGAAGTCACTGCTCCCCACGCCCGGACTGTGTGCGCGGGGAGCAGTGACTATGGGCATGGAGAGGGGGTGAATATTCATGCCCTTTAATAGCGGGCACACGCGATTGCCCGGCAGCAGCAGGAGTCGCGCTGCTAATACACTGTGTGTCACTACAGTATTAAGGAGCATGAATATTAATTTTCTTTAGCAACGGGGACAGTGTAGGCTGCAGAAGGCGGCTGCGGCCTCCTGTGCCCCGCTCCTCCGCCACAACAACTCCCCCCAGCACAGTATATATATATATATATATATATATATATATATATACCCCCCAGCAACATTCGGACTATAAGACGCACCCCCCATTTTCCTCCAAAATTTTGGAGGAAAAAAGTGTGTCTTAGTGTCTTATAGTCCGAAAAATACAGTACATTATACTTACCTTCTGATGGCCCCCGGTGTCTTTATCCGATGCATCCTGGCTTGCCGGCAGCTCACGATGGTCTAAAAAGGACCTGCCATGACGTCATTTAATCATGTGACGGGTCGCGCGTGAACGCTGACGTCGGCAGGTCCTTTAGTCTACCGCGAGCTGCCGGCAAGCCTGGATGCATCGGATAAAGACACCGGGGGCCATCAGAAGGTAAGTATATATTTATTTTTTACCATTCTTTCGGTCGCACTATATAAATCCTATTAGCGTTTTCAATTTTTTTGGATATGCAGCTGTGTGAGGGCTTTTTTTTTTTGTGCACTGAGCTGACTTTTTCATGGATACCATTCTGGGGTAGATACAATGTTTTGATTGTCTATTATTGTACTTTATTGCAATGTTGCAGTGGCCAAAAAAATTTAATTCTGACGCTTTTGATTTCTATCTCTCGTTATGCCATTTACCGATCAGGGATGATTGTATGTCATATGTCGGGAAGGTGTTAAACTACTTGTTTTTATTGAATTTTTGAATTTATCATCAAAAAGTTAATTTATTTCAGTTCTTCAATACAAAAAGTGAAACTCCTATATTATATAGAGTCATTACAAACAGAGTGATCTATTTCAAGTGTTTATTTCTGTTAATGTTGATGATTATGGCTTACAGCCAATGAAAACACAAAAGTCATTATCTCAGTAAATTAGAATACTTTATAACAACAGCTTGAAAAATGTTTTTAAAATCCGAAATGTTGGCATACTGAAATGTATGTTCAGTAAATGCACTCAATACTTGGTCGGGCTCCTTTAGCATCAATTACTGCATCAATGCGGCGTGGCATGGAGGCGATCAGCCTGTGGCACTGTTGAGGCGTTATGGAAGCCCAGCTTGCTTTGATATCAGCCTTCAGCTCGTCTGCATTGTTGGGTCTGGTGTCTCTCATCTTTCTCTTGACAATACCCCATAGATTCTCTATGAGGTTGAGGTCAGGCGAGTTTGCAGGCCCATCAAGCAAAGTGATACTGTTGGTTTTAAACCAGGTATTGGTACTTTTGGCAGTGTGGACAGGTGCCAAGTCCTGCTGGAGAATGAAATTTCCATCTCCAAAAAGCTTGTCAGCAGAGGGAAGCAAGAAGTGCTCTAAAATTTCTTGGTAGACGACTGCGCTGACTTTGGTCTTGATAAAACACAGTGGTCCTACACCAGCAGATGGCATGGCTCCCCAAACCATCACTGATTGTGGAAACTTCACACTAGACCTCAAGCAGCTTGGATTGTGTGCCTCTCCACTCTTCTTCCAGACTCTGGGACCTTGATTTCCAAATGAAATGCAAAATTTACTTTGCATTTACTTAGTGTCAATGACTGCCTTCTGGACATCTGTCAAGTCAGCAGTCTTCCCCATGATTGTGGAGCCTACTGAAACAGCAGACTAAGGGACCCTTTTAAATGCTTAGGAAGCATTTGCAGGTGTTTTTTGTTAATCATTCTAATTAACTGAGTTAATGACTTTTGTGTTTTCATTGGCTGTAAGCATAATCATTAACAGAAATAAACACTTGAAATAGATCACTCTGTTTGTAATGACTCTATATAATATGAGTTTCACTTTTTCTATTGAAGAACTGAAATTAACTTTTTGATGATATTCTAATTTTGTGAGATGCACCTGTATCTTGAGAAAGTGATTAGTACATGAAACAGCTGTAAGCTACTTACCTGCTGAATAATGTTCTTTTTGTATACTTCTCAACCATGCAAAGAAAATAAACAGTTGTTTTTATCATACTATGTGGTAAGTGCCAATCTACTTTTTGATATGTTACATTTGAACTCTCTCAGATATTGTGCACCACACACGCGAATACCGTCTCTATCCCAATGAGTTTATCCTGTCTTTGTGAGAAGAACGCACCTTATTTCCTATTATATGCCCTTGATAACTCCGTTTAGTTGGAATCCTAATACAAAGGTCCAGGAGGACAGAACTGTTAACACTGGTGCTTTCAAGTATTCTGTTTGTCTTTTCAAGTATTTTGTCTGACTTTATAACTGTAACAATTCACTGGACACAAGGAAATATATGCAACTGTTAGATTAATTAATGAACTATGAATAAACTTATTTGATGAGCATTATAAGTGCTGTGGTTCTATATGGATTTCAAATCCTGTTGTTCTTTGACATCACAATCTTGGCTCTCTCCTGTATCTTCTTATATACAGTACAGACCAAAAGTTTGGACACACCTTCTCATTTAGGCTGTGTGCCCACGATGCGTTTTTAATGCGTTTTTGCAGCTGCGGAAACACATTAAAAACGCATGGTAGAAGGGCAGCAATGTTCCCCAATGATAATCCGCATGTGCTGTGCACATGCTGCGGAAATTTCCGCTGCGGATTATCATTGCGGAAAAAAAACGCAGCACTACCAATTATTTTGCGGAAGTGCAGCGTTTTCGCCGCCATTGACTTGCATTAGAACGCGCCTATTCCGCAAGACTGCATCTGTACTTGCGTAATTGGCGCGTTCTAATGTGCGGATGGTACCCGGGTGTAGAGGAGAGGAGAGTCTCATCCACAACCAGGTACCATTAAAAAAGCTATAAAAAATAAATGTATACTTACCTTCTGGCAGCCCGTGGTGCGCTCCTCCTTGCTTCCCGGCACTTCGCGATGGAATGAAGGACCTGCGCTGACGTCAGTCATGTGACTGGTCACGCGACGCTGACGTCGGCAGGTCTTTCAATCCACCGCTGCCAGCAGCCGGGACCGAGCGAAGCAAGACAGCGCGGGCCATCAGAGGGTAAGTATATATTTATTTTTTTATTTTTAACCACTCTCTCGGGTCACACTATATAAATCCATGCCGTTTGCATGGATTTGTATAGTGTGACCTAGCTATCACAAGCACTTTCCAAGTGATGCTAATCGCTTGGAAAGCGCTTGTCAATCCGCATGCGGAAATGCCAGTGAATAACGCTTCATTTCCGCATGTCCCTGGCAGGAAAATGCATGTACAATCCGCATGCGTTTTTTTCTGCCAGGGAGATGCAGAAACGCTCAGGAAAAAATCCTGAGCATTTCTGCATCGTGGGCACATAGCCTTAAAGATTTTTCTGTATTTTCATGACTTTGAAAATTGTACATTCACACTGAAGGCATCAAAACTATGAATTAACACATGTGGCATTATATACTTAACAAAAAAGTGTGAAACAACTGAAAATATGTCTTATATTCTAGGTTCTTCAAAGTAGCCACCTTTTACTTTGGTGACTGCTTTGCACACTCTTGGCATTCTCTTGATGAACTTCAAGAGGTAGTCACCGGAAATGGTTTTCACTTCACAGGTGTGCCCTGTCAGGTTTAATAAGTGGGATTTGTTGCCTTATACATGGGGTTGGGACCATCAGTTGTGTTGTGCAGAAGTCAGGTGGATACACAGCTGATAGTCCTACTGAATAGACTGTTAGCTGCTGTTTTCTTGCCATAATACAAATTCTAAGTAAAGAAAAACGAGTGGCCATCATTACTTTAAGAAATTAAGGTCAGTCAGTCCGAAAAATTGGGCAAACTTTGAAAGTGTCCCCAAGTGCAGTTGCAAAAACCATCAAGTGCTACAAAGAAACTGGCTCACATGAGGACCGCCCCAGGAAAGGAAGACCAAGAGTTACCTCTGCTTCTGAGGATAAGTTTATCTGAGTCGCCAGCCTCAGAAATCGCAGATTAGAGACCAGGTCAATGCAACACAGAGTTCTAGCAGCAGACACATCTCTACAACAACTGTTAAGAGGAGACTTTGTGCAGCAGGCCTTCATGGTAAAATAGCAGCTAGGAAACCACTGCTAAGGACAGGCAACAAGCAGAAGAGACAAGTTTGGGCTAAAGAACACAAGGAATGGACATTAGACCAGTGGAAATCTGTGCTTTGGTCTGATGAGTCCAAATTTGAGAGCTTTGGTTCCAACCACCGTGTCTTTGTGCGACGCAGAAAAGGTGAACGGATGGACTCTACATGCCTGGTTCCCACCGTGAAGCATGGAGGAGGAGGTGTGATGGTGTGGGGGTGCTTTGCTGGTGACACTGTTGGGGATTTATTCAAAATTGAAGGCATACTGAACCAGCATGGCTACCACAGCATCTTGCAGCGGCATGCTATTCCATCCGGTTTGCATTTAGTTGGACCATCATTTATTTTTCAACAGGACAATGACCCCAAACACACCTCCAGGCTGTGTAAGAGCTATTTGACTAAGAAGGAGAGTGATGGGGTGCTACGCCAGATGACCTGGCCTCCACAGTCACCAGACCTGAACCCAATCGAGATGGTTTGGGGTGAGCTGGACCGCAGAGTGAAGGCAAAAGGGCCAACAAGTGCTAAGCATCTCTGGGAACTCCTTCAAGATTGTTGGAAGACCATTTCTGGTGACTACCTCTTGAAGCTCATCAAGAGAATGCCAAGAGTGTGCAAAGCAGTCATCAAAGCAAAAGGTGGCTACTTTGAAGAACCTAGAATATAAGACATATTTTCAGTTGTTTCACACTTTTTTGTTAAGTATATAATTCCACATGTGTTAATTCATAGTTTTGATGCCTTCAGTGTGAATGTACAATTTTCAGAGTCATGAAAATACAGAAAAATCTTTAAATGAGAAGGTGTGTCCAAACTTTTGGTCTGTACTGTATCAATAACCAAAAATGTAAATTCTCTCACCTATACACAACCTTCTTCTTTAGTTCTCTCTCTATTAGCATCCCTCATGCTCCTTCCTGGGATGCATGCTCTTCACTCTCTATACATTTGGCCTAAGGCAGCTGATAATTCATGAATTGTAATACTCCTTTAATGCTGAAGGAACTCAAACGTACTTTATCTCTCTGGTCCTGATGTAATATTGCTGTTAGAACACGGCCTTGTAACGACTGTAACGCAGTTGTATATGAGTGTGTGTGAGATACGGCGCTGCTATGAATGACTCTGACTCTGATATGTTACCAAACGAGCTTCTTTTTTTTATAACTTGCAATAAATGACAGTTTTTCTTTTCTAAACAAGATATGGGCCACAACAGCCAACAATCACAAATACAACTTATCCAGCCTGAGAGATCCCAAGTGCCAGCTTCACAGTATGGAGAAGGACTACCCCCAGGCTATACCATTGCCAACCTTATCAGGTACAGGGTCTACCCGTAGTCATACCGTGACACGTGGTCCTCTCAGGCATACAATTTTACACCCGGCTTAATTACAATAGATTCCGGGTACCCTGTTTTCCCCTTGAGATATATATACAGTACAGACCAAAAGTTTGGACACACCTTCTCATTTAAAGATTTTTCTGTATTTTCATGACTTTGAAAATTGTACATTCACACTGAAGGCATCAAAACTATGAATTAACACATGTGGAATTATATACTTAACAAAAAAGTGTGAAACAACTGAAAACATGTCTTATATTCTAGGTTCTTCAAAGTAGCCACCTTTTGCCTTGATGACTGCTTTGCACACTCTTGGCATTCTCTTGATGAGCTTCAAGAGGTAGTCACCGGAAATGGTCTTCCAACAATCTTGAAGGAGTTCCCAGAGATGCTTAGCACTTGTTGGCCGTTTTGCCTTCACTCTGCGGTCCAGCTCACCCCAAACCATCTCGATTGGGTTCAGGTCTGGTGACTGTGGAGGCCAGGTCATCTGGCGTAGCACCCCATCACTCTCCTTCTTGGTCAAATAGCCTGGAGGTGTGTTTGGGGGTCATTGTCCTGTTGAAAAATAAATGATGGTCCAGCTAAACGCAAACCGGATGGAACAGCATGCCGCTGCAAGATGCTGTGGTAGCCATGCTGGTTCAGTATGCCTTCAATTTTGAATAAATCCCCAACAGTGTCACCAGCAAAGCACCCCCACACCATCATACCTCCTCCTCCTCCATGCTTCATGGTGGGAACCAGGCATGTAGAGTCCATCCGTTCACCTTTTCTGCGTCGCACAAAGACACAGTGGTTGGAACCAGAGATCTCAAATTTAGACTCATCAGACCAAAGCACAGATTTCCACTGATCTAATGTCCATTCCTTGTGTTCTTTAGCCCAAACAAGTCTCTTCTGCTTGTTGCCTGTCCTTAGCAGTGGTTTCCTAGCAGCTATTTTACCATGAAGGCCTGCTGCACAGAGTCTCCTCTTAGTTGTTGTAGAGATGTGTCTGCTGCTAGAACTCTGTGTGGCGTTGACCTGGTCTCTAATCTGGGCTGCTGTTAACCTGCGATTTCTGAGGCTGGTGACTCGGATAAACTTATCCTCAGAAGCAGAGGTGACTCTTGGTCTTCCTTTCCTGGGGCGGTCCTCATGTGAGCCAGTTTCTTTGTAGCGCTTGATGGTTATTGCAACTGCACTTGGGGACTCTTTCAAAGTTTGCCCAATTTTTCGGACTGACTGACCTTCATTTCTTAAAGCAATGATGGCCACTCGTTTTTCTTTACTTAGCTGCTCTTTTCTTGCCATAATACAAATTCTAACAGTCTATTCAGTAGGACTATCAGCTGTGTATCCACCTGACTTCTGCACAACACAACTGATGGTCCCAACCCCATTTATAAGGTAAGAAATCCCACTTATTAAACCTGACAGGGCACACCTGTGAAGTGAAGACCATTTCCGGTGACTACCTCTTGAAGCTCATCAAGAGAATGCTAAGAGTGTGCAAAGCAGTCATCAAAGCAAAAGGTGGCTACTTTGAGGAACCTAGAATATAAAACATATTTTTAGTTGTTTCACACTTTTTTGTTAAGTATATAATTCCACATGTGTTAATTCATAGTTTTGATGCCTTCAGTGTGAATGTACAATTTTCATAGTCATGAAAATACAGAAAAATCTTTAAATGAGAAGGTGTGTCCAAACTTTTGGTCTGTACTGTATATACACGACCAATCACTTGAACCAACACAACATGTACACAATCCTCTTTGTGAGCACTTAGGGAGGACGCCCTAACGGAATATCCTCAAACAGAAAACAACTGGACTTGTTATGATGACATCCATCCACTAGATTTGATCAGCTTCCTAGGTCACCAATTCCTCTGTCACAGGAGCAGAAACAGTTTCAGATCAATCCCAGTATTATTTCACGGAGCTCTCCTATGGCGTCCACGTTTACCAGAGTGTCGATATACTGGAGTTCACACAGTCTCCATCAGTCCATCTATATTCTCATTAATAGCAATGTTCCTTGTGAAGCTGTGACTCCCATCTAGCTCTCCCTAACTAACTAAACAGTCGGTGACCGGTCACACATTAGAGTTTACTCATGGAGCTTCTCCCTTTGTATCACACCATCCAATTTGGATCACTTTAGAGTCCCAGTCCTCCGTGTCACAACCGCAGGACCTCTCTTCAAAATCACCTCAGGAAAAACTACCGTTTTTCTCTACTTCCTGTTTTCAGTCTTTTCTTCTCTTGTTCCAAGGTGACCTCTAGTGACCGAACTAAGTTATTGCGGCATCATATCTTAGAACAGAAAACATTAACATACTACACTCCACCCCACTTATAGTTTGACGTCCCGACAAACGGCCTCTCACTACTCACATGCAGCACGTACTCTTCAGGATTGCATTGTATCAGGGGAACACCTGCTTTGCTACTCTCCGACCTCCGTAAGCCGGTAACTGTCGGACTCAATGGAGCATTTGGCACATCTGGTGAAATAATAACATTGGGAGCCGTCCCAGGTACATCAGGAACTTGCAGTGTCGGACGCTGCATGTCCGGGGAATCGGCCCCAAAGTCATCCCAACAGTCACATTCAACATTGTTTGGCGTAGTCGCCGCTGATGGCTCAGGCGATTCAGAGAGATAGGCAGGTTTGTCAGACATACACCTCTTTAACCAATTTCGGTGCATGGTGCGAGGGGATCCAATGCACCCTTCAAGAACCACGCTTTCCCCTGGAAATACCCTTTCCACTACTGTGTAAGGTGTATCCTCCCACCTGTCACTCAACTTCTCTCCCGGACGCGTGACCCGCACTAGTACCTCATCACCCACCAGGAACTCATCCTTGTGCACCAGTCTCTGATCTCGGTGGGGATGCTCCTGTACACGTTCTTCCACTATTCGGTGCATTTCTCGCAACGTTCGTTGATTATCCTGAACCCACTCACTGGCTGTACGATACTCCAGCTCATCCGTTACAGTCAGTCCCAGTTCTTCAATTTCTCCTGCAGGCCGACCGAACATCATTATGTCAGGCGTGAACCCCGTGGTGCTATGGACCCTGTTCTTATAGGTCAACATAAGTTCTGGGATGAACTCAGTCCATCGCTCCTTTTGCCTCTGTTCCAGTGTTCTCAGCATCTGGAGCAGTGTTCGGTTGAATCGCTTGCAAGCCCTATTTGCTTGTGGGTGATAGGGCCTCGTCCGCAATTGCTGAATCCCATAGACCTGCAGCAACTCAGTCATGAGCTGACCCTGAAAGCAGGCACCTTGATCTGAATGCACCCTTTGGGGACACCCATAAACCGGAATGAAATGCTTACAAATCGCCTCTGCTGCGGACTTAGCTGTCTGATCCTTGGTTGGAACAGCCACAGAAAACTTTGTAAACTGATCAGTCATGAATAGGCATG
Organism: Phyllobates terribilis; assembly: GCF_046119375.1. NCBI lineage: Eukaryota > Metazoa > Chordata > Amphibia > Anura > Dendrobatidae > Phyllobates > Phyllobates terribilis. The sequence goes on along the minus strand of NW_027362769.1, from coordinate 278,943,471 downwards.
AATGATGACCACTTCAGGAGTACCCGACTGTTAGGTAATCCACCATTAGTATCTCCATTGAGGCAGACGTCACAATTGTCTGAACAGGAGCCCTCTGTTCTGGCGACTTATTCAAATCACACGGCCGGCAGCTAGCACACACCTCTCTCACAACTTCTTCTAAGCCTGGTGTGTACACAAACCGGTGTAACCATCGATAAGTTTTCTCAGGCCCAAAGTGTGCACCCCATACATGAGCCTCTCGTGCAATGTCTGTAGCCACTGAGGCTGGGATTACCACCTGCCAACGGTACCCCAGCTCTGCCGCTACATAGATCCAGTAATACAGTACCCCTTCCGCTATGGCCAATTGGTCCCACTGCCGTAGCAGCTTCTGCCCTTCTACACCCAGACGTGCTCTCACCCTTCCATCGGGCCAGTACTTTTGACTCAGCCATTTTTTTACTCGCAACAGCTCGGAGTCTGCATCCTGCAGATCGGCTCACACCTCACGAGTCTTTCCCAACAACGTGGCGATCTGTGTCGCCACCCCACTTGAACGTGCCACGTCTATGAACATAGGTAATCGCCTCAGATCGGGGATCGCAGTATCCTCGAGATCTTCATTCACCACATGCTCGGGTGAGCCTCGAGTCACTCGTGACAATGCATCAGCGATGACCCTCTCACGCCCCTGTTGTTCTTGGGCTAACACGGCTCCCAGACCATGGAGACTCCCGTCAGTGTACAGAGTGAAAGGTCGGTCAAAACGTGCATATGCTAACAAGGGTGCCTGCACCACAGCGGCCCGAATCCGATCGAATGCCTGTTGTTGTTGGTCCGTCCATTGGATAGGCTGGTTCCTGGGCCATCCCTCTCAACAGCTCATGCAGTGGCTCAGCCACTTTAGCAAAGTCTTTCACAAAATAACGGTAGTATCTGGCTAAACCGAGAAATGCCTGTACTTCCTCAGGGTCTTGGGCCTGGGCCACTCCTGAATGGCCTCAATTTTACTCGTTACCGGCCGCACACCCTCAGCCAATACTTCATGCCCCAGATACTCGATCTGTGTCTGGAACAGGTAACACTTTTTGGGCTTGATCTTAAGTCCATTGTCTCTCAGTCGGTGCAACACTTGTTAGAGTTTTTTTAAGTGATCATCGAACGAATCCCCGAATATAATCACATTGTCCAGATAGATCAACACAGATTCAAAATTGTAATCACCCAAGCTATACTCCATCAACCGCTGAAATTTCCTGGGGCATTAGCCAGTCCGAAGGGTATTCGGTTAAACTCAAACAGACCCATCGGTAAGATGAATCCTGTCTTCTGCCGATCTCGAGCCGCCATGGGCACCTGCCAGTAGCCACTGGCCAGGTCAAGCGTGGAGAAGTACTTCGCCTTTCCCAGAGCAGACAGGGATTCCTCGATTCTTGGTAACGGGTAGGAGTCACGTACAGTATGTGCATTCAGCTTGCGGTAATCAACACAAAACCATATGGACCCGTCCTTCTTCCGCACCAACAAGACCGGTGCGGCCCAAGGACTCTGACTCGGACGGATCACCCCATTATCCATGTGATGAAATGACGGCCGGTGGGTGCAGCTCTCTGGCGCCCCCTTACCTCTCAGGTGAGTCAAGGTACTGCACCTAGAGTGAGTGGTCGCCGGAGAGGCCGTCCTGTAGCCCTCTGGGTATTTGAAGCCTTCTGCAGTGAGGGTGGTATATATATTTCCCTGGCTGCGCCAGTAATATATATCCACACCTCCGACCGTCACTGCCAGCCTTCCTCAAATCCCCCAGATGGTATGCTGCCACCAGTTCTCGTTTGAAACAAGCCTGGTCCGTTAATAGACTTGTATCGGGTCAGGAACCAACCCAGTAGCGTTTCAGCCAAGTGTTTCCGGACCAATGGATTCATATATGCTGAGTAAAGGATACAGACCACGATTAATTTATGATTTAATCAATTATAAGAATACACTAGATTACAAGGCTATACAATTAACTATACAACGGTATTTGGCCAGAATAAGAGATATAACAATTAGGATTACAAAACACAGGAATAACAACGATAAATCAGTTACCGTTCTTGTGGTGCAAGGGAGGATTTGCTATCCCACAGGTTCAAGCTTAGTTGCAGTCGTCCCGGCCTCAGTAGCACATGGCGAAGGTGCTCCTCCCACTCAGAGACCTGGACCCGACGTTAGGAGTTGTTCACATCATCTCCTGGGTCAAAACTGAGGGGGTTTCTGGCTGTCGGCTATACTAAAGTCCTGTCGCGCCCACTCTTGGTGATGTCAGTTTACTAGGCCCCACCCCCCCTACCAATGCCAGTTTTGGCTCCATTTGAGAAAAGTACCCATAACTTTCCCTGGGGTGATCTCATCGTATCACCAGAGGTCTTGTCGTGATCCTACTCTTCTGGGGAACTATTGACTCTAAACATGCCTCCCCTGGGACCTTGTATATGGTTCTTCTAAATATCTAGCTTTCCAGGGCCCTCATGGATTTATAAGTCCCATGATTGTGTCCGCGGGAACCTTCCCCACATGATAAATTTTATTTGGGTTCCCTAACTTGTATCGTGTGGTTATGAATTGATAGTATGTCTAGCTTTTGGCAGCCATTTTCCACAAAGAAAGCACATGGTTCCTTGGGACAATGGAGAGGTTGACAGGCTTGCACAAATGGTTTGCTTCTGGTTTCAAGTGACATCAAGGTGTTATTTACCCCATAGGGTCTCGCTGACTCTGTCCTGCTTGGACACAACAGAGCTGGCCCATCTATTTACCATATCAAAGAAGTTCCTTGAGACTGATCTCCAGAGGTGGGGGCGAATTGCTCTGTTTACCAGGGGCTGGAGAATTGTGACATGGTAGGAGCTGTGTGAGGGATTTTTAGAAATGACAATAGGGAATATCTTCAGGTATGACGTACCATACCTAAGATGGCGGCTAACTTTCATGACATTCCAGCATTTGTGCTATCATCCCCTTGACCTCTTTGTAGAGATTCAATGGGATCTGGCGATTTCTCTCCCGAATTGCGGGGGGTGTTTCCCGTGGGTATCTCATGTTCCACTGCCTTCGTGCAACCAAAGTCTTCATCACTCCTGGAGAAAGCAGCCTAATATTCCCACAGTGTAGTCTCCAGCCTGTGCGCCTCTCCAATCCATCCTGAACGCAGCAGCCAGGATCATATTCCTCACCAACCGCTACACCATTGCCTCTTCCCTGTGCCAGTCATTGCACTGGTTGCCCCTCCAATAAAGAGTTCACATAGCCTCCTACATACAGTATGAGACCCCACATAGCTTCCTACATACAGTATGAGCCTCCACATAGCCACCTAGATACAGTATGAGCCCACACATAGCTCCCTAGATACAGTATGAGCCTGCACATAGCCTCCTATATACTGCATGAGCAACACATGTGTATATACAGTACAGACCAAAAGTTTGGACACACCTTCTCATTTAAAGATTTTTCTGTATTTTCATGACTCTGAAAATTGTACATTCACACTGAAGGCATCAAAACTATGAATTAACACATGTGGAATTATATACTTAACAAAAAAGTGTGAAACAGCTGAAAATATGTCTTATATTCTAGGTTCTTCAAAGTAGCCACCTTTTTGCTTTGATGACTGCTTTGCACACTCTTGGCATTCTCTTGATGAGCTTCAAGAGGTAGTCACCGGAAATGGTCTTCCAACTATCTTGAAGGAGTTCCCAGAGATGCTTAGCACTTGTTGGCCCTTTTGCCTTCACTCTGCGGTCCAGCTCACCCCAAACCATCTCAATTGGGTTCAGGTCTGGTGACTGTGGAGGCCAGGTCATCTGGCGTAGCACCCCATCACTCTCCTTCTTGGTCAAATAGCCCTCACACAGTCTGGACATATTTTCAGTTGTTTCACACTTTTTTGTTAAGTATATAATTCCACATGTGTTAATTCATAGTTTTGATGCCTTCAGTGTGAATGTACAATTTTCAGAGTCATTTCAGAGACCATTTTTTTGTTCTTTATTAAAAACGGTTGAAAACTCTGCTGTGCATAATAATTTGGAACATGCATTTTGAGTGCAGTTTGAGTTTTATTTTTTTTTTAAATATACTGTTATCATAGGCAGTTTGTACAAAAACCTTTCAATTGTACTCATAGTTATTTGACTGGAAAATTACAATGACTACAATTCATATAGGTAATTTGGGAAAATCTGAGAAAATATTATTTGCATAATAATTTGGAACACAGTGTATATATACACTATATAATCGGCTTATCCCGTCTGTCTGTCCGTCCAGGAAATCCAATCAGCGGCGCGGCATTTCAGAACAAGATGGCGGCCGTTAGCGGCTCATCTGCCGCACGGAGGTCAGCGGCGATGCAGCCGGGAGATGAGCCCCCACATAGCTACCTACAGTATGAGCACTCGCATAACTACATATATACAGTATAGGCCCCACATAGCTCCCTATATAGAGTATGAGCCCCCATATAGCCTCCTATATACAGTATGAGCCCCATATAGCCTCCTATATACAGTATAAGCTTGCACATAGCTCCCTATATACAGAATGAGCCCACACATAGCTCCCTACATACACTACATACAGTATGAGCCCTCATATAGCCTCCTATGTACAGTATGAGCCCACACATAGCTCCCTATATGCAGAAAGAGCTCGCACATAGCTCACTATATATAGAATGAGCCCCCTATATATAGAATGAGCCCCCACATAGCCTCCAATATAAAGTATGAGTCCGCACATAACCCCTACAGTATGAGCCCCCATATACAGAATGAGCCCGCATATAGCCTCCTATATATCACAAGTGAGAATAAAATCATACCAATTTTATTGATGAGAATGGGACCGATGTTTTTATATGCTTGTGTGACCCTAGCTTTCCAGTCATAGGGGTGAGGCCGGCACGGCTTCAGTCACGGCTCTGTGCATAGTGAGCAGCGGCTGTAACTGCATCCCTGCACTGATTGAAAGCTGACTCTAAGGGCTCTTTCACACGTCCGTGTTTCCAGTACGTGTGGTGACAGTTTCCACATGTAATAAAGACACTGACACACACAGTGTTACTGTGCACATGTCAGTGTGTTTCCACGGACCATGTATCCGTGTGCTCCACAAGCTGACATGTCCGTTTTTTTGTGGATGCACGATCCGCCAAACGTCCCACACGGATGACATCTGTGTAACATGGGAATCAGAGCTACAAGATCACACGGACGGCGCCTGGGAATCAGCGCTACAGTTAGCGCTGTTCCCAAGTGCTGGGTGCTGAACACTGCTCTTATAAGATAAGATAAGATAAGATATACTTTATTTATCCCGGAGGAAATTGCGGTATCACAGCAGCAGAACACAGATCTCGAACATGACACATATAATAACATAACATTTGGAATGCTTTAGACATTGCTTTTCAGACATTTGTTAAACACCCCCATAGCTGTTGGAACAAACGATCTCCTGTATTTTTCCTTTTTACACCTTAGTTGTATTAGGCGATTGCTGAATGTGCTCTTCTGTTTCGCAAACAGTTCATAAAGCGGGTGTGTGTTGTTGCCCATTATAGCTCTGCACTTCTTCTTAATCCTATCCTCTACCACCTCTTCAAAAGTCCCAAGCTGTAGGCCCACCGTCGCGCTAGCCTTCTTTATAAGTTTGTTGAGCTTGTTGGCGTCAGCAACACGCACACTGTTACCCCAGCAAATTATTGCCGCAAAGGTGACACTAGCCACAATGGATTGGTAGAACACCTCAAGCATTTTGCCACACACATTAAAAGACCTTAACTTCCTTAGGAAGTACAATCTACTCATCCCCTTCTTGTAGACCTTCTCCATGTGGCACTTCCAGTCTAGCTTGCTATCCAGGTAAACCCCCAAATATTTGAAACTGTCCACCATCTCCACATCCTGACCGTCAATGGTAACAGGTAGGCATACCTTCTTGCACCTTCCATAGCTCATCACCAACTCCCTGGTTTTCTTAACATTTAGTTCTAGATGGTTAGCCTGGCACCATACTACAAAGTCCGCAACCACCCTTCTATATTCCTCTTCATCCTGGTCCTTCCCAATACCGCCAACTATCACAGAGTCATCCGAGTACTTCTGGAGGTGACAATGGTCTGATTTATACTGAAAGTCAGCTGTGTACAATGTAAAGAGGAATGGCGACAGCACTGTTCCCTGCGGGGCTCCGACACTGCTCAGTACACTATCTGATGTAGCCGTCCCCCACCTAACAAACTGTGGCCTATCCGACAGGTAGTCAATTATCCAATTCACAAGTCCCTCATCCACCGCCATTTTAATCAACTTTCCACGCAGTAAGAGTGGCTGTAATGTGTTGAACGCACTAGAGAAATCAAAGAACAAAGCACGCACTGTGGTTCCATCATTGTCCAAAAAGGAATGTACTGTTTGTAGCAGATACGCTACAGCATCGTCCACCCCCAGTCCCTGCCGGTACGCAAACTGAAGAGCATCAGTATGCGCCATCACCCTCGGACACAAGTGAGCAAGTACTATTCTCTCCAAGGACTTCATCGCATGCGATGTTAAGGCCACCGGTCTATAGTCCCCCGGGGAAGCCGGGAAGGTAGTCTTGGGAATCGGCACCAGGCAGGAAGTCTTCCATAGCACTGGTACTCTCTTTGATTGTAAGCTCTGGTTAAAGAGATGCTGGAAGACAGTACACAACTCATTTGCACACACTCTGAGGACACGTGGACTGAGACCGTCAGGCCCTGCTGCTTTGCCAATGGCCAGCTTACTAAACTGGTCCCTCACGTCATTTTTGGAGACCGAGAAATGATCTATTTCACCCCTTGTTAATTTAGCTAGTTGTTCCCCGGCCTCCTCCCCCTTCCCTGCTGCTACCGCACCTTTATTGCTGAATCTATTGAAGAACTCATTCATTTCATTAGCCATTCTAAGTCCACCAACCCCCTGCTCCGACCTTGCCTTAAACCCAGTCACTAGCTTCATTCCAGCCCACACCTCTCTGGAGCTTTTTTGTGCAAATTGATTTTCTAATTTAACTCTGAATGCCTCACGGGCAATCTTAATTTTCCCCTTTAGGTCTCGCTGTATAATTTTCAATGCCTCCTTGTCCTTCCTTTTAAAAGCCAGTTTTTTCATGTTTAGTAAATGTTTCAACTCTTTTGTAATCCATGGCTTATTGTTTGCATAACACCGAATCTCTTGAACAGGTACTACAATGTCCATACAGAAGTTGATGTAATCAGTAACTCTGCCAGTAATCTCATTAACATCGCAATTCTCTTTCATGGTACACAACACCTCCCAGTCTGTACAATCAAAGCAGTCTTGTAAAGCCTCCTCTGCTGCTGGACACCACTTCCTTATCTTTTTAATTGTCACTGGTTGTTTGCGGACGTCTGGTTGGTAAGCAGGAGACAATAGTATGAGGTTGTGGTCAGATTTCCCCAGGGGGGGTAATGCAGCCGATGAATAAGCATTCTTAACATTAGCAAAGAGGAGATCCAGTGTGTTGTTGTCCCGTGTAGGACATTTGACATATTGATAGAACTTTGGTATTGCAGATGAGATCTTTACTCGATTGAAATCCCCAGAAATTACAGTTAGAGAGTTTGGGTGTTTAGTCTGAAGCCGGGCCATCACCCCTGACAACACATCCCCAGCAGCCTCTGGGTTCGCACATGGTGGTATATACATCACAACTACAATAACAAGAGTGAATTCTCTAGGCAGATAGTAAGGCCTGAGGCCCACTGCTAACAGTTCAATATTTGGACAGCAATGTTTCTCCTTAACAGTTACATGCCCCTGATTGCACCATCTGTTGTTAATGTAGAGTATCACTCCTCCACCTTTTTTCTTGCCGCATCTAACTCTCTCTCTATCAGCCCGAACCATTTGAAATCCTGGTACCGAGACACATGAATCTGGGACCTCCTCATGCAGCCAGGTTTCTGTAAAGCACATGAGACTGCATTCCCTAAACTCCTTCTGGGTCTTACACAGAGCCAGCAGTTCATCCGACTTATTTCCCAGCGATCGTACGTTACCCATGATAATGGATGGGACCACTGGTTTAAACCTTCTCCTCCAGGACTTGATCTTCTTGCCTGCTCTGCAGCCTCTGAAAGGTCTCCTTATTTCCCGTGGAACATTCCGTATTGCCACTGCTGGAGAAGACTTTATCCTGCGCAGTTCCAGAAGACGATCCCTAGAATACACTGCTCGTTTAGCAACAGACCTAGGGTCCACCATCCCGTCATTGTTTCCACCCGTCACACCAGTCCTCTCCATGGCAAATCGTATGCAGTGACCTCCACCGCTCACATATGGCTGTATCCCTGTCACAGGCTGTGGGTAGCAGCATGCATCCTTCAGTAGCATTAGCTGAGATGGTCCGTATTGCGTGCCCCAGAGTGTCTGTACCTGCAGGAGACTTGTAAGTGGTGGAAGAAGATCCAGGTGCAGATCTCGTGCTGTGTGCCCAGCAGCAGTTGATAGTGTGGGAAGTGTTGTATCTTCCATCCCCAATAGACGAGTATACAGGAACGTTGCAATCCAAAGAAGGTAATAAAATAATAAAATAAAATAACTGTAACAAAACTGTAACTGAAATAAAGTAGAAGCTTCTGCTGCTGCAATGGGCTGCCAGTAGTCCGGCGCCGTATTGTCTCCACAATCTAGCAGAGAGGCAGACAGGCATGTCCACACCCTCCGGAGTCAGAGGGTGGGTTCCCTGCTGGCACTGCGATCAGCATCAGCAGGGACAATGATGAGGGTAGTAGTGTCTGCTCCTGCTGTGTCCCTGTGTAAAAATAATAAAATAATAAAATCCATATACTCACCTGTCCGGAGATGTTCCCCAATGTAATCCTCTGACCGCTGACGCTGGGGAGAATGAGAATCTCCAGAGCTGGGCTCATTGAATGACAGGACACCGCTCCTGAGTGCAGCGCAGCTCCAGGGCCGCTCGCTGGAATGGCTCATTCTGCCCGGCTCCTCGACGTCAGAGGATTAAAATGGGGGACATCTCCGGACAGGTGAGTATAAGGATTTTATTATTTTATTCTTATTTTTACACAGGGACACTGTGGGATCAGACTACTAGTACCCTAATCATTGTTCCTGCTGGTGCTCATTGCAGCGCCGGCACGGAACCTTGATGAGGGTAGTGTTCAGCTCCCGGCGCTTGGGAACAGTGCTAACTGTAGCGCTGATTCCCAGGCGCCGGTCCGTGTGATCCTGATGCGGCACACGGTTGCCACACGTGGACACACAGATATCTTCGGTACCGGAAATAAACCGGCCTAATGCTGAGTGCTAGGGTGTGGTTACAGCCATAAAACCATGCTAGACGCACATCTATGATTGAAAGCCTGAGGCAGCTGAGAGGAATAAAGTATAATTACTGCTGGCAGCGGGACTCTGTGCATTGGTCATATGGCTTCAGAATGCTATTAACTGCATATCTGCATGTTAATAGTGTTTCTTTTTACTCAACAGGTTCCCTTTTTAGGGTTTTTTTGAGTTCCTGAGATGAGCCTACATTCACTATGTGACTGCAGACTGTGAAATAGTAACAATGGTATAAATACACAGAAGCAGAATTTGCAGCAGTGCTCTTTATCTAAAGGCAATGGGCTATTATAGTTATGGATAAAATATGGGGGATGGGAGTGTGATTGAATGACATGGGGCAAATGCTGCTGAACACTGTGCCCTCCACTTTGGCATTATGCTTGCATCATATATTTATAAACCACATAAACAGATCCCAGTTAATTAAATGTAATATTTTACTGGGCTGCCTGCAGAAATTCCTCTATTCCCCATCTCAAATCAAAGGGGTGATCCAGGATAAGAGGAGAAGCCTGAGGTCACACTCAAACTGAAAACAATATTTCATCTATTTAACTGTGATCTCTTCATGTGCTACAGTGCTGGCCAAAAGTATTGGCACCCCTGCAATTCTGTCAGATAATACTCAGTTTCTTCCTGAAAATGATTGCAATCACAAATTCTTTGGTGTTATTCTCTTCATTTAATTTGCTTGCAAGGAAAAAACACAAAAGAGAATGAAGCAAAAATCAAATCCTTGATCATTTCACACAAAACTCCAAAAAAGGGCCGGAAAAAAGTATTGGCACCCTCAGCCTAATACTTGGTTGCACAACCTTTAGCCAAAATAACTGCGAACCACCGCTTCCGGTAACCATCAATGAGTTTCTTACAATGCTCTGCTGGAATTGTAGACCATTTTTCTTTGGCAAACTGCTCCAGGTCCCTGATATTTGAAGGGTGCTTTCTCCAAACTGCCATTTTGAGATCTCTCCACAGGTGTTCTATGGGATTCAGGTCTGGACTCATTGCTGGCCACCTTGGAAGTCTCCAGTGCTTTCTCTCAAACCATTTTATAGTGCTTTTGGAAGTGTGTTTTGGGTCATTGTCCTGCTGAAAGACCCATGACCTCTGAGGGAGACCCAGCTTTCTCACACTGGGCCCTACATTATGCTGCAAAATTTGTTGGTAGTCTTCAGACTTCATAATGCCATGCACACGGTCAAGCAGTCCAGTGCCAGAGGCAGCAAAGCAACCCCAAAACGTCAGGGAACCTCCACCATGTTTGACTGTAGGGACCGTGTTCTTTTCTTTGAATGCCTGTATTTTTTTTCCTGCACACTCTATGTTGATGCTTTTTCCCAAAAAGCTCTACTTTTGTCTCATCTGACCAGAGAACATTCTTCCAAAACGTTTTAGGCTTTCTCAGGTAAGTTTTGGCAAACTCCAGCCTGGCTTTTTTATGTCTCGGGGTAAGAAGTGGGGTCTTCCTGGGTATCCTACCATACAGTCCCTTTTCATTCAGACGCCGACGGATAGTACGGGTTGACACTGTTGTACCCTCGGACTGCAGGGCAGCTTGAACTTGTTTGGATGTTAGTCGAGGTTCTTTATCCACCATCCGCACAATCTTGCGTTGAAATCTCTCGTCAATTTTTCTTTTCCGTCCACATCTAGGGAGGTTAGCCACAGTGCCATGGGCTTTAAACTTCTTGATGACACTGCGCACGGAAGACACAGGAACATTCAGGTCTTTGGAGATGGACTTGTAGCCTTGAGATTGCTCATGCTTCCTCGCAATTTGGTTTCTCAAGTCCTCAGACAGTTCTTTGGTCTTCTTTGTTTTCTCCATGCTCAATGTGGTACACACAAGGACACAGGACAGAGGTTGAGTCAACTTTAATCCATGTTAACTGGCTGCAAGTGTGATTTAGGTATTGCCAACACCTGTTAGGTGCCACAGGTAAGTTACAGGTGCTGTTAATTACACGAATTAGAGAAGTATCACATGATTTTTCAAAGGGTGCCAATACTTTTGTCCATCCCCTTTTTTAGGTTTGGTGTGGAATTATATCCAATTTGGCTTTAGGACAATTCTTTTTGTGTTTTTTTTCATTGAAGACAAATTAAATGAAGAGAATAATACCAAAGAATTTGTGATTGCAATCATTTTCAGGAAGAAACTGAGTATTATCTGACAGAATTGCAGGGGTGCAAATACTTTTGGCCAGCACTGTATGTGATGTAGACAGCATTCACAGAGTCTCTTACAAGATGTACACAGCAGTCACATTTCTTTTCAAAACTCTCCATCACAGAGAGTCGACTGCGCTCCAGAATGAGTCAACCTGGAAAACCAGTTGTAAGTAGCAATATCAACAATGCTATTGTGAGCAGGACCTATTTGGAAATCATATAAAAGTGTCCCATTTCCTTTATGTACTCTTATGTTTAAGGACAAAGTCCAAGTTCATGTCAATAAGTTCATGTCTTAGACTAGGGGTGTGCAACCTTTTTTCTGCCAAGGACAAAATTATCAACTTAAAAATGATCCTGCTTTTTTTTTTTCAAACAATTAATAAACTCACCCCTAATTTGATAAGCTTGAACTGTTTCTCCTTGGTGAGGCGTGAGATGGTAGGTGGTATTGATGATGCATATGGTTCCTAACGATGACTATGCAGGGAGGAAGTGGGAAGAGCACCTTAGTGTTGCGCACACCGGAGGTCACTGGAGCGGAAGTCAGTGACTCGCCGGCGCCTGCGCACAAGATCCCTCCTGTAAAATGAGCATAGAAGGGAGGCAGCAGTGCACAGGCGAGGGAATTGCCCGCGGCACAGGGCACTGTGATGTGCAGGGGAGGGGGAAACATTATAATTAACACAGGGGGTGAGGATTTCTTGTGGGCCCAGGGTCCGCAAGCATCAGAAGCCTGTAAGAATAAAAAGAAATTTCACAGCAACTTTAATATGAGGCATACAGGTAGGTATAGATTTACATTTATATCACCGGTATGCCCATATTAGAGGTCAGATAAGTCCAGTCCCAGGGGGTGACAGATTCCCTTTAAGGTCCGGGGATTGGGCTGGCCACTCCATAACCTCAATTTTGTTGGACTGGAACCAAGATTCTGCTTGTTTAAGGTCGTTGTCTTGTTGAAACACCCATTTCAAGGGCATATCCTCTTCAGCGTAAGGCAACATGACCTCTTCAAGTATTTTAATATATGCAAAGTGGTTCATGATCCCTGGCATGCGGTAAATAGATCCAGCACCATGGTAAGAGAAACAAGCCCATATCATGATGCTTCCACCACCATGCTTCACTTTCTTCAGAGTGTACTGCGGATTAAATGCAGAGTTTGGGGGTCGTCTGACGAACTATCTGCGGTCCTTGGACCCAAAAAGAACAATTTTACTTTCATCAGTGCACAAAATGTTTCTCCATTTATCTTTAGGCCAGTTGATGTGTTCTTTTGCAAATTGTATCCGGTTCAGTACATGTCTTTATTTTAACAGTGGGACTTTGCAGAAACTTCTTGCTAAGAGATTAGCTTCATACAGGCGTCTTCTAACTGTCACAGTACTCACAGGTAACTTGAGACTGTCTTTGACCATCTTGGAGCTGGTCATTGGCGGAGCCTTTGCCATTCTGGCTGTTCTTCGATCCATTCGAATGGTAGTCTTCCTATTTCTTCCACATCTCTCCGGTTTTGCTTTCCATTTTAAAGCATTGTTGATCATTTTAGCTGAACAGCCTATCATTGTCTGCACTTCTTTATAAGTTTTACCCTCTCCAATCAACTTCTGAACAATGAGAACGACCCATACTTCTCAGGCATTCAAGGAGAAATCAATGTACAACATATGCTGGCTTCCCCCTTAAATAAGGGCCACCTGATTCACATCTGTTTCTTCACAGAGTGATTGACCTCACTAATTAAACTCCACACTGCTATTATTTTGAACTCACCTCCTTACAATTAATTATTCAAATACACAGATTCAAAAACATGCAGATCATGAATGTGGAGTCTGTTGGTTTTCTTAGAATCTACTGCACCAACTGGTAAATTGTTTGACATGTGGTAATATAATTTATACCAAAAACAGTGATTAATCTGTCATATTGGACTGCTATTATTTTGAACATTACTGTATAATTCGTTCTATTAGAACAAGTTATGAAAATCTGGAGAATCTTGAAATAATATCCATCCACTCAGAATCTTCCTAAATTTTTTCGGATGTCTCAGTACAATGATCAAATCAGCTGTCATGTGCTGGAAAAGATGCGGGTTTTGGCACTGAGCCCGCATCTTTTCCAGCACATGACAGCTGATTTGATCAAATGCCGGGACACAACCTATGACGTAGCTATAAGTCATAGGTCGTGAAGGGATTAAAATAACATAGCAGAAATACAAAAATGAGGTAAATGAGGCGACGTTTCTGCCATAACAGGCCTTTATCAGAAATACAATGATAAAAATTCAGCTATAAAGTGCAGATGACACAATTGAGGCTTTTTATACATCAGCGGAAATAGGCTCCACCTCTTCCTCTTTCTCAGAGCCTCTCCCGGTTGTCATGACAGTCATCTATTCATCAGATAAACAAAACATTAAAACACAATAAAATCAAGTAGAACTATGCAAATATATGCTGTACTAAAGGGAAAATGGAGTTATGTTCATACCAAAGTGCCAAAGATTCAAAGAGATAAAGAATCACCTATAAGTATAATCATTATCAAAAAGGACTTAAATAATAGAGGACCTCACTATTACAGAATGTCTGATCGTATCCCCATTGAAGGTTGAATCGTATTGGCTAATTAGGACTTCCTGGAGTACATATCAAAACCCCCACGCTATACAATACTTCTATTGGGGTTATTGCAGTCATCGCCCAGACTGTTATGATCTGCAACATGAACTAAGGAAAGATAGGGGAAAGCTGTCCCTACAGTAAGACTAAGCTGAATCCCTACGATGTAGCGGGCTGCCTGTTCCTAGCGAACAGACCCGCCTTAGTCCTCGGCTAGTCTGAACGAAGACCTATAGCATAAAGGGAGGGGTCCCAAAAAGAACTAAGGACTGTGACAAAAAATGGGACACCTTCTAAACAGAGAAGTAGTTGAAGAACACAAAAAGACAAACTGACAAAAAGGTACTAGAGGTCCCAGAAGGACCAAGCGAACTGACAGAGAAAGGCACAGAAGCACCTGGCTAGAGAAACAGTCAAACACTGAAGTCCAGCACAGCCAAAAGGGCGGAGCTGGAATATAAAGGCAGATGGTCACGTGACCACAAAACACAAGATGGAAAAAACAAACAGGAGGGTTCTAACACAGACGGATAGGAGAGGCAGGGGAGGACGCACACTAAATGACATCATCCAATCCCATTTGTAACTACATATGGTATACACAGTAGAACTATTGATAATATTGTGAGAAAACATAAGCACCATTGACATTTTTCAAAAACAACCCATCATGTTTGTGACAAAACGGCAGCAGGTAGACCCCGCAGAATCTCACTGTTGCCACCTCTTGTGATGGATCCACACCCCGCCACCCGCCTGACATCACACCACGCCAGACGGAGCATGTGATATGGATCTACCCTTAGCACCAACGTGACGCTCCGCACCCCCCTCAAGGACACATAAGGTCAGATTGGTACAGTTCTACACAGTCACACCCTGTCCCCCAGGTACAGAGAGGCACCAGGGAGTGAGCAAAGGTGACCCACTCAGTCACTGATGTGGCACCACACTCGTTCACACCCCCTGACAGGCTGAGAGGCTCTTTCACTGGCTCCAGTAAAGCAGAGCCTTGTCGGCCTGGTAGAGCTGCCGCCAGTTTCTATTTGATATAACGGACTTATATTGGGCTAGAAACCAGCCCGGTAGCATGTTTGTTGGACGGAACAACAGACATAAGGTTCGTGGATTGAGATAAAAGAACAGCTCAAGGTTAAATTATATATTTAATCGCCATGAGGGCACACTAAATAATATACTATATACATAAGAGTTATACATACACAGTGGTCAGAGTTACAAATACAAAAGTATGGTACAACAAGTATAAGCAGAACTTAGAGTCAATTACCAGTGTAGATGGAAAGGTCTGGCTTGTGGGGGAGGGCTGCCAAATGAGAGGCTGTGGGCCCTCACTTGGTTGATGGACTTTCCCCACACATCTTGATGTCACGACCTCCTCAGGAAAAAAAGATAGGCTGTAGCTACAGAGACCTTTAAACTCTCTCGGTCACTCCCACTACTGCACCCTGCCAAAGCCCAAGTCTCCACCCCGGTTCTCTCACAGCTACAGATTCCCAAAGTAAGATGGGCTATATCTCCTTACTGGACAATCCTAGGGAGCCGGTTCTGGTGTCATCGGATCCAGCCGGGCCCCTGCTACGCATGGAGACCAAACACAGTGGCCCTAGGGGCTTCAGAAAGGTTGTGCCGCATATCTCCCTATCCTTCCTTGCTGGGCGGTGAAGAAAGGAATTGTGAGATTCTCCATTCTTTTAGGTTTACAAAAATCTATTTTGTGTATCACTCGGACATATCGTCTTCCCATAACTCGCTGCTGAATTATGTTTCTTAAACAAAGGGAGCTGCATGGCTGGGTCTGTAGCAGCTGCACAGCTGCTGGTGGAGGATTTTGTCACTCATGCTTGTCGGCCACCTCCTTTGCAAGCTGCAGTGTCAAATTACACTGTCCATGGACATCTCTGTAAACCTGCCAACAGTGCACACTGACTGACATGGGATTACCTTGAATATCTTCAAACTTCCCCCCCCTTTAGAGGGCGATAGGGGGCAGCACCACTCGGTGTTCCCCCGCACACCCATTTGCAACTTCCCCTTGTCGGGATAAGCCGTTGGCATTGCCATGCTCGCGGCCCTTTTTGTGGCGAATCGTGAAGTAGTACTGCTGGAGAGCAAGGCTCCAGCATAGTATGGCTGCAGTGCTCACACAATTGCCATACATTCCTTCTTCATCATGGAATAGGCCACATCCCTCGGCAGGAGTACAAAACAGGGTGTCCCTGGCCCGTAGTGTCGACCTGGCTGAGCACAGCACCAAGGCCAAAGTCACTGGCGTCAGTCTGCACTACAAACGGCCGCGTGAAGTCAGCTGCCTGTAGTACCGGGGAGCAAGAAAGGGCAGTCTTCAGTGCCCGGAAGGCCATCTTACAGTCGTTTGTCCAATCGACTGCGGGGGCAGCTTCTTCTTGGTGAGGTCCGTCAGGGGCTTCGCCAGGCTACTATAGTGAGGGAAGAACTTCCTATAGTGCCCGGCGGTGCCCAGAAAGGACATCATCTGTTTCTTGGTTCTGGGGTGGAACTGAAGATGGCAATGTCATCCAGGTACGCGGCCGCGTACCCTTCGAGTCCCTCAAGCAGCGTGTTGACCATCCACTGAAAAGTGGCAGGGGCATTCTTCATGCTGAATGGCATCACCGTGGACTCGTATAGTCCGAGCGGGGTGATAAAGGCAGTGCGTTCCCGTGCCTCAGAGGTCAGGGGAATCTGCCAATATCCCTGCTCAGATCCATGATGGTCGGGTACTTGGACCCAGCCAACTGATCGAGCAGGTCATCGATGCGCGGCATTGGGTATGCATCGGTGACCGTGACAGCGTTGAGCCCCGGGTAGTCCACACGGAACCGGATTGTCAGGTCCTTTTTTTGGAACGAGGACCACAGGCGAGGCCCAAGCACTGCTGGAGGGTTGGATGACCCCCAGCTTCAGCATCTCGTAAATCTCCTGAGCATGTGCTGCTGCACTTCCAGGGAGACCCGATATGCTGTACGCCGGATTGGGGGGTGATCCCCGGTGTCTGCGTGATGGACGGCCGACTCTGTCCTTCCGGGCTTGTTGCTGAACAAATCCCGGAAGGGGTGTAGGGTTGCCCACAGCTGGGACAGTTGTTCCGACAACAGCTGGTGGCAAACCTCCACGTCATCGATGGTTCCACCCGCCCTAGCCTGGGCAAGCATGTCTAGGAGGGTCTCTGCCTCTCCCTCCTCTGGCAGGTTGCACACAGGAAGGGCGCAGGTCTCCCACTCATGATGTGCCTTCATCATGTTCACGTGGAGGACCCTTCCGCCTTCCCCGGGCATGGTTCAGGGTGATCAGGTAACTCACAGCATTGAGCTGCTGGTGCACGAGGTATGGGCCTTCCCAGGCGGCCTGAAGCTTGCCCTGGGGTACAGGGACCAGTACCCACAACTTTTGACCCACCTGGTAGGTCCTCTCACAAGCATGCCATCACTTCTGGTCAAAATGGGCTGTACCAGTAAACCAAAGGAGACAATTTGCAAGGTATTCCAAATAACCGTTGTGAACAGAAAGTCAATATTAAGGTATTGCAATCATACCCAGTAGATTGTGTGGCAACACCAATAGTGTCAGGGAAGAGCCCCGACACGTGTTTCCTTACTTCCTCAGGGGGCTGTGGTAAGGTGTGTGGGAAAAGGTGACCCTTATATGGAGACCAGATGTGAGCACTGACCAATAATGCCGCATGCCGCTGGGCAGCGGTAACCACGGCGCGGTCTCAGGAGGCGTCCCGGAAGAGGGAATTCCTCCATTGACGTCACATGATCCGGGACACCACCCCTTCGAGACCGCGTCATCGTCACATGACCGCGGCATCCAGCGCACGCGTGTTGGTCACTCTCGGATGGAGCGCGGACCGAGAACAACTCGGAATCGCCAATAATATAGGAGGGAACAATAAGTTAACACCTTCTGTTCATTTGAAAGAGTTACACAGCACATAATTAGTCAAAAAATTCTAACAGTGGAAGGTTTAAAGGCAAGGAAAGCACAAACAGATATCTATAATGGACCGGGCACGAAATAAGGTATAGTATAAAAAGAGACATTCAAAATGTAGAAGGCCAACCACATTAAGATAAAATGTCCATAGTAATAATATTATAGCCCATATCGTGGTGGCCTATGTTTGCACATAGAACGCTCTGTTAAGTCCCAGTCTATGAAGAAGGCTTCTTTGCTCCACAGTGTGAAAAGGGTCCACATATACGGGAAACAAGGTGCAAAACAGCTAAAATTTTAATTAATTATGATATAGAAGTATGTGGTCTTTGTATGTGTTGTACGTGACTCGTTGTTGTTTTTATATATACATGTCTGTTCTATGTCCACCTCTTTTTCAATAACTTTGTTCAATAAAGATTTGTATTTTTACATTATAAGTGACCTGTAGATCATCTTTTCTCGCTTTCAAGCCCCCCTTTGTCAGTATTGTAGTTCAGGAATACACATAGAGGATAAACCTGAGTACCTTTAAAGGAGTTGTCCGGTCTAAAGCTATGAGTCTTGCAGTCACTCTATATGACTGCAAACTTGTGAATTCTCACATTGCGCACACTGCACTGCGAGCTCTGAAAATTCACCGGCGTTAGGAGTGGTGGTAATAATGTGATCACAAGTATGTTAAAATATGCTAATTTCTGGCCACAATCTGACTAGATGGACATAGCCTAGCTCAATGCAAGTGTATTGAGCGAGTCCGGAAACAGTCTAGTCGGAATATGGCCAGCAGTATGCATATAGCATACTTGGGGTCACAAGATCATGACCATGCGATGTGAGGATTAGTCTATGTAACTACAGATTTGTAGCTTTAGACTGGACAATCCCTTTTAGTAATACAAATATCAAATGATGAGCAACAATAAGTAATAATGAATAAACAAGGTGAAATTATTAGAAGGTAATGAAAAGGTCTGCTTTAAGCAAAAAATGTCCTGAAGTTGGACATAGAGTGTAAAAACACAAATCAGGCACAACAGAGTATAGCTTAGCATTGTGCAATGTGGCAAATGACGTATGTAAGCTAGTGGTGGAGACCTACACTTCAGCCTGGTTATGATGGAGTGGAAGGTCTACCAGAAGGTCGGAGAGGCATCATCTTCTTCCAGCAGGCCTTTAGATTACTCTGGTTTCAGACATGCACTCTCATGCTGAAAACCAAGGGAGAAAGAGGTAGAGAAGTTTCAAGCGGTGAATCTGTGACTAGAAGGGAGTTGTCCAGTAAGTAGGATCTTAGGTCTGCTGCAGTGCAGAATAATTTAAGCTTTCAGATGTGTGTGAAGTTCAATTTGCAGGGGCACACCAGACATGTCACATATTATTTTTACAGAGAATGTCTAAATAGAGTTTGAAGACTTTGAAGGTCAGCAAAGATTTGGTAGTGATGATCAGATTGCCTTTTCAAGCGTTGCCTTCATAATGGCTTCCTTGGTTTGCCATCTTGTCCACAGGGAGAGCAATGAGCGTGCTCCATTTCGAGTAAATCTATATGAATGTTAAGGACCAATTTTTGGAAGAGGCCATAGTTGTGACTTGGAGATTCTTAATGGACTCGGGTAGGACGCATATGTGTAGGTTTCTTCTGGGGGCTCTATTTTCGGCATCTTCTAATTGAAGGAAAACAGCATCTAAATTTACACAAATCTTGTTGATTTCAGTATTTTGTGAGAATAGTACCTCTACAACATCATCTATATATCGCTGATACCAAACTCAACTATTTCCTTTTCAGATAATTTGATACTGCTTCAGCTATCGCTGATAGTTCTTGTTGTAGGAGTAACTTCAATTTCTTCAAAAGATTGGCATCTCTGAGACTTAATTGTTTGCTTCATTTGATCAGGCAAGTCGAGAAGGCCATCTTCGTTGGACCTGCTGAGTAGTTGATTATGCTGGCACTGTAGCTATGGCTGGGGCTTCAGAAGATGACATGTTTTGAGCGAAGTTCAGTGAGTTTTCCCCACAATTCATGCAGGAATTGCCTGTTTGTTAGGCAATCCCTGCATGTGTTGCGGCCCTCTAACAGCCGTGAGACATGCAGACGCGGCGTTGCGAACATATTTTTCGAGCCGAAGATACTCTGTTAGCACCCGAGTGTGCTTAGATAACACCTTATCTGAGCACGTTCGCTTAACACTAGTGAGCATTTCTCCTTTGCTGAGATAATCCATCCACTTCACAGGTGTGGCATATCAAGATGAAATTGACCGATATTTGGAACTGTTCATAATTCCCTTCACCTTGACAAAAGCCCCAATTCCAGTTGCTGAAAAAAAAAGGCCCAAAGCATAATGCTGCATCCACCATGCTTCAGCGTGGATATGGCGTTTATTTGGTGATGCGAAGTGTTGGCTTTGCGCCAAATATACCTTTTGAAATTATGGCAAAACAGTCCAACTTTGGTCTTATAAGACCATAACATGTTTTCCCACTTGCTTTTGGCAGATTTGCTGTAAGTTTTGGCAAAGCATAGTCAGGCTAGGATGTTTTTCTTTGTAAGAAAAGGCTTCTATTTTGCCACCCTATCACATACTGTATATGAAGATCACGAGATAGTGATTTCACATGCAGTAGACAACCAGTACTGGCCAGAAATTCCTGCAGCTTGTTTAATATTGCTGTAAGCCTCTGGGCAGCCCCCAGACCAATTTTCATCATGTCTTTTCATCAATTTTTGAGGGACATCCAGTTCTAGGTAATGTCACTGTAGTGTCAAATTTCTTGATTCATTCTTTTTGTACCCTTCTCCTCAGTGATAGCTTTCATCAATGATATCCATTTTCTGTGTTGTGACTTGTTTATGGACCATGACTTTTGCTGTAAAATCCAACTAAGAAAATGTCAGGAAAATCCTACTATAACAGCTAAACATTATATGGGGTTAATTAGAATCACTGTAAGTGATGACCGTTGCGTACTGACACTTTACATAACTTTAAATGTGATTAACTAATTGTGAACCCAACCATAACCTCTCTTAAAAGAGTGTTCACACTTATGCAACCACATTATATTTTTTTATGTTTTATAGTTTTGTTATTTTTATTCAGTATTTTACATCAGTATTTGTAAGCCAAAACCAGGAGTGGATGATAAATACAGAAGTGGTGACGTGTTTCTATTATACTTTTCCTCTGATTGTAGACTTTTATTGGCCCTTTTCATCTGTGATACTGGAAAAAACGAGCACGTGAATAGCACCATAGACTAGAATGAGTACGTGCATATCCGTGAAACAAATGGATACAACGCATGCGCAACATGGACGTTTGAATGAGACCTTAGTTGAATTTTATAACATTTAGTTAAACACCAAAAATTTTAATAAAACAGATTATATATAAAATCACTTATACAGTGAAACCATTCAAATTCCTTTTTCATGGAGAAGGCCATTTTCCAGAACAGATTTACTATGACAGATTCTTCTGTTCCATCATATATTATGCATAACGGTTATTTTATTTGAAATGACCAACTCCCTCTATGCAATTTTGAGTTTTTCTCAAAGACTTTATTCATCGAAGATATATGTTTCATACTACAAACTCGTGTGGGAAGTATAAAATTGAATGTAAAAAATGGCCAGTTTTTGCTCCTATTTTATTCCCATTCCTATCCAGAGTATTCAGGGTTATTTTTTTTTTGTTTTGCTCCACCATACAGTTTTAGATATATGGGCCTTTTTATTTAGTTGTAATTTTTATTTTATTTATTTATTATGCTTACTTATATAATGTCATCACATTCCACAGCACTTTACAGATATTGTCATCGCTGTCCCAGTTGGAGCTCATAATCTAAATTTCCTATCCGTATGTCTTTGGAGTGTGGGAGAAAACCCAGAGGAAACCCACACAAACACGGGGAGAACATACAAACTTTACCAAGGGGGAATTGCTGTCTGGGTAATCAGGCATAGGAGACTAAAGACACGCTCACAGAAAATTCTGTGAACAATGGCCCCTTGGTATAGATCATAAAAATTTGCACTAAGTACAGTGGGGAAAGTAAGTACTGTATTTTTCAGACTATAAGACTCATCGGACCATAAGACACACACCCCAAATTTTGGGGTGGAAAATAGGAAAATAAATATTTTTTATAAGATGGGGGTCCATCGTATAGCCTGAATATGTATCTTATCTGGGGGGTGGTGGAGCGGGGGTCACAGGAGGCAGGGTCCCTCACGAAGCCGGCGGAAGTGGATGAATGCTACGGACCCAGGGTGCTCTAGCAGCGGGGAGTTGCGGTGGTGGTGGAGCAGGATCATAGGAAGCAGGGCCCTCCATTCCCTCCCTCAGGAACCCGGTGGCGGGGCCGGTGTCTGGCTGTCGGCGGTGAGGCAGAGCGGCATGCACTGATTTTCCGGTGGCCGCGGCCATTTTCCTGAAGCCGTGGGCGTCAGGGAAATGGCTGCCGAGCTCCCAGTCTGCACGTGTACTGGCTCGTGCGGCCATTTTCCTGTAGAGCACGGCTGCAGGAAGATGGCCACGGCCCCCGGAAAAGCAGGGCACGCCACTCTGCTTCACCGCCTACAGCCAGACACTGGTCCCCCGGCATCTCACCTCTTCTGCTGCTGCCGCCGGGTTTCTGAGGGAGGGAATGGAGGGCCCTGCTTCCTATGATCCCACTCCACCACCATCGCAACTCCCCGGTACGTTCGGACCATAAGATGCACCCCCCTATTTTCCTCCCAAATTTCCAGGAAAAAAAGTGCGTCTTATGGTCTAAAAAATATGGTATTTGATACACTGCCTATTTTGCACGTTTTCCCACCTACAAAGAATGGAGAGGTCTGTAATTTTTATTGTAGGTATACTTTTTAATTGTAGGTACACAGAATCTAAAAATAAACATAAAATAACATCGTATGATTTTTAAATAATTAAACTGCATTTTATTGCATGAAATAAGTATTTGATTACGCAAGGTCCCCCTTCTCACGCCAGCACATGTCCAGGCCCATTTGAAGTTTGCCAGTGACATCTGGATGATCCAGAGGAGGCTTGGGAGAAGATAATGTAGTCAGATGAGACCAAAATAGAACTTTTTGGTATCAACTCCACTCGCCATGTTTGGAGGAAGAAGAAAGATGAGAACAACCCCAAGAACATCGTCCCAACTGTGAAGCATGGTGGGGAAACATCATACTTTGGGGGTGCTTTTCTGCAAAGGGGACAGAACGACTGCTCCGTATTGAAGGAAGGATGGATGGGGGCAAGATTTTGGCCAACAACCTGCTTCACTCAGTAAGATCATTGAAGATGGGTCGTGGCTGTGTCTTCCAGCATGACAATGACCCGAAACACGCAGCCAGGGCAACTAAGGAGTAGCTCCGTAAGAAGCATTTCAAGGTCCTGGAGTGGCCTAGCCAATTTCCAGACCTTAACCCAATAGAAAATCTTTGGAGGGAGTTTAAACTCAATGCGACAGCTCTGAAACCTGAAAGATCTGGAGAAAATCTGTATGGAGGAGTGGGCAAAAATCAAATCAAATATTAAATTCTGTTTTTCTATTGTATCAAATACTTATTTCATGCAAATTAATTATGTAAAAATCACACAATGTGATTTTCTGGATTTTTTTTCAAGATTCTGTCTCTCACAGTTGAAGTGTACTTACAATAAAAATGACAAACCTCTACATTCTTTGTAGGTGGGAAAACTTGCAAAATCGACAGTGTTATCAAATAAATAAGTATGGCAGCATGACTGGAGAGAAAATATTGTTTGAAATGCCGACTATAGGCAGAGATGAGATTAGTCCGGATTTTACCAGTGCTGCTCCAGGTGATTTGCAGGTCTCTCGCTAAGTTCACACATTGAAGAAACCTGTCAATCACCTGGAGCAGTGGGGGAAAGAGCCAGACTTGTTTTGTTTCAGCCTATAGTCTCTCGCTGGCTCTTCAAACTATATTTTCTCTGAAATTCTGGAGCGTTTCAGAAACAAACATACCTGGATACAATCGTGCAGCCAGGCTCTGATTTATGCTGGTTTGAGCAGCATGAATGGACTCACAGGTTCCCTTAAAAAATAAATAAACAAAAATGGAATACTCAATGTAGCAGCAGGAATAAAGAAGATCAAAAACTAGCCGCTTTTAACCTGATGATTGATCCACTTTAACAAGCTCCTTACCTGTGTTTCCTTACCTTTAATTTGCTTGCTATCATTTTCAAATAAATAAACTTTGGTGCAATGAGCAATACCACTGATTCCTTGCTTGCGCTCAGTAGACATGATCTATAGATTTAGGCTGCATTGCCATCTGCTTTGTGGCTTCAATTTCTAAATGAAGTTATAATGCTCTAACAAATTTGTCACACGACCTAAACACAAACTGAACTCATATCTCATGCCTGAGTGTAAGTCCACTTTGCAGGAGACCAGAATCGTAAACACACATACCATCTGTGAGCTGAGGAGAAGTGTTTGACAGAATACATGAATCTTCTCCTCAGCGTGGAGAGGAATGAGGCTGGAGAAATATCCTTTGTGCTCAGTCAGTCTAGGAGAACATTTATTTAATCTCCTGTCACATAATTATTGGCTTATGGAAGTATGTGTGTTTACGATACTGGTCTACTGACAGTTGGTACGCCGATCTCAGGAGCTGTGGTTTTCCAGACTGCAACCCATACTCACACATGACTGTGATGGGCTGCAATTTGAAGTATGTGTTGGGGCCATTTTATTAAATTCTTGCAGAACCCTTTTAAAGGGAATCTGTCAAGATTTCACCCTCCCCCAAAAATATATTTATATTCACAAGTAGCTCTTTCAAAGAGAAGTCCAGCAATACCTTTACATGACCAGTCTGTTCCTCCGTTACTAAGAAATCTGTTTGAATTTATGGGCAAATGAGACTGAATAGCTTTTATAGATAGGAAGCCTCTGTGACTCCAGCAGGAGGCGGCAGCGCTGGCCAGTGAATAGAGCTGGAGTGACAGAGGATTCAGAACTACAAACAGCTCTTCAGCCTCATTTGCATATCAATTCAAATGCTGACTTCTCAATAACAGAGGAACAGACTGGTCATGTAAAGGTATTGCTGGACACGTCTTTGATAGAGCTATATGCACATAAGTAGTTTTTCGGGGTGGCGGGTGAGGGAGGTTCATAAAAACAGATTCCCTTTAATAACTTACAGGTATAATGGTAAAAACACTGAAAATACTAAAACTCACCTTGCCGACAAAGTCTGACAAATTAAATATAGCCATGATGAGGATGGGAAGCCACTCTCCCATTGTGCAGTTTCGGATTTCTGACTCCAGTCCAGGAAAAAGGCAAAGAGTAATTAAGTATGTCACAGAAATAGAGAGCATATGAGCCCAAATTACTCGTAAAACCAGATAACGATGGAACATCATATCTGCAAAAACAAGCAATCAGTAGTGCACAAAAGAAAATAATTTTTCAATAATTCAATACAATTATTATCAATTTATCTTTATTGTTTTTTGATATAGGGAGGGGAATACAATACACACAAAGGTTTAAAATCAACAAAGAAACAAGAACAAAAAGGTTAATTAGGGAAGGGATGGAAAGGAGCTATGGATCGGGGGAGCAGTTGAAGGGACATAGGGGATAAATGCAAGTTTACAGTAGGTCAACCAAATCATTTGCACTCTAATTGAAATTTGAAAAAAAGACAAAGACCTTTATCACCAAATAAAACAGAAAGAGGTATCTGGCATTTATATTACACTACATCTTGTTGGGACTCTTAGGCTGAGTTCACACGATGCGTATTTCATGCGTTTCCGCGGCGTTTTTGCAGTTGCGTAAACGCCGCGGAAACGCATGAAAAACGCATGGTAGAAGGGAAGCAATGTTCCCCAATGGAAATCCGCATGTGCTGTGCCCATGATGCGGATTTTTCCGCAGCGTTAACGCTGCGGTCAAAAATCCGCAGCATGTCAATTAATTTTGCGGAAATGCGGCGATTTCGCCGCCATTGACTTGCATTAGAACGCGCCAATTCCGCAAGACAGCATTTGTACTTGCGTTATTGGCGCGTTCTAATATGCGGATGGTACCCGGGTGTGGAGGAGAGGAGAGTCTCATCCACACCCAGGTACCATTAAAAAAGCTGAAAAAAAAAAGAATAAAATAAAAAATAAATGTATTCTTACCTTCTGGCGGCCCGCGCAGCGCTCCCGCTTGGTTCCCGGCACTTGCAGTGAGTTGTAGGACCTGCGGTGACGTCAGAGTCATGTGACGGGTCACGTGACGCTGACGTCGGCAGGTCTTTCAATTCAAAGTTGCCGGCAGCCGGGAACTTTGTAAAGCAGGACAGCGCGGGCCATCAGAGGTAAGTATATACACTCTCTCGGGTCACACTATATAAATCCATGCTGTTTGCATGGATTTATACAGTGTGACCTAGTTGTCAAGCACTTTCCAGGTGATGCTAAAATCGCCTGGAAAGCGCTTGTCAATCTGCATGCGGAAACGCATGTCAATCTGCATGTGGATCCGCATGTATTCTGCAGGAAAAACGCATGCACAATCTGCATGCGTTTTTTCTGCCAGGGAGATGCAGAAATGATGCAGAAATTTTCTGCTTCATTTCTGCATCGTGTGCACATAGCCTTAGGAGGAAAATGAGTGTTCATTCAATACAATTATTTACACTAAAGTATAATTAAGACTTATCGAGCTAGATACATCATTTGGGTTTTTATAAGTTACTCTTTTTGTCTTGTGGTTATTCGCTGGTGGTTTTTGTGATAATTTTTTCAAGTTGGAGCATGTGGTTTTTGAATTTTCCACACAATCAATAACACTGTTTATTTTCTACTTTAACATTTTTTATTTTAACCTTACTTTAAAATTTGAACAAACATTTTAGGAGTATATAGAATCACTCTAGGGGTAACTGGAGAACATTTGTGACCAAATTTTGTAACGTTTTAAAAAGTCACAATTGATAATCAGAGGGAAACATTGGGAAACTATAAATCCTGCGAACATAAAAAAAAAAACGATGAACACATACAATAGACTTTAAAATAGCACGCATTAAAATAAGAATAAGGCACAAATGAAAAATAGGTGAAAAACATGAAAAAATATTAAAATAAAGTTGCTAATGCAGGGACCCCCGGCCCACAGGCTGCAAATGTCATTTAATCTGGCCATCACACAGATTCCCAATGTGCTATAGTGCTTGGGCCACTGGCTCTGTTTTTCTTGTTACCAACTAATTTTTTTGCAGAGGGCATGCATGCAGCATTGACCAATGAACGCCATGGTGCATGCAACTATGGATTACGTCTTGATGCTGGTCAGCGCTAGCGCCAGGATGTTCTTTGTGGCAGAGTTAGCGCACTTTGCATGAATCCTATCAGATATATGCACCAGTCGCAGTGTCTCCAATGGTATGTATGCAGCAGTCTCACTCTTTCCTATGGGATGTATTCTCCATTTGCACAGTGCCTATGTGATATATATATATATGTCAGCCTCAGTGTTTCCTATGTGATGCCTACCGCAGTCTCAGTTTATCCTATATGAGGTACATAAAGCAGTAGGAGTCTCCTATGGAATGTATATACAGTAGTTTCAGTGCCACTTACAGTTAGGTCCAGAGATATTTGGACAGTGACCAAATCTTCATGATTTGGGCTCTGTATGCCACTATTTTTTATTTAAAATGAAACAACTGAGATGCAATTGAAGTGGAGACTTTCAGGTTTAATTAAAGGGCGTGAACAAAAATATCCTTTAGGAATTACAACCATTTTTCTACAAAGCCTCCTCATTTCAGGGGCTCAAAAGTAATTGGACAAATGAACTTTACCATAAATACTTTACCTTTTAATACTTTGCAGTGAATTCTTTGGAGGCAATGACTGTCTGAAGACTGGAAGTCATGGGTGTCACCAAACACTGAATTTCTGTCTTTGCCATGCTTTACCAGGCCTTTACTGCAGTTGATTTCAGTTGTTGCTTGTTTGTGGGTCTTTCAGCCTTACGTTTTTTCTTAAGCATGTGAAATGTATGCTTGATGGGGTTGAGATCTGGCAATTGAATATGCAATTGAAAAATATTCCACTTTGCCTTAAAAAACTCCTGATTTGCTTTTGCAGTATATTTTGGGTCCTTGTTCATCTGTACACTTCAGAATTCACCTGGCTGCTTCTGTCTTCAGTCACATAGTAAACACTAGTGATCGATTGCCATTGGAATCCATGCATGCCCATGCCATAACACTGCCTCCACCATGTGTTACAGAGGGTGTAACACCCCTGAGCCCTTCCACGCCTTCTCCATATTTTCTTCTTCCCAGGGTGATCTTAGTTTCATCTGTCTAAAGAATGCTTTTCCTGCGCCGAACTGGCTTTTTTGAC
Organism: Phyllobates terribilis; assembly: GCF_046119375.1. Classification (NCBI taxonomy): domain Eukaryota; kingdom Metazoa; phylum Chordata; class Amphibia; order Anura; family Dendrobatidae; genus Phyllobates; species Phyllobates terribilis. The sequence goes on along the minus strand of NW_027362769.1, from coordinate 278,914,875 downwards.
ATATTTTTTGGCAAAGTATAACCTGGCCTTTTTTTAAGGCTGAATAATGGTTGCTGTGTACCCTCTGTATTTGCTCTCATTAAGTCTTCTCTTTATGGTAGACTTCTCCGGGAACTGTTGTCTTCCGTGAATGTCCAGGCTTTCTTGAATCCCCAAGTTCACCAGTGCGCTCTTTATTTGTAGAATGTACCAAACTGTTGATTTGGCTATTCCTAACATTTCTACTATCTCTGATGGATTTCTTCTTTTTTTTTCAGCCTAATTGTAATGCACACGCCCGGGCTGAGTGCAGTGAGTGAATGCCTGGAGGGGAGTAACTAAGTATCCACCCGATCCGACCAGGGTCGCACGACGGCATACGATGCCAGTGCACCAAGGAGGAACCGAGCAGAGGGACCAGGTGCTACTCCAGGACAGACCCTGGACACGGCTGTTGACCCACACAGGGGAATACAGGAACAGGCAAGTTAGGCTGGCACACAGACTGCTGGGTATAGGCAGACACGGCTGGTATGCAGACTGACGGATGCTGGTAAGCACGACTGGTATGCAGGCAGGGAGGTACTGGCAGGTATGACAGATTGGAGCACCGAGTGGATAGGACCCAGTACAGACTGGGACTCAGGAACAGAACCGCAGATGAGGTGGACAAACACAGCAGAGTGAGGCCGCCCAGAGCGGCGAGCAAGAGCAGAACAAGACGAGACCGCCTGGAGCGGTGAGCGAGAGAAGAGCAGGACAAGGCCGCCTGGAGCGGTGAGCGAGAGAGGAGCAGGACGAGACTGCCGAAGCAGCGAGCAAAGGGTCAGAGCAGGACGAGACTGCCGAAGCAGCGAGCAAAGGGTCAGAGCAGAGCGAGACTGCCGGAGCAGCGAGCAAAGGGTCAGAGCAGAGCGAGACTGCCGGAGCAGCGAGCAAAGGGTCAGAGCAGAGCGAGACTGCCGGAGCAGCGAGCAAAGGGTCAGAGCAGAGCGAGACTGCCGGAGCAGCGAGCAAAGGGTCAGAGCAGAGCGAGACTGCCGGAGCAGCGAGCAAAGGGTCAGAGCAGAGCGAGACTGCCGGAGCAGCGAGCAAAGGGTCAGAGCAGAGCGAGACTGCCGGAGCAGCGAGCAAAGGGTCAGAGCAGAGCGAGACTGCCGGAGCAGCGAGCAAAGGGACAGAGCAGAGCGAGACTGCCGGAGCAGCGAGCAAAGGGACAGAGCAGAGCGAGACTGCCGGAGCAGTGAGCAAGGCAGAGCAGAGCGGAAACCGCAAGAGCGGTGAGCAAGGCAGAGCAGAGCGGAAACCGCAAGAGCGGTGAGCAAGGCAGAGCAGAGCGGAAACCGCAAGAGCGGTGAGCAAGGCAGAGCAGGCTAGAACCGCCGGAGCAGTGAGCAAGGCAGAGCAGGCTAGAACCGCCGGAGCGGTGAGCAAGGCAGAGCAGGCTAGAACCGCCGGAGCGGTGAGCAAGGTACAGCAGAAGGGACAGGGCTCTGTTCACACGGAACAGACAGGAAGGGAAAGGCAGAACCAGATACACAATCGATACTTGCAATGAAGTAGCGAGTGAACTCTAAACTCACAAACAGAAGTACAGTGACAACAAGAAGGAGTTAGGTGCAGGTTCAGACTCTGCAGAAAAAGGGAAGGTACGGACATAGAGAAAAACAGGAGACAGGTTAGGAGACAGTTCAGACAGGAACTGTCACTGCGACAAATACAGGAACGAGCCAAGGTAAAGCCAAGTGCTGGTTCAGACAAAGCAGAAGAAAGGGAAGATACGGACACAGAGAAAAACAGGAAGCAGGTTAGGAGACAATTCAGACAGGAACTGTTACTGAAGCGAGATACAGGAGCGAGTCTGGGTATGCGGCCCCCAGAGGGAGAGATGAACAGGCAAAGAGCGTGTTCACACGGGCCTGGAAATACAGCCTCCAGGAAAGGCAGCAGGCAAGAGAACACAGACAGGACTCAGTTCAGACACGGGAACTGATACCGCAAGGCAGGAAACATAGACAGGACCTGGCACGTCAGCGACCAGAAGCCAACTGACAGAACACAATGCTCAGGCAAGGATGCCAGGAAAGAGCTGGGTTAAATACCATGTGACAGACAGCAATAGGCTGAGGATGCACAAGGGGTGTGCCCGCAGCAGCTACAAGAAGCAGAAAGTGATCGGGCGCTGCCCTTAAGCAGAAGAAACAGAGGCAAGCAGACAGCATGGAGGAAAGCCAGAGTGATAGTCTGGACTGGAAATCAAGTGCGCGCTCTTGCACAGTGGGAGATGGACCACTATGCAAGGACACCACCAGGTATGTTACACTAATAATGATGCATTCAGAGCTCCTTTGTCCACATGTTGTGGGTTCACAGCAACAGCTTCCAACTGCAAATGCCAGAGCTAGAATCAGCTCCAGACCTTTTACTTGCTTAACTGTTGATGGATTAACAAGGGAATAGCCCATGCAACCCATGAAACAACTTTTGAGATAATTGTCCAATTTTTTCAAACTTTGTACTAACTTTTGGTCCCTTTAAAAACAGGCAGCTACATATTAAAGAGTAGAGATGAGCGAACCTTTCAATGTTCGATTCGTTCCAGTTCGGCAAACTTCCCAATGTTTGCAGGATAATTCGCCAAATGTACCAAACCCCATTGTCTTCAATGGGAGGCAACACCAAACACATACACAACAACTTCAAATGGGCCCAAAAGCTGCCAAAACAGATCAAATTAGGGGCAGACACTAGGAAAGTGGCATCAATTGACCCACAGAACAAATTTTATAATGATACAGCAGCAATCAGCCATGGGCCATGCATGAGGTATCAGGGCCTGGACTAGCATTTACATCTTTGAATTGAACTTCAAATTAAGACGAGGTGGATGAGAGATCGGTGTAGGCCTGTAGTGCTGAGAACACTGATACCACATGCAACAGCTCAACCTGGTTTTATGCTCAGACACACTTAGATCACAGAAAAATCAGTTTCATAGATTAGTATTGGCACAAAAATGTAAGGCTAGTAACACGGGTAGTTGACTGAAAGTAAGTGGAGGCCTGCCGGTCAGGGAGGCCTGCTACAGGCAACACACATGAAGAAGACCCAACCAGGAGTCTACCCATTTCCAAAAATTAGGGGCTGACACCACCAAAGTGTCATCAATTTCACCAGAGTAGAAATATTAAAATGAGGACCGAAACCTCTTCCACTACAGCCAACCCAGCAGATGGATACCTAACCAAAAGTCTCCCCATTTTCAAAAATTAAGGGCTAACACCACCAAAATGGCATCAATTTTAGTAGAGTAGCAATCGTATAATTAGGACCGACACCTCTTCCACTACAGCCAACCCTGCAGATGGAGACCCAACCAGGAGTGTTCACATTTCCAAAAATTAGGGGCTGAAACCACTGAAGTGGCATAAATTTCAGCAGAGCAAAACTAGTATAATGGGGACGACACCTCTTCCACTACAGCCAACCCAGCAGATGGAGACCCAACCAGGAGTTTGCACATTTTCCAAAATTACTGGCAGACACCACCAAAGTGGCATCAATTTCAGTAGAGTAAAAATCATATAATTAGGACCGACGCCTCTTCCACTACAGCCAACCCAGCAGATGGAGACCGAACCAGGAGTCTGCACATTTCCAAAAATTAGGGTCTGACACAGCCAAAGTGGCATCAATTTCAGTAGAGTAGAACTAGTATAATGGGAACCGACACCTCTTCCACTACAGCCAACCCAGCAGATGGAGACCCAACCAGGAGTCTCACCATTTCCAAAAATTAGGGGCTGAAACCACCGAAGTGGTATCAATTTCAGTAGAGTAGAGCTAGTATAATGGGGACCGACAACTCTTCCACTACAGCCAACCCAGCAGATGGAGACCCAACCAGGAGTCTCACCATTTCCAAAAATTAGGGGCTGACACCACCGAAGTGGCATCAATTTTAGTACAGTAGAAATAGTATAATTAGAACCAACACATCTTCCACTACAGCCAACCCAGTAGATGGAGACCCAACCAGGAGACTTCATGTTTCCCCAAATTATGGGCAGACACCACCAAAGTGGCATGAATTTCAGTAGAGTAGAAATAGTATAATTAGGACTGACACATTTTCAACTATAGCCAACCCAGCATATGGAGACCTAACTATGAGTCTTCACATTTCCAAAAATGATTGTTAACATCTGCAGCAGCAACAACAGCAGGCACAGAAGCCACGCTAAAGATATCACAGACTGCAATTACGCGAGATCAATGCAGCACACTAAAAACTACAACATCGCCTAGTCTGTACAGTCTGCGATTGGGGTGCAAAAGTCCTTGGAGATCCATGACTTGTTCATCTTGATGAAAGTTAGGTGGTCTGCACTTTCAGGGGACAGCTGGCTGCGCTGATCTGTCAGGACACCATCCAGCAGCACTGAAGACATGTTCTGAGAGAACGCTGGCTGCCAGGCATGATAAAACCTCCAAGGCATGACAGGAGAGCTCAGGCCACTCTTCCATTTCTGAAGATCAAAATGTAAAAGGCTCCAAACCCTCCCTGATTGTATTGATGTTACACACACGCCACTATGTTCAGATAGGGGCGAGACAGGTTACATGAATTCTTTGGAATCCTGGGGGAACCGTTACTCAGGGTGACCACCATAGACCATGTGCTGCAGCTTCTCTCAGGCACACAGGGGTATTGACCTTCAGGCACAGACACGTAGGTTGTTTCACTTGCTGACCAGACACACTTGACAGGAGTCCTCATAAACGGTAGAACAGTAGCATTTAATAAGAAGCCGCACAGTGTCTTATGAGCAACAGACTCCAGTGACAAACAGTACAGTTTCCTTAGCAGCACAGCAGTTCATGGTCTTCCCAGTAGTACAGGACAGCACAGTTCTAATGAAAAGGCACATTAATGAACACAGCATTCTTTACAGCACAGTGAGATGGAGGAGGGTGGGAGGGTTTACTGAGGGAGATGATCCCTGTGACACCATTTCTTCCAGTCCTTATCTTTCTGCCTGACAATACTCTGCACTGCTAGTTCAGGAACTCTACCTGACCTGTGCTTAGCTACACTCCTGACTTGAATCCTTTTCACTTGCAGGGGAGCTTCGGTGAGATACAGAACACACACACACCACCTTTCTTTTCGGCTCCAGCCAGACAGTAAACAACTTCCCCACAATCCCCCTGGGGCTCTGCTAAAACACTCCACTTCTCCTGTGACTGTGTTAACCCCTCTAGTTGCTGGATGATTCTGGAGCACAACACTTCCTGTCTCATGAGCTTGTGTTGCTTCTGCATGTCACATTGAGATCTAGATACTCCTGCAACATCCTCTCCAGTTGTTCACCACGTGACAGATTTGTACTCTGTTGTACTGGTGCACGAGCAGGTCTAAAAAATGTGTGAAAGGACTCACAGAAAAAGCTTCTGCCATTTACACTGCTGCTGAAAATGTTTTGGCGTTGACGAACTGACATTCCGGAGGTTGGTAGTCTAGAGCTGTGATGCACACTGTAAGCCTTGGGGAAAACCTCTCTTAAAGTTGTGTAGAAGCGTGTTTCTATACTCCAGCATTCGCGGTTCCCTTTCCAGGGCGGGAAGTATCTGACAAAATTTACTGTTATAACGTGGATCTAACAGAGTGGCAACCCAGTAGTCAGCACTATTTCGAATCCTAACTATACAGGGATCATGTTGCAGATAGTGCAGAAAGAAGGCACTCATATGTCGGGCTCCTCCATGAGGTCCAAGCCCATGCTATGTTGGTGTCTGGGTAACACTGATGCTTGTTTACTCCGTCCACTCCCACCAACCACGAACAACAGAGCGGGGATAATTATCCTCTTCATCTCCTGACTGTTGCTTTCCCATCACCTCTTCCTCCTCCATTTGTTCCTTGGCTCCTGCACCTTCACTAACAGTTTGTCTGGTATCACCAGACCCCCCTCGATCACTGCAATCCACCCTCCCTTGGCACCAGCCTGTGTGACAACAGTCTGGAACTTTGAGATATTGTTATCCCTTCCGCATCCTCCTCTGCTTCTTCCTCTTCCTCTGGGACCACCACCTCTTCCCGCAGGCTATCCAAATTCTGCTCCAGCATGTAGATGACTGGAATAGTGATGCTGATGATGGTAAGCCAAACTTCCGACTCCTCAATTTCCATGACACTGATTCCAACGCCGACTCCCTCATAGATGGCTCATGTTTAAGTGATAAATTTACTGTAGCACAGATTCATTTCAGCTAAAAGTCTAGACACTTAGATCAGGAATAGGACAGACATTTATAGGAGATTTAATAACTTTCCAAAATTCTTCTAAAAAATATTCCCCACAAACTGCATTGAACTACTGTACCCAATTTATTATATATTTTAGGAGTCGGAGTTGATCCATTTTATACCGACTCCACCAAAATGGGCTCCGACTCCACGACTCCGATTCCACAGCCCTGGCGCTAACCATCTTAGTAGCCATTTCTAAACTGTGCAGAGGTCCTTAATCTGTGCCCACTCCATAAACGTGATATGCCCCATGTCCGTACTGCGTTGGCCCAGGCTATACAACATGACATACTGCGTCAGGGCTCGTTGCTGCTGCCGCAACATGAGCAGAGTGGAATTCCACCATGTCAGTACATCCCATATCAACCGGTTAACTGACATGGATAAAGACCTCTGCATCGACCTGAGGGGTGCGAACGGCGAAAGTAAGCACACAGCTCCCGTGCTTTCTGCAGCAGCGCATACAGGCCAGGATAATGGCAGAGAAATCGCTGGACCACCAGGTTGAGTCATACAAGGCACGTGTGTGAGCTTCCCTCGGCGTAGGGCCGCTACCAGGTTTGCACCGTTATGGCACGCAGCCTTACCTGGCTCCAGGTTCGGCGGAGAAAGCCATTGCTCAAACTTGGCCTGGATAGCTGTCCACAACTCTTCAGCTGTATGACTGCGATCTCCAAGGCATATTAATTTTTAACACTGCCTGATTGCAGTGAACCCTGGCTGTGCAGTACGGAGGTGGTAGAGATTCGCTCTGCACTGTTGGAACGCGTGTCTCATTAAGGCATAGATTGAGGGCACAGGTGGAGACCCTAGAGGAGGTGGAGGTGGCATAAGCAGTGGAGAAAGTGTGAAATACAGAGGTTTGTCCTGCAAGCCTTGGGGATTCTAAGACTTGTGGAGCAGCTCCTTCCCCGCCTGCCACCACAGCCACAAGAGTCACCCACTGCCCAGTCAGCAAGATGTAACGCCCCTGGCCATGCTTACACATCCAGGTGTCTGTGGTGAAATGCACCCTGGCAGACATAGATTTAGTCAAGGAATGGGTGATGTTGTCTGACATGCTGGTGTAGTGCAGGCAAAGTTTTCTTATAGAAGTAATGGCGACTGGGCAACTGGTACTGGGAGACTATGACTGCCATCAGCTTTCAGAAACCGTCTGTATCTACCAGGCGGAAAGGCAGCATTTCCGTGTCCAACAGATTGGAGATGGTGGAGTTCAACCTCTTGTCATGTGTAGGAGGAAACAATCTTTTATGTGACCACAACTGCGGGACCGAGGGCTTGCTGCAGTGCTAAAAGAGGGCGGAGTAGGGTGAACAGGACAAACTGCTGGACTGTGAGTGAGGTGCAGATGTAACGGTGGATTGAGAAAGATGTGGTGTGCTCAGTGTCTGAGATTGGTCAAAAACAACAAGCATGTTCACTTCCATTACAGCTGACGGGCTCTCACTCAGCCTGAATGGAGTGGGTAAACAAGTGGAGGTTCTGCGGTCGAAGACCTGCTCGGCAACACTTGGCACGGTAACAGAGGAGGAGGAAGAAGCAGCAGATGTGGTTGATGGGGCAACTGATAGTTGGTGAGGTCCGCATTTTATTGCAGTGAGATTGCCAGAGCAATGCATGTTGATTGCACATGTGAGGGTTTATGCATGTAGTAGTCAAGTTATTGCACTTTTTCCCCATACTGAGTTTTTTTTTTTGCAAAGTTGGCAGATAACGTGAGTTGGCTCATCCTTTATGGTGTCAAAAAGGCCCAGACTAGGCAACCCTTGCTACCCCTGCGAGCTGCAGACGCGTGACCGTGACCCGTGAAGGATGCAGTGCTCTTCGTGGTTGCATCACTCCGGTCTGTGCCATAGGGCATAACGTAACCTCCTCCTCTTCCTCCTCAGATGACCTACTCAGCTGTGTGCCTCTGGGTTCTCACCAAGTGGGATCTACAACCTCATCTTCATCCTCTCTGTTCTCCCATTCCTCGCCCTGAGAGTCACCCTCCTTCTCTTCCTGCCCTGACAGCACAGTACAGTCCGCGTGATCTTCAGGTATCTGAGTCTCATCAGGATCACCTCCCCTCGGGGGTTAACATCTGGTGATGAGGGTCAGGATTCTGCTCTGACCCTACTTCGTCCTGCCTAAAAGAAATTTGGGCATTGGTGCAGATGCTTCCCTGTAAATCTTTGGAGCAGACCTCTGATGCCCATGGCACAGAATGTGTGAACAGCTCTGCAGACTCACCCATCTGTGGTTCCCTACAGTTAGTTGGGCGGTTGGAGAGTTGTAGCGCAGGAGGAAACAAGGGTAATTGGGGTGCCAACTCTGAGGACTGTACTGTGTGTGATGTTGAGGTGGAGGAAGAGGAGGAGAGGCCACTTGATGTAGTGCTTGCCATCCACATGCTCTTTCTGGTCCTCATCTACAAGGCGTACTGTGTGCGGCTGCCAAAGAAAGGGAGTGGAGTAGCCCGTCCAGTAACAGAAGTTGTCAGTTGTGTTTGGATAGGACATGACAGTGTTGGTTCACTAGCGCTTTCACTAAGATTACCACCTACCCCATGTATACCTTGAACACCAAGCCTATTCCCCCTTCCAACACAACCTCACTTTTTCCCACTCATGTTGCTCAGATAGTGTGGTTGGAACACGCTATTAGCAACAAAAAATTAGATTTTTGACGGTGGATGAGACCTGTATAATATAGAATATATGCTCCAAGCAATTTCAAACTGAGATCTCCCCTGCTGTATCACGTTAGTAACAGAAGATTTTTATTTTACTGTGGATAAGGCCTGTATTAAATAGAATATATGCTCCAAACAATTTCAAACTGAGATCTGGTCTGCTGTATCACGTTAGTAGCAGAAATTATTTTTTTTTGCTCTGAACGAGATCTGCATACAGCTGAATTTCACTGCCACAAAATGACAAGCTGAGATGTGGCGTGCTGTATCACGTTAGTAACAGCAAAATTACATTTTTAAAGGTGTACTTGTGCATGGAGCACAATAGAAGCAGTGCACAACAGAGTTCTATGCTGAAATGTGCCCTACTGTCTTTGTCTGGGACCTCACTAATGGCACAAAAAAATCTGCTGGAAGGTTGATTTCACAGTCACACAGGACATTATCTATCTAAACTATCTGACTTAGAAGCAACCGCCTAGCTAACTATCTAAAATCGCTCAGTATCCAGGAGCAGACCAGGAGCAGCCTCTCTGATCTGTTATAGTAACAAAATGGTGCTAAAAGAACATGTCCGTTCTTCATATAGAGAGGGACATGTGATTTCAGCAGCCAATGGCGCAAGGCCTTGTGTTTGGACATTGTGGATGGTTCCTGCACCCTGATTGGCTAGCCACAATTTGCACACATAAAGTTAGGGGAAAAAAAATTAGATTACAAGCACGCCGCTCCTCTGACATCTCCCCACTCCCTTCCCTCATCAAACACATCCCCCCCGCCCCCCCGAGCATCATACAGCACCACTATCCTAGCCAAAGTGATAAAATACTGTAGTGGAAACGCAATAATTTCCCGCACTGATTTTTGCTGATTTTAAGTAAAAATGCTTGAGTGTCCGACCATTAATCTGAATGTGCAACGTTTGTGCCAAATTTTTAAATTGGCAAATGTTTTTCGAACATGTTCGCTCATCTCTATTAAAGAGTTGTAATTCCTAAACCCTTACTCCAATTAGGATGTGAATACTCTCAACTTAAAGCTGAGAGTCTGCACTTTAACTCCTTAATGCAATGGCCATTTTCCATTTTTTCATTCCCTTCTTCCAAGAGCCATAACTTTTTTTTATCTTTCTGTCAATATAGCCGTATAAAGGATTGTTTTTTGCAGGATGAGTTGTACTTTTGAATTACACTATTCAATTTACTACATAATGTACTGGAAAATGGTAAAAAAAAATTCCAAGTGCGTTGAAATTGCAAAAAAGTTCCATTTCACAAAGAATTTTTTTTTATTGACCATGTTCCCTATATGGTAAAACTGACCTGGCAATATGATTCTCCAGGTTAGTATGAGTACGCAGAATCCAAACATGTATAGGTTATTTTATTTAAGTGGTGAAAAAAAATTGGAAATTTGTAAGAAAATTTTGTTGCCATTTTCAAAGATCTCTAACGTTTTAATTTTTTGGAGTATGGAGCTGTGTGAGGGCTTATTTTTTTCTGCCCTGAGCTGAGATTTTTATTGATAGAACGTTGCCGTAGATACGATGTTTTGATCGCCTCATATTGCATTTTATTGCAACGTTACGGTGACCAATAAAAGTAATTCTGTAGTTTTGATATCTTTTTCCTTATGCCGCTTACCAATCAGATTAATTTATTTTATATTTTCATCAATCGGACTTTTAGGAACCCAGCGATACCAAATATTATTAAACAACATGTATGTAAGTACATGGATAAGAATGAAGTGATTAAGCAGAGTCAGCATGGGTTTGTAACTAACAAGTCATGTCAGACTAACTTAATTTCCTTCTATGACAGAATCACTGACTGGGTGGATCAGGGAAATGCTGTAGATATAGTATATCTTGACTTCAGCAAAGCATTTGACAAAGTATCTCACACCATCCTTATTGAAAAAATGACCAAGTATGCAATGGACCAGGCAACTGTTAGGTGGATTCATAACTGGCTTAGTGATCGGACTCAAAGGGTGGTTATAAATGGCTTCACATCCAGCTGGATGAATGTCTCAAGTGGGGTACCACAGGGCTCCGTCCTGGGACCTGTATTGTTCAACATCTTTATCAATGATTTAGATGAAGGAATTGAGGTCAAACTGATTAAATTTGCTGATGACACAAAGCTAGGAGGGATAGCTAATACTAGAGAAGAGAGAGAGAGGATTCAAAAAGACCTAAATAAACTGGAGCAGTGGGCAGCAACCAACAGAATGGTTTTTAACAGGGAAAAATGCAAAGTACTACATCTGGGCAATAAAAATGAAAAAAGCATATACAGAATGGGAGGAATAGAGCTAAGCAACAGTACATGTGAAAAAGACTTGGGTATACTAATAGATCATAGACTGAACATGAGTCAACAGTGTGATGCAGCAGCAAAAAAGGCAAATACAATTCTGGGATGTATTAACAGAAGCATACAGTCTAGATCACGTGAAGTCATTATCGGTCTTTACTCCTCTTTGGTCAGACCTCATCTGGAATACTGTGTACAGTTTTGGGCACCACATTTTAAAAAAGACATAGACAAACTGGAGCAAGTTCAGAGAAGAGCGACCAGAATGGTGACTGGTCTGCAAACCATGTCCTATGAGGAACGGTTGCAGGATTTGGGAATGTTTAGCTTGCAAAAAAGAAGACTGAGAGGAGACTTAATAGCTGTCTACAAATATGTCAAGGGCTGTCACATTGTAGAAGGATCATCTTTATTCTCATTTGCACAAGGAAAGACTAGAAGCAATGGGATGAAACTAAATGGGAGGAGACACAGATTAGATATTAGAAAAAACTTTTTGACAGTTAGGGTGATTAATGAGTGGAACAGGCTGCCACGAGAGGTGGTGAGTTCCCCTTCAATGGACGTCTTCAAACAGAGGCTGGACAGACATCTGTCTGAGATGATCTAGTGAATCCTGCTTTGAGCAGGGGGTTGGACCAGATGACCCAGGAGGTCCCTTCCAACTCTACCATTCTATGATTCTATGTGTTTTGTTTTTTTTTTTCATTTTTTACTTTTAGGCTATGTGCCCACGTAGCAGATTTCATGCAGAGCGTTTTTGCCTCTCTCTGGCAGAAAAAAACGCATGCAGATTTACATGCGTTTTTTCTGCCAGAGAGAAGCATTTTTACATGCGTTTTTCAAGCAGTTTTCCAAGCGATTTTAGCATCACTTGGAAAAGTGCTTGACAAGTTGGTCTCACTATATAAATCCATGCAAGTGGCATGGATTTATATAGTGTGACCAATTAATAGTTAAAAAAAAGAATAAGAATGGTAAAAAATAAAAAAATAAGATTATACTCACCTTCCGGTGTCATCTCTGCTGCGTCCGGTCTCTTGCATTGCTTGCGGTGGTGTGAAGGACCTGCGGTGACGTCATTGAGTCATGCGATGGGTCACATGACTCAGTGACGTCATGGCAGGTCCTTCACAACAGCGCGAACATTGCAAGAGACCGGATGGCGTGGACAAAACACCGGGAGGACATCGGAAGGTAAGTATAAACTTTATTTTTTATTTTAAATTCTTTTTTTTACAGATTCTATGGTGCCCAGGTCTGGATGAGAGTCTCCTCTCCTCCAGACTTGGGTACCATCCGCACATTAGAACGCGCCAATTACGCAAGTACAGATGCAGTCTTGCGGAATTGGCGCGTTCTAATGCTAGTCAATGGCGGCGATTACGCTGCGTGTCCGCAAAATTAATGGACATGCTGCGTATTTTTGAGCGCAGCATAAACGCTGCGGAAAAATACGCAGCATGGGCATTGAAAGTGTGGAATTGCATTGGAGACGATGGGGGAAGGTTTACCAAGCGTTTCCCAAGCATTTACGCTGCGGAAATTCCGCAGCGTAAACGCTTGAAAAACGCATCGTGGGCACATTGCCTTAATCGGACAAAAGGGAAGTTGGTTGATTCAAACTTTTTTTTAATTTTTTTACTGGATTTAGTAGTCCTTAGGGGACTTGAAGCTGCGATCCAATCAATTGTGGTATACATAGCAGTGTATTAGCATTATCCTCTTGGCAAAAAGCCTCCAGTTCCTGTAAATTCCTGGGTTGTCTAGCATGAACTGCGCGCTTGAGATCTCCCCAGAGTGGCTCAATGATATTGAGGTCAGGAGACTGAGATGGCCACTCCAGAACCTTCACTTTGTTCTGCTGTGGCCAATGACAGGTCGACTTGGCCTTGTGTTTTTGATTGTTGTCATGTTGGAACGTCCAAGTACGTCCCATGTGCAGCTTCCGGGCTGATGAGTGCAAATTTGCCTCCAGTATTTGCTGAAAACGTGCTACATTCATCTTTCCTTCAACTTTTACCATGTTTCCTGTGCATGTAGCTCACACATCCCCAAAATATCAGTGATCCACCTCCGTGCTTTACTGTAGGAATGGTGTTCCTTTCATCATAGGCCTTGTTGACCTCTCTCCAAATGTAACGTTTATGGCTGTGGCCAAAAAGTTAAATTTTAGTCTCATCACTCCAAATTACCTTGTTCCAGTAGTTTTGAGGCTTGTCTCTGTGATGTTTGGCGTATTGTAGGCGGGATACTTTGTGGCATTAGCGCAGTAATGGCTTTCTTCTGGCGACTCGACCATGCAGCCCATTTTTCTTCAAGTGCCTCCTTATTGTGCATCTTGAAACAGCCACACCGCTAGTTTTCAGAGAGTCCTGAATTTCAGCTGATGTTATTGTGGGTTTTTATTTGCATCCTGAACAATTTTCCTGGCAGTTGTGGCCAAAATTCTTGTTGGTCTACCTGACAGTGCTTTGGTTTTTACAGAGCCCCTGATTTTGCATTAGTTAATCACAGTTTGAACGCTGCTGACTGCAATTATCAATTCCTTGGATATTTTTTTTGTATCCCTTTCCTGTGTTATACAGTTCAACTACCTTTTCCCGTAGATCCGTTGACAATTCTTTTGCTTTCTCCATGACTCACAATCCAGAAATGTCAGTGGCTGGAAGAAAGATGCAAGAGTCTGTCTGGATCCCAGAAACTCACTCAGCTTTTATGTACACACACTGATTACAAGCAAACAGGTCACAGGTGAGGATGTTACCTTTAGTAACTATTCAAACCCATTTGTGTCAAATTCTGTGCATGTCATCAGGCCTAAATCACCAGGGTACGTGAACTTTTGATCAGGGTCATTTGGATGTTTTTTGGTCGTTATTAAGATTTAAAAAGAGAAAACACAGTAGTTTGACAATAAATGGCTTCACTCAACCCATAACCATGAGTGGAGAAAAAGTTTTTTGTTATAATTCATATTCTCTGAAACAAGGCCATGAAAGGAAAAATTTTGCCGGGATATGTAAACTTTTGAGCACAACTGTATATACAACAGTCTCAATGTATCCTATGTGATGTATACAGCAGAGTATCTGTGTATCCTATGTGATGTATATACTACAGACTTCCCACTGCTTGAGTTCTAGAAATGTTACATGAGCAATGATGAATTTCCCACTTTGAGGAGACATGCAGTTATTTTAAAAACTTCAGAAGATCAACAAAAACCTAGAAAAGCAGTTGCGAGTAGCAACATCATCAATGCCACCTAACTTCACACATCTCACCAAAGAAAGGCAATTCCAGCCATCACTTTAGGGGTGAGTTCATTAAATGTTGACCAAATATAGCAGGCTAATTTTTAAGTTGGTAATTTTGTATGGCTTGCGAATTATGTTATAAACATCTAATTGGCTCTAGACACTAAAAAGGACTCCACCCTTGCCACAGAGTTTACAACAGAGTATCTCTTATTAAGGACAGTCTAGTTTAGAAACACCGTTTTCATATACCCTATCAAAGAATTATGCAGCAACAGAAGAGGATCCCCTGTTAAGAATTCTCTTAGAGCAGACAGGGAGTTACTTGCTCCGCAGTAGAAAGAAGCAAAACTGCAGGTCAAAAAAGTAGAGAATATTCTCTTATGGAGAATATTCAGGAGGAAGAAGTATCAATACAGATCTTTCAGTGGTGTGTCCTAGCGGCCATGTAAGAAGGACGTGTGAAGCTGATCTCCATCTCAATATCCTGGCAATATACCACCATCAGCCCAGCGTACGCCGTGCCCTAACAGACCCAGACCTGGGGGAAGGAATCCACAGCAGAGGGAGCAAGATCCGGTGTAAATCGGTGGTGAGGATGACACACTGCAAAGCATGGAAGGAGAGGGACAGGGAGAGTGCAGCGTCCCACAACAGCCCTGACAGTGTCAGGATGGCGGAGATCGCGGCAACTAAGTTGGTAAATCCGCCAGGCTGGTGGACAACTTACCCGCTCACCCTTAACGGCGCACAATGTCTCAGGAGCCGGAGGGATCGGATGAGGAGGTCAATATGGAGACGCAGTAGGAGGTAACGGTGCCATTCCTGTGGCGGCAGTTGGGGGATGGGGAGCCTATATCCAGGAGGGAGTATGTATCGTGAGATATGGACATGGCGGGAGAGGAGTCCTCTCTTGGAGAAATTTACACAGCCATACACGGCTGCAGCTCCACTATAGATGGTCTCAGATTACAAGTTGGTGAAATCAAAGAAGACATTATTTACTTCAGACAAGATATGCAAAAATTTAATGAGAGGATGTGGAGAGATGGAGAAAAGAGTTGGATAGGTGAAGGACACTTTTCCTGGTATGCAGAAGGAGATCAAAACAAACAAACAGAATATGAATATGCTTCTTAATAAGGTGAATGACCTTGAAAATAGGTCACAGTGAAATAACCTATGAATTTTGGGGGAGCCAGAAACGGTGGAGCGTCAAGACTCTGTCATCTATTTTGAATCTTCGTTGATGGACATGGTTGTTAAAAGGGGTTTTTGCACCAGGGAAACCCCAAAATGTCCAAATAATGCTAGTAAAAGTGTCATAATATATGGGAGTGCACAGTTGAGTCGGGGGATATGCTGTCAAGAAAAATCATATATTTGAGAATGATGCATATACTTAACATCGTGGCTTGGAACGTCAAGGGACTGGGAGATGCGGTAAAAAGGAGGGCAGTGTTCGATTGGTTATGCCAATACCAACCTTGTATAATCTGCATATAAGAAACACATATAACAAATGACAGATTACATCTAATGAAGAGGGCATTGGTGGGGAGGGGGTTTAATTCAGTTTACTCATCACAAGAGTAAGTGTTTTAATACATCGGAATGTACCATTTATAGTGATGGTGACGAAAATTGACGCAAATGGAAGATTCATACAGTGAAGGAAATAATTATTTGATCCCTTGCTGTTTTTGTAATTTTGCCCACTGACAAAGACATGAAGAGTCTATAATTTTAAGGGTAGGTTAATTTTAACATTGTGAGATAGAATATCCCAAAAAAATCAAGAAAATCACATTGTATAAATTAGATTTTTTTTTTTGCATTTTGCAGTGAGAAATAAGTATTTGATCCCTCTTACAAACAACACTTAATACTTGGTGGCAAAACCCTTGTTGGCAAGCACAGCAGTCAGACGTTTTTTGTAGTTGATGATGAGGTGTGCTGACATGTCAGGAGAAATTTTGGTCCACTCCTCTTTGCGGATCATCTCTAAATCATTAAGATTTTGAGGCTGTCGCTTGGCAACTCGGAGGTTCAACTCCCTCCATAAGTTTGCTATGGGATTAAGGTCTGGAGACTGGCTAGGTCACTCCATGACCTTACTGTGCTTCTTTTTGAAACCGTCCTTTGCTGCCTTGGCTGTATGTTTTGGGTCATTGTCTTGCTGGAAGACCCAGCCACGTCCCATCTTCAATGCTCTTACTGAGAGCATGAGGGTTTTGGCCAAAATCTCGCGATACATGACCCCATCCATCTTCCCTTCAGTACGGTGCGGTCGTCATGTCCCCTTTGCCGAAAAGCACCCCCAAAGTATAATGTTTCCTCCACCATGCTTCACGGTTGGGACGATGTTCTTAGGGTTGTACTCATCCTTCTTCTTCTCCAAACACGGAGAGTTGAGTTAATGCCAAAGAGTTCAAATTTTGTCTCATCTGACCACAGCACCTTCTCCCAATAACTCACAGAATCATCCAAGTGTTCATTGGCAAACTTCACACGGGCTTGCACATATGCCTTCTTGAGCAGGAGGACCTTGCGGGCACTGCAGGATTTTAAACTTTTAAGGCGTAATGGGTTACCAATGGTTTTCTTGGTGATTGTGGTCCCAGCTGGCTTGAGATCATTAACAAGTTACCCTCGTGCTGTTTTAGGCTGATCTCTCACCTTCCTCATGATCAAGGATACCCCACGAGGTGAGATTTTGCACGGTACCTCAGATCGAAGTCGATTGACAATCATTTTGTATTTCTTCTATTTTCTTACTATTGCACCAACAGTTGTCTCCTTCTCACCCAGCATCTTACTTATGGTTTTGTAGCCCATTCCAGCTTTGTGCAGTTCTATGATCTTGTCCCTGACATCCTTAGAAAGCTCTTTGGTCTTGCCCATGTTGTAGACGTTAGAGTCTGATTGATTGATTAATTGAGTCTGTGGACAGGAGTCTTTTATACAGGTGACTATGTTGCTATGTGCCCACAATGCAGAAATGCTCTGGATTTTTCCTGAGCGTTTCTGCATCTCCCTGGCAGAAAAAACACATGTGGATTTTACATGCATTTTTTCCACCAGGGACAAGCGTAAGTCACGCGCTTTGCACATGCGATTTTGCATGCGGGTTGTCAAGCGCTTTTCAAAGCGATTTTAGCATCACTCGGAAAAGTGCTTGAGAACTTGGTCACACTATATAAATCCATGCAACCGGTATGGATTTATATAGTGTGACCAAGTTAATAGTTAAAAAAAGAATAAAAATGTAAAAAAAAAAAACATTATACTCACATTCAGATGGCCCCCGGTCTCCTTCAGCGATCGCGTGACCTGTCACATGGCTAAATTACGTCATGGAAGGTCCTTTTACACCATCTCGAGCCGCCGGGGAGCCAGGACGCATCGGAGAGAAGACCGCAGGTGATCAGAAGGTGAGTATAATTTTACTTTTTATTTAAATTTTTTTTTTTTTTTTTACAGGTACTATGGTACCCGGGTCTGGAGGAGAGTCTCCTCTTCTCTTCTCCAGATCCGGGTTCCATCCGCACATTGAATCGCAGAATATCCGCATGTGCACATGTATTCATGCGGATATTTAGGGATTCAATGCAGGTCAATGACAGCGAAAACGCTGCGATTACGCAAAATTAATGGTAGTGCTGCGGCTTTTTCCGGAATGATAATCCACAGCGGAAACTTCCGCAGCATGTGCACAGCACATGCGGATTGTCATTGGGGAACATTGCAGACCTTCTACCAAGCGTTTTTTAAGCGTTTCCGCGGCAGAATTGTCGCTGCGGAAACGCTTAACAAACGCATCGTGGGCACACAGCCTGTAAGACAGCTGTCTTTAATGCAGATAACGAGTTGATTAGGAGCGTCTAACTGGTCTGTAGAAGCCAGAACTCATAATGGTTTGTAAGGGATCAAATACTTTATACAAATAATTTATACAATGTGATTTTCTTGATTTTTTGGGGGGGATATTCTATCTCTCAATGTTAAAATTAACCTACCCTTAAAATTATAGACTGTTCATGTCTTTGTCAGTGGGCAAACTTACAAAAACAGCAAGGGATCAAATAATTATTTCCTTCACTGTATGCATTGCTTGCGTGGTTTATAATACAAACATAATTATAGTAGCATTGTATATCCCTCCTCCTTACTCCTTGGAGGTTTTGAAAGTAATCCTTTCCTTTACAGAAAATAATCTGGATTATCCTGTATTAGTGGTGGGAGATTTTAATGCATATCCACATCCGCACTGGGATAAACATCACTCAGGTAATGTACCCCAAAATACCAGATCAACGGCTCTACATTATTTATTGGTGGAAACAGGAATGCTGGATCTGTGGCGTTTGGGTCATCCAGGTGTAAAGCAGTTTTCATGTTATTCACCTAGTTATCAGTCGTTATCCCGCATAGATTTGGCTATAGGGAATGAAGCCATTTTGAGATATATTAAAACAGTTGAATTTCTGTCTAGAAATCTTTCAGACCATGCTTCACTGTTGATACGGCTACAGATGGGGGTGGGTATCCAGGCAAGGAGGCCTTTTTGTTGCCTGCATCCATACTGGTTGTAGGCTATAAGGGGCTTAATTTCAGACAGACTTTTAGAATTTTTTAGGATCAATGAGGGATCAGCGCAGGATAATACAGTATGAGACACAATGAAGGCCTGTGTGAGGGGAATTTGTATAAGAGAAATTAGAGAAATAAAAACCAAAACTAGAGAAAAATCTCTGAAATTACAACAAGAGGTCACGGTACAGCAGGCGCAGTACATAGAAAATGGGTCTGATGTAAATAAAATACAGTGGGAAGTTCCCCAAAAAAACATGGCAGATAACTTATTGGCTCTATCCTACTAGAAACGTATGTTTACTAAACAAAATTATTTAATTGAAGAAGAAAGTGCGGGACACCTGCTATCATTAATAGTTAAGGCACAGGAGAGGTCAACAAATATAGAAAGACTGGTTCGAGAGAGGGAAATACACTCGAGGATATTTCAGATATCCTATCAGTCTTAACTAGTGTTGAGCGAGTATGTTCTGTTCCGAGTATGCTCGGGCCGAGCTCCGAGTATTTACAGCTGCTCGGTGATGAGGTTAAATCGCTCCCGTGTGCATGATTTGCAACTGTTTGACAGCTTTATTACATGTGAGGAATGTGTAAGAAACAGACATTCCTCTCATGTAATAAAACTGTCAAACAGTCGCAAATCATACACACGGGTTCGATTCAACCATATCACCGAGCAGCTATAAATACTCGGAGCTCGGCCCGAGCATACTCGGCGAAAGGGTTAATAGAACATACTCGCTCAGCACTAGTCTTAACCCCTTAACGACCACCGTAATGCATTTTTACGACGGCAGTTAAGGGTACTTATGCCTCAGCACCATTAAAATGCGTCGCTGAGGCATAAGTGTATCAGTGTAAATCTATCATGTAATGATCCCAGGGTACGGTGGCCTGTGAGATCCAGCAATAAGCTGGGTCTCATAGGCACAGTCAATGAGTCAGTGACTCACTGGTAGGTCTCATACACTGCAGTACAGGAGTACTGCAGTGTATGAGACCAGCGATCAAACTGAAAATTATACATGTCCCACAGTGGGACTTAGTGAAAAAGTAAAAAAAAGTGAAATAAAATATGTAAAAAAAAACACACAAAAAAGTGCACACAAGTCACTAAAATCCATTTCGCCACTCAAAATGCAGCGTTTGTGATAAAACAAAAATAAACTAAAAAGGTACACATAATTGGTATTACCGCGTCCGGAACGACAGGTTCTATAAAACTGTCATGTGATTTATTCCGTTTGGCGAACGCTGTAAAAAAATAAATAAAAAACATGCCAAAAATGACGCTCTTTCATCATACTGACTCACAAAAAAGTGAATAAAAAGCGATCAAAAATATGTATGTAAAAAAAATATATAAATAAAAACGGCAAACTCCCCAAAAACAAGCCATAATATGGCTCATTCGGCAAAAAAATAAAGCTACAGCTCTCAGAATGTGACGATGTAAAATCAAATTCTTTTTTATAAAATACTGTTTTTAGTGTGTAAAAATAGCAAATCATAAAAAAATATATAAATCTGGTATCAATGTAATAGTACCGACCTGGCGAACAAATCGGTCTTATCCTCTTTTTTTCCGCACGGTGAACGGCGCAAAAAATAAAAAAAATAACTGAATTGCTGAATTTTGTTCATTCTGTCTGAAAAATCTCAATGAAAAGCAATCAAAAATTACTATGTGCCCCAAAATGGTACCAAAAAAATCGGCAACTCGTCCAGCAAAAAATAAGCCATCATACAGCTCTGTTTAACAAAAAATAAAAAAGTTACAGCTCTCACAATATGGCAACTAAAATAACTACTTTTTATAAAAAGAAGCATTTTTACTGTGTAATAGCAGCAAAACCCCCCCAAAATAACATATAAATCTGGTATCGCTGTAATCGCACCAACCTGAAGAATAAATCTGCCTTATAACTTGTATTGCACGGAGAACTGCACAAAAATAAAAACTATTCTGGTACTGCTGTCTATTTCTTCATTCTGCCTCCAAAAAAATCAAAATAAGGCTCAGCTCACGTTTATTCTTCACTCTCCGCTGTCCAGTGAATTCTGTGCTCCCAAATCCAAATGCCCCACTGTGCGTGTAAACCGCAGTAAGCAGCCACATGTATGGCATTATTATAGCGGGGAGAGCACTTAACAATTTACGGGGTGCGCGTCACTAGGAGAAATGTATGGGGGCGCTACAATATATGGGGGCACAATGTATGGGCACTAAACTGACATAATTGCAATTCTCCAGAATAAAGCCTGGCGTGGATGTTACATGATAGTCACTGCAGCCATCGATGAATTGATTGAGATGTGTGATTTCTACAATGGGATCACTTTTCGGAGTTTTCTGCTGTTCTGGCACCTTTTAGTGCTCCGCAAATGTCACCCACAAACTATTCTACCAAAATCTATGCTCCAAAAGCCAAATAGTTCTCCTTCCTTCTCAGCACTGACATGGGTCCTAACAGTATTATTATTTATTATAGCGCCATTAATTCCATGGCGCTTTACATGATTTTAAAAGGGGGTACATGGCAAACAACAAGTACAATAATTTGAACAAAAACGAGTCAGACTGGTACAGGAGGAGAGATGACCCTGCCCGCAAGGGCTCACAATCTACAAGGGATGGGTGAGGATACAGTAGGTGAGGGTAGAGCTGGTCGTGCAGTGGTATGGTGGAGCGATGGTTTCTGCAGGTTGTAGGCTTTTCGGAAGAGGTGGATCTTCAGGTTCCTTTTTGAAGGTTTCCACGGTAGGAGAGAGTCTGGTGTGTTTGGTTAGAGAGTTCCAGAGTAGGGGGATTCAAGGGAGAAATCTTGTATGCGATTGTGGGAAGAGGAGATAAGAGGGGAGTAGAGCAGGAGATCTTGTGAGGATCGGAGGTTGCGTGCAGGTATGTACCGGGAAACTAGGTCACAGATATATGGAGGAGACATGTTGTGGGTGGCTTTATATGCCATGGTTAGAGTTTTGAACTGAAGTCAATGTGGAGCCAGTGAAGGGATTGACAGAGAGGAGAGGCCAGGGAATAGCAGGGAGACAGGTGGATTAGTCGGGCAGCAGAGTTTAGGATAGATTGCATGGGTGCAAGAGTTTTAGAAGGGAGGCCACAGAGCAGGAGGTTGCAGTAGTCGAGGCGAGAGACGATGAGGGCGTGCACTAGTGTTTTTGCAGATTCATGGTTGAGGAATGTGCGGATCCGGGAAATATTTTTGAGTTTGAGATGGCAGGAAGTATAAAGGGCTTGGATATGAGGTTTGAAGGAGAGATCAGAGTCAAGGGTTATCCCGAGGCAGCGAGCTTGCAGGACTGGGGAGAGTGGACAGCCATTGACTTTGATAGATAGGTCAGGTGGAGGGGTTGAGAGAGATGGTGGAAAGATGATGAATTTCTGATTACATATGGGGCGTCATCACATTCGGGAACAATAGCATAACAAATTATGGGGTGAGTTTTCTCCTATTATCCATTGTAAAAATTACAGATTTGGGGCTAAAACTACATTTTTGTGAAAAAAAATTAAAATTTTCAATATGATGACCTAATGTTATCAAATTCTGTGTAGTACCTGTGGGTTCAAAATGCTCACTATACCCCTTGATAAAATCCTTGAGGGGTCTAGTTTCCAAAATAGGGTCCCTTGTGGGGGTTTCCACTGTTTAGGCACATCAGGTGCTCTCCAAACGCAACATGGTGTCCGCTCTCGATTCCAGCCATTTTTGCTTTCAAAAAGTCAAACGGTGCTCCTTCCCTTCAGAACCCTGCTGGGTGCCCAAACAGTAGCTTTACCCCACATATGGGGTATCTGCATGCTCAGGAGAAATTGCACAAGAAATATTGTGGTCCATTTTCTCTCGTTACCCTTGTGAAAATAAAAAAATTGGGTCTGAAGTAAACTTTTTGTGAAAATGTTCATTTTTTCCTTCCACATTGCTTCAGTTCCTGTGAAGCACATGAAGGATTCACAAACTTCTTGAATGTGGTTTTGAGCACTGTGATGGGTGCAATTTTTAGAATGGTGTCACTTTTCGGTAATTTCCTGTCAAATAGACCCCTCAAAGTCACTTCAAATGTGATGTGGTCCCTAAAAAAAGGTTTTGTAAATTTTGTCAGAAAAATGAGAAATCGCTGGTCAACTTTTAACCCTTATAACTTCCTAGCAAAAAAAATTTAGTTTCAAAGTGCTGAAGTAAAGTAGACATGAGGGAAATGTTATTTATTAACTATTTTGTGTGACACCTTATCTCTGATAAAAGGGCATAGGAATTAGAAATTTTAACATTTTCAAAACTTTCGCCAAATTTCAGGATCAGTGGGATCCATTGAAGCGTTCTAGAGTTATTACCTCATAAACTGACACTGGTCAGAATTGTAAAATTTGGCTTGGTCATTAAGGACTAGTGATGAGCGAGCACTAAAATGCTTGAGTACTTGTTGTTAGAGTCGAGCAAATTGGAATGCTCGAGTGCTCGGTCCGAGTAACGAGCCCAATTTAATTCTATGGGAAACTCAAGCTTTTTTCAGGAGGCTCCCCCCGGCAGTCTGCAGAGGGCCTAAAAAATGCCCAAATTGATGGGAACAGTGTTCAAATGAAATGGGAACAGCATGGAGAAGACCCCTGGAAGCATTTCAGACTCCCAGGTCACTGCTGTCAACAATGTTGTCAGAGGTGTTGCGCCACTTTTACAGACTCACTATAAAACATGCAAAAACGAAACCAAAATGGATTTTTCTGGGAAATATGTTAAAGAACATCCTTTCCAAGGTAATGACTTGTATATGGCAAAATAAATAACCAAAAACAAAAATGCTCCTCCACACCTTGAGTTATGTTCACACGTAGCGTTTTTGATGCGTTTTTGCACTTTTGCATTGCTTTCAACCAAGACAAATGCACTCACTGGGAAATGTCATTAACATTTTACAACCTTATCTGGACATGTGGTGTGTGACACGTCATCACACATGCATACAGTGCTGAAAAGGCATGGAAACAGCATGGGGAAGACCCCTGGAAGCATCTCTGACTCCCAGGTCACTGTCTAAAAGTGTGCCCATCATAAGTGATCCTGGGCGCATGCGAAGATGCCTCCCGCCATGCACCTGTCATTGCAGTCTTGTAACAATCACCGTCCACGTCCTAGCGCAGCGTTCAGTTGTCCCTACTGCATTCCCTGGAATGCAAGCGCAAGTATGCAGCCAGCTACCCACCCACCCACAGGCTGCAATACTATACTGCCAAATTTTTGACAACGGCTTGCATTTGAAATGTGGCCTTTTAGGCTTGTGGAGGCGGAAGTTGTCCATCACCTCATGGCGGTGGCCGGGTGTCCATACTCGGTCCCCAGCCGCCACTATTTCTCCCCGTGTCTCGGGTGGGCCTTGGCTTCTCCATCAGGAGAGTTCATGATAGGCGCAAACTTTGCAGCTGCTACGGGGCTCTTGAGCGGGGGA
Source organism: Phyllobates terribilis (assembly GCF_046119375.1). Lineage (NCBI taxonomy): Eukaryota > Metazoa > Chordata > Amphibia > Anura > Dendrobatidae > Phyllobates > Phyllobates terribilis. The sequence goes on along the minus strand of NW_027362769.1, from coordinate 278,890,266 downwards.
GAAAGGTGAGTGTTAGAATCTATTTTGTTTTACTATCGGCCATCTTGTTGTGGTTTGCTGGCTTCTAGTCTTTTCCTCTGGTGCTGGGTTTCTTGGTCACGTGATCTCTGAACTCTTTATTACTCAGCACCTGGCTCCAATCCCCCGCTGGACATCAGTGTTGTAACGCTCGTGCTCTGGCTAAGTAGCCTTGTTTAGTTCTTCTTGCTTTGGACTATTGTTATCCTGGGACTTCTTGTTCCACCAGTTTTGTTTCCTTTAATTTTAGTTTTAGCAACTAACTTTTCTGTTAGGAGGTCTCCTGCTTTTGCTCCCAGTCCTTAGATCTTTTAGGGACCCCTTTCCCCGTCCTACAGGTCTTTGTCTGAGTTCAAATAAAGTAGCACACTGTAACACTCTTTCCCACACATAAGCAGACGGAGGTCTCTTAGAGAGGTATTCACATTGATAGGTCCTGACATCGAGAAACGCCTTACCGCGGCTGTCAGGTACACATGAATTGGCCAATTTATGCGCTAAGATTTCTCATTTATTTACAGCAGTAATGCTATTCATTTTCCATACTTCATATTTACATGCGCTAAAAAAATTTTTCAAAATTTTTTTTCATTTATTTCTATTTTCTACAGCAGTTATGCTATTCATATTTCATATCTACAGTGCTGGCCAAAAGTATTGGCACCCCTGCAATTCTGTCAGATAATACTGTTTCTTCCTGAAAATGATTGCAATCACAAATTCTTTGGTATTATTATCTTCATTTAATTTGTCTTCAATGAAAAAACACAAAAAGAATTGTCCTAAAGCAAAATTGGATATAATTCCACACCAAACCTATAAAAGGGGGTGGACAAAAGTATTGGCACCCTTTGAAAAATCATGTGATGCTTCTCTAATTGGTGTAATTAACAGCACCTGTAACTTACCTGTGGCACCTAACAGGTGTTGGCAATAACTAAATCACACTTGCAGCCAGTTAACATGGATTAAAGTTGCCTCAACCTCTGTCCTGTGTCCTTGTGTGTACCACATTGAGCATAGAGAAAAGAAAGAAGACCAAAGAACTGTCTGAGGACTTGAGAAACCAAATTGTGAGGAAGCATGAGCAATCTCAAGGCTACAAGTCCATCTCCAAAGACCTGAATGTTCCTGTGTCTTCCGTGCGCAGTGTCATCAAGAAGTGTAAAGCCCATGGCACTGTGGCTAACCTCCCTAGATGTGGACGGAAAAGAAAAATTGACGAGAGATTTCAACGCAAGATTGTGCGGATGGTGGATAAAGAACCTCGACTAACATCCAAACAAGTTCAAGCTGCCCTGCAGTCCGAGGGTACAACAGTGTCAACCCGTACTATCCGTCGGCGTCTGAATGAAAAGGGACTGTATGGGAGGATACCCAGTAAGACCCCACTTCTTACCCCGAGACATAAAAAAGCCAGGCTGGAGTTTGCCAAAACTTACCTGAGAAAGCCTAAAACGTTTTGGAAGAATGTTCTCTGGTCAGATGAGACAAAAGTAGAGCTTTTTGGGAAAAAGCATCAAAATAGAGTGTACAGGAAAAAAAAAAGGCATTCAAAGAAAAGAACACGGTCCCTACAGTCAAACATGGCTGAGGTTCCCTGATGTTTTGGGGTTGCTTTGCTGCCTCTGGCACTGGACTGCTTGACCGTGTGCATGGCATTATGAAGTCTGAAGACTACCAACAAATTTTGCAGCATAATGTAGGGCCCAGTGTGAGAAAGCTGGGTCTCCCTCAGAGGTCATGGGTTTTCCAGCAGGACAATGACCCAAAACACACTTCCAAAAGTACTATAAAATGGTTTGAGAGAAAGCATTGGAGACTTCTAAGGTGGCCAGCAATGAGTCCAGACCTGAATCCCATAGAACACCTGTGGAGAGATCTCAAAATGGCAGTTTGGAGAAGGCACCCTTCAAATACCAGGGACCTGGAGCAGTTTGCCAAAGAAGAATGGTCTACAATTCCAGTAGAGCATTGTAAGAAACTCATTGATGGTTACCGGAAGCGGTTGTTCGCAGTTATTTTGGCTAAAGGTTGTGCAACCAAGTTTTAGGCTGAGGGTGCCAATACTTTTGTCTGGCCCATTTTTGGAGTTTTGTGTGAAATGATCAATGATTTGATTTTTGCTTCATTCTCTTTTGTGTTTTTTCCTTGCAAGCAAATTAAATGAAGATAATAATACCAAAGAATTTGTGCTTGCAATCATTTTCAGGAAGAAACTGAGTATTATCTGACAGAATTGCAGGGGTGCCAATACTTTTGGCCACCACTGTATATACTCAGTGTTACAGTGTGCTACTTTATTTGTTCATTATATATGGAGGTAGCTGCTCTTAGTAAGCACCTGTTCACACCTAGTTTTTGTAGTGGAAGTGCCGTCATTTTCTTTGTTACTAGATTCAGCGTTGACTGAGCACTCCACCCCCACCCCCATGCCGCAGGTGGTTTTAAATGCATCAGGATCTGTCTTTCCCACACATAAGCAGACGGAGGTCTCTTAGAGAGGTATTCACATTGATAGGTCCTGACATCGAGAAACGCCTTACCGCGGCTGTCAGGTACACATGAATTGGCCAATTTATGCGCTAAGATTTCTCATTTATTTACAGCAGTAATGCTATTCATTTTCCATACTTCATATTTACATGCGCTAAAAAAAATTTTCAAAATTTTTTTTCATTTATTTCTATTTTCTACAGCAGTTATGCTATTCATATTTCATATCTATATACTCAGTGTTACAGTGTGCTACTTTATTTGTTCATTATATATGGAGGTAGCTGCTCTTAGTAAGCACCTGTTCACACCTAGTTTTTGTAGTGGAAGTGCCGTCATTTTCTTTGTCTGAGTTCAGTGCAGGAGTTTCGGTGGGGCTATTCATAAGGAATAGGGCACCCACCCCAGCGTAGGGTAAAGCTGAGTCTCAGTGCAGGGACAGCTTTTCCCTCCTATTCCTTAGTTTTAAGTTGCAGAACATAACAGTGAGCCCTCAGAATCAAATCCTCTGGTGGGCCCAATGTTTTTCAGTCTGACACTGCTTCTCAGTGACAGTTGTATTTCACCACAGCCATATTCTTTAGCTCGGTGAAAGGACTGGCATAGAGGAAAACCATATCTACTCTGGGTATCATTGGGCAATGGCAGCCTATCCAACATCAGCTCACGCTTGTCGGTGGTGCTTCGACACACAAACATCTTTCTTTGTGCCTTTAATTTCATGACTACAAAGTTGGGCAATTGCCTGATCTGCAATGCGGTTTGAAAAATAACATGCATAAGCACGTCCAATCCACATTAAAAAAGCAGCCATAGAAAGTCCGGGAACCTTCCCATACATTTTTCTTAGCCAGGGCTGCTTCTTGGGAGAGTTCCCATTATTAGGAAGTGTGTCTCCCATGCTGTTTGCCTATGCAGTAAAGCAACGGCTGGCAAAAATTTGGAGGAACTCCAATGCCCCCTTGCAAGAGACGTAGAGGTCGCAGGGCCTCCTGAAAACAATGTTCCCATTATTAGGAAGTGTGTCTCCCATACTGTTTGCGTATGCAGTGAAGCAACGGCTGCCCAAAATTTGGAGGACCTCCAATGCCCCTTGCAAGAGACGTAGATAGGTTGATATGGTACATATGGTGGTGGTGGATGAGGATGCGGGAGAAGGAAAACAAGAGCAAATAGACGAAATCAGGAAGTGTATACCCATGTTTCGGTGTGAAGACAGAGGTGTATGGGAATAGAGTTAGACCTCCCAAAAAAAACACTGTATTTGAGTTTATGTTACGCTGCTATCATTTAGTGGTGTTGAGAAGTCTGGCCCAATCCAACCCTTGTTCATTTTTATAAGAGTCAGCCTGTCAGCATTTTCAGTTGACAGGTGAATGCGCCTATCGGTTATTATTCCACCGGCAGCACTAAAAACCAATAATTATAAGGCACAGAGGAATCACGGAGGATGTTGGTATGGTCGGCAAGGTACTCCCTCACCATTTTCTGAAACTTTGCACTTCTTGGGAGAGTCCCCTGCGCCTCAGGGCCTGGAGGGTCTGAGAAAACTGCCCCAGAACTTTGACAGTGTTCCCCTGCCTCTGCTGGATTGCATTTGTGTCTCTCTTGCCTGTACTCCTTGGTTGTCCAACGAACTATGACCGCTGCTGCCAGCATTTTCAGGTGGGAATTTTTTAATTAATTACGCCTTCTCGTACTGTCCCATTTTATTAGGCATGTCCTGCAAGGGAATAAGAGAAAGAAAGTGCTCCCTGTAGCACGGGTCTAGAAGCGTCACCAACCAGTAATGACTGTCGCCCAAAATTTGGACAACACGAGGGTCACGGGAAAGGCAGCGTAACATAAACTCAGCCATGTGTGCCAGACTGCAAAGAGGCAAGACTTTCATGTCCTCACCAAGAGGACTACTGACCATGCTCTCCTTCTTATCCTCCTCCCTGTCCTCGGGCCATCCATGCTGAACAGACGGTATGACAGTTGTGCAGGTAGTACTGTCTACAGCGCAGGAAACTAGCTCCTCCTCCTCTTCCTCATAGTCACCCAATCCACGTTGGGATGAGATGAGCCTGGGCTGTGTGTAATCACCCTGTATGGTGCTCCATCTCATCGTGCTCCGCCTGCAATGCATCCTCTTTAATTGTGAGCAGAGAACGTTTCAGAAGACAGAGAAACGGGATGGTGAAGCTAATTATGGAGTCATCGCCGCTCACCATCTTGGTGGAGTCCTCAAAGTTTTGGAGGATGGTACAGATGTCTGACATCCATGTTCACTCCTGAGGTTTTATGTGTGGATTCTGACCTGAATACCGATGGCCTTGTTGATGCTGGTAGTCAAGAACTGCCCTCTTCTGCTCCCAAAACCTTCCCAACATCTGCAATGTAGAGTTACAACGCGTGGGGACATTACAGGTCAGTCAGTGAGCTGGAAGCTGCAAACGCTGCTGAAGCACGGCAAGGGCGGCGGAAGCTGTAGCTGACTTTCTAAAATAGGCACACTGGCTGCGTACTTTGACAAGCAGATCCAGGTAGGTTTTTTTAAATCACTGAACCACAAGGTTAAGCACATGGGCCAAGCATGGTATGTGTGTGAGATCGACTCGACTCAGAGCTGCCACCAGATTGCGGCCATTCTCACACACGACCATGCCTGGCTGTAGGGTCATTGGTGTCAGCCACAGATCTGCCTGCTCTTTCAGAGCTGTCCACAACTTTTCAGCATTGTGTGGTTTGTCACCTAAGCATATTAGCTTCAGCACAGCCTGTTGCCACTTGACCAAGGCAGTGCTGCAGTGCTTCCAGCTTGTGACTGATGTCGTCATTTCAGAGATGAATGCTGAAAAGGAGGAGGAGGAGGTGCAGGAGCTGTAGAATGTGGAGGCAATCCTGACTGACCCAGGGCCCGCAATCCTCGGTGTCGGGAGGACGTGTTCTTAGGACACGTCTAATATTGTGGGACACGTGCTCGTGTAATGCGAGGATGGTACACTGGGAGAAATAGTGGCGGCTGGGGACCGAGTACCGAGGGACGGCCGCCGCCATCAGGATGCGGAAAGATTCCGTCTCCGCGAGCCTAAAAGGCAACATTTCGAGCACAAGCATTTGCGAAATGTGTGAATTTAGTAGTGAGGCCTGTGGGGCATTAGCTGCGTATTTGCGCTTGCGTTCCAATGACTGGGGTAGGGACAACTGAATGCTGCGCTGGGACATGCTTGCTGATGGTGCTAGTTGAGAGTATGCAATGACAAGTGCAGGGCGGGAGGCATCTTGGCATGCGCCATGGACAGAGGATTGGGGTGCATGCACAACAGAGGAAGAAGCAGTGGTGTCACCCGCAGACACTGTTGCTGGACCCTGGGGTTCGGCCCACGTAGTCGTGTGCTTTGCTGCCATGTGCCTGATCATGCTGGTGGTGGTCAGGCTGCTAGTTTTGCTACCCCTGCTGATGGTGGCCTGGCAGGTGGTGAAAATGGCCTTTTTGGGGTTATCTGCAGAGTCTTTAAAAAATAACCAGACTCGGGAAGACCTAACAGTTGTACTGGCAACTTTTGTCGTGCTGGCGTTACGAGGAACGCTTTTCCGCCTTGTGTCTGCGGCCACCACACTGCTTCTTCCTGCCTGTTGTGGTGCTACACCTCCCTCCCCCTGTGTGCTGCTATCCTCGCTCTGTGTGTCCCCCTGCCAGGTTGGATCAGTTACTATATTATCCACCACCTCGTCTTCCACTTCCGCACTCTGGTCCTCCTCCTGACTTTCAATTGTGTCTCATCATCATCATCCACCTCTTGTGACAGTAATTGTACTTTACCACCATTGCCTTCGTCTGACCGTGGCTGCTCCAATATTTGGGCATTGCTAAACGCGTTCTCCTCTTGACTCGCTTGAAGTTGACTAGGCGAGAGGCCAGAATTTACAAATAGAAAAGTAAACAGCTCTTCTGAGTGTCCAAGTGTGGGATCAGTTGTCTTCGGGTACTCAGCGTGGTGGGAGGAAGGAGGATTAGGGTGAGGAATATGCCGTCCAGACTCACGGCTACTGAGACTTGACCGTGTGGAAGACATGGTGGAGGTGGTGGTGGCCAAGTGACTGGATGCATTATCTGCTATCCAACCTATAACCTTTTCACATGGCTTTGTGTTCAATAGTGGTGCTCTGCGGTCCCCTAGTAATTGGGACAGGAAGGTCGAGCGACAAGATGTGGGTGTTTGTTGTGGCACAATTTCACCTTGCCCACGGCCACGTCCTCGGCACTGCATGCACCGTCACTATCCCGTCCACTTCCCCGTCCTTTGCCACGCACCTTGCCCATTTTAAATGGAGGACAATATTTTCCACGTTCACGAGAAATGGCTGATTTTGGAATGCAGTTATATGTGATACATCTGACAGAGAACCACGATTTTAAATAGCAGGCCTGTAGTTTACTAATATTATTCTACACGGAGAAGTAGTGTGAATAGCTTCACCAACACACTGCAATGGAATGAAAATGGAACAAATGTATGATTTTTGAACAGTCTTTTAGGTGATATGTCTGACAGAGAACCACAGCTTTAAATTGTAGGCTTGTAATTTACTAATATTATTCTACACGGAGACCTAGTGTCAATAGCTTCACCGACACACTACAACGGAATGAAAATGGAAGAAATTTAGGATTTTTGAAGTCTTTTCGATGATATGTCTGACAGAGAACCACGGCTTTAAATTGTAGGCCTGTAATTTATTAATATTATTCTACACGGAGATCTAGTGTGAATAGCTTCACCGACACACTGCAACGGAATGAAAATGGAACAAATGTATGATTTTTGAACAGTCTTTTAGCTGATATGTCTGACAGAGAGCCACGGCTTTAAATTGTAGGCCTATAATTTACGAATATTATTCTACACAGAGACATAGTAGGAATAGCTTCACCGACACACTGCAACAGAATGGAAAAGGAGGCCAATATTTTCCACGTTCAGTTCAAATTTCTGGATTTTTAAATCGCTTAAATATGGAACAGATGTCTTTATTCTGCAGTAAGCAGAACAATTGTGTACTCTGGATTGCTTTGTAAGCAAATAACCAAGATTAAGATAGAAAAAAAATGTGCCTTTCTATGTCTAGAAATATTTGTAATTTTTACAGCAGCAGCAGACAGAACGTTCAATGGACCCTCTTGTGCCTCTTGTGCTGTATCATACATTGCAGTCTGCCACATACACTGCCTGCCTGCCTAGCACTGATTATATGCAGCTGGATTAGTCCTCAGAAGAACTGTTTGTTCATATGGATATATATATATATGTTGTGGAATACCTATACTAACAGGACGTTCAATGGACCCTCTTGTGTTGTATCATGCACTGCAGTCTGCAACATACACTGCCTGCCTGCCTACCACGGATTATATGCCGCTGGATTAGCCTTAGAAGGACTGTTAGTTCAGATGGATATTGATATATGTTGTGGAATACCTATACTAACTATAAACAAGCAAATCTCTGCCTGATTCCGGGGTAGACTGTGACGCGCATGGCGGCACCCGGTCTTATATACACCTGATGATTCTGTGTGGCCAGCCAATCACTGTAATGTCCACAACCAACATGGCTATGGCATTACAGTGTGTGGCAGGCAGTTCCTGCATGGCTATTGGCTGTCTAAAGAGCACCACACATGCAGGGAGGAGACCCGAGTTCCCACCTGAGCAACCCGGAAATACTCGCTGAGCGCCAAGCTCGTCGAGCACAGTGATGCTCGGGCAAGTACCGAGCAGTGGCGAGCACGTTCGCTCATCACTATTAAGGACATAATTGACTCCGTCCTTAAGCCAATACTTCAGAGATGTATACACCACTAGATTGGTAGCACGGGAGGAAGATATAGTGACATATTTGAAGGGTGTTAAACTCCCTAGTCTTTTGGTATAAGCTAGAGCAGGGATCTCAAACATGCGGCCCCTGAGGCTCTGTTGTGCGGCCCTTGGGCCTTTGAAACAATCGCGTCCAATGAGTCAGCGCTTCTTTTAAACTGAATGTGTGCCCAGGGACGCACATTCAATTGAAATGTATTACTGTACAGAAACCAACTCTGCAGTGCAATACCAATACCAGACACCGGCCAATCAGTGGCCAGCAGCTGATATCAGCATTCTGGCACGACCGCACATGACATCATTGCTAAGTTCCCCAGCTGTGAAGGAGGAAGAGAACGCTGTTCATTGAGTGAGTGAAAATTACTATAGGATGGGCCAGGATGGGGGCATTTTTATAAGGTGGGTCCAGGATGGGGACATTACTATAAGATGGGCCCAGGATGGGGACATTACTATAAGATGGGCCTAGGATAGGGACAATGCTATAAGGTGGGCCCAGGATGGGGACATTACTATAAGATGGGATGATTACTATAAGACGGGACCTGGATGGGGACATTTCTATAAGATGGGATCAAGATGGGAAGATTACTATAAGATGGGACCAGGATGGGGACATTACTACAGGATAGCGGACATTATTACAAGATGGGGGACAGAATTACTATATTGGGCTAATTGTAAAACTATATTACTGTATGTCACAGAAATCATTAAAAATCCCTCTCTCCCCGAAAACCACTCTTCCCCTCCCTCCTCTATACTATTTGCAAAGTTGAAGAGCTCGCAATCTAAGGAGCTGTCTCTATGCAAATGGCAGTACAAAAGAAGCTACAAACTCAATTATCCAGGCTAGTTACCATACAAATGGAGCTACTAGTAGAATAGACCTGTGATGAGTAGACACCTGGCTAAATAGGAAACCGCTCATTAAGGCTCAAAGGAAATCTACCCCACCCCGCACAATAGCCAGGACATTCTCATTTGCACATGTGTTGAATCTGCAGTCTCGTAGGCACCGACATGAAATATGGAATATTGACAATTCTATAATTCCAATTGCGATGGGACACATATTTTTAGCGACAGGGTCAGCTAAGGAACAATACGCATATTTTTCCGTATCTGTGAGCACCCCCAGTGAGCTATAACGCAAAAGTACAACAACAACAGACAGCAGCCAGGTCATGTTTGGTCTCTAAAGAAAGGTAAATTCACAATAAAAAAAAAGGCATCACTTATTAACTTCTGTGATCAACCAGCGAGAAGTTATCGCAGAAATAAGAGATTTAATAAAACCATGAACGGCGGAGACCAGCCCACGTGAGGTCATCACAGGGGAGTGTGCGGGCAGGGCCCCACTTCAGCATAAAAGATCATGCTGAATATGGGTCTATACTCATGGCGGGAGATACATATTTTGTAAGCAGGGGTCCCGTTCAATAACGGCCTTAATTGGAGTGCTTCCCTCCAGCTAAACTGAATCGTCTCTGCGATCGGTCTAGTAAGTTTCTTCTATTAATCCCTTTTACTTTGTGTGACTGTATATGTATTGTATTGTCCCCCTTTGTAAAATCTTTTGTATATTTTTTCATAAACACTGCCTCCCTTTGGATTAAATATAAAATTTAGTAGTCCTGTTTCTTCTGTTCTGTAATCGTTCCTCCCCAAAGCCATATACGCTACCAGAAAGCAGGTGTCCAATCAGGCCTGTAGTGGATTTTATATCTTTTAAAAAACTAAACTGATAAGTGGTGGCAGTGAATAATCTTAATTGGGTTATCGTGAAGCTGGCAGTGATCGTACGGGGGAATATACACATATTCCACGCGTTGGAATTTCGGAGGTGTGTACGCCATATGCTCACTGCTCGCTTGCCGATAGCTGCGTAGTGAGTAATCGGGATCGTGCATGTGCATAATCCCTGACAAATTGGTAGCAGTGGTGGGATATTGTATGATCCTGCCGGTCCTGCCGGTGTTGTCCTGACACTGTATAGGGCTGATTGAGAGCAAAAAAAAAGCAAAACATTTAAAAACAAATGTAAAACAAAGAATGAAAAAATAATGGAATAATATTTGGCCACTAAAAATGCTGTTTTATGTAAAAATGTAAGTAAAAGAGAAGACCTGTAAAACAAAAAGATGATCAAAAAGTCATTTAGAAAAATAATGGTATCACTGAAAAACGTTTTCTTCTCCCTCAAAGAACGTGGCCCTTCATATTCAATTTTTTTCACTGTGCGGCCCATTTACCCAGCTGAGTTTGAGACCCCCTGGGCTAGAGGGAGTTTGGATCAATTATTGACAGAGGAGGAGTTAGATGAGGCATTGGGTAAACCTCAGAATGAAAAGGCCCCAGGTTCTGACGGTCTTCCCAGAGAATTTTTCAAAGAATATAGGGAGTGACACACCAGCTCTGGCATGTCAAGGTAAGGAGGCTTATTCGCCATGCAATGCTCCTCTGGGAAATGTAATATGCAAATTGCCTCTTCAGAGAAAAAGAGAACTTGTACTCTATAGCGCCACCTATTGGAAGCAGAAGAGGCAATTTGCATATTAAATTTCCCAGAGGAGCATTGCATGGCGAATAAGCCTCCTTACCTTGACGTGCCAGAGCTGGTGTGTCACTCTCCATAAGGAGAAATGTTACCCCTTAGACCTCAGTCTAGAGCCTCTCACCTAGCCAAATCAGTTCTCATACTATGCACTGACGAGGGCCAACAGGCCGAAACACCGTGTCTGCAAATTGAGATTCTGATTTGGCTTTTATCCTAAGTCATATTGCACGACTCGTTAAAGGATTGATTGTGACTTGTAGGATTGCTGCTTCTAATAGGTGGCGCTATAGAGTACAAGTCCTCTTTTTCTCTGAAGAGGCAATTTGCATATCAAAGAATATAGAGAGGCTCTCCTTCCTAGATTGCTGAAAGTATTAGAGGGAGCCACAACTGTTGGGAGATTACCTGCTTCAATGAATGATGCAATTATTGTTCTGTTAATGAAGCCAGGAAATGACCCTGAGTGTCCGGACTCCAATGGACCAATTTCTCTGCTGCCAGTTGATGTGAAAATATTTGCTAAAGTACTAGTCATTAGGCTTAATAAAGTTATAACGGAGCTGATTTATGAAGACCAAACAGGATTCATGCCTAATAGGTCCACAGCTATTAATATTAGACACTTATAGCTTAAGGTGCAACTGTGTAGTGCAGAAACGGGGCATAGAGCAATAATGTCCCTTGATGTTGCGAAAGCATTTGATAGTGTTGAGTGGAACTATCTATGGGAAGTCTTGAGATAAATGGGAATCGGTCAAAAGTTTATAAATTGGGTTAAATTACTGTAAGGGTCACCATCTGCAAGGCTGAGAATTAACTTGATCTTGTCAAGTCTAGGTAGGGGCACGCATCAGGCATGCCGGCTCTCACCCCTCTTATTTGCTCTGGCGATAGTCATTGGCATGTAGACTAAGAGACTTGCGTAACTTTGTAGGATTCATGTATAATGATATAGTGTAAAAAGTAAGCTTGTACGCTGATATGTTGCTATATTTGGGAAGCCTAGAGACGTCACTGGGCCCAATAATGTCGGAAATAGAGGAGTTTGGTTGTTGGTCTAGTTTAACGATTAACTGGGAAAAATCATCATTGTTACCAGTGGACCCCCTCCCACCCATGGATATAATTTCAACAAGACAAATTCAGGTCGTAGATATGTTTAAATACCTTAGTGCAGTGATTAGTTTACACATAAAAGATTATATAACGCTAAATATTAACCCTTTGTTAGACAAATTTAGATCCAAAATAAATGCTTGGTGCAGTCTTCCTGTATCGGTAATTGGGAGGGATAATCTTATCAAAATGATTTTAATGCCTCAAATGCTATATGGGCTGCACAATTCCCCATGCATTCCACCTCCTATATTCCGTAAGGTGCAGACAATATTAACAGAATTAATTTGGTGTAAGTGTAGAGCAAGGATTAAGTTGCTAACTCTCCAGGGGGAAAAAACAGGTGGTGGATTGGCAATACCAGACCCGTGGATCTACTTTGTGGCTTCACAGATGCAGCATTTTCATGGATGAGAAACAAGAGAAGGTATGGGTTAGGTTGGTAGTCTTGTTCTGCAATATAAGAAAGGCTCCTCACCTATTCATATATTGGAAGTGGGTGCAAGTTGCCTAGATAGGGATAGACCAACTTTGGTGCTAATGTATAAGGTATCGGATAGAGGAGTTTGTTGGGAATTACAGGGCTCTCCAGGTTTACTCCACTGTGACATAACCATAAATTGGTGGAGTTTGGTAAATTAAAAGGGTTCGGGGGATGGCAACTGAGAGGAATACAGACTGTAGATAATATACTAGATAGTGGAACACTCAAAAGTTTCAACAAACTCCAACAGGAGTTCGGGCTTTCTCATGTATACTTCTTCCAATACTTATAATTGAGACATGCGCTCTAAACTCAGTTTGGTAATGCTGTACCTGAGTCATTAGCAGCTACAAAATATACGTCCGGTCTAATATATAGGATATATCTGCAGCTTTTGCAGTCTCGTTTTAGCAGCCACAATTGGATGGTAAAATTGAAGTGGGAAACAGATATGGAGCAGATCACAGATGAACAATGGAAAGAAATATTGGAGCATGTTTCTAGACTGTCCCCTTGTGAGTCTCAGAGACTCTCGCAGTTATATCTCATACACCGGGTGTATAGTACACCAAGCTTTCTATTTAAGATTTGGGATCGCCCAGATGCAGATTGCCCTAGCTATGGTACAGAGGATGCTCATCTAATGCATATGTTCTGGGCAGACCCTAAAATATGTGTGATGGGATACCTGGGAGAGTCAACAGATTTTGAGTGTGTTTTATATATATATATATATATATATATATATATATATATATATATATATATATATATATATTCTGGTAGATCTGCTCACTCGGCTGCACATGGAGGTAGACCCGGAACACTGTCTCTTTAAATTTTCAGTTGGTTTATTAAGCGGCATAAACCAATGTTGAGTTCATGGAAATAAACACAGCCCATCTGGTATAACGGTAAAACAAAATAAGAAAGTGTCCAGCAAAGTCCTTGCACCGGCTGGGGCCCGGCCACTCAGGATTAGAAAAAAACACACAATTCATATTAGCACAAAGAAACAGAGGCTCCTCTCTCTGGAGCTGGCCTTCAGATACTGAACCACACCTGAGTCAAAAGGTTGGCTATTTAAAGTCCCCAGACCACACCCTGGGGTGGAGATATGGTGAATTACCTCCCGCCCGCACTCTGGTCATTTACCTATAAAACACGCCCTTTTAAATCTGTCTGATTAACCACTCTGCACCTACTATACAGGAGAAGATTTCCATGTTTCACATCACTGAAGCTAACAGCCTCAGTGAAACATATCTCCCCTTCAGTATTCTGCCTGTGACTTTGCCACATATCCCCCCCCTCTGCCCAAAGCTGGGGGTTTTGGCACTTTCACTTGCTAAACAGGTAAGTCTGGACAGGGCATCTGCGTTCCAATGTAATCTCCCCTCCAGTATTCGGCCAGTGACTTTGTCACAATATGTACAAGTTATTGTTTTATAGATGATTTGTAAAAAATTGTTATATATCCTGTATTATTAATAAAAAATATTTGATAAAAAATACAGATCTTTCATTGCATACAAATTCTGATGAGAAGGCAAGGCAGCAGTGTTTTTTTTACGCAGGCTTATAATGGTATACAGCACGCATTGTACAGTTATGTAAGGTGGACCAGTGGCGCACCGCCAATGGCAGCAGACTATGCGGCTACAATGGCCTGTGAGCCAGCTCTCACCACCTGTCATCACAAGTTCAACTTCATCGGCATCTTGTGATTGGCCGGCGGCTGTTACCTATTACTGTGCGGGAAGCTTCCCGCATGGCAATAGATTTAAAGTGAACCGAAGCATGCTACTGCTGGGTCCCAGTGAGCAGAAGAACGGGGGCCCGACCGGGACCCCTCTGCTCACCGGGCCCCATGCGCCAGTAAGGGAGGTAATGCCCTTATGCCGGCCCTGTGAGCAATCCCTTTAAACAGACCTTTTAAAAACACCAACATCCCAACCAATAATGCTCATTCACACAAGGTAGCACTGGCAATATGCAAAAGTCAGCTCCATCTCAGTGATACTAGTAGAAATGCTGCTTAATTCTGAGGAACCCTTAGCAACTCTTGGAATTGTGAGTTCAACATTTAGTTTGATTTCATTAAAGCCATATTTTTTTGAAGGCAGAGCAAGTAGGGGACAGTATATGGAGGAGGTAGAGTGTGATGAGGGGTCACAGTATAGAATCCAGCAGTATAGGGGTGACACAATGTGAGAGGACAGTGTGGAGAGAGAGGCCAGTATGGAAAGGAGAGGACAGTCTGGAAGCCATGTACCATAAAAGGGACAATGTGTTGGTCATATTTTATGCAGGGAGCACACCGAGGAGGCAATAATTTATTCAGGGTCACAATGTAAGGCAGATATTTTTATTCATGTGCATTATAATCACACTATTATTTTTAAGGGCATTGTGTTGGGATGAGCTGCAGAAGACTGGAGAAGAGAGAAGTCTGCAGAGACGAGCTGTGAATGTGAAAACTCAACATGGCGTCTGGACAAGATGAAGAAGGAAAGAAAGAGAATGACTCCAATCAGAGACAACATCACCTATAAGTTACCTAGATGTAAATGTTTATTTATGATATTGACTGTCTCATCAGTACTGTGGTTCCTGTATAGTCTGCAGTTTGATGATGGCTGTTAACAACGACTTCCAACATCTACTTACCATTGTTAAGGACATACTGGAAGTTGTAGATTCAAGCAATACAACTGTATAAAGGGCTGACCAAACATTGCAATTGATTGCTACACTGAGCTTGGTGCTTTATTCCTGTACTGATGGTGCGTTTGGTGATGTATACATGTACTGATGGGGGTTGTGATACTGTATTTCTGCATTGCTTGTAGTTCTAGTAATGTATTTCAGTACTCATTGTGGTTCTGGTTATGTATTTCTATATTGATGGTGGTTCTTGTGATGTATACATGTACTGATGGGGGTTGTGATACTGTATTTCTGCATTGATTGTAGGTCTAGTAATGTATTCATGTTGGTTCTAGTTATGTATTTATGTACTGATGGTGGTTCTGGTGATGTATTCCTGCACTGATGATGGTTCTGGTGATGTTTCCTGTGCTGTTATTGGTTCTGATCATGTACACATGTAACAATCCATAACTTGTAAGATTACATGATACATGACTTTATTAACAAAGTGTTATGCCATCTGACAAGTTAATGGTGACTGCAGACTTCATAATCCACACAGCACATGCACTGCATGCTGTCGGGATTCTCTGGTGCTGGCGGTTAGAGTGGGAGGTCATATAAAAGCATGTACAATTTGCACACATGTGGTCACGTGCCGACTAGACATGCGCTGCCTTGCTTGATTCACTTGCATTGAGTCAGTGTCACGGGTGTGTCAGAGGTGACCGACAGTCGCCCTGTAGTGGTTTGCAGGAGATCTCCATGTTTGGCAATGCAGACAACTGCCTAGATAGGAGGCTGTGTTTAGGACCCAGCTACTACCTCCCTTTAGTCTGGGTGTATATATACCTGGTGTGTCTAGGTGGGCGTCGCCGGTTATACTCATTTCTACTTGAAACTTGGCTGAAGCAGCATCCCGTCCTCTCTGGAGTC
Source organism: Phyllobates terribilis (assembly GCF_046119375.1). NCBI lineage: Eukaryota > Metazoa > Chordata > Amphibia > Anura > Dendrobatidae > Phyllobates > Phyllobates terribilis. Next base: position 278,874,138 of record NW_027362769.1, on the reverse strand, counting down.
TTGACGCCGTGTTCCCTGTTGGAGTTCTTCTAAAGCTGAGTTGTTGTTCCCCTGTGTTGTCTTCCCCTTTTGTCTTTAGAGTGCTAGCGGAGGTTGACTAGTGCTAATCTCCTTCCACCCCCAGCTATAGCCTTACGCCAGGGATAGTAGGGCAAGGCACGTGATCTGCGACAGCTGCGGGGGACGTTAGGGGGAGACATGGTGACACTAGTCCAGATTAAGAGGTCACCTCTTCCTCTTTTCCCTAGTGTCTGGGCTCCCTTTCCCTTTCTCCTCTGTGTTCCACTCACACCTGGCGTGACAGCCAGGCTACGTACATCTAGTCGGAATGTGGCATACTTGCAGTCACATGACAGTCCACTCTTGCCGCTGGCAAGGGAGGATCCTGACAGCATATAGTGGGTGCGATATGTGGATTCAAAAGTCTGCAGTCACAGAGTAACTGCAGACTTTCATCACAAATCTGGACAACCCCTTTAATTATAATATTAATCACTGTAGCATGCCCAATCCTAAAAGTGTTTAATATACCCACTGTTAGGATTCTGCTCTGCTTGTCACTTCCAGTGGTCATCACATGACCACTCATATGCGATTTTTATACTTGCGGTCATGTGACGACTAGCTCTTCTTCCTGCCTCTTTCAATTGCAGGGGCTGTAGTATTTCACTTAACATTGAGAGAATTATGAAGAGCAGCTAGTCGGCACGTGGCGGTAAGTAAACAAATCGAATATGAGAAGTCATATGACAACTACTCAAACCGCTTGCCCTGGGTGCCGAAAAACCTACAGTACAGACCAAAAGTTTGGACACACCTTCTCATTTAAAGATTTTTCTGTATTTTCATGACTTTGAAAATTGTACACACACTGAAGGCATCAAAACTATGAATTAACACATGTGGAATTATATACTTAACAAAAAAGTGTGAAACAACTGAAAATATGTCTTATATTCTAGGTTCTTCAAAGTAGCCACCTTTTGCTTTGATGACTGCTTTGCAGACTCTTGGCATTCTCTTGATGAGCTTCAAGAGGTAGTCACTGGAGATGGTTTTCACTTCACAGGTGTGCCCTGTCAGGTTTAATAAGTGGGATTTCTTGCCTTAAAAATGGGGTTGGGACCATCAGTTGTGCTGTGCAGAAGTCATGTGGATACACAGCTGATAGTCCTACTGAATAGACTGTTAGAATTTGTATTATGGCAAGAAAAAAGCAGCTAAGTAAAGAAAAACGAGTGGCCATCATTACTTTAAGAAATGAAGGTCAGTCAGTCTGAAAAATGGGCAAACTTTGAATGTGTCCCCAAGTGCAGTTGCAAAAACCAGCAAGCGCTACAAAGAAACTGGCTCACATGAGGACCACCCCAGGAAAGGAAGACCAAGAGTCACCTCTGCTTCTGAGGATAAGTTTATCCTAGTCACCAGCCTCAGAAATCGCAGGTTAACAGCTGCTCAGATTAGAGACCAGGTCAATGCCACACAGAGTTCTAGCAGCAGACACATCTCTACAACAACTGTTAAGAGGAGACTTTGTGCAGCAGGCCTTCATGGTAACATAGCTGATAGGAAACCACTGCTAAGGACAGGCAACAAGCAGAAGAGACTTGTTTGGGCTAAAGAACACAAGGAATGGATATTAGACCAGTGGAAATCTGTGCTTTGGTCTGATGAGTCCAAATTTGAGATCTTTGGTTCCAACCACCGTGTCTTTGTGCGACACAGAAAAGGTGAACGGATGGACTGTACATGCCTGGTTCCCACCGTGAAGCATGGAGGAGGAGGTGTGATGGTGTGGGGGTGCTTTGCTGGTGACACTGTTGGGGATTTATTCAAAATTGATGGCATACTGAACCAGCATGGCTACCACAGCATCTTGCAGCGCCATGCTATTCCATCCAGTTTGCGATTAGTTGGACCATCATTTATTTTTCAACAGGACAATGACCCCAAACACACCTCCAGGCTGTGTAATGGCTATTTGACCAAGAAGGAGAGTGATGGGGTGCTACGCCAGATGACCTGGCCTCCACAGTCACCAGACCTGAACCCAATCGAGATGGTTTGGGGTGAGCTGGACTGCAGAGTGAAGGCAAAAGGGCCAACAAGTGTTAAGCATCTCTGGGAACTCCTTCAAGATTCCAGTGACTACCTCTTGAAGCTCATCAAGAGAATGCCAAGAGTGTGCAAAGCAGTCATCAAAGCAAAAGGTGGCTACTTTGAAGAACCTAGAATATAAGACATATTTTCAGTTGTTTCACACTTTTTTGTTAAGTATATAATTCCACATGTGTTAATTCATAGTTTTGATGCCTTCAGTGTGAATGTACAATTTTCATAGTCATGAAAATACAGAAAAATCTTTACATGAGAAGGTGTGTCCAAACTTTTAGTCTGTACTGTACATCCACCGCTGCCTAATGTACTGTATATTGTCAGTAGAGATGAGCGTTGTTCTACTCGAACTGTTCGCCAATCTCAAATTCGAGCTGTTTTGGGCGGTGTTCGAGCCGGTCGGCGAACACGAACAATTTGAGAAAAATTCGGCTGTTCGAGGATATGTTCGATAACTGTTCGTGCACCAAAATCATAACTGGATTTTTTCTCAGTAATGATGAAAATTAATGTTAATACGCAGTTTGAGTGTACAGTGGGGCGGGGGGAGGGGCAGGGGATGGATCTCTGCAGGAACAATGAAGATCTCCATTTTTTTTTCTCTTTCCCGCATTTGCAGTGGGGAGGTGCAATCTGTCAGCCTATCAGCAGCGCACACACGGAGCGAAGTGCTTTTTTTCACACAAGCAAGGGCATGTGTGATTGGCAGTGTATGTCACATGTCCTTGCCCTATAAGACCAAGCCATTTTCCCCGTCGCCACCATTTTCTCACTGCTGCAGCTGCGTGTTAGACGGCACCGCTGTTGCTGTGTGCGCTATACCTTGTTAATTTCAAGCCAATTTTCGCACAAATATACAGATAGCTTGGGAGTAGGGAATAGTTGTGATTGCAGTCCTTTTAAGGACTAGGTTACAGCATTTCCTACGACTTTTATCAAGCAGGTCTGTGCTCTTAAATAGATAGATTGTGGGAGTAAAGACTAATTGTAATTGGAGTCCTTTTCAGGACTAGGTTACATCAGTTCCTATCAGTTTTTGCCAGGCAGGTCTGTGCCAGTGCTGTGCAAGTTTTTTTCACAGCATTTGGCTGAATCTAGCAAAGCTAATCCTTTTTGGCCTATTGCAGAGTGTGTTAGTCAGTGGAGTAGCCTATCTGTGTTGCAAGATATACCACCTGTGTATAGAATACCAATTTTTTTACTGCACCTAGTGAAGTAAAATCTTTTGGGCATAGCATCATTCTATTAGTCCATCTATACTGACCTCCATCAGGTTGCAAACTGAATATAATTTTTTTCTGCATCTAGCTCTGAAAAAATATTTGGGCTTCTAGCAGTGTGTGGGACTTGGTCTATTAGTCCATCTATACTGACCTCCATCAGGTTGCAAATTAAAAATAATTTTTTTCTGCATCTAGCTCTGAAAAAATATTTGGGCTTCTAGCAGTGTGTGGGACTTGGTCTATTAGTCCATCTATACTGACCTCCATCAGGTTGCAAATTGAATAAAAAAATTTTCTGCATCTAGCTCTGAAAAAATATTTGGGCTTCTAGCGGTGTGTGGGACTTGGTCTATTAGTCCATCTATACTGACCTCCATCAGGTTGCAAATTAAAAATAATTTTTTTCTTCATTTAGCTCTGAAAAAATATTTGGGCTTCTAGCAGTGTGTGGGACTTGTTCTATTAGTCCTTCTATACTGACCTCCAGCAGGTTGCAAATTGAATATAATTTTTTTCTGCATCTAGCTCTGAAAAAATATTTGGGCTTCTAGCGGTGTGTGGGACTTGGTCTATTAGTCCATCTATACTGACCTCCATCAGGTTGCAAATTAAAAATAATTTTTTTCTGCATCTAGCTCTGAAAAAATATTTGGGCTTCTAGCAGTGTGTGGGACTTGGTCTATTAGTCCATCTATACTGACCTCCATCAGGTTGCAAATTAAAAATAATTTTTTTCTTCATTTAGCTCTGAAAAAATATTTGGGCTTCTAGCAGTGTGTGGGACTTGTTCTATTAGTCCTTCTATACTGACCTCCAGCAGGTTGCAAATTGAATATAATTTTTTTCTGCATCTAGCTCTGAAAAAATATTTGGGCTTCTAGCGGTGTGTGGGACTTGGTCTATTAGTCCATCTATACTGACCTCCATCAGGTTGCAAATTAAAAATAATTTTTTTCTGCATCTAGCTCTGAAAAAATATTTGGGCTTCTAGCAGTGTGTGGGACTTGGTCTATTAGTCCATCTATACTGACCTCCATCAGGTTGCAAATTAAAAATAATTTTTTTCTGCATCTAGCTCTGAAAAAATATTTGGGCTTCTAGCAGTGTGTGGGACTTGGTCTATTAGTCCATCTATACTGACCTCCATCAGGTTGCAAATTGAATAAAAAAAATTTCTGCATCTAGCTCTGAAAAAATATTTGGGCTTCTAGCGGTGTGTGGGACTTGGTCTATTAGTCCATCTATACTGACCTCCATCAGGTTGCAAATTAAAAATATTTTTTTTCTGCATCTAGCTCTGAAAAAATATTTGGGCTTCTAGCGGTGTGTGGGACTTGGTCTATTAGTCCATCTATACTGACCTCCATCAGGTTGCAAATTAAAAATAATTTTTTTCTGCATCTAGCTCTGAAAAAATATTTGGGCTTCTAGCAGTGTGTGGGACTTGGTCTATTAGTCCATCTATACTGACCTCCATCAGGTTGCAAATTGAATAAAAAAATTTTCTGCATCTAGCTCTGAAAAAATATTTGGGCTTCTAGCGGTGTGTGGGACTTGGTCTATTAGTCCATCTATACTGACCTCCATCAGGTTGCAAATTAAAAATAATTTTTTTCTGCATCTAACCCAGCCAATAGTTTTGGCCTAATACCACAGTTTGGCCACTCAGCTCTGCTCGGTTACCATCCATTGTTTTTTTGTGCAAACAACTCCAGAGTTGTGAATTAGTTAACCACCAAAATGAGTGGAAAAAGGCCTGCTGCTGGTGGAAAGGGGAATAGGCGTGTTGGGAAGGGGAAAAAAGGTTGTGTCCGTGGGGTAGGTGCAGAAGAAAGACCATCTTCCAGCCAAACTAAAATGTCTACTTCTTTTAGCGGACAATGTGATAAGATCCCTTTCTTACGGCCACGCCAATCGCTACAAATTCCAGATGAGGCACAAAAACAGCAGGTGCTTCAACGGATATCAAGTGCTCCTTTAAGTGGGCTCTCCTCCACATCAACTTCAACATCACAAATACTCCAGTCCTCAAAGGTGTCACCCAAATCGCACTTGCTTCCTCACAGCTCCCAAATCTCCAGCTGCCCGTCTGAGTATGAGGTAGAACAGATGGTTGAGTCTGCAGAGCTGTTTACTCATACTATAGCCTGGGAATCAGAGGTCGACTCCAGCGCTTCTGTGAATCCAGACGAAGAAATGATCTGCACTGATGCCCAGAATCTTTATGAGTCGGATCCAGGACCAGACGCAGAAGGTTCTGACCATAATGTAGACCCTCATTCCCAAACTGTAACTCCTGTTGGTGGAGACAATGAGGAAGACGATGATAAGACTCAAATACCTGATTGGAGCGACAACTTTAGTTTTTTGTCAGGGCAGGAACAGGTTGGCTCTGAGGACGAGTGTGATAACGCACAGGGTGATGATGATGAGGTCGGAGATCCCACTTACTGTCAACCCACAGTCAGCCAAGAGATGAGGTCAGCAGAGGAGGTGGAGGAAGATGCTAGTGACGACGAGGTCAGGTTGCGCCTTCCTGGACAGAGACGTAGTACTGGAAGCACGTCAACAACTGCATCCTCAAACACAACTCTGCCTCTCACCACAAGTCGTGGTGGCTCTTCAGGTCGCATGGGTGCTAAGCCTTGCATAGCCTGGGCATTTTTTCAGATCGATAAAGATGACCCAACTCGTGTTATCTGTAACATTTGTCAGCAAAAGCTAAGTAGAGGCCAAAAAATACATAGTTTGAGTACTTCATGCATGAACCGGCACATGGACATGAAGCATAAGTTGCAGTGGGAAGCTCAGTGTGCTACAATGCGGCCTAGCCGGCCGGGCCAACCACCGTCTGCCATATCTTGTGCATCCGCGGCCTCTTCATCCTCTGTGACTGGGGGGACAGCAGTCACACCTGTTTTTAGGCGCAGACCTGCCACCTCTTTACCCGCAACAGCCAGCGTGATTGGCAGGTCATCATTTTCTTTGGAGGTGGTAACACCAGCTGGTCTTGAGCGCTGTCCGACATCGATAGCACCACCTTTGGATCAAGGCAACCTAACATGTCCGCCTGCATCTTCCTCACAGACCGGCAGTTTGCCGGGGACACCCTTATCAACCCCGTCTAAGCACAATAGCCAGCCCTCGGTCCCTCAGATGTGGACAAGTAAAAGACCATTTCCTCCTAGCCATGAGAAAGCTAAGAGGTTGAATTTCACCATCTGCAAGCTCTTGGCTACAGAAATGCTGCCTTTCCGCCTGGTGGACACAGAGGATTTTCGAGACCTTATGTCCGTCGCAGTGCCCCAGTACCAGATGCCCAGTCGGCACTACTTCTCAAAGAAAGGTGTGCCTGCGCTCCACCAGCATGTCGCACACAACATCACCGCTTCTTTGAGAAACTCTGTGTGTGACAGGGTGCATTTCACCACAGACACTTGGACGAGTAGGCATGGACAGGGGCGTTACATGTCGCTGACTGGGCACTGGGTAACTATGGTGACAGCAGGACAAGGGGCTGCTGTCCAAGTCTTGCCGTCCCCACGAGTTGTGCGTCAATCCTCTTTATGTCAAAGTTCCTCCACTGCTTCTGCCTCCTCAACCTCCTCTCGGTCTTCCACCTGCACCCAAAGCCTGTCTGGTCATGCCACAAGCTTTCTAACTGCGCAGAAGGGATCCTGCACACCTCCTTACTATGCTGGCAGTAGGGCTCAACGTCATCAGGCGGTTTTTACATTGAAATGTCTGGGAAATGTGAGTCACACAGCTGAGGAGTTGTGGTCAGCTCTGGAGAACCAATTTCATGAATGGTTGTCTCCACTGGACCTGAAACCAGGGAAGGCCGTGTGCGACAATGCTGCAAACCTGGGTGCGGCCCTTCGCCGGGGCAATGTCACACACGTGCCTTGTATGGCTCACGTGTTGAACCTGGTTGTCCAGCAATTTTTAGCCCACTATCCCAGACTAGATGGCCTTCTGCAGAGGGCACGGTCGCTGTGTGCTCACTTCCGCCGTTCGCATCCCGCAGCTCAGCGACTTACATCTCTACAGAAGTCGTTGGGCCTGCCACTTCACCGGCTAAAATGCGATGTGCCTACCCGGTGGAATTCAACTCTGCACATGTTGCAGCGACTGTGGCAGCACCGACAAGCCCTGGTGCAATACGTTCTGACGTATAGCCTGGGCCAACGAGATTCAGAGGTGGGGCAAATCACGCTGGAGGAGTGGTCTCAGATCAGGGACCTATGCACCCTTCTGCACAGTTTTGAAATGGCGACGAAGATGTTTAGTGCTGACGATGCCATTATCAGCATGACTATTCCGGTGATTTACATGCTGGAGCACATGTTAAACAGAATTCGGAGTCAGGTGGTGGCACAAGAGGAGGTGGAGGAAGTAGAGGAGGAGGAGTTGTATGCGGAAGGGCTAACATCTGCAAGGTCCAGACGGTCGGCAGCACCAAGGCGGCAGGCATGTGAGGGTGGGGGAGATGATTTTACCAGGGCGCATGGTAGCAGCCAAACTAGTGAGGAAGGTGCAGGAGCCCAGGAAGAAGTGGAGGACGAACTGATGGAAGACTCATCAGATGAGGGAGACCTTGATCACATTTCTGTTGTGCGAGGTTGGGGGGAGAGGACAGAGGAAGGAAGCATGATTGTTACCTCGCCACCAACACAACAGGGACTTGGTGCTCCTGGATGCGCAACACACATGAGTGCCTTTTTGCTGCACTACCTGCAACATGACCCTCGAATTGTGAGAATTAGAAATAATCCGGACTACTGGGTTGCCACACTGTTAGATCCCCGGTACAAAAGTAAATTTGCAGAAATTATTCCTGCCATAGAAAGGGATGCACGCATGCAGGAGTATCAGCAGAGACTGTTGCAGAATCTTACATGTGCTTTTCCACAAAATACCAGTGGTGCACGTAGTGAATCTCACAGTTCCAACTTGCCAACCGTGGGACCGTCAAGTGTTCAGCACTCAAACCGTAACAGAACCACAGTATCTGCTGGTAACATCAATTTTGCGGAATCATTTCACCACTTTTTTAGCCCATCCTTTGCAAGGCCACAGGAGACAAGAAGTCTGACACATAGTCAATGCCTAGAGACGATGGTACAGGAGTATCTCCAAGTAAACATTCAAGCCACGACTGTGTCACTGGACCCTTGCTCTTTTTGGGCTTCCAATCTGGATAAATGGCCGGAGCTAGCCACTTACGCCTTGGAGATCTTGTCATGCCCCGCAGCCAGCGTTCTGTCTGAACGTGTGTTCAGCGCTGCTGGTGGTGTGCTGACAGATAAGCGCACGCGGCTCTCCACTGATAATGTAGACAGACTCACGTTCATAAAGATGAACAAATCATGGATCCGAAACGACTTTTCTACCCCTGTGTCATCCTGGGGAGAGTAAAAGCTTGATGATTGGTTAAAATCACCCTACCAACCGTTTTAAGCTTTCAAATTACTAATCATGTTTATCTGTATCTTGACTGGAAAATAATTTGGGCTTTGTAGCAGTGTGCAGCACTGATCCTATTAGGCCATCTATAATAAGCTTCACCAGATTTAAAATTAAAAATAATTTTTAGCTGCATCTAGCCCGGAAAATAATTTTGGGGCTCCGAGATGCGCAAGACACATAAGTGCCTTCTTGCTGCACTACCTGCAGCATGACCCTCATATTGTCAGAATTCGAAGTAATCATGACTACTGGGTTGCCACACTCTTAGATCCCCCAAACTTTTCGATCAACCTTTTCATTTTAATAAAGACCAAAAAAATGGTCATTTTTGAAATTATAAGCATTAGCAGGTTGTTAGAAACTGAAATCAAACAGTTTTCAACTCAAAACTTTATTCTAGGTGATGTTACATTTTCACATAGGACCCCTTGTTCGAAAGGAGCTTCTGAACTCTCTCGTCCATTGAATTTGTCAGGTTTTGGATGGTTTCTGCTTCAATTGTTTTGCATGAGGACAGAATACCCTCCCAGAGCTGTTGCTTAGATGTGAACTGCCTCCCGCCATCATAGACACTCCTTTTAATGATGCTCCAAAGGTTCTGAATGGGGTAGAGGTCAGGGGAGCATGGGGGTCACACCATAAGTTTGTCCCCTTTTATGCCCATATCAGCCAGAGATGCAGATGTTTTATGTGCAGCATGAGATGGTGCATTATCATGCAGAAAAATGATCTTGCTGTGAAATACACGGTTCTTCTTCTTGAACCATGGCAGGAAGTGCTGTTTGAGAAAATCCACATACATTATGGAGTTCATCTTTAGCGCCTTCAGGGATCCTAAAGGGGCCGACAATCTCTCTCCCCATGATTCCAGCCCAAAACATTACTCCACCTCCTCCTTGTTGGCGCTGTAGCCGTGTTTGCGTGGGGTGTCCATCAACCAGCCATCCTCCACTCCATTCATCTGGACCATCGAGCGCTGCACGGCACTCATCCGTGAACAAAACAGTTTTGAAATCAGTCTTCATGTAATGTTTGGCCCACTGGAGCCGTTTCTGCTTGTGTGAAGTGGATAGAGGAGGTCGACAGGATGGCGTATGCACAGCTGCAAACCTCTGAAGGACCCTGCATCTTGTTGTTCGGGGGACGTTGGAGGCACAAGCAGCTTCAAAAACTTGTCTGCTGCTATGACAAGGCTTTTTTGCCGCTGCTCTTTCAACCTGACGTAATTGCCTGTAGGAAAGAGTCCTCAATTTGCCCTTATCAGCACGCACACGTGTGTACTGTGAATCAGCTACATACTTGATTGCCAAGACACTTCATCCTGATCATCGCACAATGTTGATTGTAGTCATGCCTTGACCTAAACACTCCACAATTTGTTGCTTCTCAGCAGCCGACACATCCTTTTTCTTTCCCATTTTGGCAGAAAATGTAGGCTGCTTAATAATGTGAGAGAGCCTTCTTAAGTAGTCTTGCCTTTCATTGGACACACCTGCCAAACTAATTAGCACAGGTGTCTGCAATTGCTTACAGTGATATAAAGAGCCCTGACACACATCACCATCAATGAGTTTAACTGACAAACAAACAAATTCTTCCCTTATCACTCCTAAACACTTTTTGCATAATAATTTGGAACGCGGTGTACATGTGCTTTTCCACAAAACACCAGTGGTTCACGTAGTGAATCTTACAGTTCTAACTTGCCAACCGTGGTCTGTATGGAATTGTTCAATAAAGGGCCCAAAATTAAGATAACATAGATGGGAGAGGTCTCTATGAATAGGAATTCCTAAGTATTTGATACCCTGTGAGGGCCAGGCAAAGGGAAAGTTGGACTGGATGGAATCCTATATGGATTTAGGGAGGGAGACATCGAGGGCCTCAGACTTCGCTGCATTGATTTTAAAATTTTACCATGTAACAAAGTGATCTATTTCAGCCATAACAGCAGGGATGGATATATGTGATTGAGTGATATATACTAGGACATCATCAGCAAATAGAGAGCACTTGTACTCGGTGCCTCCCACCTCAATCCACCTAATATTGGGGTTATGGCGAATTGATGAGAGCAGGTGCTCCGTCACTAGGATGTATAAGAGAGGGGACAGAGGACATCCCTGCCTTGTCCCATTGGTGATTGTGAAAGGTGATGAAAATGTTCTGACGCACCCCCTGGGCCTTGGGACACCCGGAGCCGGACCCTTTTTGGTGGATGCTGGTGGTTGTAGTCTTCGTGGCGGCGATCCGGTTCCGTGGCTCAGGGCGGTCAAACCAGTGGCGGAACTATTTATGTGGTTTTGATGTTTAAATGTCCGACTACGCCACCCGTGGATTGCGGTCAGAGTGAACCGCCGCTACAGGGCAGACCGCTAAGGCTGGTGTTGTGGGTGCAGCAGAGCGTAGCATAACTCCCCACGGGAGGAGTATAGCCTCAGGGCAGTGTATGCGGAGGATGGGGGTGATGGTGCAGGGCAGCAGCAGTAACGACACGGAGTCAGTGATGCAGTTCAGGGCCTTTACTCACAGTTCTTATTATCCAGACCACGTCTGCAGGTAACGGCTGCCCACGTCGTACTGTGCTCACCAGGTGAGGGGCTCAGACAACTCCCAGATAACTTTGGAGCGCTTCACAGGACCCCCTTTGTGTGTCCTTTGTCTGGCCTTTCTTACCAACACTTCTGTCCGGCTGCCTCGGGCCTCCTCTTGGTAAACTTGGCGCCAGTTTCCCTGACCCTATGTGGTGCCTTCCTAGCGGGTGGAGCAAGGGGCTGCGCCACATAAAATGTCAGAGCCTCCGGTTTCTAGCTGAGGGTCGTTTCCTGCCTCCACTAGTTCGGGGACCGGTCTCCCCCTTTGGCCTGACCCCTCCACGCAGGTGGATTCGGGCGTGCGGTGGCGACTCGCCCGTCCGCACCCCTGGGATCCCTTCATTCCTCGTTCCTGGAGCCTTCTCCGCTCCTCTTCCTGCCTTCTCCCTCTTGCAGGCCTGGGCCTCTGTTACTAGGCCCGCCTCCGGAGCAGAGCTCATGCAGAGCCCCTGCTCCCTGCCACTTCTGCTCAGACTTCTCTGCACTGAACTAAGATGGTGCCCACCTTTTATACTCCCTTCTCAATGCACCCAGGAACTGCTTCCTCCCTGCTCCTGCACTGCAGGGTTCCCCTTCCTCAGTGTTCCCTCCCCCCACTCCAGCCAGGGACAGGGACTGTCGTGCCCATCTCAGGGGCATATTGGTCGCCCTGCCCCACGGCAATGTGGTGTAATGCATGCAGGTGTCGGGTCCTGATCCACACTCCATCCTTATCTGAGAGTGAGATATCACACCTCTGGGTGAGGTGCAATACGTCTGTAGCAACCGAGCCCTCGGTGCTACAGTTCCATTTATCTTCAGCCTAGGTGACGTATTGTGATACAGGGCCGTGATTTTGGCTATAAAAGGGTCCCCTAGACCCCTACCCCAAGCTTTTTAAGAGAATCATATATGGCGTGCCAGGAGACTCTATGGAATGCTTTCTCAGCATCCAACGAGAGTATCTACTTACAAATTTTTAACTGCATCTAGCCCAGGAAATACTTTGTGCCTAGTAGCAGTGTCTGCTAGTCAGCGGATTATCCCGGCTGTTAAGCAAGCTACACCACCTGTAGTTTGGACACTTAATTTTTTCAAAGGAAATGCTTCGGGACCACGGGATACTCAGTGAAGAGCATCAGGAGGCACCCCAAGGCATAGGGGCTGGGAGTGGCACTAGGATGCCTTGCGGTGGACAGCCGAGCTCGATCCTTATAAAAGCTTTTTAACTGCAGCAGCTTTAGTGGACGCTACTGGAGCTGGAATTACGCGGCTGCTGGCATGAGACTTGCCCTCCAATAGATCCTTGTAAATGGATTTAAAGTGTATTCATTCAAATTAGAGGGACAATTTAAATTAAAAAGCTTAGAGCTGCCTCCACCACAGGGGGGCTCTCTCGACCCACCAGCGGACAGGCACCAGTATTGGGAGAGGGGGGCTGGCCGTCAGGGTTCACCGCGGCTCTGGCACAAACCCGGCGACACGGAGGTGGCACGGGCAGGAGCGGACTGGCCGTCTCGGCTTCTCACTTTTTGGATTTTAGAAGGGCATGACATGCCTATATCTGTGTCTCCCCCTCCTTTTACTCCTCCACCTCTTTTCTTTTCGCATGACTATATGTACTTGTCACTTTTCCATGTGTTAGTTGTGTCTTCTGAGCAGTTTGTCAGCTTTTGGACACCTTTGAAGGTGTTTTCTATGTGTTTCTATGTGTTTTTGTTTGCCTGCCATTGGTTTTAACGGTGTTCGAAGGTGTTCGACGAACAGTTCGACGAACAGTTCGGCGAACACACGGGTGTTCGACGAACCGAACCGAACTCGAACACTACGGGGGTGGCTCAACACTAATTGTCAGCTTTAGGAAGAAAAACAATTAGTCTCTTTATCAGAGAAGCACTATGATTATTAAATAACCAAGTTTCTTCACTCAGCAATTCAGATTTCCGGTACTTTCTATAGCAAAAGAAAGAATGTTCCACCATAATAGCAAAAAAAAGCACTGTGAGAGTACTATGTACCACTTTGTACAGTTAAAGGGAATCGATGTAGGATCAACACCAAAGCCTCCTCAAAGGAGCTCTTGACAAGATATGGGTGGTTTGCACGCTGTGCCATCAGAGACTGAAGCGAGGCATAAATGATTTTAACCTGAGCACTACCTGTATGACGAGACATCTGAATGCAAAGGACAAGCTCCTCCTGCTCCCTCTTCTGCTGCGGTTTTGGCCTCTGCCTCCCACTCACATGTGATTTATAAAGGGGTAACAATACGTTGGGATCATGGGAATCTCAGTACGTGGTTCCCAGCAGCTGCTACTTTTCCAGGCAGGCCATCACTGCCTAGCATGAACATGTTCCGGACACAATCAGGTGTGCACTGCGCAATGCTATCATTGTCAAGGTCCACATAACCACCAATATGTGGACTAGTAAGCACGGGAAGGGACGCTACATATCCCTCACTGCCCACTGGGTAAATGTAGTGGCTGCGGGGCCTGAGGCTGAAAGTGTTTTGGCACATGTCCTACTGCCACGGATGATTGCATGGATGTTTTTGGATGTTTCTTTCTCCATATTTCCTCCTCCTCCTACTCCGCTTCCTCCACCGCCTCTTCATTTGTCAGGGTGACACCTGCACCACGAACTTCACCACAGGCAGGCGGAAACGACAGTAGGCTGTTTGGGGGGAAAATCCCACACCGAGCAGGAGCTATGGACGGGGATCAAACAGACTAATGAGTGGATGGTGCCGCTGAACCTCAAGCCCAGCCTGGCGGTGTGCGATAATGGGCAAAATCTCATAGCAGCTCTAGGCTTAGCTGGTTTGATGCACATCCCTTGCCTGGCGCATGTGCCTGGTGCAGAGCTTCCTGAAAAATTATCCCGAGATGTCAGAGCTGCTGCAGAAAGTGTGGGCCGTCTGTGTGTGCTTTCGGTGTTCCCACTCTGCTGCTGCTCGCCTGTCTGCGCTGCAGCATTACTTCTGTCTTCCCGCTCACCACCTCATATGTGATGCACCAACAAGGTGGAACTTGACCTTGCATATGCTGGAGAGGCTGCGCGTTACTATCCCACTTCTATGCCTCCTTGAAAAAACACTTCAGGTGATGATGGATGAGGTGATGGCAGAGGAGGAGTAGGAACAGAGTCCATTTACACCATTATCAGGCCAGTCATCCACACATGGCTCGGAGGGTGGGTTCCTGTACCAACAACGTCCATGTACACAACTGTCCATCCAGGGGACAGTTTTGGAGGATGAGAAGAAAAAGGAGGAACTGTGTTCACAGCAGGGTGGCACTCAAAGCAGTTTATGGGCATCACTAGAGCGTGGCTGGGGGGATACAGGGGACACAGACGATACACCTCCCACCGAGGACAGTTTGTCATTCCCTCTGGGCAGCCTGGCACACATGAGCAAATACATGTTCCAGAGCAATGAGCGCCGAGTTGCCAGGATTGCTACCAGTGCTGATTACTGGGTGACCACCCTGCTGGATCCCCGCTACAAGGACAATGTACCATCTTTATTTACATCAGTGGAGTGGAATTGGAAAATACGGGAATACAAGTGCACGCTGGTAGACGCACTACTGACGGCGTTCCCACCTTACAGGGGGGGTTCAGTGCTCTGTGGAAGAACAAGGCAGAGGAGGAGGAATAAGTCACCAATGCAGCTGGGGCACTGGCACCACCTTGGAAGGGAGGGGTAGCCTGGCTGAAATGTGGAAAACCTTTCTCAGCATTTCACAACATCTAGCACCACCATCTGATACGGTCCGTATCCGCAGGAGGCAGCATTTCAACAACGTGGTTGAAGAGTATGTAGCCACACGTCTCCACGTACTGAGTGATGAGTCTGCCCCATTTAACTTCTGGGTCTCCAAATTGGACACAAGGCCTGAGCTTGCCCTTTATGCCTTGGAGGTTCTGGACTGCCCTGCGGCAAGGCAGGGGTTGTGATCACAGACAGGCACATCTGCCTGTCCACAACCAACATGGGCAAACTCTCATTTGTTAAAATTAACCAGGCGGGGCGTGGCCAGGACCTCAATGTGAGAGGAAGGGTGTGTGAGGAGCTCCTGCTGAGCTGAACACAATAGAGGCATAGAAGAGGCAAAGTGCCGGCATTTTCACCTCAATTACAGCACACATGGGGCCACGACGTGCTAGGACACCGGCATCCACTCCAGGGCCAGTGATGGCGACTGCTCTGGACACCTTTCTTCAGAAGGACTCAGCACCTCATGGTGTCCCGGAGCCATCTTGGCTGGAACAGACAGGGCTGCAACAGCTTCAGACAGAGCACAGAGGTGAGGGGAGTGGAGTGGGAATCAATCTCAGCTTGCAGCCCCTGCTGATGTGGATTTGCAGGGGCAGATAACAGCAAAAAGCAGAGGCAGAGCTGTGAGAGTCGTCTCCTCTGCAAACAAGACTGTTGCAGCTCACATGAGGTGCACATCAGAGCCCCCTCCCCACAGACAATTGCACAGATAACAGCATGTGCTGCTGATCATCTCCAGCCCCCATCAGAAGATGGAGGGACCTTCTCTATGCATTCCCATGGGAAAAGGAGCAGACAGGCAGCCGGGGAGATTGAAGGAGAGGGGAATATTTTCACTGTCCATGGTAAAGGGGGTGGAGACTTGTCCTCTTCCCCTGGCTGTACTGAGGATGAATGGGGGGTTGGGAGCCTGCAGTCGCATTTACCCTCCAAGACAGACTTCAAAAACCTTATAAAGGAAGTCAAGGATACCTGCAGGTCAGAGATTGCTTGTGTGAGACAAGACCTGAGGCACTTGGCAAATCATATAGAAATACTGGAGGAAGATCATAATACTACTAGAGCTCATGTAACCAAACTACAACAAGTGGCCACCCAGCAAAAATCAGTGATGCAGGATATGCATGCCCACATTGAAGATCTTGATAATAGGGGAAGAAGAAGCAACATACGGGTGAGGGGTCTCCCCGAATCGGAGGGGGGGGGGATCTCAGAGCTATACTCCAGGAGATCTTCAACTCTATCCTGGGTGATAACCAGCCGGCCTCGATCAAATTTGATAGAGCTCACAGAGCCTTGAAGCCAAAAGGTACTACAGCATTTCCGAGGGATGTAATATGCTGCTTGCATGACTTTGAGCTGAAAGAAAAGATAATGGCCAAGGCAAGGGCCCAGAAAGCCATAAAGTATAGGGGGCGGACATCCAGCTCTTCCCGGACCTGTCTAGAATTACCCTGCAGAAGAGAAAGCATCTTAAACCTCTGCTCAGCATGCTCCTGGATAAGAAGATTCCCTATAGATGGGGCTTCCCCTTTTCTTTAATGGCTCGCAGGGATGGGGTGTCGGCAGCGCTCCGCTCTTTGGGGGATTTGGCCAAGTTTTGTGGGGACCTCCAACTAAGAGCACCGAACATTCCGGAATGGGACTATCTTCTCCCCCCGGAGGCTCCACCTCCCGTATGGCAAAAGGTGGGGAGGCAGGGCAAAGAGGGAACGACACCTCGCAGGCCTGGGGAGCAGGGCCCGTCCTCTGGAGGGCATAAGAATAACTATGGTTGACTGTAAAACCCGAAGCATAAGCGGCTTCGCTAGAGGGTTTACTTTTTGTCTTTATCGCTCTTTTTCACTTACAAGCCGATACTCAACGTCAAGTTCTGAAATCCTTATGTTTGATATTTTTCTATGCCTTGAATGAATATTTTAAAGTGTCACTTTGACAACCTGTTTATAAATGCTCAGTGGGGTTCCTTGGGTTTCGGGACAAGGATTTTGGTTATTGTTTCTCGTCTCAGGAAGGTTTTTTTTTCCCTTTTTCTGGACGCCCTCCAATATAATTTTCCAAAGGGTTGTTGGATAGCAAGGACATTGTGATTTCCCTTAACTGCATAGTACGTTTTTGAAACTCAGTGGGCTCACCTTGTGCCACGGTAACAACCCTTCTCCAAGAGTTACTCTTGGGAAAATTGTTCTGATCTGTATTGATATTTGTACATGTTTTCTCTTCATGTTGGTTTGTTTCAGTCTGTGTCTCCCCCGTATCCCACTGTCTTTCCCCTCCCTCCTTTTTACCTTTTCTTTTCCTTATCAAGAGAGCAGGGGTCATTCATGAAGCTCCATGGCAGGTCATTATGGGGCGGGAGGCTGCAACGATTGTCAGTGAGTATGTTTATAAGCAGTAGTTCACCTTTTCTCACTGGCAATAGTTAAGTTGATCACTTTGAATGTAAAGGGGCGTAATTCCCCTAGAAAAAGAAGGCTCACACTGCAGGAGTTGAAGGCTCAGAGAGCGGACATTGCCTTTTTACAGGAGACGCATTATGACCGGAGTGGGACGTTTAGATTTGCGGCGCATCATTACCCTTCTGCCTACTCTGCCTATAATAATAATAAAAAGGGTGGAGTGGCCATACTCATATCATCTTTATGTCCAATTCAAATCTCTAAGTCTTATGAAGACCCAGCAGGTAGATTCTTGGTACTGGAGGGCTTTTTTCAGGGCAAAGCAATAATATTGTGCAACATTTAAGCCCCAAATTCGGGCCAAATACCCTTTATTCGCAAGGTTCTAGCTAGCCTTCGACGGCTGCATCCTGGGGCATTGTTGGTGGGTGGGGACTTTATTATCCCATTCTCAGAAATAAATGATAGGCTTGCCTTGAGGGGGAACTCTCCATCTGCTGGTTCATCCCGATTATCATTGGAATTTAGAAAATTGATCCGGGCAAATTCCCTTTTTGATATGTGGAGAATAGATCATCCCAAAGAAAAAGCTTACACTTTTTATTCAAATCCGCATCAGACTCATACCAGAATCGATTACTTTTTTGATAATATTGTCACACTTAGAATGCTAGAGAATGTGGAGGTGGGGTCCATAACATGGTCGGATCATGCGCCGGTAATAATAAATTTAAAGTTGGGTCTCAGTTCCTCCAAAGCCTGTCATTGGCGACTGAATGAATTTCTGGTAAAGGATCCCTGTATCAGATCATTTAACCCAGTATTTTGAACTAAATTCGGGATCTGTGCACTCCCTTCCTATTTTGTGGGAAGCGCATAAGGCGGTAATAAGAGGGTGTTGTATTGCAGAGGGAGCGAGGCTTAAAAAAAATTCAAGGCAACTTTTCTCGAATCTTAATTCTCAGATTCGCCTTCTGGAACGTAGTTTTGCCTCTTCTCCATCAACTGGGACTCTGAGGAAGCTGTTGGCCACTAGGGACAAATTGAAGGATCTCTCCATCCGTAAAGTGGAGAAGATGCTTGTATTTTCAAAACAGAGATATTATGAAAAAGGGAACAAGGCCCATACCTTCTTGACTAGGCAATTGTAGGATCGCTCTGTGGCCGCGGCTCCTCAGGCTCTTAGAGACGATGAGGGAACTACCCACTATGGCCCGGGGGAATTGTCAAATATCTTTTATAAATTTTATAAGAAATTATATAATCTTCAGGACCCACTGGCAGGCAATCCAGAATATAGGCGATCAGAGATAGACAACTTTTTTCGGAAAATTAGTCTACCAGTTCTTTCGACGGAGGCACAAGATTTCCTTAACAAACAGATCACTCTTGAGAAATTAACTGACATTTTGAAAGATTTGCCCCTGGGTAAGTCACCAGGCCCAGACGGTTTGACCTATCTATGTTATAAAACTTTTGCGGATATACTACTCCCCTATATGGTTGACCTTTTTAACTCCTTCCTGACGGGAACCTCGATTCCTAGCTCGCTGTCTCATTCATACTTGGTGTTAATTCACAAGGCTGGTAGAGTTCCCCTTGACTGCGCCAACTATAGGCCCATAGCCCTCTTCAACTCGGACTTAAAAATATTTACCCGTCTCCTTGCAAACAGACTGAATGTCTGGCTTCCGCACAAGAATCATAAGGATCAGGTGGGGTTTGTGCCCTTCA
The DNA here is from genome assembly GCF_046119375.1 of Phyllobates terribilis. Taxonomy (NCBI): domain Eukaryota; kingdom Metazoa; phylum Chordata; class Amphibia; order Anura; family Dendrobatidae; genus Phyllobates; species Phyllobates terribilis. The sequence continues at coordinate 278,854,841 of NW_027362769.1, read as the reverse complement.
GGCAGGGAGGAGACAACACAAGGAGGGCTGTGGACCTGGTGGATGTGGTCAATAGGAATAAGTCTCGGGCGCTTCTCCTCAGTCTTGATGCGGAGAAGGCTTTTGATCGCCTTAATTGGCCCTTTATGTTTGAGACAGTGAAGACTTTTGGGATATCGGGTGCTTTTCTAACAGCACTAAAGGCCCTTTATTCTTCTCCCACGGCGTCCATTAAACTTCCCCATTGTGTATCACCCAGTTTCTCTATAGCAAATGGTACAAGGCAAGACTGTCCTTTGTCCCCGCTCTTGTTTGCCATGTGTATTGAGCCTCTAGCGGCAGCAATAAGAGTTAATCCTGACATATCGGGGGTGGAGGTAAGGCGTAAAGTATTTAAAATTTCCCTTTTTGCAGACGATGTGCTACTGACCCTTACGAATCTGCATATCACCCTCCTTAATCTTAAAGTGACACTTCGGGAATATGGCATTATCTCAGGATATAAGATTAATTCTAAAAAAACAGAGGCACTTCCACTAAACCTTCCCCATGAAGAATTAGACCATCTTAAGCTGAATTACAAATTCCGGTGGAAGTCAGAGAGTATCAAATATCTGGGGATTAACATAACGTCAGACTATGGGACCCTGTTTGCTCATAATTTTCCGCCCCTTTTTAAAGAACTGAAGGGTCTTATGGTCAAGTGGACCAATCTTCATATCTCATTTTTGGGGCGGATATCGGCGGTGAAAATGTCCCTTATTCCTAAACTCAACTACTATTTTGAAACTCTACCAGTTGGGGTTCCTATGGGGGAGTTGAGGGCTCTCTAATCCTGTATAATGAAGTTTATATGGAATAATGGGAGGCATAGAATCTCCAAGCAGGTACTGATCTCGGGGAGGGAGCAGTGGGGGGGTTATCGGTCCCGGATGTGGTGGATGTGGTAAAATACTATTGGGCGGCTCACTTGAGAAGGATTCCTTCGTGGTCATCCCTTTGGGCATATAATAAGTGGACAGAAATTGAAAAATTATGGATAGCCCAAGTTCATCCGAATTCACTACTGTGGTCTGAGAAATCTGTTAAACTCCAAACCACTTTACTGGGCCCTATGCAATTCACTAGAGACATATGGGACACCTGTAGGAGGAGATTCCCTCTTTCTTCTAAACACTCCCCGATGATATCGTTTGTCTTTCAGCCTTTGCTCCCTCAGAGCCAAGAATCATCGATGGTTCACCCCTGGATCAATGTGGGATTATTTAGATTTGCGGATATAGTGGACAGAAACACCTTAGTAATACATCAGTTTGATTATTTAAAAGAAAGTTTTAACATCACTAATCGGGAATTCTATCATTACATACAGATTCAGTATTTTGCAAGATCCCTGTTTGGCTCATATAAAGTGTACACCCCCACGGAGTTTGAGAGGCTGTGCAGGAGAGGTCCCTCTACTAAGGGGTTGATCTCGGATATATATATAAAATAATCAATTCACCAGTGGGTGGACCCATCTTCCAGCACCCCTATATGTCTAAGTGGGAGGGATTCTTGGGAAGGAGGCTTTCCCCTCAGACATGGCAGACAATATGGTCTAAAGCAGCTAAGACATCAATTTGCACCCTATACAAGGAGAACCAATATAAAATTTTAATGCACTGGTACCATACGCCGGATATCCTGAATAAAATGAACCCGCAGGTCCCGAGTATATGCTGGAGATGTGGATCATCTGTCGGCACTCTGACAAGTTTTCTGGACCTGCAGCAAAATAATTCCTTTTTGGGAAACAATAAGAAAACTGGTTCAGGAGGTGCTATTTACAGAGATTTCTCTGGAGCCCTCTGTTTTCCTTCTCAATGTGACCCCTAGGGCAATGGGTAAACATTCTTCCAAATTGCTCCTCCACTTGTGAACAGCAGCGAGTTGCATGATTGCTCTTTGCTGGAAAAGGGACTCACCACCCTCTAGACAAGAGTACTACGCTAGGGTCAGTGATGTGAGGCGGATGGAGTCCTTGACCGCAAGTCTTAATGCAAAGATGGACCTGTTCGAGACAGTATGGGCCCCATGGGACTACTATTGGGTGCAGCGTAGTGAATGGCCAACTGTTTCTTGATCTTTTGTCTATATCATTCTTCCTTTCCCTTCCTTCTCTCTGTTGTCTTAGTTTTTTTTTCTCTTTCTCTGTGTTTTATGGACTGTTATTTAAAATGGATGTCATATCAGATATTTGAATTTGAAAGCTTTAAAGTGATCTCTAATGGGCCGGCCTGTTTGAGGCCTAAGTGTTTTCTCTGATATGAAAATGTGAATGACTTCTCTGTGTTCTATGTTTCCTAAAAATATGTGAAAAATTTTAATAAAAATTACAGTTATAAAGAAAAAAAAAAAATTAACCAGGCATGGACTTGTCAGTACCTTTGGCTGAATAGAGAAGTACACACATGGTCAAAATTGTTGGTACCCCTCGTTTAATGAAAGAAAAACCCACAATGGTCACAGAAATAACTTGAATCTGACAAAAGTAATAACAAATTAAAAATCTATGAAAATGAACAAATATAAGTCAGACACTGCTTTTCAACCCTGCTTCCACAGAATTTTTAAAAAAATGTGACTCATGAAATAGGCCTGGACAGAAATGATTGTACTCTTAACTTAATATTTTGTTGAACAACCTTTTGAGGCAATCACTGCACTCAAACGATTCCTGTAACTGTCAATGCGACTTCTACACCTCTCGACAGGTATTTTGGCCCACTCCTCATGAGCAAACTGCTCCAGTTGTCTCGTGTTTGAAGGTGGCCTTTTCCAGATGGCATGTTTCAGCTCTTTCCAAAGATGCTCAATAGTATTTAGGTCAGGGCTCTTAGAAGGCCATTTCAGAATAGTCTAATGTTTTCCTCTTAGCCATTCTTGAGTGTTTTTAGCTGTGTGTTTTGGGTCATTATCCTGTTGTAAGACCCATGACCTGCGACTGAGACCAAGCTTTCTGACACTGGGCAGCACATTTCTCTCTAGAATACCTTGATAGTCTTGAGATTTCCTTGTACCCTGCACAGATTCAAGACACCCTGTGCCAGATACAGCAAAGCAGCCCCAGAACATAACAGAGCCTCCTCCATGTTTCACAGTAGGGACAGTGTTCTTTTCTTGATATGCTTAATTTTTCCGTCTGTGAACATAGAGCTGATGTGCCTTGCCAAAAACTTCCATTTTTGTCTCATCTGTCCATAGGACATTCTTCCAGAAGCTTTGTGGCTTATCAACATGTAGTTTGGCAAATTCCAGTCTGGCTTTTTTGATTTTTTTTCAACAATGGTGTTCTCCTTGGTCGTCTCCCATGAAGTCCAGTTTGAATCAAACAACGACGGATGGTGCGATCTGACACTGATGTTCCTTGAGCTTGACGATCACCTTTAATCTCTTTAGAAGTTATCCTGGGCTCTTTTGTTACTATTCGTATTATCCGTCTCTTTGATTTGTCATCAATTTTCGTCCTGCTGCCACGTCCAGGGAGGTTGGCTACAGTCCCATGAATCTTAAATTTCTGAATATGTGCAACTGTAGTCACAGGAATATCCAGCTGCTTGGAGATGGTCTTACCTTCAACATGCTTGTCTATAATTTTCTTTGTAATCTCCTGAGACAACTCTTTCCTTTGCTTCCTCTGGTCCATGTTGAGTGTGATATATACCATGTCACCAAACAGCACAGTGAGTATCCGTAGCCCTATATACAGGCCCACTGACTGATTACAAGATTGTAGACACCTGTGATGCTAATTAGTGGACACAACTTGATTTAACATGTCCCTTTTGTCACATTATTTTCAGGGGTACCATCATTTCTGTCCAGGCCTATTTCATGATTTTTTTTTTTTTTTAAATTCTGTGGAAGCAGGGTTGAAAAGCAATGTCTGACTTTCATTTGTTCATTTTCATAGATTTTTAATTCATTATTACTTTTGTCAGATTCAAGTTATTTCTGTGACCATTGTGGGTTTTTCTTTCATTAAACGAGGGGTACCAACAATTTTGACCACGTGTTTATACCAGCCGCACCCACCCATTATTATACTCTATCACAGCTTGTTTGTTCTATTTGCCATTCCCAATGCTTTGGGCCTCCTCAAATTAAAAAAAAAAAAAAAAAAAAGAGGCTGTTTTGCAAAGTACACTCACACAGGCTTTTTGGTGGAGTATTCCCACAGAAATGGGTGCAGAGTACACACATAGAGGCTTTTTGGCAGAGTGCACACACAGATCCTAACACTGCCCCTCACTTGAGCGGCATCCTGTCCCTATGCTAATCAGAGCAGAATGGAGGTGCCACCAGTGAACAGGCCGGGCAACGTGGTGCGCCTGCCAATCACAGCCATGCCCATACTTTACATTGGTGTGATGTCTCTGGAAGTGCCCACAGCCTAAAAGCTTGTTGATTGGCTGTACTGCAGCCTTTCAACAAATTATAATAATAATCTTTATTTATATAGCGCCAACATATTCCGCAGCGCTTTACAATTCAGAGGTTCATATACAACAGTCATAAGTAACATAGCTAAAGATAATACAATAATTAAAGCAAAAATAATGACGACTCTGCTCGTAAGAGCTTACAATCTATAATGAGGTGGGGGTGACACAAAGTACAGGGGCTTATTTACAATAATGGTCCAGCCATCTTGAGGGGATGAGGGATAGATAAAGGTCGCATGAGCTTGTCACTAGCCAGTATCTGTACTGCTTTTGGATGCGGTGGTGTTTGGTGGAGACTTATGTTTGGAGAAATAATGAATGGGCTATAAAAATAGAAAAGGAATTCAATTAGGGAACGTGAAAGGCCACCCTAAACAGATGTGTTTATAGGGAGCGCCTAAAACTGTGTAAGTTGTGGTTCGTCCTAATTTCTTGGAGTAGAGCATTCCAAAGAATAGGTGCAGCTCAGGAGAAGTCTTGGAGCCGGGAGTGGGAGATACGGGTTAGTGCGGAACTTTATTCAACAATATAACAGACTTATGGAAAAAGTCTGTGTTCGGAATTTAGCACTGGACACTGTCCAGTACAAACCCCGATCTTTACAGTTTGGGTTCGCTCATCTCTACTCATTTCCATCAGCGGATACTGACATTTGATGAGAAATACAACAAGAAGGAACAAAGCTAGAATTTGACTTGTCCTCAGATATTTTATCGGACGATTTTAAAAAGATTGTGAATTGGATTGGAAGAAGACTGGAAGATGAGGTCTCTCCCACGACTACCGCATACACAAGCTTGGTACAGTGAGACTGCAAATGGTCATTAAATCAATTCATTTTGCCTTGTTTTGTGAAATTCTGTTTTCAGATGACTATAAATAGCCTGAATCTGTTAATGAATGCATGGAAAGAAGCTATCATGTTGTGGACTGTGGAAAAGATGTATGTCATCAGAAGGAAAATTCATTTCCATCAGATGATACTCATATGAGACAATGAGAAACAGAACAAGATGGCAAAAAGCAAGAACTTGACGTGAATTAAACTATAGCTGTTGACGTGGCTAGTGATTCGCTGTATTAAGGGTGCTCGCACCAAGGCTGCATTAGGTCACTAAGCACCATGCTATATTAGGTCACTGTGCACAATGTTGTATTAGGTCATTGTGCACCAGGCTATATTAGATCACTGTGCACCAGGCTGTGTTACAGGTACTCTACAACAGACTGTTATGGCACTGGGCACCAGGCTGTTAGGGCACTCCACACCAGGCTGTTATGGCACTCTACACCAGGCTGTTATAGCACTCTACACCAGGCTGTTATGACACTCTACACCAGGCTGTTATGGCACTGTGCACCAGACTGTTATGGCAGTGTGCCATGCAGACTGTTAAAGCATGCTGCACCACGCTATTATGGCACTCTACACCAGGCTGTTATGGCATACTACACCAGGCTGTTATGGCACGCTGCACCAGGCTATTATGGCACTGTGCACCAGGCTATTATGGCAGTGTGCCATGCAGACTGTTAAGGCACGCTGCACCAGGCCATTATGGCACTCTACACCAGGCTGTTAGGGTACTCTGTACCAGGCTGTTAGGGCACTCTATACCAGGCTCTTATGGCACTGTATACCAGACTGTTATGGAACTGTGCACCATGCATTTATGGCACTGTGCACCAGGCTGTTATGGCACTCTACACTAGACTATTAGGGCACACTGCACCAGGCTGTTATGGCTCTCTAACCAAGCTGTTAGGGCAAGCTACACCAGGCTGTCATGACACTGTACACTAGGCTGTTAGGGCACGCTGCACTAGGCTGTTAAGTCACTCTGCACCAGGCTGTTATGGCACTGTACACCAGGCTGTCAGGGCACGCTGCACCAGGCTGTTAGGGCACGCTGAACCAGGCTGTTAGGGCATCACTGCACTAAGCTGTTAGGGCACTCTGCAACCATGCTGTTAGGGCTTCGCTGTACCAGGCTGTTAGGGCATCGCTGCACCAGGCTGTTAGGGAGGCGCTGCACCCTTTCAACAAACTTTATTCGGCACCTAAGTCGAACAATAAAACGGACTTCTGGAGAAAAGTCTGTGTTCGGATTTCGGCACCAGACACTGGGTGTCCAGTACGATCCCCTAACTTGACAGTTTGGGTTCACTCATCCCTACTCCTTACAAACACATTTGTTGCAGCTCTCACAGCTCTGCTGTATTAAAACAATATTGCAACACTAGCGGCTTGTGTGATGAAAGCTGAAGCTGAGAGGAACCTGAAGATGTGTCAGCTATAATCACACACAGCTCCGCAGTGAGATCAGGAGAGCAGAGAGCAGCCATTACACATCACAATGGTAACTCCCTCTTTTATTTATAATAAGCTCTGGAGGCAGATTTTCATGCAGATCAGAGTCCAGCCCATAGTCTGGAACAGCTCATTTACATACTTAAACATACTTTTACTTAAATGTAAGATTTGGGGTTACAAATCATTTTTTCAATTGGATTTCATTACAAATGTTGCCCCATTTGTTTTTAACATGCTCTTTGTTTCCCTGCATATTCAACTTTAATGTAATCTGTGGCCAAAAATCAGCTGAGAGGACCTAAATAGATTCTTAGGTTGCCCGCCTTCTACTGTTGGTGCAGCTTTCCTAAAAGACTGACCACCACTTCTGTCAATACAATAACTGCTGGTGGAGGAGCATGTGACCATATGTGTCCATCAAAGTCCTCCAATAGAATAGTAGCTTTCCCATGTGCCCACGTGAGATGTTTTACAACTGGAGGAGGCTGATGGTCTCATTACATGTTCCTCCTCCGGCTGCCATTGTATGGTCAGGAGTGCAGATCAGTGTATGAGTGAGTTTCTATTTTTTTTACATTGTAAGATTATAGTCATAGAAGATTTTAAACATACCGCAAATGCTTCACTGAAGGAAATTGTACAGGATTTTACATGTTAGCAATAATACTTTAGCCTTTAAAAAGATTCTTACCTCTGAAGTTTGGCCACCTGCTTTTCACTTTGTGCTCAGGAACATCGAATCTTATGTAAGTTCCTCTTGTTGTTATATCTGAGTGCAGTTCCACATTGTTTTCTGTTGCAGAACATCTATTTTCCTTAAAAGTTAACCAGAAAGTAAAATCTGTAAGTAGTTTTTCAAAAGTAGTTTAAAAGTAGTAGTATAATGACAGGTTCCCTTTAATATGTTATACCAGCAGATGTGCTGTATGCAAGGATATGGAGCAGTGTATCCTTCGTGTGCCATCACTGATGCTTATACATAGCAGGAAAAATATATATCTTTTTACTGTGTAAGCCAGTAGATAGAAAAATATCACAATTTGAGAGTCCTCAGTGGTTGATACTTCTTAATGGCTAACTGAAAAGATGGTAACAAATCACAAGCTTTCAAGACTACTTCTATGCCTGATGAAGAGACCTGAATAGTCTCAAAACCTTGCGATTTGTTAATATCTTTTCAGTTAATCCTTAAAAGCTATGAACCACTGAGGACTCTCAAATTTTAATATTTTTCTATGCACAGCAAGACACTTTGGGGTACATTTTTCATACAAACAAACAAATTAGAAATTAAGCATTGAGTAGCTTCGAGAGTCTGTCAGCAGTTTTGACACTGCAAAACTGCTAACAACACTAGACAAAAGACATTTGCAGGTGCCTAAACATACCTTCGTGCAGCAGTATTAATGAGAAAGTAGAGCCGCCATCAGGGCATTACTGCCCTTACTGTTGTATGGGGCCCTGCTCACCGGGACCCAGGGTATAATAAAGCATTGTGTGGCGGAGCACATCTTGGCGCAGGGAACCTTCCTGGAGCTCCACGAAATGGTCGTGCAGCTACTAGAGAGTCCCTCCGCCTCTTCTGTGACGCGCTGGTGATGGCGCGTACGCGATGACGTTATGGTGTAAGCGCTGTCATGTACAGTACAGACCAAAAGTTTGGACACACCTTCTCATTTAAAGATTTTTCTGCATTTTCATGACTATGAAAATTGTACATTCACACTGAAGGCATCAAAACGATGAATTAACACATGTGGAATTATATACTTAACAAAAAAGTGTGAAACAACTGAAAATATGTCTTACATTCTAAGTTCTTCAAAGTAGCCACCTTTTGCTTTGATGACTGCTTTGCACACTCTTGGCATTCTCTTGATGAACTTCAAGAGGTAGTCACCGGAAATGGTCTTCCAACTATCTTGAAGGAGTTCCCAGAGATGCTTAGCACTTGTTGGCCCTTTTGTCTTCACTCTGCGGTCCAGCTGACCCCAAACTATCTCGATTGGGTTCAGGTCCGGTGACTGTGGAGGCCAGGTCATCTGGCGTAGCACCCCATCACTCTCCTACTTGGTCAAATAGCCCTTACACAGCCTGGAGGTGTATTTGGGGTCATTGTCCTGTTGAAAAATAAATGATGGTCCAACTCAACGCAAACCGGATGGAATAGCATGCCGCTGCAAAATGCTGTGGTAGCCATGCTGGTTCAGTATGCCTTCAATTTTGAATAAATCCCCAACAGTGTCACCAGCAAAGCACCCCCACACCATCACACCTCCTCCTCCATGCTTCACGGTGGGAACCAGGCATGTAGAGTCCATGCGTTCACCTTTTCTGCGTACCACAAAGACACGGTGGTTGGAACCAAAGATCTCAAATTTGGACTCATCAGACCAAAGCACAGATTTCCACTGGTCTAATGTCCATTCCTTGCGTTCTTTAGCCCAAACAAGTCTCTTCTGCTTGTTGCCTGTCCTTAGCAGTGGTTTCCTAGCAGCTATTTTACCATGAAGGCCTGCTGCACAAAGTCTCCTCTTAAAAGTTGTTGAAGAGATGTGTCTGCTGCTAGAACTCTGTGTGGCATTGACCTGGTCTCTAATCTGAGCTGCTGTTAACCTGCGATTTCTGAGGCTAGTGACTCGGATAAACTTATCCTCAGAAGCAGAGGTGACTCTTGATCTTCCTTTCCTGGGGCGGTCCTCATGTGAGCCAGTTTCTTTGCAGCGCTTGATGGTTTTTGCAACTGCACTTGGGGACACTTTCAAAGTTTGCCCAATTTTTCGCACTGACTGACCTTCATTTCTTAAAGTAATGATGGCCACTCGTTTTTCTTTACTTAGCTGCTTTTTTCTTGCCATAATACAAATTCTAACAGTCTATTCAGTAGGACTATCAGCTGTGTATCCACCAGACTTCTGCACAACACAACTGATGGTCCCAGCCCCATTTATAAGGCAAGAAATCCCACTTATTAAACATGACAGGGCACACCTGTGAAGTGAAAACCATTTCTGGTGACTACCTCTTGAAGCTCATCAAGAGAATGCCAAGAGTGTGCAAAGCAGTCATCAAAGCAAAAGGTGGCTACTTTGAAGAACCTAGAATATAAGACATATTTTCAGTTGTTTCACACTTTTTTGTTAAGTATATAATTCCACATGTGTTAATTCATCATTTTGATGCGTTCAGTGTGAATGTACAATTTTCATAGTTATGAAAATACAGAAAAATCTTTAAATGAGAAGGTGTGTCCAAACTTTTGGTCTGTACTGTATATGCAAGTGGAGCTGAGCCTGCAGGGGATCATATGAGAGGCAAGTATGAAAAACGTTTTCTTTTTAAAAAAAATCAAATTAATTAAATGGTCTTAGAGGAGAGCAAATGATGATGAATTGAGGATGTGGGAAGGGGCACAGTGAAATTATGTATTGAGGTGAGGGAGCACAAATAATGATGAATTAGGGGTGGGGGACAGCAAATGATGAATTAAGGGTGGGGAATGGGGGACATCCTATTATGACCTGGGGGTGGGGAGAGCAAATAATGATGAACTGAAGGTGGGGTACAGCAAATGATAATGAATTGAGTGTGGGGTACAGCAAATGATAAATTGAGGGTGGGGGAGGGCAAATGATGATGAATTGAGACTGGGGGATGGTGGACAGCAAATGATAATGAATTGAGGGTGAGGAGAGTAAATGATGTATTGAGACTGGGGGATGGGGACAGTAAATGTTGATCATCAATTAAGACAACAAATGATGGGACAAGAAATGATGATGAATTGGGGGTGTGGAGAGTAAATGATGAATTGAGTGTGGAGGAGTGCAAATGATGCTGTATTGAGGATGGGGGAGACCAAATGATGATGAATTGAGTTTGGGGAAGTGCAGTTGAAAATGAATAGAGGGTGGGGGTGAGAGAGAGAGAGAACATAACATAATGAATTGGGATGGAGGGGGCATGTAAATATAATTAATCGTGGGAGTGGGGGGTACAGAGTGGGGGCGCTGAAGATGCAGGAGTGTGACTGGTAAAGAATTGGGGGAAAGAGTACAGGTTCTAATTAATTTATATATTTATTGGGTGAGGAAAATGGCTATTTATAGTTAGTGGGGGCACAGTGGTGGATTACAATTTATATTTGGAATGGTGGCTAGCATAATAACTAATTATATATTATTGGTGGGTGCACGTCTGTATTCAGCTGCAAAGTTTAGAAGTTGGGGAAAAAGTGGGGAATGTGCTCTGGAAGTGGGGCTCGAGATAACTGTGTGCTATTTTCTGCAGAGATGAGTCTTGGCTGGAAGAAGAGATGGCGGTCTGCGCTGGATGAAAAAGAAAAGCAAATATGAAGGAATTCAACTAGAGATATCACTGGTGAGTCAGTGTGTTACCTGTACACTTAGGCTATATACTGTATACTATATACAGAGCTCCTGTGTATAATGTCACTGGTGATCACTGTATTATCTGTACACTGACACTATATACAGAGCTCCTATGTATAATGTCACTGGTGATCCCTGTATTACCTGTACAGTGACACTATACACTGTATACTATGTACAGAGCTCCTGTGTATAATGTCACTGGTGATCACAGTATAACCTGCATCCTGACACTATATACAGAACTCCTGTGTATAATGTCACTGGTGATCACTGTATAACCTGCATCCTGACACTATATATACAGAGCTCCTGTGTATAATGTCACTGGTGATCACTGTATTACCTGTACACTATACACTATATACAGAGCTCTTGTGTATAATGTTTCTGATGAGTATTACCTGTACACTTACGCTATACACTGTATACTATGTACAGAGCTCCTGTGTATAATGCGACTTGTGATCCCAGTATTACCTGTACACTATACTCAATGCTCCTGTGTATAATGTCACTGATAATCACTGTATTATCTGTACACTGACACTATATACAGAGCTCTTGTGTATAATCTCACTGGTGATCCCAGTATTACCTGTACACTATATACAGATCTCCTGTGTATAAAGTCACCAGTGATCACTGTATTACCTATACACTATATATAGAGCTCCTGTGTATAATGTCACCGGTGATCCCTGTATTACCTGTACACTATACACTATATACAGAGCTCCTGTGTATAATGTCACTGGTGATCACTGTATTACCAGTACACTATACACTATATACAGACCTCTTGTGTATAATGTATAATGTTACTGGTGAGTCCCTGTATTACCTAAACACTTACACTATACACTGTATACTATGTACAGAGCTCCTGTGTATAATGGCACTTATGGTAATATTAGTATTTATTTTTTTTATTAATGATCAGTATTGTAGTATTCCATCACCATGTGGTGGTAATATGTGGTCTGGTCATGATGTGCCAGTATTTTTTCCTTGTACAGTACAGACCAAAAGTTTGGACACACCTTCTCATTTAAAGATTTTTCTGTATTTTCATGACTTTGAAAATTGTACATTCACACTGAAGGCATCAAAACTATGAATTAACACATGTGGAATTATATACTTAACAAAAAAGTGTGAAACAACTGAAAATGTGTCTTATATTCTAGGATCTTCAAAGTAGCCACCTTTTGCTTTGCACACTCTTGGCATTCTCTTGATGAGCTTCAAGAGGTAGTCACCGGAAATGGTTTTCACTTCACAGGCGTGCCCTGTCATGTTTAATAAGTGGGATTTCTTGCCTTATAAATGGGGTTGGAACCATCAGTTGTGTTGTGCAGAAGTCTGGTGGATACACAGCTGATAGTCCTACTGAATAGACTGTTAGAATTTGTATTATGGCAAGAAAAAAGCAGCTAAGTAAAGAAAAACGAGTGGCCATCATTACTTTAAGAAATGAAGGTCAGTCAGTCCAAAAAATTGGGCAAACTTTGAAAGTGTCCCCAAGTGCAGTTGCAAAAACCATCAAGCACTATAAAGAAACTGGCTCACATGAGGACCGCCCCAGGAAAGGAAGACCAAGAGTCACCTCTGCTTCTAAGGATAAGTTTATCCGAGTCACCAGCCTCAGAAATCGCAGGTTAACAGCAGCTCAGATTAGAGACCAGGTCAATGCCACACAGAGTTCTAGCAGCAGACACATCTCTACAACAACTGTTAAGAGGAGACTTTGTGCAGCAGGCCTTCATGGTAAAATAGCTGCTAGGAAACCACTGCTAAGGACAGGCAACAAGCAGAAGAGACTTGTTTGGGCTAAAGAACACAAGGAATGGACATTAGACCAGTGGAAATCTGTGCTTTGGTCTGATGAGTCCAAATTTGAGATCTTTGGTTCCAACCACCATGTCTTTGTGCGACGCAGAAAAGGTGAACGGATGGACTCTACATGCCTGGTTCCCACTGTGAAGCATGGAGGAGGAGGTGTGATGGTGTGGGGGTGCTTTGCTGGTGACACTGTTGGGGATTTATTCAAAATTGAAGGCATACTGAACCAGCATGGTTTTCACAGCATCTTGCAACGGCATGCTATTCCATCCGGTTTGCGTTTAGTTGGACCATCATTTATTTTTCAACAGGACAATGACCCCAAACACACCTCCAGGCTGTGTAAGGGCTAGTTGACCAAGAGGGAGAGTGATGGGGTGCTACGCCAGATGACCTGGCCTCCACAGTCACCAGACCTGAACCCAATCGAGATGGTTTGGGGTGAGCTGGACCGCAGAGTGAAGGTAAAAGGGCCAACAAGTGCTAAACATCTTTGGGAACTCCTTCAAGATTGTTGGAAGACCATTTCCGGTGGCTACCTCTTGAAGCTCATCAAGAGAATGCCAAGAGTGTGCAAAGCAGTCATCAAAGCAAAAGGTGGCTACTTTGAAGAACCTAGAATATAAGACATATTTTCAGTTGTTTCACACTTTTTTGTTAAGTATATAATTCCACATGTGTTAATTCATAGTTTTGATGCCTTCAGTGTGAATGTACAATTTTCATAGTCATGAAAATACAGAAAAATCTTTAAATGAGAAGGTGTGTCCAAACTTTTGGTCTGTACTGTATATGGTATAATTCAGTTACTATCTGGTGGTAATATGTGGTTTTGTCATGGTGTGGCAGTATTTGTTCCTTGTATGTGGTATTATTCGGTCACTATTTGGTGGTAATATGTGGTCTGGTCATGGTGTGACGGTATTTCTCCCTTGTACATGGTATTATTCAGTCAGTATGTGGGGGTAGTATGTGGCCTGACCACGGTGTGATGGTATTTGGCTCTTGTATGTGGTATAAATTGTCATCTTAAAAAATGTATGTGACACATTCCCTTAAAGAAAAATAAATAAAATTATACCTAAAAAGAGTATTGGATTTTTTTAAGAAATGTTTAATAGGTTAGCATAGAGTAGGGCCCTGCCAAAAGAGTCTACCTTGTCGTGGTAGCAGGCTTAAAAAATCTTTTGGCTAAAACAAAAGCTGATGGCTATGTATGTGATATGGTGTACGATGGGAACTGTTAATGTGTGATTGGTGATCACAAGCCCCGCAGGAGTGGAGTTTTTCGAAGAGTGGGCGGTGGGACTTTGGAAGGTTTGAGGGGTGGAGGGGGAGCTGGGGTGGAGCCTAGGTGCAGTTTCAAAGGGACCCGGAAATTTTGCCAGTGTGGGGCCTTCGAATTCCTGGTGGCAGCCCTGTAAGAAAGTACAAAATTCACATAGAGTGATCGCAGACTTAAACTCCAAGCCTGTACAACCCCTTTAAAGGGCTGGTCTGGGAGCTTTTTTTAATTACTTTATATCCTAATGGTATGTAAATCCATAATTTTAATTTTATTTGCTGTATGATTTTGCATATAATACCTTTAAAATGGCATGGCCATTAAAAATTTGTGTTAGTGGACATGTAGTTTAGTTGAGCAAAGTGAGTGGAGGTTGAGCAAAGTGAGTGAAGAGGAGGTCCACTCCATTCAACGTCTAAGTGGCTGCTGGAAATATCCTAGCGCTATACTCTGCTTTCTCCAATCTTAGGTAACCTCTTCAAAGAAAAGAAAACAAAGAATAGCTGTAAATGGTATCTTCTTAAAACTGAGCTCATGAGTGCATTGAGTGCAAAGTCCAATAAGTAATGTATCTCCTAATGATGTAGAATTGTTCTGAGAAAGGGTTACCTTGAAAGATTAGTGATTCTTGTCAACCAAAGTAATTCTGCTTTGGTCACCAGATGTTTGATCCAATAGTTCTTACTATGGAGGATCTACTCCAATCTATCATACAGTCAGGGGCGTAATGACCGTGGTTGCGACCTCTGCCTAACCGGGCCTGTGCAGGTGAGGGGCCCACCGACACCAGCACAAACTTCAACTGGACATGTATATAGGCACAGAGACCTGTTGGTTGTGTGCACGGCAATATCAGAGGCCAGCAGCTGACATCGGCGTGCACGTGACAGGGGGCGCATGGCAGTGACGTCATGCTCTCCCGTCGCTTGCATGCTGAATTCAGCTGCCGGATTCAGAAAAGAATGCCGCGTAGCAGGGTAGACGAGGGAAGGTGAGTATAATTGTTTCTTTTTTTCTATGCATTAAAGAACGTCGGCAGAACGGGGGACATATACCAAGATGGAGAAAATAAATATGAGGATAGGAAACATACATACAAGGATAAGGAAAATATATACCAGGATGGGGCCCAGGATAAGAGACATATATACCAGGATGGAGCCCAGGATAAGGGACATATATACCAGGATGGGGCCCAGGATAAGGGACATTCGCCCTCCTTTTAATTTTTTGTGTTTTGCTACCTTACAACCTGGAATTTCACAGGTTTTTTTGAGGGTTTGCATCAGTTAATGTAAAGAATATGCCTACAACTGTGTACATTTGGTTTTCTTTTTATTGTGAAGAAAACAACAAATAGGACAAAATAACTGAAAACTTCAGTGTGCATAACTATTCACCCTCTTAAAGTCAGTACTTTGTAGAGCCTCCTTTTGCGGCAATTACAGCTGCAAGTCGCTTTGGATAAGTCTCTATGAGCTTTCCACATCTTGCCACTGGGATTTTTGCCCATTCCTCAAGGCAAAACTGCTCCAGCTCCTTCAAGTTAGATGGCTTCCTCTGGTGAACAGCAATTTTCAAGTCTGACCACAGATTTTCAATTGGATGAAGGTCTGAGCTTTGACTAGCCCACTCTAAAACATTTACACGTTTCCCCTTAAACAACTTGAGTGTTCCTTTAGCAGTATGCTTTGGGTCATTGCCTTGTTGGAAGGTGAACCTCCGTCCCCGTCACAAATCACTGACAGACAAACAGGTTTTGCTCAAGAATATCACTGTATTTCGCACCATCCATCTCCCCCTTGACTAAGACCATTTTTCCTGTCCCTGCTGCCAAAAAACATCTCCAGAGCATGATGCTGCCACCAACATGATTCACTGTGGGGATGGTGTTCTTGGGGTGATGAGCTGTGTTGGTTTGGCACTAGACGAAGCATTTACCTTGGTGGCCAAAAAGTTAAATTTTGGTCTCATCTGACCACAGCGCATTCCTCCATACATTTGGGGAGTCTCCCACATGTCTTTTGGAAAACTCAAAACGAGCCTTACAATTTTTGTGTGTAAGTAAAGGCTTTTTTCTACCCACTCTTCCATAAAGGTTACCTCTATGGAGTGTATGGCTTATTGTGGTTGTATGGACAGATACTCCAGTCTCTGCCTGGAAACTCTGCAGCACCTTCAGGATTACCGTTGGTCTCTGTTCTGCCTCTTTAATGCCCTCCTTGCTTGGGCTGAGAGTTTTGGTGTGTGGTCCTCTCTTGGGAGGTTTGTTGTGGCACCATGTTCTTTCCATTTGATGATAATGGATTTGATGGTGATAAAGGGGGAAAATCAGAGAGTGAGATATTTTTTTTTATAACCCAACCCTGACTTGTACGTTTCAACCAATTTGTCCCTGACTTGTTTGACGATCTCCTTGGTCTTCATGGTGTTATTTGGTTAGTGGTGCCTCTTGCTTAACGGTGTTGCAGCCTCTGTGGCCTATCAGAAAAGATGTGTATATACTGACAGACCACGTGACACTTAGATTGCACACAGGTGGACTTTCTTTCACATGTGACCTATGCAGGGAATTGCTTGCACCAGAATTTTTTAGGGGCTTCATAGCAAAAGGGGTTAATATATATGCACATGCCAATTTTTAGTTATTTGATCCTATAAATTTAATTGATGCCTATATTTTTCTCCCTTCACTTCACCAAATTAGACTATTTATTGCTGATGGATCACACAAAAAATCAGATAACAAAAATATTTAAACACAGGTTGGAATGTAACAAATTAGGTAAAAAGCCAAGGAGGTGAATATTTTCGCATGCCACTGTACAAGGATGGGGCCCATGATAAGGGACATACACAGTACAGACCAAAAGTTTGGACACACCTTCTCATTTAAAGATTTTTCTGCATTTTCTTGACTATGAAAATTGTACATTCACACTGAAGGCATCAAAACTATGAATTAACACATGTGGAATTATATACTTAACAAAAAAGTGTGAAACAACTGAAAATATGTCTTATATTCTAGGTTCTTCAAAGTAGCCACCTTTTGCTTTGATGACTGCTTTGCACACTCTTGACATTCTCTTGTTAATTCATAGTTTTGATGCCTTCAGTGTGAATGTACAATTTTCATAGTCAAGAAAATGCAGAAAAATCTTTAAATGAGAAGGTGTGTCTAAACTTTTGGTCTGTACTGTATACTGGGATGGGGAATATACAAGTCCTTCTCACAAAATTAGAATATCATCAAAACGTTAATTTATTTCCGGTCTTCAATACAAATAGTGAATACAGAGTCATTACAAACAGCGTGATCTATTTCAAGTGTTTATTTCTGTTAATGTTGATGATTATGGCTTACAGCCAATGAAAACACAAAAGTCATTATCTCAGTAAATTAGAATACTTTATAACAACAGCTTGAAAAATGATTTTAAAATCTGAAATGTTGGCTTAATGAAATGCATGTTCAGTATATGCCCTCAGTACTTGGTCGGGGCTCCTTTTGCATCAATTACTGCATCAATGCGGCGTGGCATGCAGGCGATCAGCCTGTGGCACTGCTGAAGTGTTATGGAAGCCCAGGTTGCTTTGATAGCAGCCTTCAGCTCGTCTGCATTGTTGGGTCTGGTGTCTCTCATCTTCCTCTTGACAATACCCTATGGGGTTAAGGTCAGGCGAGTTTGTTGGCCAATCAAGCACAGTGATACTGTTTCACTTTTTGTATTGAAGAACTTAAATAAATTAACTTTTTGATGATATTCTAATTTTGTGAGAAGCACCTGAATCTCAGAATGGGGCCAGGAAGAGGAACATATATACCAGAATGGAGGACATTTACATACCAGAATGGGGCCAGGATGAGGGACATTATATATTTCAGACAAAACTATGAAAAAACTTACATCTTCTCCGTAGGTACTGTGATGCACTTTATAATGGAAACTTGGTTCTGAGATATTCCGACATGACATTTTTAGTAGAGCTTTGTTTGTGTAGTACTGAACAAATCTAGTTCTCCTCACAAGCAAGTGCAAAACAAAGCACATTAATTCCAGAGAGATGGAGATGAGAAAAAAGATAATAGTGCTCTCTTTCTCATTTGGTAGAAGAAGTTTGGTGAATATACGGCTAAGAGAGATTATGACTCCAGCAGTACCTAGAAATGAAATTGAAAGGGTTTTATCTTTTAATAAATTAATTAGTACTCTTGGACATATAATACTAGACTCAATGGTGATACCAACTATCCATTTTAATATCATGGAATTGTGAAGCAAGTGACAATACAATGGTTGTAATAAAGTTTGACACTGCTGATTATAAAGCTTTTTAGAATAAGCTGTAGTATGCTGTACATGAGAAATAACACACTTTCCGTTAATTATATAGTTAGGTCCAGAAATGTTTGGATAGTGATACAAGTTTTGGAATGTTAGCTGTTTCCCAAAACATATTAAAGATCCAGTTATATAATCAATATGGGCTTAACCCTCAATGACCACCCAAGTGAAGAACACTCTCCAGGAAGTAGGTGTTTCAGTATCAAAGTCTACCATAAGAGAAGACTTCATGAGATCAAATACAGACGGGTTCACCACAAGGTGAAAACCATTATTCAGCCTTAAAAATAGAAAGGGTAGATTAGATTGCCAAAAACATCTAAAGAAGCCAGCTCAGTTCTGGAAAAGCATTTTATGGCCAGATGAAATTAAGATCAACTTGTGCCATTATGATGGGCAGAGGAAAAACGCTTGGAACTGCTCATGATCCAAAGCACACCACATGGCAGTTTCAGACAGTTCAGTTCAGTTTCGCCAGTTTCAGACCCGGGAACGAAGGGTATGTATGAGTTATACATACCCCTGGCCAGTGGGCGTGGCCTCACGCCATACAAATGTATAGAGAGCGAGGCTGTGCCCACTGGCCATGGATACGTATAACTCATACATACCCTCCGTTCCCGAGTCTGAAACTGGCGAATCCCGGCAGCGCACAGTACGTGCGCTGAAGGGGTTCATAAGTCTGCAGTCACACAGAGTGACTGCAGACTTATCGGTTTGGACCAGACAACCCCTTTAAGACAGGGGTCTAAGAGGTAATAAAGTTTCTCCTTGTGGAGAGTGACATGTCAAACCTGGCATGTCAGAGTGAGAAGACTTAAAAGGCATGCATGCTCCTCTGGAAAATTAAATATGGTAATTTTTTCTTCAGATTAGGAAGAGGATTCGAACTCTAGCGTCACCTATTGGAAGCAGTGATCCTAAAAGTCAATATCGAGCCTTCAACGAGCCTTGCAATATGACTGTCATGGTTGTGTCAGGTGTAACAGGCAGTTGCTCTGGATCTGGCTGTAGAAGGTCACTGTGCTTGGCATTGCAGACACCATCTTAAACCTTCTTACTTTAGGATCCAGCGGCGACCTCCACCTCTTGCTAGTAATTGACACACCCTTGCTTGGTAGTTAAAAACTCTCAGTTTGCTCCAGGGAATCGCCGGTAATAGTTCTATGTACCTTTATGCAGGCTTGGAGCACTAGCAGTTGGCTAGCTTCTTCTCTGATGTCCTTGGAGGACAGCTGGCGTTATCTCTCTGGTGTCTGCTTAAGCTAAGTGTATCCCATTTGTTTGTTTACCTTGTTGTCTTTAGTTGAACCTATATAGGGACGGTAGGGTAGGCAGGGTGATATTAGATCTCCCTAGGAGTCTCCACTCCCCCTTTCCTTATTGTTTGGGCTTCCTCCCCCTCTTCCCTTCGTGTTGCACCTAGTCTTTCCCACACCTTGTGTGACAATGAATTAGGATAAAAGCCAAACCAGAATCTCAATTTGCAGACACAAAGCTTTGGGGTGTTGAACCTCGTCAAGACTCGTTGTAGGGTCCACAAGGAGAAACATTAGCCCTTTAACCCTAGTCCAGAGCCTCTCACCTAGCCAAATCAGATCTCATACTTTGCACTGGTGAGGGGCAACACCCCAAAACACAGTGTCTGCAAATTGAGATTCTGGTTTGGCTTTTATCCTATGTCATTATGCAAGGCACATTGAAGGGTCGATATTGACTTTTAGGATTGCTGCTTCCAATAGGTGGCGCTAGAGTTCAAGTCCTCTTCCTCTCTGAAGCGATAATTTGCACATGCTTAAGACAAAACTTAAAGAAAACCTGTCACCAGAAAAAATGCTATTAACCTGCAGGTATGAGGTTAATCGTGTTAATAATAGTGTTATTAATGTGCTCGGTGCCCGCACTTAGCTGAAAAGCGCAGGAGAAAATGAACTTTATTCTTCCTGGCAACATTCCGGTTTCAGTTACCACTCTGAGTATACAGAGCGGCGCTGTAACCGCTCCCCCAGCCCCGACTGACACTCGCTCTGCGTTGAGTCCAGCTGTCAGTGCTGGGGGCGTGGTTACAGTTGCTACTCTGTATAGTGAGAGCGGTGACTGAACCAGTGCTGGCGACGTCCATGGCATCTAGACTTTAAGCAGTCATTGCTTGCAAAGGATTCTATACAAAGTATTCAAAATTATTTATGGTAAAGTTAATTTGTCCAATTACTTTTGAGCCCCTGAAATGAGGAGGCTTTGTAAAAAAACTGTTACAATTCCTAAACATTTCACAGAATATTTTTATTCAACCCCTTTAATTAAACCTGCAATTCGACACTTCAATTGCATCTCAGTTGTTTCACCTTAAATCAAAAATAGTGGCATGCAAAGCCCAATTCACGAAGATTCAGTCACTGTCCAAATATTTCTGGACCTAACAGTAGGTCTTGTAGCTTGCATAATTCAGCAGTTTCCCCTTCGTATGCTCTATCTTTACATACATTTTCAGTTATCCCTGAGCTTGTGGGTGAAGACTAGCTGCTGTGGTGTCTCCCATACACAATAGACAGAGACATAAGGGATTCTTGCTCTGCTGTCTCTAAATAGCACATGTGTAGAAGCAGTAGCAGCATGGATGACATTATAGAACAGTGCAGCTTGGAGTACAAAGCAATGTAGTTGGGGATCCAGCACTGGGTAAACTAAAACACTTATTAAAAAGCAGCTGCACTTTATCTTTGCTTCTCTCATACACTGTGCTCCTCTCATCTCCTATCCCCTCCTCTCTCCATAGACTTCACTAGGCAGCTGTAATCTGATTCCTAGTGAGCTGGAAACCAGTTTTCTTTTCAGTAAGACATATTTTAGGCTTAGCGCTCCAAAAAAGAGTGACCTGTCAATCAAAGTCCAATGCCGAATGGAGGGGGGAGAAGGGAGAGGGAACAGCAGAGCTGGAAGTGCAGTGTACTTGCGATAAAAATTTCAAGGATGGATCTCTAAAAAATGCCCAACACTACAAAAAAATTAATAAATGTAATAAGTGTTAAAGGGGCTATAGTTAGGGGTCAAATATGGTACTTACATGTCCTCTTTAAAACCTGAGTGGATCGCATTAAAAAAGTCCGAAAAAAATACTATAAAAGCTATTATTTTCCACTAACAGTTGTTAAATTTGCTCAGCGGTATATACAGTACAGACCAAAAGTTTGGACACACCTTCTAATTTAAAGATTTTTCTGTATTTTCATGACTCTGAAAATTGTACATTCACACTGAAGGCATCAAAATTATGAATTAACACATGTGGAATTATATACTTAACAAAAAAGTGTGAAACAACTGAAAATATGTCTTATATTCTAGGTTCTTCAAAGTAGCCACCTTTTGCTTTGATGACTGCTTTGCACACTCTTGGCATTCTCTTGATGAGCTTCAAGAGGTAGTCACCGGAAATGGTCTTCCAACAATCTTGAAGGAGTTCCCAGAGATGCTTAGCACTTGTTGGCCCTTTTGCCAGCTCACCCCAAACCATCTCGATTGGGTTCAGGTCTGGTGACTGTGGAGGCCAGGTCATCTGGCGTAGCACCCCATCACTCTCCTTCTTGGTCAAATAGCCCTCGCACAGTCTGGAGGTGTGTTTGGGGTCATTGTCCTGTTGAAAAATAAACGGTGGTCCTACTAAACGCAAATCGGATTGAATAGCATGCCGCTGCAAGATGCTGTGGTAGCCATGCTGGTTCAGTATGCCTTCAATTTTGAATAAATCCCCAACAGTGTCACCAGCAAAGCACCGCCACACCATCACACCTCCTCCTCCATGCTTCACAGTGAGAACCAGGCATGTAGAGTCCATCCGTTCACCTTTTCTGCGTCGCACAAAGACACGGTGGATGGAACCAAAGATCTCAAATTTGGACTCATCAGACCAAAGCACAGATTTCCACTGGTCTAATGTCCATTCCTTGTGTTCTTTAGGCAAAACAAGTCTCTTCTGCTTGTTTCCTGTCCTTAGCAGTGGTTTCCTAGCAGCTATTTTACCATGAAGGCCTGCTGCACAAAGTCTCCTCTTAACAGTTGTTGTAGAGATGTGTATGCTGCTAGAACTCTGTGTTGCATTGACCTGGTCTCTAATCTGAGCTGCTGTTAACCTGCGATTTCTGAGGCTGGTGACTTGGATAAACTTATCCTCAGAAGCAGAGGTGACTCTTGGTCTTCCTTTCCTAGGGTGGTCCTCATGTGAGCCAGTTTCTTTGTAGCGCTTGATGGTTTTTGCAAATGCACTTGGGGACACTTTCAAAGTTTTCCCAATTTTTCGGGACTGATTGACCTTCATTTCTTAAAGTAATGATGGCCACTCATTTTTCTTTACTTAGCTGCTTTTTTCTTGCCATAATACAAATTCTAACAGTCTATTCAGTAGGAAGATCAGCTGTGTATCCACATGACTTCTGCACAACACAACTGATGGTCCCAACCCCATTTATAAGGCAATAAATCCCACTTATTAAACCTGACAGGGCACACCTGTGAAATGAAAACCATTTCCATTGACTACCTCTTGAAGCTCATCAAGAGAATGCCAAGAGTGTGCAAAGCAGTCATCAAAGCAAAAGGTGGCTACTTTGAAGAACCTAGAATATAAGACATATTTTCAGGTGTTTCACACTTTTTTGTTAAGTATATAATTCCACATGTGTTAATTCATAGTTTTGATGCCTTCAGTGTGAATGTACAATTTTCAGAGTCATGAAAATACAGAAAAATCTTTAAATGAGATGGTGTGTCCAAACTTTTGGTCTGTACTGTATATTGTTCTAAAAACATTCAAAACAAAGTAAAACTTTTACCCAGATATCAAGAGGGATATGCTCATCTTGAATCTTTATTATTTAGCTTACCAGTTAAGGTATCTAAGGTCTGGAATATTAAATGATTATTAACGCTGAAGCACATTTAGGGCACTACCTTAACACTAAATCATTCTGGGCCCTCAAGTAAATTATTGCCTACTCACAGAATGGCAGTGCAGGTATGGAGATTCTCTTTGGAGAACGTCAATGATTTGATAGCGATGCCCGAATTAAGGGATAACCCTGAATACACACATTTGTTTTCACAAATGGGGATAGAGTTTTGGAAATAACATGTAGTTATTATCATTAATCACATTTTTTCAAATGAAGCCTTTTCTCACTTGGACCAAATGAAGTCTGAATTTGGTATCCCACGTTTGGCTTTTTCTAAGTATTTACAATTTTGAGATGCAATCACAAGCCCGTTCCCTCATCCCAGACAGAGTATCATCATACCCTTTGATAGGGGTAATCAAAACTTAGTGTCCCACTGGATCAGTGCAAGAAACGTTATACCACCTTACTTAGTGTCAGAATCTCCCTAACTCAATTGCCTGTCAAAGAGAAATGGCAGAGTTTAATTCCTACATTAATGGACGAGCTTTGATGGGGAAGACTTGAATCCCCTACAGTAGTTTCTCTGGCTGCAAATAATAAAATGATTCAGCTATACATTAGATCTCCTTAACTCCTTCCAGGCTATACAGGATGGGCAGAGTGCCATGTGACTGCTGTCATAGGTATCATAATCCCCATGCTAATTTCTGCCATCTTATAATGAGATTGTTCTGAGATTCAAAGCTTTTGGTCAAAAGTTGTAAACATTTTATTATAGATGGTAGAGGCAACTATAGATTAGACAACTATGGCCTCATCATGACGAGGTTTTCCTAAGAGATGCTCTCTTTATGGGCTGGAAGGCAATTGCTAAGCTCTAGGTTGGGGAAAGACTGTCATCTGTATCACAATGGAAAAATGCATATGAAAATATAGTGTACAAAAATAGAGGCTACCTGGAAAATTAAAAAAATTGTGGGGTAAGTGCTGTGACTCGCCCATCAGCCAGTCCTTGGGTGCAGCCCTTGCTAAAACTCTGTCCAGCTCCTCTCCTAACCTGCAAATATAATAATGGGAATTCTATTTTGCTTTATATTTCCTGGTTATTCACTGTGTACAAGTAGAACTGATGTTTTGTTTCTTCATATTACTTATATCTTTATTTTATGCAATCACTGATTTATTTTATAATGTGAACGGTACTGTATGTTTTCATGCTTGTTTATCTTTCAATTGAAAATGTGTTTAAAAAATCCTTCAAACAGAAAGGCCGGATACATTTGTGTGAAAAAAATGTTAAAATAAACTCAAAATGTATGGTTACAGTGAATAATACATATACAATACTTACTTTCACCAGTCATTACTCCTTGAGTGTAACGTTTGGGTAGCATGCCAGTATAGCCATAGAAACTGGATTGCTGCACTTGTGAAACAAAGTCAATATTCATAAGATAAAGTACACAAAAAAAAACATAACTTCTATAAAAAATATGCAGACTCCTGTAAATAGTCTGTATAGATCTGCTATAACTCATTACAATGGACAAATGACAGCTTAATGAATGAACTATTTTTTATTGTTGTTGACTATCTAACAAAACTAGATAAAAAATGTACATATTAATAATAACACTCAAATTATGCATGTGGGGAGCTTTATCTAATAGGGTGGAGCATATTTAGAAAAAGTAGTTACTAACTTTTAAATGTTTTTTTCAGTTTCTAATAAATAAATAAATAAATAACAACAACTCTACCAACCGCTCCTATGCCTCTGCAATCCAGCGCTCCCAGTCTTTAGCACGTCATTGCGCTGCGCTTCTGGCATGATGGCCCGGTGCTGAGCAGTGATGCCAGTAAAGAACAACACATAACTGTTGCAGCCACTTATCAGATGCAGAGGACATGCGCTGAACACTTGTAAAAACCAGACTAGGGTGACTGAGCACCTGTACTCCATAGTCAGGGAGATAACATGGGTGAGTGGTGTTCTATTTAATTTTAGAAAAAAATCTCCTTAAAGGGGATGTCTGGCCTTAGGGTACAAGTCTGCAGTCAAACCATGTGACTGCAGACTTGTGAATCCTCACAGCGCATGCACTGCGCGCTGTGAGGCTTCTCTAATAGGAGAGGCAGGAGCAGGTGGTCATGTGACCACAAGTATGCAATTTGCATACTACTGGCCACATTCTGACCAGATGTGTCAATAAACTTGCCTTAAGCAAGCCCGAGCACGTCAGGTCAGCACATGACCGCCTGTTCCCAGCGCCGGAGAATCTGTGCACTGTGAGAATTCACAAGTCTGCAGCAATATAGAATGACGGCAGACTTGTACCCTAAGGCCCGCCAACCCCTTTAAGAATTTTTATTTCAATTCAAAGTATGCAGGGCATGTTCTGATGTGTATGTTTTGTTTGAGATCTCTGCTTGTAACAAAAGCTAATATGTTTTAAAATTAATTTAGAATTGGTATTGAAATTAGTATTAATTGTCCAGGACATACAGTACAGACCAAAAGTTTGGACACACCTTCTCATTTAAACCTTCCACAGTCCCACCGCCCACTCTTCGAAAAACTCCACTCCTGCGGGGCTTGTGATCACCAATCACACATTAACAGTTCCCATCGTACACCATATCACATACATAGCCATCAGCTTTTGTTTTAGCCAAAAGATTTTTTAAGCCTGCTACCACGACAAGGTAGACTCTTTTGGCAGGGCCCTACTCTATGCTAACCTATTAAACATTTCTTAAAAAATCCAATACTCTTTTTAGGTATAATTTTATTTATTTTTCTTTAAGGGAATGTGTCACATACATTTTTTAAGATGACAATTTATACCACATACAAGAGCCAAATACCATCACACCGTGGTCAGGCCACATATTACCCCCACATACTGACTGAATAATACCATGTACAAGGGAGAAATACCGTCACACCATGACCAGACCACATATTACCACCAAATAGTGACCGAATAATACCACATACAAGGAACAAATACTGCCACACCATGACAAAACCACATATTACCACCAGATAGTAACTGAATTATACCATATACAGTACAGACCAAAAGTTTGGACACACCTTCTCATTTAAAGATTTTTCTGTATTTTCATGACTATGAAAATTGTACATTCACACTGAAGGCATCAAAACTATGAATTAACACATGTGGAATTATATACTTAACAAAAAAGTGTGAAACAACTGAAAATATGTCTTATATTCTAGGTTCTTCAAAGTAGCCACCTTTTGCTTTGATGACTGCTTTGCACACTCTTGGCATTCTCTTGATGAGCTTCACTTGTTATGTGCTGCCCCCATCCTGTTATGTGCGCCCCCATCCTGTTCCCTCATCCTGTTATGTGCACCCCCATCCTGCTCCCCCATCCTGTTATGCGCGGCCCCATCCTGCTCCCCCATCCTGTTATGTGGTCCCCCATCCTGTTATGTGCACCCCCATCCTGGTATGTGGTCCCCCAGGCTGTTATGTGTACCCCCATCCTGTTATGTGCGCCCCCATCCTGGTATGAGCGCCCCCATCCTGTTATGTGCACCCCCCTGTTATGTGCACCCCCATCCTGCTTCCCCAACCTGTTATGTGCTCCCCCATCCTGTTATGTGCATCCCCATCTTGGTATGTGCGCCCCCATCCTGGTATGAGCGCCCCTATCCTGTTATGTGCACCCCCCTGTTATGTGCACCCCCATCCTGCTTCCCCATCCTGTTATGTGCACCCCCTCCTGTTATATGCACCCCAATCCTGCTTCCCCATCCTGTTATGTGCGCCCCCATCCTGTTATCTGCACTCCCATCCTGCTCTCCCATCATTTTATGCGCCCCCATCCTGACTTCTGCTGCCCCAATACTGGCATGTGCTGCCCTCATCCTGACTTGTGCTGCCCCCATCCTGGCTTGTTCTGCCCCAATCCTGGCTTGTGCTGCCCCCATCCTAGCTTGTGCTGCCCCCATCCTGGCTTGTGCTGCCCCCATCCTGGCTTGTGCTGCCTCCATCCTGACTTGTGCTGCCACATCATGTATCAATTAAATAGAGAAAAACAGTCCTATTCTCCTTTCCATCCTTCCATCCTGTGCCTACATCCTGTTCCCCCATCCTGTTTTGTGTGCCCCCATCCTGGCTTGTGCTGCCCCCATCATGTTTTGTGCGCCTCCATCCTGGCTTGTGCTGCCCCCATCCTGGCTTGTGCTGCCCCCATCCTGGCTTGTGCTGCCTCCATCCTGACTTGTGCTGCCACATCATGTATCAATTAAATAGTGAAAAACAGTCCTATTCTCCTTTCCATCCTTCCATCCTGTGCCTACATCCTGTTTCCCCATCCTGTTTTGTGCGCCCCCATCCTGGCTTGTGCTGCCCCCTTCATGTTTTGTGCACCTCCATCCTGGCTTGTGCTGCCCCCAACCTGGCTTGTGCTGCCCCCATCTGGCTTGTGCTGCTCCCATCCTGCCTTGTGCTGCCCCAATACTGGCTTGTGCTGCCCTCATCCTGACTTGTGTTGCCCCCATCCTGGCTTGTGTTGCCCCCATCCTGGCTTTTGCTGCCCCCATCCTGTTATCTGCACTCCCATCCTGCTCTCCCATCATTTTATGCGCCCCCATCCTGACTTCTGCTGCCCCAATACTGGCATGTGCTGCCCTCATCCTGACTTGTGCTGCCCCCATCCTGGCTTGTGCTGCCCCAATCCTGGCTTGTGCTGCCCCCATCCTGGCTTGTGCTGCCCCCATCCTGGCTTGTGCTGCCCCCATCCTGGCTTGTGCTGCCCCCATCCTGGCTTGTGCTGCCTCCATCCTGACTTGTGCTGCCACATCATGTATCAATTAAATAGAGAAAAACAGTCCTATTCACCTTTCCATCCTTCCATCCTGTGCCTACATCCTGTTCCCCCATCCTGTTTTGTGTGCCCCCATCCTGGCTTGTGCTGCCCCCATCATGTTTTGTGCGCCTCCATCCTGGCTTGTGCTGCCCCCATCCTGGCTTGTGCTGCCCCCATCCTGGCTTGTGCTGCCCCCATCCTGGCTTGTGCTGCCTCCATCCTGACTTGTGCTGCCACATCATGTATCAATTAAATAGTGAAAAACAGTCCTATTCTCCTTTCCATCCTTCCATCCTGTGCCTACATCCTGTTCCCCCATCCTGTTTTGTGCGCCCCCATCCTGGCTTGTGCTGCCCCCATCATGTTTTGTGCACCTCCATCCTGGCTTGTGCTGCCCCCAACCTGGCTTGTGCTGCCCCCATCTGGCTTGTGCTGCTCCCATCCTGCCTTGTGCTGCCCCAATACTGGCTTGTGCTGCCCTCATCCTGACTTGTGTTGCCCCCATCCTGGCTTGTGTTGCCCCCATCCTGGCTTTTGCTGCCCCCATCCTGGCTTGTGCTGCCCCCATCCTGGCTTGTGCTGCCCTCATCCTGGCTTGTGCTGCTCCCATCCTGGCTTGTGTTGCTCCCTTCCTGGCTTGTGTTGCTCCCTTCCTGGCTTGTGTTGCTCCCTTCCTGGCTTGTGTTGCTCCCTTCCTGGCTTGTGTTGCTCCCATCCTGGCTTGTGCTGCCCCCATCCTGGCTTGTGCTGCTCCCATCCTGGCTTATGCTGCCCCCATCTGGCTTGTGCTGCTCCCATCCTGGCTTGTGCTGCCCCAATACTGGCTTGTGCTGCCCTCATCCTGACTTGTGTTGCCCCCATCCTGGCTTGTGTTGCCCCCATCCTGGCATGTGCTGCCCCCATCCTGGCTTGTGCTGCCCCCATCCTGGCTTGTGCTGCTCCCATCCTGGCTTGTGTTGCTCCCTTCCTGGCTTGTGTTTCTCCCTTCCTGGCTTGTGTTGCTCCCTTCCTGGCTTGTGTTGCTCCCTTCCTGGCTTGTGTTGCTCCCTTCCTGGCTAGTGTTGCTCCCTTCCTGGCTTGTGTTGCTCCCATCCTGGCTTGTGCTGCCCCCATCCTGGCTTGTGCTGCTCCCATCCTGGCTTATGCTGCTCTCTACCTGGCTTGTGCAGCTCCCATCCTGGCTTGTGATGCCCCATCATTTATCAATTATATAAAGAAAAACAGTCTTATTCACCTTTCCATCGCTCCTCTGCATTCAACAAACTGGAGCCGGAGTTCGCGTCTGCGCGTACCCGGTCAGGTATGTGCTTATGGCGCCAGAGATCGCAGTATGCGTTCAGTGCCTACGCATACCGCGATCTCCGGCGCCATATACTCCTCTTACCTGTAACGGCTTGATGTGTTCTTCTGTCCGGGGCAGTCTATAGAGGCTTTGGACAGACGGACACATCCCTGATTATATTATCAATTGTATCTATAACAAGAGTCAGAGATCTCAATCAAAACACAACAGTGCCACATGCAGTACCCGTCAGCAAGAAGTAAACAATTTTGTGGCTGCTCTTGCTCATATCTGGCAACTGTGGAATCAGATAACTGCTTATCAAGGTGGTAATGAGTATTGGACTGCATCAATCTTATCTTGTTGACCTATCCGCAGTATAATTAAAATACAAATCCCAGACAACCCCTTTAAATAGCACTGCAACATTTTTTGCACATATAATGCAAGAATCTAGCTATGTAATTTGTTTCAACTTCCTCAGTTATAACCATAACTTTTAAGACTTATTATTGTGTTTTCATGTGATCTCCAGTCGGTTCAGCAGTCCAGTGCATGCTATCCTGTGTAGACAGGAGGTCAGTCTCTGACTTCCTGTAGTTTACAAGATGACATCGCCTGATAAATCCCTCCTGGCAGCTCACAGACATCTTCATTCCCCACCAAGTTCCACCCTTTTGTATTCACTTTAGTATCCTTCCATGTAGCTGAAAATATAATTTCTGCTTAAAATAAGAAAGCAACAATAGAGTAGTCCATGCAATGATTAGCTGCAGAGTTATAAACCTTATAACTCATACTGTAATTAGGGACCCATCGAAGTTCGGGTACTAATACCCGAATGTGAATCTCTCTCTCGTAACTTGAAGTTTGTGGACCCCATGCAAAATGTCCATCAGATGGACAGTTCTCCCCCAGCGTCACTTTACCTGCCTTGGTATGGTTGACAAATCTCTCCCTACTCAAAAATAAAGGTTTATATTTAGTCCCTTAAGGACTAGGCATATAAGAAAACAGAGACAGACTTCCTGTTACAAACCGTCATGTTTTACTCTGCAAATAATAGTTTAAAAGCAAGCTGGGAATGAGAGAAGCATCAGAGGGACAGTTCGCCACTAGCTTGTCTCTGCCTGGCTCAGGCTAGTTGATAGGTGTTTCCTTATACTAAAATAGAGGCTTATTTGTACCCTTTGATGACCAGGTCTAATTTTACCTTAAAGAGAATCTATCAGCACAATTTTGTAAGTTAAACACATGGCCATAATGGCTCTGTAAGATTAAACTGATACCCTTGGTGAAGAAACCCACATTGTTGTTCTTCCTTGATCAGCATTTGAAGTTTTCTGGTAATGTGATTTTGGTGAAGAGGGCCGGACTGTACACTGGGTCTTCTTGTCCTCCCCCAAATCCTCCACCGGCCTCCAGTATTTGAATGACAGATCACTACTTTTTTCAGTGACCTGCCCCCTGTTTGATATTTTGCGCCGGTGGTGCATGTGCAGATTGATTTCTCGGGAGGTCTTCAATAAAATGGTGCTGGTAACATAACCTCTATGTACACTAATGTTAGAAGCCTCACCAACAAGATGGAATTAGAATTAATATTGTTGGAAGAAAATTATGATTTCGTGGGGATAGCAGAGACATGGCTGGATGAAAGCTTTGACTGGGTTGTTAATTTACGGGGCTATAGTCTGTTCAGGAATGACCGTATAAATAAGTGAGGGGAAGGGGTTTGTGTATATGTAAAATCATCCCTAAAATCTATCCTGTGATATATGTGAGGCCACTGAAAATGTAGATTACCTATGGATGGGTATAAGGGGAGCAAGAAAAAAAATACTGATAGTGGTTTTGCTATATGTCTTCAAATAAATTGGAAGCGCCAGAAAATATCCTCATAAAGCAAACCGGTTGAGGTAGCAAATCAGGGAGAAGTCATTATTGTAAGGGACTACAACTACCCTGATATAAATTGGGGAGCAGAAACCGGCAGGTCGGGCAAAGGAAATAGGTTTTTGATAACGATGAAAGACAATTATCTTTCACAACTGGTGCAGGACCCAACAAGAAGGGGGGCACTGCTAGACCTAATAGTAATCAATAGGCTGGACAGAATATGAAATATACGAGTTGGGGGTCACTTGAGTAATAGTCATCACAAAATAATACGTTTTCATGTATCCTTTAATAAGATGTATAGTAGAGGGACTACAAGAACACTAAACTTCAGGAAGGCAAATTTCCAATGGTTAAGAGATGATCATTGTCCCAGTTAATGGCACTATGTCATGAGAAATAAAAGCAGACAAAGCAAATGGGACACTTTTATAAGTATCCTTAGTAGGACCTGCACAACATATACCCTA
This sequence comes from Phyllobates terribilis, assembly GCF_046119375.1. Lineage (NCBI taxonomy): Eukaryota > Metazoa > Chordata > Amphibia > Anura > Dendrobatidae > Phyllobates > Phyllobates terribilis. The sequence goes on along the minus strand of NW_027362769.1, from coordinate 278,822,800 downwards.
AGGGAATAAACAATCTAGAAATAGGGGGCAACCAGTAGGGCCAAATAGAGCTGCAAGGGGCACAACAAATGACTGAAAGAAAGTATTTGAAGAATCAAAGCAAGAGGGTAGTGATGAGGCATTAAAGAAATTATAGAAAAAATTGTGTAAAAAGAAAATCAAGCCAGCAAAGATTGAGACAGAGAGACTCATTGCCAAAGAAAATAAAAATAATTCCAAAATATTCTTCAACTACATAAACAGCTCAAAAATAATAATATAATAAACCTATAAGAAAAGGAAGCTAAAAAAATTCAAATCACATAAATCTTTATTAACAAAATTCAATAACTCAATAATAATGCCAAGTGGCCAAAGTGCATTCAGTGCCAGAAAAAAGCAATCTCTAGTGTTTTTCTTAAAATGAAAAATACAAGTGAATGAATAGTGGTATAGTAATGAATCAAGTATAAACCTTCAGTGTCATACAGGAAATAAAAGACATATACTCAGTGTCTCCAAGATACTAGATGTCCTTATTAATTCAAATCTAAATTAGCAAAACAAGTGCAGAGCAGAACAATTTAACAACATAAATCTATATTACGGAAGGAAAGCGGTATTCCCGGGAATGCAGTACCGGGCCCCAAGGCGTGTTTTGCGCCTAGCTTTTTCCTTGGGGGTTAGTTAATATGGAATTACGTTGTTGCATTGCTACTTAATTTGTGCTGTATTACAGTACGCTATTACATTCTTGAAACATACCACAAAGCATTGATTATGACTGTGAATGTATACTTTATTAGGACATGTGTCCTCTCTTATACTATTTACACTGTGTGCAGAATTATTAGGCAAATGAGTATTTTGATCACATGATACTTTTTATACATGTTGTCCTACTCCAATCTGCATAGGCTTGAGAGCCAACTACCCATTAAGTAAATCTGGTGATGTGCATCTCTGTAATGAGGAGGGGTGTTGACTAATAACATCAACACCCTATATAAGGTGTGCTTAATTATTAGGCAACTTCCTTTCCTTTGGCAAAATGGGTCAGAAGAGAGATTTGATAGACTGAAAAGTCCAAAATTGTGACATTGTCTTGTAGAGGGATGCAGCAGTCTTTAAATTTCCAAACTTTTGAAGCGTGATCACTGAGCAATCAAGCGTTTCATGGCAAGTAGCCAACAGGGTCGCAAGAAGCTTGTTGGTCAAAAAAGGCACAACATAACTGCCCATGAATTGAGGAAAATCAAGCGTGAAGCTGCCAAGATGCCATTCGCCACCAGTTTTGCCATATTTCAGAGCTGCAACGTTACTGGAGTATCAAAAAGCACAAGGTGTGCGATACTCAGGGACATGGCCAAGGTAAGGAAGGCTGAAAAACGACCACCTTTGAACAAGAAACATAAGATAAAACATCAAGAATGGGCCAAGAAATATCTTAAGACTGATTTTTCAAAGGTTTTATGGACTGATGAAATGAGAGTGACTCTTGATGGGCCAGAGGCTGGATGAGTAAAGGGCAGAGAGCTCCACTCCGGCTCAGACGCCAGCAAGGTGGAGGTGGGGTACTGGTATGGGCAGGTATCATCAAAGATGAACTTGTGGGACTTTTTCGGGTCGAGCATGGAGTGAAGCTCAACTCCCAGACCTACTGCCAGTTTCTGGAAGACAACTTCTTCAAGCAGTGGTAAAGGTCTAAAAGAAGAAAAAATAATGACATGGCCCCCTTGTTCACCTGATCTGAACCCCATAGAGAACCTGTGGTCCATCATAAAATGTGATATCTACAGGGAGGGAAAACAGTACACCTCTCGGAACAGTGTCTGGGAGGCTGTGGGGCTGCTGCACGCAATGTTGATTGCAAACAGATCAAGCAACTGACAGAATCTATGGATGGAAGGCTGTTGAGTGTCATCATAAAGAAAGGTGGCTATAGTGATCACTAATTTTTTTTTTTGCATGTCAGAAATGTTTATTTCTAAATTTTGTGCACTGATATTGGTTTACCTGGTGAAAATAAACAAGTGAGATGGGATTATATTTGGTTTTTATTAAGTTGCCTAATAATTCTGCACAGTAATAGTTACATGCACAAACAGATATCCTCCTAAGATGGCCAAATCTAAAAAAAAAACACTCCAACTTCCAAAAATATTAAGCTTGGATATTTATGAGTTTTTTGGATTGACTGCGAACATAGTTGTTGATCAATAATAAAAATAATCCTCTAAAATACAACTTGCCTAATAATTCTGCACACAGTGTAATAACAATCTATATCTTTTAAATGGATTAACTGATTTGGAAAAGGTTACCTATGTATACCCTGTGGATGTAGCATACTCTACATTGATTTCCCTCTTATTCGTAGTGAGTTATTGAATTTTGTTAATAAAGATTTGTGATTTGAATTGGTATTAGCTTCCTTTTCTTATAGGTTTATTTTGATATATGGAAGTACCATTGACATTTGAGCCATTAAAGGGGTTGTCCTGTCAAAAGTGATAAGTCTGCAGTCACTTTGTGTGACTATAGACTTATGAATCACCCCAGCGCAGGCATTATGCGCTGCGGGGATACGCCGGTATGAGGCCTGGGACTGGACGCTATGTATACGTTATACATACCACTGGCCATTCAGGGCCGCCTCGCTCCATACACTTGTATGGAGCGAGGCCACACCTTGTTTAGTGAGGTGGACGGCCAGTGGGTGCATCCGACTAGAAGACGCGGCCTCGCTCAATACAAATGTATGGAGAGTCAGGCCACATCCACTAGCCGGGGTATGTATAACACATACATACCCTCCGTTACCGGGTCTCATACTGGTGAATCCCCACAGCGCACAATGCCTGCACTGGGGGGATTTATAAGTCTGCAGTCACACAGAGTGACTGCAGATTTATCACTTTTGACCGGACAACCCCTTTAATGGGTATCTCAAAAATGATAGTGTTGCCCCCCTCAAAAATAATGGGTGAAATGGTGGAAAAGGATGAGGGAAAGGCCAATCTACTAAAAACTTTTTTTTTTTTTTTTTTTTACAGTATTTACACAAGAAAATCCCATGACAGACAGCATGATTAGGGACACCATAAATTCTTCATTAAACGTCATATGCTTAATCTAGCAGGAAATACAGCATTGCCTCAAAATCACTAAACTAGACAAATCTCCGGGCCCAGGTGCCATACAGCCCTCGAGTACTGCAGGAATTAAGTACTGTGATAGAAAGACCATTATTTCTAATATTCACTACATAATAACAGACTCTCAATCCCAGAACTGGCACATAGCAAATGTGGTACCAATGTTTAAAAAGGGGACAAAATTTGAAATTACAGGTCGATAAGTTTAACCTCTATTGTGGGTAAAATCCTTGAGGGTTTTCTAAAAGATGCTATCCTGCAGTATCTCAATCAGAATAGCCTCATGACTTTGTATCAACATGGGTTTATGAGGTATCAGTTTTGTCAAACAAATTTGAGCAGGTAAGTTTCAGACTGGACCAGGGAAACGCAGAGAATGTTGCCTATGTAGACTTTTAAAAGGCGTTTTATACCGTGCCACAGAAAAGGTTGGTACATAAATTGAGAATATTGGGACTAGGGGAAAATATGCGTAACACGGTTAATAACAAGCTCAGTGATAGGAAACAAAGGGTGGCTATTAATGGAGCACACTTGGATTGGTTCACAGTTAACAGTGGGGTACCACGGGGGTCAGTATTGGGCCCTCTTCTTTTTAACATATTTATTAATGACCTTGTAGAGAGCATACAGAATAACATTTCAATATCTGCAGATGATACTAAACTCTGAAAGGTAAGAAACTCAAAGGAGGATAATTTAATGTAACAGAGGAATTTATATAAGCTTTAGGCTTGGGCTGAGAAATAGTAATTGAAGTTTAATGTCGATAAATGCAAAGCACTGGGTAAAACCATCGCTGAAAAAAACTTTGGCATATGGGTGGAGGGCAAACTTAACTTTAGTGACCAGTGCCAGGCAGCTGCTGCCAAGGCAAATAAAATAATGGGATGATTTAAAAGAGGCATATATGCTCATGACAACATCATAATTTTACCTCTATACAAGTCACTAATGTGGCCACACTTAAAATGCTGTGTTCAATTTTGGGCTCCAGTGTATAAGAAGGACATAGTTGAACTTTAGTGGGTACAGAGAAGAGTGACCAGTTTTGGCAATTCAGGGTTAGGCTCTGGCTACATGCTGACATGTGTCGTGCAACACTGGAATCACAGTGACACATTGCAGCTTTGAATACAACAATTTCCTATTGTGTTGCACAGCAACCTGTGACAATGAAATGCAAAGTCTACTATGTTTCCAAATATATTGGATTTTTTGTCTCTTGTTGCAAGTCGCACACGACCACACTTGCGAGTCACACATGACATGTGACTTGTTTGCAATTTGGGTGTTTTATTTAAACAAATCAGAGCTCTAAAATACTTATGTGACAGTACGTTGCAGACAAGTTGACATGATGCACAAACGTTGCTATACGCACAACTTGTCAGAGAGCTTCTGTCGCAACGACACATGCTGCCGTTTAGCCTCAGCCTTATACTGACTGGATGAGCGATAAACCCTGCCTCCGGCAGGATCAATTAGGTTTTAGTACATGACAGACCCAGAGCCATTGTTAGGCTTCCAATTGAAAAAGCAACCTACTGGCACCAAGTGATTACGCTGTAGGGGTCGGGTGGTGGAGATGGACTGAAAGGAGAGGGCTCTCATTCTATCAAAAACACAACAAATGCAGTGGTTGCTTCTGAGGGGTTAGAGAGTTAGGATTTGAGCTAGTTCCAGCCCCATAAATTGCAGCAGATACCGGTACTTAGCTTGATATTACAGCTGGCTCCAGCGGCAGATGGCATGGTCACAACTCCTATGCTTGCACCATCCCTTGGAGATTAAATGCATCCTAATGTGGGAATCATGGTGCATTTATGTCCATTTGTGGAAAGGGGTTAAACAATGTTTTCACTGAAACGCTGCAGCTTTTTAGAATTGTTTGTAACAAGGTAGCCTGTCCCTGTTTTATGCTCCCTGCGGTCAAGCAGCATTAATCTCCTGACATGATCCCTTTATTATTATTATTAATAATAATAATACATTTTTGTACATTCCGCCATCAGATTCCACAGGATTTTACAATTAGAGGGTACATGTTCAGGCAAAATCATATAAGCATCTTTATTGTATGCGTCTGTATACACCCACTGAATTAGTGTGGCAATAATTTCAGGATAGTGGAATTACAATGATCAAATTCTAAAGTATTTCTAGTAGTTATTGCCGATTAACTATATGAAACATATATACAAGTGCTTCTCACAAAATTAGAATATTATCAAAAAGTTAATTTATTTCAGTTCTTCAATACAAAAAGTGAAACTCCTATATTATATAGAGTCATTACAAACAGAGTGATCTATTTCAAGTGTTTATTTCTGTTAATGTTGATGATTATGGCTTACAGCCAATGAAAACACAAACGTCATTATCTTAGTAAATTAGAATAATTAACAAAAAACACCTGCAAAGGCTTCCTAAGTGTTTAAAAAGGACCTTTAATCGGCCAAAGCAGTACTTAGGGGGAAAATTTTGGCGTATTCTTTTCCTCACAAAAAAAGAGTTATGAAAAAATATAGTGAACTGTCTTCTGAACTGAAACAAGCCTACACTACATTTCTTCTGGACCCTTCCCTTCTAAACAAAACACATTGGTCTCAAAAACAATCTGAATTTAACCAATACGCGGATATGAGAGAAAAATTCCATTTATCTCAAACAGAAGCATATTTTTATAGGTTCGGCAACAAATCAGGAAGGATGATGGCCAATTTAGCGAAAGGTCTGAAAAAGCCACAGGGAATTTTCCAATTAAGAAATATCAACAGGGTAACTTACACAAATCCTAAATCAATTAATGAGATTTTAGGCTCATTCTATAAGAACCTATACAAAAATCCAAAACAAACCCTGCCCCACGCTGATACAATCTAAGATAGGGTCAAACTACCTTCATTTTTGGAGGAACATAAATCTATATTAAATAAGCCTATTTCATTGGAAGAGATTACTAATACAATTAAAAATTTGAAACCAAACAAAGCCCCTGGACCTGATGGATACACTTCTGACTTCTTTAAATCCTTAACGGAAGATACTTCCCCGATGTTAGTATCGATCTTCAACAAAACAATCAATGGCGATCCCATTTTCCCTTCTGGAAATATGGCTTATATCAAATTATTACTAAAACCAGGCAAGGATCCTTTATCCCCCAATTCATACAGACCGATCTCCCTTATAAACATCGACATTAAGCTCTTATCTAAAATAATGGCTGACAGACTTGCCTCTATTCTACCTCACCTTATATCACATGTGCAAGCAGGCTTTGTTATGGGTCGCTCAGCCACGCTAAATATTAGGAAAGTATTACTGGCATTAGATAAAATACACTCTACACCTGATTTAAAGGGGTCCACGGCAATTATCTCCCTCGACGCCGAAAAGGCCTTTGATAATATAAGTTGGGATTGGTTATATATGGTTTTAACCAAGATGGCATTGTCAGGCCCTTTTTTAATTACATTCGTAATTTATATATGTCTCCAAAAGCTCAGGTGTACACCCCGGGTTTTCTATCCACTCCCTTCCCTCTTGAAAAGGGGACGAGACAAGGGTGTCCTTTTTCCTCTTTACTTTTTAACCTGGCACTTGAACCCCTAGTCCGTATTTTATCTGACCCTAAAACTTTCTCAGGCATCCAATTCAATAAAATATCAATTCAGGTGGCATTTTTTGCAGACGACATCATTTTGTTGGATCCCATCCAGCATTTACCTCCAGTGCTGGATCTACTTAAAAATTTTGGCACTTACTCTGGGTTTAAAATAAATGCTAAAAAATGTGAATTGCTACCATTAACTGAAAAAGGAATGAAACTCTAACCCAAATAATCTTTCTATATTAATATAGCTACATCTCATATCACCTATTTGGGCATAAAAATAGGCTGTTTGACATCCTCTTTGTATACGTTGAATTATCCCCCCCCTCATCAAAAAAATCACAGATCAATTGAAATCGTGGCAAGATTTGCTCTTATCTTTTTTAGGTAGGGCGCATCTCGTTAAGATGATCAGTACGTCTAAAATTATGTATCAACTCCAAACTCTACCATTGCTACTGAAACACTCTGATGTAGTCACACTTAATAGGGCCTTTAGTTGTTTTATATGGAGAGGAAAATGTCCTAGGATTAATCTAGACAAACTTATGTCATCTAAGGATGATGGAGGCATCAATTTTCCCAGTATCCGGAATTATAACTTTCCTTGCCTTTTTCGCTACATAATTGACTGGCTCCATAAAAGACATATATACTCTGATTATTCTTTGGAATCAGACTATGCTCACCCCTTCAATTTAACTGCACTTCTACACTCTCGCTACACTTCCCTACCCCCAGCAATCAAAAAATCAGTAACTTTTAAAGACACCATTTCCGCTTGGAAAGCGGTTAGGAAGAAATATGGCCTTTCTTTCAGAATTTCTAAGTACCTGCCGCGGAATCCGGAATTTCCACAGGGCAGTGAAAATAAATTATTTTTTAAATGGCAGCAAGCAGGTATACATAACATATCTCACCTTCTCCACCTTCTCCACCCAACTGAGAGGAGGTGGTTGACGTACCCAGAATGTATGGATAAGTATGATCTACCTCTTCAGCATGGTTTTCAATTTGAACAAATTAGATTATCCATTATGTCAAACTTAAAGGATGTTACCTTTGAGACCTTTCAAAATGAATTTGATGTAATTTTATTATCCCCAACAGCCACTCCCTCAATATCTAGTCTTTCATAGTCTTTACTCGGCTATGAAATCCAATTTATTGAAGATACACCCTGACGTTTTCTTTAAATATTGGAAGCAACAACTTGATGACGTTGAAATTCCCACTAAGATCAGACTAGGTTGGAAGACATTCAGAAAATACATTATAAATGAAACATGGAGAGAAACTCAGTATAAAATAATACACGGGGCCATTTACGCTTTTAATATACCGAAAAAAGATCCATTATCAAATAGACTAATTGCATGCCCTAAATGTCATCATCCATACTTTGACCTTATGCACGGCTTGTGGTGCTGCTCTGATTCAACAGTATACTGGGATCAGGTCTCAGACTTGATGAATACTATATGGGGTCCAGGGTACACTCTCTCTCCATACTTAGCCCTACTACATCATTGGAGCAACCCAGAGAACCCCGACAAAAAATCAAAAGGCCCCCCAAAACTGCTTCATACTCTACTCTTCCTGGCAAAAAAACAGTTACTCAAACATTGGCTGGATCCTATCATTCCCCCTATAGCAGAGCTAATAATCCAAATGAAACATTTTATGGGAGTAGAACAACTAGATGCCCTTAGTAACAAAGAACAACAAGCCGGCAAGTTTCTATCAAAATGGAAGCAGTTTATTATATCATGTTGCTCTCTGACTGAAAAGAATAAAATTGTCCAACCATTTACTACAGAACGGTATATCCTAGAGGATCTAAAAGACAACTTGGGACTTTTACGCGTTAACTAAAACATGGGAGATAATTGACACAAATCACCGATATTTATTTAATTCTTTTGACTCAAGATGACTGTATATTGCAATACTTAATCTTTGTATCTTTGTTTAGCTGTTTAATTGTTAAGCCAGCAATCCTGAACTTATTGGTTATCCAGTTTGCCTGACCTTTGTTCAGGCTCCTTATTATTGTGCATCCTGGCTTTGTTTTATATGTCTTTATACATTTTTGCTTTTTTGAAAAAACCTAATAAAAATGATGTTTGAAAAAAAAAAAAAGATCCTTTAGTCTGTTTCAGTAAGCTCCACAATCATGAGGAAGACTGCTGACTTGACAGATGTCCAGAAGGCAGTCATTGACACACTCCACAAGGAGGGTAAGCCACAAAAGGTCATTGCTAAAGAAGCTGGCTGTTCACAGAGTGCTGTATCCAAGCATATTAATGGAAAGTTGAGTGGAAGGAAAAAGTGTGGTAGAAAAAGGAGCACAAGCAACTGGGATAACCGCAGCCTTGAAAGGATTGTTAAGAAAAGGCTATTCAAAAATTTGGGGGAGAGTCCAAGGAAAGGACTACTGCTGGAGTCATTGCTTCAAGAGCCACCACACACAGACGTATCCAGGACATGGGCTACAAGTGTCGCATTCCTTGTGTCAAGCCACTCATGACCAATAGACAACGCCAAGCGTCTTACCTGGGCCAAGCAAAAAAAGACCTGGGCTGTTGCTCAGTGGTCCAAGGTGTTGTTTTCAGATGAAAGTAAATTTTGCATTTCATTTGGAAATCAAGGTCCCAGAGTCTGGAGGAAGAGTGGAGAGGCACAGAATCCAAGCTGCTTGAGGTCTAGTGTGAAGTTTCCACAATCAGTGATGGTTTGGGGAGCCATGTCATCAGCTGGTGTAGGTCCACTGTCTTTTATCAAGACTAAAGTCAGCGCAGCACCGGACCCAACAATGCAGACGAGCTGAAGGCAGCTATCAAAGCAACCTGGGCTTCCATAACACCTCAGCAGTGCCACAGGATGATCGCCACTATGCCACGCCGCATTGATGCAGTAATTGATGCAAAAGGGAGCCCCGACCAAGTCTTGAGTGCATTTACTGAACATACATTTCAGTAGGCCAACATTTCAGATTTTAAAATAATTTTTCAAGCTGGTGTTATAAAGTATTCTAATATACTGACATAATGACTTATGTTTTCATTGGCTGTAAGCCATAATCATCAACATTAACAGAAATAAACACTTGAAATAGATCATTCTGTTTGTAATGACTCTGTATAATATATGAGTTTCACTTTTTATATTGAAGAACTGAAATAAATTAACTTTTTGATGATATTCTAATTTTGTGAGAGGCACCTGTAGATGGTCCTACTAAAATTTGGGACTTGAATCTCTTTATTGCTTCAAAATCCAAATTGTATATAATTATGTTAAGCAACAAAACACCAATTTGTCATCTGTAAATTACCTAAAAAAGATTTTTAGGCTAATTTTCAAGAAAAATTTCTTTTAATTATGCAGCCTTACTTACCTGTGCATCCAAAAGCTACTATGCCAACAGCAAAAAGGTTGATGGCATACGACTGTTTAAATGTAAATAGCTCAAGCCAGACGTCACAAATTCCAATAAAGATTAGAGGTCCAAGAGCAAAAATATATCCTGCAAATTTAATACATATAAACAATTAATCATCAACTACCTGTAAACAAAAACTGTCTAAATTACGCAATCATATTATGGTGGTGCGGAAAAGAAATGTACTGTTTATACAAAGCTGTGCTGAATGAACAGGGGGATTTCATAGATGCATTATGAACCGTTTTTTTAAACAAAAAGAAACGAGTTTTATCATGGAACCAACCATGTATAGGGTTTTCAAGCTGATAAGAGGTCTGCAGTTACTCTTTGTGACTGCAGAGTGCCGAATTGTAACAGTGTGCAATGCAAAAATGTTCTTTTGGGAGAACTTGATAAGAATCTATTCGATACGTGACAGCTATCGCTATGCTATGCAAATCGCATACATGTGGTCACGTGACTGCCTACTCACACAGGGCAAACGAGATTGTGACATTCTGCATATCACAGTTTGCAGTCACAGAGAGTGACTGCAGACCTCTTTTCAGTACGGAAAATTCTTTTAATCAAACATCTACTTTGAAATATGTTATTCTATGTTCTGTCTGCTAAATTTAAGCAATCAGAAGTTGTGACGGCCCAACTTTAGCCTTTTTACCTCTGGCTGCAACATTAAAGCAGCAGAGGTATCAGGCTTTTATAATAAAGGTGTCTGTACCTAGATATGGGAAGAGAACCGTGCTTACCATATAGATTTGGGAACTAGATGCAGGAACAGAACAGAGCTTACATAGATACGGGAACAAAAGCGAATGAATACATAGATACGGCGACAGAACTAAGCTTACCACATAAATATGAGAACAAAACCAAGCTTACTGCATAGATGCAGTGGCTGATACATAAATACAGGAACAGAATCGAACTTACTAAATAGATAATATGGCTGGTACATAGATAGAGGAACAAGCTGACTACATAAAAAAGGGAACATATCATAGCTTACTACATAGATACAGGACAGAACTACATAGATATGGGAAAAGATCCTGCTTACAATATAGATACAGGAATAAAACCAAGCTTACTACATAGATACGTTGGATGGTACATATATGGGAACATAACCAAGATTACTGTATAGATACTGTAAAAGATCCGGGCTTATAACATAGTTATGGGAACAAAACATGATGTCGGAAAGAAAAGTGTTTAGATTGGAAATTTTATGTTGTACTCATGTTTTGAAAGTTTATCAAACAGCATGTTATGTTGACATAAATTGTGAACACTAGACAAAGTTACACAGTGAGGCCCTTTCGCACACTAACTTTTTAACTTTTGAAAACTTTGTGCCTGATTCATCTAAGTGTTTTTGCCAGAATAGTGGTGCCTTTACAGTTTCTGTTAGCTCCGACAAAGTGGGTGCAGCTGGGTCAGGACGGGATGTGGAGAAGCCCACCCAATAAATTAATCAGTCCATCTCTGACTGGAGTAACATCGCAGATGATGAGAAGAGAGGCGCACACCAGTGATAAGATGCAACCAATTCATTAAGTGTTGTGCGCCTCATAATGAATTTGGCGCATCTTACTTCTGTGCAGCCACCATTAAAAGGACTCTGCCAGCACAGAATGACTGTTCAAACCAGTACAGCTGCTTGGTTGTATCATTGGGAGGGCCAACCATTTAAATACAACTTGCCACCAGCTTGTTTTCCCTCTTTTTTCACCCTACCCTGGCTCTATCAAGCCAGAGCTGTCAATCATAGTATGGTCAACTGTATGCAAACTGCATATGAAGCAGTCAGGTGACAAACGTGAAAAGTGTGAAAACAACAGTATTGATCAGTGTATTACACAGTATTATGATTTCATATGTTAGTGTCAGTATGAAAGTCTCTAAATGTCTTGGCCAACCCCTTTAACAACTTAGTGATGGAGCCAATTATGTCAATAACGACAAAGCCAAATTTTACAATTCTGACCAGTGTCACTTTATGAGGTAACTCTGGAACGCTTCAACGGATCGCACTGATTTTGAGACTGTTTTTGTGACATATTGTACTTCATGATAGTGGTAAAATTTATTCAATATGACTTGCGTTTATTTGCAAAAAAAAATTACATTTGGCAAAAATTTGGAAAATTTTGCAATTATCAAACTTTGAATTTTTATGCCCTTAAATCAGAGAGTTATTCCACACAAAGTAGTTAATAAATAACATTTCCCACATGTCTACTTTACAACAGCAGAATCAACATTTTTTTTTCTTAGGAAGTTATAAGGGTTAAAAGTTGATCAGCAGTTTCTCATTTTCCAACAAAATTTACAAAACCATTTTTTTAGGTACCACATCAAATTTGAAGTGACTTTGAGGGGTCTATATGACAGAAAATATGCAAAAGTGACACCATGCTAAAAACTGCACTTCTCAAGGTGCTCAAAATCACATTCAAGAAGTTTATTAACCCTTCATGTGCTTCACAGTAATTGAAGCAACATGGAAGGGAAAAATTAACATTTAACTTTTTTCACAAAAATTTTACTTCAGGCCCCATTTTTCTTATTTTCACAAGAGTAAAAAGAGAAAATGGACCACAAAATTTGTTGAGCAATTTCTCCTGAGCATACCGATACCTCATATGTGGGGCAAAACCACAGTTTTGGTGCACGACAGGGCTCGGAAGGGAAGGAACGCTGTGTGAATTTTTGAACGCAAAATTGGTTGGAATCAAGAGCGGACGCCATGTAGCATTTGGACAACCCCTCATGTGCCTAAATAGTTGAAACCCCCCACATGTGACCCCATTTTGAAAACTACACCCCTCAAGGATTTTATCAAGGGGTATAGTGAGCATTTTGAACCCAGAGGTACGACACAGAATTTGACAAAATTAGATTGTCATACTGAATATGTTGTCATTAGTGTTGAGCGCAAGTGCTCACTACTTGAGTTTGCATTGGGTACTCTCGAGTGAGATGCTCGAGTCCCCTCCCTGCATGTTTTGCGGCTGTAAGACACCCAAAAAAAATAATGCGGGGATTGCTCGCGAATGGCAGGCAATCCCTGAAAGTTTTTTTTTTTTGGCTGTAAAACTGCCGCGTAACATGTGGGACGGGATCTTGAGCATGTCACTCGAGCACTCGCGATACCTAGTGTATACCCGCGCACCCAATGCAAACTCAAGTAGTGAGTACTTGCGCTCAACACTAGTCATCATATCGTCATCATTTTTTTCTTTATTTTTGAAAAAATCCTAACCTCAACACAAACCTAACACAACCCTAACCCCGACCCTAACGGTAAATCTAACTAAGGCGTTGACAAAAGGGGATTTGATTTAGTATTTTTTTGCTTTTGATCACTGTGATAGAGTCTATCACAGTGATGAAAAGGAACCAATAGGAAAAATTCCCTATTGTTGCAGGGTACCGGCCGGCAGATCTCGGTGGGTGCAGTGCCGCATGCACTCGCCATTTTTTTTTTTTTTACAGGAAGGTGAAGGAGGATCGGGAGGACGGATCAGGAGATCCGGGGGATGGCGAAGGTACCGGGTGGGCTTGGGGGGCATAATTTTTCTCTCCTCTGACAAGTATATAATGTCAGAGGAGAGAGAAATCATTGTTACCGCGGGCACACCTGATCATGTTCTCCAGGGTCTCAGCTACCACTGGTAGCTGAGACCCCGGAGAATTTCTGACTCTGGGGGGTGCTGCAGCCTTTTTCCCGATCGCCGTTTTAAAATGGCAATGAGGGAATAAGGCCCCTTAACGGCTGCCGTTTTAATGTGTATCGGCGGTCGTTAAAGGGTTAAGAGGTAACACTGTACAGTCAGACAAAAAAGGTAGCCACCACCATTGTAAAACAAAACATATATAAAACAGCATATAATTTACATACAGTGCATACCCTTGTTTGTAGGAAATTTGAAACATAAAAACATAGTACAAATCTAGAATACGGGCTTCTCTACATTACAATCTCGGCATCAGATAAGTGAATAATAACACAAAAACATACTTAAAGGGGTTTTCCCACGGACGAAAGTTCTTTTTTTTTTTAATCTGTTCATTAAACAAAAAAAAAACGTTCACTTTTTATATGTAACCAATATAACGTATACATACTCCAACCAATATAACATATACAAACTCATCATAGTAATTGAGCAAGTTTGTATAATGAGTTATTTGCATACACTTCAATTCCACAAGTCTATATTCTTTTTGCAAGGCTTATGGAACAATTGAGAAGTAATTAGAAGACTTATTATTCAAATTTATATGTTTGGTTATACATAACTCAGAATGATACAATACATCCAACATATCTATTACATTCTTAAAGAAAGAAAAACTAAGACTACCATGCTGCCAAGAACGATTTATACATATTCTTCAAAAAAGAACCTATTAAGATTGCGACATTGTTAATAACATTGTGATACTATCAAGTGTGGGTCAAGGTATCCTTTACTACCGCTATTATAATGGTACCAAACCATTATCTACATGTTGATATAGTAAGATGAGACGAGTACCACACATCCTAAATCTTATTGAATTTCCCCAAGCAACCTATATTCTGATACATTGTTCGCTCGTAAGGTATAATTGAGTTTACCAGTAGAGATGAGCGTTGTTCTACTCGAACTGTTCGCCAATCTCAAATTCGAGCTGTTTTGGGCGGTGTTCGAGCCGTTCGGCGAACACGAACAATTTGAGAAAAATTCGGCTGTTCGAGGTTATGTTCGATAACTGTTCGTGCACCAAAATCATTACTGGATTTTTTCTCAGTAATGATGAAAATTAATGTTAATACGCAGGTTGAGTGTACAGCGGGGTGGGGGGAGGGGCAGGGGATGGATCTCTGCAGGAATAATGAAGATCTCCATTTTTTTTTCTCTTTCCCGCATTTACAGTGGGGAGGTGCAATCTGTCAGCCTATCAGCAGCGCACACACGGAGCGAAGTGCTTTTTTTCACACAAGCAAGGGCATGTGTCATTGGCAGTGTATGTCACATGTCCTTGCCCTATAAGACCAAGCCATTTTCCCCGTCGCCACCATTTTCTCACCGCTGTTGCTGTGTGCGCTATACCTTGTTAATTTCAAGCCAATTTTCGCACAAATCTACAGATAGCTTGGGAGTAGGGAATAGTTGTGATTGCAGTCCTTTTAAGGACTAGGTTACAGCATTTCCTACGACTTTTATCAGGCAGGTCTGTGCTCTTAAATAGATAGATTGTGGGAGTAAAGACTAATTGTAATTGGAGTCCTTTTCAGGACTAGGTTACATCAGTTCCTATCAGTTTTTGCCAGGCAGGTCTGTGCCAGTGCTGTGCAAGTTTTTTTCACAGCATTTGGCTGAATCTAGCAAAGCTAATCCTTTTTGGCCTATTGCAGAGTGTGTTAGTCAGTGGAGTAGCCTATCTGTGTTGCAAGATATACCACCTGTGTATAGAATACCAATTTTTTTACTGCACCTAGTGAAGTAAAATCTTTTGGGCATAGCATCATTCTATTAGTCCATCTATACTGACCTCCATCAGGTTGCAAACTGAATATAATTTTTTTCTGCATCTAGCTCTGAAAAAATATTGGGCTTCTAGCTGTGTGTGGGACTTGTTGTATTAGTCCATCTATACTGACCTCCATCAGGTTGCAAACTGAATATATTTTTTTCTGCATCTACCTCTGAAAAAATATTGGGCTTCTAGCTGTGTGTGGGACTTGTTCTATTAATCCATCTATACAGACCTCCATCAGGTTGCAAACTGAATATATTTTTTTCTGCATCTACCTCTGAAAAAATATTGGGCTTCTAGCTGTGTGTGGGACTTGTTCTATTAATCCATCTATACAGACCTCCATCAGGTTGCAAACTGAATATATTTTTTTCTGCATCTACCTCTGAAAAAATATTGGGCTTCTAGCTGTGTGTGGGACTTGTTGTATTAGTCCATCTATACTGACCTCCATCAGGTTGCAAACTGAATATATTTTTTTCTGCATCTACCTCTGAAAAAATATTGGGCTTCTAGCTGTGTGTGGGACTTGTTCTATTAATCCATCTATACAGACCTTCATCAGGTTGCAAACTGAATATATTTTTTTCTGCATCTACCTCTGAAAAAATATGTGGCCTTCTAGCAGTGTGTGGGACTTTCTCTATTAGTCCATCTATACTGACCTCCATCAGGTTGCAAACTGAATATAATTTTTTTCTGCATCTAGCTCTGAAAAAATATTTGGCCTTCTAGCAGTGTGTGGGACTTTCTCTATTAGTCCATCTATACTGACCTCCATCAGGTTGCAAATTAAAAATAATTTTTATCTGCATCTACAGTACCTCTGAAAAAATATTTGGGCTTCTAGCTGTGTGTGGGACTTGTTCTATTAGTCCATCTATACTGACCTCCATCAGGTTGCAAATTGAATATAATTTTTATCTGCATCTACAGTACCTCTGAAAAAATATTTGGGCTTCTAGCTGTGTGTGGGACTTGTTCTATTAGTCCATCTATACTGACCTCCATCAGGTTGCAAATTGAATATAATTTTTATCTGCATCTAGCTCTGAAAAAATATTTGGCCTTCTAGCAGTGTGTGGGACTTTCTCTATTAGTCCATCTATACTGACCTCCATCAGGTTGCAGATTGAATATAATTTTTATCTCCATCTAGCTCTGAAAAAATATTTGGCCTTCTAGCAGTGTGTGGGACTTTCTCTATTAGTCCATCTATACTGACCTCCATCAGGTTGCAAATTGAATATAATTTTTATCTCCATCTAGCTCTGAAAAAATATTTGGCCTTCTAGCAGTGTGTGGGACTTTCTCTATTAGTCCATCTATACTGACCTCCATCAGGTTGCAAATTAAAAATAATTTTTATCTGCATCTACCTCTGAAAAAATATTTGGGCTTCTAGCTGTGTGTGGGACTTGTTCTATTACTCCATCTATACTGACCTCCATCAGGTTGCAAACTGAATATATTTTTTTCTGCATCTACCTCTGAAAAAATATTGGGCTTCTAGCTGTGTGTGGGACTTGTTGTATTAGTCCATCTATACTGACCTCCATCAGGTTGCAAATTAAAAATAATTTTTATCTGCATCTACAGTACCTCTGAAAAAATATTTGGGCTTCTAGCTGTGTGTGGGACTTGTTCTATTAGTCCATCTATACTGACCTCCATCAGGTTGCAAATTGAATATAATTTTTATCTGCATCTAGCTCTGAAAAAATATTTGGCCTTCTAGCAGTGTGTGGGACTTTCTCTATTAGTCCATCTATACTGACCTCCATCAGGTTGCAAATTGAATATAATTTTTATCTGCATCTAGCTCTGAAAAAATATTTGGCCTTCTAGCAGTGTGTGGGACTTTCTCTATTAGTCCATCTATACTGACCTCCATCAGGTTGCAAATTAAAAATAATTTTTATCTGCATCTACAGTACCTCTGAAAAAATATTTGGGCTTCTAGCTGTGTGTGGGACTTGTTCTATTAGTCCATCTATACTGACCTCCATCAGGTTGCAAATTAAAAATAATTTTTATCTGCATCTAGCTCTGAAAAAATATTTGGCCTTCTAGCAGTGTGTGGGACTTTCTCTATTAGTCCATCTATACTGACCTCCATCAGGTTGCAAATTAAAAATAATTTTTATCTGCATCTACCTCTGAAAAAATATTTGGGCTTCTAGCTGTGTGTGGGACTTGTTCTATTAATCCATCTATACAGACCTCCATCAGGTTGCAAACTGAATATAATTTTTTTCTGCATCTAGCTCTGAAAAAATATTTGGCCTTCTAGCAGTGTGTGGGACTTGTTCTATTAGTCCACCTATACTGACCTCCATCAGGTTGAAAATTCAAAATAATTTTTTGTCTGCATCTAGCTCTGAAAAAATATTTTGCCTTCTAGCAGTGTGTGGGACTTTCTCTATTAGTCCATCTATACTGACCTCCATCAGGTTGCAAACTGAATATATTTTTTTTCTGCATCTACCTCTGAAAAAATATTGGGCTTGTAGCTGTGTGTGGGACTTGTTCTATTAATCCATCTATACAGACCTCCATCAGGTTGCAAACTGAATAAAAAAATTTTCTGCATCTACCTCTGAAAAAATATTTGGGCTTCTAGCTGTGTGTGGGACTTGTTCTATTAGTCCATCTATACTGACCTCCATCAGGTTGCAAATTGAATATAATTTTTTTCTGCATCTAACCCAGCCAATAGTTTTGGCCTAATACCACAGTTTGGCCACTCAGCTCTGCTCGGTTCCCATCCATTGTTTTTTTGTGCAAACAACTCCAGAGTTGTGAATTAGTTAACCACTAAAATGAGTGGAAAAAGGCCTGCTGCTGGTGGAAAGGGGAATAGGCGTGTTGGGAAGGGGAAAAAAGGTTGTGTCCGTGGGGTAGGTGTTAAAGCAACAGTAACATCTGCAGAAGAAAGACCATCCTCCAGCCAAACTAAAATGTCTACTTCTTTTAGCGGACAATGTGATAAGATCCCTTTCTTACGGCCACGCCAATCGCTACAAATTCCAGATGAGGCACAAAAACAGCAGGTGCTTCAACGGATATCAAGTGCTCCTTTAAGTGGGCTCTCCTCCACATCAACTTCAACATCACAAATACTCCAGTCCTCAAAGGTGTCACCCCAATCGCACTTGCTTCCTCACAGCTCCCAAATCTCCAGCTGCCCGTCTGAGTATGAGGTAGAACAGATGGTTGAGTCTGCAGAGCTGTTTACTCATACTATAGCCTGGGAATCAGAGGTCGACTCCAGCGCTTCTGTGAATCCAGACGAGGAAATGATCTGCACTGATGCCCAGAATCTTTATGAGTCGGATCCAGGACCAGACGCAGAAGGTTCTGACCATAATGTAGACCCTCATTCCCAAACTGTAACTCCTGTTGGTGGAGACAATGAGGAAGACAATGATAAGACTCAAATACCTGATTGGAGCGACAACTTTAGTTTTTTGTCAGGGCAGGAACAGGTTGGCTCTGAGGACGACGGGTGTGATAACGCACAGGGTGATGATGATGAGGTTGGAGATCCCACTTACTGTCAACCCACAGTCAGCCAAGAGATGAGGTCAGCAGAGGAGGTGGAGGAAGATGCTAGTGACGACGAGGTCAGGTTGCGCCTTCCTGGACAGAGACGTAGTACTGGAAGCACGTCAACAACTGCATCCTCAAACACAACTCTGCCTCTCACCACAAGTCGTGGTGGCTCTTCAGGTCGCATGGGTGCTAAGCCTTGCATAGCCTGGGCATTTTTTCAGATCGATAAAGATGACCCAACTCGTGTTATCTGTAACATTTGTCAGCAAAAGCTAAGTAGAGGCCAAAAAATACATAGTTTGAGTACTTCATGCACATGGACATGAAGCATAAGTTGCAGTGGGAAGCTCAGTGTGCTACAATGCGGCCTAGCCGGCCGGGCCAACCACCGTCTGCCATATCTTGTGCATCCGCGGCCTCTTCATCCTCTGTGACTGGGGGGACAGCAGTCACACCTGTTTTGGGGCGCAGACCTGCCACCTCTTTACCCGCAACAGCCAGCGTGATTGGCAGGTCATCATTTTCTTTGGAGGTGGTAACACCAGCTGGTGTTGAGCGCTGTCCGACATCGATAGCACCACCTTTGGATCAAGGCAACCTAACATGTCCGCCTGCATCTTCCTCACAGACCGGCAGTTTGCCGGGGACACCCTTATCAACCCCGTCTAAGCACAATAGCCAGCCCTCGGTCCCTCAGATGTGGACAAGTAAAAGACCATTTCTTCCTAGCCATGAGAAAGCTAAGAGGTTGAATTTCACCATCTGCAAGCTCTTGGCTACAGAAATGCTGCCTTTCCGCCTGGTGGACACAGAGGATTTTCGAGACCTTATGTCCGTCGCAGTGCCCCAGTACCAGATGCCCAGTCGGCACTACTTCTCAAAGAAAGGTGTGCCTGCGCTCCACCAGCATGTCGCACACAACATCACCGCTTCTTTGAGAAACTCTGTGTGTGACAGGGTGCATTTCACCACAGACACTTGGACGAGTAGGCATGGACAGGGGCGTTACATGTCGCTGACTGGGCACTGGGTAACTATGGTGACAGCAGGACAAGGGGCTGCTGTCCAAGTCTTGCCGTCCCCACGAGTTGTGCGTCAATCCTCTTTATGTCAAAGTTCCTCCACTGCTTCTGCCTCCTCAACCTCCTCTCGGTCTTCCACCTGCACCCAAAGCCTGTCTGGTCATGCCACAAGCTTTCTAACTGCGCAGAAAGGATCCTGCACACCTCCTTACTATGCTGGCAGCAGGGCTCAACGTCATCAGGCGGTTTTTACATTGAAATGTCTGGGAAATGTGAGTCACACAGCTGAGGAGTTGTGGTCAGCTCTGGAGAACCAATTTCATGAATGGTTGTCTCCACTGGACCTGAAACCAGGGAAGGCCGTGTGCGACAATGCTGCAAACCTGGGTGCGGCCCTTCGCCGGGGCAATGTCACACACGTGCCTTGTATGGCTCACGTGTTGAACCTGGTTGTCCAGCAATTTTTAGCCCACTATCCCAGACTAGATGGCCTTCTGCAGAGGGCACGGTCGCTGTGTGCTCACTTCCGCCGTTCGCATCCCGCAGCTCAGCGACTTACATCTCTACAGAAGTCGTTGGGCCTGCCACTTCACCGGCTAAAATGCGATGTGCCTACCCGGTGGAATTCAACTCTGCACATGTTGCAGCGACTGTGGCAGCACCGACAAGCCCTGGTGCAATACGTTCTGACGTATAGCCTGGGCCAACGAGATCCAGAGGTGGGGCAAATCACGCTGGAGGAGTGGTCTCAGATCAGGGACCTATGCACCCTTCTGCACAGTTTTGAAATGGCGACGAAGATGTTTAGTGCTGACGATGCCATTATCAGCATGACTATTCCGGTGATTTACATGCTGGAGCACATGTTAAACAGAATTCGGAGTCAGGTGGTGGCACAAGAGGAGGTGGAGGAAGTAGAGGAGGAGGAGTTGTATGCGGAAGGGCTAACATCTACAAGGTCCAGACGGTCGGCAGCACCAAGGCGGGAGGCATGTGAGGGTGGGGGAGATGGTTTTACCAGGGCGCATGGTAGCAGCCAAACTAGTGAGGAAGGTGCAGGAGCCCAGGAAGAAGTGGAGGACGAACTGATGGAAGACTCATCAGATGAGGGAGACCTTGATCACATTTCTGTTGTGCGAGGTTGGGGGGAGAGGACAGAGGAAGGAAGCATGATTGTTACCTCGCCACCAACACAACAGGGAATTGGTGCTCATGGATGCGCAACACACATGAGTGCCTTCTTGCTGCACTACCTGCAACATGACCCTCGAATTGTGAGAATTAGAAATAATCCTGACTACTGGGTTGCCACACTGTTAGATCCCCGGTACAAAAGTAAATTTGCAGAAATTATTCCTGCCATAGAAAGGGATGCACGCATGCAGGAGTATCAGCAGAGACTGTTGCAGAATCTTACATGTGCTTTTCCACAAAATACCAGTGGTGCACGTAGTGAATCTCACAGTTCCAACTTGCCAACCGTGGGACCGTCAAGTGTTCAGCACTCAAACCGTAACAGAACCACAGTATCTGCTGGTAACATCAATTTTGCGGAATCATTTCACCACTTTTTTAGCCCATCCTTTGCAAGGCCACAGGAGACAAGAAGTCTGACACATAGTCAACGCCTAGAGACGATGGTACAGGAGTATCTCCAAGTAAACATTGAAGCCATGACTGTGTCACTGGACCCTTGCTCTTTTTGGGCTTCCAATCTGGATAAATGGCCGGAGCTAGCCACTTACGCCTTGGAGATCTTGTCATGCCCCGCAGCCAGCGTTCTGTCTGAACGTGTGTTCAGCGCTGCTGGTGGTGTGCTGACAGATAAGCGCACGCGGCTCTCCACTGATAATGTAGACAGACTCACGTTCATAAAGATGAACAAATCATGGATCCGAAACGACTTTTCTACCCGTGTGTCATCCTGGGGAGAGTAAAAGCTTGATGATTGGTTAAAATCACCCTACCAACCGTTTTAAGCTTTCAAATTACTAATCATGTTTATCTGTATCTTGGCTGGAAAATAATTTGGGCTTTGTAGCAGTGTGCAGCACTGATTCTATTAGGCCATCTATAATAAGCTCCACCAGATTTAAAATTACTAATCATGTTTATCTGTATCTTGACTGGAAAATAATTTGGGCTTTGTAGCAGTGTGCAGCACTGATCCTATTAGGCCATCTATACTAAAGCTTCACCAGATTTAAAATTAATAATAATTTTTAGCTGCATCTAGCCCGGAAAATAATTTTGGGGCTCCGAGATGCGCAAGACACATAAGTGCCTTCTTGCTGCACTACCTGCAGCATGACCCTCATATTGTCAGAATTCGAAGTAATCATGACTACTGGGTTGCCACACTCTTAGATCCCCCAAACTTTTCGATCAACCTTTTCATTTTAATAAAGACCAAAAAAATGGTCATTTTTGAAATTATAAGCATTAGCAGGTTGTTAGAAACTGAAATCAAACAGTTTTCAACTCAAAACTTTATTCTAGGTGATGTTACATTTTCACATAGGACACCTTGTTCGAAAGGAGCTTCTGAACTCTCTCGTCCATTGAATTTGTCAGGTTTTGGATGGTTTCTGCTTCAATTGTTTTGCATGAGGACAGAATACCCTCCCAGAGCTGTTGCTTAGATGTGAACTGCCTCCCGCCATCATAGACACCTCTTTTAATGATGCTCCAAAGGTTCTGAATGGGGTAGAGGTCAGGGGAGCATGGGGGTCACACCATAAGTTTGTCCCCTTTTATGCCCATATCAGCCAGAGATGCAGATGTTTTATGTGCAGCATGAGATGGTGCATTATCATGCAAAAAAATGATCTTGCTGTGAAATACACGGTTCTTCTTCTTGAACCATGGCAGGAAGTGCTGTTTGAGAAAATCCACATACATTATGGAGTTCATCTTTAGCGCCTTCAGGGATCCTAAAGGGGCCGACAATCTCTCTCCCCATGATTCCAGCCCAAAACATTACTCCACCTCCTCCTTGTTGGCGCTGTAGCCGTGTTTGCGTGGGGTGTCCATCAACCAGCCATCCTCCACTCCATCCATCTGGACCATCGAGCGCTGCACGACACTCATCCGTGAACAAAACAGTTTTGAAATCAGTCTTCATGTAATGTTTGGCCCACTGGAGCCGTTTCTACTTGTGTGAAGTGGATAGAGGAGGTCGACAGGATGGCGTATGCACAGCTGCAAACCTCTGAAGGACCCTGCATCTTGTTGTTCGGGAGACGTTGGAGGCACCAGCAGCTTCAAAAACTTGTCTGCTGCTATGACAAGGCTTTTTTGCCGCTGCTCTTTCAACCTGACGTAATTGCCTGTAGGAAAGAGTCCTCAATTTGCCCTTATCAGCACGCACACGTGTGTACTGTGAATCAGCTACATACTTCTTGATTGCCAAGACACTTCATCCTGATCATCGCACAATGTTGATTGTAGTCATGCCTTGACCTAAACACTCCACAATTTGTTGCTTCTCAGCAGCCGACACATCCTTTTTCTTTCCCATTTTGGCAGAAAATGTAGGCTGCTTAATAATGTGAGACAGCCTTCTTAAGTAGTCTTGCCTTTCATTGGACACACCTGCCAAACTAATTAGCACAGGTGTCTGCAATTGCTTACAGTGATATAAAGAGCCCTGACACACATCACCATCAATGAGTTTAACTGACAAACAAACAAATTCTTCCCTTATCACTCCTAAACACTTTTTGCATAATAATTTGGAACACAGTGTACATGTGCTTTTCCACAAAACACCAGTGGTTCACGTAGTGAATCTTACAGTTCTAACTTGCCAACCGTGGTCTGTATGGAGTTGTTCAATAAAGGGCCCAAAATTAAGATAACATAGATGGGAGAGGTCTCTATGAATAGGAATTCCTAAGTATTTGATACCCTGTGAGGGCCAGGCAAAGGGAAAGTTGGACTGGATGGAATCCTATATGGATTTGGGGAGGGAGACATCGAGGGCCTCAGACTTCGCTGCATTGATTTTAAAATTTGACCATGTAACAAAGTGATCTATTTCAGCCATAACAGCATGGATGGATATATGTGATTGAGTGATATATACTAGGACATCATCAGCAAATAGAGAGCACTTGTACTCGGTGCCTCCCACCTCAATCCACCTAATATTGGGGTTATGGCGAATTGATGAGAGCAGGTGCTCCGTCACTAGGATGTATAAGAGAGGGGACAGAGAACATCCCTGCCTTGTCCCATTGGTGATTGTGAAAGGTGATGAAAATGTTCTGACGCGCCCCCTGGGCCTTGGGACACCCGGAGCCGGACCCTTTTTGGTGGATGCTGGTGGTTGTAGTCTCCGTGGCGGCGACCCGGTTCCGTGGCTCAGGGCGGTCAAACCAGTGGCGGAACTATTTATGTGGTTTTGATGTTTAAATGTCCGACTACGCCACCCGTGGATTGCGGTCAGAGTGAACCACCGCTCCAGGGCAGACCGCTGAGGCTGGTGTTGTGGGTGCAGCAGAGCGTAGCATAACTCCCCACGGGAGGAGTATAGCCTCAGGGCAGTGTATGCGGAGGATGGGGGTGATGGTGCAGGGCAGCAGCAGTAACGACACGGAGTCAGTGATGCAGTCCAGGGCCTTTACTCACAGTTCTTATTATCCAGACCATGTTTGCAGGTAACGGCTGCCCACGTCGTACTGTGCTCACCAGGTGAGGGGCTCAGACAACTCCCAGATAACTTTGGAGCGCTTCACAGGACCCCCTTTGTGTGTCCTTTGTCTGGCCTTTCTTACCAACCCTTCTGTCCGGCTGCCTCGGGCCTCCTCTTGGTAAACTTGGCGCCAGTTTCCCTGACCCTATGTGGTGCCTTCCTAGCGGGTGTAGCGAGGGGCTGCGCCACATAAAATGTCACAGCCTCCTGTTTCTAGCTGAGGGTCGTTTCCTGCCTCCACTAGTTTCGGGGACCGGTCTCCCCCTTTGGCCTGACCCCTCCACGCAGGTGGATTCGGGCGTGCGGTGGCGACTCGCCCGTCCGCACCCCTGGGATCCCTTCGTTCCTCGTTCCTGGAGCCTTCTCCGCTCCTCTTCCTTCCTTCTCCCTCTTCCAGGCCTGGGCCTCTGTTACTAGGCCCGCCTCCGGAGCAGAGCTCATGCAGAGCCCCTGCTCCCTGCCACTTCTGCTCAGACTTCTCTGCACTGAACTAAGATGGTGCCCACCTTTTATACTCCCTTCTCAATGCACCCAGGAACTGCTTCCTCCCTGCTCCTGCACTACAGGGTTCCCCTTCCTCAGTGTTCCCTCCCCCCACTCCAGCCAGGGACAGGGACTGTCGTGCCCATCTCAGGGGCATATTGGTCGCCCTGCCCCACGGCAATGTGGTGTAATGCATGCAGGTGTCGGGTCCTGATCCACACTACATCCTTACCTGAGAGTGAGATATCACACCTCTGGGTGAGGTGCAATACCTCTCTAGCAACCGAGCCCTCAGGGTGCTACAGTTCCATTTATCTTCAGCCTAGGTGACGTATTGCGATACAGGGCCGTGATTTTGGCTATAAAAGGGTCCCCTAGACCCCTACCCCAAGCTTTTTAAGAGAATCATATATGGCGTGCCAGGAGACTCTATGGAATGCTTTCTCAGCATCCAACGAGAGTATCTAATTACAAATTTTTAACTGCATCTAGCCCAGGAAATACTTTGTGCCTAGTAGCAGTGTCTGCTAGTCAGCGGATTATCCCGGCTGTTAAGCAAGCTACACCACCTGTAGTTTGGACACTTAATTTTTTCAAAGGAAATGCTTCGGGACCACGGGATACTCAGTGAAGAGCATCAGGAGGCACCCCAAGGCATAGGGGCTGGGACTGGCAGTAGGATGCCTTGCGGTGGAGAGCCGAGCTCGATCCTTATAAAAGCTTTTTAACTGCAGCAGCTTTAGTGGACGCTACTGGAGCTGGAATTACGCGGCTGCTGGCATGAGACTTGCCCTCCAATAGATCCTTGTAAATGGATTTAAAGTGTATTCATTCAAATTAGAGAGACAATTTAAATTAAAAAGCTTAGAGCTGCCTCCACCACAGGGGTCTCGCTCGACCCACCAGCGGACAGGCACCAGTATTGGGAGAGGGGGGCTGGCCGTCAGGGTTCACCGCGGCTCTGGCACAAACCCGGCGACGCGGAGGTGGCACGGGCAGGAGCGGACTGAACGTGTCGGCTTCTCACTTTTTGGATTTTAGAAGGGCATGACATGCCTATATCTGTGTCTCCCCCTCCTTTTACTCCTCCACCTCTTTTCTTTTCGCATGACTATATGTACTTGTCACTTTTCCATGTGTTAGTTGTGTCTTCTGAGCAGTTTGTCAGCTTTTGGACACCTTTGAAGGTGTTTTCTATGTGTTTCTATGTGTTTTTGTTTGCCTGCCATTGGTTTTAACGGTGTTCGAAGGTGTTCGACGAACAGTTCGGCGAACACACGGGTGTTCGACGAACCGAACCGAACTCGAACACTACGGGGGTGGCTCAACACTATTTACCAGCTCAATCCAAGCTCCAAGAGATGGATGTAAATTACCCATCCAGCATAGGGCCAATATTTTCCTAGCTAAGAAAAGAGTCTCCCGTAGGAAAATTTTAACATGGAATCCCCATATCTCTTCATCTAGCACACCAAATAAGCATACTAATGGATTAAGAGGAACAGGACTAGATATAAGAGAGGTTAACAACGAGGTTCAAAAGGATAGGATAACTGGACATCTCCATACCATATGTATAAAATCCACATCCATTGCATGACATCTTAAGCATTCTGAAGTTTGAGACCGCCCCATTCTGAATAACCGTAAAGTGGTCAGGTATGATTGGTGTACTATATATAACTGGGTCATTTGTTATCAGCCAATGGGGACACCTTGGTTGGAGATTCAAGAATCTCTTCCCAATCTTCATCTTGGATATCAGGAATGAGGAGTTTCCATTTTTCTCTTACTGTTAATATAGTAGAATCAATACCCACGGACAACATGAACGTATATAAAGTGAAAATAAGGCCTTGGGGACCTTGTGATTTGAGGACCCCTATTACAGCAAAGAACGATATTGTTTGATATTGTGTAAGTGTGATTGAATTGCTGATCTGAGCTGTAGATAGCGAAAAAACTGGCGACTGGGAATTCTAAATGTAATTTGTATTTGTTCAAAGGACATTAGGACATTGTGATCATATAAATCTTTAACCGAGGAAACATGTGAAATCCAAAATTGAGTGGACCGGTGGTTTAGTAGCACTGGGAAGTAAGTATTATTCCATAATGGCATTTTAGCTATGATGCCTTAAAAGCGAATGACTTTTTTAATTTGTCTCCATACTGATCGTGCCAATCGGAGTAAGGGTAATAATCTAGGGGTATTGGGTTTATCTGCTTCCAAAAAACCCAGCAGACAATCGATCTTTGCAGTGTGGGCCAAATGGCTCTCCGAATTAGGTAGGTAATTATTGGGCATCCACTTACTCAAAGCTTTGATTTGCCCAGCTAAATAATACAAAAAGAAATCCAGCAGTGCCGCTCCTCCCATTTGTTTAGATCTATGTAAGGTGGACAATTTAAGTTTGGGTCTAATCTTCCCCCATATAAAGGACGAGATTAAAGAATTTAGGTTTGAGAAGAAACATTTAGGAATCAATACTGCACTATGCTGGAGGAAATAACTGAGCTTTGGAAGTAGAATCATTTTAATCCAGGTTTATACGTCCAGAGACAGATAACTGCAATTTACTCCAAATGGCAAATTTAAGCTTGGCAAGTTCTAACAGCGGGAGAATATTTAATTGTAAATTGAGTCTGCTGTGTTTTGGTATATTTATTCCTAGATATTTAAAATTAGATACAATAGGCAATGGGGATAACGTTTCAAGGTGATCCATTCGATCATGGGAAAAAGGCATTAAAGCGGATTTATCCCAGTTTATGTATAATCCTGAATATTTACTAAATTTGTCTATAGTGGTAATCACGTGTGGTAATGTTTCTTCTGCTTTATCCATAAATACCACCATGTTGTCAGCGTATAAACCAATAGTGTCTAAACGGTCTGCTATATTGATACCCATAATGGCTGGAGGGGATCTTATACATATCGTTATTGCTTGAATCGCAAAAGCAAAAAGGGCCAGGGAAAGGGGACATCCTTAGGTTGTTCCTCTCCAAAGAGAACGACCCTGATATAGAATTGTTTATAATTATTTGGGATTTTGGATTCATATATACACTGTGTTCAGAATTATTAGGCAAATGCGTATTTTGATCACTTTGATACTTTTTATACATGTTGTCCTACTCCAAGCTGCATAGGCTTGAGAGCCAACTACCAATTAAGTAAATCTGGTGATGTGCATCTCTGTAATGAGGAGGGGTGTTGACTAATGACATCAACACCCTATATAAAGTGTGCTTAATTATTAGGCAACTTCCTTTCCTTTAGCAAAATGGGTCAGAAGAGAGATTTGACGGGCTCTGAAAAGTCCAAAATTGTGAGATGTCTTGCAGAGGGATGCAGCAGTCTTGAAATTTCCAAACTTTTGGAGCGTGATCACCGAACAATCAAGCGTTTCATGGAAAATAGCCAACAGGGTCGCAAGAAGCACGTTGGCCAAAAAAGGCGCAAAATAGCTGCCCATGAATTGAGGAAAATCAAGCGTGAAGCTGCCAAGATGCCATTCGCCACCAGTTTTGCCATATTTCAGAGCTGCAACGTTACTGGAGTATCAAAAAGCACAAGGTATGCGATACTCAGGGACATGGCCAAGGTAAGGAAGGCTGAAAAACGACCACCTTTGGACAAGAAACATAAGATAAAACTTCAAGAATGGGCCAAGAAATATCTTAAGACTGATTTTTCAAAGGTTTTATGGACTGATGAAATGAGAGTGACTCTTGATGGGCCAGATGGATGGGCCAGAGGCTGGATCAGTAAAAGGCAGAGAGCTCCACTCCGACTGAGAAGCCAGCAAGGTGGAGGTGGGGTACTGGTATGGGCTGGTATCATCAAAGATGAACTTGTGGGACCTTTTCGGGTTGAGGATGGAGTGAAGCTCAACTCCCAGACCTACTGCCAGTTTCTGGAAGACAACTTCTTCAAGCAGTGATACAGGAAGTAGTCAGTATCGTTCAAGAAAAACATGATTTTCATGCAGGACAATGCTCCATCACATGCATCCAACGACTCCACAGCGTGGCTGGCCAGTAAAGGTCTAAAAGAAGAAAAAATAATAACATGGCCCCCTTGTTCACCTGATCTGAACCCCATAGAGAACCTGTGGTCCATCATAAAATGTGAGATCTACATGGAGGGAAAACAGTACACCTCTCGGAACAGTGTCTGGGAGGCTGTGGTGGCTGCTGCACGCAATGTTGATCGAAAACAGATCAAGCAACTGACAGAATCTATGGATGGAAGGCTGTTGAGTGTCATCATAAAGAAAGGTGGCTATATTGATCACTAATTTTTTTGGTCTTTGTTTTTGCATGTCAGAAATGTTTATTTCTAAATTTTGTGCACTGATATTGGTTTACCTGGTGAAAATAAACAAGTGAGATGGGATTATATTTGGTTTTTATTAAGTTGCCTAATAATTCAGCACAGTAGTAGTTACCTGCACAAACAGATATCCTCCTAAGATAGCCAAATCTTAAAAAAAAAACACTCCAACTTCCAAAAATATTAAACATATTAGTTGTTGATCAATAATAAAAATAATCCTCTAAAATACAACTTGCCTAATAATTCTGCACACAGTGTATTGTGCAAATCCACTTCTGAAATTTAGGACCAAATTCATATTTCTGTAGACATGCAGATAAGAAGGACCACTCAATGGAATTGAAGGCCTTAGCCGCATCTAGCGAGGCCAGGACCCATTCATTATCTGGTACCAGAGAACTGTACTGAACTACTGATTGAACTCTCCTGATGTTAATAGATGTATTCTTCCCGGGCATAAAATCGGTCTGGTCTGGATGTATTATTTCAAGTATCACTGAATTTAGTCTAGTGGCCAGGATTTTAGTAAAAATGTTATAATGCACATTACCAACGATATGAGGCGGTATGACCCACACTCGAGGGGATCCTTCCCTTCTTTCTTAAGTATTATTATATTTGCTTCATAAAAGGAGTCTGGTAAAGAACCTTCCTCCCAGGTCTTTTGAAACACCTTTAGAAGGAGTGGTGCCAAAGTATCCCGATTCTTCTTATACATTTCTATGGGAAATCCATCTGACCCAGGCGCCTTCCCTGAATCCACATCCACTATAGCTCTATTTATCTCCTCTATCGTAAAATCAGCGTCCAGAAAGGCTTGTTGAGTGGGGCTTAACGTTTAATCTATTGATTAAAATTAACTTTTGTTCGCGGGAAAACCTCTTTAATCCTTAATACGTATCTGCGCCCTGGGTCTTATGGACCAGATATGTATTAGTACGCATCGGCGATTGTCACAGCTGACACCCGGTGCTATGTGCTGGGAGTGGTCCCGCACCGCTCCCAGCACATTAACCCCCGAAGTACTGCGATCGAAGTCTATCGCAACATTCCAGTGGCAAGAGGAGGTAAGCACTGTTACTTACTTCCTCACCGGCATCCCACGCTGTCTCTGGCCGGGTCCCGTGGTTGTCATGGTCGCCTGGATGTCTTCATGACGACATCCAGATCACCAGAGAGCAGGATGATACTTTGATCATGCAGAATGCACGATCACAGTATCTTCTGCCTGTGCAGCACTGACAGGCGGTTTAGCACAGGGATGGTGCTGCATACCTATGCTATACAGGCGATTAGCCTGCAAAAAGTGAAAGTCCCATAGTGGGACAATGTGTAAAAGTTAAAAAAGAGTCAGAAAGTGAGAAAAAAAAATGAAAAAATATAAAAAAAAATGAAAAAATAATCCCCAAAAAATAAAAATATATTGTACCAATCAATAAATAGTATTATGAAGAAAAAAAAACCAAACAATAAAAATACATATATTTGGTATTGCCGCGTCCGTAACAACCTGACTTATAAAACTTTCCCACTAGTTAACCCCTTTAGTGAACACGGTAAAAAATACAAATAAAAAACGAAGCAAAAAACTATGCTTTATCATCATACTGCCAATCAAAAAATTTTATAAAACGTGATAAAAAAGACAAATGTAAATATAAATGGTACCGCTGAAAATGCCATCTTGTCCTGCAAAAAACAAGCCGCCATAAAGCTCCATCAGCAGAAAAATAAAAAAGTTATAGCTCTCAGAATAAAGCAATGCTAAAAATATTCTTTTTTCTATAAAATAGTTTTTATTGTGTAAAAGCGCCAAAACATAAAAAAAATATATAAATGTGGTACCGCTGTAAACATACTGACCCGAAGAATAAAGCTGCCCTATCACACGCGGAACGGCATAAAAAAAAAAAATCCCAAAAAACTATTCCTGAATTGTTGTTTTTTGTTTATTCTGCCTCCCAAATATCAGAATGGAAAGCGATCAAAAAATTTCACGTGCCTGAAAATGGCACCATTAAAAACGCCAACTCGTCTCGCAAAAAACAAGCCATCACATGACTATGTCGGCCGAAATATGGAAAACTTATACCTCTCAAAATATGGCGATGCAAAAACTAGTTTTTGCAAAAAAAAAAAGCGTCTTTTAGTGTGTGACAGCTGTCAATAATAAAAACCCGCTATAAATCTGGTATCGCTGTAATCGCATCGACCTGAAGAATATAGTCATCTAATCACTTATACGGCACGAGGAAAAGCGTAAAAAATAAACTCTAGGGTTAGGGTTGGGTTAGGGTTGTGCTACAGTTAGCCTTGTGCTAGGGTTATGGTTGTGCTAGGCTTAGGGTTGTGCTAAGGTTTGGGTTGTGCTAGAGTTAGGGATGTGTTGGGGATGGGATTTTTTCAAAAGTAAAGAGAAAAAAATGACGATATGGTGACTAGTGTTGAGCGTAAGTGCTCGCTACTTGAGTTTGCATCGGGTGCTTGGGTATGCACCCAGTATCGTGGGTGCTCGAGTGACATGCTTGAGTCTCCGCCCCATATGCTTCGCAGCCAAAAAAACCTGGTGGGGTTGCCTGCCATGCACGAGCGATGCCCGCATGTTTTTTTTGGGTGTCTAACAACCATGAAACATGCGGGGCGGGGACTCGAGCATGTCACTCGAGCACCCGCGATACATGGTTCATACCTGATTACCCTATGCAAACTCAAGTAGCGAGCACTTGCGCTCAAGGCTAATGACTACTTATTCAATATGATGACCTAATGTTATCAATTTCTGTGTCATACCTCTGGGTTTAAAATGTTCACTATACCCCTTGATAAAATCCTTGAGGGATCTACACTGTGTGCAGAATTATTAGGCAAGTTGTATTTTAGAGGATTATTTTTATTATTGATCAACAACTATGTTCTCAATCAACCCAAAAGAATCAAAAATATCCAAGCTTAATATTTTTGGAAGTTAGAGTAGGTTTTTTTAGATTTGGCTATCTTAGGAGGATATCTGTTTGTGCAGGTAACTATTACTGTGCAGAATTATTAGGCAACTTAATGAAAACCAAATATAATCCCATCTCACTTGTTTATTTTCACCAGGTAAACCAATGTCAGTGCACAAAATTTAGAAATAAACATTTCTGACATGCAAAAAAAAAAATTAGTGATCACTATAGCCACCTTTCTTTATGATGACACTCAACAGCCTTCCATCCATAGATTCTGTCAGTTGCTTGATCTGTTTTCAAGCAACATTGCGTGCAGCAGCCACCACAGACTCCCAGACACTGTTCCGAGAGGTGTACTGTTTTCCCTCCCTGTAGATCTCACATTTTATGATGGACCACAGGTTCTCTATGGGGTTCAGATCAGGTGAACAAGGGGGCCATGTCATTATTTTTTCTTCTTTTAGACCTTTACTGGCCAGCCACGCTGTGGAGTAGTTGGATGCATGTGATGGAGCATTGTCCTGCATGAAAATCATGTTTTTCTTGAATGATACTGACTACTTCCTGTATCACTGCTTGAAGAAGTTGTCTTCCAGAAACTGGCAGTAGGTCTGGGAGTTGAGCTTCACTCCATACTCAACCAGAAAAGGTCCCACAAGTTCATCTTTGATGATACCAGCCCATACCAGTACCCCACCTCCACCTTGCTGGCATCTGAGTCAGAGTGGAGCTCTCTGCCTTTTACTGATCCAGCCTCTGGCCCATCCATCTGGACCATCAAGAGTCACTCATTTCATCAGTCCATAAAACCTTTGAAAAATCAGTCTTAAGATATTTCTTGGGCCATTCTTGACGTTTTATCTTATATTTCTTGTTCAAAGGTGGTCGTTTTTCAGCCTTCCTTACCTTGGCCATGTCCCTGAGTATCGCACACCTTGTGCCTTTTGATACTCCAGTAATGTTGCAGCTCTGAAATATGGCAAAACTGGTGGCAAATGGCACCTTGGCAGCTTCATGCTTGATTTTCCTCAATTCATGGGCAGTTATTTTGTGCCTTTTTTGGCCAACACGCTTCTGGCGACCCTGTTGGCTATTTGCTATGAAACGCTTGATTGTTCGGTGATCACGCTTCAAAAGTTTGAAAATTTCAAGACTGCTGCATCCCTCTGCAAGTCATCTCACAATTTTGGAATTTTCAGAGCCCGTCAAATCTCTCTTCTGACCCATTTTGCCAAAGGAAGGGAAGTTGCGTAATAATTAAGCACACCTTATATAGGATGTTGATGTCATTAGTCAACACCCCTCCTCATTACAGAGATGCACATCACCAGATTTACTTAATTGGTAGTTGGCTCTCAAGCCAGTAGGACAACATGTATAAAAAGTATCATGTGATCAAAATACTCATTTGCCTAATAATTCTGCACACAGTGTAGTTTCCAAGGTTATAGGAAGTTTCACCCCCAGCAATTTGCCCCCAGCAGTTCGCCCCCATCAGTTTGCCCCCTGGTACATTACGCCCCCGCACATTTTGCCCCCGCACGTTTCGCCTCTGGACGTTGGCGAACTGGGGGCGATATGTGCGGGGGTGAAATATGCGGGGGCAAAACATCCTGGGGGCCAAATGCTGGGGATGAAATGTGCGGGGGCGAAATGTACCCGGGGACGAACTGCTGGGGGCGAACTGCTGGGGGCGAAACATCCAATTCCCAGTTTCCAAAATGGGGTCACTTGTGGGGGGTTTCCACTATTTAGGCACATCAGGGGCTCTCCAAACACGACATGACGTCCGCTCTCAATTCCAGCCAATTTTGCGTTCAAAAAGTCACACAGTGCTCCTTTCCTTCTGAACCCTGCCGTGCGCCCAAACAGTGTATTTTCCCCACATATGGGGTATCGGCGTACTCAGGAGAAATTGCACAAAAGTTTTTGGGGTCCATTTTCTCCTCTTACCGTTTTGGGCAAAAACATAATTTTTGTGGAAAAAGTTTGATTTTTTTTTGTTTTCACGGCTCCATGTTATAAACTTCTGTGAAGCACCTGGGGGTTAAGGGTGCTGACCACACATCTAGATAAGTTCCCTGAGGTGACTAGTTTCCAAAATGGTGTCACTTGTGAGGGGTTTCCACTTTTTAGGCACATCAGGGTCTCTCCAAACGCTACATGGTGTCCGCTAATTATTCAAGCAAATTTTACATTCAAAAAGTCAAATGGCGCTCCTTCCCTTCTGAACCCTGCCGTGCGCCCAAACAGTCGTTTTCTCCCACATGTGGGGTATCGGCTTACTCAGGAGAAGTTGCACAACAGATGGTATGGCGCAATTTCTCCTGTTACCCTTATGAAAATGCAAAATTGGGGGTTGAAAAACATTTTTTTTGGAAAAATGTGAAAATTTTATTTTTACGGCTCAATGTTATAAACTTCTGTGAATCACCTGGAGGTTCAAGGTGCTCACCACACATCTAAATAAGTTTCCTGAGGAGTCTAGTTTCCAAAATGGTGTCACTTGTAGGGGGTTTACGCTGTTTAGGCACATCAGGGGCTCTCCAAACGCTACATGGCATCCGCTAATTATTCAAGCAAATTTTACATTTAAAAAGTCAAATGGCGCTTCTTCCCTTCCAAAACCTGCAGGGCGCCCAAACAGTGGTTTTCTCCTACATATGGGGTATCAGCTTACTCAAGAGAAATTGCACAACAAATTGTATGGTGCAATTTCTCCTGTTACCCTTATGAAAATGCAAAATTGGGGGCTGAAAAACATTTTTGTGGGAAAAATGTGAACATTTTATTTTTACGGCTCAATGTTATAAACTTCTGTGAAGCACCTGGGAGTTCAAGGTGCTCACCACACATCTAGATAAGTTGCCTGAGGGGTCTAGTTTCCAAAATGGTGTCAGTTGTGGGGGGTTTCCAATGTTTAGGCACATCAGAGGCTCTCCAAATGCAACATGGTATCCGCTAATTATTCAAGCAAATTTTACATTCAAAAAGTCAAATGGCGCTCCTTCCCTTCCGAACCCTGCCGTGTTCCCAAACAGTGGTTTTCCCCCAATATATGGGGTATTGGCGTGCTCAGGAGAAATTGCACAACAAATTTTGGGGTCCATTTTTTCCTGTTACCCTTGCAAAAAATAAAAAAATTGGGGTCTAAAGTAACATTTTTGTGAAAAAAGTTAAATCTTCATTTTTTTCTTCCACTTTCCAAAAATTCATGTGAAGCACCTGAAGGGTTAATAAACTTCTTGAATGAGGGTTTGAGCACCTTGAGGGGTGCAGTTTTTAGAATGGTTTCACTTTAGGGTATTTCTGTCATAAAGGCCACTCAAAGTCACTTCAAATGTTATGTGTTCCCTAAAAAATGGTTTTGTAAATTTTGTTGGAAAAATTAGAAATTGTTGGTCAATTTTTAACCCTTATAACTTCCTAACCAAAACAAATTTTGGTTCCAAAATTGTGGTGATGTAAAGTAGACATATGGGGAATGTTATTTATTAACCATTTTGTGTGACATATCTCTCTGATTTAAGGGCATGAAAATTCAAAGTTTGAAAATTGCAAAATTTTCAAAGTTGTCGCCATATTTCGAAATATGTGTTATATTAGATTTTTTTAGTGTTTTATTTTGAATGGAGCGAAAGGGGAGTGATTTAAACTTTTTTTTTAATGATTTTTAAAACATTTTTTTTACTTTTTACACGCTTCAATAGTCCCCATGTGAGACTAGAAGCTGAGATTGTCTGATCGCCTGTGCTACACACAGGCGATCATCAGATGGTCGGCGCTCTTAGCATCCTTGCAATGACAACCACAGGGGTCTCCTGCAGACCCTGGGTTGTCATGCCAACCCATTGGCAACCCGCGGTCATGTGACACGGGCGCCAACGAGCGGGACTAGTGACGTCCTTCCGTTGCCGTCATGTTAAATGCAGCTGTTAGATTGACAGTGGCATTTAACATGTTAATAGCTGCGGGTGGATCGCGATTCCACCTGTCGTTGTTAGGGGCACATGACAGCTGATCACATACGCTGTCATGTCACCGGAAAGGTGCGGTTTAATCGCCGGAGCCCGCGCCAAAGGGAGAGACATGACATGTGCTGCTGTTCTTGTACAGAATGTCGTGAAGGAGTTAAAGGTAGCGCTGGGCAGAGCCATAGATTGTAATAATCTCATGTGGTACAGATGTTCAACCATCTTGTGCAAGATATTATTATTTATTATTATAGCGCCATTTATTCCATAGCGCTTTACATGTGAAAAAGAGGTATACATACAAAAACAATTACAATAATCTTGAACAAAACGTGACGGTGACTGGTACAGGAGGAGCGAGGACCCTGCCAGCGAGGGCGCACAGTCTACAAGAGATGGGTGAGGAAACAGTAGGTGAGATATATATTGTTTAGAAGCGTGGTATGGTATATGCTGGTCTTTACAATACTTTTTAACTGAAATGTGTACCCGGCATAAAGAAAATCAAACACAATTATAGGTGATCATGTCTTACCCCTACAGTCTATGGCTGGGTGGAGTAGTACCTCAGATACCTCATTTGTGTTTTTTCAAATGTACATGCTTGGCCATTGCGAGATCATTATGTGAGTAGCACCTAAGTAAAGAAAGGTTTACACTGTATGACTTGAAGCGTTTAAATGAGTTGTCCACTACTTTTAATATATGGCCATTCTATTTTTATGTTGAAAATAAGTATCTTTGTAAATACTTTGCTTTGCAGTTACTGCCTATGAGCGGCGCTATCCTTAGCCGCTCACAGGCATCACGTGACCCGCCGCTGATGTCATGACAAGTGAGGCGCGACATCAGTGACATGGTCCCCGCAGTGGATGCTGGGTGTGGCGAGTGGGGTAACCCCGCATACAGCCCATCACTCACCGTTGAACGCAGCAGAGAGAGACCCCGGCTGCAGCAGGAACTTGATGTGACATCAGCGGATGTCAGAGACGGATGCAGCCGAAGGTCACGTGATGCCTGTGAGCGGCCAGCGATAGCGCCCCTCACAGGCAGTAACTGCAAAGCAAAGTATTTACAAAGATACTTATTTTCAACATAAAAATAGAATGGTCAATTATTAATAGTAGTGGACAAGCCCTTTAAGGGAACCTGTCAGCAGGTTTGACTCCACCTTCTCCTGTAATGAGCAGCTCACTGTCTATAGACAATGTACATAAAGAGCCTGGTGTGGGCAGGGGCAGCTTTTTCAGCTCTGCTGCACTGTTAAATCTAAGAACTCTGATTGTGTCAGAATGGCTGCACCCAGTAAACTAAGTGATACATCATTGGATTCATGGTCCCTTTGCCTATATTATGCTGCTCTCACTCACATGGGGGGTAACAAAATCATGCTGACAGATTCCCTTTAAAACAACCACTGATAGGATAGACGCAAGCCAAATCTGTGGTCATTTAATAGCCTTTATAGGGCTGAATGCTCTTCCCATTAGCACAGAGCGATTAGTAATAGAGCAATCTGTACACACAGTCTGC
Source organism: Phyllobates terribilis (assembly GCF_046119375.1). NCBI lineage: Eukaryota > Metazoa > Chordata > Amphibia > Anura > Dendrobatidae > Phyllobates > Phyllobates terribilis. Next base: position 278,784,511 of record NW_027362769.1, on the reverse strand, counting down.
CATTTGATGATTATTACAAGCTTAAAAATCATTGCTTCCAACGAACAAGCTGTTTGCTTGTATGTTGAGTGATCGGCAGGCTTTTAACACAGTGAGATTATCGATAAAAGAGCATTTTTAGGATAATCTGGAAGTGTAAATGCACCTTTTGGATACTTTCACATCTGAGTTAGGGAATTCCTTTTGATTTTTCTGTTTTAGGAACAGACAAGTGGAATTATTGTGCAAAATTGATCTGCTGCATAATGAAGCAGAGGGGTCCCATTGCTTATTAAAGGGTCGGTCTGGGTTCTAAGCTCTTTTTAAAATGAAGAATTAAAAACCAAACAAACTCCTGAACCCATTCTAAAAACTGACATGTAATGGAACCCTGATGAACCCCATTAAGTTTGTTTGGTTATGCAGGGGATCTGTTTTTTAGCTTAACTGCTTTGGAACTGACCGATTATTTGCTTTTGCGGGGGGTTTTCACTTCTTCCAAGAGCCATAACTGTTTATGTTTTCGTTAAAATAGCTGTATGAGGACTTATTTGTTCAGAGCAAGTCATAGTTTGGAATGAAATCAGTTTTAATGTATGATGTACTGGAAAATGGCAAAAATGCATGGAGTGATTGTGAAAAAACTGCAATTCCACTATTATTCTTCAGGTTTTACTTTGCAATAAAACTGACCAGGCAACATGATTCTCCAGGTCAGTACAATTATGGCCATATCAAACTTGTGAAGTGACCGCGGGCAAGGCCGCGTGTTGGTATCCATGATCTGGCCCAGCAAGATCCCCACACACAGACTCTACCTTGATAACCGTATCTTTACTTGTATACATTTTTAACACAGCAGAACACAATAAATGACAACCGTAAATGTTCACAGCAATAACGTGTACTTATAAGCTGACCCTCACTGTCCCTACTCACATGTTACCAGTCCTTTACTCCAGAAGGATGTGTCCCCCGTCGCAGGCCTGTCTGTCTTTGCAGGAAGGCGTCCCAGCCGAAGAAAACAGGAACAGCAGACTTCGCTGAAAGGAAGGAATGCTTCGGCCTCTCGCCACAGGTCCCGCTTACAGTCTCTCTGATCCGGGTAGTAGCTCTTGTGGATTCCCTTATGTGGTTCACACTCCAGTAGCGGGGAGTGTAACAGCTGAATCCTTCAGCAGTGCGGAAGCTTGGGAAAACTCTGAGGATAAGGTGTCAGATAACAGAAACCACGTTGAGAGTATCCTCTACGGCACACACGAGGACCTGCACACCGTACTGGTTCCTTTCACAGACCACCTCAGACTCCTCGCGAGCTTTGCTTTCTTTTTCACTTTCCTCACATGACTCTCCAGGGAGGGACCCAGGAGACTCAGTCTTTTTCTCTGTCATCACATCCTGCGCAGGTGCAACCTCTGGCCACAAGGTGGCAACACCATCCTGCGTTATCATTTCTGTCACAGGCTCTATCTCAATTATCACAGAACAGCCAGAGCCTGCCAGCTCACTACACGCCCCCCCGCTCAAAGGTTGGCAGTCCCTGCCAACGACCGGCTCCAGGGCGGCGATGGCTGTGGATGTTACAGGGGGCGGCTGGGAAGAGGGCCACACATATTGGTCTCTGTAGGACTGTCCTGGAGGTACCCCTGCAGTGGTCCTCGTTGTCCGCCTAACGGGTTGGATCCCCTCTCTCCTATCAGTCACCCCACTCTCTTACCCAGTCGACATGTCAGTAGTGGAGGTAATCGGTTCAAGTGCGTCAGTTAGACGGACAGGGGTAGGCATGCATTCAATCTCTACATCCCCGGGGTCAGTGTCTCCGACAGTATTAGTGATATCCATCTCTCTAGGTATCACAGTAGGGGAGTCAGGCTGGGAATGACAGGGGCGCAACATATTACGGTGCAAAGTACGGATGCTGCCGCTGTCTTCGCCCTGCACTCGATAGACGGGGCCACCGGGGTACGGGTGTCCAATTACTCGATAGACTTCGGTCTCCCACTTGGGCCGGAGTTTCCCTTGCGGTTTCTTTATACGGACTAGGACCAGTTGACCTACATTCAGTGAGTCCTCTTGTACCGGAAGTGGGTCAGCGTGCACTTGATCCTGGATTTGTCGGCATCATCCGGGTCAAGTCCTGTAATGTGCGGTTAAGATACTGGTCTCTCAGTCCTATTACAAATTGGTCTCTCAGTACCAGGTCACGAGGACCCATACCAGCTAGTTGTTCCCCTTTTCCATAGGCTTGTTCAAGGAGTACCTGAAGGGCGTTCGCATATTGGGGAATATCCTCCCATTCAAGCTGCGTCCGTCTAAAGAACATGTGTCGCAGTGTTCCCAGGTATGTGGTCGGCCCATAGGTGTTCTCCAGCACCCGCACCAAATCATCCACTGTACGCTGGCCCCTGACCGTCTCCAGTCTGACTGTCGTCCATGCCTCCCCTTCTAGCATCAGTACCACCATTTCTGCCAAGGTCTTAGGGTCAATATTATACATTTCCCCCAGTATCCGGACTTGTTCCGCCCACTCTGGTACAGGGTAGTTTCGTCCGCCAAATTTCCTGACCTGATTCACAATAGACACCGGCGGGGCTTTCTGACTGTACACGTGGCCTGAGTGGGAATCTTGCTGGTCACAGATCCTGCCGACTACGCCAGATGAAGTGACCGCAGGCAAGGCCGCACGTTGATATCCATGATCTGGCCCAGCAAGATCCCCACACACAGACTCTACCTTGATAACCGTATCTTTACTTGTATACATTTTTAACACAGCAGAACACAATAAATGACAACCGTAAATGTTCACAGCAATAACGTGTACTTATAAGCTGACCCTCACTGTCCCTACTCACATGTTACCAGTCCTTTACTCCAGAAGGATGTGTCCCCCGTCGCAGGCCTGTCTGTCTTTGCAGGAAGGCGTCCCAGCCGAAGAAAACAGGAACAGCAGACTTCGCTGAAAGGAAGGAATGCTTCGGCCTCTCGCCACAGGTCCCGCTTACAGTCTCTCTGATCCGGGTAGTAGCTCTTGTGGATTCCCTTATGTGGTTCACACTCCAGTAGCGGGGAGTGTAACAGCTGAATCCTTCAGCAGTGCGGAAGCTGGGGAAAACTCTGAGGATAAGGTGTCAGATAACAGAAACCACGTTGAGAGTATCCTCTACGGCACACACGAGGACCTGCACACCGTACTGGTTCCTTTCACAGACCACCTCAGACTCCTCGCGCGCTTTGCTTTCTTTTTCACTTTCCTCACATAACTCTCCAGGGAGGGACCCAGGAGACTCAGTCTTTTTCTCTGTCATCACATCCTGCGCAGGTGCAACCTCTGGCCACAAGGTGGCAACACCATCCTGCGTTATCATTTCTGTCACAGGCTCTATCTCAATTATCACAGAACAGCCAGAGCCTGCCAGCTCACTACACGCCCCCCCGCTCAAAGGTTGGCAGTCCCTGCCAACGACCGGCTCCAGGGCGGCGATGGCTGTGGATGTTACAGGGGGCGGCTGGGAAGAGGGCCACACATATTGGTCTCTGTAGGACTGTCCTGTAGGTACCCCTGCAGTGGTCCTCGTTGTCCGCCTAACGGGTTGGATCCCCTCTCTCCTATCAGTCACCCCACTCTCTTACCCAGTCGACATGTCAGTAGTGGAGGTAATCGGTTCAAGTGCGTCAGTTAGACGGACAGGGGTAGGCATGCATTCAATCTCTACATCCCCGGGGTCAATGTCTCCGACAGTATTAGTGATATCCATCTCTCTAGGTATCACAGTAGGGGAGTCAGGCTGGGAATGACAGGGGCGCAACATATTACGGTGCAAAGTACGGATGCTGCCGCTGTCTTCGCCCTGCACTCGATAGACGGGGCCACCGGGGTACGGGTGTCCAATTACTCGATAGACTTCGGTCTCCCACTTGGGCCGGAGTTTCCCTTGCGGTTTCTTTATACGGACTAGGACCAGTTGACCTACATTCAGTGAGTCCTCTTGTACCGGAAGTGGGTCAGCGTGCACTTGATCCTGGATTTGTCGGCATCATCCGGGTCAAGTCCTGTAATGTGCGGTTAAGATACTGGTCTCTCAGTCCTATTACAAATTGGTCTCTCAGTACCAGGTCACGAGGACCCATACCAGCTAGTTGTTCCCCTTTTCCATAGGCTTGTTCAAGGAGTACCTGAAGGGCGTTCGCATATTGGGGAATATCCTCCCATTCAAGCTGCGTCCGTCTAAAGAACATGTGTCGCAGTGTTCCCAGGTATGTGGTCGGCCCATAGGTGTTCTCCAGCACCCGCACCAAATCATCCACTGTACGCTGGCCCCTGACCGTCTCCAGTCTGACTGTCGTCCATGCCTCCCCTTCTAGCATCAGTACCGCCATTTCTGCCAAGGTCTTAGGGTCAATATTATACATTTCCCCCAGTATCCGGACTTGTTCCGCCCACTCTGGTACAGGGTAGTTTCGTCCGCCAAATTTCCTGACCTGATTCACAATAGACACCGGCGGGGCTTTCTGACTGTACACGTGGCCTGAGTGGGAATCTTGCTGGTCACAGATCCTGCCGACTACGCCAGATGAAGTGACCGCAGGCAAGGCCGCACGTTGATATCCATGATCTGGCCCAGCAAGATCCCCACACACAGACTCTACCTTGATAACCGTATCTTTACTTGTATACATTTTTAACACAGCAGAACACAATAAATGACAACCGTAAATCTTCACAGCAATAACGTGTACTTATAAGCTGACCCTCACTGTCCCTACTCACACGTTACCAGTCCTTTACTCCAGAAGGATGTGTCCCACGTCGCAGGCCTGTCTGTCTTTGCAGGAAGGCGTCCCAGCCGAAGAAAACAGGAACAGCAGACTTCGCTGAAAGGAAGGAATGCTTCGGCCTCTAGCCAGAGGTCCCGCTTACAGTCTCTCTGATCCGGGTAGTAGCTCTTGTGGATTCCCTTATGTGGTTCACACTCCAGTAGCGGGGAGTGTAACAGCTGAATCCTTCAGCAGTGCGGAAGCTGGGGAAAACTCTGAGGATAAGGTGTCAGATAACAGAAACCACGTTGAGAGTATCCTCTACGGCACACACGAGGACCTGCACACCGTACTGGTTCCTTTCACAGACCACCTCAGACTCCTCGCGCGCTTTGCTTTCTTTTTCACTTTGCTCACATGACTCTCCAGGGAGGGACCCAGGAGACTCAGTCTTTTTCTCTGTCATCACATCCTGCGCAGGTGCAACCTCTGGCCACAAGGTGGCAACACCATCCTGCGTTATCATTTCTGTCACAGGCTCTATCTCAATTATCACAGAACAGCCAGAGCCTGCCAGCTCACTAAACTTGTATCGTATTTTTTTTTTAGATCTGTAAATTTTGTTATTTTTATGTCAATGGATCTGTGTGAGTGCCCATTTTTTGAGTGCCAAGCTCCATTTTAGAGAGCATAGAACATATTGATTGCTCTTTACTGCATTTTTGGGGGCAATTGTGGTAACTGAAAAACATGCAATTCTGGAGTTTTGATTTTTTTATTCTTTTTGGCATTCAATGTATGTTTGAAATAATTTTCTATTTTGGAAGATTACACTTTTATAGACGTGATGATACAATTATATTTTTCATTTTTTAATATGATTTCTTTATTTTAAGTCTGGAAAAATTAGGTGATTAAAGCTTTTATATTTTCTTTTTTATATTTCTAACCCCTTCACCCCCGAGCCTGTTTTCACCTTCCTGACCAGGCCAAATTTTACAATTCTGACCAGCGCACTTTATGACGTAATAACTCTGGAACGCTTCAATATATCCCAGTGATTCTGAGACTGTTTTTTATGACACATTGTACTTCACGCTAGTATTAATTTATGATCGATATGATTTGCGTTTATTTCTGATAAAAATGATTTTTTATATGGTATAAAAAATACTAATAATAATATAATATAAAAAAAAAATCAAATTTTTTTTCCCCTAAATTTTTTTTATATAATTTGATCTATGGTATTTAACAACCCATCAAAGAATTTTTTTTACTGAGGTATTTAACCCTCTAGGTATCTAAAAATCCAGGCCAGAAAATCCAAGGAGGAATATGTTTTGGATTTTTTTTTTGGAAATGTAAAAAAAAAAAGTTTTTTTTAAAAAAAATGAATAAATAAAAATAATATATATATATATTATTAGTATTTTTTATAACATATATAAATATTTTAAGAGTATAGTCTAAACAGGATGAAGATATGTAATTTCCTGTGGGGGACGTCTCAGGATGCCATGTGGTATAGTACACTGCTCAAAAAAATAAAGGGAACACAAACAACAGAATATGACTCCAAGTAAATCAAACTTCTGTGAAATCAAACTGTCCACTTAGGAAGCAACACTGATTGACAATCAATTCACATGCTGTTGTGCAAATGGAATAGACAATAGATGGAAATTATTGGCAATTATCAAGACACCCTCAATAAAGGAGTGGTTCTGCAGGTGGGGAGCACAGACTACATCTCAGTACCAATGCTTTCTGGCTGATGTTTTGGTCACTTTTGAATGTTGGTTGTGCTTTCACACTCGTAGTAGCATGAGATGGACTCTACAACCCACAGAAGTTGCTCAGGTAGTGCAGCTCATCCAGGAAGGCACATCAATACGAGCTGTGGCAAGAAGGTTTGCTGTGTCTGTCAGCGTAGTGTCCAGAGGCTGGAGGCGCTACCAGGAGACAGGCCAGTACACCAGGAGACATGGAGGGGGCCGTAGGAGGGCAACAAGCCAGCAGCAGGACCGCTACCTCCACCTTTGTGCAAGGAGGAACAGGTGGAGCACTGCCAGAGCTCTGCAAAATGACCTCCAGAAGGCCACAAAAGCGCATGTGTCTGCACAAACTGTTAGAAACCGACTCCATGAGGGTGGTATGAGGGCCCAACATCCACAGATGGGGGTTGTGCTCACAGCCCAACACCGTGAAGGACGCTTGGCATTTGCCACAGAACACCAGGATTGGCAAAGTCGCCACTGGCGCCCTGTGCTCTTTACAGATGAAAGCAGGTTCACACTGAGCACATGTGACAGACATGACAGAGTCTGGAGATGCCGTGGAGAGCGATCTGCTGCCTGCAACATCCTTCAGCATGACCGGTTTGGCAGTGGGTCAGTAATGGTGTGGGGTGGCATTTCTTTGGAGGGCCGCACAGCCCTCCATGTGCTCGCCAGAGGTAGCCTGACTGCCATTAAGTACCGAGATGAGATCCTCAGATCCCTTGTGAGACCATATGCTGGTGAGGTTGGCCCTGGGTTCCTCCTAATGCAGAACAATGCCAGAACTCATGTGGCTGGAGTGTGTCAGCAGTTCCTGCAAGATGAAGCTGACTCGCCCCCTGGGCCGTGGGGCACTCGGATCCGGGCAATTAGGGAAACGGTGGGAGTAGTAGTGGCAACCCGGTTCCATGGCTCAGGGTGGTCAGGCCAGTGGTAGTCCGTTATGTGCTATTGATAATGTCCGACTACGCCACCCGTGGATTTGCGGTCATTAGGTACCGCCGCTGCAAGGCAGACCGCTGGGGCTGATGAGGTGTGCAGCTGGGATGGTGTGACAGCCCACGTTTCCAAGCTTTCCGTGTATTCTCGCCTGTATGGCCTGCGACGTGGGTTCCTTTCTGCTCCCAGCCTTGTACGGCTTTACTGGTCCCTTCGGTTGTGGCAGAGCCTCCAGGCTTCTTAGGCCAAGGAATATACAGTCCCTTGCGGACTGGTTCTCTGCTGAAGGATGTAGAATCCTCCCAGCCTCAGACACCAAAGTCTGGTAAAGTCAGTCTCTTATCTGCCAAGACAGGCTTGCTTCGCCTCTTGTCTCTGGCTTGTGGCTCTCCTCCTGCCACACTTCCTCTTAGGTGCAGTGCAACTGTATGTACCTGCTCTGCTCTGGGACAAGTCTCAGTGCTGAGACAGGCCATCAAGTTCTCTCTAACCCTGCCCCCAGCACCAGCTTTTATAGGGGCAGCCTGCTCCCCCTACTGGCCTGAGACAGGAGGTACTGCATGCTAATGTTCCCCTGACTAGAGAACCTCCCCCTTGCTCTCAGACACAGCTTTATTACATTTTGTGGCATCCAGGCCAGGGTGACACATTCCCACCTAGTAAAATTTAGTACTCCGGGACTAAACAGTAAGCAAGGATTATATGCATGATCATAAAACATTAACAGACAGACGACGCACAGATTGAGTTCTTAAGGTCACAGTGTGGTCTGTGACCGGGTGTCCATATCACCAATACAAAGGGGAGCCTTAACCAGGTGGGGGTCTGTCCTACCCCAAGTCCTTCACAGTCTTAGTTCATTCCTGGGTTAGGCCCCAAATGCAGTCCATACAAGGACCCGGTTATAAAAAGTCCATAACCTTTGAATCCTTACGGTAGCTGCAAGAAACTGAAACACAGAATTACCAAACAAGCATGTAACTTGGCAAACATTTCAATATTTGGCAACAGGGTCATTTACAATCTTAGCGCGCTCTATATTCTCCAGCGAGCGGGTATCTGCCCCTTTGTGCTTCTGGTTGACCTACGTAGCCCACTGTCTGGTGGTGGACCATCCTGGCTTTCCCCACTAGCGTTAGGGGTACAGCTACCAGCTGGGTGTACAGGTAGGGCAGGCAGCTGTCTGCGGGTCCTTTGGCTTACCACAGGCATGGCAGGCTCACTGTCAGCAGAGGGTTGACTCTCCTGGGCTGCTGGTACAGGCTCTTCTGCCTCTGGAACCGCTTGCTCCTCTTCACCTTCCGGCTCTGGTGTTGGTTGTTGCTGTGCCGGTTGCAGGAAATGCAGGACAGGTACCACTATGGCATCATTTATCCGAGTCCAGGACTGAGGGAGCTCTCCGAGAACGGTGCTGATCATTTCTTCCTTGTCCTCTGCGGGTTCAAGGTCACTCTGATCCTCTTCTGCACTACGGAGTTGCTCGGGGCACCTTTTGAGGTGGTCTCTGGAGACGGTACTAGTGGTTTCTCCTCCGTCCTTGGTGATCACGCACACCTTCGGGTTGTCGTGATCAGACTGTAGTACGGTGTAGGGTTCCCTTTCCCACTGGTCGTCCAACTTATGTAGCCTTCTTTTTCGCTTTAGGACTTGCTCACCAAGTTCTAGGAGACCAGCAGGGGCGTGTTGGTTGAAGAGTTTTTCTTGCCTCTCTCTCACCTGGGCCAGGCTCTTCTCCACACTCTCCTGTACCTTCTTGTACTGCAGTTGCCTTTCCGTATCCCAGTTCGCATCCGGGGAGGTGTCCTCAGGTATTAGGACTCCCATCTCCAGGTCTACGGGCAGCTTACCTGGCTCGCATCAGGTAAGCCGGGGTGCAGTTTGTAGCATTCACCGGGATATTGTTGTATAGGTCTATCAGGTCCGGCAGTTTTTCTGGCCACAGGCTGCGTTCCTCCAGGGGCAACATCTTCAGGAGATCAATGACTATATTGTTCATCTTCTCACACATCCCGTTGGTTTGGGGGTGGTAAGGCGTTGTCCGAATCTTCTTACAGCCATAGAGGTTGCAGAACTCCTGGAAGATTTCAGCTTCGAACGCTGGACCCTGGTCTGTCAGAACCTGTTCCGGATACCCGTGTGGACGGCAGAAATATTGCTGGAAGGCTCTGGCCGCTGTTTGGGCTGTCAAGTCCTTTACCGGGACCACCACTAGAAAACGGGAATAGTGGTCCACGATTGTCAGGGCATAGATGTATCCAGACCGGCTTGGAGCCAATTTGACGTGGTCCAGAGCTACCAGCTCAAGAGGCTGCGTGGTGACGATGGGCCTCAAGGGTGTCTTCTGGCTGGTGCGGTCCTTCCTCCTCAGGTGACAAGGGCCACAGTCTCTGCACCACTTTTCTACAGCTCCTCTCATGCCGACCCAAAAGAACCTTCCGCTTAGCAGGAACTCCAGTTTCTTCCAACCGAAGTGCCCCGCTCTGTCATGGTAAGCCCCCAGGACCATAGCTGCATCTCGCCTTGGGACCACGACTTGCCAGGTCAGCTCGTGCGTCCGGTGGTTGACAATCCTTCTGCACAACTTGCCTCCGTAGAGGAACAGCTTGCTCTTCTCTTTCCATAGCTGCTTGGCTTCCTCTGGAGCATCCGGATCTATGCGGGCATCTTCCTGGGTCAGCAGATCTTTCACCAGGCGGACAGCAGGGTCACTATCTTGGGTCTCGGCCCAGCTGTGGTGAGGTAGGGGGTTGATCATCACAGTTGTTAGATCCTCCTCCTTCACGCGGTGAGAGTATTGAGCGGCTCCATACCGGTGAAACGCGAGGAGTTCTACCTCCTCCAGCTCTTCTGGGTCTTCGTCACCTTCAGGTAAGTGAGGCATCCTTGATAGGGCGTCCGCGTTGGCATTGGTTTTGCCTGCCCGGTACTTGATCACGAAGTCATAGTTGGAGAGACGGGCCATCCACCGCTGTTCTAGGGCACCCAGTCTTGCATTGTCCAGGTGTGTCAACGGGTTGTTGTCCGTGTACACGGTGAACTTTGCGGAGGCCAGGTAATGCTTGAAGCGTTCCGTCACGGCCCACACCACCGCCAAGAATTCTAGCTTGAAGGAGCTGTAATTCTCCGGGTTCCTCTCGGTGGGCCTCAGCTTCCGGCTGGCGTACGCGATCACCCTTTCTCTGCCCTTTTGGTTTTGGGACAGTACGGCTCCCAGTCCCACATTACTGGCGTCTGTGTGGAAAATGAAAGGCTGGCCATAATCAGGGTAGGCCAGGATCTCGTCCCCTGTGAGGGCCATCTTTAGCTGGCGGAAGGACTCCTCTTCCGGTTTATCCCACTTGAAGGGCGGCTTTTGGCTCCTGGACTTAGACTGTCCGATCAGGAGGTCCTGCATAGGAGCTGCCATCTTAGTGAACCCGGGGATGAACCTTCGGTAGTAGCCTACCAACCCGAGAAACTGTCTCACCTCTTTGATGTTCGAGTGGCTTGGCCAGCTCTTGATTGCCGTGACCTTGTCAGGGTCAGGGGCCACTCCTTCCGCGCTTACCACGTGCCCTAGGTACTGGACCTTTGGTTTCAGCAGGTGACACTTCGATGGTTTCACCTTCAGGCCACAGCCTGCCAGGGCTTCGAACACCTCGGCCAGGTGCTTTAGATGGTCCTCGTAGGTTTTCGAATAGACAATCACGTCGTCCAGGTAAAGGAGGACCGTCTCGAAGTTTCGGTGCCCTAGACAGCATTCCATCAGCCGCTGGAAGGTCCCTGGTGCGTTGCAGAGCCCGAAAGGCATACAGTTGAACTCACTCAGTCCCATCGGGGTGGTGAAGGCGGTCTTCTCCTTGTCAGCCTCAGCCACAGGAACCTGCCAGTACCCGCTAGTAAGGTCCAAAGTAGAAAAGAAGTTAGCTGATTTTAGTGTGGCTAAAGACTCCTCTATTCTAGGCAGCGGATATGCGTCTTTGTGAGTGATACGGTTGATTTGTCTATAGTCGACGCACATTCTCATGGTGCCATCTTTCTTTTTGACCAGAACCAAGGGGGCTGCCCAGGGGCTACAGCTGTCTCTAATGACCCCAGCTTCTTTCATCTCTCTTAGCATGCCCTTTGCGTTCTGATAATGTGCAGGGGGTACAGGCCTGTGTCTCTCTTTTATTGGTGGGTTGCTCCCTGTGGGGATTTGGTGTTCTATCCCCTTTACTCTGCCGAAGTCTAGCAGGTGCTTACTAAAGACTCTCTCGTACTCCTGTACCACCCGGTAGACTCCTTGTTTTTGGTGCAGGGGAGTGGAGTCAGCACCCACATGGAGTTTCTGGCACCAGTCCTCCTTTTGTTTCTGGGAGCCATTACCCTCCGCCTGTGGAGATGGAGGCAAGGGTTCCACGGCCCTGATAGCTTTGTGTTCGACCACAAACAGCTTGGCGAGTGTAGCGTACCTGGGTAAGTGTACTTCCCTCTCCCCAATGTTGAGGGTGTGGACGGGCACCCTCCCATGACGGACATCAACCACCCCCCGGGCTGTCAAAATGGTGGGCCTGCTGTCCGAGTACACGGGTTCTACCATGGCTTGGTAGTCTCTACCTCTCAACCCGATTGCAGTCTGACACCAGATCATCATTTCACTTTTGGGAGGCATGGAAATGGGGAATGGGTCACTCAGTCTTACGCTACCGATCTCACCACCAGACAGTTCTATCTGCTGCCGTCTCATCAGGGCTTTTATCTCCTTGTTGAGGACTCTCTGTTGGTTGGAACTAGCATTCACTGCCACCTGTTGTAGAATTACAATTACCTCTGAAAGACAATTTTCAATTACGTTAGTACCCACAGTTATTTTAGGGTGACTTTCACGACGGTCAATGTCCACAATAATCACTCCCTGTGCCGGTAGTTCAACTTTACCAATTTTAATGGTCATCTCCTTGAACCCCATGTGCAGCACGGGTAAGCCATTACTGGCGATGATGCTCAAGTTACTGTCTGGATACCGTGTGATATCAGCATCAGTCCAATACTGCTTAAAAAGTACATAAGGGATAGTGGTTACTTGTGACCCAGTATCCAGCAAGGCGCTCATGGGGATACCGTCCAGCACCACGGGTAAAACCGGGCGCCCCCCAACGTACTTATTACGCCAATTGTAAGGGCCTGGTGATCTTATGCCTGGGGGTTGGCCCTCTGCCCCAGGTTGGACCCGTTTAAATTACAGTACCTGGAAATGTGTCCGGGCTGGTTGCATCGACGGCAAATGGGCTGTCCATCCTCTGCGTAGCGGTCTGTGGGCCTCCCTCGGAATGACGGGATCCTCCTCTGTCGACGCCACGGGACATCCTCCGGACTTGAAGCCAGCTCGATGGGTCTTGCTGGGTCCACTTGCAACGCCTGGACGGTCCTGGTCAACACCGCGACACTCCTGGTCAGCTCCTGGACTTGGTGGTGCAGGTCTTTCGACGGGGCTTGGTTCAGGGCTTGTGCATCAGCCCCCACGGGGTCCATAGAGGAGGGCGTCCCCTCCTGGTGGTAGGTGAGAGCAGGGCGCCGGGGGTTTATAGCGCCACTGGTTGCAGATTCACGGAGCACCCTTATGGCCCTGTCCTTAAATTGGGCAAAGGTCAGGTCGGGGTTCTGAAAGAACATGAGGCACAGCTGGGCCCTGTGGGCGCTGGACAGCAGACCTTCTATGAATTGTTCTGTTAGCAGCTTATCCGTTTCCTGCACACTGCCAGGGTCAGTTTGTTGGATGGCCCTTAGGGCTTCCTGCAGATTTAGGGCATAGTCTCTGATGCTGTCCTGTGCCCGCTGCTTACACCCATAGAACCTCATTTTAATCTCAGCGGAGGTACGTGTGTCAAAGGTACCCCGCAGCCGGGCCAGAATACCCTTCACAGTCCTTTTCTCCTCAGTGGGCCATGATTTTACCTCTCTTTGGGCTGCGCCAGTTAACTGCCCTGTCAATATGCTGACCTTCTGTTCCTCTGTCAGGGGGTAAACCTGGAACAAACTGTACAGCCTTTCGTTAAAGTCAGTTAGGGCATTGGGCTCCCCTGAGTACTTGGGCAGCCAGGCCGCTCCAGGGATGTAGGGCAGGGAAAAGGGCATCACCGCTGCTACAGCTGCGTTGGTGGTAGTGGGCGCCTCTGTGTCCGACATCTTCCTCCCCCCTAGTTAAGCGTGGCCTACCTTCCGACGATCCTCTTCTGTAGGCCGCGGCTCTGCTGCTGCTGCTCTGGACGAGGACCTTGCATCGCGTCCTGATGACGTCAGCGTCGCTCTCTCTCCCTTCCAGGACCTTGCGCAGCGTCGGTGCGTGGGGCGGAGCTTCGGATCTCGCGCGGTTTTGACGTCCACGCCCCTCTTCTTCCCGCGCGGCGTCCTGAAGATGGCGTCCGATGGCGGGAAACAGCTGCGGATGGCGGGAAGACGGCAGAAGACGGCGGGAAACGGTCCAAGATTGCGTCTGATGGCGGGAATCGGCTCCGGATGGCGGGAAACGACTCCGGACGGCAAGAAACTTCGCCACAGGTAAGTTACAAAAGTCTTTTTCAGGCACGCAGTACCCGGTGGTTGCGGGCACGAAATCCTGCCGACTACGCTAAAGCTGACTCGCCCCCTGGGCCGTGGGGCACTCGGATCCGGGCAATTAGGGAAACGGTGGGAGTAGTAGTGGCAACCCGGTTCCGTGGCTCAGGGTGGTCAGGCCAGTGGTAGTCCGTTATGTGCTATTGATAATGTCCGACTACGCCACCCGTGGATTTGCGGTCATTAGGTACTGCCGCTGCAAGGCAGACCGCTGGGGCTGATGAGGTGTGCAGCTGGGATGGTGTGACTCCCCACGGGAAGAGTGCGGCCCCAGGGCAGTGTAGTGGATGGTGGGAGTGATGG